>NW_027460280.1:19765146-21237301 GCF_050947875.1 Dermacentor variabilis
TGATTGCGTCGTGCATCCCTTATGCGACCAAGCGAGCTTTCGGCGGCACGTGTTCGCTGCTGTATAGACATTAAAACTTTAAACTGCTTACTTTCGAAAAAACAAAGTAAATGCGTATCGAAAACGGACTAGCCCACAAGGAACATGCTCACGCAGCAACGACATTGATGCCAATATCACAAAAGGCTAGACTCGGTCAGGTTGCCATTAAAGACGGTCTTTAAGCGCGACCTTTACGACGGACTCTTCTACGTTATTCAAGAAGCACTTCTGCGCTATGGTATATCCCACAAGGTGTGCGAGAACATTGTGCACGCTCCCGATTACATATATGAGCGTTGATGGCACCAGGCTCGGTTTCCTGGCGTCATTAGAATAAAAACAGCTGCCTGGCGGAAAGCAATGGAGAATTTTTTAGTCCGTTGTATCAAATGGAGTAGTGCGCATGCGGTGTTAGAACAAAAAGTACTCAGGTAGTTAATGAGTGCTTTGTGAAATATATTTTAAGTGTCTATTGTTAACACATAAAGAAAAAACACCGCGTTTTTTTTTAGAATTATTGTTGATATACGTATGAAATCAAGTGAAACATGAGTTCCGATCGAGTGCCCGTGGTGGAAGCCACCCAAACCGCAAGACTGCATTGGCACACGATATATTGGTTTATTAAGGCGAAGGCCTGAAGTCGCTCATAGAAATGGCTCATACCGGAAAAGGGGGTGTCTAGTCCAGTGATACAAACTAGAAGAGTGATACAAAATATATTACATGGTACAAAAAATACCAGCAGCAATGGCTTATTCCCGAAACAAATGACGCAATCAGGAATGGCTCATACCAACCTCCGCCCCCCCCTTACCAAGCAAAGATGCAATGGCTGAATATGAATGAAAAAACAAGAGCAAAAAAGAAGAAACAAAAGAAAGAAAGTGAAAAAAAAGTCTTAGAACGACAGAAAGCTGAGCTAGTTGGTAAGGATTCATTATGCAAAAAAGAGGTGAAGCGTGCAGACAGGACACAAGAGTAGAGAAGTGGACAACACGAACGCCGATTATCAACTGAAGGGAGCACTGAGGCGAAAAAAGAAAGAAGACACAAAACTCATCTGCGCAAACTCAGGTATGGTATCACTACGTGTCAGTCGGGTACATGTGCCGGTCTACGTGAGAGATAACTGTTAAGGCACTTAATCTCTTCCTTATGTAAAGTAATCGAAGGCTGACTCAGGCATGCACTTTCACCATTATAGATATGCCATGCCTTTATCATAAGACGCGTATCTTCATTCTTGTGCCTGTACAATGTCGCGCATTCATCTAACTCTAGCGTGCAGTTACAATCTTGGCAATGTAGGGGAAGATTAGAAGGCGATCCGCCGGTTAACGGCATTTTATGTTTCATTAGCCTCTGATTGATACAACGTCCCGTTTGCCCTACGCAGAACTGGCCACAGCTAAGGGGAATTTTATAAACCACACCCATACGACAGTCAGTAAAAATGTTGTTCTTATTGTGCTTCACTGGACAAATATCTGTTTTTTTTTCCTTTTACCTGCTCGGTTTTCCTCTGTACTGCAGCGCATATCTTACCTAGCTTATTGGGAGCAGTGAAAGCAACATTAATCTCATATAACTTGCAAGTTTTTTAAGCCTGTGCGACACTGAATGAATGTACGGAATAGCCACTACTCTTTTTTTTTTTTTTGCTGTTACTGCTTTCTGTAATCACGTCCGTCCCCCTCAAAACCGGAGGAGTGCCTAAAGGTCCGTTGCGTGGCCCTGGGAGACGGTCGCCATTGGAACCGCCCCTACGCCGATTGGAATAGGATAGCCGTGCAACACGTGGACTTCCTATGGAGGATGAAACTTCTGGAGCTTCAACAAAGTAAGAAGAAACACCTTTCTAATAATTCACCGTCAAATAACGTGCTGGTTCTTAGAGACGCCATCGTAAGTGATACACATAGAAAAACCCTTGCTTTAGGTCCTAAGCACTGTTTTAAGCCTAACGTAAAGCCCGTTGACGTTTTAAGCATACCGCACTGCATAACCAGGTTCGTCCCGGAAGAAGAACGCTCGCGCTGCATTTCAGATTGCATTGCTAGCATTAAACAATCAAATTCTCATTTTAAGACGTCTGACCCTGTCCGACCGTTAGTTAATTACCTTGTGGAGCATAAACTTAGACCAGTAATATCTGACAAGGCAGGTTATTTCGTAATTAAGCGAGATGACATATTTTCTGAAAAAGCGATTTCAGCCATAGAAAAGAATTTACTGCCAGTAAAACTGAAGCCGTCGGCAGTTAACCAACGTGCGCTTGACCTCCTGTCAAGACATAATCTTAATAGGCTTGTCTCTAATGTCAAGAAAGCAAAGTCCCCCGCCTTAGGACTGTTATTCTCGGCGAAGACCCATAAGCAAGAAATTCCTTTTCGTGCTATAGTGTCAGAGAAAGGGACGTGGCAGGTCTGTGTCGCTAGTTACCTACAGAACTGCTTAGCTTCACTAGTTTTTTCAGACCCCTTTTGCTTGCGTAATTCTCAGGCACTAGTTCAGTATTTGAGAGAGGAAAATCCTGATGATTGTACAGCTTTTAGTATGGGTATCGAAGACCTATATTATTCCTTGCCGCATGACGGGTTGCTAAATTCCGTAAATGAGTGCATTAAAGAACAAGTGCAACAGTCGGCTTTTATTGGCAGATGCGGGGTTTCCACGGGAGCTTTTCTAGAAATTCTTTCAATGTACTTGAAGTCGACGATGATTGGGTGGAGAGATGGTGTTTTTCTGCAGAAATCAGGCATTTGTATTGGCTCAAAGGTTGCCCCTATTCTTAGCAATATTTACCTGAGTAACGTTGACAGCTGCTTAGAGAAAGCCTTAGGCGATAGTGTTATCAAGACATTTCGTTACGTTGATGATTACCTGATTTTCTGCAATAGGGAAGAATTCGATTCTGCTGCTACCTCAGTAAGTGAGCAATTTAAACTTTATGAAGGAGGATTAAAGTTTACCAAGGAATTTCCTCAGCGACACGTAATTCAGTTTCTTTACATTTCCTTGGTCTTCGAACAAAATCACGTTTGTTGGCAGTACTCCCCAAGATCTTCGAAGCCGCTACTAAACTTTCAATCCAAGCATTTCAAAGTAGTAAAAAACGGAATTGCCATGTCGTGCCTTAAGTCTTCGCTCACCAGATCCTGCATTCACAAAATGAGCGCCAGTTTTAATGCGCAGGTCCGGTGCCTATTAGAAGCAGGTTATCCTAGTGTAGCAGTGCCACTGTAGCTGAGGGCCTAAAGAAGTCGGTTTTGAGGGGGACGGACGTGATTACAGAAAGCAGTAATAGCAAAAAAAAAAAAAGAGTAGTGGCTATTCCGTACAATCATTCAGTGTTGCACAGGCTTAAAAAAGTTGCAAGTAGATATGAGGTTAATGTTGCTTTCACTGCTCCCAATAAGCTAGGTAAGATATGCCCTGCAGTACAGAGGAAAAACGAGCAGGTAAAAGGGAAAAAAAACAGATATTTGTCCAGTGAAGCACAATAAGAACAACATTTTTACTGACTGTCGTATGGGTGTGGTTTATAAAATACCCTTAGCTGTGGCCAGTTCTGCGTAGGGCAAACGGGATGTTGTATTAATCATAGGCTAATAGAACATGAAAGGTCGTTAACCGGTGGATCGCCTTCTAATCTTCCCCTACATTGCCAAGATTGTAACTGCACGCTAGAGTTAGATGAATGCGCGACATTGTACAGGCACAAGAATGAAGATACGCGTCTTATGATAAAGGCATGGCATATCTATAATGGTGAAAGTGCATGCCTGAGTCAGCCTTCGATTACTTTACATAAGGAAGAGATTAAGTGCCTTAACAGTTATCTCTCACGTAGACCGGCACATGTACCCGACTGACACGTAGTGATACCATACCTGAGTTTGCGCAGATGAGTTTTGTGTCTTCTTTCTTTTTTCGCCTCAGTGCTCCCTTCAGTTGATAATCGGCGTTCGTGTTGTCCACTTCTCTACTCTTGTGTCCTGTCTGCACGCCTCACCTCTTTTTTGCATAATAAAAAAAATCATGAGCCATTCCACTCTGTGAAGGTGGCTGACCAGCGAAGCTGTTTAGCACACTACACGGAGGTGACACATAATTTTTAACAAAGCTACGAGCTCATTTATTGTCTTGATGGGTCGTCATTATTTCACTCGCAACTGCAATCATAGTTTCTGATAATGTCGAAGCGACGAACGTACGCCGCTGTGTACGCTTGATTGGGCCTGATCGGTGCTGCTTCGCAAGGGATCTGCCTACAACACGGAACGCGTAAACCGCGCCCTTTTCGGCACACACGTACCCACACATCCACATTGAAATCACTGAACGACAACAGGGGTAGTGACATCGCAGCTAATTCACGCAAAGTGAGTATTTCACTCGCAACTGCAATCATCTTCTTTGATAATGTCAAATCGATGCACCTACGCCGCTGGGTAGTCGGTTGGCCCCGACTGGTGTGGCATCGCAAGCGATATGTCTGCAACACGGAACGCGTTAAACCGTTCCCTTTTCGGTACCGACACATACACATTGAAATCACCGACAACAACAGCAGAGGTAGTCTCATCATAGCTAATTCACGCAAAGTGAGTAGCCATGAACCATACGGGACTATGACTCATTGCATTTTTTGCTTGCTTGCGGGGGTAATTGAGCCATTGCTCACGGGGGTATGAGCCATTGATGATGACATTTTTGGACATGGTGTTTTGTATGTTATATGCGTGATTAGAAAGAAATTAAGCACTGTTCGCTTCACTTTGCTGAGTGCTTGCAGCCTATGCCTTACGGGTCTATGAGGCATTGCGTTTGTTGCTTGCTTGCGGGAGCATGAATGCTTACGGAGGTATGAGCCATTGATAATGATAGTTTTTGTTCACGGAGAACAAAAATGCACGGAACTGTAGCCATACAGAGCTTCGCAGTAAACGCGAAACAGTGTCTTGTGCTTTGAGCGTTACTTCTTTTCCAGAGGACAAGTGCGCGAAATATGGAGTTAGATTCACGACTAACAATTTTGATATTGTCTTTGTTCTTCACTATCACTTTCACGTGACAGTAAAGACATGCTACATTTTCATTGCGTGAATACGGGTAAATGGACCATATACTTTTGCTCAGCTTGCGTTTACTCTTCTAACACATTATTTTATAAATCACAACCAAAGTCTTCCTCTAACAGATTGCAAAATAGAGGAACTTGGATATTAGCAGGATGTCTCAAGAGAAAAGACTTTATTGTTTATTATTCAGGTTTCACCGGACGGTAGAAAAGGGAAATTCAACAAAAGAAATCATCATCATCATCATCATCATCATCAGCCTGATTACGCCCACTGCAGGGCAAAGGCCTCTCCCATACTTCTCCAACTACCCCGGTCATATACTAATGTGGCCATGTTGTCCCTGCAAACTTAATCTCATCCGCCCACCTAACTTTCCGCCGCCCCCTGCTACGCTTCCCTTCCCTTGGAATCCAGTCCGTAACCCTTAATGACCATCGGACCATCCAACAAAAAAAATATCCCTGGCATATTTAAAAGTCTGTCCACTTCGAAACGATTCATTTGAGTTCCCCCCCTCCCCCACGATGTGCCTCATAATTATATCATGGTTTTTGCTCGTAAAACGGAAGGATTTATTATAATTCACCTTAGACAATCAATCTATTTGCCGCAAAGTATCCATCCTAAAATTGCGGTATTTTCTGTCCCAAACCAGATCTAATCGAGTCCGCACTGCCCCATCTGTTACGAATTTCGGAAATAAATTATCCAATGCTTTCCCCCAGACAGTTTTTAAGGCAAATAGCATTATTTGCCTATACTTCAGCCATTTCGAACCTATCTATCTATCTATCTATCTATCTATCTATCTATCTATCTATCTATCTATCTATCTATCTATCTATCTATCTATCTATCTATCTATCTATAATCTTACGCCGACCCAGTGGCGAAAGTAGTCTACCTGCTTGCGATTCTGGGAATGTGCTCCTTTCATTTCTGATGACGCCAGGAAACCAAGCCTGATGCCACGAACGCTCAGAAATCTATTAGGGAGTGCAAATAGTGCTCCCGCACACCTTTTGTGATGTACCCTGGCGCTGAGGCGTGTCTTGTACAATGTAGGAGAATACATTGTAAAGACAGAGGTGCAAGGTTCGGCTCATGCGTTCTAAGGTCGTCAACTTGAATTGCGTCAAGAAAACCTATGCAAAAATTCGCACCTGCTTTATGAGATGCCTACTGCACTATCAATATACAAGCGGTCTTTTTAACGGCACCAAATTTTAAGAAATAGACCAATGTCATCTTCCTGGCAATATTGCCATTATTCGAGTGTTCAGGTGGTAACCTCCGCATACGGAGCAAGTTGAGCAGTTGTGTGCGCAATTCCCGAAGGTATGTTAATTATCTTTTAAATAATTGATCTTGGGTGGCTAAACCAAATAAGTAGTTTGGAGCCTGCCTTCGAGATTGTGTAGTTGAAATAACTATGTTTATTAAACGTGCTCCTGTAAGAGCTAAGAACAAATATTTTGCAATTAAGTGCTCTCTGAAAGCGTGACTGACGCGGAAAAAGATCGTAGGTAACATCGACCTGACCACTTCCAGCCTTTTCAGATATTGTCATGAATGGTACGGCTCCGTGAGCCTGTTCCTTGCGGCCAGACGACTAATTCATATTGCTTTCTGGAGGCAAGCCGTTTAAAGTTGAAACGTTAACGAAGCAACGAACGTGCGCTGCCGAAAGCTTGCTTGGTCACACAAACGATACACGATTGAATGATAGTGCAGATTTAGCACATCAATGCCTTCAAGGCAATGCGCTGCCGCCGTAGGAAGCAAGATAACGAAGGGGAACCGTTCAGCAGCTTCTTACGGGGCCGTGCCAGCCAGGGGCGGCAATACGCACGTCACAGGCGCCTTTTTAGAGCGCAGCTCTTTGGCGTCCGTTCCTGGGTTTCGCGTCGTCGTCGGCGTCGTCGTCGGCCTCGTAACCAGCTCCGCCCCCCTTTCATCCCCCCAGCGCTAGCAGCGACCGACTGATACCGCTGGATGCCGCTGACGCCGCTAGAGAGTCAAGATAACGTGACTGCATAGAACACCGTCGCCGCCATGCAGAAAGAGGAGGAAAGGGTCCCCCCCCCCCCTGTTCTTGTGTGGCGGATAGCTGGGGTTGACTCACTATCGCCGTCAGCGGCATCAGTCAGTCGCTGCTATCTCTTCCCTCCTCCCTTTATCGTGTTGTCCGCTTGCTGCGCGCGCTTCTGCCCCCATCGTTTGCCGCTGGGTGTACACGCCGCCCCCCTCCGCTTCCGCTTACTGCTGGTTGCTCTCGACGGCGGCGATGAGCCTCCGCTTCGGCGGCGCGAACTGCAGGGTCTTCTCGGCGGCGGCGATGAGCTTCTGCTTCAGCCTCGCTTACTGCTGGTTGCTCTCGACGGCGGCGATGAGCCTCCGCTTCGGCGGCGCGAACGGCAGGGTCTTCTCGGCGGCGGCGCTTAGCCTCTGCTTCCCCCACGGCTGTGACAACCTCGCGAGGCACTTGTATAGATCTCGTCTTTGAGAATCAAGCATTGGTGTACCAAGTCGAACATATATCAGTCTATTTCTCCGACCACAAAGCTTCCTTCATGACTGTCAAGAACTGTTAGTGGAGTCTTTGTTATAGGAATACGTGTGAAAAATAAAAAAAAAATTATGTGATAGTGCATACATGTGTTGCTCGATTTCTTTGCCTCAATCTATCCAAAAGGTGAAACAGCTTATTTGCTGCGCTCAAATTTCGCATTAGGAAGTAACGTAATCGTCGGTAATTTTTTTTTGTATGTGTGTGTCGGTTTCGCTTTAAGAACGAGATAATGCTACAAATGCACTGTCATTCGTTCTTGTTTCATGGATTTAAATACGGGTTTTAACCATATCCACATCACTTTAGTTTCCAAGAGCAGGTGTAAGCAGGAAAATGTTCGCTCACACCCGCAAACACACAAACAACCTCGCACGCACACACGCACGCACTCTCTATACCTCGCATGAACGCACGCTCTCTCCCTCACACGCACGCACACACTCTCGCCATCGTACGCAGATATTCATGCGCACAGAAAAACACGCACACATTTGTCCCCAGGCATGCATGTTGAAATACGAATACGAACGGTCGCACGCGTGCACATTCACACGCCGCCATGCATGCACCGCATGTACGCCAGCGCACACACACATGCACTGACACGCGCGCACACGTTCACGCAGGCCCAAATGCAGGCATGCACAACGCCGCGAACGCTCCCGCACTCTTGTGCATGCATATGCAAATACGGAGGCACTAGCACGCGCGCACTCTCTCTCTCTCTCCCTAGCACGCTCACGCACACACACGCATACACACATTCTTTCTGTCTCCCTCGCACACGAGCGCACTCGCCCTCAAACGCACGTACTCTCTCTCTCTATGCGTCGTACACACGCACACACACACACACACACACACACAATACGCCCACACACGCATCCATGCGCACACAAACACGCGCACATTTGTTCGCACTCGTGCATGCTGAAACTCCAAAGCATACGTCTGCACGCGTACACGTTCCCACGCGCCAAGCATACACCGCAAGCACGCGCACACGCGCACGCTCACGCAGGCATGCACACACGCCGCGAACGCTCACAAGCCATGTGTGACCAAGGGCCTCAAAAGAAACCGAGCCCTGCCAAACCAAACCAGCCCGTGCTGCTCCGCATTCGCACGGGCTGTGCTCGTACCCCTGCGTGGATGTATAAGACTGGCCTGGCGTTGTCTCCATTATGTTCAAAGTGTGGTGTGTGCGGTGACATAGAACATTATCTCATGTTCTGTACTCTGTATAACGCGGAAATGAGTGTGTTATTCGGGTCCCTCAAGAAGACAGTAGTTCCTCGCAGTTCTCTTCAGGACATTGTTTTGGCGCGCGGATACCAGTTGTGTAGGAAGGAGGTTTCTTGCCTTCTTTTAGATTACCTGCACGACACGGATTTGGCCTCCACATGGTGACAATAAGAGTGACTATTTGTAATTGTGAGGTCTGTGACTGATTTAGTTGATTTATTTATTTTAAGTGTCGCCACGGTGGAGCAATTGCCGGCAACAACTGCAAGGCTAATCCCACCGGTAGCCTAGAACCACTCAAACAACAATCAACAACAACAAGCTCACACACGTATACACGCACTCGCCCGCATGCGAACGCAAATACCGCACACACATACATAGAGCGCACATGCGCATACAACCATACCCAGGCACGCTCAAGACATGCACACTCATAACCACTCTATATCATCTCGGCTGCCTCTCAAAAACTTGCGGGTGCTAACAGACTTCCTACCACCCCCTCTACCATCACCGTCTCAATGACAACTGCAATAAATCGATTCACGGTTTAAATTGGGCGCTTCTTCAAGTCAGCGGGCCCTCTACCAGGAGGGTGCAAAACGATTTCCTCCTGCTGTGGGACTTCACCGCCGCTGTCTCACCTGCTTTAACTGCTTTAACGCACCACCAATGTTCTAAGTACAAAAATGCATATTTTGTTTGAAGGGACTACCCTCTTGTTGTAGTCAGTTGAAACTTTTTGACCATCGGCCGATATTCTGAAATATAACTTTGAAAAAAAAATCTTCCCATTGAGTTACACTTGTACATTGCTGTGAAGTTTCGAAGGAGAATGTCCAGAATTCCTGGACATGATGCTAGATGGGCGTTGTAAGTAGGTATATAGTACCTTCGCAAACATGGTTCGAATAGCCGAGGAACCTATTGACGAGCATGAATGAGGCCACAAGGGACACGAACAAGTGACGCCTTCTCAGCATGTTAGCGCCGCTAGATGCTCCTTTTGAGTGACGTTTATCAAGTCCCTCCCGGCTACGGTGTCCACGTAACGTGGTTGATGCAGTCAGGCGCTCTCGTTCGCGGTTGTCGTGAGACGCGCCAGCGTCACGATCGCGGCACTGATTAATCGGGCCGCCCGTACCCATGCGGTAAACATGTCGTGAGCTCCGCTTGTTTCGTCAAGCTCCTCGGTGTCAGCTCTGAACAACGGTGACCCGAACAACTTCTTTATCCTGCGCGGACGTAAACTCTCGAGTGCGAGCTCACAAAGCACCTGGAGCCAACAAATAACGGTCAAGTTTTAAGCGTCACGCCAGCAACAACGGACGAGCTCGTCAACCTCTGACAGTAAGTTGTGCCCTTCTGTTCTATGCGGGACATAACCGACTTTCCACGCCATATTTATTTGTAATAAGTGAATGTTCCTCGTAACACTGGCCTCTAAAGCAGGCTAGACTTCTCACAGCAGTTCACGACGATCGCTTAACTGCCGTCCCAGTGGCATTCCGCAAAATACCTACTTCCCTTGCTCTCGTCGTTTAGCGTGCGGACTTAAGCCTTAACGAATCCCCGTATCGCTCCAAAGGAGAATTGGCAAAACACCGCGCAAAACTTAAAGGTTCGGAAAAGTACATGTTTTGCCGTAATATGTTACTTTCAACCATAAAGCTTTGCAGGTTGCGAATTTTTATACTTTCTGGTAAATCGAAAGATTACGTCGATCGAGATACAAGAAATATTTGTGGATTAACAGATATCTTTTCAGGAATTCGCTACAGTTACCAACATGCGTTTATGTTACTACAATCGGACACTAAATTTCTTTATCAGGGACACTGAGTACCAAATATGCAGACAAAAGGCTATTCATCAGGCTGGACAGGGCATGCACCTGGAACATTGGCAAACAAAACGCGTGAAAAATACATTACAGCTAAACAAAACTGAAGAGCATACAGAGGCCAGGTGTTTCCATTAAAGAAGACAAAAGCCAACTAATGCATCTAAAGTAAAAGTGGAACGTTTCAACTACTCGTTCTACAGTAATCGTTTGCAGGCGGAAACCGAAAGTCAGGTGAGTACGCAGATGAAAAGAAATTTCACTTCGCTTCAGGTTACTAAAAAAAAAGTCCTCGACGATTACGATCTCCCTAATGCGAAATTTGTGCGGCGCTCTATACTTGTTTTCATTTAGCGATATATTCACAATCTGGCTCTGGGACAATCTGGGACAATCTCAATCTGGGACAATCTGGCTCGTGCGGCACGCTGCAAATGGAGTGAAGTGCAGCACGACTGCCTCGCTAATCGGGAGATCACGAGAGCCGGCGTGTGGGTAAAGGTATGTCCTCACTCGCGGAAATAAGCGCGCGCAAGGCGGCGCGCGTAAAGAATTCTCTAGAATAGCAGCTTCGGCTTGTTGGTTTTCCATCCTGGTCTTAACAGCGCAAAACATAGACGGGACACGAGCAGTGGCGTAGCAACAGGGGGGGCCGGGGGGCCGTGGGCCCCGGGTGCAAGGGGCCAGTGAGGGGGGGGGGGGTGTCATATACGTCTGAAGACACCCCTCTTTCCGCCGGCTACACCCGGGGAGGGGGGGTGACAGAAGACCTATGGGCCCCGGGTGCCACACGACCTAACTACGCCACTGGACACGAGACGAGAAGACGACACCACAAGCGATGCCGAAATAAGCGCGCCGCCTTGCGCGCGCTTATTTCCCCAAGTGAGGACGTACCTTAAGAGGAAGCTTTAGCTCGGGCCCAACTCCGACGCGGCCTATTCAAATACATGTAAAACGCAAAAACGCTTTTATGAGATAACCCCTGGACCGATTTTGATGAAATTTGTTGCATTTGAAAGAGAAAGTTAAATTCTAGTGACTGTTGGTAGCGGAATTTCGATTTAGGGCTTGAGTTTTCTTAACACGATTTTCAAATATTTCACCGTTTGAAAGAAATAGAAGAACGAAGTTTACAAATTCATAACTCTGCATCAAGAACCGATATCGCGGTTCTGTAAACGGCATCTATTAGATCATTCAAAGCGGACAAATTCAATATGTCATTTTACATCTTATGTGAATTAGTTACGTTGGTTACAACGGTTTTGCAAAAGTTCTATTTTCCTAGGATTACATTTTTTTTATATTCATGTGTAACATATCAATTTTCTCCGCTTTAGATGTACTATTAGATGCAATTCACAGAATTGTATTGTCATTTTTAGTGGTTGAGTTACAGAGTTGTAAACTTGATAGTTTCGTTTTCTGAAAATTTTCGATTTTTGCGAATTTTTAATGAAAAATAGACGACCTAACTCAACAATTCGAAACCAACAGTCACTAGATTTTAAGTTTGTCTTTTAAATGCAACAAACCTCGTCATATTTAATGCAGTGGTTGCCGAGAAAAACGAATTCTCCTTTTACATGTATTTAGATAGGAGCACTCGAGCTAAAGCTTCCTGTTAAGTCGCGTTGGCGCGATTCACAGCAGCCGCTGCCAACAGACCCCCTCGACGACGAGCGCTACCCGGGCGCCATATCGTAGCCGTCCTCGCCGCACGGCGCCTTTCTTCTCTCCCCGTACCCTCCTCCGCTTTCCGCCTCACGGTTCGTAAGAAAGCGTGCACTGACTGGCGAGGAGCGCATGTTGGCGCCGTTGCTCTTCCGTGTTGTTTTAACGTGAAAGGGTTAAAGGCCCCGTGTCGCAGAAAATCCAGCGTTCGCGTTGAAGAGTTTATTTCAACGAGCTTCATCAGAAAAATACATGTGCGCTTGATGTACAGAAAGAAAAAACATCAACAGCAATGTCACATTACATAACAGCTAGGGCAAATTACGATGTAACAACAAACATTGAGGTTACATATAAGTCTGACAGGTGTTGTTATCTCCCCGGAATTAAGGTGTCAGTAAGGTAACAGCTGCGCAGTAAGGCGCCCATTGCAGTTGTATGAAGCGTGTCGACCATTTCTGCAGGAACTGGTCTTTATTTAGGTTGATCAGGTCCACGGAAGCCTATTCATACATGTATTTGCGTAAGCGGCGTAGTAACTGTAGCAAGCATGTGACGCCCCCTTCGGGCATAATGTTCGTTCGGCGCCAGGCTCGGTGGCCTGCTAAGCTCGGCAGGCAACATTGGTCACCGCACCGCAATAAACACCGACGCGCACGGCTGCTCGGCGGTCAGTCATCGTTCAGCACCACCACGCTGCGGAGCATCCGTCTAACGGAGGGTGCCTCGAGCCCTCCCTTGTTCCCGAACCCGGGTGGATCCTGACACTGGCAACGAGTACCCACGGATCGTCACACGCCACCGAGAGCGGCCACCGTTGCTGCCACCACGCCACCGTTGCTGACGCCATGCCGCTGTACTGAAGGCTCGAGCCGTTAGAGGGAGATGGGTCCGCCTGGCAAACTTACGAGGAGCAAGTCCACGTGTTCTTCCGGGCAAACGACACACCCGAGGCCAAACAGCAGGGACATTTTCCTGGCCAGCTGCGGGACCCGCGTCTTCAGCCTCTTGCTCGACCTTCTCAAGCCAGCCACGCCGCATGTTAAGACGCTGGGTGAGCTGCTCGCCATACTGCGCTCGCATTTCAACTCGGCATCGTCCACACTAATGGAGCGTTTCCACTTCAACAACCGGAGCCGCCGGGAAGGAGAGACCCTCGGGCAATTCGTTGCTGCGCTACGAGGCTTAGTGAGTGCCTGCGGTTTCGGCGACCAGCTGGACTCGCTGCTCCAGGGCCGTTTCGTCTGCGGCATCAACAACCCCGCCATGCAGACGCGACTCCTGGAGCTTCCCGACCCCTCGCTGGACGATGCCGTGAAGGCAGCGCTGGCAATGGAAGCTGCCGCCAAGAACGCCGGTGAGATTACCCGTGCGACTGGCTCACCGTCGGCGGAAGCGGCGGTCAATGAGTTGGCGACAAAGGGCAGTACCTGCGGTCGCTGTGGTGGTGCCCGCTCCCCCTCACAGTGCCAGTTCTCTCAAGCACAATGCTTTACATGCGGGAAAACTGGGTACCTGGCACGTGTATGCCGAAGGGGGAGGACGAACAGCAAACAGCAGCAGCAGCCTGATTCACGCCCAGGTACCACACAAGCCCGCGGCCAGGGTAGCCGTCGCAAGGGTATGCGGCGGGGGCGTGCGGCAGCAGGCTCAAGTTCTTCCGCGGCCAGGCTCCACGTCGTGGCCGAGAACCCGCCGATTTTCGAGATGTGGCACACAGGCTTCGTACCGTCGTCTCTGCCGCCGTACATGCTGACCGTCGATATCTGCAGGCACCCTATTTCCATGGAACTGGACACAGGGACCAGCGTGTCAGTAATGGCCGGGAAACTCTTCAAGCGTACTTTCCCCGGCGTACTCCGGGCAACTCTCCCAGGTCCAGGGTCAGCCACAGGTCAGCTTTCGCTTTGGCGACAGGGAAGCAACTCTTCCCCTTTACTTAACGAAGGGGTCGTCGCCGACGCTGCTGTGCCGAAACTGGATTCATGCCCTGGGACCAGCCGGGACCCAGTCCTGTCTCAGGTGGTCAAGGCGGTGTCCCGTGGAGAGGAATTGGCGCAGCAAGCCTATAGCCACAAGACCGCTGAGCTGAGCTTGCAGCAGGGCTGCTTACTCTGGGGTTCTAGGGTGGTGATACGAGAAAGCCTCCGGTCCAGGGTCCTGTAGTGGCTGCACGCGGGTCATCCTGGCATAGAAAAGACAAAGATACTGGCCCGGTCCCATGTTTGGTGGCCTGGCCTAGACCAAGACATCGCTCACTTGGTGCAGAGCTGCCAAATCTGCCAGGAGCATCAGCGAGCCTCGCGTCATGTGGAAATCACCCCCTGGCCGTTCCCACAGAGACCCTGGTCCCGCCTACATGTGGATTTTGGGGGACCCTTCAAGGGCCATTACTTCCTAGTGGGGGTGGACGCCTTTTCGAAGTGGGTGGAGGTTCTACCTGTCACCACTCTATCAGCAGGCGCGACCATTGTAGCGCTGCGACAGGTCTTCGCTGCCCAGGGGTTGCCGGATGTCATCGTGTCCGACAATGATCTTGCTTTCGCCAGCACAGAGTACCTGGCCTGGCTGACGAACAACGGAATCCGCCGGATGATGGTTCCACCGTACCACCCTGCTTCAAATGGTGAAGCCATGCGGGTGGTGCAAACCATCAAGGACAAGCTCAAGAAGTGCCAGACTGGGGATTTCCGGACGCAGATTGCCCGGAAACTGTGTCAGTACCGGACCACGCCCCACGATGTCACTGGCCGTGCCCTCTGTGAGCTCCTCTTGGGTCGGACGGTCAAGACACCATTGGACGTCTTGCATCCGGACCTCCGATCTACAGTGCTCTTGAAGCAGCTGAAGCAGAAGCTGGCTGCTGACCAAGGGTGCCATCCCGGGCCTTTGCCAGAGTCGGGAGCTCCAGTTTTCCCCAGGAACTTCCGTCCTGGCCCACCCTGGTCTGCCGGACAGTTGGTGTCTCCTGCCAGCGCCTCATCGCTGCTCGTCCGCATGCCACACGGGGCCATGTGGCACAGACACGCCGACCATGTCAGGCCTCGCCTCGGGACCTGGCCAGCACCCTCGACTGCCACTTCTGAGTGTCAGCACGCAGGAGGACTAGCGGCAGCACCAGTCGCTTCCAGCGGAGCACCACCCACCTCGGAGGCGGCAACCGTTGCCAGTGGTGCGGCACCCGTTGGACCGGTGTCGAGCCCAGCACCACTCACGAGTCCGACCACTACAGACCCTCCAGATGGAGCGAGGCTGGCTCAGGCAGCACCCGGCGTTGCCACACCCGACCCATCAACCCCGGTGCCCAGGTGGAGTACTCGACGGCGGAGGCCACCGGACCGTTACTCGTCTGGATAACATGCACCGTCGACCCAGCTAGGGTGGAGGCAGAGCCTCATATTTTGAACATGGACGTTTGTTTTTTATTTAACAAACAAACTGGGGGTAAGGGGGTGTAGCAAGCATGTGACGCCCCCTTCGGGCATAATGTTCGTTCGCCGCCAGGCTCGGTGGCCTGCTAAGCTCGGCAGGCGACACTGGTCACCGCACCGCAATAAACACCGACGAGCACGGCTGCTCGGCGGTCAGTCATCGTTCAGCACCACCACGCTGCGGAGCGTCCGCCTAACGGAGGGTGCCTCGAGCCCTCCCTTGTTCACGAACCCGGGTGGATCGTGACAGTAATAGGTACATCGCCCTCTTTGCCCTCCCCTGTAGTGCCGCAGCCTCTTTATCGCCACAACACGAATGCTCCCAGGCACCACAACTTCGAAAGAGTCTTCGCGGTTGCGTTCTTAGATCCATGCGTACACCGAACATGCGCCACAGTAGCTACAAAAATGTTTTTACAACAGCACAAACAAAGAGGGCATGCCGTAACGTTTCTTTCTGTCTGCACTGAGGGCAGCGATTATTGGAAGATATTCCCGATGATGCAGTGCGGTTCCGCATAAACAAAACGCGCCAACCTCGTCTCCACCTGAATTCGCGCACCTCGGCAGGCTCGGCCGATGTGCTTAGCCTGCGCCAGCTGACGCTCCTGCAACGCTGCAACTCTTCCTGTGTCAAGTGTTCTATAGCTAGTGATTCGCACACCTCCGTTGCCTGTATGTGAACTTCATCTACATCTGATAAAGTTGATCTAATTGATTGAAGACTGCAGCATACATATTTATAAAATGGCAGTGTTGTTCCGCCGTAGGTCCTGTTCTTATTCCTGATAAAAGGAGCTTTCTGGACGTTCCTAAGAAATAGTCGAGAAGTTTTCTGTCTAGATATTCAGGATTGTTGACGAGGTCGTAAAAACCTCGCGACTGAGCTCATTGTCCGGATACACGGGATGCTAAGTCCACCCACGCTCGTTGGAAGCCGAAGGAGCGGACGTGCCCCTAATTCTGCTTTGTCTTCCCAGAAGAAAGAACCACATAGTGAAGCTAGCCTCTGTGAAGCGTTGCGTGGTGGGCGCGCTATGCGTGCGATGTAGTAAAAAGCCGTCCAAATGCTGGATTTTATTATGTAGCTGCGCTCGGCTATCATCAACGAAAACTTTGATGCCATTAACAGCTTCTTTTATGCCTTCTTACGCAGGTCTGACCACGCCTCCTGCGCACTTCGTCAGACGTGTGGAAAACTACTCCCTGGACTTGATTCCCTGCTACTCACTCAACTTCTCCGTCAAGGGCGTGTAAAGTTTCCAGAGGTCATCGTGTTACTTTTCTCTTTATTCAGAAGGGCTCCGGATAATTCAGAGTAATCGTTAAACAAACGTAAGAAGGCATAGTAGCTATCTTTGCTTCTTAGGAAGAGGGACACCTCCTCTCCATATGAAGACACTTTTATCTCTCCTTGGCCTGGCAAGGGGAAGCCATGTATCGCTGGGCAAAGTGAAATGCGGCGCAGCAAACGGTCAAGACATAGAACGAGAGTTGAGGGCTTAGCGAACACCCTAGCCTGAGGCCGCGCGTGACGGGGAAATAATCGCTTAGGCAACCGTTGACAAGCAGCTTAGCCGATAAACCCGAATACAAGAGGCCGATCATATCTGCTAATTCGGCGGGAAAACTGAATGTTACCAATACACGAACTATGTACCCATACTCAACACTATCCAAAGCTTTCGCTTGGTCCAGCAAAACGAAGCAGCCTGAAATTCGTGTCCTAGAAGCGAAGGTAAAAAGATCCCTTGTCAATGCTAAAGATGAAAAAAATGATCGGCCTGGTACGCTACACATCTTCCTCTGGCTGTTATGTCTGGAAGAGCACCACTTATTCTCTTCGCTAGCATCGACGAGATTATGTAGCCCGCGTTTAGCAGCGTAATCGGCCGCCAAGACCGTGGGTCGGAGGCCTGACCGCCTGACTTGAGGAGGAGGATGATCCGGCTATCGCGGAAAGAATCTGGCCGAAAGCCATCTGAGAAGAACTTATTAACCATAGACAAAAGCTCTTCTTTGACGGCATCCAAAAATCGCACGTAAAATTGGATTGGGATGCCGTCTGGGCCTGGCGCGGAGGAGGCATTCATGTCTTTTACTATTGCTCGAAGCTATTCGACTGTCGCTGGCTCGCACAGGTGCTGTACGACATTATCTGATACTCGGGGCATGGCTCGACAAAATTCCTTCAGTCTTTCGCCGTAATCATTCTTGCACCAACTGCCTTCTTCTGCAGTAAACACGAGCGGAGTTGACATGCTGTTTAAAGAGTGTGGAAATGTCTGAGGAGCGGTTACTACGAGCACCATCCGGAAGCGTGAAATAAGGGATTCGGGAAGAGCGTTTTTCCTCTGTCAAGCCCGCTCGTATGTACCACAGCACGGCTAGGTCGGACAGAGAATTGATTACCCTCGGTGGCAGCCTGACTGCAGCTCTAGACGACAGTCTCAGTAATGTTTCGTACTCGGCTTTCAGCAAGTCGAGATAATCCTGCATTGCAATCGTACTCGTGTCTGCATAGCGGACGATTCGCATCCGCCTAAGTAGTTCATTTAATTCGCGAGTGACTTGCGTTTTCCGATCGGGTCCTGCTCGGGTGAGTAGCGGGCGCCACGCCTCCTTCACATCGTCCGAAGAGCGGTACTCTGCGTCGCACTCGCGCAAAGCTACAAATGCAGCGCCTATCGCAGCGATGCGGGCAATGCTCTCTGAATCTGTAAGTAGACTGATGTCCATTCGCCATAAATTGCATTTCATGGCGGTCTCGCCAATATCCGGATAAACGGTCACGATCGGAAATGCGGGGTGCACCCAACGTTACTAGACTAGGTTCGGTTTTCAAACTCCTGTGACTGCGTGGACCCACCACCGATCCTCACATCTCGTGGCGCTGCTGTCGCACTTTGCTCGATCAGCACGGCGCGGACAGGACGGCGAAGCGCTGTCCGCGGCTGTTCACGCGTATCGGCGGTGTTCATTAGACGCGTGCTTTGCTGCAGTCTCGGTGCTTTTTCGACACTCTTGTGCGTTTTCAATGCCGCGTGCAATTTGACGAGTTTACGGCCCATGTCATCCAATTTTATTTGGTGACGCGAATGCGTATTTATGCTCCGTTCCTGCAGCGAGAACCTGCCTTGAATGCGCAAGTATGCTCGCAAGCGAGCAAAGCTCACGTAGGTTTTAACATTGCACTTGTGAATGTGCTGCTCTGATGAAAGAAAGGGCGCTAGCTTTATTTTTTTTTCCAACCCGAAATGAAGTTCATAGAGTTTTTATGTACAAGGTGTCCCAGCAAACTTTAGCCAGAGTGTTAAAATATGTGAATGCCAAGTAGCTGAACAAAACCAAGGTAATGTATGTTGTTTGCCGTCACTTGGGGATGCTCAAATATTTTTTTTTGATTCCGCCTAGTTAGGTAATTAGTCGTAATTATCTGATAAATTTCTGAAATATTTAACTATATGAAAAGTGTCAGTGGTAAAATTGTAGCGTGACAGGAAAAACTCCCGACACATCTTTCTGTTCCTCAATACGTGCTACATAAACGTTTTCTTCCGAGTGTGAAAGAATCCCGCCTAGTCTAGTAACGTTGGGGTGTACCCGCGGGAGAGACGAATTTCGCAGCTTTCGAGATAGCAGCTAAGTTCAGGGGGGAAAAGAAATTCATCTGGCCTGTTGATGACCGGCCCCAAGTTGGCCCGAACACGCCACCATGCAACTGCACCCACGCACCGGAGAGACGCAAGTGTTGGGCAAGCCGGCGTGACGCTCGTATCGCTCGCATTCCTCGACAGTGACGGGACCGTCCGGGTTCGCAAGTGTCGCGGCCCTCGATTAGGCAACAGTTGAAATCACCGGATATGAATGTCGGTTAAAGCTCCAACATGTATGTGTCAAGTGATTCGAAAAATTCCGTAGAATTGGACTGGCTTACGGGTGCATATATCATTATAGTGCCCTAACTCCTCTCATGTTCAGCAGGAAATCGACTGCTAACATACAGCCGCCTAAATCGTACGTACAGTGCGCTCCCTTCCTAAAAGGAGGGTTTAAAAACACTACTCCCACGCTAGAAGACACATCGTTTGTCAGGGAAAAGGGGGCATCAGCAGCAAAACGGGTCTTAAAGTATGACACATCAAGGCATGTACTGAAATTACATTCTTGCAAGAAACGCACGTCGATGGCCCGCGCTCACACGAAGTGCACCACCTCTCTCTGTCGACGGACCGGAACCCCTGAACATTCAGTGAGAGTAAATGCACCATCGCCATGATGCAAGCGAAAAACGTTGCCATGTTTACAGGCCGAATGAAAGGGTTCCACCCACGGCGGAACCCGATGCTCGTAACTTTTTCGGGATTTTGGATTCCCTCTCTTTATGCGAACTGCTCGCGTCCGTTTCTGCTTCGCGCGCTCTCTTTATCTCCTGATTATCAGTGTCCATTGCTTCTGCCATAAGGAGAAGGTCGGCAGCTTGACACACTGGATTCTTTAACGACGAGTCCGTTGTTCGGGGCATGCGGAATCCGCTGGCTTGGGCAAGTATACCACGCAAGAGACGGTATACCATCTCTTGCGAGGTGCCAGCTTCGGCGTCTGCCGGAGCTGGGGACGGTGGCCGCGGCCTACCGGATGACGCGGCCTGTCGGTAAACTCGCCGGTTGGCACATTGTCTTCGTGCGCAGTGAAGTCTGCTGACTCGTCGATCATGAGTTGTGGAGGACAGGCCGTGTCACTTGAGATTGCGTGTTTGCGCTGACTTCGGTAGTGCTCTTCTCAGAAGAGGGGAGTGGTGGCAACTGCTCATCTTCCGCACGTTCTCAGGTAACCACTATAAAACTGTTCCAACCCGAAATACTGCAGAACTTTCTCGTGGTCCCCAAACGCTTTCTCTTCTTTGAGCCACTCCTGCATGTTCGACATAAGCCTGTAGGCAAACTCTGTATATGACTCACTTCTGCCTTTCTCATTTTCCCGAAACTTCCGACGGAACGCCTCCGCTGACAGCCTGTACTTTTTAGCAGACTCGATTTCACTTGGTCGAAATCCTCTGCCTCCTCTCTCTTCAAGCGAGCGACTACGTCGGCCGCCTCGCCGGGTAACAAAGTGAGCAAGCGCTGTGGCCACGTTTCCCGAGAGAACCCCTGCTTCTCGAACGTTCGCTCAAAGTTAACAAGGAACAAACCAATACAATGTCCTCTCCAAGCTCAAACGGCCGCATCATGTCAGTCATTTCGAACGATACTCGTTCTCCTGCACCGTGTGCCTGACTTCCATTACGAGCGCGTTCCATCTCTACCTCGAGACGCTTCATTTCCAAAGCGTCTTGACGGTCGCACTCCTCTTTCTCTTTCTCTTTTTGCTCTTTACGTTCGCGCTCCTGTCTTTTTGCCGTCTCCCTCTCCTGAATGTTCTCAAGGCATTCCGACAGCTCGTCATCCTCAGCTTCTAACTCAAGAACAGCCCTTAGCAGTTCTGGTTTTCTGAGTTTGTCTGAGACATCCAGACCCAACTCTCTTGCAAGCTCCAGCAATTTTGATTTGCGCAACGACTTCAAATCCATGGCTGCTCTGAATGCTGCTTTCTCTACTGCCTACTATTGTCTTGCCGCAGACTAACCCGGCAGCAACGACAACCACAATTACCAGCTCTGTTTCTGACACTAACAAAAGCCTGGCAAAACTCAGAAGAAGAAAGTCCCGCACTCACGAAACCTCGCAGCCAAGAACTCAGCGTAGTCGTTCCGCTGCAGGCAACCAGTCATCACACAGGGCTCGTTGCACTGCTCCCGGATGGTCGTTGTGCTGCTCAGCATACAGTCGACCGCATATCTTCGCTGCTGGCCCCCGTTGTCGCGATCTCACCGCTGGCAACCAGTTGTTCCAAATGGGTCGCAAGCCCCAAGGGTAGC
This sequence comes from Dermacentor variabilis, assembly GCF_050947875.1. Classification (NCBI taxonomy): domain Eukaryota; kingdom Metazoa; phylum Arthropoda; class Arachnida; order Ixodida; family Ixodidae; genus Dermacentor; species Dermacentor variabilis. The sequence continues at coordinate 19,786,967 of NW_027460280.1, forward strand.
GTTGGCTTGGCGGCGTGGGGCACAGGTGGAAGCATCAGAAGATCCTGGCAAAGGATGAGTCGACTCCTAACAGAACAACTTCTTTATTCTCGCATCGCAAAAGAGCGGCCGGTCAGGTTGACCGTAGTGGAGAAACGGGAAACCACGTTACTCGACGGAAGAAATCGAAGCGTTTCTTTTGCTGCTTTTATACTCTCGGGGTCGAGGGCAAGAAGGAACGGCTCGGAATAGGCGCACGTGACGGCGGCGCACGGACACGTTGTGACAAGAAATGACGTATCCGCCGGGCCAGCGCCGGTCAGACCTCGTCGCTTCACAGTTGGGGAGCTCCTCTCCCCGGCTGCCGCGCTTTGACAAGTGTGGGCACCAACATGCACACACACACACAAACACACACACACACACACACACACACACACACACACACACACACACACACACACACACACACACACACACACACACACACACACGCGCGCGCGCGCGCGAAGACATGTGGCATTGAAACGTGCCTGGACGCGCTTAGCAGGAGGTGTTGGGGCAGCGCTGAACTGGCCAAAATGTCCGCCGCTGTGAACGAAGCCCCGGCGTCCGTTGCATCCGCGCCGGCTATACCGCACGTCGGAGGCGAAACCTAACAGGGCGGCGACTGCATGCGTCGTTTGAGTTCTTGAAATGCGTCGGCCTGCGGCGTTTCCCACTTTAACTCGACGTCACATTTAGTTAGCTGTGTCAGCGGCTCAGCGATGCGTGCAAAGTCCTGGACAAATGCCTGTAGTAGGCACACATGCCAAGAAATCTACGCACTGTCTTCTTGTCGATGGGCTGCGGGAACTTTGCGATGGCAGCTGTCTTCTGCGGGTCGGGGCGTACTCCAGACTTGCTGATGACGTGGCCTAGGAACAGAAGCTCATCGTAAGCGAAGTGGCACTTTTCTGGCTTCAGAGTGAGCCCTGATAACTTGATGGCCTCTAGTACTGTTGCAAGCCGCCTCAGGTGATCATCGAAATTTCCTGCGAAGACAACGACGTCATCCAAGTAAACGAGACAGGTCTGCCACTTCAATCCTGCTAAAACCGTGTCCATCACCCGCTGGAACGTTGCAGGCGCCGAGCACAGTCCAAATGGCATAAGATTGAACTCGTAGAGGCCGTCTGGGGTGATGAAGGCAGTCTTTTCGCGATCTCTTTCGTCGACTTCTATTTGCCAATAGCCAGACTTGAGGTCCATCGACGAGAAGTATTTAGCGTTGCAGAGCCGATCCAATGCGTCGTCTATCCGTGGGAGGGGGTATACGTCCTTCTTCGTGATCTTGTTCAGACGACGATAATCCTTTTCTTCACCAGGACAACAGGGGATGCCCGTGGGCTTTTCGACGGCTGGATGATGTCGTCGCGCAGCATTTCGTCGACTTGTTCTCTTATAGCTTCACGTTCTCGCGGCGAAACTCGGTAAGGGCTCTGGCGGAGCAGTCGAGCGCACTCATCCGTGATTATGCGATGCTTGGCGATTGGTGTTTGTCGAATCCTCGATGACGTCGAAAAGCAGCCTTTGTATCGTCGGAGCAGACTTCTGAGCTGCTGTTGCTTAATCACGGGGAGACTTGGACTAATGTCGTAGTCTGGTTCGGGAACCATTGTCGTCGGGGTAGATGCGGCGGAATCCGAGAGGACAAACGCATTACTGGTTTCCAGAATTTCCTCGACGTACGCGATGGTCGTGCCCTTGTTGATGTGCTTGAACTCCTGGCTGAAGTTTGTCAGCAACACTTCAGTTTTCCCTCCATGCAGTCGAGCGATCCGTCTCGCGACGCGAATTTCACTGTCTAGCCGTAGACGTTGGTCGCCTTCGATGACGCCTTCTTCGTCAGCGGGTGTTTCGGTGCCGACCGAAATAACAATGCTGGAGCGAGGCGGGATGCTCAGTTGATCTTCGAGCACACTCAAGGCGGGGCGACTACGAGGGCCCTCCGGCGGTATCACTCTATCTTCCGACAGCGTTATTGACTTCGACTTCAGGTCGATGATTACGCCGTGTTGGTTCAGGAAGTCCATACCGAGAATGACGTCTCGTGAACACTGTTGGAGGATAACGAAGGTGGCAGGGTAAGTCCGGTCATGAATGGTTATTCTTGCCGTGCAGATTCCAGTCGGCGTGATGAGGTGTCCTCCAGCGGTCCGAATTTGAGGACCTTCCCATGCGGTCTTAACCTTCTTCAACTGGGCGGCGATGTGTCCACTCATTACGGAGTAATCGGCCCCTGTGTGCACTAAGGCGGTAACTGCGTGGCCTTCGAGAAGCACGTCGAGGTCGGTGGTTCTTTGTCTGGCGTTGCAGCTAGGTCTTGGCGTCGGATCACGGCTGCGTCGTGTTGAACTGAAGCTGGAACTTCGCCTCGTCAAGTAGTCTTTTGTCGGTGTAGTCTTGGCTTTCTGACTTCGTCGGGACGGCGGCGTGTCATTATTATGTCGGCGAGATGGTCTCTTCGGCGTCTTCGTCGGCGGCGAAGGATCTTCGTCAGTTCGACGAACAGCAACCGCACCTCCATTGGTTGCTGCTTTTAGTTTTCTGAATATGGGCTCGCAGACCGGCCCCGGGCTGGGCCAGTGTATGGTCGGCGCTGCGGCGACAGGTAACGGCCTGGTGACGGCGAACGGGACGGTCGTCGAGGGCTCCACTGAGTGGCGGCGAGGTAGTCGCAATGTCGCGAGGTCGTTCGCCAATCTGTGGTCGCGGCGCGTTAACGGCGAACCCTCGGAGTCCCATCTCCCGGTATGGACATCGGCGGTAGATGTGCCCGGCTCCTCCGCAGTGATAGCAAAGCGGGCGGTGGTTGGGGGCGCGCCAAACGTCAGTCTTCCTTGGAATGCCGCGTGGGGTGACGGGTTGGTGTGCCGGCGGCGGGGTTGGTGGTGGACGACGGAACTGTGTCGTCACTGGCTCCTGCTGTTGACGCGGAGGGGGAACGTGATCACGGGCTACAGCGGCGTATGTCATCGCTTGCGGCTGAGGCGGCGGCGATTCAGGGGCTACTCCGAGTTGCTGTTGGAGATCCTAACGTACGGCGTCGGCAATCGAAGCCACTTGAGGCTGTGATGACGGGAACAGGTTTTGTAGCTCCTCCCGTACGACCGCTCGGATAGTCTCGCGCAGGTCGTCGGTGGCCAGTGACTGAATTCCTGTGCAGTTGGTAGAGTTCGTGCTACGGTTGAATTGCCGGTTCCGCATTTCGAGTGTCTTCTCGATGCTGGTGGCCTCGCGAACAAACTCGTCTACGGTCTTCGGTGGACTTCGCATCATTGCGCCGAAAAGTTCTTCCTTCACACCGCGCATGAGAAGGCGGACTTTCTTCTCTTCGGGCATATCCGGGTCGGCGTGGTGGAACAGACTGTTCATTTCTTCCGTGAATATGGCAACGTTCTCGTTAGGTAGCTCCACTCGGGCGTCCAGCATGGCTTCGGCCCTTTCCTTGCGCACGACGCTCGTAAAGGTGCGCAGGAAGCCGCTACGGAACAGGTCCCATGAGGTGATGGTCGACTCCCGGTTCTCGAACCACGTTCTGGCGGAGTCTTCTAAGGCGAAGTATATATGCCGCAGCTTGTCGTCGGAGTCCCAGTTGTTGAAGGTCGCGATTCGTTCATAGGTGTCCAGCCAGGATTCCGGGTTTTCAGTAGCTGCTCCGTGGAAGGTCGGTGGGTGCCGAGGTTGTTGCAGGATAACGGGGCACGCTGGGGCAGCCATTGTGGTTGTCTTGGCCACGATCTTCTTTGTCGTCTCAGGTAGAAGTCCGTGCTCTGGGGGCAGTCCTCGCAGTCTGCGGCTACCACGCTGGTCTTGGGCGATGCCGGTTTTGTCCTCGGGCTTCGGGCTTGGACCGCGAATTCGCGTGGGCGTTCGGTACATGAACGCACAAGCACCTCCACCAGATGTCACGTAGTGATGACGTTGAAGAACACAGTAGCAATACTGTGAAAGACAAAACAAACTTTTATTGGGCGAACCTGTGCCCTCAAAAGAGGCTACACTTATAGCACAACGATAGCGGCGAACACGGTCGGCGATCGTCGAAAATCTGATCAGCCGGTCAAGCGCGTCGGCTTTTATACAGCAGTCGTCGAATGTTCCAGACTAATCGTTGGGACCCGCGTGCCTTCCACAAAGTCCTACACCATTCGCATTAGGCGATGAAATCAGATAACATAAGGTTCGGCGACAACAGACAGCGGATAGAAGCATCGATAACCTTCCAGAAACTACGGATACGTGCAGGCGCGTCCCGCGCTGTGCGATAACATTTGTTAGGCGGCGGAACGTGGTCGCCCGATAAAGATAAGTGCACGTGTCAATATAAAAAAATCCGAAAGCAATATATGCCCCATTACACGAAAATCCGGCGTTGTCATCAGCAGCGTGACCGAAAGATCGTACCAAAATTTGCCGACGGCGTGAAGAGTAAAAACACGTAAGTGCGCAGATTCACGCTAAATTTGTCAGGCAGGTTTCTGTAAACAAAGTCAACTAATGGAATTGAAAAGAACATTTGGTACAGGCATAGAGTTTCTCACTACATTACCTAGAGGGAAATCTGGCGCTGCTGCGCTGTGGTATGCATGGGAATGAAGGTATATTGTGGATTCGGATTGGCATCGTTCTCGTAGAGACAAGACACCTTGAAGACGCGCTTGGCAAGTACCGTTCCGTCTGTCACAATGATTCATCTTCTACTAGAACAGCACATGAAAAGCTGTTTTAGCTTTATTATTACGCGAAAACATGTTTTGTTTAACTATGAGAACTTGTTATTGTGTGTACGACTACATGTTACGTAAAAAGTATCAGCCGGCCGCTAAAGTTGGAGGACAGACGACAAGGTTCGCGCTCGCTTTGAAACAGTTGGTCGTCTGTTCTTGCTTTTCTTCGCTTTGTCATGCATCGTGGGTGAGTAAAGATGTAATATGCGTGAATGGAAACATTTTATGAATATTTCACTTTGAGAACGCGTTATTTGCGTAGCCATATCCACGTTTTAGACGAAGCCTCTTACAACACCAGCCAACACGAGCCTCGCAGACACATATACCGTCATTCCCACGACGGCACGGTGCCCCCTTAAGAAACTCCCATAGACGGTGGCGCCAGATTACCCTCTAGGTGTTATAGTGAGAAACTCTATGGGTACAGGTATTGAACCTGGGCCTTTGGGGAGCGAGACGAGTACGTTTCCCCGATGCCACAGTAGCTCCATGGTTATGGTTGACTAAAGTTGTTCCTAGTGCGTGTGTCATTGCACACGTCATGTCGCCGCCTCCCACGTGTCACTTGCACTTCGTATTTTATCGGTGCTCTGTCTACTGCGATGCACTCTCGACGCCAAATCATGAGTGCATAAAATGAGGCGCGCCTAGTTCGTGCGTTATTGCACACATCATGTCGCTGCCGCCCGCGTGTCGCTCGCTCTTCGGATTTCATCGGTGCTGTGTCTACTGGGAAGCACTCCGATGCGTTTACCTCAGCGGCATCTGTGAAACGTGGTCGCCCACGGAAGCACGTCGCAGAAGACGAAGCAAGGGAACACAAAACGGAATGCCGTGCAAGTTTACAACGTGCACGACGGCATGCGGATGAATACCTAAGCGAAAACGTTACCCCAAAGCGTCTACAATGCTCTCGCATTCCCACGCGTGCGTAGTGTTAAGTGTCTCTGCCGAACGTTTTCTATTGCATTGATAAGATTGTTTATTTGGCTTTCTAACGACACTTGCCCGGCGTGAAGGGCTGCGATTAAGGCAAGGTTTCGCCAGTACACGCGAAAGGCGATGCGTTTGCATGCGCGCAGCAGTGTGGCTGCTGATTCAACAACTCGGATGTGTTTTGCCCTGCTCGAAGTGTATGCGTGTGTTCTTGCGTGTACCCAATTGGCTGCTGTGTGTCGAGCTTGTGCAGCTTCATAATGTAACCATCTTACTATAACGATGCCCGAAAGTAAGCCGCGTGACATAATCGTATGAATAACGCGAGCGTCATGTAGAAATATGCATAATCAACGCGGAGTATCCCAACTATTCTCGTCGTTTCGTCATGACGATGTCATCTCTACATGCAGTGAATGTGGTTGTACGCCTTTAAGACAAACTGGTGCCACTGGCTTTCGAGCGCAGACATCGCAGTGCAACCTGTGCTTCATTTGTAAACAAAGCGTTTGCTCTCTTTTTTCTGCGCGCTCTAGCAATTGTGAAACTAAGGATATGGTTAGCATGCCCAGCCACTGAATGCAAATTGCAGCAGTTACGAGTGGTGGGATCCCGCTAGGGCTGATTGTGAAGAAAGCTTCCTTTCTCTGTCCGCTCTCGCGATGGTGCAGCTAAAAATGAGGAGGACGTCTGACGGACACAACATTGATCCTCACCATAACATAATGGATGGACGACCTGCGGAAAGGGCAAGGCACACCAAGTTTTTAGCACTTCACTTGTCCTACAGTAACGCGCTAAAATGGCTAGTATGCCCTCGTGGGTATGGTCGACCGAACTGCTTCTCACTGCTAAGACTGGACTGATACTAAGAAAATGCTCCGTTCGCAGATACCTCGCTACACTGAAATTAGCAAAAGAATATCATTTTATCAAAGTGCGTGTGCCAATTATCTGGTGTCCTTCTCGTGTGTGTGGAAGGCATAAAGTCCTGGTATTGAAACGGTAGTATCGACGTTTTTGCTGCAGTTGCACACAAACAAAATTCGTTGAAGGGATCGGACAGTGATCTACCAGCTGAGAAGGCCAACCCGCAAATTAAAGAAAAATCGCTGGTTTCAGATCATCCAATGTAGTTTGCGCTTAGCTACGAAGTGTAATATTTTTCTTTTTGTGCTCTTATGAAGAGGAATACTCCGCAGCACTACAATATCAACAACAGTACACAAAATAGACTGGCTTTGAAGCTGTGACCACGTACCGCATTTTTGTATATTTAGCCCATGTAGTATTGGGGCAACACGTTGGAGCAAAATGATTAGGTTTTCGGTCAAAGCACCATGACAGGCAGGAAGAAATCGTTGTTATGGCCGGTCGAAAAAATACTATCTGAAATCTTATTTACTTACATATTTTTCTGAAAAACACTATAACCCTTTAAACATTTGCTTCATATGAGTTATATACTAGCTTGCCTCGTCAATCTCAAAAATTTATTCTCTTTGCGGGAGAAGGCCTTCGTGAAAAACTACGCAACAGTAGAACATTCAGCAAGGTTCCTATCCAGATGATTGGCAAAATTGTGCATTGAGAGTGGGTCGACTAGCGTACGATTGAAAGTTGAATTATGATCGTTGTAAGCTTGTGTGGCGTCTAGCGCGAGCGAGTAGTGTAAGCGATGACATTGGTGTCAAAATGGCCAGCCCGGTCTGCGATAAGTTCTTGTGGATCTCCACATTTAACGTCGCGGTCGTCACGATGAGAGCCCTCCTGTGACATTATTAGCCCAGTCGACTGGGAAGGCTCGAGTGTTAGCTCACCTTGAGGGTTATTGGCTAACAATTATTAATATGCGTACTTTGCAATGATGAAAAGGATGCAGAAACACCACTGGTGTTGTCTAACTATTCGTAAACAGGCCCCCAAATTTCAATTGGTCCACCCCCAAACATTAAGTAGGCCCACCCCTAAATTTAAAGTCGGCCACGCCCGATTTTTATTTCGCCCAGCCTTAAACTTCAAGTTGGCCCAATCCCAAATTTCAATTGGGCCAACCCTAATTTTGAAGTTGGTCCACCCCCGAATTTCAATAAATCGCTCCCAAATTTCGAGTCGACGCACCCCTAAATTTAGGTTGGCCCACCCCCATATCGCCACCAAATTAAGATTGACCGACCCGAGATTGCCCCCCATTTAGGTAGGACCAACCCCATATCACCTCCAAATACAGATTGGCCCGCCTCCACAAACCACCAAATTTAGATTGTCCCACTCCAATACCACTTGCAAATCTAGGTTCACCCACCCCATATCAGGCCCAAACTTACGCTGGCCCGCCCCTCGATCACCTCAAATTTGGCATGGCCCACCGCAACTCACCCCCCAATTAAAGTTAGTCCACCCATATATCACCCCCAATTCAGCTTGGCCCAGCCGCACATCACCCCCATTGTTAGGTTAGCCCGTCATGTCACCCCCAAATTTAGGTTGGCCCACCCCCATATGATCTCCAAATTCAGGTTGGCTTACCCCCATATCAGCAGCAAACTTAGCCTGACCTACCCCTCTATCACCTCAAATATACGATGGCCCAGCGCAAATCACTCCCAAATTTAGGTTAGCCCAACCCCATATCACCAAGGAAATTTAGGTTCTCCCACCCTCGTATCATCCCCAAATCCAGGCTGCCCCCCTTATTCCCCCAAACATAGTCTCACCCACCCCTTTATCACCTCAAATTTAGGTTGGCCACTCGCATATCACTACCAAATTCAGCTTCGCCCATCTCTGTATCACGCCCAAATTTAGGCTGATGCCACTTCCAATTTCAAGTTGGCCACCCCAACCCTTTTTATGATGACCTATGTATTTATATGGGAAATGCGTCAAGTTTTTTTGGCGTTACAGACACGATTTTGCACGATTTCGCTACCAAATTGATGGGGTACTCGCTCAAGAATGCTGCGCTTAAAAGCAAGTGCACTTTAGAAATAATTAACGTTCGGGCAACGACTGAGCCTAGCAGACCCTGGTCACCGGGTGGCATTGTGGCCCAGGTGCACCTGAATCGCTCGGAGTGTGTGCCATTAAGGACAGCCGAAAGTCGAAGAAAACAGAAAACGGACCTTCCAGAAGAACGCAATAAGAATAGTCATTTTGTTCTGCCAGGTTCCACGTTAGAAAGCACGAAAGATTTTTTTTTTGCATAACCCAAAGCCATGCGCAAGCTTCTACTTATGATGTCCATGATGTCCAATGAATAATGTCTTCATAAAAGCGATGACTTAACAAATGAACACGACACTGCTATGTTTTAGGCAGGAAAAATAGAAAACATAATATTTCAAAAGCACCAGTGGAAAACCAGAACCGAAAGCAAATCTTGAGTTTTGTGTTTCTGCCATCTGGTGGGAGACTATAAAACTAAGTCCTGTGCGGCTTTTAAAAATAACTGCGCCGCTGAAAAACCAGAACCGAAAGCAAATCTTGGGCTTTGTGTTTCTACCATCTAGTGAGAGACTACAAAACTAGGTTCTATGTGGCTTTAAAAAAAGTGCGAAGCGGGGAATAGAACCGTGGGACTACGGGTGCGTGCGATTCTACCACTCAGACACTGCTTCCGAGGCTTCGCCAGGCGGTACGCTCATGTTTTTATAGATACCAGGTGAATTTTCGCAACTGTGTCACAAAAATCGCTTTTGGGAACAGCGTTACGCCACGTGTGGAGAGTCCAGATAGGCATCAGTCGAAAGCTGTCTCCGGACTACATACGCTGCACTGGGTATTACGATAGATGCCGTAGTTTTATCACAGGCATCGTTCTTGCCTCGGAAATTGAGTACATATTTTCGTCGTTTCCATAGGCTTCCATTGCTAAATCTTTAACCGCTGCGGGAACAAAATTCTTACGTGCCATAGCGTGATCACTGCATTTGGCTCGTGTGGATTGTCTTCCAGAGCACGTCTGTCACCTGCCTTTTTCAATAATCGACTTGCAGCTTTTGTTATTCGCGAAAAACCCGCTCGTTCCATTGAAAATGCGCTAGCTTCATGCCGGGGCCACTTGGGGCGCTAGTTGGTACGTGTCCAGAAAAGTTGGATATGAACAAAAAAAAACGTGCAGGTAGGAAAGGAGGCAACGCTAGAATGCCGGGTAGTTCATGTCGCTGTGTTGGCTATGGCAGCAGGTGCCTGCGTCACCCGATTGATTCGCAGTGCAAGTTACGGTGGCTGTCAACGCAAACAGGTGGGGCACTGTCCATCTGCTTGCACTGCTGGTTGTCACTCGTTACTAGACCGCCATGTGCGACGTAGGCAAGCACTGTGCCTGAAGTCGGATAGCTGAATGTGCTCTAAGCGACCTGTAGTGCGTGAATGCCCACTGTTGTCATGTGGATCTTAGCCAATGTACAGTGTATTGTCTGAACCTTATGCGGTGATTGAATGCCGAGTCTAATTTGATAATGCTCGCCGTGTTATGTTTCTTGGATGTGGCCACCTGGTCAGCTGCATGGGCAACAGTCTCTCGAGGTAACCATCTGCTCCTGCAGTCCACAAAGCGACAAAGACTCCCAATTTACATGCACCGTAATTGGTGCTCTCCCCATTCGACCTTTTCTGCTGCAGCCGCGGGCAAATTATGCTTGTGGGCCTTCATCGGCCGTGATGTGGCGTGAACGGAGACCAGCACACGTGATTACATGGTCCGAAGTGTATGAAGTTGATAGCCACATGGGTGGAAAGGGTTGCAAAAGTGGCTGCAAAATGTTGTGGCCCATATTGAGAATGTGAGGCACCAAGTATGAGTTGCACATTAGCTGCCCCCGAAAGAACAAAAAGAAACGTGCACGTTGGAAAGGAGGTAACGCTAAAATGCCGGGTAGTCCATGTCGCTGCTTTGGTTGCGGCAGCAGATGCCTTGCGTCACCCTATTGGCCTCGAGCTCCACCACTGGAAAAGCTGGCGCCACCGTCGGCGTGACGTGCTAGGAGGGATCACGTGGACATAGCGGCCGCGTCGGCTGCTTCGGGAGCGCCGAAGCGAGCTGAAAACGAGTTTGAATTCCCTCGTACGCTGCGGTCCCCATTAAGTGGCGAAATTTTCCACTTCGAGTGTCTCCTTTACAACGCTTGAAAGCATTACAATAGGTAGTGGCTGGCTTTGAAGGCGCGCAACATGGTAGGCTACTGCTCGGTGCCGCAGGGCCGGACGCACGTAACGGAGGCCGGTGTCAGCCTTATTCACACGTAGCCGCAGGACAAGAAGCTGCGTGAAGCTTGGCTCGCGAAACATGAAAGCGGCAAACAGTCATCGGCTACAACTCGGGTATGCAGCAAGCACAGACGCGAGGAAGATTTCTGCTATGGCGCCCGGTCTGCGATGTTCTGAAAACGCGCACTGAGACGCTCGCCCAAGTCTGCTGCACGACTAATGTTATGACGGTTTGGTCTATCAACTTGTCGATGCTATAGATACTGGCAAGTTCAGTGGAGTGGAAAGGCAGCGGTACGAAGCACATTTAAAAATAGCATGGCATATGTCATGTTTGTGTTATGAATTAATGCACTGGATTACAAAAAAGGAGCAGCGGGAAATCGCGCGCTGAGAACACCGATAAACATACAGTGCGACGCAACTCTGAAAATAATATTGAAAAGTCAAATAATTTAGAAGAAAAAAAAAGGTTGAATCGTCGCGACGGCACATCATAGTCCCTGTAGGCGTCGAAGTCTCTACAATGAAGTTATTTTTGAACAGCTCTGATAGCTCCCACGCAACAATGGTTGCTTGTATACTGTCAAATGCTCATATTCTGCGGCCTAAAGCTCATGGCACGGTGCGAGAACGCGCGCGCGGAGAAAGCGAAACAGTGCGCCGACAAGCATGCAGACGCGCAGTCGGTCGCTGCGAATCTGCGCGATCGCTGCATTCAGGCTTCTTTCTATTACACTCCATTTAGTTATACAAACACTATAAGAACATATTTCACGTAGTTTTCTCTCAGCGTTTACCTACCTTTCACGCAAGAAGCCGGTTCGGGAGACTCCATCGCGGCGACCGCGCGCAGTGGCGTTCACTGTAAAACCACGTGTATCCACAGCGAAAGAAATGTAATTACTCTAATTGATGTAACCCACTGTTATTTGTTTTTTCATTTCTGAAAGTGTCCTTTGCCACTGGTCTACCAATATGTAAAGGGCGCCAGGGTGAGTACTCAAGCTGCCAATAAGCAGCTTTTACCTTGGCCCCCTCTGTTTGCTTGTAAATGGGCCCAAATAAAATGAAATGTCTCGAGTGACCACTCTTTTAGTGTAAATATCATGTGCATTATCTCGTTTTATTTAACTCCTTGCACAACTTTTTAAAGAGCGAAGGCCACCAAAGGAGCGAAGTGCGCATGGGCCTGCATTGTTTAGTAACGACGCAGCCCCACAAGATTCATCACCAGAAAGGGAGGACACCATTCCGTTAACTACGCAAGAACTTGTTGATACTTCGTCCGACAAGGTGTCCGCTGAGAGACCGTGGAGTACCGAAGTCAGCAGTGCTAATAGGCAACTTTCTTCGACCTCCGAGGATGTACGGCTTGAGGAAACTGCATCGGTTAGTGCGACTGATTCATTCGATTCTGAGCCAGCAGAGCTCAGAAAGATTGCAGACCTTACAGCAGCCTACAATAAGCTGAAAACACATCATGACAAATATAGAAACAATGTCTGAAACCTACAGGCACAAATTCATAAGCTTCAGAAAAAGGCAACTAACTCCTCACGAAACATGAAGTTTTTAAATGAGGACCAAATTCGTGCCCTTACCCGGAGCAACAATCATGGCTGTTCATGGTGAATGTGAACAGTTAAGCAATGCCTACAAATTAAATTTACTTTTGGAACGACCGGGAACGAAACAATCAGAAAAATGGGCTACCCTCTCCAATCAAGCACAAGTTTAGCGCGAAGAATTCAAGGCCTAAAGTTTCTCCCAGGTATCCTGCATAAAGTAATCGACGTAGTGAGGTGCAAAGCAGAGGGAATGGAGGATGTGGCGAAGGACTGCGTTCTCTTTCTAGATGAGCTAGAGATAGCACCCGGATTCGAATTGGACCACAGTGAAGAAGTGCTTCTGGGAGGAACGACGCTGCCCTCAAATCCAGAAGAGTCAGCCAATCATGGTTTGGTGTTTTTTGGGAGGAATCAACCAAAGGTGGAAGCACGTGATAGCCTACCAATTTACTGGTAGGAATGTGGACGGCTCTGTGCTGAAGTCCTATGTCCGGGAAATAGTTCAGATATGCAGCCAGATTTCTATAAGAATCCCTGTTGTGACATGTGACATAGTCGTAGCAAACCGCGCTTTGTGGAGAGAATTTGGCTTTTCCAGCCATCGTCACTCGGCTACTTCGTGTTCAATACCACACCCAACTTTATTAGACAAGGAACTTTTCTTCATCTCGGACCCAGCACATGTCCTTAAGAATCTGAGACGACAGCTTCTAAGCTCTAAAGTTTTCGCACTCAGTGATGCAACAATATGCCATAATGGATTAGCGGCCTCGAAGGTGAAACTGGAGCCCGTACAGACCGTCCTGTTTTACGACGCTGCCAATGATCTTAAAGTAGCACCAAATTTATCGAAAGCCCACATTAGTTATGGCCACTTCACCAAGATGAAAGTTGTAGTCGCTGTCCAGCTCTTCCGCGAAGCACCACCAGCTATTCGCTTCCTGATTAAAGAAGGAGTGATCGAACCACAGACCGAAACAACGGCATGGCTCATGGACCTTGCTGCCAAGTGGTACGCCCTTATGTCATCGCGTCATCCACCAATGGCTCTAAGTCGCAGAAACAACAAAATACCACACGGCTTTGGACACTCTACGCAAGGCAGCAGACACGATCAAAGAACTCAAAATGGGCACTGAATCCCAGTGGAAGCCGTCACAAGCGGGAGTCCTGATTGCGACAGCGGCTGTTCTTCGCCTTGAAGCATTGCTCCTTGGCAGTGATGAGTATGAATTCCTTCTCACGAGCAGGCTGCTACAAGACTGCCTAGAAAACCTTTTTTCTGTAGTGCGGCTCATGAAAACAGTGCCCACTGCATATGACTTGAAGTGCGCACTCAGACTCGTCAGTGTCAGCCAATTTCTTCACGCCCCGAGGTCAACTCGCTATGAACTCGATAACCGCGAATACTTTGTTGATATGCTTGCACAAGGCAAGAAGGAATGTGCTCTAGGCGAAGTCGAGAAAATAAATGGCTCGGAAAATGGCTCGGAAACTGTTTATTGAAGAGCTCACGTCAACCGAATGTCGCATCTTGTTCTACCTTGGGGGCTTTATCTTGAAAAAAATTTCGAAGTCTGTAACTTGTGCGCCGTGCAAAGCTGCTCTCCTTGGCAACCCTGATGATCTATATGCTTCCCTGAGTGCACTCAAGGAATATGTCAGCGATGGGCAAAACCTCTTCTATCCAAGCAATGATGTCATGAAAAGGCTAAAAAACTACGAGGAATATTTTACCGCTGTTAATTCATGGTGCACCGACAAATTTTTTACCATGAGGTCACCGCTTTGTTCTCTTATTGCATATCTCGAAAAAATAGACAAACCCTCTCTAAAGACATGCATGGCTCACAAAGAACGAATAAGCAAATGTTGGTCGCTGCGTATGCCAGAGTGAGGCTACGCATTCATCTTCGACAAATTATAAGAACTCATCGCAGTGGCCACGGCAGCAAGACTTGTGCAGGAGTAAGCCTTGCGTAAGCAAGGTGAACTCTGAAGTTCAGCAAATTTTCGCTCTTTGAAGTCCGCATATATGTGTACTTTCTCATGTGCCATCCCAACAATTTTAAAAATAATAGTCTGCTATTTAACAATAATGTTGAATTTTACAAGTGCAATAATGTTTACGCTCATGTTCTCATTAAATCAATATGGTAACTATCATCTGTGCGTCCATGAACAGTGAATAAAGATTTTTTGTTACTTGAATTTCAGGCTCGTTCATAAACATACAAATTGCCTCAACGAACAAGTGAGATCTTATATTCTATTACTGCTGCTGATAGGTTTTATTCCTTTGGAAACCGAGACGGTGCACACACTCCGTCTGGTCCATTTTCTTTCACTGAAGAAATACACTTGCTTGCTTTGGTTTAGTTTGGTTTATGAGGTTTAACGTTCCAAAGCGATTCAGGCTACGGGCGACGCCGCAGTAGAGGGCTCCGGAAATTTCGACTACCTGGGGTTCTTTAACGTGCGCTGACATCGTACAGTACACAGATTTCTAGCATTTGACCCACATCGAAATGAAACCGCCGCGGCCAGAATTGAACCCGCGTCTTTCGGGTGTTACGAATGTCCTGCAGAGGTACCGACCTACAAAATTCTCCTATCGCACCGCAGCTGTGGGGCTGGCGATCTACGCAGAAGCGACCACCGAGTCAACAGCCCGTTGGCGCCGGCATGTCTGCTGCGGCCACTCGCTTTGAAAGGACGACAATTCGTCAGTGCCCAGAACTTTGGCGCCACCGTGTCTTCTGCGGCGACTCGCTTTGAAAACAACAATGGGCCGAGTCAACAGGCAGTTAGCGACGGCAAGTCTACTGTGGCGACTCGCATTCTAAGGACGACAATACGCCGCGTCCCCAGGCGGGTGGCGCCGGTAGGTCTGGATGCAGTCGGCGGACCAGGTATTGTTTGTGGAGTCGCTGTCGCCTTCACAGTATGATTGGAGTGGGGGAACTCCTGGAATAAGTTTTGTGGCGCCGTCTCACGGTTCTTAGAAGTCGTCAGTCAATGGACAGACACGGCGGCCTCTGTCTGCGCAGTCGACACTGGGATCAAGAGGCGCCTACTCGGGGTAGGCCCCTTGTCTGCGAGAACCCTGTCACCTCGGTGTGGTCAGTGAAACCTGTGCGGAAGTAAGTGTGTAAACCCTCCCTCTCAAAGATGGGTCGGCTTCGATGACTTTGGACGCTCCGAATTGGTTGACCGTGAACTGCCGTTTTCCCTCACCTAGGGTTCTAGGGAGGGCAGAGTGTATTTAAGGAGCCGTTGTCGGCTCTTCGGTGTGCATTCCTCTTTCAGTCATGCTAGACTGATGAACTGTAACGTTCTCATGTAAATACTGTAAATAAATCCCATATTCCTCGTTCTCGATGAGAACAAGTCCTTCCCCTCAACAACGTCCTCAGCGTGGATGAGTTGAACGACGGCATGGGCGAGCTACCATCTATTTCATGTCCGACCCCAACCATTACACGGGTCAGCAGCCGAGTGTCACAACCACTGAGCCACCGCGGCAGCTACACACTCTAAGAACAGTTTACACCCTTTAGCGTGCCCCTTCTGCCACACAACGATAATCGTCATCTGCCTTGGTTCGTTTCCTTTCTTTAACGCTCCGAGCCCGGAACTTCCCAGTAACTAAAGGCACGCGCGTTATCAGAAGGGGCACTCCAAAGGGTGCAAACTGTTCTATGCTGATACGCGCGTGCCGTTCGTTACTGGAAAGTTCCGGGCTCACAGCGTTAATGAAATGAAACGCATCAAGGCATATGACGATTATCGTTGTGTGGCAGAAGGGGCACGCCAAAGGGTGTAAACTGTTCTTAGAGTACACTGGCTTGCGCGGGGACATACATAACACAAATTTACTTAAAAAGCCCCGACAGGCTTGGAAAGGCATTGCCTGACGCATTTCATCAACTTCATTCCTTCTCCATAGTTGGTAATAAACTAAAAAGGAACTGAGCAGATCTAAATGCCTGGAATGGACAGCGGCGCGATCGCAAATAAAATGTGAACCAAAACATCCCACCTACGCAGTGAATTATGGCTTTTTTTTCTGTGCCGAGAGTTAACATAGTGGGAAGAGGGTGCCGACGGGCCTGCCAATTTCCGTGGCGGTTCGTGGAATATGCACTCACGTCAGCTGCTGTCATGGAGATTTAACATATCTCGTAGTGTTTTGACACTGTCTATGGCACACTCCACAGCTTAGTTAACGGCGCTCTTTATCGCAGTTCAGTTATCGTAAACCTCGGGCGTACAAACACTTCCAGGAATTGTTTTCACCTGTTTCTTTGGCAAGATGAGCGCTTGGCGCGAGTAGTTAAGTGAACAACACAAATTTGTTAGGGCGGGCTGCCATTTTGAGGCACCAGTGGGGTCAGTGGATTAGCGACAGATTTATAATAGGATTGGTTTGATTCCCTGGTATTCTCCATGACGTTACCGACGAACGTCGTGCTTACACGCTTCCCCCTTTGCCGGTTTCGCTACTGTTGTTCCTTTTTCTTAGCAAAAAGCCTTTTCCGACAAACATTTAGAATGTATTCTATTCATGTGAAAGTGAAATGCGCAATCACTTTCCCTAGTTTTCGCAGTTTATGCATCCTTGAGATGCGGTAAGCGAGCGACGCTCCCGCGCGAGAACGATACCTGTATGCAGTGGGAGCAAGAATGGCGGCCGCCGTAGCAGACGACGCGGTTGTCTTCACCCTAAGCGGAGGCGCGCATCGAGGCACCCTAGTTATCGCTCGCAACGCAATGTAGCTCTTTTAAGTGTTCAGGAAGACGCGCTTGCAAAGTTCACGCGTTACAGTACGCCCCCCCCCTCACAAGGTGTGCTCTTTTGCTTGTCGACGTTTGTCTGAATTTGGTGACGCGGGTAGCTTCATCCTTTGTCAACTTGTTCAGTCAAGGTGCTAAACTTTATTGAAAGCGGGAAGGGGAAAGGTGGAGGTGGCTCAGGTATCGGGCTCAAGTAAGGCCCTGGGCCTACTTGGCCTTCTCCGCCCAGTCCATCAGTTCAAGCTGTCGGTCGACGTCCCCGGAACTGAGCCAGGCTGTCCAGTGAGTCTCACTGCTGACAGGTGGATGAGAGAACTGGAACAAGGTGCTTCACACATTATGTGTGTGAGTATACTTGTTTGTGAACAGAGCCTACATAGGTCGCTTCAAAGTAGTGAGTTACGACCGCTAGATAATTACTTACTTTAGTTGTTTTCGTGCGACTCCGCAAGTAAATGGGCTTCGCGTCCGACGATAGAACCAGCACTCTGCACCTAGAGTTTTCGTCGGCCTCCAAAGAAAGTATGTTCTGTTCAGGGGTGCGATTTCGACACTCGTACGGCATACCTATACCTCCATCGCTTCCCCCGCTGAAAGCTCGAAACGCCCATCAAGTCGAATGGCGGGGCATTTAAATATACAGTTCTAATGGCAGACCACCAAAACAAATTTCGCGCCTTTGAGAACAAAATGACGTCACTTCTTTTTTTAACAGATTTGTTTTTTCCCGCCGCAAGTGTTTTCTCCTCACACAGATGGCGCTAAGCCCCATGAACCGCTGATGAACCGCCATGCTTTGAACGTATGGGCTTGTATGGAAGCATCGCTACCAGGTATATTTACCTTGGAGGCCATTCAGGCACCTGGGTTGCACACTGGCATGTGCGGGAGTCGGTCACGTAGGGTGCTCGATACCAAGCTAGGATTTCAGTATGGTGGCTAGAAGGGTCAGTGTGACGGCGGGCGGGAGCTGCACAAATGGCAATGAAGCATGGCGCCCCTCTTACTGTGTGCGCGTTCAGCCGATGCAACGGTGCACCGTGAGATGTGCCTACGTAAAGGCACAGCAACAACCGAATGCCTTTTCTTTGCTCGTTTCCAAAAACAAGAAAGGGGCTGACAGATGGAATAGCACACTGTGGTATAAAGTATGTAAACAGGCACCTTATCCCTGTTTACAAACTCTTTGCTAGTTTGTAATTTTCGCATGCCTTGTGCACTTGCGTGCTTTTTATCCATTCGCCATGCCTTGCATATGCGCGCAAAAAGAGTGTGTATTTGTTGTATGTCGGTCTGACTGAATGTCTTCATTTTGTTTCTTAGTCTGCGCGCGTCGGATAGACTAACGCTGAGTAGTAGATAAAATGCTGTTATTACAGTTTTAGTTTAATCCTATACTGCAACTGCGTCATCCCCAACTAAAGAATTTCGTAACTGTAATCTCGCATTTGGCAATTCTTTGCGAGAAAAATTGTTTTGCACCACCCAGACCAGCTGACGAGCAGCGTAAACGTATCATATAAAAAGAAGGCACGTTAAAGTTGTCTCAATCAGCGCTGAATAGCTCTCACACAGAAACCATCATCCATAGATTATGCTATTAAATAATAGCTGTTTAGTTTGACC
The DNA here is from genome assembly GCF_050947875.1 of Dermacentor variabilis. Taxonomy (NCBI): domain Eukaryota; kingdom Metazoa; phylum Arthropoda; class Arachnida; order Ixodida; family Ixodidae; genus Dermacentor; species Dermacentor variabilis. The sequence continues at coordinate 19,805,862 of NW_027460280.1, forward strand.
TTCTTAAACTTTTTTTTCTTGTGTGCGTGTTAATTTCTTTTTCGCGCGTGAATAACTGATCCGTGTTCCGTTATCGTACCCAGTTCATTTCTGCGTACCATATAGACCATTTTTTTCGTAGGCGCCGCCATATTATGAGCTCAGTGGCGCCGCCTATGAGCAGCGCCATACTGGCTTGGGTGAAAGCGGTCCTTTGCATGGCTGTGAGATGTGCTGAAGTGGTTTAAGGCGTTATAGCCGGAATTTCTGCTGGCGTTGAGGTGGACGAAACACGCAGCGCGATGTGTGCGCGCATATTTGAGCCTGCAATCAGCCTCGGAGATCAATTGTGTATTTCTGAATGTTCTAGTCATTAATGTGACCTTATTGCAGTATTATCCTCTAATTCTAAGCTGCGGTTTAGGAGCCATGAAACATACGCGACGATCGTAACAGCGTGGGTACCGTTCTGCTACGATAGGAGCTGTGATGTTATACTTTGACAAGCGTTCAAACTGCTCGCCGCAGGTTACATCGCGTGATTACTTGGTTCGATGGATGAGGTTTTTGCCCCTGAATAAAATATATTTGGCAAGTAATAGCAGCATACCTTACAGTCTGAATTAGGCTTGTCCAGCAAAGGGACTGTTTACGAACTGCGCGAGCGTCCTAAGCAGTGGTAGGTGCTGGATTACAATATCTTTGTTCTATATACCGCATGGTCCAAGCATATGGCATCAGCAGTTATATATTTATAAACGTTGTGCGGCGTGACTATGCGAGGTCCTATTGCGGCGTTAGCCCGTTTTCTCTTGCTCTTGAAAGATGATGGCAACCGAATTTTTGTTTTCGGTTGTGTTCGTTCCCTTCTCTACGACGCACTCACACGTATTACGGAAATTTTGTCCTCAAAAATAGGCATCGCATTCTTTTTATGCGATCCCTCTCATATATTATGGCTGTATGCAGGCCAAAAAGGCAATGCCGAAGCGCACAGCTTATATATGTATCGTGCTGGTTCACGAACCGCAGTGATCGCTGTGCTGAGCAGCGCCATCGGCCTCATGCAGGAAGACTAGCGTAGACACATGGTAATTTGAAGCTTACTAGACTTGAAATGCGCGAGAACGATGCCGGCGCATCACAAATATTGGATAGCGCCTGCAGCTTAGATGTTTCGTGGTTGCCTTAGGTTGGCCGTGCACGAGCATGCGCTCTTATGCTTTGTTTTACTCCCTACGCCAAGCGATCAGGTAGTGAGCAGATTGACCATTTCATGCTGCTAATACAGAGACACCACTTTCCTTTGTTGAATTAAAACCGATATAAGCAAAATAATTCACAACACATACACACACCGCGACTGATAATGTGCGTACTCCGCGGCTGATAAAACGCGTCACATTTTTGCGCCCCCCAAGAGATATTTCCGCCTACTGTAGTTACCGATGCACCGAAAGGATTCTCTGACGACCTTATATGAACGGACATGGCGTAAATTTCACAAAGTACCATCGAAAACAACTCGAAATCGTTCCGCAGCACGCGACAGCAATACTTTCAAGCAGCGCCGCGCCGGATCGCCCAAGCCAGAGAGGAGGAAAGGCTCTCCGCGCGCCCTATCCTCCTCGCCCGATGAAACGGTCTATATACACAGCAATATATATAGTTTCCGGAATAAACAGCGTCAGCGCTGTTGCTCGCCTTCGAGCAGCCGTGATATGGAATGTTGCAATTTAACATAAACTATGTTGTTTTACGTGCCACTACCACGATCTAAATATTTGAGGCAAGCCGCAGCGGGGGCCACGTATTAATCAGACCACACGGGCTTCTTTAACGTACACCCAAAGCACGGCGCATCAGCGTTTTTACATTCCGTCGGAACGTGGTCGCCGTGCCGGAATCCAACCCGCAACCTCGAGCTTAGCAGCGCTTAGCCGTAATAATAATAATATTTGGGGTTTTACGTGCCAAAACCACTTTCTGATTATGAGGCACGCCGTAGTGGAGGACTCCGGAAATTTTGACCACCTGGGGTTCTTTAACGTGCACCTAAATCTAAGCACACGGGTGTTTTCGCATTTCGCCCCCATCGAAATGCGGCCGCCGTGGCCGGGATTCGATCCCGCGACCTCGTGCTCAGCAGCCCAACACCATAGCCACTGAGCAACCACGGCGGGTCGCTTAGCCGTAGCGAATATATATGCTACCTTGGGGGGTAACATGGAATAATCTCTGAAAGTATAAGTAGCACCAGTTTACATACGTTTCTTTTAACGCGATAGCGTCAAAGGCCTGTTACGTCTCAACACGGCCAAGGGTACTAGACATGCAACAACAAGGAATAAACAGTTTAAGGTCAACGCTCGTGTCGTTGTGTGCTCTTTCTTGTCCCGCGTTGTTTTAGTGATTATTGTCCAGCAAGGCGCATTTTGCCAATATACGTGTACTTGTGCCTATAGTTGCCATTACAGCTTCATGACCGGTTGTATTACTGTTTTGATTTTTTATGTTTATTGTAGTCGCAAGATTGGACATGCTAAGCGAAGCGAACCAATTGGTTGCTTTATGAATAAAACATCAAATTATGGGGTTTTACGTGCCAAAACCACTTTCTGATTATGAGGCGCGCCGTAGTGGATGACTCCGGAAATTTCGACCACCTGGGGTTTTTTAACGTGCACCTAAGTCTAAGCACACGGGTGTTTTCGCATTTCGCTCCCATCTAAATGCGGCCGTCGTGGCCGGGATTCAATCCCGCGACCTCGTGCTAAACAGCCCAACACCATAGCCACTGAGCAACCACGGCGGGTTGGTTGCTTTAAGGTTACATTGTGATAATGCAAACAGCCTTTTTCATGCCTTATGAATTGTTGCTCGTATCTCACTGCTTCATGCAGTATTAGTGTCAAGCAAGGCACAATTTGGTGATTTGCGCAACTTTCTAATGCATGCACTTGCCGTTATAGTTTAGTGACCGGTTGTATATTCATACTGTTCTAAAACAATTTTGATTTTTATAATGATTTTATTTCGCAAGATTAATTCACCCTACTTAGTACGTCCGATGTTTTCCGTTATACTGTAATAAAGCAAAGAGCCCGTGGTATGTCCTTATGTTTTGTTGCTTGTTTCTCACTAGCTGCTTCATTCCGTACTACTGCCGAGCAAAGCGCAATTTGCCTAAGGCACTCTCCTTATGCGTGTAGTCGCCATCACACTTTAGTGACTCGTTGTCTTCATTGTACAGGTATTACTATTTCCTGTGCAGCATCCATTGCATTGCATTACGGTTTTAGGGTGAATCACATGTGCTCCTGTATGTTTACCATTATGCTACATATTGTGCGGGCTTTTACTGCATACCTTACTTAGCAGCTGTGCCATACACGGCAGTCCAGGGAGCGCAATTGTCTTTCTTCGTGGGTCACCCATCTGTCATTTACCTTAAAAACATGATGCTGAAATACATCATAGCTACTAGCCTTGGTGACATTGTTTAATATCGCACGTGCTTTTACCAATATTGTTGAATGCTAACTTGCCATTTATAGTAGTCGCACAAAAGCAGTGAAATATTTTATCGTGTTGAAACGTGGCAGCAGTAGTGATGCTCTGTATATGCCTTTACGTTTGCCATTAAAAGATGGTGTGGAAGAAATAAAGTGTGCGAAATGACAGAAAATGGAGCTTTACAGGAAATGTCTGTCACTCGTGAAATGAAACAAAGGTGTCAAATGACACAAAATGTCTCGACGGGGAATGGAGCTTTACAGAATTTTTCTGTTACCGACAGAAAAAAAGCTGGAATAACAGAAAAAAATAAAAACAAAAAACATAGCATAACAGAAACTTTCTGTGAATTCCACAGAAATTCCATTAGTTGCAAGCAAAAAGAAGCCTATGAAATGACAGAAAAAAGTAAAAACAGAAAACCATAACACAGCAAATAATTTCTGTCAATTTCACAGAAATTCTCTGTTAGTTGGAAACAGAAAATATAGCATAACAGAAATTTTCTGGCAAGCCAGCTGCTAGAAAATTTCAGTTACTTTTTTTCAGTGAATGTCTCTTACAGTGTAGTAGTAGAGTATATCTTCAAGACTTCGTCACGTGACGGAAACGCAATATATTTCACAATCTGCGGGTTATGTACACGTTTATCGTATTACGAGCTGGTTTCAGAGGTTTGAACTGGTGTCGGTGCTTGCTTTCGTCTGTTCATTTCGCATTCGCGGTAGGGCATGAATTAAGACGTAGCATGACCTGCCCACACAAACGTGCTGCAATCGCTCGTGTGCTAAGATTTAGGTGCCCGTTAGAGAAACCCAGGTGGTTTAAGCTAATGCGGAGTCCCGGCGTGCCTCAAGATTATATCGCGTTTTGACTCGTACACCCCAGAATTTATTATTATTACCATTATTATAGGTATTATTATATTATTTTTGTGGTTGTTGCCGTAATAGCCACAGCAAAGATTCTACGCGCTAAGTCACCAACTGTTCTGGCGGGCACTTTGCCATTTGGTTCCGAAATTTGGAAGCCTGTTTATTGACAGCAAAGCAGTGTTGCGCGTATTGACATGCTTCAGCTCACAAGTGAAAGCATCCAAAATAATTGTACGCAAGTATAGAAAAACGAACAGGTAAAACAGAGAAACGCCGACCAAAAATGAAAAAGATTTAAAAGAACTTCAAGACGTATCGGCTTCCATACGGAATCCTTTGTTCCAAAGGATTTGCGTCGCATAACCTAACACAAAAGAGATGTACGGTTCCGATAATGCACCATCATCATGCACCATCTACCTTTGTCGGATTGTGAGACGCATACGCTTGGTGATCCATTACATGTGAACTAGTGGCATGCGCGCGCAGATGGCGTCTCTTTTGTGCGTTTTTAAATTAAATTATGGGGTTTTACGTGCCAAAACCGCGATCTGATTATGAGGCACGCCGTAGTGGGAGTCTCCGGATAGGTTTTGACCACCACGCGGACAGTACACCGTGTTATTGCATTTGGCCCACATCGAAACGTGGCCGCCGTGGCCGGGCGCCCTCGGGCTTAGCGGCGTAACGTCAGAGGTACACAACACTCTTATTACGCTTCATCGAAACAGTTCGTTCTTGTTTCCTTTCAGGCATGAGCTGGTCCTGCGCCATTCGGCTTCTCCTGACCTAGCTAATTTCCCTAATCTTAGTACAGAATTTATTATTATTATTATTATTATTATTATTATTATTATTATTATTATTATTATTATTATTATTATTATTATTATTATTATTTGAATCAGAATTTTATTATTAGAAGTTGGGTCACATTACAAGTATTTAGTATACAGAAGGAGGTCCCATAGTCAAAGACTGTATCGGGACCTCCTGTACAAAAACAGTTATTTAAGTTAACATCTCAAAGCAACAGTAGCATATAATAGGACGTATACAAGCAACAAGAAAAGAACGGTTACAGAACAAAATACAGAATTGATTACAAATAACGTGGTTTAGCATATGTGATGGGAGCAGGAAAAATTGTGCGGCAACAAAATATCCACAGTTTGTTTACAACAACAAAAGAAAAAAAAGAAGAAAAAGAAAAAAGAAAGAAAGTGAACAGACTGACTACAGTAATTCTTGTTGTTAATCTGGCATTAAAAATGCATTTTTAGTTCTCTTTTAAATTGTTATAAAGATCTTGCGTTTTTCATTATGAGAGGAAGAGTGTTCCATATGGATACTGAAGTGAAATCTACAGTCTGTTTACCATAGTTAGTGCGGATTCTTGGTAGAAGAAAATTTTTATTCAACGCAAATTTGGTGGTACTATGAATCATCAGGTTAGATGGTGAAAATGGGATCGATGGTAGCTCATTATTTACAAATCTGTAGAAAAAAATACCTAGGTTGTATTTAGTGAGTCCAGAAATGGTGAGGATGTTATTCTCGTGTAATAGGGAAGTGGCATTAGAAAAGCGTGGACTGTAAGTAATGATTCTTATGGCTCGGTTCTGAACTATCTGGAGAGACGCAATATGAGTATTATATGTGTTTCCCCAACATATTATGCCATAAGTAATGTGAGAGTGGACAAAAGATTGGTAAAGTGAGAGTAACGTGGTGCGTGTGAAGCAAGGGCGTGTTTTAATTAAGATGCGTATAACATAAGCTATCTTCTTTTCTTCTTTTTATGTGAGCAATATCATTGTGTTATTTCAAATTAAATTATTGAAGTTATTATTATTATTATTATTATTATTATTATTATTATTATTATTATTATTATTATTATTATTATTATTATTATTATTATTATTATTATTATTATTATTATTATTATTTGTACAGGGCAGCTCACCTAAAAATAAAACCTAGTCTTTCCTCATGCCTGCCTTTCCACACCATTTCCTCTTTACAGGACTCTCTTCGGGAACGTCTCAGAAGTTTGGAATATAAAATATGAAGAACACACTAAATTTTCTTTCAGATCCATTAAGCTATTCAAAGTTGGACTTTTCGCCATGACGACACGACATTTATTTGAAGTTTCCAAGCACGAAGCGGTGCATGACAATTCGCATCGTCCAATCTTGTGAATTGTCAGTCGTTGATGGCTTCGAAAAGGCACTCACGAAAAGTTTCTCGGAGAGCACATCTTTAATTCATCCATCCACATTGTACTTCGTCTTCGCTCTGCAAAGTTCAACGGCTGCGCCATTTGCACAGTTTCAGGAATATGCTCAAAAGACTGATTAACGGTATCGAAAAATCTTTATTTGCTGCATCGAACCCATAGAATTAGTCACAGACACAAGAAATACAACAACTTCCGTCTTGAGAGAACTGACGTATGAGCCATCATCACGCAAAGACAGCGCTGCAAATGCTCATGTAACAATTATAGGACACACATACACAGAAGACGACATGCATTCACAGAGCTACCAGCTCAACAGACATAATTTTTTTTACTTCCCTCATATGACAAACGTTTTGCGGATGGAACCACTACGCAAAGTATACGAAAAAAAAAAGAAAGGCACATGAACATTCCACTCCGCATGTCTTCTTTAGCCCTGTGTTTTCTTTTTTTTTTCAGAGAAGAACCTGCTGATTCATGTGAACAAATCATGCAGTGTGCGTTCGCCGTTGCATTGTTTTGTTATAGTCCGTCCGGTAGGTGGGTCATACCCAGTTGATACATCTTTAAACCGAAAGCATGAATAAATTTGCTGTGATAATTTATCCAGACGAGAAGATCTAGAGTGATAGCCCCAGAGAAACATCTATTATTTTCCGCGCTGTCACGCAAAGGTGTGGCATTTCATTTTCTCGAGCACTGCAATTTTCTGCCGCTGGTTTACTGGGCTAACAGTTGCTCTCCTCACCTACCTTCTCCCAGTCATTTCGTGCAGAACAATCGAATGCACCTAGGAACAATACCGCTTTCAGAATTGCAACTGGGAAACTAAGTTTGCTCAGTTTGCTCCATTTATCAAGGTGCGGTGTCAGTAGCATTCCGTTCTTGTACCACAGCAATAAATAAACGCAAAAGTTTTTTTTCCGCACATATCCATAGTGGCAGATTGACCTGCCGAGACCTCTGCGTGTGTGCTCGCAGTTGTGTAGCCACTTCTTCGTCTTTTTCGAAATGAAATGCCTCCTCTTTCTAATCGAAGACTTTCAATATGCGACAATTTGTCTCCTACGCTCACTTACAGCTCAGGCACAATAATCGCAAGTTTCTACGCAACGCCTGCATTTAAAATTTGCCCCCGAGTAGCGATCCACCACTCTTCCGACTCTCGCATATTTCACAGTTTGCTTGTCGCATTTCTCTGTATGTGTCCTTGCCTTGAGATCAACGTCGACTTGTAGGATTGTTTATTACATTTAATTTATAATTGTGCCTGCCACATTCTTCATTATGCGTCTTTTTACAATCTATTATCAACATCTCCGTTAGAAAACGGCCTTACTCTGAGTTTAATACGTTGTATACTCCGCATTTACTGACCGTGGCTATGTATGCATCAATCTTGCGCTGACACGAATCATCCTTGTTTCTCTCATTAAAATATTATTAGACAAGTTGCCAATCATTCAAACCTCATTAAATATTCCTTGTAATGTCAAATGACGATTTGCAACAATCCCCACAAGAACCTTTCGAGAGAATTATTGCCCAGGATTTTACAATGCCACCAAGTGAGAATTTCCTCCTTTATAGGAGTACAGACATCAAATTTCCAAGGGGAAATAAGTTCCGAGATCTATTTCCGTGGAGACACAGACACCTTCAAAATGTTAACAGCGAGCGCAGCTTGAAACATATTTAAATTGAATTTTACAGTACGGGCGGACAGTCAACCGCAGTGTGCAGCACCCCGTGACATCGACATCAACGTGGATGTGTAGTAAACCTTTGAGGACAAAACATGGAGGAAGGAAAAAACTGAGGAGAGGCCCTCCCCCTCCGCGCGCTAGGAGAAAAGTGTGGAGGAAGTGAAGTGGTATGTTCTCCTCATTTTCCTCTTTCTTTTGCTGTAGAGGCCATGCTTTCGGGCCAGAATGGCGGCTTTGTTGTTCTGTGCGCTCACACGTGTTGCTTCGTAGGTTTCGTACCGTGGCAAAGGCGTCGTGTGGGCAAGTTTGCATTGGTCTCTGTGTTTTGTTCTGCTGTGTTATCTGGACCATGTTCCCCCGGATGTTGCTGTGGCCAGGTGGGACAGGAGGAACTAAAGTTCGTGAAATGAAGGCGCATGCAACGCTGTACGCAATGTACCGCGCCACGACAATGGCAACTGACGAAGACATTTCCACGGGAAATTTAGCCCTCTTCGGCGGAATCATGCTAACCTGCCATCGCAGGCCGAAACCGATGCATTTCAGAATCTGTACAATGAACGCCTTGCAGGTCAGTGATTCCTGCTTTTGACAGCGCATGGTGCATTTGTGGCACGTAGAACATATGTTATGCAAGAATGCATAGCCCTGGTTTTAGAACATTCGCGTTCAGTAATTTGCTTGCAAATTAAAACACATGTTGCTCAACTGTTGCTTGTTTCTCGCAGTACTCGCGACAGCACGAAGTCTTTTAAGCAGAGCGCGTTCCAGGTTCATACAAACCTGCACAGGTGTACCACAATTCGCGTGCTGATAGAGCATTACGCGGAATATGTGCATGTTGCTGCCCTCGGCACCGTGCGCCGGCCAGTCGACTCAGTCTTGGCATCTGGCACTCGGCAGCAGGGTTGCGGCAGTGTTCCGGCAGCTCATCATCTTCTTGTCCGTACGCAGGTTGATTGTGGCTCACCGAAGCCTTTCCTGTACACATATTTCCCTGCCGCATCTGTACTGCCATTTGCTGTTAACTGTGAAGCCCTAGTTCATGATGCTGACGAACGCAGAACTTGCGATATCTGCTGAAAGTTTCGCTAATGAGGAAATGAGGAAAAGCCTAACCATATTCACTTACCTTTACGAGGAAATGAAAAGTTGGCATGCCGCCCTTACCAAAGATAACAATGAGTTGACCTGGGCAAACCAGCAGCTAACACTGCGCGTGGCTGAACTCGAGCAGCACTCCCGCAACAAAAACCTACAAATAAAAGGAGTTCCTTCGACACAGGGCGAGTGCTGCACCACAAGCCTTAAGCATATCGGCGAGAAAGTTGGCTGTCCAGCCAACGATTCTGACATTTACATCATTCACCGTGTTCCGGCAAAGGAAGGACCGCACATTGACCTCAGAATTGACCGATTCTCTTCGCGTGCCAAGAAAACCGAGTTTGCTGCAGCTGCAAGAAAGGCGCGATTGACGGCTGGCGCTATCGGTTTCACAACACATAATGACAATCTGAAGCCCCTCTACATTAATTAACACTTGACCCCCGAAAACAAGAGGCTCTTTGCCCAAGCACTTGCGCTAAAACGAGAGAAACATTGGGAATTTCTCTGGACTGCTAACGGCAGAATTCTAGCTCGCAAGTGCAAAGACAGTCGCGTGCACCGCATCTCGGGTGTCAATGATCTTTCCATCTCCACAACCATCCTTCAGGTACCCAACCTTACACTCATTACGGCGTAGATCAACTAAAACAATTCTCAGTAAGTCGTCCGCATCTCACAAGTCTGTCATCCATTTTAACACGCTATTACGACTTTGAGGTGGTCCCGTAGCGCTTGTCACCCGTTTCGTGACAGAGCTTTGGTAGCGAAGACTCCGGGTCAGGCGTCGGTGAGAATAACAAAAGGGACTTTATACACTATATAGAGGTCATTATACAGGACAAGATCGGATCGGCACTGGGGCCGAGAGCTCACAGCAAACGCGACTGTTCCCGCACGGCGACGTCCGGCGAGACTCCAATGCGTGACACATCTCACTCCACTCGAGAGCGGCACTCGGCTCACGGTGGTTCGGTGGATCCGGTTCTCCAGGCGGCGGCGTCGGGGCTTATAAAGCCCCGAGAAACGATTGCTACTCAAACGGCCCAATACAAAGCCAGCACTCGACGGTCTTTCGAGAGGTCCAACCAGCGACCGCGCTGGCCACCCGCTTCAAAGTTGTCGTGCGCGGTGACCTCCAGGGAAACGCAAATACGGCGCCGGGCTGTCAAGCACTTTGTTGCACGTTTGGACATGTCGCTTGCCAATGCTTCTCCTCAGGACGCCGCTGCCTGACGCCTCAGCATCTTGACTTGTCAAGGGAAAGTTTAGGGCGGTGTGCCTTTCGGCGCAGCCCCGGGTTTGTCCAAAGGACGTTCGCAGGATAAATTCTGCATCTTGTAGATTCGGAATCCGGGCTGGTTGTACAGGCACAACAGCATCCCCGCCATCAGATAAAGCGCCGGGAAGACGAGCTGCCTCCACGTGGCTCGGATGCCAGGCGCGCACTTTAGTCAGGCTCGTCCAAGTTCACGTCCAGTGTCCGGACGCCAGGTAACTTCACGTGCCCAGGTCCCACTCGCCAGGACAGGAGCTCTGCTCACCGCGTTGTCGCCAAGGCACCTCGACCAGCTCCGCTCGGGTCGTTAAGCCCTTGCTTCTCGCCACTGGTACCGGTTGGTCGTTCTGCAGCTTGCAAAACCGATCGGCAAAAGGCAACACCCAACACGAGCAAGTGCCCTCTGTTTCTCGTCAAACACCAGACAAGGCCATAATCCAAATCGACCTAACTAAATTGCTACTCGCCTTTTTGCTACCGCTGCAACAAGAGGCAGGTGTACGATCTGGTACACAAGGCTCAAACAACCAATCTTCAAATTAACGGCACACCAAAATATCATGAACAATTAATAATCAGCAATAATACTGAAAATTAGAATGGTCCCCCTTGAAATCACTTGGACCGAAAACATACTACTGAGGAAGCAAATGAGGTCCTTCAAAAGAATTTTTTTTCGGTGATATTTTCGAGGGATCAGAAGCTGCTTATATTTGCGACCCTGCTTATCCGTGTAGCGGCGGTACAATAACTCAGATTCCTCGTTAAATGAAACCCTCTTTTTTTCACTCCCCGTTTGATGCTCTTCCTCAGATCAGCTATTCAACAGTCTTCCTGTTGCTAGCGAATCAGAGTTTCCCTTTCAACTGCAGCCAGCTCCTGCCAGCTGGCGGAAACCGGAGCGAGTGTGGAGCCCGCGTCGCCTAACTGCGGCGTAGCGTCCATATCGCGGCTAGCACTGCACGTGTCACTCCCACTCACTTCCAGGACACGCTCGCCCAGGCCAGCCTCCGAGTTCTGCCTCTCCAGTGCCTGCTAGCCACTCAAGTTACCTTGATCAGTCCGTGTGCTGCACCGCTGTTCGCTCACCGACTCAAAGTCAAGTTCCCTCGACAGCTGGCGCGCTTTGGATCGCGTGAGGGCCATGTACGCCACGTCGGCAAAGAATGATTTGCCCTGATCCTTCAGCAGCTGCTCCGAGCTATTTGAGAAGAGGTAGGGAAAGTGCTCCGGGAGGGCGGCAGACACAGCGGCTTCTGTGTTAAGTTTCCCAAACGCTCCTTGAATGATAACCGTTGCGATCGGTAAACAGGCACTCTCCTCCTCGGCCACTTGCCGTATCCAAGCGCACTCTCCCGTAAAATCATTCGAGGAGACGAAAGACGGGTGGACAACGTCCATAGTTGCTGCAGAGTCCCGAAGTACTCGGCACTTCTTACCGTTTACCTTAATTTCCTGCATATATGGCTCCAATAGTCGTACGTTTTTGTGAGTTTCCTGTATTGTTGCAAAAGCAATTTTCTCTGGGCAGTTCGCAGCGATGTGCCCTTGCTTTTTACAATTGTAGCAGGTTAACGGTTTCCGTTTTTCACAAGAACGCGTCGTATCATTTCGCTGTTTGGGACCATCGTTATCATTCTGAGATGCATTCTGTCCTTCCCTTACAGTTTCTTTCGTAAGGGACTCGTCTTCCCGAAACTCGCGACGTGTGATTTGCTTCCGTTCCTCGGGCTTCCCGGAAAACCCATCTCTCCTATCTGCTTTTTCTACGCGCACTGCCTTGCTGTGCAAGCTGCGGCGGGTGTAATACTCTTCCGCTAACTCTGCTGCCTTGTTTAGCTTAACCTCTATTAGCCTATCTTGCAGCCAGAGCCTGACATCCTCATCAATGCAACGGTAGAACTGCTCCAACGCGATGCATTCGACGATTTTGTCGCGGTCGTCGTAAACCTCTTCGCCCTTCAGCCATTCCACCAGATCGGCTTTTAGACGAAACGCGAAGTCAACATTCGACTTCCTGCCCTTTTTTGCATACCGGAACCTCTGCCGGAAAGCTTCGGGCGACAATTTGTACTTCCGCAGTAGCGCTTCCTTCACATCACTGTAGGTCTCAAACGCCTCTTTCGATAAGCAAGTTATTACGTCTGATGCCTCCCCAGGAAGCAAGGCTAACAGATTCTGTGCCCAGAGGGATCGCTCAATGCCATTCCGTTCGCACACGTGCTCAAATTTCACGAGGTATTTGGCCATATCCTCTCCGACGACAAAGGGTGGAAGTTGATCGCGTATTCTTGGACCGTTAGAAGTGAGACTAGGCGCTGGCGAGCTATTTCGGGTCTCCAACTCTTTCATTTTAAGCTCGTGCTCGCGACGTTCCCTCTCTTTCTTTTCCTCCTTTTCCTCCTCGCGACGTTCCTTTTTTGCCTGCCGCTCCCGACGTTCACTGATATCCGCCCAGGCCTCTTCGGCTTCCTCAGCCGTTACGTCCCCAGACCTCATGACCTCAAAGATCGCATTCTTTCTTTTGGTTGAGCCCAACTCAATGCCCAACTCCTCACAAATTTGGAGAAGTTCCTTGACCTTGTACTTCTCCATCGTTCAGACTGTCCTCCTGCTGTTTACCCTTTTTGAATATACCTGCCGTACGCTACTATAACGCTACTACTAAGACATCCGCAAGTATTTCACACACTGCCCTGTTTACCCCCTCAGCATCCCCTGGTTTTCAAAACATTCTCACTAGTCTTGAAACACACAAGGTTAACACAAAGCAACACCAAATCTTTCCCTAAGCTACTATAACCTGTGTCAGAGAAAGTCTGGTGTTTGAGGTAAACTTCAGGCACTCACCGCGCCGAGGTAGCCGATGCAGGTCAATCCCGTAGCTGCTATCCACTATTACGACTTTGAGGTGGTCCCGTAGCGCTCGTCACCCGTTTCGTGACAGAGCGTTGGTAGCGAAGACTCTGAGTCAGGCGTCGGTGAGAATAACAAAACGGACTTTATACACTATATACAGGTCAAACAGGTTATACACATACAGGACAAGATCGGATCGGCACTGTGGCCGAGAGCTCACAGCAAATGCGACTGTTCCCACACGGCGACGTCCGGAGAGACTCCAACGCGTGACACATCTCACTCCACTCGAGGGCGGCACTCGGTGGTTCGGTGGATCCGGTTCACCAGGCGGCGGCGTCGGTGCTTATAAAGCCCCGAGAAACGATTGTTACTCAAACGGCCCAATACAAAGCCAGCACTCGACGGTCGTCCGAGAGGTCCAACCAGCGACCACGCTGGCCACCCGCTTCGATGTTGCCGTGCGCGGTGACCTCCAGGGAAAAGGAAATACGGCGCCGGGCTATCTAGCACTTTGTTACACGTTTGGACATGTCGCTTGCCAATGCTTCTCCTCAGGACGCCGCTGCCTGACGCCTCAGCATCTTGACTTGTCAAGGGAAAGTTTAGGGCACTGTGCCTTTCGGCGCAGCCCCGGGTTTGTCCAAAGGTCGTTCGCAGGATAAATTCTGTTTCTTGTAGATTCGGATTCCGGGATGGTGGCACGGGCACAACAACGCGCAGCTTACCCAAATATAAGGTTGACGTCATAAATTTTCCAACTCTTTCCGCTCATAGTTTTTCGGTTATCTGTCTCCCGGAGACATGGCTATCACCTCAGGATAATAACCTATTCACAGTACAGGCACCGAAATAGTGGCCGCCATGGTGGTTCTGCCATTTTTATCTCAAAACAGCTTTCCTACAAACGCCGCTTTGACATTACGTTTAACCTTGATAAAGTCGAATCCGTGTTGGTTGAGTTTGGCCGCGCTTCTTTTCCGTCTAACACAAACACTATCATTGCATCCATTTATCGTTCCCCGTCGGCATCATACATGAGTTTCTGCGCAGAACCCGATAACATTTTAACCCGCCTGAATCGTGAAAAAAAAATTAATTATCGTTGGTGACATAAGCATAGACATTACCGATATCACGAACAGCTGTTGCGCAGAACACGCAAACTGCTTTGTGGGCCATGGAATGGAATCACTGTTACCATCGCCTGCACGCTACATGTCACACAGCCCTGGTGCTCTCATCCATCACGTTCTAACAGACGTCATTTCGCCTGAGATTGCTGGCGTTGTTAGCTTTGATATCACGGACCATTACCCCATTTTTTTGCTGGTCGAATCGCACAACCAATGCAAGTTGAAAACTTCAAAAATGAATTTCTTTCACGCCAAGTTGTTTCAACAAAGAATTTCACACATTGACTGGAGCGTTTTCCTTCATGAACCGAATGTTGAGGCAGCTTTTAAATTTTCTCTTACTTACAAACGGTACTCGGCCCCCAGAAACCTATGGACCACGAATAACTTACTGCGGTGTATTCGTAAAAAGAATAACCTACATAAAAAAGTTAAATTGCGACCATTTGATCTGGCTTTGAAAAATCGCTTCAAAAAATACTCTCAAACATTATCTATAATTTTAAAAAGTGCTAAACGAGATTATCACCGAAGCCAGATTATAAAAATTGGAAGAATGATCGAAAAAATTGGGAACTAATAAAATAATTTTTGAACATGCCTAAACAACGACCTGTAGCAAATGAACTTAATGATGCTGGCCGGGGCCTCACTAGCGCTCCTGATATAGCTAACGCATTCAACAAGTTTTTTTCAACGATGACCTCAAACCAACCGACTCATATTTCGCACTATGCTCTCTGCTCCCAATCATTTTATTTACGGCCAATATCACCGGAGACGGTAATTCGTGTTTCATGTGGTCTAAAATGCACTGGCCCAGGGTTAGACCTCATTCACCCATATAAAATTAAACTTGTCGCCCATGAGCTATCGAACGTCCTTGCTACCCTTATAGATAATATATTTACCAGAAGTATTTTTCCTTCCGTACTTAAGAAGGAACAGTTGTGCCTGTTTGTAAAGAAGGAGATCCAAGCGTATTAGGTAACTATCGCCCGATAGCGATCCTACCATTTTTTATTGAACTAATCAAGAAACTTTTTGCTGACCGCCTCATAAAGTACCTTGAAAACCTTTTGACACCGCATCAATTCGGTTTCTGCTCTAATTTTTCCACGGCACTTGCTCTAATACAATTCACTGACCACATTAAAAACTTCATTGACAACGGCTGCTGGGCCACGGCGTTATTTATTGATTTTACTAAGGCATTTGATACAATTAACCCCACTATACTTTTTTCTAAGTTAGAATCACAGGGTATCCTGGACCTGCTCTAACCCTTTTACAGAGTTATCTACTTGACAGTACCCAGGTTGTCCAATTCGCTGATGCCATATCGCAGCCAATAACTACAAATCAAGGTGTTCCGCAAGGATCCATTTTAGGCCCTCTTCCTTTTTTTGTATATTAATGGCTTGCCTAATTGCCTTAACATTTCAGAATGCATACTTTACGCTGACAACGCTTTACGCTCCTTCTGTACTAATATTTACCATATACTTTCCTGTATTCAAATATTTTCAATAAAACCTTCAAACTGCAAGAACGCACTGGAGACACGTACGACACACCGACCCATTAGCGGTCCATTTGGAGTTTATGAGCACAAACACATATTCTCGCTGCGCCTGGAATCGCCGTGCTTTAGTGAACAAATTTCGGGTGGCCGCGCATCACTATGACAGTGCGCCGGCGAGGAGGCAGAATGTCATTTCTGACTCCACGTTTAGATTCACTGACTGCGGCCTGCCTTCTTACCACGGTAAGGGAAGCTTCACGAAACCAAAGTTTTGCGATAGCCTGCGCACGGTGCAGAACAGTAGGCGCGTACAACTGGCCTACGTGCGACCATGGAACAGCCGTTTGATGTGTTCGCAGGCGTACGTTCTGTGGAGCCTTTATTATGCAAAAAAGAAGTGAGGCGTGCAGACATGACACAAGAGTAGAGAAGTGGACAACACGAACGCCGACCATCAACTGAAAGGAGCACTGAGGCGAAAGAAGACACAAAACTCATCTGCGCATGCTCAGGAATGGTAACACCACGTGTCAGTCGGGTACACGTGCCGGTCTACGTGAGAGATAACTGTTAAGGCACTTAATCTCTTCCTTATGTAAGGTTATCGAAGGCTGACTAACGCACGCACTTCCACCATTATAGATATGCCATGCCTCTACCATAAGACGCGTATCTTCATTCTTATGACTGTACAATATCGCGCATTCATCTAACTCTGGCGTGCAGTTACAATCTCGGCAATTTAGTGAAAGATTAGAAGGCGATGCACCGGTTAACGACCTTTTATGTTCCATTAGCCTCTGATTGATACACCGTCCCGTTTGCCCGACATAGAACTGGCCACAGCTGAGGGGAATTTTATAAACCACACCCTTGCGACAGTCAGTAAAACTGTTGTTCTTATTGTGCTTCACTGGACAAATATCTGTTCGTTTTTTGCCTTTTACCCGCTCCTTTTTATTCTGTATGGCAGCGGATATCTTTCCTCGCTTATTGGGAGCAGTGAAAGCAACATTAACATCATATCTACTTGCAACTTTTTTAAGCCTGTGCGTCACTGAATGAATATACGGAATAGCCACTACTCTTTTTTTGCTATTACTGCTTTCTGTAATCACGTCCGTCCCTCTCGAAACCGGCTTCTTTAGGCGCTCAGCCACAGTGGCCACCGCTACACTACACCGCTCTCAATAAGCTAGGCAAGATATGCGCTGCCGTACAGAATAAAAAGGAGCGGGTAAAAGGCAAAAAACGAGCAGATAGTTGTCCAGTGAAGCACAATAAGAACAACAGTTTTACTGACTGTCGCATGGGTGTGGTTTATAATATTCCCCTTAGCTGTGGCCACTTCTACGTAGGGCAAACGGGACGGTGTATCAATCAGAGGCTAATGGAACATAAAAAGTCGTTAACAGGTGGATCGCCTTCTAATCTTTCGCTACATTGCCGAGATTGTAACTGCACGCCAGAGTTAGATGAATCCGCGATATTGTACAGGCATAAGAATGAAGATACGCGTCTTATGGTAGAGGCATGGCATATCTATAATGGTGGAAGTGCGTGCGTGAGCCAGCCTTCGATTACCTTACATAAGGAAGAGATAAGTGCCTTAACAGTTATCTCTCACGTAGACCGGCACGTGTACCCGACTGACACGTGGTGTTACCATTCCTGAGCATGCGCAGATGAGTTTTGTGTCTTCTTTCTTTTTTCGCCTCAGTGCTCCCTTCAGTTGATAGTCATGATAGTCGGTGTTCGCGTTGTCCACTTCTCTACTCTTGTGTCCTGTCTGCACGCCTCACTTCTTTTTGGCATAATGAATCCTTACGAACTAGCTCAGCTTTCTGTCGTTCTGTGGAGCCTTGTTCACTCTTGCAACACAGCCGCTAATCTTCACTTCGCTGCGCTTCTCGAGCGCACAGATAGATACGCCCGCGGTAGGGAAAATTCGTTCCTTAAGGAGCCCGTCACCACGTCTGGCCATATTGAGCTGACAAGGGCAGAGCACACATTGCGTGATAACGTTCGTATCTGCAAAGTCTTACATCGCTACGCACCGCGGAAAGATCTGAAATTTCAAACTGAACGCCGCTTTTCCTTTTTCCACGGCGGAGGATGACGTAGTCGGGTCCCTGCGCCTACGTACTAGAGTCCGCAGTGTGACGTCGCGCTTGGTGACGCGTGACTTCGAGAATTCTTCAAGACAACATCTGTTATTTGTGTGATCTGCTCCTTGAATTGAGGAAATAAAGCTTAGAGAAGTAATAAAACACACAAACGGAATGTCTGCGTGTTTTTTGCTTTACTTCGCACCGCAGCAAGAGAGATGTACTTCCGCTTCGTCTGCTTGTTCACACGGTCGTGCGGTCACGTGCGCAGGTACCGAAACTATGCCGTTTTCTACCGTGTTCTGGCGCGTGATCATGCTCTGCGATCCGCTTCTTTCGCCTCGGTATTCGTGTAGCACTGAATTATACCGCTAGTCATGTGTCCTTGTTGTTCTTGTTGCTGTAGCCTGTGACACGTGTGGCTCCTACCCACGATGGGGGATTGTGCACAGCACGCAAAATCGTGCGCTGCGCGAAATAACAGCGCACGCGCAACGCCGCCAGCGGAAATGAGCATCGCCGAAAAAAAAGAAAGAGAACAAGAAAAGTGAAGGCGGGGCCCGTGACGTATGTGTCACGCGATCCTCGAGGTCCGGCATGGGAGAACGCAGGGAAGAAAATTCGCTTGCGAAGGCTAGACGGGGGAGTGGAGAAGCAGTATCTCTATGCAGTGGAGCCCGCCTGCTGAAATCATAGGTTTTCGGCACTGAAATATTTCTAACTCGGCTATTAATGGAACCGACTTGAAAAATTTTTGCGGCAGAACGCTCCCTAGAGGACACGTAACAACTTCCAGCGTTTAACCAAAATTTCCTATGGGGCCTGGCGAGGGGCCTTTTAAGTCAAAGCAGCCGCTTTTTGCCACCTTCCCGGATGAAGCGTCGACTGGGAGGCGCGCGGTGCCGAGGGCAGCAAAATGCACATGTTCTGCGTAACGCTCAATCAGCACGTGCATTGTGGTACACCTGTGCAGGTGTGCATGAACCTGGAACGCACTCTGCTTAAAAGACTTCGTGCCGTCGCGAGCACTGCGAGAAACAAGCAACAGTTTAGCAACATGTTTTTAATTTGCACAAAAGCAAGTTGCTGAAAGCGAATGTTCTAAAACCAGGGCTATGCATTCTTGCATAACGTATGTTTTACGTGCCGCAAATGCAGCATGCGCTGTCAAAAGCAGGAATCGCTCACCTGCAAGGCGTTCATTGTACAGATTCTGAAATGCATCGGTTTCGGCCTGCAATGGCACGTTAGCATGATTCCGCCGAACTGGGAAAAATTTCCCGCGGATTTTCCTTCGTCCGTTGCCATTGCCGTGGCGCGGTACATTGCGTACAGCGTTGCACGCGCGTTCCTTTCGAGAGCTTTAGTTCCTCCTGTCCCACCTCGCCACAGCAACATCCGGGAGAGCAGCGTCCAGATAACCCAGCGCAACAAAACACGGAGACTAACGAAAACCTCCTCACACGGATGCCTTTGCCAGGTACGAAACCTACGGAGCAACACGTTTGCGCGCACAAAACCATAACGAAGCTGCCATTTTCCCCCGAAAGCATGGTGTTGCGTACTCCAGGGTAGCGTACCGTACTGCTGCCGAGAAGTAGCGGCGCCTGCCTATCGAAGCTCGACCGACATTACTTATTGGGTAGCGTGGCGTTGTCGGCGGGCTGCAGGCATCCGGTAGATCATGGCGACCAAGCAGGGGCGAGACGATTTGCTAGTACGAAACTTGCGCTGTTTATTTAAAGGTAGTTGAAAGAAAATAAGAAGAGCATGAAGTATGAAGTATCAAGTATGAAGTACATTTCGGAGCCCCTTAAATAGGCTCACTACAAGTGTGGGCGGGATCTTGCTTCCGTCGATGACACGTGACAGGCACGGAGAGAGAGCCCCTCCTCCTGCAATACCGAGCACGGCTAGGAGAAGTCGATCCTCTTTTCGACGAATCCGGGTCATGGTCGTGGCACCCACGGTGCCACGACCATGAGAGGTGAAGGGGATGAGGTCGCCCGTGGGCTCCGGCTCAGAGGGTAGGGTGAATGACCTGTCGCCACGTGGTGTCAGACGCCAACCCTAACAATGGGCGCTACAGCGAAAGAAACAAAAAACGGGAAAGAAAAGCCTTCTATGGGGGTCATTTCCTCCACACTTTTCTCCTAGCGCGCGGAGGGCCTCTGATTAGTTTTCCTTCGCGCTTCTGCGCACCCTTTCGATTCCTTTGCGCTGTTGCGCGTGGCGGGACTGCAGTGCTCTTCTGCCGCTGCGCGGGCAGTCTTCCTCAGCTGTCACTGGTGGCGGAACGCTGCGCATCTCGTACTCATGCGTATACCGCTTAAAAGCGATAAAAAAATTTTTGCTCTTGCCATTACGGGGAATTTTCAGGATTTTCGCATTTTATTGTCCGGGTCGTTCAAGATAACACTTGGCACTCTTTAGTTTTCAAGAAGAAAACAAAATTAGCTTTGCCTACGTCTTCTGTTGCCGTTGCGGCGCTAGCATAGACTTGTGTCGCCGCCTATCGGCAGCTGCTGAAAGCAAAGCAGTTGTTCCGGCGGGTTTGTCACGTGGTACAGGCCATTTGAAGAGGCCTATGCCTGAACGTGGTCTGTCACGCCTAGTATAACGGTGACGTCTTCAGAAAGTCCACTTGACGAGGACGGCGGGGACATCGCGCGGCACCTGTGTACGTAGACGGAGCAAAACAACAGCAACATCGAACCTTGCGCGCCTGCGTTGCGTCACAGTTTTTTGTGATCCCGTGACCAGCTGTGTTTACGACACATCCTATGAAGTTATGCCTTTCTTGTTGCTCTCTGAAATCGAAACTTCGACTGGCCACTATAAAACAGGCTTCAAATAATTAACTGTCGCGCGCTGAAGCGAACGAGGTTTTGTGTCGTGATAACTGGGTCATTAGCTACTTATCACGACAGAAAAGACAAGATCCGAAACTTTTGTGCCTGTATTGCTTTAAAACCGTTAGACGATACATTTTCGGCCTACTGAGCTATCTGTATTGTGCAAATTAAGAGCCTAGATTTAATATTTCTTAACTATATAGCCAAACTTAACACAAACACCTAGTTCGCCTAAACCCATTTATTCACACTTTTCCCGAAATCCCTGGAATGTTTTGCAGTGAATGTCTGCAGTTTGGCATTTGTCGATTGCAGAAGAGAGAGGCAAAACTTGCAACGCTTAAATATAATGTAGCACTATGTATTGAACCAAGCGGCGCATTTCTTTCTTTTTAGCAGTTCTCGCACACCGTGCACACTGTCTTGTCACGTGGGAGCAAATGCTTTTCAGGAACACACGAGGCTCCGTCACTTCTCCGGCACTTCTTCCGTAATGACCGTTGCCCGTATTCACTAAACTTTTCTTACGTAACTGCCTTTTCCCGTTTTGCCACTGCCGTGACAATATTCTCGTCATCACGTCGATAGCCTATCGTGAGCGGCAGATGTAGAAACGAACACTTGACATGTAATGCAGTAGTGCAAATAAATCGGGTGCACAATTCATTGGCCTGACAATTGCATAGTCGGTTGTTGTTTTTCTTGGTCTTTTTATGACACTGTATATGTGGAGCGTTGTCATGATAGCACAATGAAATGGAAGTTGAACCTTTAATGTATTCCCCAGAATTGTACCCACTATCACAAACGGAACAGACAAGTATATGTAGTAACAGATGAATGCTCATGCTGCCTTTCATAGAATCCTTCTTGTATTGACGAGGTACACGTTTGTAAACAAGAAGATGCTGAGACGTCCAGCGTAGACAATAAGAGAAGGCACATTCTCTTACGCCCAACGCGTGCCGCCATTATGGCTTGTTGCATATTTAGAGCAACATACCTGTATTGGGCTACGAATACCTGGGTCCGGACATGCGGCCAATGGAAACTGACCCTATCAACCTTTAACAGCCGAACTCTGTCGAGTGAGGCTAGCTTAGCAGGACTTTTTGAAGAACTATCAGACATTACTTGGGATGTCATCGGCCTTAGTGAAATTAGGACAACTGGTGAGCAATACTCAGCAGTTGTTATTCAGCAATACTTTGCTGAATAACTGCCATGTCCTCTGCTATAGAAGTCTCCCAGATAAGAATCAATACGGTGTAGGATTCCTAATCCAAAAAGACATAGCGGGCGACATTGACGAATTCTACAGCATTCATGAGAGGGTAGCAATAGTAGTAATCAAACTTAAGAGGTATAGATTAAAGGTAGTACAAGCCTACGCTCCAACATCCAGTCACGATGATGACAAAGTAGATAAGTTTTATGAAGATGTTGAATTAGCGATGAGAAAAGTAAACTCAATATACTGTAGTAATGGGCAACTTCAATGCAAAAGCGGGAGAAAAGCAGGCTGGTGAACAAGCAATTGGCAACTACTGCGTCGATTGTAGGAACGCCAAAGGAGAGATGCTAGTAGAATTAGCATAAAAGAACAAGCTTCGAATAATTAGCACCTTTTTGAAGAAGCGTAGCAACAGAATGTTGACCTGGAAAAGCCCTAATGATGAAACAAGAAATGAAATTAATTTCATACTTTCTGCCAATCCCAGCATAGTGCAGGATGTAGAAGTGATAGGTAGGATAAAGTGCAGTGATCATAGGCTAGTGAGGGCTAGGATTCGACTCAATGTGAAGAGAGAAGAGTAAAATTGGTCAAGAAGAAACAGGTCAACCTCGAGGCAGTAAGGGTAAATGCAGACGAATTCAGGGTGGTACTTGTAACAAATAAGCTGTCTTAGAACAGAGAGATAAATATGACATAGCAGTAATGAATGAAACAGTAACTAAGCTGCTTTGGCCACACCTGGCCCTTGCGCCATTAAACGTCAACGTAACTAAGCTGGCTTCAGAGTGAGCAATTGAAGTGGGAGGCAAGGCAACAAGGCAACCAGTAGGCAAGCTTTCCCAACTAACGAGAGACCTAATAAAGAAACGACAGATAAGGAAAGTGTCCTACTCAAGAGATAAGATAGAATTCGCAGAACTGTCAAAACTGATCAACAAGGCGAAAATAAGTGATATTCGAAACTATAACGTGAGAAAGACTGAAGAAGCCGTGAAAAATGGACGCAGTCTGACATCAGTGAGAAAGAAACTTGGTATAGGACAAAGCAAGATGTATGCAGTGAAAGATAAGCAGGGTAATATCATCCGCAATCTCGAAGATATAGTAAAAACAGCAGACTAATTCTATACTGACCTCTACAGTAACCAGTGGAGCCAGGATACCTCAATTAGAAACAGTAACCAACCGGATACAGAAACTCCTATCAGTAGCGATGAGGTCAAAAGGGCTTTGCAAGAGATGAAACGAGGAAAAGCGCCAGGAGAAGATGGAATAACAGTAGATTTAACCAAAGATGGAGGAGACATAATGCTTGTAGAACTGGCGGCTCTATATTGTCACAGCCTAGTAGGAGACGGGAAAGCCGGTGTCGAGGACGCGTAAAAGCACTTTATGAGAGCAGTCAACGCGACGTCGTTGTCGTCTGTTTTCCTACTCACGCGCTACTTCAGCGTCGCTTTCATCGCCTGGAACATACCCGCGGCGACCATAGAGGATGTGGCATTTGCCCCTCCTTTGGAAAAAAAAGGTATCGTCCCGATGCACTAACCGCCGAAGGCTGTGCACAGACGGTGCAAAGTTGAGGTCCTGAGTATGGCTTCATACGAAGCACGTGCACAACCTCGGGCAGATGCCGCTGGCATTTCGAACAGTTATGGCTGTGGGCGACAACTTCATAATTCACATCGCTGATGCGGCGTAGAACTGTATACTGGCCGAAGTATCTTAGCAGGAGCTTCTCAGACAGCCCCCGCCGACAAATAGGAGTCCAGACCCATACCCGGTCATCGACGTTGTATGTGACGGGTCTGTGCCGAAGATTGTAGTGTCGGGCATCGTATTCCTGTTGTTCTTGGATTCGGAAACGCGCAAGCTGCCTGGCTTCCTCTGCCCGTTGCGTAAATTTCTCGGCACCAGTCTCGTCGTCACCGCAGTCGTGTGGCAGCATTGCGTCCAACATTGTTGTCACTTCCCGGCCGTAAACGAGGTTGAAAGGTGCCACGCGTGTTGTCTCTTGGTGAGCCGTGTTATGCGCAAATGTAACATATGGTAACATTGTGTCCCAGTTCCTGTGGTCGACGTCGATGTACATACTCATCATGTCTGCCGGAGTCTTATTCAAACGTTCGGTCAGCCCATTGGTTTGGAGATAATAAGCCGTGGTCTTTCGGTGAGTGGTACCACTTAGTCGCAAAACGGTGTCCAGCAGCGCAGCCGTGAACGCAGCTCCATCTGTCATGACCACTGCGGGAGCGCCATGCCTTAGGACGACGGCTTCGATGAAAAATCGCGCTGCTTCGGCTGCTGTTCCCCGTTGGATAGCACCTGTTTCGGCGTATCGAGTAAGGTAATCTGTGACGACGATTATCCATCTATTTCCGGCAGTAGATAGTGCAAACGGACCTAATAGGTCCATGCCAATTTGCTCGAACGGTGCTTGCGGTATCTGAACAGGATGCAGCAGTCCAGCTGGCTTGCCGGGTAGGGCTTTGCGGCGCTGGCAATCCAGGCATGTCTCTATGAAACGTTTCACGATCGACGCAAGTCTTGGCCAATAGTACTTTAGCCTAATTCTTGCCAATGTGCGGGTGTAACCCAAGTGACCAACGGTCGGCTCGTTGTGACAGGCATGTAGGACTTCGTCGCGAAGAGATGCGGGAATGACGAGTAAGTAGCTGCTGCCACTAGGTGAACAGTTCTTTTTATAGAGAACGTCGTGGCGTAAGCAGAATGAACGCAGTCCTCTGGCGAATAATCTCGGCACGCTGCTTGTTCTTCCCTCTAAGTAATCGAAAAGAGGAACAAGTTCTGCGTCCTCGCGTTGCTGGCGTGAAACAGCCACAGTATCTTCCACGCTTCCAAGCCAGGTCATCATCGTCGTGCACTGCAGTCTCAACAGGAGACCGAGAAAGGCAGTCGGCGTCGGTGTATCGTTTCCCTGATTTGTAGACAACCGTGAAGTCGAACTCCTGCAGCCGAAGACTCCAGCGCGCAAGCCGACCAGCTGGATCTTTTAAATTAGCCAGCCAGCAAAGTGCATGATGATCACTGACAACGGCGAAACACCGACCATACAAATATGGCCGAAATTTCAGGACGGCCCACACTAGTGCGAGGCATTCTTTTTCTGCAGTGGAATAGTTAGCCTCCGTCCTTGATAGCATCCTGCTGGCGTAAGCAATCACTCTTTCGGTGCCGTCCTGCCGCTGTACAAGCACTGCGCCAAGGCCGACATTATTATAGCGTCGGTATGAAGAATCGTAGGGGCGTCTTCATCAAAGTGGGCGAGCACGGGAGGCGTCTGCAGCCGTTGCCGTAGGTCATCAAAAGCCCGTTGCTGGTCTGCACCCCACACGAAGGGGACATCTTCTCTGGTAAGATGTGTTAATGGCCATGCGATGCGCGAAAATTCCGCGATAAACCGTCGGTAGTGGGCGCAAAGGCCCAGAAAACGTCGCACTGCCTTTTTATCTGATGGCGTTGGGAAATTAGCGATGGCAGAAATTTTATCAGGGTCAGGTCGGACAACTTCACGACTAACAACGTGACCGAGAAATTGAAGTTCTTCAAAACCAAAATGGCACTTTTCAAGTTTCAAAGTTAGACCAGCTGAGCGTATTGCTTCAAAGACCGTCTTTAATCTCTGTAAGTGTTCCTCGAACGTGACGGAAAAAACAATCACGTCGTCGAGATACACCAGACAGGTTTGTCATTTGAGGCCTAAGAGTACCGTGTCCATTAGACGTTGAAACGTTGCCGGCGCAGAGCACAAACCGAAGGGAAACACCTCAAATTCATAAAGTCCGTCAGGCGTCACAAAAGCGGTCTTCTCACGGTCTCTTTCATGAACTTCTATTTGCCAGTAGCCGCTTTTAAAGTTTATCGACGAAAAATAATGTGCGTTTCTTAGCCTGTCCAGTGAATCGTCGATACGCGGTAGCGGATAAACGTCTTTCTTTGTGATGTGGTTGAGTTTTCGATAGTCGACGCAGAAACGCTGGCTGCGAAACGTAAGCGGGGTCGCTGGTGTTCCGCGGGAACGACGTCGTCTGAGCTCGTAGAAAATGTGACGACGAGGTCACGGACATTAATCACTGCACCGCAATGTCAAGAAATCCATCCCCAATATAAGTTCCTTACAACACTCAAAGAGAATGACGACGGTGGCAACAAAGGTTGCACCGGCGATTACTGTCCTCGCTGTGCATTTTTCAATCGGCGTCATCAACTGGCCGCCGACAGTTCTGGTGTTGGGCCCGGTCCACGGCGTCTTCACTTTTCTCAGCCTATCGGCCAGCTTTTCCCTTAATATCGAAAAATGCGAATCAGTATCGACAAGAGCGGCCACTTGGTGGCCGTCAATGTAAACGACAAGAACGGCGCTGAAGGCGTCGGTTACAGGGGGTGTGGTTGGAGTCGTCGGCGTTGTAGAGTCGTCGATCGTCGGAGATGGGGGCTCTTGGGTAACTAGCCGGTTTGCAACCTCACCCCCGGAGGTCGCTGCGTCTAGTTTCTCCGGCGCGGGCTAAGAGACCTACCCCTAGAGGCGTCAGAAAAATCGCGACGGGTCGGCGGGGTGTAACGAGCCGGAGAAGGGGAACGCGATCGAGCCGTCGCTGAATCTTCCTGCCTGAAAGTTTGTAGAATTTCCGTCGCAGCTACGTGCAGCATCAAACAGAGGGTAATTGCAGTTGGGAAATCTTGGGTACCCAGCCGCGCGGTAGTGGCACGCGCGGTAAACATGTCCTGCTTCGCCGCAATGAAAGCATAGCGGCCGGCGGTCAGCGGTGCGCCACAAATCGGTCTTTCGAGGCGGGTAGCCGGCAGGGGATTCACCGTAGAAACGAGGCGCAGCGATCGACTGGCGGCGATACGGCATAGTTGGCGGCGGCTGTGACTGTCGGAAATAGGGCGTCGGGGGTGGTGATGATGGCTGCGTCGTAGTGGTTAACGGTGTCAGCAGCATCGAACTGGCGGCAGGTGGACGGCAGACAGCTTCCGCGTAGGTTAATCGACGTGGCACCGCCTGCCAGTCGGGCGACAAA
The DNA here is from genome assembly GCF_050947875.1 of Dermacentor variabilis. Classification (NCBI taxonomy): domain Eukaryota; kingdom Metazoa; phylum Arthropoda; class Arachnida; order Ixodida; family Ixodidae; genus Dermacentor; species Dermacentor variabilis. Next base: position 19,833,337 of record NW_027460280.1, read on the forward strand.
AAGGCCTCTAGAACTTCCTCCCGAACGGTATCAGCGACAGAAGTCACCGCTGGTGCCATGGGAGAGATCGCGAGCTGCCGGATCTCCTCTCGCACAATCTCTCGGATGGCTTCACGCAGAGACGTGCTGCAGCTCTCAGGTAGAATTGAAGCATTCATCGGCCAGCTCTTGCGATCATATTAGCGGTACCGTTGCTGTAGTGCCCGTTCTATAGCGGTAGCCTCCTTGGTAAATTCGGCCACTGTCGTCGGTGGGTTCCTCACGAGTCCGGCAAACAGTTCCTCCTTCACTCCGCGCAAGAGATAGCGCAACTTCTTTGCTTCGGCCATCTCAGGGTCTGCTGTGCGGAAAAGGCGGGCCATATCTTCTGCAAACATGGCAACGCTCTCGTTTGGTTTTTGAATACGGAATTCCAGAATGCGCTGCGCGTTGTCTCTCCTGTCGCTACTAGTGAATGTGTCTAGCAGCTGGGTGCGGAAGGCATCCCACGTGGTCAAATTTCTCTCCCGGTTCACAAACCACGTACGCGCACTGTCTTGAAGCGCCAAATAGACATTAGACGACTTTTGCTGGGAGCCCCAGTCATTATAACTGGCGACACGCGCAAATTGGTGCAGCCAATCTTGCACATCTTCAAAAGCATCACCATGGAAACTTTCTGGGATCTTTGGATTCTGCAGCGTCACCTGCGATGCAGTTGCAGCGGCCATGGCGGAAATCGGTAGACGCGTTCTTGCAGGGCCCTGCATAGGGTTGAACTCCGGCGTCAGGCCTAGCAGGCGGCGACTGTATCGGTGAAAAGGAGTTTCGACGAAACGCAGGTCATTCCGCGTTCGATGTATGGCTCCGGAAGGGGTGCCGATCATGAGGCAATCCTACCCAGCACCTTCCCCAGTGTCACAGCCTAGTAGGAGACGGGAAAGCCGGTGTCGAGGACGCGTAAAAGCACTTGATGATGATGATGATGATGTCCTTGATGAATTTGGCGCTTACCCACTCGCGGGGATTGGCCAAGAGTCGGGCAGACTTTGCTTATGTGTTCAGAAAATGGAGGTAAAAATCTGAAATTTTGTTACATGAATTTTATGAGAACAGTCAACGCGACGTCGTTGTCGTCTCTGTTTTTCTAGTCGCGCGCTACTTCAGCGTCGTTCTCATCGCCTAGCACATACCCGCGGCGACCATATAGGATGTGGAAATATACGAAGTGTCTATCGACTGCAAAGGTCCCAGAAAACTGGAAGAATGCAAATATTACACTAATCTACAGAAAGGGAGGCGTTAAAGAATTATAGGCTCATTAGCTTACTGTTAATATTATATTGGATATTCACCAAAATAATCTCAACTAGAATAAGGGCAACACGGAACTTTAGTCAACCAAGGGAACAGGCTGGCTTCAGGGATACTCTACGATGGATCACAACCATGTCATTAATCAGGTAATCAAGAAATTCGCAGAGTACGGTAAACCTATCTATACCACTTTCATAGATTACGAAAAGGCATTTGATTCAGTAGAGATGTTAGCAGTCATAGAAGCATTACGTAATCAAGGAGCACAGACCGCGTACGAACATACCTTGGAAAATATCTACTGCGATTCCACAGCTACCTTAATTCTGCAAAAGAAAAGTAGGAAGACACCTATAAAGAAAGGGGTCAGATAGGGTGACACAATCTCTCCAATGCTATTCACTGCGTGATTGGAAGAAGTATTCAAGCTATTAAATTGGGAAGGCTTAGCAGTAAAGATCGACGGCGAATATCTCAGCAACCTTCGGTTTGCCGATTACATTGTTCTATTCAGCAGCACTGCAGGCGAGTTACAACAAATGATTGAGGACCTTAACAGAGAGAGTATAAGAGTGGGGTTGAAGATTAATATACAGAAGACAAAGATAATGATGAATAGATTGGCAAGGGAACAAGATCAGCAGTCAATCTCTAGAGTCTGTGAAGGAGTACGTTTACCTAGGTCAACTTATCACAGGGAACCCTGATCATGAAAAGGAAATTCATAGAAGAATACAAATGGGTTGGATCGCATACGGCAGACATTGTCAGCTCCTGACTGAAAGCTTAGCATTATCATTGAAAAGGAAGGTGTACAATCTGTGCATTTTACCGGTCCTGACATATGAGGTAGAGACTTGGAGATTGACATGGAAGTTTGAGACCAAATTAAGGACCCCGCAAAGAGCGATGGAACGAAGAATTCTAGGCATAATGCTAAGAGACAATAAGAGAACAGTTTGGATCAGAGAGCGAAAGGGTATAGACGATATTCTAATTGACATCAAAAGAAAAAAAATGGAGATGGGCACGTCACGTAATGCTCATGTTAGATAACCGTTGGACCATTAGGGTTACAGCATGGGTACCAAGGAAAGGGAAACGCAGTCTACGACGGCAGAGCGATGAGGTTAGGAACTTCACGGGCACTAGTTGGAATCGATTGGCGCAGGACAGGAGCAATTGGAGATCGCAGGGAGAGGCCTTCGTCCTGCAGTGGACATAAAACAGGCTGATGATGATGACCTGCATTATGGGCAAGAGTTGCCACAGCTTTCGTGGTTAGACGTCGAAGAACTCTTTTTTGATGTATATAAGCAGTGATGCCGATTAAACAATCATCTAAATTTCCGCTGTAGAGCGGATTTGTAAGATTTCATATGGGAGGCACGGAATCTCTGGTCCTTTGTGGCGAGGTTCGTGGACCAAAGCGAATATAACGGAGGCATGAATCCCCCTGTGCGATACGCAATATCATGGCTTCTCTCTTATGCCCGGGTAGCAGTGCAGCTCAATATCAATGCGCGTGTCCGAGTTGGTTAGGGCACCGCAGTATATGCTTTCTCTCAGAGTGTTCTTGTTTTCAAACACCAAAAACTACGCTTCAGTACTACTGTGGTATAAAGCTTGTAAACAGGGATGAGGTGCCTCAGAAAGGCTGGCCAACGTTTCGATAGGAGCACCTATCTTCTTCAGAGGTGGCCTCGTCATCCTCGGCATGTTAGTTTTAAAGGGTTAGTGCAGTGACGTCACGTGCGGGTGTTGTCGCTGGTGGCTGGTTTTAAAGGGAGATACTTCAGAGGTAATGAGCGCTGTCACCCGAGGTCGGTGAGCTTTGTTTCCAAGACGAGGGGAAAAGAGCGGGAGAGTGGGAACGCGGGGAGAAAAGAAAAGAAAGAAAAGCACAAAAAAACCAGGGCGACACCAAGACGAAAAAAAGAGAAAGAGCAAGAAAGAAAAAATTAAAGAAAGAGGGGGGCATGGGAGGGCGTTGGGGAGGCGAGAGGTTAAGGAGCATTCAGGGGTGCCGTTGTCGGCGTGTTTTTGTGGCATTAGAAGAGCCGGCCAGGCGGTCAGTGCGCGAGTAACACAAAAGAAAAAAAAAGCATGAGTTGAAAGAGTGACCTGAGTAGCACAGCAGCAATACGTCGAGTAAGTTTGAAGTAGTTAAGATGGCGACGAGGTGTCTGCGGTGCAATGTATGGGGTGACTGAAAGGCAGCGGCGTGGTCCTTCAAGGGGCATTGCCCCAGTCGCTCAACGTAGAAGTCGTTACGGCGGCATCCAGAAATGGTGATACCCTGGGTTGAAGCGCCGAAAAAGGCATATTGACTTCGAAATGTGTTGGTGAGGGTGCTTAAAAAATGTATAAAAAGGGGGGAGGGGAAAATAGGGAAAATTGTTTGCTGCCTACTACTCAATTTAATATACTCTTTCACGTTTTTACGTTTATATCAACTGTACGACCCCCTTCTCCCATGTACACTTGCCCCCGCCTGCTTCTGCGCACGTCACCCTCCGATTTGTTATTCCGGTTTCGGTTCCCCCCCTCTCTTTCTCTTTTTTATATATTTTTTGAAACACCCTCACCAACACATTCCGAAGTCGATATGCCTTTTTCGGCGCCTCAACCCAGGGTATCGCCATTTCTGGATGCCGCCGTAACGACACCTACGTTCAGCGATTGGGGCAATGCCCCTTGAAAGACCACGCCGCTGCCTTTCAGTCACCCTATACACTGCACCGCAGACTCCTCGTCGCCATCTTAACTACTTCAAGATTACTCGACGTATTGCTGCTATGCTACTCAAGTCACTCTTTCAACTCATGTTTTTTTTCTTTTGTGTTACTCGCGCACTGGCCGCCTGACCGGCTCTTCCAATGCCACAAAAACATGCCGACAGCGGCACCCATGAATGCTCCTTAACCTCTCGCCTCCCCAACACCCTCCCATGCCCCCTTCGTTCTTTTATTTTTTTTTTTCTTTCTTGTTCTTGCTCTCTCTTTTTTTCGTCTTGGTGTCGGCCTGGGTTCTTTTATCTGCTTTTCTTTCTTTTCTTTTCTCCCCGCGTTCCCACTCTCCCGCTCTAGTCCCCTCGTCTTGGGAACGAAGCTCACAGACGTCGGACGACAGCGCTCATTACTTCTGAAGTCTCTCCCTTTAAAAACAGGCGCCAGCGACAACACCCGCACGTGACGTCACTGCACTAACCCTTTAAAGCTAACATGCCAAGGATGAAGAGGCCGCCTTTGACGAAGATAGGTCCTCCTATCGAAACGTTGACCAGCCTTTCTGAGGCACCTTATCCGTGTTTGCAAACTTTATACCACAGTGTGCTATTTCATCTGTCAGCCCTTGATTTTGGGCTTCAGTACTACTGTTATTCATAAGAAATAAATTTTTTTAATGCGCTTGGAGCATCTCGTGAGCACGGTCAGTGCCAATGTAACGGCGATTATGTGGCAGCTGCAACTGAGTCACCGTACTGTCTGAAAGCGAGACAAAAACATTCAGTAAAAAAAAGCCGGTTTTCGTTTTTTATATGTGTTTCCAGTGCCGTCTGACGGCGCCTCAATATGCAGCAGTGGTAACAGTACAGGGGAGGTATTCTGTAGGAGTCCACCTTGTGGACTGTCCATTTCAGCCGCTGCTGATTGGCTAGGGCCGCTCATTCCCTCCTCGCTCGTGCAGCTGCATCCAATCAGCAGCGGCCGAAATGGGCAGTCCACTAGGTGGACTCTTATAGAATAACCCCCCTGATTTACTTACTTTTACCACACATGAACTTTCCTAGACAAGACTTCATAAAAAATTCAAGGCGAATTTTAGGCGGTGAGGAATTTAGATCGGCGCCTCAAGTTCATCAATACAAAATGACAACTTACGAACACTATTTACGGTACATCAATGGAACGCCGTTGTGAAGAGTATGGTGAAACTCTATGCTCCCAAAAACACTTGTGTGCCTAAATTTGAGTACTACCTGTCATAAAAATTTCCAGGACAAAGTGCTCGCTCTGGGTCGAGACATGATACCATGGGACGACAGTATGCTCCCTGGCGCTAACCCCTTTTGGGTGCACAGAAGCGACCAGCCGCTTGTAGCATTCTCGTTAATTCCCATCGATGCTTTCAGCGGCGCCCCTTCGTCCACGATAAACCGCGCTGGTGCGCACCAGCCCACCTCGATAAACATGAGGCGCAGCCTGTCGGAGTGTCTTTAGTTTATTTTGTATTTCTTCTTGTTTGTTCTTTTTTCATTATTCTTTTGCCTAACGCGTATAAGAAAGAGAATATGCAGATTGAACGCACATCTTGGAATCTATGTGAAGCGCAGATTTCGTGAAGCAGTTAATCAAATGCTATAAATTTGCCCATTTCATTCCTGCGTCTTTGACGTGTAGGCGTGCGCGTTATGTGCTATCGCGTACCTGTGATGCAATGTGCCACATGTGGCAATCATCTCATGGAGCCAGCTGCGTTGGCTCGATACAAGTGTGCGTGCGATTGTGGCATAGTATAAGTCTTTCAGCACTAGGCCACAATAACACGCATACTTCTTCCAGATTGGTCTTCTGTATTGGTAAGGCGCTTATCCTTAGCACCATTTTAGTGTTTATTCAACCGTGACCTGAGCTGCACGTTTCAAAGATGAGTAGGAACACTGTGGTGCTCTGTATATGGTGTCTGCGCCGCTGTGCTATTAGAGGTGACTCCTTAGATCGTTTAGCTGTTTGTTTTCCGCAAGAGTCATTTGTGCCTGACAGGGAAAAAATGTAGCCTAGTGGTGAGAGCAACGGGCTGCTGTGCTCGGGGACCAGTGTTTGATGCCGCCATCCGGCACCACGCAATTAAATTGTTTAATGTGAGCCTATACGGCAAAAGTGCAGCAACCCCATGATCACTTTAATCACTACCCGAGAGTCAAAAAGTGGCCGGAGGCACGCGTAATGCTCAAGTTTCGGCTTGGCGGCAAGTTGTCTTTTTGTCCACATTTCTTTTCCGTGTCATTTCTACATTGTCTGGCCTCATTGTTTGTTGGCTCTATACGGTTGTGACCAAAACTCGAGCCCTTCAGTTCCACTTCTTCTGCATATAGCACATTAAAATTAAACTGTAGGGTTTTACATGTCAAACCCAATATATGATTATGAGGCACGCCGTAGTGGAGGACACTGGATTAGCTCAGACCACATGGGGTTCCTTAAAGTGCACCCAATGCACGGTACACTGGAGTTTTTGCATTTCGCCCACATCGAAATGCGGCCGTCATGGCCGGAATTCGATCAACGCCAAAGTCACTACGCAACCACGGCGGGTATCATACATTGCTTGAGGTTACATGTTGCATACGATCAAAATAACGAAAAATTGCACGCATCACATTAAGTTTTATAACATTTCATTTGCCACTTATGGAGAACTGTTCGTGGCCTCGGTGCAACCCCTGGACAGCGCCACCCAATTAATTTCCTGGCTAATTACCTACAATGCAAAGAGATTGAAGTCGCAGAATCCTTCTGTAGGAGGATTTCTGGTGAAGCAAGCTCCACTGGAACACATGCTCCCGATCACTTACCGTTGTCCCGTGATCCCTGTATGGACTGTCCTTTTTCTCTGGACGAACTAGAGGCTGCGCTTGCTTTATGCAGGTGTTTCTCAGCGCCAGGACCAGATGGCATTACATACCGCGCTCTGTGCAACCTTGGTGAACGGGCTAGAAAGGCACTCCGGCTCCTGTACAACCACTTGTGGCACAATGGCACAGTTCCCCAAGAATGGAAGACTATTCGCCTGATTCCGCTTCTCAAGGCTGGCAAGTCACCTTTGGACATTGCGTCATACCGTCCGATCGCGCTTGCTAGTTGTGTAGGAAAAGTAATGGAATCGATGGTTCTAACGTGTCTGGAGTGGTACCTAGAGCACTATGAAAGTTATCCTGACACGTTGACAGGATTCAGGCGTGGCCGTTCATATACAGACAACGTTTTCGACTTGGTAACGTACGTCGAATTCCAGAAGGCCTGTAAACGCTTGCCTGCTGCCTTGTTTCTAGAAGTTGAAGGGGCTTACGATAACGTTACCCGAAGCAATCCTTAAAGCGTAGGACTTCATGGCAGGATATATCTCTGGGTTCGTATCTACCTACAGATGCGATCATTCTACGTGTTCACCGGGGACGGCCCGACACTCCAGTATTACAGTAGCCGCGGAGTCCCTCAGGGCGGAGAACTAAGCCCGACGCTTTTTAATCTAGCCCTTATTGGAACACTCTAGGACCTGTGAAGCACCGTTCGACTCTCTATCTACGCCGGCGACATCTGTATCTGGACGCGGGGATGACACGGCTTCAGAAGGTGGCCTCATTGACATCATGCTACCTTCGCAAACAAGGTTCTCGAGTTGACGTGGGAAAAGTGCGCAGTAGTGGCGTTTAACCGGAAGTGAATGTCTGCATGCGCCATATCAATCAAAAGACAAGTGATATCTTCCAGGAGACGTCACAGGTTCTTGGCTGTTGTGATTGACAGAAACTTGTCCTGGACTCCTCATGTGAACCATGTGAAAAACCGACTGATTGCAGTATGTCATCTGTTAAGGTTCCTTGCAGGAAAGAACTGGGGGGTGACTACACAATCCATGTTACAGCTGTACAGGGTGTTCATTGGGTTTCTCCGGTACAGCCTGCCTGTTATATCCAACACCTGCAAAACCAATTTGCGTGCAGTTCAGAGCATTCAAGCCTAAGCTCTGAGGATATGCATTGGATTACCACGCAGTGCGTCAACGGCTGAAACTATTGCCATTGCTCAAGATTAATCAGTCACGACGCAAATCGCCGTCGAGACAATGCGTGCACATGTCAGGCACATGGCATGGACCCTTTGCCATCACCTCGCTGCACTCACCGTGGAAAGACCTCGCACGTCATTTAGCACAACTGTCAGTGCATATCGTGCCTCGCTTACATCGGGGCACACACCTGCGGCCAGGACGGTTTCTCCTCCATGGTTTTTGTGCCATCTTGAAGTGCGCCCCAGAATTCCAGGACTTCAGAAAAAGTCCGATCTGCCACCGCTTGGATAAAACAATTGAGCTTATTCCTGTTGTGCGAGAAATACAGTAGCCACGTACACATCTATGATGACAGATCGACCACATCGACCAGTTCTCTGGGTGCTGTGCTTATATCGGCAACAGGAGTAGCACTGCGATTCAAGACGTCACATGTCACGGCGTCCACGGCTCTTGAACTCACGGCTCTGCGCAGTGCGCTTCAATTTATTGACACAGAGTCCTGGTACAGTGAATTCTCAGACGTGGAGCTCACGAAGAGCTAATATACGAAATCGGCAAAATTTATCACGACGTCAAACATAAAGACCGCTAAATTATTTTCCAGCGGCTACCTGACCATTGCGAGATCAGTGGAAATGATGAAGCAGAGAAAGCTGCCCGAGAGTCGCGTCAAGAACAACACAGCGTTCCCATTCCTCTTTCCAGGACAGACGCTACAAGAAAGATTGGTCACCTGGCACGCAAGCTCTCTTTAACAGAGTGGAACACCCCAAATATAAGGCGCACCAGGTTGTATGAACTGAACCCCTCGCTCCAACTCCAACCTCCATCCGGGATTCACCGACATGAGGCATCGCTTCTATACCGCTTGTGGTTTGGAGTGCATGCGACGTCTGCGGCGTGGAAGAGAAAATCGAACATTTATTGTGCCATTGTCACCTATTTCAGTCGGAAAGACAAATAATATCTATCACATTGCGACGACTGGACGATCGGCCGTTGTCTGTGTACCGTCTCTATCGCTCGTCGACCCACAAAGCTATGATAGCACTTTTGTCTTTCTTAAGGTGACTGTCCTATATGAACGCCTTTGACTTGCTGAGGCCCTCCGCGTGTGTGCGCGAGCTCGCCGCCGGCTTTCCTCCCCCTTCCCTCCATCTCTCTACCTTATCTTTCTATTCCCTCTTTCCCGTCCCCCAGAGTAGAGTAGCCAACCAGACACATTTCTGGTTAACATCCCTGCCTTCTCTCTTTATTTCCTCCTCCTCCATTTTCCACTTCTCGAAAACATCGATTGGCATAGGTTGTAACATGTTCGTTGTTCCTGAACATGTTTTTTTTTTTTACTGAGGGATTTCTTCTTGTAGCTACGATTCTGTGACATGATCTTTACTTATCGATCTTGTCACAGTTAATCATAGGAGGAGAGGCCTTATAGTGGTAACGAGAACTGCCTTAGTGGAACGCTCCGAATAATTGTTGACCACCCGTTGGGTGCAATCTTTAGCGTGCTCCCATGCGTTTATTCCCTTCCATCGCCACAAGCGGAATGCGGCCTCCGTGGTCTCTGATTACGCGAACGAGGTTGTATGTAGCAGGCGTCACTACAGCGGCCACTCGCAGTTCACTAGGCCTGCGGGCAACAGCCTTCCCATTAGAAATAAATTAGGTAGTTTTTACACTGCGATTGTTCAGCTACCAGGAGAATGAATGGTGGGTTTGCTTCATTGATTTGTGCAATCTTCGTCCTCGTGGTCTCAGAGGCCCAGGCATGTGAACTCTCAGCTGGGTACATCCGGATAATGCAAATTGGACCAAGTTGTCTTTAACAGCTGCAGAACTTGTTGCAATACGGGAAGCTATCCGTTTTGTCCTGACTGACAGCACATAAATAGACGCAACTTTCTAAGGCAAAATCAGCACTGCAAGCCATTGATTCTTTCTCGAGCCAATATTACGTGTTAGCCACGTACGGCTATTCGATCTTTGGGAGAGCAACGATCACTCAATTACCTGCAGATGAGCACCTGGATACTGTGGCTTCGCCGGCAACGAGCTAGTTGAAGCAAGAACCGCTGTTTCCAGAGCCGTCGACGTAAATATACCGTACCCGCGAAACTATCTCAACTCTTTGTTTACGTCGATGTTGTCTTCGCTCATGCGAGGTTGCACATAGCTTACTGGATTCAAACAGACCATCGGTACATGCGCCTGCAGGAAATAGAGTCTGGCAGGAGGACTTTTCGCCTCCCGGCTAAAATCAAGCAAAGCCAAAGCAAGCATGCTTCACTAAATTCGCCTTCACTCGACGCTACGCCCATCTTATCGTCCATACGGATCCAGCCCTAATTGTGAGCGCTGCTAAGTGTCTGAGGCCCCACATCTGTTTTTCGACTGCCCTCTCTGCGCGTCACAGTGGAAGGCGCTACCTTCTATGCCGGCGGGCATTGGCAGGCAAGTATTGTGGAAAGCATTATTTTATCCGCAATGTATAACCCCACGGTAGTAGCTGGACACTACAGGCGCATTTCTGCTGTCGCCGTCGAGGTGAGCCGACAATGGCGGCTTAACCTCGCGCGCGCAAGGGATGAAAGCGGGCAGGAAGCGCGCCGTCTTCCGTGGCGCACAAGGCACCAGGCTAGGGGAGGGAGGTGGTGGTGCTTTTCTCCGGCGGCTGCTGCGTATGGCGCGGACCCTATATTGAAAGCGATCTGCGATCAGTGCAGAGTCTAGGTGCGCCAAGGGATCATAGATTCGTGTGGGCTGTGTTCTCACCGCTTAGTTCGCGTTGAAACGATAGAGAGCACGAAGGCCACTTCGCTCGCTGCTACTGCCGCTCTTCCTCACGCCAGTGTTTTGACAGCGAGTGTCCATGATCATCAAGTAAGATGTCTTTATGTTTGTCTGTGCGCGCGTGACAACATGATTGTTAATTCAGTTCGTAAGCGAACGTTTACGAGTTTATACGACCGACGAAAATGCTATCCTTATTTCGTATAGCCGTCTGCCAATTTGCTATCGCAATCGATGATTCGCCCTTCGGGCGAAATTGCTCCTTCTTTTGTCCCCTCTTCCTTTTCTGCAGAGTAACAGGCCAGGCCGTACTATAGGTCAGACGGACGTCATTGCTTTTCCTCTAATAAATTATCTCTCTCTCATATATTGCGGTTTATATTTCTATATTTCCAAGCCATTGTAGTTTTCTAAACGCACGAAGCAATAGGATTCTGCGCACATTCACAATCATTGCGACTTGCTCAATTTATAATGGAATATTTTGTTGAATATGATTAATTTGCGAAGCCATAAGCCATTTGAAACCACAACAAAGTTTACAGGCAAATTCATGTATACTGCCATCAGCTGCTAGGCCGCCTTTACAGTTTGTGCCACATGGTGTTCTCCACCTAGCCATGAACACTACAGTATAACCTCTAGATGGATATATTTTACACTAGAATGAATTCGCAATAACAGCGTGTTAGTGTGCGGTGGCTAAAGCGGCCACTACCTTGCCCCCCATCCCCTGCACTGCGCTGCGCTCCGGGTCATTCCGCCCCCTTTGGCGGGAACACTCCGTGTCAGGCATGCTAGCGAAGCATAGAAAAAAAGAGCGTATCTTGCAGAAGTCAAAGGGGCAAAATGATATACAGGTTTACAGCAGAAGCGCATAGCTAGCGACACCTGGCTGCATGCCCAGAGTGGCCCACCTGGCACGTACTGTAACTTTCTCTACTAGGGTCTCTATCTCGACACGCATGGCCGCTGCTCGGCCGCCATAATCGGGCATGTTGACTCTATCATTGGCTGTCAAGAGGTCACGTGTTTTGCAATTTGCGCCAGGAAAGGGAAGCTTTACAAAATGCAATTGCGCGTTTTCATCAAGATGACGAAGCGTGACATGGAACTGCAAACTTTATCGACGAATATTTGTTCCTACACCTTGGCGGCTGTATTGCGACGTTAGCGCTTCAAATAGAAAGTGAACAGTAGCGTACAGAACCCTGTCTAATGCATCTGCAATTTCGCGAATATGTGGCGACGGTCCAATAGTAGCCGCCATGTCAGCTTGCTGATTGGCTCAAGCAATCGTTTCAGGAAGGGCTGTTTCGTAAACGTCAATCTGACGTGGCCCTGGGCCGCCATTGCCAATATGTTTCGCCATAATTTGTGGTGGGACGAGCCGCGAGAATTATGCAAATGAGCGGCGATAGGCAATGGCGCCCGAGAGGCATGCGTATCACCGACTTTCCCTGTCGTGTAGGGCCATGAAAATCTTTTGTATATAGCGCGTGCTCGTTGCATCGCTCTCGGGTGGTGTTGGCATTTGTGTTTTGGGGCATAATTTCCTTATTAAACGCGTTTATTTGAAAATAATATTGGTTGAGCACTACAAACCTCCTGCGACGTTTTTCACTTTTCACTGCTGCTTTCGTATTGTAATCACGATTAATGATTTTTCACAACATCAGAGGTTATGACAACAGCGTCTTTTTTAATTTATAAAAAGGTCGCAGTTTCGCCCGAAAGTCCAAGCATCGATCGCAATAGCAAATTAGTAGACACCTATACGAAGTAAGAATAGTAGCTTTATCGGCCGTATATAAACTTGTAAACCTTTGGCATACTAAATTAACAAGCATGTTGTCCCGCGCGCACAGGCAAACATAAACAGATTTCACTCGATGTGCGTCAACACTCGCTGTCGAAACACTGGGGCGAGGAAGAACGGCAGCAGCGGCTAGTGAAATGACCTTCGTGCTGCCTCTCGCTTGAACGCGAGTTTAGCGGCGAGAACACAGTGCACACGAAGCTATGAGTCCCCGGTGCACCTAGACTCTGCACTCATCGCAGATAACTTGCAAAATAGGGTCCGCGCGGCCGCACCATAAGCAGCAGCAGCCGGAGTAAAACGCACCCCGCCAACCACTCCCCTGGTCCTTTCTGCGCAACGAAAGGCGGCGCGCTTTCTCCCTGCTTTCCACCCATGCGCGCGCGAGATAGAATCGCCATCCGGCACATCCTCGCACACTTTCGCTCGCACATACAGCATACGGCGCGCGGCAACAATCTTATCACCCTTGAACTTTATACGGAACATCGCGGTGACGGCAATGGCAGAAATACACCTGGAGTGTCCATAAAATTATCGCAATTAAAGAAATGTACGCAAGGCGGCGCCTTCAAGTTTCCCCACGCGGTGCGAATAAGCAGCGAAGCGAACAAGAGATGGCAGCCCCGGCGCTTGCGTCGCGTAAGCGACTTCCTGTGGCGCGAGCAACGCTATCGATTATATTCGTCCGCTTCTCAGCCAGCCGAGCCGGGCTAAGTCACTTGCATTTGACGAGGTAGCGATAACGTGGCCTAGAACATGCGCTCATCACCACATGGTTGCTCGCGTATGCTGCCTCAAGGTAGAAAATAAATGCGCTTGCGCCAATATACGATGACTCACTCCGCTTCTAGGGAAAACACGGGGAAGGCGGGACATGGAAATTCAAGGCGATGAGCAAAGGCTCCTGCTTTCACCATGTTCTCGTTTTGCTCATCGTCTGCTTCTAGGGGACACACACACTGGCTGATGAAGCGGACGATGGCTTGTACGCAACAGACGACGAAAGCGAGAGACGCTTTTGGCGGACTAAACCTCGGTTTTGAGGTAGTCGCTTTATTTTTACTGAGGAGGAAGACTGTTTTCTGTTATCAGGAACGTTAGGTTCATTGCCTCCATTTCAGCTTCTTAGGAGAATTGTCACGTTAGCATCACGTAACGAAAGCAAAATGGGGCGATCAGCGCCTGTTTGTACGCGTCGCGCCTACGTGACGCCTCGAAGAAAATGGCTGTCCAGAATTGACTCCCAGCAGGCTTAACCATCATCTTGCAGCTCGCCCAGACACTAACGCCAGAGTTCCTTGTAGTAACTTTTATAGGAAAATATGTGGCTGGCGAGGTCCGCAAAGGAAGACGACAGTCCTCCGTGCGCAAGCTCAGAAAAGCGAAGCGGGCCTTAATGTCTATTTTAGGCAATTTTTAATTTCCCAATTTCCAGTTACCAGGTTTGATTGAATTTATATTCGTCAAAATTAGCACTATTTTTGTAACCCTGAGTGGGTTCCCAAATGAGCACTATATTTATGGCCCCTGAGTGGATTGGGCCTGGTCACTCGACAACAAGCGGGCTAGAGCATGCTGCTCCCAGCCGCCGCTGGACGTCGCCGCCGTCGCCAACAAGACGGCTCGTAGCTATACCGGGCCAGCCTTCTGACGACAGCTGAAACAATGCCCAAGGACAGAACGGTGGTAAATGAACTAGGAAAGATTTTTTTTCTTCGTATTTGCGGCCGCTGACGTCTTCTGTTGTTACGGCGCCTTGGTCGGGCCATTCTTGCTGAGTACGTGGCGCACCCGTGAATGCAAGATGAAAAGAAGTACGGCGCTTTGAATGAACCCTTGTTTCTGGCTGAAAGGACAGCCGCTGTAGCGCGACACACGGCAAGCGCTCTGACTTTGTTTACGTCTGGCACTGATGAGTTGTCGCTCTCCAAATAAAGCAGACTTCTCAAGCAAGAAAAATCCATAGCACAGCAAATACGGATCGAAAATGCTTCGCGGCTTTGAATGCACTGGACAGCCTAACGGCTGAGCACTCACCCGGACGTTGTACTTTCACTTTGGTAGTAAAGGTCCCGAATTTCTGTATTTATATTTTCTGATGTTCTATCGCTTCCTATCTGCACCAGCACTTCGTGTTAACTTGTACGACCGTTACATTTTTGTTATATTCCAGCCATTTTATTCTCAATAGAGGCTTGTCTATTAACTACTTTTGCGTGGTTAATAAATGACCCCGCTGCAGTTTGGTACTCCGGTTTGTAAAACACTACTTGTGTGCCTTATATAAGGCAATAAACTTGGTTTGCATATTTTACTAGAAACGTAAGAGCCCTCGAGTGAAAAACGTCTCAAGAGTTAACTCGCGGATAGGCATCGATGATTCAGCTACTTAGTTAATTTATATTATGTTGAAATTACGAGTGCTAGAAAGCCATTCTCTTTCTTTGCCTTTTGAATATTAAATACAGTAGTGTATACTTGAAAATAATTGATATTTAAATACGTGTTCGCTTGCGAGTGTCTCTAATCCATCGCGGGAACGCGCAAAATGTGTTCTTCAGGCTGTTCTAAATTTTGGTGCCTGGCGTCCTAAAGCATCTCACATGTTATGTGATCACAAAGCGCCATATAGGAATCGAGCCCGCGGCCTCGTGCTCCTGAATCCGCTTATGTTTATCGAATATCGGTTTTGTATCTATATACACCACTGCAGTATTGTTTCTGGTGGTTAAATGCACAGATAGCTGTGCAGAGTACTTTCCTCGAAACCGCAGGGCCTCGAGCGGTTTCTCGGCGCCCGCAGAAGGCCGCTGAGCCCACAAGTGAGCAGCGCGTTGGCTGGCGCCACGAGTTCGCTACACAGAGTATCCAGAGCTCGGATGAAAATGGGCGACGCATACCTGGTCGGTCCGCAGACCTGCACAGGCACAGTCACTCAGTACACCGACTCATATGCAGTACTTCACAGCACAGGCGTCACATATAAAGTGAGTAGACGTGAGTATGATCAACAGGTCCGGGTGCCGACTGTAACAACGAAACTTAGTGGCGGCGAATTTGGGTGTACTGTGCGCGAGTATGGGCGCCGGTAATAGAACGAATGAAAGAGACATGCGGGTGACAAGCGAGTGAGTGTTGGTGAGCGAGTCCCTAAGAAAACTATTGGTGAGTATGCTGCCCACCTCTACATCAACGATACCGAACTGATGCCCCATACAACCTCGGAGACGAGTGTGATTGTCTTCATGTAGCACGAGGCAACAGCTAGTACATACTACTTCTCTCTCCTTTGATAGTCGTGGAGATCTGTACTGGTAGCGAGGAGTGAAGACCAAACGATAGCATTAAAACGAAACTATAGGTTAATTGGACCGCAATTATATATTTTGTTTCATATTACGTTCTTCAAAAAAATTTCACTATTTTTGACCCGATTCTTGGACTTTCTCCCATAGTGGTTTGCGTCATTTCACAGAAGATCAACAAATAAACAAACAATAAATGGCAGGAGTAACCTTGTACACGCGTGACCATGATACTGGCCACTACCAACGCATTGGCCGCCGTGATGAGCGATTTGTCATCGAAGGCTTGCAGGAATATAGTAGTCTTCTGGCGATTATTGCCAGTGTCGTCGGTGACTACCGTCGATGCCCTCGTCACTTAAGGCTCATTGTTTAATGACTTCAGCAGGCAAAGCTCAAGGTAGCGTGGCCGTCTGCATAAACTTGGATGATTTGGTCTTAACTGCACAACCATTGGCAGGTGAAATACGCAAGCCAGCAAAAGGCATTTGATAATAACACAGCAAATGTTATGAGTGATTTACTTGAACTGCAAAAACTGTACATTTAATAACAGCAGCAGTGTTATTGAGCAGCTAAGGTAAGACAAAAAATGCAGGAAGGAATTTTTCTGAGATTGGACATGCCTGGTGGAATTTATTTGACTTGGACCACTTGGCTGGATTATTATGAATATGCCTGAAGTAGAAATCAATAGATGAACGATGAATATAACGTACGTAACATGTTAGCTTTTTTTTCTTTCTACAGTACGCATGCAAGTGACATACTTGCAAGTTGGTGACCGGTTTCTTGGACTGAATGAAAAAAAATCGTCTCACGATGAACTCTGCTAGACTCTGGAACAGTGACAGAGAGGCGCCAATATACAAGTCTGTTTTCAAAAAGTGGCAGTTTTTTTCGTCCATCTGACTCAACATTGTCAGTCATCGCCATTTTCATACGTGATATATGACCAAATATTAATAAATGCAGGTTCAAGGCAGGTAGTCAAGAAATATGGAATAACTCATTCCTCTCAATGAAGTGTACTACATCGGCATTTGAGGAACACACAGTTCTCGAAAGATGAGATCGACCTGGCGGTAAAGCGCCACACTAGACAGGCAAGCACGGACATGTAGTTGTCGACACTGCACATCGAGACTTGACACACAGTGTTACGGCCACTTCAGATCGGCTTCAAGAACATCGCTACGTTAAGCTTGAACTCGCGAGCTCCTGTATCCAAGTGCATGGAACGGAGAAATCATTTTTATCACCAACCATTGCACCGATTTCGATAAAGTTTGTTACATTTAAAACAAAAACTTAAAATATATTTTATTATTACCGGAAATTTTTTTATTTAGATCGTCATCTTTTGCAAAATTGTTAAAGATTGCAAGATCGACAAAACTCAGGTACGACGTTTTCAACTCTAACTCAGTAATAAGTAATACTATCACTTCTCTAAACTGTGCCTATTAGGACATGTAAAGCGGACAAAATTGATGCATTATACACCACCCTGAAATATAACACTCATTGGTGAGTAGGGCTTTTACAATACCCTCATAAACATAATAATAATTTTACGTAAGCTATCGATTCATGTATAAAATTTGTCCGCTTGAGATTCTTTCATACGGGGGTCTCAAATACGCCGCCTGCAGAGCTTTCAGGTGCGGCCCGCGTAGTCCTAGTGGAATATGCGAGCATCTCCGCCACGTGTGGGAGCACGTATTGGTGTGAGCATCTCTTTCTTTGACGAACGTGAATAATTCGTTGCTGTGGCCAAGAGGCGCACATCTGCGTTCCGTCATAAGGAATGCGTCAGCACCGGATTTAGCACGGACATTCATGCCTTGGTCACAGTCAATCCATCGTCTGCAAAGGCTGCAGAGTGTCAATCAGTGCAAATGAGGGACTTCTAGAGTTTTTTTTTTTTTTGTACAGGGCTTTGCGCCATGTTTTTGGGCACTGCTATTCTTGCGGCTATATTTGCAAAACCCCTTTCTCCCGTTGCGGCCCGCGAGGAGCTCCGTGGAAAATATGAGGCCTGGTGCCCTATGCCAGTTTAAGACTAGTGTTCAGTTTACAGAACAGCGATATGAGTTTTTCGCGCAGAGTTAGATTTCGAATCTTCGTGATTCAATTTTTGAAGCTTCCCAATTTTTAGGAATTCTTGTAAACCAAACCTTAAACTAAAATTCTTGTTAGTAACAAGAATTTAATTTTCTCTCTCCAGTGGAACAAATTTCATGCAAATTGGTCGAACGGTTCTTTCATGAAAGCATTTCTGCGTTTAACTGTGTTTAATCGGAGTTGGCCCAGAACAAAACGTTCCTGTTAATAAAACCGGATTCTTGGCTAACATATATTATGAGTATCGCGATGCTAGTGAACGGGTGAGCGTTGTCAGTTTCGATTAGTGCCGGTGCCTACATTATTTTAATCATAGCGAGTCTAGTCAATACCGAGACAATTGTAGGTAGGAAAGTCCCTACCGAATCTACGACAGTTCTTGCCGAGAATATTATAAATGGACAATAGTGGATGAGGAATTTAAAACTGACATTTTCAAGTTGTAAGCGTTGGTCGTGCTTAAGGTCGCCTTTGACTGCATCATATCACGACCTTATTGACACGCATGAATACTCGCATGCTATGCAACGCCATGTTCGCATTAGAAGTCTTCATCTATTTGGTAGTGCCCAAATGACTAACCGGAAGCTTGATTACGTATGCTGCACTCATATTCGGAATTCAGAACAAAATTTCAGATGGCCATTAAATTATTACACTCTACAGAGTGTTTTTGTTTCTTTGCAATACATATTTTTTTATATATAAAGGCTATAAGCGCAGCATAAGTGACCCTTTTGGAGACGCGTTTCCAGACGACTGGGACGTACCTTTGTGCTAATAATGCAAGCTTCAGAAGACTAATTACCAAAAATAAGTAACTTTTTATTAGTGCCTTCGGGGCACTTGTTTATGTGGTGAATTTGAAGGCAATCACATTTTAAAGGGCCCCTCACCAAGTCTGGCCATATTGAGCTGACAAGCGCAGAGCATGCATTGCTTGATAACGATCATGTCTGCAAAGTCTTACATCGCTACGCGCCGCGGGAAGATCTGAAATTTCAATTTGAACGCCGTTTTTCCTTCACGCGGCCGCAGCGCTCCAAGGCGGAGGATGACGCAGTCGTGTCCCTGCGCCTACGTACTCGAGTCCACAGTGTGACGTCGCTCGTGGTGACACGTGACTACAAGAATTATTCAAGACAACATCTGTTATCTGTGCGATCTGTTCCTTGAATTGACGAATTGAAGTTTAGAGAAATAATAAAACACAAACGGAATGTCTGCGTGTTTTTTGCTTTACTTCGCACCGAAGCAAGAGAGATGTACTTCCGCTTCGTCTGCTTATTCTCACGGTCGTGCGGTCGCGTGCGCAGATACCGAAACCATGCCATTTTCTACTATGTTCCAGCGCGTGATCATGCTCTGCGATCCGCTTGTTCTGCCTCAGTATTTGTGTAGCACTGAATCATACCGCTAGTCATGTGTCCTTGTTGTTCTTGTTGCTGTAGCCTGTGACATGTGTGGCTCCTACCCACGATGGGGGATTGTGCACAGCACGCAAAATCGTGCGCTGCGCCAACGAGACAACAGCTCGCGCGCGACGCCGTCAGCGGAAGTGCATTGCGCCGAAAAAAATAAAGCAAGGAGAAAAAAAATCAAGGCGGGGCCTGTGACGTATCTGTCACGCGAACCTCGAGGTCCGGTATGGGAGAACGCAGGGAAGGAATTTCGCTTGTGGAGGCTAGACGGGGCGAGTGGAGAGGGCGTCTATCTTGGCAGTGGAGCCCGCCTACTGAAATCATATGTTCGCGATACTGAAGTATTTCTATGTCGGCTATTAATGAGCCGATTTGAAAAATTCTTGCGGCATAACGCTCCCTAGGGGACACGTAAAAACTTCCAGCGCATAACCAAAATTTGCTATGGGGCCTGGTGAGGGACCCTTTTATGAACCATAATTTCCGAAAATTCTTGAAAGTCGCACCTAATTCGAGATATTTATCACGAAATTTCAACGGCAAATCCAGGCAACATATTCAGTTGATGTGTGCTCTCGACACGAACCCAGACCAGTTTTGCAACAGCATCTGGCAGTGGGGGTGCAATCGACCACGTCCTTGCTCGCGGGTTGGATGCAGTACGTGTGCCACAGTACGTCGTCTCGCACTGCTCCAGCATGCACCGCCCTTTTGAGGGAAGACAAGGAGGCGCCCTTGTCTGCCATGGTTGCGCCTCCTTGTATTGGCCTTGTCATTTTGTCCGCCTCTTTAAACTCTCGAGTTGTCCCCGTGGAAACCCTGCGCATAGTACTGCTCATGTAAAGAATTCACTTTCATGAATCCTAAGAAGGACACCTCTTGTATATTTGGAGACGGCACTTGTACATTCAAAAACACCGTAATGTGCAATAAATAAATAAATAACTAAATACATACATGGGCTTTCAGCTTACGGCTTCTGCATTTCAATCTAGGACCCTCATGCGCACTTTCAATGCTGAACTTTTCGTGCAACTTTCAATGTGGCATTGCTTTATCTTCGGAAAAAGACGCCTAAAGAAAGCATGATAGCTTTGTTTCGATTAGATGCCAAATTGCGCTAGTTTTGCATAGCTTGCACCAGTGTAACCTAAGTTAATATTTCTCCTTAGTGCCCTTTTATAAATATCCCCGCACTGCAAGATATTCATTCCCCGTTAGTAAGTAAGAACGGTGTACATACATTTTTATCTTTTTTTCTTTCCGGTGATATGGCTTCTCTTCCTAGCCATAAACGCGGGGCTCCTCGAGACCTTCCGGAGGCGCATCCTTGGAGCGGTGCACAGGCGCTGTTATGTTCGCCAGGGCGGGCCTACAGGATAGAAACCACAATATAGCCGCTAGTCTCAGAGGAACGGACTCAGCTGCGTATGCGCTTATCGCACACAGAAACGAAGCCGGTCAATTGCATTCGCTCGTTTCGTTCCATTCTGGGCGTGCTTCATTAAGTGGAACAATAACAAAAAATACGAGTAACCTCGCGCGAGCATGAACACGAAACACATTGCTGCCTATGTAGGATATCATGCAGAATCCTTTTTATCAATTCTTATAAATAAGGTTACATAATAATTTCCAAGTTATTATAATTGCCAAGTTATTCTTGCCTTTGTAGAATTACTGTAAACTTCCTTTTTGGACAACCTAATTTTCGTTCCTTTCGTAGAATACCAAATCATCGCTGAAAATAGAAGCTGAGAAGAATTTTCGCTCTCACAGTCACACACACAAGGAAGTTACTTATGCGAACATCGCACTTTCTTTGGTGTCAATCTAAACTCTATAAAGCGAGCACTGAGCGGTTCTCGCGTTATGACACTGAATTTTCCCTTTTAAACGTGATCGAAAACAGTCACTGAAATACTGTATTCTCTGCGGTGGAGCGGGCATTACAGGCCTTTTCAGGAACACAACCGGCCGCTTAGCCTCCCGTGCCATGCGAGTCGTTATACGAAGTGTCTAACGATTTCAAATGTGCCAGAAATCCAAAAGAACGCGAGCATGAAAAACTGCAACGGCCACTCCAGTCAAATCACGACTCTACTTTATTACAACAGACATATTGTTGTTAGTTTTTTCGTATACTTGCTTGCTTGCTTGCTTGCTTGCTTGCTTGCTTGCTTGCCTGCCTGCCTGCCTGCCTGCCTGCCTGCCTGCCTGCCTGCCTGCCTCCTTGCTTGCTTGCTTGATTGCTTGCTTGCTTGTTTGTTTGTTTGTTTGTTTGTTTGTTTGTTTGTTTGTTTGTTTGGAAAAATGTCTAACATTACGGCGAATCACCAAAATTACACCGAGTGATTCTCGCGCACCGCCATTAATTGGTATCACGTAATGTGTACATTCCAAGGTTCAACCAGGTTCTGTACGAGGATTACCTGTGGTGTAATAAATCTTGGCCCATGAACTCCAAGAAATAACATCCGACTGGAAAATAAAAATGGTTTATCATCTTCTGATTGGTGCTTCGTACATATTTAAAAATGTTTGAACCGTTAGCAAACCAAATCTGCACAAGAGAGATTATAACCGTACTCCCTGTTGCACGTTACGTTATAGTATGTTATCAGCAACAACTTTTGATAATCCACACCAGAGCCGAAGAGCCTCCGGTTCCACTAGGACAACAAGCTGAAATTTATAAGCTTCTTGATGGACGGTTGCATAGTTTTCATAACATTCTAACCGCTCTTAATCCTTCATTAGCTATATAATCAATATGCCCACGCCAGCCAAGGGAGACGTCGTAAATTACAGATACTTTACTAAGTACACTTTACGCATATTTTCGAGGCGATAACGAAATGATATTGTTACGGGGATGTTGGGAGTAAAGAAGATTATATTTACAATATATATACAAAATGAGTCTGAGTAGTTAGGATGGCTGACCACCAACAACACGCAGCAGCCAGCGTCTCGCGATCGTCTTCTTCCTCTGTCTTCTTTCATATCCTTCCGTAACAGGACCGGTGGGTGGTGAAGCGCCGTCTCGGCGCACGGTAGGCGAAGAATTGCGAGCGAAGTATGGCTTCAGCCGTGAAATGTGGACGACATCAACAGGCGTCTGACTTGAGGATGCATCAATGTGTAGCGGCGAAATCTCGTAATTTACGTGGATAACTTGGCGTAGGACTTCATAAGGCCCTGTGTAGCAAGAAAGAAGCTTCTGGGACAGGCTGACCCGGCGACATGTGACCAAAGGAGCACCCAAGCACCTGGCGCGAACTTAACATCGCGATGGCACCGGTCATAACGCTCTTTTTGTATATGCTGCGAGGCTAACAAACGAGATCGGGCGACTAGACGTGCCATGTGAGCGCGATCGATGACTTCACGAGCCTACTCAGTTGCAACACGTGGCACAGAAAGGAGGATGGTGTCAAACGGCAATGTGGGGTCGCGACCATACAAAAGATAAAAGGGTGAATATGCTGTGGTGTCATGTCGGGATGAGTTATACGCGAACGTCGCGTGGGCCAGCGTGACGTCCCAGTCGCGGTGATCATTGAAAACGTACATCGACATCATCTCTGTGATTGTTCGGCTGAGACGTTCCATAAGGCCGTTCGTTTGTGGGAGGTAGGTGGTGGACAGCTTATGCTCAGTGGCACAAGAGCGGAGGAGCTCGTCGACAACTCGAGACAAGAACGAAAGGCCACGGTCTGTAAGTAACTGTCGAGGTGCACCATGGTGGAGAATGGTGTCATGGAGGAGAAATCGGCGACGTCTGTTGCGCAACTAGTCGGCAACGCCTTTGCTATCGCGTAGCGTGTCGCGTAATCAGTAGCAACGGCGATCCATTTATTCCCTCTAGTCATCGTCGAAAAAGGGCCAAGCAGGTCAAGGCCTGCGCAAAAGAACGGTTCAGAGCGAACTTCAATTGGATGGAGTCGTCGGACAGGTTGCAGGGGAGGTTTTTTCCGGCGCTGACACAATTCGCAAGTTGCGACATAACGTCGCACGGAGTGGTAGAGACCCGCCCAGAATAACCGGCGTCGTACGCGGTCGTATGCACGCAAAACGCCAAGGTGTCCCACCGTCGGAGCATCGTGAAGTTGTTCGAGAGCGACGGATCGCAGATGACGAGGAAGGACAAGGAGCAACTCAGGGCCGTCAGGGTTGATATTGCGGTGGTAGAGGATGCCGTCGTGCAGAACGAACATGCGGCACGTGGCGACAGTGCTGCCAGATTGCACTCCGGCGATGATGGACTCTAAGGATTGGTCGCGTTGTTGTTCAGCGCGCATGTCGGTCATGTTAGTAAAAGCCATCACGCAGGTCACCGGATCATGCGCAGCAGGATCAGGGGGATCCACGGGGTGCCGAGAGAGGCAGTCAGAGTCCTTTTGCAGACGTTCCCACTTATAGTTTACAATAAACGAAAATTCCCGGAGCCGCAAAGCCCAGCGACCATTCCATCCTGTTGGGTCCCGGAGGGAAGACAGCCAGCAGAGTGCGTGGTGGTCTGTAACAACCGAAAAAGTACGGCTGTACAAATATGGCCGGAACTTGGCGACAGCCCAAACTAAAGCCAAGCACTCCCGCTTAGTGATGGAGTAACGTCTCTCGGCAGGTGACAGTATGAGGCTGGCGTAAACTATCACGTACTCGGTACCATTCTGTTGTTGAGCGAGAATAGCGCCGATGCCATGGCCGCTTGCGTCAGTGTGGATTTCGGTCGGTGCAGATGGATCAAAGTGGGCCAAGTATGAGAGGGGTGGTTAGAAATCCGATGAGAGCGGCGAACGCGTAAGCCTGCTCCAGGCCCCAAAATAATGGCGTGTTCTTCTTTAGAAGATCTGTCAAGGGCCGAGCAACTTTGGCGAAGTTTTTAACGAAACGGCGCAAGTAAGAACACAGGCCGACGAAGCAGCACACGTCAGAACCAGAACGTGGCACAGGGAAACTGCGTACGGCGCGAACTTTTTCCGGATCTGGTTGGACACCGGATGCGTCAACGAGGTGTCCCAACACGCTAATCTGACGGTGCTCGAATTGACATTTCGTGGAGTTCCGTTGGAGGCCGGCTTTTCGGAAGACCGCAAGATTGGCAGCGAGTCGGGTAAGGTGGCTGCCGAACGTGGGAGAAAAAACAATAACGTCGTCAAGGTAACAGAGACAGGTGGTCCATTTGTAGCCTCGCAGAAGAGAGTCCATCATACGTTCAAATGTCGCAGGAGCATTTCATAGGCCAAAGGGCATGACGCTGAACCGATATAAGCCATCCGGCGCGATGAAGGCCGTCTTCTCGCGGTCCATTTCATCAACTGAAATATGGCGGTAGCCGGATCGAAGATCGATTGACGAGAAGTATTTAGCTCCGTGCAAGCAGTCCAAGGCGTCATCGATGCGTGGTAGTGGGTAGACGTCTTTTCGTGTGATCTTATCTTGCTGCTTTTTGGTAAAATGCTCCTTTAGGGGCCCGACTTCGCTGTGCAGCCTTTGAACTTGATTAGTTATCTTGTTTCGTGCGTCGGCATTTCCTTTGGCGTGTTCATGAAGCACCGTAGGTGGCTTTTTCGTAGGTAGAAGCAACTCCGTCATTTACAAACTTGTAAGAATGTCCTGTTTTAATGTTACACGTGCGCTCAGTTAAATCTTGGATCCCTAATGCCAGTATTAGGGAATACCTGTAGGACTTGCTTGCCGTAATGAGGCAATTGCAAGCGCAGGCGGCAGCCATCTTGGGGAGGAATGCATGTTATTTCTGCAATGAAACGCACACTGTCACTTGCGCTGACTTGCCACCTTCGCTTAGCCGCGTTCGTTGCAGTAACTGTGGGCTTGCGTTCCGAAGTCTCGTATGTCGCAGGGGTCGTGTCATTATTGCTCCCTTCTCGACTCTTACTGGATTTGATGCTTCAGTGCCTCATGCGTGGTTCACGCAAGTAGAACGCAGACACAGTTTCGGTTTTAGACCTACGAAGCCGTAGCCATTTCTGGCAGCAGCAGCGACGGTTCTTCGCGCACTTTCTCTTTTCTGCCACAGAGTCGATCCGCCGCTCTGAACATCGACGCCGCGCCTCTTCCCCTGCGCAACTTCGTTCGGAAGCGCCACCTCGCACAGGGCTCTCTCCTCGCTCTCCGTTTTCTCGTCGCACTCAGATCCCGCTACGCTCTGAGCATTCGGTTCCAAGTTTACAGGCGAAGCAGGCATGTGGATCACAGCCACTTTCCAGTCCGCTTGCATGCGATCGTACGCTTCAACAAGTCAGCCTCTCTTGAAGATGTCTTCCGCTACCCAAGCGTGTTTGGCAGTCCCACCGCTTGCCACTGAAATACATTCCACGCAGGTCAAGGCTCTATTTTGTCACAACAGTCATTGCTTCTTCAGGCCGTTGGTCTACCTCCTCTTCTCTCCTACATCATGTTTTCTTCTTCTAACCCGTCACAATATTAATAAAAGTTTAAATCAAGTGCTCGTCAATCATTAGCTTGTGCGGTTCTCACTTGTGCAGTTGTGAAACGACACAGCGGGTAGAGTGTGAAGCAGTGTAAATGTATCCGTACAACTAACTTCTTGGACAGAATGCATCCCATGTACTCAGTTTAGCAAGGTTGCTTGCGTCGCATGGGCGCACTGTGGAGAAACCATGCAGTACGGTTATGAACTTAATCGGATGTTGCGTCTACTGCCCTTGCGCGATATATGCAAACATTCAGCCAACGCATGTCGAAGGGCAACGTATGATATTAGGTTATTAGACATTACTGGCATATATTATCAGCATATTATTACTATAATTAAATAGTACGCCGCTGCATGGCGCACTCTCATGTGTTCTCGCGATGGGCTCTTTCTTGCCTAACTAGAGCACTCACGGTAGCAGGAAAGCCTGTGCCTGTCCGCGTCCGCCTTCAGACAGCGACTGCTGCAATAGGATGCCAGGCCGCAGTCGATGCACTTGACACGGCCGGGCTGGCTGCAGTCGGGCCGCTGGCACACGCCCAGTGGGCCCACTGCACATGGCGTCAAATCGCGCTTGCACGCGATTCAGCAGCTCGAAGCATTTGGGGCCACGTTTCGCTTCCTGCTTTTAGAAGAGAAGCCTTTCTCGCAAAACTCACTTCCTCTGGTAAGTTTCACTGGGAATTCCTTTTAAACTCTAAACAGAAAATTCGAAACTCTCTCGCTTTTTCATCTGGCCATCATAAAAGTTTCTTTCTACGTGTAAGAATTTATTTTCATTTTGTCGGTGCCTAGGTACCTTAAACTTAAGCGATAAAAAATCCTAACTGACTTTCACTGGAACACGCAAATACGTACAATTCGTGTGGTTTAGCGCACACTACAGTGGCAGTTGCGACATTGTAATGTTTAACGCCGGGTAAGTCGAGTTCCCTCCTGCCCCCAAAAGATTAAACAGCACAAGTCACGCGACCAATCAGTCATATGTGCGCTTATTGAACAGTTTTTTTTTTCTGTCTTTTTCAAGGCTAGGCAAGACCCGAAATAAATGGCATCTAGAAATGGGCTGTAGTACCATCACTGCGCTCAGAAATATGGGTGACACCCCTATCATGACACCCACATCGCAATAGTCGACCACTGCACCCGACAGGATATTTTTGCATTCATCAAGAAACCTGGCAGTAAATTTGTTTTGATTTTCTCAACACATGACGCATATTCAGCATCCGCCGCAGTAGGTGAGCACGTTCTTGCATGGTCAAAAATGCAAGAACGCTCGAGTAGGGCAGTAATTCCTTTTAAGCGTTCTCATTTGCTCTGATAGGCGCGTTGAGGTGCAGGCGAATGAGCACTACGTTACCGTAAGTGTGCACGCCATTGGTCGTCTTCCTCCAGGGCCTTGCAGGTATGACTTCTCTCGCGAGCGAGGACGCTTGGTTGAGTTCTAAAAGAAGATAAAGATCACAGTGCTGGTCGTGAAGCTATAGCATATGGGGCAGCCAATTGGCTAGTAGTTTAACATTTGCTCTGTGGGTCTTGAAAAGCATAAAAACACTTTGATTTGCCACCATTCTCTGTGCACTCCTAGTGGAGAAACTTTAGCCACAAATGAATGTTAAAAAACTAAAATACATTGAAATAATTTCGAAAACAGAAATTGCTGTCTTCTTTCGTTACATTAACGAATAAAACTGTAGCAGTAATCAAATCGGACCACGTCGTCATGTTACCTGGATCGTGGCTGATGACAGGTGGCGTAGCGCTCCCGGGTTCCTCCCAAGAGACAGGAGAGGTTTCCGCTGCATCTGCAAAGCACATCGCGCGCATACCGTGAACGATGGTAGGCCCATGCGCACGCCGCCATTTCGTCCTATTGTGGCCGGCGTTGCTGTGAACCAAGGGCGCTATAACGTAAAGCTATTCCAAACTTTCTATTCCAATTCTGCAATCCGCCCTCCGCGATTGCAATGGTCAAAAACTTTTTTGAAGCACCCTCACTTCGCCTGTCTATCACGCGACGTCACGAAAACCGCGATAGCTCCCCATCTGATATAACGCGTACGCACTGATTGCGCACCTTTGGACCAAACAAAAAAAAATAGTTACTTCTGATTTGACGCCTTTTAGCCATTAACCCTCGGGTGCTGGCCAAAAGTTTCTGGGCTGCACCCACTTCATCTGCCTATCGCGCGACATCACAAAACAGCGAAAACTCACTACGTCAAAGTGACGTGTACGCGTTAAAGATGCATTAATATGCCGAACAAAACCGCATTTTTTTTCTGAATAGCTGCAGGCCGCCCCGTTCCGAAAGGAATAAAATATTGCTGCCGCCGATCGCTCAGGCACTATAGCTACTCGCACCTGCCGGAGACTATGGGTTGATTTGCGTACAATAAACCTTTTTGCGTGGTCGTGTAACGTTGTCAAGCATTTTCGGCTCGTTTACCACCTCGTTCAGCCAACTTTTCTTTGCTAAGGACCCTTTTTAGCGGCATTCTTAACCTTCGGTTGCATGCCGCCGCGACTTTCGACCAGCCACCTCAAGCCAAGTAAGGGAAAGCGGACCAATCGCAGACGCCGCGGCACCACCCTCTCCATCCGGTTACCGATTTTCAGTGCACTGGCTCGGCCCCATCGAATCCCTCTCTCCTTGAGCGGGCTCCTCGCCTCTTGTCAGCCAATTAAAGAAAACAACCTGCTCACTGTAGGCAATGTTATTTTTTTTTAAAGCAAACAAAAGTGACCTCCTATAAGCGAGGAGAGCGTTTGATTGGTCTCTTCAGACAACCGTGCTAGTCACCTCCCGATGCTTGCGTCGGCGGTTACGCAAATTTGACGTGAGGGGATTGGAATAAAAACACATTGGAACAGTTTTACGTTATAAGGCCCCAAGTCGCGTTCTTTTCAAACAATACAAAGCCGCGGAAGTCGTTTTCCTTAAAGCAGCGCAGGACTATGATGTAAACCTTATATTTTACCATATTGCAACACACAGTTGAGGGAATGCATTTTAATTAGTTTACGTTGGGCAAACTTGTGCCCGACCAATAGCTAAGCCAGAGTCTGGCTCCAGCGAACGCAGTCTTCTCCCAAGAGTGCCAACACCTTTTTATCCTCCTCCGCACTGATGGCACGCTGCTCCCACCGCACCTTCCTTATGAGCACGTGTTGCCCGCTTCACTGCTGTTCTCTTTCGCACGCAGTCGTAGACAACTGGAAGGGCGCAGGAGGCGGCTGGCGCGTGTCATTTCAAGGCCTCGTGGTGATCATTGGAGTTTCTTGGCGCTAAAGGGTCATGATAATAGGCTGTCATAGGTAAATAAACTATCAACATCGACAGGTGGATGAAACACGGCTGTATGGATGCCTAAAAAACATTCGTTGAAAATACATACATACTAAAACTAGGCATTGATACATGACATGCGCTGATACGATGTGTTACGAAGAGGTGATATACTAAAATACGTCACTACAAGTAGCGCTGTTGCCTCGCCAGGGCCCTTAAGCATAAGGGCCTGGAAGTATGTACCATACAAGTCGCTACAATCACTGCGGCAGCCTATGGTGAGATGATGTGCTACGAATCTTGCGGCTTATAACGCACAATAATTCAACAACTTGTAAAAAAATGAAAACTTATTTATGATCAAAAAATGGCTCTGCTCCAAAAAACAATGGCAGATAAAGAGGAAGGCGGTATCTGTGTTCTAGAGGAAAGTGATTTCTTGTTCAGCTTCTACTTCCCGACACTCTACCAGGACGTGGAGAATGGTCAGCCTCTCACCAAATCTACCACAAAAGGGAGGTTCACCACTAGTCAGCTGGTAAAAATGGGTACCGCATGCGTGTCCTATTCTCAGTTGAAAGAACATGACACCAGTTTCTTGTGCTTTTGTTGCCGAAAGACAATTTCGTTGGAGAGGCTTAGTTAAATGCAGTTCATTCGAGGTTTCAGCGTCCCAGATGTATTGCCAAAAGTTTATCAGCCTTTTGCACAAGAAAGGTTTCATGTCTGTGGGAGGGATAGCTATTTTAGAATTACGGCCTCCCGTTGTAGCAAGTTTGTCTGCAAGCATATATTGCCCACTATGCTTCTGTGCCCAGGGCACCCAACATATTACGATATGTTGGTTAGATGCATACATAGTACATACAGATGAGCAGATGTCATTGACTACTGGACTATTATGTTTCCATAGAGACACTAAAGCTCTTACTACGTTGAGACAGCCTGTAAAATAACAGCTTTTTGTAGTTTTAATATCTCGATGGTGTTTTAGAGCCGAGAGTAATGCATACGCCTCTTCTGGTAAAGATGCTCGTCTCTGCGTGCATAACATTGCATTCTAAGAAGGGATGGCCGACCGCCGCGTAAGATACGCCAATATGTGACTGATGCGTCGACATAAAATTCTGGATAGGAGTACTTCGACTGCAGTTCCAGAAAGTGCATACGGATGTGCATCTCAGAAGCATGCTTCGTGACTTCGATAAATGACGCATTCTATCAGCTGCCGCAGCCATGGGGGTAACAACCATGTTGGAGCCATCAGTAGATGCATATGCAGTGGGACATTCATTTCTTCGCTCAGCTTCCTCGCATGTAGTGATAAAAGTTCTCTCATTGAAGGAATCATTGAATTCTACATATAAACATTGCATAGGACTTGTTCTGAAGGCGCCTGTGACCAGGCTAATAAATGGTGAACGGGATCCAAAATCTTCAATGCACTCGGAGCAGCAGAGTGATACGTTGCGGAGCCATAACATTTAGAAGACGCTTAAGCTTTGCCTTTAAGAGGAAGCTTTAGCTCGGGTGCTCTTATCTAAATACATGCACAAGGAGAATTTGTTTTTCTCGGCAACCACTGCACCAAATTTGACAAGGTTTGTAGCATTTAAAAGAAAAACTTAAAATATAGTGACTGTTGGCTTCAGATTGTTTATTTAGGTCGTAAATCTTTTATTAAAATTGGCAAAAATCGAAAATTTTCAAAAAACAAAACTATCAAGTTTACAACTCTGTAACTCAGCAACGATAATTCATAATACAATTCCGTGAATTTCATCTAATAGTACATCTCAAGCGGACAAAATTGATATCTTACACATGAATCTCAAAAAAGTTTAATAACATGTTAATACAGCTTTTGCAGAACCCTTGTGAACAACGTAACGAATTCACGTAAGGTATAAAATGACGTATCGAATTTGTCTGCTTTGAATGATCTAGTGGATGCCGTTTACAGAACCGAGATGTCTGCTTTTTATGCAGAGCTATGCATCTGTACACTTCGTGCTTCTATTTTTTTTTTCAAATTTTCGAATTTTTGAAATTTTTTAAAACAAAATTCAGGACCTAAATAAAAATTCCGCGACCAACCGTCATTACAATTTAACGTTCTCTTTCGAATACAACAAATTTCATTAAAATCAGTCCAGGGGTTATGTCGGAAAAACGTTTTTGCGTTTTTACATGTATTTGAATAGGCCGTGTCGGAGTTGGGCCCGAGCTAAAGCTTCCTCTTAAGAGTGGAACGCGATAGCATTCCAAGATCGCTGACTGATTCTTACGCTGTCCGGCAACTGGAGCGTATGTAACCGCAATGTTTGCGAGGAAACGTTGGCCACGAACGCTATGCACGAAGGTGGGCTTTGTGGTCGAAACACGGCCTTCTGCGTGGGGCGCGACGCGGTGAAGGCGAGCGCCAACTGGAGGTACTGCGAGGGACCCGGCGCGCCGTTCTGTGGCCCCCGAAACACTCACGCGCCGGCGTGCGCAAATGGCGGACGCCGCGGTCGGTCTGTGAATTGTGGAAATGCTGGAAAAGGGTTTTCTTTGAAACACGTTGGGTTAGTTCGTGCATTGTATTTAAGAAAAAACCAGCCAAAAAAAAAAGAAGACGCACGCAGGAAACATACAAGAGACAGAAAAGAGGGTGAAAAGAGGCCCTTTCTTCTTGTATGTTTCCTGTGTGCGCCTTTTTTGGCTGGTTTTTTCTGAAAGGGTTTCTTTGAGTTTCCGCGTAACAGATTTCTTGTGAAACATCGTTCCAGCGCACAATTGAACGCAAACGAGAAGAGAAGGACAATACAAACGCCGGCGTTTCTGTTGCCCTTCTCTCCTCCTCTGTGTTCAGTTGTGCGCTGGAACGATGTTTCATAATGTCAATCACAACCAAATGGCCCAGCTGTCCATACTTAGCGATGTTTCTCGTATATAGAAATTACAATCCGAGAACTATCATGTCTGTAGGTTGCGTGAATGTCGTATACTTTACGATTTTTCCACGTATTTTGCCTTGAGAAATTCAATTAGTTCAGTAAATTCCTTGCGTCACATGGATGGCCTGGGTATGGGTGGTACGAAAATATTTTTGCCGCAACGACGTCCGACACGGGACACCTGATTACCTGCGACACGGGCTCCTTAGCGATGTCGCGTTAACAGACGTGACCGTACGAGGCTCCTGTACAGGTTCATTAAGTAACCCCTGTCACTACCCCATGTCGTGGGCACAATAATTTTAAGAATGTTCATTGTTTTATAGATTTGGCTTTCGAATACTTCATATGTGAGATTAACGCAAGTTTAATGTCAAGTATGACAACCAGAAATTTGTGCTGCTTGTTCAAATGTAAGCGCTGACCATGGCGCTGCATACTCGGCTCTAGGACAAGGCCCCTCTTCCTTGAAAAAAGGACGCAGGAGCTTTTCTGAGGATTCAGCTTAAAGCCGTTCTAATTTGTCCATGTTGAGACTTTGTTTAGCCCAAACTTAACGTGTCTCTCGCAGACTGCGATGTTACATGATTTAAAACCAATATGCACATTATCTACATATGCTGAATAAAACATACTTTGTGGAATACACGAACGTAAAGGGTTCATTTCAACAATACAAAGGGCACAGCTAAGTACGCCACCCCGCGGTACCCCAGTTTCCTGTGTAAATGACCTAGACAGATGTTCTGAAGTCGGGGGTCCGAGCAGCCGCGAAGGCTTCATGGCTGGTGCCGTGCCAGGTGCCGGGAGAAATGGAGGTCCCAAGTGACGCCCTAGGGATGAAAAAGAAGTTTTATGTACAAATTTACGTGATGATTGTTTACAAGAACGGCTCCATGATTCTCGGAGCCCACTATACATGTCCGAGCACCCTTCACAACACTCAAGATCCCCTAGTAAAGCAGTTGATTTCTCTCTTTAACTCGATGAGGGGATTCAATGTCCTTCCTCTCGGCCAATCGGAACTGTCACACAGTCTGCAAAATCCCACCAGTGGTGTCGCGCCACCCCGTCGGACTCCGCCTCTGGTGTCCAACCTTGGACCCGCCCTTGATGCGATGAAGATGCAATTTAAACAGGGGTTGGCGCTGTTCCCAGGAAGTCGTCAGTGTAGGCTCTTTGCAGCAATTAGTAGGTTGCACATGGCCGACGACCCCTTTACAGTTGGGGTCCCAGAACTCGTCTCGTTCGTCAGCTTCGGGTTGTTGAAAAGACACTTAATCGCTGGTCAATTATCTTGACGTGACGCTGGTTTCGTCGCCAGCTCGTTGGCATCGAGAAGACGATGCAGCGGGAACGGCATTCCGTAGCCGGACGCTTACCGGTGCGCATCCTTTGTCTAGAAGGACCGCCGGGCACAACTGCACCCCCAATGCCAGATGGTGGCATCGAGTGGTCGAGTTCGACGCAGCTCGGCCGGCCTGATGCCTCCATTGCTCAAAGCCATGGGGCCGCAGCTTCCAAGAAGGAGGATCTTCTGGCCAAAGGCCTCTTGAGAGATGGGCTCTGACTGGATGCAAGATGACTGGATGCAAGATGACAAGCTTCAAGGAACTACCTTTGTCAGCCACACACAAAACAGCAAGCGCCACATGCAAGCCGCTCTTATCGCCAGACTATGCAAATTCAAATAGTCTGACCACCCTCTATCTAAAAGAAAACCTTGAAACGCATGGTGCGCGTTGAGCCGGACAAGTACCAAAAAAATGTTCCATAATGTGTCCTCGCAAATCGACACAAACGGGGTTTAGGTAATGAAACTAAGTAATTATGAATTGGAGCTTTCCTCAGACCAGGAAGGCGATGGGAGAACTGGGTTTCTTTAATTCACAGTCTGTAACACGTAGCACAAGAGAACCACATAATAATTACATAATGCCGAAAATGCAGCATAAAATATATGAAAACTATCTAGAACCCTTATCGCATGCCTCAGTTCGCTCAGAAGGCCCGAGTTATTCTGCCTTTCCTCTAGCGCGCTTCTAAATTACGCTGCTGCTGTAATGCTATGCTCCATCGGAGCAGGCGGCTGTATTTATGTGACATACCCTTACATAATACGATGAAGAGGAACGAAATCTGTAGAGTATGCCATCGCTAAAAGTGATCAGTGCAACCATTTTCTAAAGTGCGCTCTTCTTCGCGTGCATGCGGGAACAACTATCCAACGCTTTCCAAAATTAGCTGAACTAGACTACGTAGTAAGCAGCATATACTGAGGCTTATTATCTTCCGCCTAAATCTCCGCGAAAATAAAAAAAGTTCATACAGAAACTCCTCTGGCAGTTAAGTATGCGTATGCATTGTACCACTTGTTCATCTCTACGCAGCCTGGTGCCATTATCAATGTTATGAAATTTGATCCGGCGAGTATAAACGACAGCGCTGTGGCGACATGAACCGCTGCGGACGGCGGCGCAAGGTGAATTGATGACACGAGCAAATTACTGCAGGAGGCGGCGCCAGGTGCGCTGATGACGTTCCAATCATGGTAAACCGTTATCGCTCTGTAGCGCCTCATGCATCTGCGCCGAAACACCATGAACGGTGATCAACCGTATTTTTAACGAAATATTTCTTTTGCAAAGTAAGTGGCATGCAGGAAACGTAACAGGGACAGGATAGGAAGCCAGAATATCGTCTAGTTTATTTTCAGCCAACCGCCAAAATATATCTATTTTTCAGAGTAAGCACACACAGTGAGCGAAGCAGGTGCAAACGAACTATCTTGCAGCACTATATAAATATAAACATTCACTGTTGTAGGGTGATACGGAAGACACACTGATGCAACCATCTCCCTTATTCTTAATACGAGGGCGAATCAGAAAGTCTTTGCTCCTATTTTTTTAGCCAGATTACGGCTGTGAATGCGAAGCCAGCGTATTCATTGCCATAGGTAGACCTTTCGTGGACCGGCCCGGCCTTATCTGCCGGTAGCTCCGCGGCACGGCGCTGCTGTCAGTTGTTGAAAATGGCGGTTGTGCTTCACACGTCCACGGCGTACGAGCAACTAAGTGCGATTACTTTTTAATGTAGCAAGGAACGAACGCCCATCGAAATCCACAGGGAAATGCAGCCCACGTATTGGGAAGGGTGTCTCGCTTTAAGTGCGAAGTGGTGGTGTTGTGCGCTTGCAAAAGGCCGTGAAGACTTGCGTGACAATCAGCGTCAATACAGCAGTCCAATGGTGATTCCACAGTCAGTCGGACGAATTCTACCACAGGGCCATCTAAAATTTGGTGCCGCCATGGGACAAATGTCTGAACCGGTGTGGAGACTATGTGAAAAAATAGAGTAAGGTACGTAGAATAATACGTCTATTTGTAATGACCTGTATGACTTTATTTTGGCTAATAAAACAATAGGAGCAAATGCTTTCTGATTCGCCCTCGTATGAAATGATTCAAGCACTTCACGTGCTAATGTTTCTCTGCTCCTTCCTATCACACGCATGTCCCCAAACCATGGTACGTAGCCACACGAAGCACAATGGAACGGCAGGTGTAAATCCACACCATTCTTAATCGATAATACGTGTTCCCTTAGGCGCTCATTAACACAGCGGCCGGTTTGGCCTATGTAAGCATTGCCACAGCTCAACGGAGTTTTATAGATCAACCGTGCACCGGCGGCGGTTGCGTACGACACGGCCGCGCGAGCCATACGGCCATACCATAGAGAAAGAAATTCAACAAGAGCTTCAAAAACTGGCAACAGGAAACACGTCACGCCTAGTTTCAACTCCATCCGTTAGTTGACGCGAGCATCAGAAAAAAAAAGAATGTGAAATAAGCTTACAGACAACGTTTTATTTTTTTTTATTCTTTTCCACTAAAAGTGAAGAAGTTTTGCGTGTAAGTGAACTTATATTTTGCGACTCATTTTGTTGCGTTGCCTAGCAACAAGCTAGCGGCACGCCACACGCGCCTGCATACGTCATGCGCCAGATAAGCCGCAGGAGTGAGCGAGGCCGGCTGCGCATCTGAAGCTCGCGCGCTTGGCGACCCGTCTCTTTTGGATGTAGCCCGTTTTTTTGGGCTCCCGGCGTTCTTTTGTGTTCCGTCTGCATTTCGATACGCCACAGCTGCACTACTGGACTACAGCAAGGTGAGGAATTTTGTTTGACAGTCTGCGACGTACAATCGCCCAATTTTTTAACCTGAACGCGCGAGCATCGACCGGCCAGTCGATAAGCGCCGTATAACGGAGTACAGCGGCGAAGTGTGCGAGAATACGCGCGTGCGCGCAATGCACAGTCCAATGCAGCTTCCCTCTGCCAGGCTGTTCCGGCAACCGGACCCCACCCCACCTGCTTTTTTGTCCTTTATCGACTGGCCGGTCGATGCTCGCGCGTTCAGGTTAAAAAATTGGGCGATTGTACTTCAAGCACATTTAGGCTTACTGCGCAAAACAACCTATATAGTGACGGGGATATCGTAAAACAGCTCCGCCGTCCAAGCCTAGTTAATTTGAGTTAATTATACGTACTGCGAGATGTTTGCAACGCTTTCTATGAGCCCACGCATAATTTAAACTTATTTCGGTAGTTTTAGGCCAGGCTCGCCGCACCTGCCTTTGTGACGAAAAGCACCTTGGCCGTGTGACGCAGTTTCGCGTGTACTGAATCTTACCGGGACAAGTTTTGGCGCTTTCTCTGAACCCAGACATTATTGTAACTAATTTCGCTACTTTTTGGGCTACTTTTCAAGCACAGTGGCCGCGCTCGGCGTAGTGGCGCAGTTAGCGAAAAGCAGTTCGGCTGTGTGCCGCAGTTTCGCGTGTACTGAATCTTAGTGGTAGACGTTCGCGACGCATTCTCTCACCCGAAAAAGTATTGTAATTTATTTGGTAACTTTTTCGGATATTTTGAGGCATGCTCGCCGCGCCTGGGGTTGTGAAGCTGTTAGCAAAAATATCAAGCCGGCCATAGTGAGTTAGTTTTTGTTGTACTGAATTTTAGTGGGACAAGTTTGTGACCCATTTTATAGCCCTGCAACAACATATACCTTAATTCGGTACTCACGCTTGTCGAAAACGCGACGAGCGATTGCCGAGAGTGATAACACGGGAGTGTTGCTTGCGCCGGCAAGACGCGTAAAAGATAACACGGAGGAGCTCAAGAACATGACATTTATGTATTCTGAGCGACTGAAAAAAGGCTATGCGCCTACGAATCTGTCTTGAGTGCGACTAGAAGGCATTCTGCGAGCGTGTAACATAGTCTGACTGAGCCTGTGTTGTAGCGACCTCTGTGTACTTGGCGTACCAGTGCGTCGACTGTGGCCAAGTTGTTTTGGAAACGCGCAGTCACCCGTGTATTTGTGCTCTTAAGGTGCAGGAAATAATTCCCAGGAAGGGAGGGATGCTTGAAAAACGGATGTTTTCTTCACATTTTATGGCATTTTTTGGGAGGAGTCTTTGCTTCGAAAAGTACGTAAAAGTGAATTTATCTGTAATGCCGCTCATTCACCACTTACGCACGTTTCGCCTCTACACGCAATACTCCTGCTGGCTCAATATACCAAAATGATACATGCTTGTAATTTACTTTCAGCTGATGGAATCCGGTGGAGCTTCGTACGGCAACGACTGCTGCTTACCTGGTGCCACAACTTTGGATGAATGCAGAAGAAGCCCGGAACGCGCATTTATATACAGCAAAATAAACATTTCATCATTTCAGAAGACGTCTATCATTTTCTTTATGAAATTGCACCTGACAGATTCGGCGCAGTCTTGTAAAGGTCGTTCGCAATCATTTTTACTAAATAATGAATCCATTCCACGCCAAGGCCACGCGGGGTTCAGCAGAAGCAAATTAAAAAAATTGCCGCGCCGAACAGCGTAGCCGGCACGGCGTGTACCAACTGGTGTTCAAAACGCGCGCGCCCAAAACCGAAACCGGAAGGAGTCAATACTATTCGCTTGGTGTGCTACAGTCAATTCGGCCGCTGGGCTCTATGGGAGTGTCCGCTCTTGTTGAAATTTCTTTCTGTATGGCCATACCTTGAAAGCGATCTGCGATGTTGACCAGTGAGCGCCGACTGCTCATAGCTTCGAGCGCTGTGTTCTCGTCGCTATTTCGCGTTGAAAAGACGCGCGAATCCCTATCTTGAAAGCGTTCTGAGAGCTGGGCAGAGTGCGGCGAGTGCTGATAGCTTCGTGAGCACTGTGTTCTCACCGCTTAAGCGAGCGGCAGTACGAAGGTGAATTCGCTCGCCGCTGTGGGTATCTTTAAAGCAATCGTCTTATGGGACGGACGGTTTTACTCTTTCGGTAAGCATAGAAATGCGCACGCATTTAAAAAAACTAAAACA
Source organism: Dermacentor variabilis (assembly GCF_050947875.1). Classification (NCBI taxonomy): domain Eukaryota; kingdom Metazoa; phylum Arthropoda; class Arachnida; order Ixodida; family Ixodidae; genus Dermacentor; species Dermacentor variabilis. The sequence continues at coordinate 19,871,979 of NW_027460280.1, forward strand.
GTGACGCTTTCCGTTATCTAGCATTCAGCTGTCACGTTTCCGTGAGAGTAAACATTAAACTAAACAAATCTGCCTCCAACACAAGCAGAAGAGACCAACAATCCCCTCAGCTTAACCAAAGGTTCCCCAAACGCAATTAACAACATACAAAGCCTGCCTAAACAAAAGGACTTCTGTAAAACAAAACATGGTCTGTTATGAACTCGCGCAAAAGCGTAGCTTATCAGCTTGCGCAACTTGCGCGTAACCTTTGAAACTCTATGTAACAATGACATTTTTTGCATTCAAAGACTACATCTGTCGTCGCGTAAACATTCCACTTGAAATTGTAGGTCTAATAATATTTGGGGTTTTACGTGCCAAAACCACTTTCTGATTATGGGGCACGCCGTAGTGGAGGACTCCGGAAATTTTGACCACTTGGGGTTCTTTAACGTGCACCTACATCTAAGCACACGGGTGTTTTCGCATTTCGCCCCCATCGAAATGCGGCCGCCGTGGCCGGGATTCGATCCCAGGACCTCGTGCTCAGCAGCCCAAAACCATAGCCACTGAGTAACCACGGCGGGTAAATTGTAGGTCTAACCAGTGCGGAAAAGGCTAACAACCTAACAAAAAAAGTCGCAGTTTTGCCCGAAAGGCGAAGCATCGATTGCGATACCATATTAGTGGACAGCTATACAAAGTAAGGATAGTAGTTTTATCGGCTGTACGAAATTCTAAACATTCGCTTAGTAACTAAATTAACAAACATTGTATCACGCGCGCCCATGCAACCAGGAACACATCACACTCGATGATCGAGGAAACTCGCTGTTAAAACGTTGGAGTGAGGAAGCGCGGCAGCAGCAGCGAGTGAATTGACATTCGTGCTGCGTCCCGCTTCAACACGAACTAAGCCGCGGAAACACAGGGCGTCGCAGACTCTGTCCCCGTCGCAGGAGGTTTTCAGGATACAGCGACCCGGCCAGTCGCGCGCGACCACCCGGTCAGCACGGAGTAGGACGCGCCCTTGGGCCTTGCACGTGACGGAAGGCGGCGCGCTTCCTCCCCGTTTCTCTCCCTTGCGTGCGCGAGATTGAGGGCCCAAACATGATCAAACCGCCCGTCCGCCCCGCCCTCGTCCGCCTGCGTGCTGCTGGCTCTCTAGTGGAGAGCGACGAGCGGTCGCAACTTTCCCGTCCGCACGCCTGCTCGTCTCTCATTGGCTGATCCGAGGCGAATGGTGTCGGGCGTCGTCACAGCAAACATGGCGCGTGCTCGAAGCGAACCGAAGCGGGGACGCAAGGCCTAAGCTACAGCCGCGTCAGAAATAGCCTATTTTTCTCCTTCTTATGATTTTTACTAGGGTTATTTGGCACCCACGGAGATATTTACCGAAGGCAGCAAGCCGGTGCACCCTTCTAGGCGTCGTCAGTACGTGCGATCGCCGACAGAAACAGACGGAGCGCAGGTAGTGTGTTGTGTTTAAGAGAGCGTCGGAAGAAGTATTTGCAGCCGTCGACTTCGTGATTTTCTTTCCCATGCGTCGTGTACGCATCGCAAACGAGAAGTCCATCACATATACGTGCATTCTGAGAAGGACACATGTTCAGTGTGTGGCGAAATAAGTAGTGACCAATCGGGGCACACTCAGCGTATGCGATTTGTATCTGTTCTGTGTATGCGGTTCGCTGCTGCGAAGTGGTGAACTCCAGTCCTTCGCGACTTTCAGAAGTAATGATACGATCAGTAGCGATAAGTTTTTGTTGCCTCGTTATCGCTGCCATTCCGCGTGTGCTATGCAACGTGTGAGCCGTTTTGCCGGCTGCGATGCGCCGTGGTGACCGCGACGTTCAAGCTGTGTTCTTGCTGTTATGAAATGTGTTCGCAAGCTGCAAATCGTGATACATATGTGCGATGTGTCGCAGCGTTGCTGGGTGTAGAAGTGCTCGTTCTACGCGATGTGCGTGTGCTCAGAAGTGAACTGTGCAGAAGTGTTGCCGATCGCGTTTTCATATGTAGTGCCCTTATAGATAAGCCCTATCACACCGGCCTTTTTTGCTTCGTGAATGTATCGTTTGTTTCAGAAGTTACTGCACTTTTGAAGGTGGTTTTATTGTGGTGGAGTCTAGCGAACATCATACTAATTACGTGCGTCAAGACATACGGCGATGTCCTGAAATGTAGACACGCCTGATAATGTGATGAATGAAAATTTCAGGCAGCCTTGCTTTTGATCATGTGGACATTGGTGTGAATAGCAAGATTTCTAGATTGCACGAAGTAAATTGCTTTATATTGTGTGATGCGAGCTGCTTAAATGCCCAAAATTCCTGACTGCTTGTTTTTGGCTGGTGACTAAGCACAGAGTCTGTGAAGACACTAGTGGCATGGTAGATGAATATGTTATAGGCAAGAACTGGATGCTTCCTTCTTATTAAGTACAAATTTTACGTTTGCTGACAAAAAGCAATATGAATGTAAAAATGAACACCTAAGACAAGTAATAACAAGTAAGTGTCACAGGTATGGTGATATATGATATTCTGCTAGCAGCAGCAGAACTGCGTGAAAGAAATTTTGCTTAGAGTTCTTCCTTACTGGCTGGCTATGGTCGTATTACTAATACAGGCAGAATTGGGTAAGCGAAAGTTTGCCGTTACTTTTTATATCCAGCCTATTTGATTATCTGGTTAGTGTCACCTGTTTTGGCACGAACCTTCAGTTTAAAGCGAACAATAGCACAAGTGCCAGCATTATGTGCCTGATAAGTGCTTTATTTTCTATCCTCGTGTTCATTCTGCCAACAGTCATTAGCAAATAATGTGCATTAAACTGTCTTGGGCCTGCAAAGTATGCCCATTGAATGTTTTTCCGGTGCACTTTCATCTATCCGTAAGCTTACTGCTGCCTATCATTCGTGGGTGTAGGATGTTGGACACTATAAGTGCATATCTCACTGATCTTTATTTTGCACAGGCCACGGTTCTACACATTAACTGAACCGTTTTCAGCTGTGCTGACAGACTACGGAAAGAGGTGCCTTGCCTCTTGTCATTCTTTAGCATGTTCATGGCCACAGTGCATTGCCCCTGAGAAGTCAGCTGCTGTCACAATGTAAAACGTGCCTATTGGCTGCCATGAGTTTATCCTGAACACAAATTTTAACAATTATGTCAGCATTAGTTATGTGATCAAAGCTAGCTAATGAGGATGAACAGCTGGCAAAATTTTCAAGTGACTCTGCCGGCAGAGCGCCTGCTCCCTATATTATGTTAGCCACCTTGTTTTGTCAGTGTGCTAAATTTTTTTTTTTTTGACATGAATTTAGTACTCAGCCAGACAAGATGTCAAACCATCAATTTTAGGCCCATACACATGGTCACTTCTTTATCATATTCTGGAAATGACCGGCATGTCTAGCTTAGATTAGGAACATCAGCTTAACTTATGTACGGAGTTGAGTTGCTGCATGTGACAAAAAAAGTAACTGCGTAGCTAATAGGAACTATACTGGTACGAAAAAATATTGTCTTTATGTCTTGTATAAGTGGTGCTGTTCATTTGATGTGCGCAGTAACACGTAAACACAAATTTATGTGCACGTTGCATTTACGTGCATGTGTGTGTGAACAAAACAGCCCAACTTCTAATAGAAAGGTATGTTGCACTAACTATACCCCATTAAAGATATTCTATATGCTATTCAGCTGATCTTATTTCAATTTTATCACATACTGCAGCTACAACATTTCATACCTGTGTGTAAACCAATTTATGGATTGTATCCATTGCATGTGAGAATGCATATTTTAGACCAATGCAGCACCTGAGGCAGCATCTTTTTATTTAGCTCTTGCCATCGCTTATTAGAGAGATCTTGATTATGCCATCCAAACAACTCATATAGAGGTTTGTGTTCAGTATACCAGCAGTGAAATACCGAATGCAGCTGCAATTCTTTGCATACTAGTGAGATGAATCCCACCGCTCATCGTTGTCACGTGTTGTTCTTAAGTCACACATAATGGCTCTATTTTGTGGCATGAGTTCTTGGCTCATTTTTACACGGGCCTTTCGATGAAGTGAAATCTGCCTCTTCAACAGTCAGTTTAGTGATAAGCCACCACTAGACCAATAGCTCAAAGAATAATTCCTGCGTGCTTTTCGCCAATCGGATAGTGTGCGGAAACTATGTGTGATACACCACTTCAGCTACACGAATAATCACACAGCTGAACCTGCTACATTTAATTAAGTCATTGATATAGGCAGATGAAGATGTTGCACGTATGCGACAGTTACTCATCCCTTGAAAGGTGAATGACCCAAACCTTCGCGAGCATATTGATTGCAACCATCCGGCAGCACAAGTGGGAATACTTCTGCTATCACAAGTGAAAACAAGTAGAATAGTGCCACCATCTCAGCTGGTTTGTCAAGATTACCTTCCCTGCAAGTTTCTTGTTTGTATTGGATAGCCTTTCTATTTTACGAATTAGCAGCTTTCACAGCATTTACTGCGCTAACGAAGGTACAGCACAGATACCAGTACTGGAGGAGGTGTATACAAGCAGAGCAGGAAACTTATGGGTAAGTTAAAAAAAATACAGGTAAAACTACGTCAAACAAACTATTTTAACATTAGAAGATGTACCACCGGCAATGAATGCACATTCAAAACATGCAATAAGTGCCATGTGTGGAAGATTGAGACATGTGATGCCGAAAACCTGTTTGCCTTTTGAATATTTACATAAAGAAAAATTGCAGTCTGTACTTCTGTGTCGGAGGGTAGAATATCAAAGGAGAGGTGCAATACAGATTTTGTATGTAGTAGTCCCTTACGAATGTGCTACTCAAGTTGTGCGAAACATAGCTATCTGTGTGCAAAGCCTTGAACAAGGTGCCATATGTATGTCTGACACATCAAAAATCTTTTCCATTGAACATTCTGAAATGTGAAATGCATGCTGTTTACAGCTACAAATAGCACACACACACACACACACATATATATGAACGAGAAGGAAGGGGGTAACCGAGGGGCCCGATTTTTATTAGTCATATCATGAGAAGCCAACAAACACTGACACCAAGGACAACATAGGGGAACTTACTTCTGCTTAATAAATGGAATGAAGAAACGATAAATTATTGGAAATTAAAGTGGATGAAAAAACAACTTGCCGCAGGTGGGAACGGAACCCACAACCTTCGCATTTCGCGTGCGATGCTCTACCAACTGAGCTACCGCGGCGCTGTGTCCCCATCCACTTTCTTGGGTATTTATATGCACTAGTAGAACCCTGAGAGTGTTAGCCAGCGCCACCACTCAAAGACCTTGGCGGCGGACGTGGAACGTCCTTGTTGCCGCAGGCGTCACGAGAGCGTGATCTTTTTGGGTGAAGGCAACTAGTCAATAAACCCACATATGCTACTTGAAGGCATCAATGTTGCAGGATTCGAGACCCTCGTTATGTAATAAACGAGAAGAAAGGGGGTTAACCGAGGGGCCCGATTTTTATTAGTCATATCATGAGAAGCCAACAAGGACAACATAGGGGAAAATACTTGCGCTTAATAAATGTAATGAAGAAACGATAAATTAATGGAAATTAAAGTGGATGAAAAAACAATTTGCCGCAGGTGGGAACCGAACCCACAACCTTCGCATTTCGCCTGCGATTTCCATTAATTTATTGTTTCTTTATTCCATTTATTAAGCACAAGTAATTTCCCCTATGTTGTCCTTGGTGTCAGTGTTTGTTGGCTTCTCATGATATGACTATATATATATATATATATATATATTTATATATTTGACCTGCACTACAAACAGCTTATGTGAAAAAACGTGCACACCTTAGTGTTATGTTGCTTTTCACGGTGTCTAAGTTTCCCTAATACAATTTTGGATTTAAAGGTTGCTTCACATGTTTATAGCTAAAAACCACGGAAAACTACTTGCATTGCGACTGCGAGGTCACAACACGAGCATTTATGTGGTATCCTTCTTGTTCGTTGATGTAGCCTTGCACTATAAATGTAGAATGTCACACCTGCAAAGCTGAGCATCCACCCTTACATTTCAAACGATTTTTTTTAATGCTCAGCAGTTATGCTTATATGCACATTCTGACGGCAAATCTGCCCCACCTTAATTTAAGCGCGATGTAAAGGGATGTTTGTACATAGCCAAGCTGTTGTAGCGTGCGTGCAGGAATACAGCATTGTCCAGTGGCACCGTATAGTCCAGGCGTAACAGTGAACAACTAGTAAACAAAGCGGCTGATAATACTAAGCTGACCCATTTGTAGGAGCATTGTATATTATCTAACCCACATGCAAAGTTGCTTTCAGCTTACTGAATAACAACAGTTTTGATTTGCCAAGTTATTTTACTGCACACACTCAATTCTGAAACAGTCTGTACAATGGGGAGCAATGCCCCAAGGAATGAAAGATTACTTGCGATGTGTGGATTTGAATAGTAGATGTGAATGCATACCCAATTCACCGGTATGTGCGTTTTCCTCTGGAACAATTTTGCATTTGGCACAGAGGAAGGAAGGAAAAAGTGGAGAAGGAAGGCAGGGAGGTTAACCAGTGTAGCCTAACCGGTTTGCTACCCTACACATGGGAGCGGGATGGGGGGGGATGAAAGATGGGAGGAGAGAGAGAGAGAGCACATAACACAGCAAACACATCGTCAGTTACAGTCCGTCACTCTTGCGCGGTACGCGACATCACTGTCACAGCCGCTTGTCCAAGCCCGTATCCTTCATAAACCGAAGTAGTCCCTTCGTCGCCTTCAGCTGCGATGTCTTCTGTCGGCGATATGTGAAAATGGTTGCAACTGACAATGGTCTGTTGTCCAGGTGCGCTAGAACGGACGCCATGGACTGTCTCGGAACATTATATTCAGGACAGTCGCACAGAATGTGTTCCAGCGTCTCCTCGCAAAGACAGGCATTGCAGAGAGCGTTGTCGGCCATTCCAATGCGAAACGAGTAGGATTTCGTGAAGGCCACCCCTAGCCATAAGCGATAAAGCAGGGTGGCCTCACTTCGGCGGAGTCCAGTTGGCATACACAGATGCATCAGTGAGGGCAGGTCGTGTTGATGATTGCTGCGGTTGGTCTGGCTGCTTGGTGTGCACCATAGAGAGAGCGTGATCTCCCGTGCAAGCACTTGAAGGCTTCTGGCTGCGTAGTACCGTGAAAGTGGTATGGCCTCTTCCTGTGCGTCTTCAAGAGCTGTCCGAGCGGCTTTATCGGCGTCTTCATTTCCTATGACGCCGCAGTGACTTGGCAGCCACTGAAACGTCACGTGATGTCCTTTCTCATGTGATGTATGAAGTAGGCATCTAATATCGAGCACGAGCTGTTCGAATGGCCCGCGACGCAGAGCTGATAGCACAGATTGTAGGGCTGCCTTTGAATCACTGAAAATTGACCATTGTCGAGGTGGTTCCCGATTGACGAAACAAAGTGCAGCGCGAAGAGCAGCTAGTTCCGCAGATGTAGATGTCGTTGGGTGGTCAGTCCTAAAGCTGATGGTAATACCTCTTGCTGGGACGACCACAGCACCGGACGAACACTTGATGTTTGTGGAACCATCTGTATAAATATGTGCACTGTCCGCGTACCTCTCGTGCAGAAGAAGCAGAGACAGTTGTTTCAGCACAGGCGACGACAAATCAGACTTTTTCCCGATTCCTGGTACGCTGAGATGGACTGTGGGGCTGACAAGGCACCAAGGGGGTATCGATGGTTTAGATGCAGCGGTGAAGCCCGAGGGAAGTTTGTCGTTGTACTTGACGATAGTTTTAGAGAATGATGCTTGGTGCCTGTCTGAAGGCAGTGTTGCAAGGTGGTGATAGGGCGCACGTGCAAAATGTCTGATATGCGCGTTCTCAGGGCTTCCACCGGGATGTGAGTTTCCATTGGATGGTCCCGAGCAATCGCAATAGTTGCCTCAGTTGACGTGCATCTGGGCAAACCAAGACAAACTCTCAGTGCTTGAGCTTGTGCTGCCTGCAGAACACGAATATTTGTCTTGCAGGTATAGTTCAGTACAGGTAGACTGTATCTTAAAAAACCGAGAAAGAGAGCTCTGTAGAGTCTCAGCATTGCGTCTACTGACATCCCCCACGTCTTTCCTATCAAGTATTTAAACAACTGGGAGGTTGCTGTCAGGCGCAGTTTCATGTAGGCCACGTGCGGGCTCCAACTGAGGTCTCGGTCGATAATTACGCCGAGAAATCTGTGGGTTCTGACATAGGAAATGGTCAGCCCATTGATTGAGATGACAAAAGGCGTCATTGGTTTGCGAGTAAATGCCACTAGGGCGCATTTTTCTGGCGATATGCTCAGACCTTGTTCACACAAGTAGCTCGCTGTCAATGTAGCCGCTCTTTGAAGCTGTGCACGTATCTGAGAGGCTGAGCCATTGTGGCCTCTTGACTGCAAATTTCTGTGCTCTCACAGTGCTTATGGGGGTATCATTCATTTGGCTACCCGAATAGTGGAATGGATAATGGAGCACAAAAATCTTCCAGTTTTACGCAGAAGACCTTGTGCTTTATTCACGAAGCTGAACCTAAGGAACTATTCGCTGGTTTGTTATGCAATAAAAAAAGGCAATGAATGTTTCCTCACTTTTTGTGTGACTCTGTCTTCCGCCATATGAGCCTTCATTTCATTGTCATGTGCATGTTAAAGCAGCTACTCATGTCAGCAAGCTGTACTCGGAGCCTCAAACGCGTGCTCAATGGTAAAGCGGGGTGTCTTGGCGACCTATGCAGGTGTATTCCGCGACAGATATGCGTGTGTTTCGTATTCTTGCAAGCTGTCATTAGCACTACAGAAACTACGCCATTGCGCCGAACGCGGGGATTTCGGACGAATGCTTTCGGCGGCATATCACTTTCGCGTAACGGAGAACGCAGCACGTTGCATAATTCGAGAGGTTTTGCTCAACCAGCCAAGGAAGCGCGCACTCAAAGTAGTCGTCCGAGAATATGCCGCATGTTGCCGACATGATGCGATTGCAATACATATTTAAAAGGTGGCTCAGATAAGATGTCTATGCAGTGCTTCGAAGAAGGATGACGGTGCCGGTGCAACACATGCGGCTGCAGAACAGCATGTGGCAGCCTAGAGTCGCATTTTCACAGTCACGCGAAAGCTTGAAAATCTGCAAAAATGTGCCAGTGTCGTCTGCTGGAGCGCTTCCTCTACGTAAAGGAGGCGATGTATGCTGTCAAAGGTAGTTGCCAACCTTGAACACCTTTACTCCGCCGAACGGTTGCCAGCTGTCAACAGGCCGCGTCGCCCAATAGGAGTGCGCGTGCGATCCGCTCGTGCGGATTGAGCGTGCACCGGATTGAGTGCGCACAAGGGCGGAACGGACGGGATTGACCATGTTTGGGCCCTAAAGGTGCATTCACACGACCGGACGGAGAAGGAATTTTCGCAGCGGATGGCGCATCACATGACGCGCGCGTCATCAAAACTTGCTGCTCTCGCCTTGTCCGGCCTCCTCCGCTCGCGGTCCGGATTGAAAATGCTCGCCGGTATTTCCATCCGTCCGTTTGGCGGTTGTCTGGCCTCAATTTAGCGTAGTCAGTGTCAAATCTGCCAACACTGGATGGGTTGGCGTTGCTACTATGGCGTGTTGCCGGCTTGATGCATCCGTGGCTGGATGCCACGCGTGTTTTTGTTGTGCAGGAGTGTGCAGGAGTGATCGCATGTGCTTTTGTTGTAGTGCAGCGGGAAAGGCGAGTCGTGGTTGCGCACGCATTTCTATTTAGACCGCGGAGCCTGCGTGACCTCAACATGAGTGAGGTGCAGAAGAATATGCTAAGTCACGAAGCAACCGGCACTTTTTTTGCTCTTGTTGATGGATTCGCCGCGCTATTGAATATAGAGCACATCGATTATGCAAGCGCGCAGGTGCGTAACAGGCTATGGCAAGAGATCGCTCTCGAAATGGCTCAGCGCCATGAAGAATCAGCGCCTTACTCTGTCGATGTGTATTATTTGCTATAACTTCATTTTTGGGATAATGACGTGCTGTGTAACCAAAAAATAAAGAAAGAGAGAGGGCAGGGCGTTATGTCATTTCTGCGCTCAGCCCTGTCTCTCTTTTTTTCTTTTGTGGTCAGCAGCATGCTACCAGTTCAATATGAACCATGTAGCCGAAACATCTACATCATTTTTGGGAACGCTTTTCTAGATTTGTACCATTATGTTTTCTTCATCTGATTGAACCTCTGCAGAGTTTCTAAAAACGGTTTTCGCGAACAAACGCCGCACCTTCAGGAATTTTCACCCAGAGGAAAAGCATCATCTCCTACAATAACCGGGGGCATTTGAAGATCCGGCGAACTTGCCACTTTTTCGGTTTTCGGTTCCCTGCCCTCCCTAGATCCCTAGGTGAGTGAAAACGGTCGTTCAACCAAACGGAGCGTCCAAAGTCATCGTAACCGACCCACCTTTGAGGGGGAGAGCTTACGCACTCAGTTCCGCACAGGTTGCACTGACCACGCCGAGGTGAGTGGGTTCTCGCAGACACGGGGCTGCCCCGAGCAGGCGCTTCTTTATCCCAGAGTTGACTCCGCAGACAATGGACGCCGCGTCTGTCCGTTGACCGACGACTTCTAAGCTGCGTAAGACGGCACCGCAAAATACCTTCCAGGATGTCCCCTGCTCCAAACAGACCGTGCAGGTGACGCCATACACACTAACAATACGTGCTCCGCCGCCACCGCCATGGTGGCGCCGATGTCCTGTTGACTCGGCGCATTGTCCTCCTTACAGAACGAGTTGCCACCGCAGCCATGGTGGCGCCGATGAGCTGGGGACTGACGTATTGCCGTCCTTTCAAAGCGAGTCGTCGGCAGAAGAAAATGGTGGCGCCTTTCCGTCGGTCGCTTCCCCGACCCCCGCCGGTCGAACATAACAGCGACAGGTCACTCAATGCATGTGCAAGGCATGATCCAATGCGCACTCCTTCGTTTTGGAGGAATATCTTCCCTATACCATGGAACATAGTGGAGCGCAGGTAACGCACTATCAAGTCAAAGAACCTGTCTACACTTGTTCCGCGCTCGTTTTGAAGACGCACATCGCCGCTTGCCTGAATGCGCTCGACTCACTCAGCGCCTGTATCTTGCGCTCATTTTCTGTGTCCCATTTTTACTCTTTTTGCTGAAGTGTGTATTCGTACCAACAAACCCGACCATCCACCATTTTGAACTTCCTTTCAGCAATAGCCAATGCACATGGCCGATGACCCCTTTAGTTTGCGATCACAGAACTCGTCTCGTTCGTCAGCTTCGGGTCGTTGAACAGACACATAATCGCTTATAAATTATCTTGACGTGAACCTGGTTTAGTCGCCAGCTCTTTGGCGTCAAAAAGACGACGAAGCGGGAATGGCATTCCATGACTGCACTCTCGCCGGTGTGCATCTTTTGTCCATGAGGACCGCCAGGCACAACACAGAGCATTACCAATTCTAAAACTTAAAGTACGGTATGGGAGTTAGCTTTGAATTATGCTAAGGATGTTGCCACGGATACCCATTCCCGATAGATCTATGATAATACCGTAGCGCCATGTGCTGTCATAGGAGTTTTCCACATCTAAAAGAACTGAAAGTATTGTCTAGGGGCATATGCATCACGCATGTTAGCCTCAGTGATCATAAGATCGTTGGTTGTGGACCGGCCTTTCCGAAAACCACACTGGTGGGGATCAAGCGTTGTGTTTCAATCTAGGGAATGCAAAAGACGGCGATTTATGACTTTCTCGAAAAGCTTACATAGGCAGCTGGTGAGCGCCATCGGACGGTATAGCTAGTTACTTAGGATAAGCCTTCACCCAGTTTCAAAACTGGAACAATGATAGGTTCTCTCCACGAAGGTGTCCGGCTGCCTAAATGCTAGAAAGTGCGAGCAGTGTACGTCATCCGTGTGCCCTTGTTCTTGATCGTGCCATACACGATCCTGTCTGCTCTCGGCGCAGAGCTTTAGCAGACCTACATTAATGCTGCTCTAAGCTCGGCAATGTTGAAAGGACAGTTATATGGGTCATTTCCTCAGCACCTGCGGTCTAGTGCCTTGCGTTCCGCTATTTCTTTGTATTTAAGGAATGCCTGTGAATAGTGCGTGGAGCTAGATACATACTCAATATGTTTACCAATCGCGTCTGCCTTGTCTTCCAGCCTGTTTCCTTCATTATTTACCAAGAGCAGCGGATGCGGTTGCTGTCCCTTTAGCCTTTTGAGCGCGCTCCACACTTTTCTTTCCTGGGTATACGAAATGATTCAAAAAGAAACCTCTCCCAGCTTGCTCTCCTAGCCTGCCGTCATGGACGCCTTCCCTGTGATTTAGAATGTTTAAATTCAAGAAATATTTGCTCCAGTAGGATATCGGCGCAGAGTGTCCCATGCTTTGTCTTGCTTCTTTCGAGCTTGTCTGCAATCATCGTTCCACCAGAAAACTCGTCTTCCACTTGAATGACCTTTTGCTTGAGGGATGAACTTTTCTGCTGCGTCAATAATAAAAGGGGTCGAATAAGCTATAGTGCGTCATCTATAGTAAAATTGCTTATCCTGTGATAAGTAAGTTGAGTCTTTAAAATAATCTCAATCGGCGGAGGCTAGTTTCTACCGAGGGGCATGTCGAGGACATTCGTGTTGCTCTTTTAACGTTACCGGGAAGTGGTCACCTCCTAAAGGATTTCTTACTACACTCCATTCTAAATAAGGTAGAAGGACCACAAAGCCAATCGCTAAATCTATAGAAGAACATGAATTATGATAGACGTTGTAGGTAGGCCCTTACTAAGCGGCATGTGCCTGAATTTACAAGAAAGTTTTCAATCATTTGGCCTCTCGTGTTGCACCGGTAGTCTCCCCAGAGGTTGTCATGAGCGTTAAAGTCCCCCGTGATAATGTAAGGGCCTGGGAGCTGCTAATGCTAATGAGCTGCTAATAAAGCGGTATGTAAATAGAGCAAATGTTTATCAGGTTGTTAAAATTGCTCGCACATATACAGCCTCGAGTGTCATCTAAAGAACAAACTGTTGGCAAGCAACAGAGCTATGGAGGTGCACACCTCCAGACGAACCAGAAGCTTTGTCACGGTCTTTACGGAAAACAGGATATTGCGTGAGAAAATACAACTTCGTAGGCCTTAAGTGTGTTTCCTGGACACCTTCGGACTAAATTTATGTGTCAGTTCTGCAATGGTGGGCGAAGTTACGAAGAAGTCCTCTGACGTTCCACTGTAGTACCTGTGTATCCATATTACAGAAGATGTTTGTAATGCATGTCTATATAAGAAGACTAACTTAACTTACAAAGCCCCTTTCGAGCCGTCTGATGCGGTGGTTCTGTGTCTTGGAGCGGTCGAGAAATTCGCGCCGCTCTTTAGGCGCTGGGAGCACCGTTTCACTGGGAGTCGCGTCCATGGGCTCTTGCGAGGGCGCTGGACACGCGCTAGCGATTTGTTTGACGTTGTGGTAATCCTCGACTCCCAAGTCCGTCGCACGCGCGCCAAACAAGCTGGGGAGAAGGGAAGCTTTCCTTTTGCGAGCGGCGCACGGGAATCGCAACTGCTATCAGCGCCAGCGGGTGTGTCACGTGAGATCGCTCTGACATCGCCCGAGTCTCTTTGGTCACCAGAAAGCGGCGAGTGTGGAAGTCTCCGCGACCGCTTTTTCTTGTCTTTCCTTCACTTTAATTAGCTTTCCGCTAAATTTATTTCACCCAATATGGCTCCTTTTCTCACTATAGCTTCTTTCAATAGTAGAGGTTTGTCTCGAGCTTCCAAACGGTTAGAGGTTATCAACTTAGCTAAATCCAAAATAGTAGATATTCTCGTACTCCAAGAAACTTCTGTCTATAGGTTAGGTCAGATCAGCCACATTGATAGGATTTTTCGCACCAGATCTTTCTGGAGTTATGGCAAGTGGGGCTACCGAGGTACGGCCATCATTTTGATGCCGAATTTTGGCGGCCTTGTTCTTCGTCATGCCAGGGATACCGAGGGTCGTATCCTGTCGGTGGATCTCGATTATGGCATTCGAATTGTTAATGTTTATGCTCCAAACAAGGTTAGAGATCAGAGAGTTTTTCACTGCATTAGATCCATACTTGGTAGGCCCCTCTCGGCTTATTCTTGTGGGAGATTTCAACTGTGTGTTAGAACAGGTTGATCGCGTCTCCCGTAGAGGAACTCCAAAAGTCAAAGATAGGGCGGGAAATGGTGCACTGCGACAGCTTGTCCATGGGCTGCGACTGTTCGATGCTTGTCGCGTGCGTCGCTCTGGACAGTCAGGCATGACTTTAAATGACTTTACAGGAAGGGGCATGCAGAACCGCATCGATCGTTTTTACGTCTCATCGTCACTGGCTTCCAGTACGCATTCTTCATGATTGGTTCCTTCTGCTTTTAGCGACCACTGCTTCCTAATTCTGCGCTTTGCCGATTCGAACATATTCTCAAAAGGGAAGAGATCGTGCCGTCTAAATCTACGGCTCCCAAAGGACAGGTACGCAACCGCAGAGGTATCATCCATTCGCTTTCGATCGCTGCCAACAGAGAGACTCTAGATTGCATAGAATAGAATGACGTGAAAGCCAGTGTGCGCGAGTGCTCCAGGTCTTGGCGCAAGCGTCGAGCACTCGAGGAGCGCGAGGAGATTAAAATCGTCTCCGACGCGGTCCTCCTGCTCTCGAAACCACTGTCTTGCGGGCCTGGTGTTGCTGGTGGCCTCACTCCGAAGGGAACTTCGGATTCTCCTGCAGCGACGCTGGGATGGCTTGAGAGCCACAACCCGAGCAGAATAGTGGGAAACGGAAGCGTGATGCAGCATAAATGTCTTACGTAGGCATCTTTCAAGAAAGAGCACAACTCTCTCTTCCTTAGTAGATCCAAGTGATGGAAGCATAGTCGATTCACCAGATGAAGTTCTCGCGCTGGCGAGGCAGTTTTACATGACCGAACCAGTTGTTACTCCAGCGGTCTTTCCATTCGTTTCACCAGCTGAGCCGCCAGAAGTCTGTGGCTCAACCATAGTCGAGGACGAGCTATTATCGGCTTTGAAGCCTATGAAGAATAATCGCCGTCCAGGATCAGATGGTCTGTCAGTTGAATTTTATGTGAAGTTTTGAGCACTGTCAGGGAAGCCGTTCACATCATTGGTGAATAGCCTACTCAGTGAAGGAACTCAGCTTCTCAAACAGAGGGGCTAATCACTCTCATTTGTAAGGATGAGTCGAGAAGCTCCGATATAAGAGCATGGCGTCCAATCACACTTCTGAAGTGCGATTACAAGCACAAAGCAAAGTGTCTAATTATGCGACTCACTCCAGTACTCAACAGTTTTCGGTCCACACCAGGTATGTTGTGTCCAGGGACGTTCCACTCAGTGAGGGACCGTCTCCTGTGGGCAAATAGCAAGAAACTTCCAAGTATTTTGTGCTCCTTCGATCAGGAGAAGGCTTTCCATATCATTAGCCATAGGTACCTGTTCCGGGTTTTGGAAGAGGCTGGTTTTAGTGTGGCTTTTCGGCAGATGGTCCAAGCTTTGCATTCTCGACCGACTTATGCTGTGCTCATACAGGATCGCGTCTCCGAGGCATTCATTGTGGGACGTGGTGTGCCGCAAGGGGATCCTCTCTCGTCTGCCCTCTACATGCTCGCTTTTGAATCGCTTCTGCAGAGGTCGTCTTGTGACAGTGGAATCTCCAGGTTCCTACTCCCACCAGGTTCCCCTCCTGTTGTACTCTTTGCCTATGCGGATGACTTGTCTACTGTCGTCCCGGACGAGGCATCAGCTTGCACAGTATTGGATATCATGGACAGTTACTGCGATGCGAGCGGTGCAAAGTTGAATAGGTCGAAAAGGGCAGCCATGTAATTGAACTCCACTCCGTCCAGTCCGCAGCCCGTTCATGGTCTTCTCGTGAAAATGCGGTTGCGCATTCCAGGTCTTCAATTCGATCCAGACGGTCTGTTTCCTGAAAACTGGCAGCAGGCTAAGGCGTAGCTTGAAACCAGGATTCAGGAATTCAGCGCGTTGTCATTCCCATTGATGGCTCGAGCGACAATTCTTGGCTCACTTCTGTTTTCTTTCCTTGCGACGTACGTGGCGTGTGTTTCTTGTTCTAACCCGAACTAATCTTATCTTGGAGAGGGTCCTCTTTCGTTTCCTCTGGAAAGGGACAAGTGGTTGTGTAGCTCGGCAGGTGCTTAAGTTGCCAAAGGACAAAGGAGGACTCAGAATTCCCGACCTGGGCATCGTGGCTACTGCACTACACATCAGGTGGGCCCAGGTCGCTCTTAACTCGGATATGCCCCTGACTCGAAGCTTTCCTTCCTTCTTTCTTACAACCCGACTTCGCTTGTTTTCGAAAAGCACATTTTCCCACTATGTGCCTCGCTCAGGTTCCCGCCCACCATTTATGCGGCGGCTGCCAATGCTCTGGTATGCCTCCGCAAGGTTCACCCCGGCATCGATGTAGTTTGAACTGCAGTCCAAGAACTAGTCGATATCCTCACCCGAGGTCTCCTCCCGCATTGCCAAAGGTACGATCTGTCCATCCACAGGCCAAGCTGGAAGCTCATTACGGCCAGTTTTCTCGACGCTTGGCGAGTTACGTTCATGTACAGCCTGGTGCCAAGGTGCCTGCCGATGAGCTACAGGCCCTTCACAGCCAGCCCGGCTCGTGGAGTGTGCCCTTTTGTGGCGGTCGTGAGGATTCGGTTCTTTACGCAATATTTGCTTCCTGCAGCTCTTCTCCAAAGGGTTGCTAGTCTTTTTATTCTCCCAGGTGTTCCATATCAGACTGTTCGCTTTTTGCACCCTTTACCTAATTAGGCGATCAACCAGTTCGCGCTTCTTCTTGTCGAGTGCTCATACCAAGTTTAGTTGGCACTCTGTGAGGCAGTTTTCGGGGGACTTTGGCATCACTTGGGCGACAAGAAGTTTCTGGAAGTACGCGCTCGTCCTGTCGTGATTTTGGATGAGTCAGGTAGAAAGCTCTCCATTAGGTTATGTTGTAGGTTCCTAAGGTCGCTCGATTTGGCCGTGTGTGCCAGTCGATCCACGAGGTTTTGTTTCGCTCAGTGGAACCTAGAGTCGGAACCCGTCATGGCGCACCCTTGTGTGGTCGTGCTTATGGCGGAGTTCCAGAAGCAGATCACCGCTATCAATTTTCTGTGCCTTATTACCGGGTCCAAGAGCCTTACTTTGAAATTTTGAAGCAAGAAAAGGTAAGGTTGTTCGTACTTGTTTTTCGGCTTTTTCGACGTGGATGACATTGAATCGGGGAAAGATTTCTTTTTGGCGACCAAAAACTAGAAGACTTCTTTGGTGCGCCCTTTTTTCTGAGGGCGATCAGGGAGTGAGGGGAAGGAACTAGCCATAGGTGAAAGTGTACTTTTCGGCAGTAACGCCAGCCAGCCACCGTGAAGCCCTAAGGGGACACTGCAAAGCCTGTAAAAGCAGGCCCTGCGAATGCCAGCTGTACGTTGCCATCTATACTAAATGTGACATAACCTAGGTTCGCTACTCAGACAACGTAAACCTTGCCGGAAAGATTGGAAGTAATACAAAAGCGAAAAAAATACAGGAAATATAGAAAGTGAGAGAAAAAGACAAAGATTGCAGAGGAGGACAGTAAAAGGAAACTACTGATTTCCCCCGGATGGGTCAGTCCGGGGGTGACCGTCTACGTGAAGCGGAAGCCAAAGGGTTGTGTTGCCTTCTTCGAGGCACCTTAAAGGTCCAAGCACTCAGCATCGGCTAAACACCCAGGATCCTCTTTTCCCCAAGGCAGCTTGGGTCAATATAGTGTCGCGAAGACAATGTAACGCGGCCTTCTTTGCTGTCTTTCGGGGAATTTTGTGGGGTCCTTGACGCGGGGCAAACCTTTGTACACAAATGACCTCGACGGCGCCGCGGACAGTACTGCCGCGCGGCCGCCGCCCCCGCCGCACCTGACGTCACACCTGCACATGTCGCGGCGTCTTCTCACGCTCGGCTGTCAAAAGCCGATTAGTTATGGTCAGAGTGCTTTTGTGTGCAGAGTGTTGACGCGACCATTTCTTGACCCCTTGAACTCTGCCGCTTATTGGATGATGTCGGCTTGCCTGATTGGTCGGAGTAACGAAGTAGCCCATTGGTGGAGAAAAGTGTCTCTTGGATGCTGGGAAAACTTATTTAAGGAATAGTTTGGGGTAGTTTAGGGTGAGCAAGTAGACAGCAGCAGACGGCGTATCTTCACCAGGGGAGACCAGGCCGGTCAGGCAGGCCGACGACGACGGGTATGACATCGTTCTGTTTGTAAATATTTTTGTACAGTTTAAACTTACGGCAGATGCCAAGTGAATAAACCTAGTTATTTAAATGTTACTCTCGTCGTCGTACCTGCGGATTTGGACTTTCCCCTGCCAGAGCTCATCCCCATTCATCTTCCGTCTCCCTGGTGAGTTGATGCGTCTGATATCTCACGGCTGCGTCACTTCGCTACAAAGTGGTGGAGTGTGCTGGGTACCGAAGGCCACGCACTAATATCATGGGCCGTGGCAACAAACCCCAAGAACCTAGCTCTAACAGCTCGAATATAACCGAACCCCCTACTGTTCTCGCTACCATGTCCATCCCTCAAGCGGAACCTTTCATCGGACCGCCAGTCTTTAGAGGCACGCCCGAAGAGTCAATATCCGAGTGGCTGCTTTTCTACGAATACGTAGCCTCCCTCAACAACTGGGATGAAGGGACGAAAGTAAAATTTTTATATTTGGCATTAGAGGGCAATGCAAAAAAGTGGCACACCACGCAAATTTTAACGGGTGCCCCTAATACATGGAAAGAGTGGACGACGCTCTTAAAAACGTCTTTCACAAGTCGCCACTCAGTTGAGATCGCATATTTGCGGCTCCAAAACCGAACGCAGCTGCCATCAGAATCTCCCGAAGATTATTATTATGACGTTGTGCAGCTGTGCGCCAGAGCCAATCCATCTATGACGGAAGAGGAGCGGATGCGGCACCTCATGCGCGGATTGCGTCCGGACGTGCTGGAAAAAATTCTTATTGCAAACCCGGACAGCTGCTCTGCCTTCCTCGAAATTTTACGCCGAATTGATTGGGCAGCTTTTTTGATAGTGCGTGCGTCGCAACCAGGAGCGACCGGCACCTATTTCTCTGCCGGCCAGCAGTCTTGCTACCCATTCGCCTCGGCACCTGCCGCCGGAGTGACACCCGCTGGAGCAACAGTGCAGCCGCCTCCAACATGTTTCGCCACCTGCGCTGCGGCAGAGCGTCACTGCCCGCGAGAGGCCACCGACCGCGACAGGGACTTGAGGACGATCGCGGACTCTATAGCCTCATTATTTGACCGCCTGAAAGGTATCGAACAAGATGTACGTCGTCCTCCAGTGCCCTGGCCAGCTAGAAATACCCGTGACGACGACGAGCGACCACGCTGCCAGCTATGCGACCGCATCGGCCACGTTGCGCCCCAGTGCCGGCAATGGCTCCAGGAAAACGGACCCCAGGGGAAGGAGCAGCGCTCTAACTTTGAGCAAAGCAACTCCCGCACGCTTTCCCGACTTCCCCATGATTCCGCGCAAGCAAGCGACGAAAATCCCTTACCGTTGCTCGTGCTGGATCATGTGGACATCGGGGAAAAGCAGAGAGAGGATTCATGGATGCGAGAAGTAATACAGCACCTAGAGCAGCCGAGTGCGCCCGTTGCCAGAAAAACGAAAAGAACGGCACGGAGCTTTCGCTTGATCGGCGGTGTGTTGTATAGAAGAGCGA
Source organism: Dermacentor variabilis (assembly GCF_050947875.1). NCBI lineage: Eukaryota > Metazoa > Arthropoda > Arachnida > Ixodida > Ixodidae > Dermacentor > Dermacentor variabilis. Next base: position 19,891,806 of record NW_027460280.1, read on the forward strand.
AAGGCTTTCAAGACGGTCGCATGGCACTTATTGTCCCAGGGTGTTTGAGGTCGGAGGTGTTACGGCACTGTCATGTCGATAGCTCGGCGGGCCACCTCGACGTCAGGCGCACCTGGGGGAAAGTTCACCACCGTTACTTCTGGCCCAAGATGTTTTGCCACGTCAACAAGCACGTCCTATCCTGCTCTGACTGTCAGAAACAGCCGCTCGCCCCCACAAAGCCAGCCGGTATCGCCCCCTTTGTGACCTTCAAAAATGAGCCACCACTTCAGGTGGGCCAAGGAACTCAACGCGGAACCGAGGACGCCAAGAAAGCGGCCCACCAAATGGACTCTGCTCAGATTCTAGCCGACCAAACCGGCAACAAACGCGACGCTTTTAATGTTGCGCGATTAGGACCGTGCCACGTCAGGGAGCGCTCTGATGATGACGACGCAGACGGCAAACCTGATAACGAACGTCCAAAGAAAAAGAAAATGTGTTGTGTTCGTCGCGTTGTGCAACAATGTAGTTGTCGTGGTGACCGGAGGCATGCCCCGTGTAATCGTGTGTGTGAGATGTCGACTAGTGATCGAGGACAAGCCAAGAACCCGCACGGGACAGAACTTTACTCCAACTGGAGGACATTTCATAGGGAGGCTGAGCCTCGAACCATCGCTCCGTGTGACACAGACACTGATTTGTATTACAGCTCAAGCGAATAACCTTCATTGTTAATTTTATTGTGTAGCGCGCGCGAATGAACTTTGTTTCTTGTCTTGTGCATCTTGTTTCCATTTTGTCAAAACTTGTTTGTTTTGTTTTACGTGATGCTAAATCTTCCTTACGGATACTTCAGTTCTTTATATGAATCCCTAATGTGCGCGTTTAACTTCTTGAGCCATGTTTTATTTTGTAGTAATGATTTGAAACGAGTGGGACACTCTTTTTCGTAGGGGGGAGGTGTCGCGAAGACAATGTAACGCGGCCTTCTTTGCTGTCTTTCGGGGAATTTTGTGGGGTCCTTGACGCGGGGCAAACCTTTGTACACAAATGACCTCGACGGCGCCGCGGACAGTACTGCCGCGCGGCCGCCGCCCCCGCCGCACCTGACGTCACACCTGCACATGTCGCGTCGTCTTCTCACGCTCGGCTGTCAAAAGCCGATTAGTTATGGTCAGAGTGCTTTTGTGTGCAGAGTGTTGACGCGACCATTTCTTGACCCCTTGAACTCTGCCGCTTATTGGATGATGTCGGCTTGCCTGATTGGTCGGAGTAACGAAGTAGCCCATTGGTGGAGAAAAGAGTCTCTTGGATGCTGGGAAAACTTATTTAAGGAATAGTTTGGGGTAGTTTAGGGTGAGCAAGTAGACAGCAGCAGACGGCGTATTTTCACCAGGGGAGACCAGGCCGGTCAGGCAGGCCGACGACGACGGGTATGACATCGTTCTGTTTGTAAATATTTTTGTACAGTTTAAACTTACGGCAGATGCCAAGTGAATAAACCTAGTTATTTAAATGTTACTCTCGTCGTCGTACCTGCGGATTTGGACTTTCCCCTGCCAGAGCTCATCCCCATTCATCTTCCGTCTCCCTGGTGAGTTGATGCGTCTGATATCTCACGGCTGCGTCACTTCGCTACAATAGATTAGATCATGCGCAATATATAATTAGGTAGCTCACGGCGTTTACTACAGCTAAGGGCGCACGGAGGTCTATGTCTGCAACTTAAATCTCTAAATCTGAAAGTACGGAATCCTGAATTTCAGAAAGCCGAGTTTGATATATATTTATATATCATGCGCATTGCCAAAAATTAAGGCAATCTTGAACCCTCGGCAACCATTTCCCGATTTCGCAGTGGCTGAATCAGGGGCGTGACCAAGCGTTGACGAGGCAGAAGCTACTGTTGAGCATGAAGGTTTTATTGGCTAGCACGTGTTTCCAAAAACCGATGTTTGAATTTAAGTCGCGCATGCATATCGTTTTCACGCTTTGATAAAACATCGCTTGAGAACCTGTAGTCGTCGACATACTTTTGTCTGCCTTTTTTTTTTTCAAGTTGTCTCATCTACGCACTATACAACGAAATGCGTGCTTGGTTCCCGAACAAGGGGTGGGCACGTGCCTGCTTTTTTTTTTAATAAAAACGTTGTTCCGGTGAACTCGCCTTTGTTGTCTCGCAGCATGACGGCTCGAGAAGGGTAGATCTGCTGGACGACGCAGGTTTCGGCCTCGCCAGGGCTCAGCGGCCGCAGTGCCTCAGTGACGAATCCGAAGCGTGACCCTGAGGTGAGCTCGCGCAGCGCCACGTCTGCCGCAGCCCCAAATGATGCGCGCAGCTCGGCCAGTGTGACGGGCCGGTCCAGGGGCAACTCGATCGATCCCACGCAGTCGCGACCACCGCCCGCCACCACGCACACCTGGTATTGCCCTGCGGAAAACGGTTACTCTCTGACGGTGAGCATCACATGGTTAACTCGGTGCGCCAAGGACGCCGCATTGGACTATGGTGCCACTTTTAGGAAAAAGCTGCGCCACTAAGCGTTCGCAAAGGGACGCACTAAATTAGTTTAGGCTGATACGTAATATTCGAACCGTACATTTGTGTTAATTTCGCGGAAAATGGTTGTTTACTAGAAGAGAGAATCAAAGCCAAATTCCCATTTTTTTCGCGTCAGAACACAAGCGCCATCGTATCATTGTGACGTCACGAAAGCGTATGTTTTCATATTTGGGCAGTCTTTGGCGGAGGGGCACAGTGCAATATATCGACACTTACTGAGTTCTTTAATTTACAACCATTTTTGCTAATAGAAAATTAACTATGATCGAGCAGACGCCACCAAAATCTATGACGTCACGGCTGGCTGATGCGGAAACCTCACGGCGGCGTCGCCATTCGGCCATCTTTCGCTTTTGCATCTCTTTTTTTTTTTCTTACACCAAGTCTGCTCTGACACCAAGAGTGGCGGCTTTATATTGCAATAGTAGTCGCAAATTCGCCCGAAAGGCCAAGCATCGATTGCGATAGCAAATTAGTAGATATCTATACGATGTAAGGATATTCGTTTTATCGGTCGTATAAACTTGTAGAGATTCGCTTACTAACTAAATTAACAAGCATGCTGTCCCGCGCGCACAAGCAAACTTGAACACAACTCACTCAATGGCCACGCGCACTCGATGTCAAAATGCTGGAGTGAGAAAGCCCGGTAGCAGCAGCGAACGAATTCACCTTCGCGCTGCCTCTCGCTTCAAAACGAACTAACCGGCGAAAACACAGCACGCACGAAGCTATCAGCACTCAGCGCACTCTGCCCCCATCGCAGATCGCTTTCAAGATAGGGCCCGCGCCGTCGCGCCATACGCAGCCGCCACCGAATTAGAACCCCCCGCCTACCTCGCCTCCCCCCCCCCTTGATTTGCGCACGACGGAAGATGGCGCGCTTCCTCCCCGTTTTCCTCTTGCGCGCGCGTGATTGAGCCACCATCGTCGATCGGCTCACGCTCGCACGCTTTCACTCGCACATAAGCATGCGGCGCGCAGCGACGATGTTATCACCCTTGGACTTCATACAGAACATCACGGAGGCGACGACGGCAGAAATGCGCCTGGAATGTCCGTATAACTGCTCTCGCAATAAAAAGTGAGCGCGCGCATCTGACGACGTTTCGGGACGCGTTCGTCGTAGCTGCGCGTCGCTCATAGTCTACTGCGGCTGCACGGTCGAGCATTGCGCCGTCTCTCCCGATTCCCCACATTTCAATTCTGAGTAGAGCTAGCTCTCTGCAAGGTTCACCATGGCGGCTTAGAGACGCGTTCGTCACTGCATCCGCAGCACGTCTGTTGCAGCAATGTGCCATTTAGCCTCGCTGGCTGATGAAATCTTTACGTATACCGATTGGCACAGTGCGTGAGATTGCGTAATTTTGATGATTCCGGGTTGTGGACTTACATTGGAAGTGAGAGAAACAAACCCAGTGAATTGGATGCAAAGAACGGAAACAAAAAATTCCATGAAGATATAAAAGAATGGGTAGAAAGAAATTAGAAGGGAAAATCTCTACGATAACACAAGGAGTGGTGCCTTGCTATTTGAGGTTCGAACTGGTTGCTAATGGTAAAAACATAGCAGAGCAAATATTCGCAAGACGATAAGGCGTGTGTCTCCTGCAGAAAAAATCTGGAGACCCCTCAAAACATCATAATGGAAGGCGAAGGTATACGTACACCTTCCAGAATCGCTGATGGGTTTCAAGTGGACGGAAGCGTTAACCGGGCAGCAGTCGAGATATGAAAGAGACGTTTAGTGTATTGGTGTAAAAAAAAAAGAAACACGGATTCTCGAGACTGATAGGACTGGATCCGTTAAAGTTATAGGTAACTGTACAAGGTAGATATTGAGATTAAAGAAAGCGCAATATATTTATGGGTGGGGTTCGGAAAGCTGGTCGGGCCCCAGCCCTGCCCCCCCCTACCCCCCTACTCCCCCCCTTGAAAAATGAAAACTTTTTGTCTATATTCGGTGACATTGGCCTCTTGCGAGTCAAGGGTGTATGGTATACTACATACATTTTTTTCCTTTGTGCATATGGCAACGCCTCCTGCTCGTGAGTCCACGTGCTGTTCACAAACGACTCCAGTATACCCATTTACTTGAAGTAATCAATCTTGATTTATTGATTTCATTTGTTATTATTTATTATTATTTGTTCTTATTTATTATTAAGGACGGAGTGCTTGAAGCCTGCTTCACCTCCGCCGCCTTCACCTTCACCTCTCCTGGATGGGCCCTCGCTCGCCTTTTTTTTATTATTATTGACGCCCAAACACGAACAGTGCATGTAACCTTACCCATATACAGCTTCGCTGTAATAATAATAATTCAACGTATAGTAGGGCAGGTTCCGGCTATACCTGAAAAATAAACACCGTGCTAGTTTGTCCAGCCGACAACTGACGCAGGACGTGCAGACGCAAAGCCGCATTAAAGCACAGTGGCGTCAATACGACAATATGCAAGTTGTGGTCCAGCATAATGAAAATTTCAGCCACGATGTCCCTGCAACACTGGGACGCCGTACTGCGTGACGGAAGCCGGATGGCCAGCGGGCGTTGGTCCGTCGGGCACGGTACGTGGCAGCTGCTATTTCTCCTTCGGTAAAAGGATTTCTCTCATCTCACCCACTGTGCGGTGCGCCGTGCGAGCGAATGACCGCGCTAACCTTCTAGCAGACTACGGACAATGGTGCATCAACAGTGCCTCGAGCAAGCACGTCTCGCTGCGCGCTCTTTGTGCCGCACCCTCACTGTCGTGTTCCGTAGAAGTCAGTGCCAAATGCCGTCAATTAACAGAAACAGCACTGAAAGCTTAAATTACGTCGATTCCCACAGTGCGTGGGATCTGGATATTTTTTTTCTTTGGCGGCTCTCAATAACTTCTTTTCTTCGACTACCTTCTCCCTCAGCACGTTCTTTTCCTGGTCGCTCTTGAGTTCGCCTGCTAGCCTCCCATCCTGCAGCACCAGCCGTTTTCTTATATATGTCCTCTTAGATGTGTTCTCTTAGACGTCTTTCCAAATTTCTGCTCTCGCCTATATAAACATAGTTACAGTCTGCGCAGGAAATTTTATAAACAACGCCTGGAAACTTTTCTTTCTTGAGCCGGTCTTTCACGTGCACCAGTTCATGCTTCAGTTTGCGGGCGGGAACATACGCCACGTGTACGTCAAATGCCCGCAGAACCCGTGCCAACGCCTCACTGACCCCTGGAACATAGGGGACGGCTGCGTGGGCCCGGGCTCGCACCGTGCGCGACGAAGCACCGTTGCGTCCGCGCCGTTCCACGGAACGAATAAAACTAACAGTGTACCCGCAACGGGAAAGCTCGCGGTGCACCTTCGACAGGTCAGAGACACGGTCATCTTCGCTGGAACAAATCTCATGCACTCTTTGTGTCAAAGAAGAGGCAAGTGAGCGTTTGTGGCAGGCTGGGGGAATAGACTCGTAATGCAAGTAGCGACCGCTGTGCGTTTCTTTCCTGAAGACGCCAAAAGAAAGGCGGCCGTTTTTCCTCTCTACCAGCACGTCTAGAAAAGGAAGACGAGAAGAGACCTCCGTTTTAGTTGTAAACTGAATCGATGTCTCTATGCTGTGCATATTCACCGAGAATACCTCTAAAGATTCCTTCTTGATGATGCAAAAACAGTTATCAATATAGCGCAGAAAAATCTTTGGAAGGCGGTCGAAGGAAGTCAAAGCCCGTGTCTCCAGTGACTCCATGGCAAGGTTAGCCGCCGTAACTGAAATGGAAGCACCCATCGCGGTTTCTTGTTTGTGGATCACATCGCGAAACGAAAAGTACGTGTTTTCAAGGCAGAACTTCAGTAACTGCAGAAGGTTCTTCTCTGTCCAAGGTGCGCTGCGAACTTTCCGGTTGCGGGTACCCTGTTAGTTTTATTCCTTCCCTAGAACGGCGCACACGCAACGGCGCTTCGTCGCGCACGGTGCGAGCCCGGGCCCGCGCAGCCGTCCGCTATGTTGCAGGGGTCAGTGAGGCGTTGGCACGGGTTCTGCGGACAGTTGACGTACACGTGGTGCATGTTCCCTCCCGCATGCTGATGCACGAACTGGTGCTCGTGAAAGACCGGCTCAAGAAAGAAAAGTTTCCAGGCGTTGTTTATGAAATTCCCTGCGCAGACTGTAACTATGCTTAAATCGGCGAGAGCGGAAATTTGGAAAGACGTCTAAGAGAACACATGAAATACGCCAGAAAGAAGAATGTTGTTTCTAACGAACTTGCCGAACACGTGGTAACTTCTAATCATGAGGCTGACTGGGACAAAGCAAGCATAATCGCGAAAGAAACTGGTGTTCCCGTCAGTGTATGGAATCTCTTCTTAGCCAGGCTAAGAAAAAAGTGTCAAACAGTAATGATCGCAATCTTCCACCTGCCTAAGCTAGGTGTCTCGGTCACGTACTAAAACGGGCATAAGCTCGCTTCGTCGAGCCACTTTTACAGCGAAGCTGTTTATGTGGACCCTGTGCCCCTTCGTTGTCGGACTTTGCTAAATAGGGGCCACGTGACCTAGCGGGAGAGGAAAAGAAGAGCTCAACAGGGGGAAAGGGGTTGGAGGGACCCCTATCTCCTTGTGAGAGCATTACCTCATACAGTTGTCACAAGGTTCATTTTCGGCATCGAGCCAGATCGGCATCAAAGTTATCGATTATTGATTCCACCCTGCCTCGAAAGCAACAACTGTTATGCTGGTAGTTTGCGGCCAAAAAACAGTGCCCAGCAATTGAAACGCGATACTAGGAGGGCGTGGCTGTCGGTACTTCTTGCTGGCGCAATAAGTGCTGGCAGCCACGTCAATCGTCCAACCAATCCAACCAATCGTCAAAACGATTGCAGCGCCCGCATCTCCAGTAGTGGACATCGCGCCCATTCTACGGAGCTTTGGTTTAGTGGTTGCGCACATTCTATCCCAGCTACAACTATGGGAAGACCACGAGTAGTGCGTGCTCCTGAGGAAGAAGCTGCCTACCGCGAGTGTTAGCGAGAGTTGGCGGTGAAACACGCGAAATAAAATCCCCTGGGAGAACCGCAAAAAAATCACTCCTAAAGCATACTCACCACGCGAAGCACGCAAAAGCAAAAATGAGGAGAAAGAATGGTGAAACAAAATATCTGCTATATAGGCTGCTTGCGAAGTTTCACTTGCGTGGTGTAACAGTCGGTGTAACTAGCACAGCTTCGCTGTTCGACCATCTTCACGAACTGGAAGGGCGGTGTTTTTTTGTGTGTGTGTGTGTGAACAAGGCTTCCCTACGGAAGCTGAAATGTCTTGAAGTTTTCTGAACCTTTTGATGTTTGCTCGGCGTTTCTCTGTTTTACATTTTCATCTCGACTGCTGACCGTTTAATGCTTCCATCCGCTTTAAATCCCAATTCTCCTGGAAGGTGGACATTTCCTAAGGGTTGCGGTTGGTGAAAGCCTTCGCATTCCATGATGCGCCGAGTTGTCTCGGCATTATTGCTGCAGCACACACATGCATCAAACTGTTGTCAATATTTCCTCTAGTACATTTTTGTCCGTAGGAAAGCAGCTCGGTCCTCAAATAGCAAGGCGGTACCGATTTTTCTAGTTACACGCTACAGTAACTCTAGATTTTTCGTAGAAGCAGCGTACCGTAGTGATAAGCACTGGGCACGAAAACAAAGGCGGAGAGTTTTCTATTTCACCTCGGAGGAACTTGAAGACAGAGAAAGGCTTATATATAGGAAATCTCTAAAAAAAAGAGTTTCGTATCAGCCGATATAGAAGCAAATGAAATGTTACGAGACGATGTTGCGAGAGCTACCAGCGGTGGACGTCACAACTGCCGCGCTTTTACTTCTTCTTTCCCCTACTCGCAACGCGGCGCTTCCGGTTTGCACGGCCTGCGCCGATTGTTCACACTGCTGCTAGCTGTGCTGCTGCAGGCGGCCGTTGTAAGCCTCGTCTCGGCTCGCTGGGAGTGTGCCTCCTCCGAGAAAACGAGGGCTGTCGTTTGAATTTTCAGCTGTTTTCGGGGCGTACATCACTGCAAAGTATACTTTGTGGAGACGACCGCAATACCGTGCTTTTGTTTTTGCTCCCGAACAATTCCATGTACTTGTATTCCCTTATGCAACTGTGCATGTTTACCTTCTGTAACTTTCTGGACTAATATATGCACAGCTTTGTGTTCATGCTGTCTAATTTATTCGCTGTTTTTCACCACATTTCGTGATTTGCAATGGCCAAACCATCTGAGGGTCACCTTTTCAGCAGCTCAGCATAAGTTCCATTAAGTTTTATTGTGATGGCGATATCTACAGTGATTCTGATTCTGATATCTCCAGCGTACAGGACGTATGTCATTCATGCGAATTTTTTCTCAGAGGAGCAGGCTGCCATTGTAATGTCTATTAATAGAATTTAGCCAAATGTGCATACTCGATTGGCAACCTGAGAAAGAAGCATGGAAGCTTAAGCAACAAGTTCGTATCCCCATATCACTCCAATCTAAGCAATCAGACCGCATCACGGTCTACGGGAACACTGAAATGGTGTCAGAAGGGTTATTTGATCTCGTGTGAGCGCCAAACCAACAGTCAGTCTATCGTATCATCCCTCGGCAGCAAGTGGCAACCGCCAATCGCAGCCATGGTACACCTGCTCCCTCCCTTCCCAAGTTTCGACCGTCGCTTTACAGACGCCAGCAATATTGGTGACGAATGGACCAAGTCGATAAAAAGGTACGAGAACTTTTTTTCAGCGAGTGACATCACGACAAATGCAAGCAAGAAAGCGCTCCTCCTGCACTACGTCGGTGAGGAAGTGTACGACATATTTCGCTCCCTCCCCGACAGCACTACGCAAGCTGCAACAGCTACAAGCACGACCCAGACCAAGCAGAGGCTATCGACGCCAGCATACGATGCCGCATGAGCGAAACTGTGTGCATAGTTTGCCCCGCGAATGAACTCGACATTTGGGATCTACAAATTTCGTCAAGCCCAGCAAAACCTTAGTCAGTCATTGGGCGCCTTCTACGAGCGCCGCCGGCAGCTTTCTCGCCACTGTAACTTCGAGAACGTCGACGCTGAAGTCCAGAACCAAATCATCCTCGCCACAACATCGTCTCGCCTTCGAAAATATGCAACGCTTCATTCCCTCACCTTACCGGACTTAAAGAGGGGAGGATGCTCGAAGATATCGAACGGGATGTATCTGACATTGAAAAGAACGTCGACAGCAATGCGGCGCTGCTCGCAGTGGACAAGCAAGGACAGCACCACGGCTAACACCAAATAAATGGGCAACAGATGCCACGACAGACCAATGCACTGCAACGACCTCGTGTCTAATCAGCACATTGTCGCAACTGCAGCGGCAAGTGGCCTCACGAAGGCGGACAATCAAGTTGTGCTACATGGGGCAAGATATGCAAGGCATGTAACAAGGTTGGTCACTTTGCACGATTCTGTCATTCAACGAGAAAAATGGTACAAGCAGTGGACTGTGACAATGGTCCAAACAGGAATTCGCAGGCAGTCTGCAGTAAAAAGTGTTCAAGTATCAAAGAACATGCTGCTACCTGTGACACAAGTTCAAGCAATCACAAGCATGTTTTTGTTGCCATGAGCTCACCTCAAGCAGGCCCATCTCCAAAAGTTATTGTCACTGTCAACAATGTGCCACTCTCATAATCGACACAGGTGCAACAGTGTCAATTGTTGGCGAAAATGACTTTAACAGCTATCGCCTCAAGGTAAAACTCCAGGAAACATTCATCAGAGTGTTCCCAAAAAGCCACATATCCACTTTAACTTCTAGGCAAAGCCTCTTCAACAATTAGATACAAAGATAACTGCACTGAAAAAGACATGTCATTCCAGGAAACTGTGCACCACCCTTAAGCTTCACAGCAGAATCCAACCTGGGGCTTGTCCAGATCACATACCAAGATAATCAGTATCGAGGTGACAAGTCAATCGTGGAAGCATACCCCAAATTGTTTAGTGGAGTTTGAAAACTCAAAAACGAGCACATTCACCTTTTTGTGGACGATACTGTCCCACCTGTTGCACAACCACACAGGCGTATTCCGTTTGCTTTACGTGACGCCACAGAAAAAAAATTTAACGCCTCCTGTCAGAAGACATAATTGAGCCAGCCATCGGACCTACACCGTGGGTGTCCTCTGTGGTTAATGTGCCAAACCACATCAGCCTGATGAAATTCAAATCTGCATTTACATGCGTGTTGAAAACATTCAACTTGAACGACATTTGTGCCCAACAGTGAATGACGTCATTGTTGCCTTAAATGGAGCAACAATATCCTCCAATCTTGACTTGAAGAATGGATATCATCAGTTGGAACTTGACCCTTCCTGAAGGCACCTCACCACGTTCTCAACACATGTCGGCTTGTTTCGCTACAAACGCCTGAACTTCAGTGTCAGCACTGCAGCTGAAATGTTTCAGAACACCATACGCCATGAGCTCAATGGCATCCGCAATGCCCTGAATGTTAGTGATGATATTCTTGTCTTTGAGCAAACAAAACTGGAGCATGACACCTCCTTGGAAGCCGTTCTGCAAGGACTCCAAGAAGCTGGATTGACGCTCAATGAAAAGAAGCGTCACTTTCATCAACGTGAATTGAAGTTTGTACTTATTTTTTCAGCTGATGGCGTTCGTCCTGATCCCAAGAAGATACCAGCTTTCCTACAAATTCAAACACCGCAGTCACCACAAAGTGAGGAGCCTGCTAGGAATGATCAACTATTCAGGCAGATTTCTGAGAAATCGTGCTGACCTCACACAGCCTTTACGTGAACTGGCATTGAAGAATGTTATATGGGAGTGGACAGAACAACAGCAGAACGCTCTTGAGAGACTAAAGCAAGCCATGTCCAATGCCTCCACCTTTGCTTACTTTGATCCATCCAAACCGACAGAACTGGTGGTAGAGGCAAGTCCACATGGAGTGGGTACTATTCTCACACAGCGTGACAATGAACACATTTTAGCGATAGCTTGTGCAAGTAGAGCGCTTACACCAATTGAAATCCGCCACTCCCAAATTTCACTTGAGATGCTCGCAGCTGTATGGGCCATGGAACACTTCTTTCTTTACCTTTGTGGAATCAGCTTTCTTTTGCTGACTGATCGCAAGCCTTTAATGAGCATACTGGGAAAGCCAAGATCATCACCATCTGCCCGCAATGAGCGCCTCGCTCTACGCATTCAACAGGACAAGTTTGGTGTACAAAACACTGCAAGAAGTAGTAACCCTTCCAATCACCTTTCCAAGCATCCAGTTCCCGAGACGAAAATGTGTGCCCGCATCGACAAGGTACCTGATGAGTATATCAACTTTATCCAGCGCCATAACATCCCAAACACCTTCTCGGTTCAAGAAATCGTTGACCCAACGAAAGCAGACCAGCAGCTACAGTCACTAATCAATGCTATCCAGCCCCCAACACTCAACAGCTGGGTCTCAGCTGAACTGAAGCCATTTGCATGTATAAAGACCGAACTAACAACAACGGTTGAGGGCCTCGTCCTTCGAGGAACACGCCTAGTTCTTCCCACTACCCTGCAGAAGCAAGCAGTGCTGCTCGCCCACAAGGGCCATCAAGGGATCGTCAAAACTAAACAAATGTTGAGAGAAAAAGTGTGGTTTCCAGACATAGATAAGCTCGTGCACACTTTGATTAAAAACTGCCTGCCATGTCAAGCAGCTGTTCCCTAAGCAAAGTAAGAACCACTTGCCATCACGGAACTACCCAGTGGTCCCTGAGAAGAAGCGTCAGTCAACTTTTGTGGTCCCTTCCTAGATGGAAAGTACGCTATGGTGGTGATAACTTCTCACGATACCCAGCGGTACAAGTCAGACACTCCACGAGGGCCAACAATATGCTTCCCCCCCCCCTGCGACAAGTGTTTTGCCAGTTCGCGATCCCTGACCAGGTTAAAAGTGACCACAGGCCACCGTTCCTAGGCAGAGAGTTTGCTGCACTCTCAAAAAGTTAGGATTTTGGCATTATCGGATCACACTTTTGTGGCATCAAGCTAATGGCGAAGCTGCACGGTTAATGAGAACATTGAAAAAGCGATTTATCACTAGTCAGCTTGAGAACACAGATTGGAAAGTAGAGCTCGACACTTTCCTGAGGTAATACAGGTCTTCAAAATACCTGATTACAGGAAGGTCACCGTATGAACTGCTATTTGGCAGACCGATGAGAAATCTTCTGCCTTGCTACGCTGAAGCTGCTTCGGAAACGGAAGACATAACCAAGTTGAAAAGAACTGTGCTGGAGAAAAAGGCGTACAACAAACAACATGCCCATGCACGAAGGCACACTCAACCACATCGCTTCTGTCTCAGTCAACGAGTCTTGTGCAAGCAAGACCGACAGACAAGTTCACTCCGCACTATTACAGACCCTTATATCATTGTCAGTGTTCATGGATCACAAATCAAGGCATCGAGAAGAAATAAAGTAATAACTCGCAACTCAAGGTTTTCAAAGATGCCTCTGGCCTTAAACAAGCGCTAGCCAAAACATCATTTGACTGTGATGACATCGTCTACCTACCTCAATGCCAGGTCCTGCATGACCTGTATTGCACCAGAGTTCTCCAACACAGCGCTACCCAAAGAGAAATAGAAAGCCTCCACGTCATCTTTATGATTGAGGGGAAGGGACGCAATATTCTTTTTTATAATCTTTTTCAAGTGTACGCCGCGATTTGTGGACTTAATAGAATTTATAGTTTGAAGAAATCGGAAACAGAAGTAAAGAAGGCGAGCTGAGGGCAGGTGGCACGGAAGCTGGAAGGGAAAAAGAACAAAACGAAAGAAAAACGCATTGTATGCGTTCATTTTCAGTGTTTTTTTCCCCTTTAAACATTATTGTCTTTGTAATGCCCACCTCCTTTGCTCTCAACGGCGAGTGGCAGTATTGAAAATAAAATTTAAAAAGTGTTAGGTGAAGAACGTGAGGAGGAGTTCGAGCGGCGAAGCCACGGTGGTAGCAGATCGAGTTCGACCCTCGGGGAGAGCTCCTGCCGTTGTTCATGCTACGGCCGGTGACCAAGGGCCAGATGCGGAGGCCTGTTCCGGGACCAAGGACGACGCCTGCTGAGCGGCTCCTGCCAGGGCGAAGTTGCTGAGGGTCGTTCCTGGTCGAGGCCTACCGAAGTGCTGCCTGCGTGGGTCGACCCTGGTTCGCGGTCCTCGTGAGTCGCGGCCGGACATCGCAGTGGTGTCCTCAACGTAGGCTGGCGCCGCATACGGTAGCGCAGCCGTATGCGCTACCGTATGCCGCAGCAACCGTGCCACCTCTGCCTCGGCCGTACCGTGCAACGACAAGCGAGCTGTCACGACCCAAACTATGAGTTGGTTTTTTGAACTCTTGACGCGCCGAACGCTGGTGTAGGACTGGTTGTCTTGACTAACTGTCCTTCTCTGGACTGAACGTCGCGTACAACTGTCTGAGCGTGAAGCTTGATCTGTGATGCTGTTTTGTTTTCTTGTCCTTTCCTTTCCTTTACCCATCGTTTTCTGTGTGAAGATTAAACATTTGTTTTTGTCTACTAGCGTTTGTTGCACATCCTTCCTCGTCCTAAGACACACAAACTAGTGACGAACATCCATAATCATCACAATGATTTCCAGACCTGACGTTGTGACTGTTTGTTGACAGGAGACGTTCATGACTTTTCAGCAGTCAAATGTTTTCTGCTTATGATTTTCTCAATCACATCGTGTGCGCATTCATTTAACTTTCCCCAAAGGGGGTAGTGAAGATCTATTAACAGCGTTCAGCCAAATTTGAATACTCGGTTGGCAACTTGGGAATAAAGCATGGAAGCTTAAGCAACAAGAAGGAATCACCGTATCACTCCAATCTAAGCAATCAGACCGCATCCTGGTCTACAGGAACACTGTAGTCGTGTATAACTTTAATTATTTAAAGTCTGCTGTTTTACGCGCCAAAACCACGATATGACTATTACGCCCGCCGTAGGGCGGGGGGGCTTAGCCACCTGGGGTTCTTTAACGTTGCGCGGGTACCTTTAGGGCTGCCGTTCGTGGGAGCACCTGGCAAAATGACAGCATGGCGTTCGGCTTGGTGAGTCGAAGACCTGCAAAGGCAAACCACAGACCTGTGGTTCCTTCTGATAGGCATACATTTCCACTCGGCAATCGACTAAATCTAGCCAAAAGCGGCATACAACAGAGGAGCAACCACAAAAGAGTGATGTTCTTTGCAGTCAATCCGGGCATCCTGGGACATAAATTTGAGTCCACGTTCGTGAGTGCCAAATAGCTCTTGTCAAATTCAGTGGCACTTCATTGGCTAGCTCGTTCGGTGCAACAAACACATTCAGTTGGTTACCCTCGGAAAGTGAGTCTACAAATCGAGGAATTCACAGCTCACTAGCGCGCCAGACGATGAGCCCGTCACTGGCGCTGCGGGCTCTTCGCAAATATCCCATGAGGCTTGTTTATTACTAGCCGTTTGCCGATCTCATAATATTTACGTACTAGTGACGCTTGCAGATGAATGGATGTTCCTTATACGCAGCCATCGTGGCGGCGAATTGCGCCTTGTAACACTCCCAGGGCTAGGCATATAAGGGCTGAAACGCGATACTCGGAGCACGTGGCTTTTTGCGCCACTGCTTGGGATAGATCGCGTACAATACAGTGCACGCTTGGGTGACGCATTATGTCCCAGCGCTTTCCCGTGACGCCATGTGGTCCGAGCATCGCGTTTCCATCACTGAGCACTCTACATAAAGGCTCGAGAAAATGAACGTAACTTGATTGGCATGCGTATAGATTTCGGCTCCCACCAATGGCAAAATTGTCGTTCACTTTCCGTCACCTATAATTTAACCCTTATCTATAATTAAAGTTAAATGAATCAACAGTTAATCTATCGCCGCGGTTTTTCTTGATATCGTTGCTTCTGAGGCCACCCAGGCCCTCATGGCCAAATGGCACTCGGAAAGCAACTCGAGCGCTGCAGTTCCTGAAATTCCACAGGTCATTATAGTTGCGCTGCGCGTCATTTCGTGGGGGTGCCACGATTACTGTCTCTCGATAATTTTCAGCGTTTATTTTTTTTTTGTCTACCACTCTGCACCTCAAGTCCGCGAATGAAGGATAATGGAGAACAACCAGTGCTCCTAGCGGCCTCGAGCTGGAAACAGCTGCGGTTCTTGTGAAAACGCTATTTTCGCTAATAGCTAATCAAGCAACTGTGCAACTAGCCCCCACATCCCACATGTGCACTACCGTGCAGGAAACCTGCACCAAATTGCGGGCAAAGCTTCAAGTATTGTGAGTAGTGTCCGAACTTGGAGACATTTCTGCGTACATTGCAGAGAAACTATGGTGTCACTGGGCATCCAACTGTTTTATCAACTTCAAGACAACTCTTGCAGCTCGTCACAACAGCGTCTTCGTAGTGAGTAACGCAGGGCGATCACAAACGCACCAAGTACATCAAGAATGAGCACACATTAGTCCCTCTTATGTCTGCATGTGTTCGCTCCCAGCTACTCACTATACGAAGATCTTGTACCAACAAGTCCAAATTCCTATCATCCTACCAACGGCTTATGTCGAAAAGGCCAAAATCCTGCTAGTATTACTATCATAATTACACAGTCGCAAAAGGATATGTAAAATTACATATATGAGCCTAGTGAGAACGACCACGTTCAGTCGAACTGTGGCTGAGTGGCTACAGCGAACGGCGTCCGAGCATACCGGTAAAGTCAACGTGAGTTCGGTCATCGATTCGGGACCTCGTGCACCATTTTTAACCCATTCTATCATGTGTTTGGCACACTCTGGCCAGAACTGACCCTAGCATCATAAAAAGCCAATCATCATCGGGAGCTCGTGTATTCACGGTAAGTCAGCTCAGTTCACTGATTGGTCGCATATGTTGCTCTCATCACGGGAATTAAACTGAGGAGTACTTCTGCTTGGGCAAGTTGGTGCGACACAATGCTAGCTTAAACAACGCACAACATTAAAACAAAAATACGCACAGGACGTGCACATGTCCTATGTGAGCGTGCATTTTTGTGTTCGTCTTTTCCCGCTGTTTAAGCTTGCCAAATGTTAAATTTCACACTGAAGCATGTACTAGGACCTTCCTGGTCGGTAGACGTGCCACTGTGGATGTGACATTGCTCCCTCTTCATCGTGCAAAGAGAATAGTCGCCCATCACTAAACAGGAGTAAGCAATGCTTGTCCCGACTGACATATGTGAAAGGGTTTAAAGCTTTGTGTTGCAGTTTTTGAGGAGATGTTGACTGAGAAATCTTTTGCGGGCATCGTGCACATTAATCAGCTTCCATTTCCCCAGTGCGCGGCTAGCCAACCGGAACGTGCTGTGGCTAACCTCACTGTCTTCACTCTTTGATTCATCTCTCTCAGGCGGGCTCAAGGAAATGGCACAGAATCCGTAGAAATTAGGCGCTCTCAATGCTCAACTTGGTCGCGACCGGCGGCATTAGCCAGCAAATTCGCAGGTTCAATTTTGACAGTAGAAGCGCTACTACACAATTAGACAACCTCTTCACGTAACAGCCCAGTTTTAAAGATCGGCAGGCTCAGCTCGACCTCCTAATAAATAGGACAGCACTTTTAGAGCTTAATTACAATAAGAAGGTTTCAAAAACGCAAGAACGGTGACGCCGTCTTTCTCAATTGGCATTCGCCGAGCCGAACTTCGGTGACGTTTGGTGGAATTAAAAGAAAGGTATACAAATTTAATGGCACTCTCTTTTGATATTTCTGCTGGTAGCACGACACCACGCGTTCTCATGTCCCTATTTATACGAAACGATGGCTGGAGAAACCTCTGATTCAGGGAAGAAAAACCACAAAAAGGCCGGCCGCCGAACGTGAAACGCGAAGGCCTGCGGTGGTCCCTTATATGCATAAGGTCACCCATCAACTCAAGAAAGTTTCCTTGGGCCTTTTCTGCGCCAAACAAGCTTTCAAAGCTATGCACCCGCACCTACGGAGAAAGCAGAGGAGGATGCCAAATTCCGCATGGGGCCTCATAGGTGTCGTGCGCTGTCGGCGTGCTTTATGCCATTCCACTCTCATGTGGTAAAACGTACGTTGGCCAGACAGGGCGTTGCGTCAATGAGCAACTCAGGGAGCATGCGCAAAAAGTAAACAAAAGTGTAAATTGAGGAGCGCACCTTGTTGCGCCTATAAACTCTTGCAGCAATTGTGAGGCGCGACTTGATCGGGCGTTGCTTCTTGGCAAAAGCAAGAATGAGCATGCGCGGCTAGCCTTACCGGCCTACCGCATAAAAAGACAAGGCGATAATTGCATCAGTGACACATCTTCGTCCCTGCACCCATCTGAATTTGAATTCCTACGTTTGTGCATGTAATAATTTGGCAGATCTCACTAATGTAATCTGTGCGCCTGCGTGGTTGTGTGGCCTAGGGTTTATACATGCATCGACGACAAAGAAATAAAGAAGTTGTTAGTCAGCGCCAGTGTGTGTCGTATCTTCCTTTTGTGGTCCGTCTTAGGTGTTTGCGCTGTAAGTTTAAGTTCAGAATTATGGACCAACTAGGCCCAAATGAAGTTTTACTTAATCGTTGCTATATATATATATATATATATATATATATATATATATATATATATATATATATATATATATATATATATATATATATAAACTTTGCTGCTAATCAAATAGCCAGGTCCCTGCAGGCGAGTGCACGTTTTTGCCGGTGCTGTATGCGTCCTTTCATGGATATTTTCCAAGTTCTTGCGTGTGGCATCAATAGCACTTACCCTGAGCGCAGCTGAACTCGAGCTCTAGCCCGCAGTGCCCAGCATAAGCCCTTTGCTTGTTCGCAGGTACAGCACCTGGTGATCACGCCCCATCTGTTCCTGTGCCCTATTTATGTTTAACTCTGTGCGCAACGGCCGACGGATAAGGCCAAGCGGATCCTTTGAGTCTTTTTTTTCATCAGCAACATCATTTTATTTTATGAAACCAATACAACAAAACATGGATTGGTCTCATAGCCAGCTCGGCTAGTGAAAGGGCCAAATACAAGATATTCACTAAAGAAATGGCAGACATTCAAACTACATGTACAAAAAGACGTGAGATACTACAATAGCGGTATTGCAAATATGTAAAGCGCATACATATTCTGAAAAACAACAAAAGATAGCTTTATGAATATGCAAAACCAAACACAAAGGTTCAAAAGTTCTGAACAGACAAGAAAAATATTTTTCAATAAGGCCGAAAAATTATGTTTCAGTTTCATGTCATCGGGAATCTTATTCCATATCTGAGCACCACTGTACTCTAATAGCCTTTGACCGTAAATGTTATGACAAGGCGGTAGGTTAAATCTATTATTAGCGGCGGCTCTTGTTTGTCTCAGCGGCGATATAAACATTGTAAGAGGAAATGGATCATTAGTTCTTATTACTCTGTTTTTTATTTGAGCTATCTTTAGTTTGTCTGCAACTGATACCGATAATATTTGCAGTTCTTGAAAGAGTGGTCGACTAGGGTCGGTTGTCTTCGCGAAGGTTATGGTACGAACAGCACGTTTCTGCAAGCGTAAAATTTCCATGTCAGGTGCACCGTTCTCGGCCGTCATATCGCTCAATAGGCCCGGTGTATAGGAATCGGATTATGTTAATTCAATCATAAGTTATTGTATTTAATTCAAACCCAGCTAATAAATTAATCGGAAGCGCGTTCCTTGATGCGCCTCCCCTGAGCATACTTCGGACTCCACGTCTCGAATTCCCGCGGGGGTCATCGGCGCGCACCGTACAGGTATACAGTAGGAAACCAGTCTTTTCAATTCAAAACAGCTTGGCCCGAGGCCAGTGCCTATAAATAAGGGTCCGCTGTACTCTCGTCTTTTGTGCTCTTTCTTTCAAAGACGTGCAGCGCCATTACGAAGGCTTACATGTCGCCGTCCTCGGGCGCCCTTGGCAAAGGCTCGGACGGCAGCTCCTCGTCCGACTCGTCCGGGCTCAGACCCGTCAGCTCCGGCTCCTCGTCGTCCTCCACGCCTTCGATGATGCCGCTCTCCTTGTCCGCACTACGACATAACCGCAGTATGCAAACACGCACTTTTCTCCCTGTGCTGCACTAGATCATGAGAAATAGCCTTGGAATAAATCGCTGCCTACTATATTCGCTAGTTCAGTGCAGCCCAGCAAGCCATTCAATCACAAGCAGCCAATGACTACGCTTCCATGTGTCTCAACGTCACCTAATTGCTGCTCGGTGCAGTAGCACGGTCCCGCACTGTGCCCATGGCATATTTCCGATGAAGATGCCTTAAGAGCTAGTAAATGAGGCATTTAAGTTAATCTTTTGGGATATATTGAGCCACGTTGCCAGCATTTCAAGAAATCGCCAAGTGCGTAATGATAAACAAATCAACAGAACAACTGTTTCTTAGTTGGACCAGATAGAGGTGCTGCTTCTTAATGGAAAACCTTCTTACGTTTCCTCGGAGACCTTAAAATTTTAATTTTTTATACTTAAAATATGGTAAATCACCTTGAATCCTGACTTATCAGACGCGTGAACTCTGAAGAGAGGTCACACCAGAGAGCAAGCGCGATGACCGAAGGCGCCTCGGCCATATGGGGCCTTCCATTATAGGAGGGGCCAAATTATCTTATGCCCTCGCCAACATCACGGCTTGTCCAACCGATGCAGTCGTGCTGTGGTGAAGTGTTGCACTACCGCAAATGACCGCGGTCGTCGGGAATTGTTTTCGACCGCGACAATCGCGGCCGGCGGCAGTGCTTCTGACCGACTCTAAAAGGAAACGTTGCTCTCCTGACATCTCGATTTGTGAGTCGAATAAGACGCAAATTGTTATATACTTTATAAGGCAGCTGGGTCAGATATAGATGCACTAGCTGACATAGCTCTACCCGTTGCGATGCAGCTTGCTCACAATCCATTTACCTACTCATTTATTCATCAGTAACAGTGTGAACCACACTCGGGTTATTACTCGAGCGGAAAATGAAAGTTTGAAATGACCGGACCGCATGGTGATCGGCGCCTTTTGCGACGCCGGTGAGCGCTAGTTCATCCCGACAAGGCTTGCTGCTAGCATTTCCTGCCGACAACAAGGCCGTCCGGCGCTTTCTGGGCTTCTGTGACGTATTGTCGCCGTTTCGTTGAAAACTTCTCGAAGCTAGCGGAACCTTTGACTTGCCTTACAAGGGACGACAGGGCATTTGCCCGTACGAATGAGCAACAGATGGCCTTTGCTCAACTATGACAACGCATGCAGTCATAACCCGTCCTGGCACATTTTGTCGGTGAGGCTGACATCGACGTGCATACTGACGTCAGTCGCATCGGTCTTCGCGCAGCTTGTCCAGTGCCAGTACGGCATTGGAGTAATAGCAGGCCCCGCACACTCTCAAGTTTCAGCGATCGCCATAGAGGGCGCAAAATCAAACGCGGCGCGTTGCAGCATAAAGCGCGTAAGTGGAGCTACTGTAATTAGGGTAATTCGTGTCTTTTCACAGGGCGCTCAACACGGCTCAATAGTTGATCTATAAATGTACATATAATAACCGACAAACATAGTCAACAGGTGTCTTTTTACAAATTAAGTAGGCAGTTGTTTTTATTGAACTTCTGTTATGAAAGTATGTGCTTTATTACTTCATTAACACGGCAAGCTGGGCGAGTTGGTGATTGAACATGTTCCTATGGGTGGGCAGCACAACCCGGACGAAGGACAAGAGGAAGTACACAATACGAGCGCAGACTAACAACTGGTTTATTATTTCAAGCAAGGAACTATAATATACAGACAATGTAAACACGTGTAAAGTGACGTTTACAATGGTGTTAGCCTATCTTGCCATTCAAAAAACCAGTTTCTTCCTCCTGCAGAGTGATAGAAGTTTGGCTGACGCATGCGCCTGAGTTCACATGTATGAAGTAGGCCTCTACAATCTGGCGGTGAATTTGATTCATATTTTTGTACAGTATTTCAGTTTGTTCAAACATGGGTTTGCATGAGCAAACTCTACAATGCGCGGCTAGATTAGAACCTGTTTCGTTCCTGATCGCACCTTGGTGCTCCCTAAGGCGGATGTTAAGGCAGCACCAAGGTGCGATCAGGAACGAAACAGGTTTTAATCTGGCCACGCATTGTAGTGTTTGCTCGTGCAAACCCATGTTTGAACAAACCGAAATACTGTAAAAAAATATGAATCAAGTTAACCGCGAGATTGTAGAGGCCTACTTCATGCATGTGACCTTAGGCGCATGCGTCAGCCAGACTTCTATCACTCCGCAGGATAAAGAAACTGATTTTTGAAAGGCAAGTTAGGCTAACACCCTTGTAAACGTCACTTTACACGTGTTTACATTTTCTGCGAATTATAGTTCCTTGCTTGAAATAATAAACGAGTTATTAGTTTGCGCTCGTATTGTATACCTTCTCTCGTCCTTCGACCGGGTTGCGCTGCCCACCCATAGGAACATGTTATTACTTGAATAGAGGTTTTGAGGCCTCACTGACGTGCAATAAGCAGTAGGCCATTCGTATCGATTGCAGTTGGGGTCGTTTATCAATGCAAATTGTACGGCTGTAATATTTGCGAACGGGGTGCTGGTCGTTTCCTTTGAGCAGCATCAAGCAGGTTCGCTTTAAAGCACTTTTCTTTTGATAACAATAATATATCATCCAGTTCATGCGTCCAACATTCGATAGCCGCCACCAAGCTTACGTGTTTAAAGACGGTGAATTTTATCAGCTGCGTCGTTTCACTAGCATTACTAGAGAGTACTAAATTGTATGAGGACTGCACGGCTTCTATCGTTAGTGGTCTGCCGCATCTGGCCGTGTAATGACATGTTCCTTGAAAAAAATGCTGCTAGCTAGCACGAAAATTCATCACTGCAATAGAGCACAGTCTGCTTGGAGGCCATCCACGAAAGCGAATTAACCTTGCAGCCTCCGGGCGTGTGCACCGGTGAGCCAAAAAGCAACGCTTCGCATTTTCAAATCTGAATTTCTGTGTATGTGAGGTGGATAAAACAGATTTCTGCGGTCATTTCTTAAAAGTGGAAAGTAATAACAATTATATAGTCATTGCTCTTCAAAGGCAATTCAAACGAGGCTCTTGTTATCTTCTTGTTATTTGTTTTCTTTGTTTGTTATTTTGCCACGTCGCTAAAATTCCTAACATTGAGTACAGCATAAATAACAAATAGTTCTCGCTGTTTCTGCATAACTGATACCGCGTGATAAATTCACTGCACATTAGTAGCAAATGTACCTCCGATGACACAGTTAGGTTAATTGCATTTGAGACATAATAACATCATTGTGTTTATAACTAGTAACTGGCGGAAACAATCGCCATCTAATCGAGCCTTGACTAAGCACAGCCCACACAATAACACCACTGAAATAAATGCAGATGCAAAACAATGTTACGTGCGTGCGTGCGTGTGCGCGCGTGTATGTGTGTGTGTGCGTGTGTGTTTGGACGATAAATGTATCCCAAAATCAAGAAAACGTATATAGCAGTCAACAGGAAGCTCGTGAGTCACTCTTAAAGGTGCTAGGCACTGACAAAACAAATTATTTCGGAAGACTGTTTTCGCAAGTCTTTCTCGTCACATTCTAAAACTACTAAAAAGTTATCAACAAATCTAAACCCACGTAGAACTTGCATGGGTGCTGGTCGTTGTGGCAACAGTCTGTCTAACTTTGCTAAGAAAATGTCACTCAAAACGGGAGCAACGCAGGATCCAATACAGATACCGTCCCTTTGTAAAAAGATGTCCCCGTTCCACTCCACATAAGTTTTTATGTTCATATGTTCATACTTATGTTCATAAGTTCTTACGTTATTCATCTTCAGCCAGTACTTGCACTACGCATCCAGTGAATAAATCTTCAGTTGTTTGTGCGCCCTGTGTACGTGCCGTTCTTCTTCGCCTGGTGCCTTGCGTTCTCTGACGCTTTTTTACTACGGATATGAACTAACTAGCCCAA
Organism: Dermacentor variabilis; assembly: GCF_050947875.1. Classification (NCBI taxonomy): domain Eukaryota; kingdom Metazoa; phylum Arthropoda; class Arachnida; order Ixodida; family Ixodidae; genus Dermacentor; species Dermacentor variabilis. Next base: position 19,915,422 of record NW_027460280.1, read on the forward strand.
AAATACATCTTGAACTATTATCTCTGGACGTACAAGCCAGCAGTGAATGTGTCACCCCTCGAAGTAAAATCAAGGGTCAGAATCCACAAAAGGCATGCTTTTGAACACTTCACCTAGAACCGTCATTTGTTGATTTATTGGCCACCCGCCGCGGTGGCGTAGTGGCTTTGGCGTCGCGCTGCTAAGTCCGAGAGCACGGGGTTGAATCCCGGCTGCGGCGGCCGCATTTCTATGACGGCGAAGTGCGAAAACGACGCCCTTGCGCCGTGCACTGTATGCACGTTCGAGAACATCAGGTGGCCGAAATTATTCCGGAGTCCCCCGCTACGGCGTGCTTCATAATCAATCGTGGCTTTGGCACGCAACACGCATGATTTTTTTCATTTCTTGGACTAACTATGGTTTCACCATTTCTTGCTTGCATGCTTGTCATGACTTCATCATTTCTCTTTTCAGAAAGACGGAATAAAAAGAGGTTATTGGTCTGCAAGCTGCCCACACCAAGCCGTAAGAAGCTCAGCGGTCACTATAGTGACATCAGGTCCTCCTGAACTATGTGCCTCACCATGAAATGATTACAAGTTTACCAGATAGAGGGGTGTGAGCCCTATTAGGAACGCAGCAGCATGCAGCTTTGTATCATACTGAGCGGCAATGCTAAAATTTGACATACCAGCTTACCTGAAGGCCGTTTTATGACAAACAGAGAAGTACGTTGGGTCGCTACTTCTTTTCTTTTCTAGTCATTACAACCATGACAACCAGAATAATGTAGCAAGCTCCTACTTGCTAATGCACAAACTGTCATGTGCTGTTTTAAAATCAGCTTGGCAGGTATTACCACCAAATCTGTCATGCTCCCTCACAACGATAATTTGTTACATGAAAATGCAAGGAATGTTAAAACAATTAAAAGCGCTCGATGAAATCTTGAGGAAATGATACTTCATATTGACTGAATCTTTGGCAGTCACTCTTACACGGTTCATGTACAGTTAGCATGAAATCAATAACTAGGCTAGCCCTGCGCCGTAAGATAAGAGACATCTAGAAAAGGCAGGCTCACACAGCCGGCCTACTCCGCACTTAACAAACATGACAAATGACTAAAAACAATTTTTCTTTCTCTTCAAACAGCATTGATCAAGCTGAGCACTCCCCCCCCCCCCATTGTGTTCCCAAATTTCAATAAAAGTTTGAACAACAACAAAAGATTTATGAAAAATGCCGGCAGAATAAGTTTGACTTAACGTTTAGCCGATCAACACTGGACGACTAAGGGAAGCTTTAGCGTGAAAACTTGTAATAATAATATTTGGGGTTTTACGTGCCAAAACCACTTTCTGATTATGAAGCACGCCGTAGTGGAGGACTGACCACCTGGGGTTCTTTGACGTGCACCTAAATCTAACCGCACGGGTGTTTTCGCATTTCGCCCCCATCGAAATGCGGCCGCCGTGGCCGGGATTCGAATCCGCGACCTCGTGCTCAGCAGCCAAACACCATAGCCACTGAGCAACCACGGCGGGTTGTGAAAACTTGTCTTCTTCACGGACCCCACAAATATTTTTGCTTATTGAAACGTTGTCTCCAGGCTGAGGCTTCCCTTGCTCACCTCTATTACTCGATTGAAGTGTTCATCTTGCAACCTCTTTGCCTTGTTTGAATGCATCAAGCGAGATTTTTTTTACAACTTCAAACCATAAATTGCGTTCTCTCAGGATATCTTAGCAATAATTGGGCTTGCTTATATGTTTATTCAGTCCCCTTGTTTATTACATGATTTTTGCAGAAGTCCTTGTAACCACTGTTGTCTCCATAACGTTCCTTGCCTTCCTCTCAGTGCTCCACTTGTTTCAACGCCTTTTCTACCGCACCTGAACATGAAATGTGCAGCAGAAGTATCAAGATCAGACAGTATGTTCTGGGGGATTTAGCATAACGTTTTTTTGTTTTTTTTTTTTGTTTTCCTACACTACGTGCCTCTCGCCATTGTCTTATGAAAAGAATGGGGCATTGAAGCTCGAGTGTATCTTACTGACACTACAACTTTCCCGAGCACGTTTTATGTTTCTTTTTTTCTTCTAGCTGAAATCATTGAATGCAGACAATATACGTATAGTGGAAACATGGCAAGCAGCACTGTACGAAACTACAGCACTAAAGTCACCCGTTCGAATGACCGAGCCTACCTCCTGGGGGTTCCAAAAAACTTGCGGGACGATATTCTTTTCTCACTCGCGATGACGAGCCCACATCTGGCTTAGACTCCTGACGAACACTTGCCAAAGTGCGCGGATGCGTTGCTGGCCCGGGATTTCGGCAAGCATCAAACAGTATCTCAAAGGCTGCCGTCAATGTCAGTGGCGTAAGTCCCCATCCCTGACACCCCGCCGGGTTATTGCAACCCATTGAACCACCCCATAAGCCATTCTACCAAGTCGGCTTGGACATTCTTGGTCCTTTTCCTCTGTCAACCGACGGCATTCAGTAGGTGATTGTATCGACCAACTGTTAACGCGTTATGCAGAGACAAAAGGCGCTCCCACGAACCACAGCTTCCGAGGTAGCGCAGTTCTTCATGTATCCCATTGTATTGCGTCATGATGCCCCGTCCACCGTAATTACAGACAGAAGGACGGTGTTCATAGCACAGCTCATGGACGAAATTTTTCAATTGAGCAGCACCAGGTATCGAAAAAACGACTGCTCACCATCCGCAGTCCAACGGACTTAAAGCACGTTCACACTAGGCCGACCCGACACCGACGCCGACGATCGGCCGACTAGTCGGCAGACTGTATTCTGGCATTCTGCCACATTAGTCCGACAACGCCGCCGACGTGACCGACAGCAGCGGGTCATCGCAGTGTGGCAGGATTTCGTGACGCCGACAAGACCAGCGTGCAGACTGCCGTTGAGCCAGTCTCCGTGAAATCGGCCGCAGAGCGAGAACGTCGCGCCGACAACGCCTTTGTATCGTGCTCGATGTGAATGGAAACCTACTTCCGAAGTTGAAATGCATGATTGTCAGCCCTTGCCAGCAGTCTATGTCAAGCCAGTGCCGACTTTGTTCAGCGGAGAGACTACCTAGAGCCGAAGGGTTCATGCACGTATACTCTCTACCTGCAGGCCTGAACTAACGGTCCCGTCATGCTAGGCTGATATGACGGTGATTTTGGCCTCTAGAGTTCAGTATAATTCACTTCTGCCCATAGCGGCATGAAATGGACCGCTCTTCACTTCGTACAGTCCGCACAGAAGCGGCGACACGGCAAGGAAAGTCAGAACCTGCTACCGAAATCAGCCGTGAGAATCGTTTACGAAGCTCGGTCGCTCATATATCAGCTAGTCTGTGTGCAACATTGAAGGCGAAACCACAGAATGCCTATAATAATTAGAGAAGGGAAACTGTACCTTCCACAAAGCAACGGAAATAAGAGTAGTGGTGGCGTCGTGAACTAAAGTATGCGACAGAGAGATGGCGCTGTCAAAACTAATATTATAATCATTACGTAGTGAGCAATATGGCTGCTGCGCTGGTGGGGCGGGTCGCGCTGCTCGCTCGCTGGTCTTGGGCATTTGTTACCGCTATCCGGCCAGTATTCGTGTGTACGGTACTTTAACATGACTACAGATATCTTTATTATGTCGCCAAGTCACCGAGGGGTCTGAAGTGGCAAAAAACACTTGAAACAAGCAAGCTTGTATTGTTTATTATCAATGACGACTGAAGCAGTGTACATGTCCACAATTTTCGTATAAGTCCGGTGGACTTTGTGCTCTCAGTCGCTGAGTTTGCAACATTCAAAACACAGATAGCCGTCTATTTAATTGAATTGAAAGCTTAACTCGGGCTAATTTTTCTCATTATGTTCGGCGACCCGCTTAAAGCATGGAGAACGAAGCAAAGTTGTTGTGTCAGCAAAAGAAGCTCGAGCTGCAAAGTCTTATTCTTTTCATAACACATAGGCGAAATACACGTAGTGTAGGAGAAAAAAAAAGTTAAGCTAAATTTTCCAGCACATATTTTCTGCTCTCGATATTTCTGTGGCACATTTAGTGTTCGGGTGTGTCAGTAAGATACGAGTACTCAAAGGAAAGGAAGGGACGTTATGAAGACAACAGTCCTTTCAAGGACTTCTGAAGATTGTGTGAATAAACAAGAACATAAAAAACACATAAGCAAGCCCAAATAATGCTCGCAGACCCTTGGAAATCGCTGTTTACAAAATTGCTTGAGTGCTTTTGATTGTTCTAAAATTATTTGCTTTTTCATGTATCAAATTATTGTTGTTAAGGAGCATGTTGTTATTGCCTGTCAAGCTGATTTGAAAAGTGCACATGACAGAGTCTGTGCATTAGCAAGTAGTAGCTCGCTACCTTATTTCTGTTCTAGTCGTCATGGTTGTATAGAAAAATGAAGTCGGGACTCAGCATGTTATGTCTCCATTTGTCATAAAATGGGTTTAAAAGCAAGTCAGCTCGTATGTAAAATTTTAACATTCCTGCTCAGTATAGTACATAACTGCAGACTGCTGCTTTCCTGTAGAGGGCTCCCACCACTACATCAGGCAACTTTCATAGAGAGGCACCGAGTTCAAGAGGAGGAGGGGGAACTTTATTATTACAGAAGTCGTTGCGCGGGTTATTCCTGGGTGGTTCTCTTTGACAGGGCTAAACTGGCGATCGCGGCTCGCCGGGCCTGGTCGAGGGTCGCCAGTTGGCTTCCCAGCTCCAGTTCGGAGAGTCTCGCCTCCCAAGACCACGTAGTGAGTGTGTGTGCTTTGACTCGTGGCGAAATTGCGTCGCCCGGACGGCCGGTGCATTCGTGTGTAATGTGAGGACCTGTTGTTATTGTGGTGACCTTTCAGCTTTTTATGACTTGGCGTAAGCGACTTGCAGACCAATAATCTCTCTTTGGCAGTCTTCATAAAAAAAGAACTAGGGAGCCATGACAATCATACAAGCAAAAAAAGGGTGAAACTAAAGTTAGTCCAATAAATGAACAAATCACGGTTCCAGGTGAAGTGTTCAGAAACATACCTTGCGAAAATTCTGACCCTTGTTGTTACTCCCAGTGGTGACTCATTCATTGCTGACTTGTACATCCAGAGACAACCGAGTCCAAAGGGGTGAACAAATATGATCAGCGTCTTGGAGGCTGAGTCGAAAGAAAAAAAAGCCTGGATTACTATTGTGGAAGAGTGGGGGAGTTTGTTATTCATTTCTGACTAAGCACAGTGCACTAAGGAGTCTATGACAGAAAGCCACACACATGCAACACTGTTTTGCGTGTGCATTTCTTTGCATGGTGTCCTTGTGTGGGCTGTGCTTAGTCAAGCCTCATTTAAGAGGCAGTTGTTTCTGCCAGATACTATAAATAAACACAGTCATATTATTATGTCTCAGATGCAATTAATCTGGCTATTTCACAGGTGTGCAGTGAATTTATTGCAGTGGATCATTTATGCAGAAACAGACAAAACTATTTATTATTTATGCTGTACTCCATGTTAGGAATTTTAGCATCGTAGTGAAATAACAAGAGCACCGTTTGAATTGCCTTTTAAGAGCAACAACTATATAATTATTTTTATTTTCCACTTTTAGCAAACGACTACAGGAATCTATTTTATCATCCTCGCACGCTAAGAAATTCAATGTTGAAAATACGAAGCACTGTTTTTTTACTGACCGGTGCGCACGCCCACAAGCTTCAAAGTTAATCCGCTTTCGTGGGTTAACTAGAAGGCACTCTTCACTGGCAGATTATATATTTGGCATACATTAAGCGCTCGTCCTTCTTGTGCACACATCTCTCTGGTTTGCCTATTACACGCACATGCTTTACACGATACATGCAAACCAAATATAGACAGTCGTGGAAAATGCCCACCGCACGTCACAGCACGAGTCAGTTGCGGTACATAATACCACACGCAGTCACGTGTCCGTGACTTCTTGACGCGTACATTTCATTCGTGTAAGTACGAGCACCCTCCAAAGTCCCAACTGAAGCAAATGTGCACACAATGTCCGGTCGTGAGCAAACAACGAAAGCTTATGTTAAAGGAGAAACCTTATGCCAGGGGCGTATAGTCTAAGTGATGGGTGCAGCCATGACCTACTGAGATGTTGTAATGCCTTCGGAAAGTATGCCACAATCAGTTAAACACTGGTATGACTGCGCACAGTCAATAAGCACGACGAACGCGCTTCATGCTGGCCTACGGTGCCTACTCTGGTTCGGGCTTCTTGCCCCTAACAACATGACAGCGCTCGGCTTCACTTTTGGAGAGCCACGTCCACTCCAGAAGCATAAGAGGATGCTTTAGCTCGGGTGCTCCTATATAAATAATGTAAAAGGAGAATTCGTTTTTCTCCGCAACCACTGCACCAAATTTGACAAGGTTTATTGCACTTAAAAGAAAAGCTTAAAATCTAGAGACTGTTGGTTTCGAATTTTTGAGTTAGGTTGTAAATTTTTATTAAAAATTGGCAAAAATCGAAAATTTTCATAGAACAAAACTATCAAGTTTACAACTCTATAACTCAACAACGAAAAATGATATCAGAATTCTGTGAATTGCATCTAACAGTACATCTAAAGCGGACAAAATTTATATGTTACATATGAATATCAAAAAATTAGTAATATGGAAATACAGCTTTTGCAGAACCCTTGTAAACAACGTAACAGATTCACATAAGATGTAAAATAACATATAGAATTTGTCCGGTTTAAATGATCTAATGGATGCCGTTCACAGAACCGCATATCTGTTCTTGATGGAGAGCTATGAATTTGTAAACTTCGTGCTTCTATTTTTTTCAAACTGTCGAATATTTGAAAATCATTTTAACAAAATTCATGCCCTAAATTGAAATTCCGCTTCCAACAGTCACTAGAATTTAACTTTCTCTCTCAAATGCAACAAATTTCATTTAAATCGGTCCAGGGGTTAGCTCAAAAAACGTTCTTGCGTTTTACATGTATTTCAATAGGCCGCGTCGGAGTTGGGCCCGAGCTAAAGCTTGCTCTTAAATACATAACCTCGCACTCTAAAACAAAATTACATCCTTTGGGTTGTATCTTGCCACACAACAATAAACGTCACCTCTCTTGTCGACATTTCCTTTAACGCTGCGAGCCCGGTACTTCCCAGTAACGAACGGCATGCGCGTTATCACATTATCAGCATGTCATAGCATTCCCGACAGGAAAGTAGCGGGCGCAGCGTTTTCAAGAAAGGAAATGCAAGCAAGGCAGATGACGATTATCGTTGCGTGGCAGATATACACCGAAAAGGATGCACCTTTGCCTAAGAGTGCATTTAGCGTGGCGCGGGGACAGATATTTGCTACGCACCATGGAGGAAGGAAAATACATTCCTCCACCGTGGGGAAAACAAAGGACAGGCCCTAACATCACTCTTTGAGAAGCTCAGTTACACTCTTAAGCAAAATTACACCCTTTAGGTCGTATCTTGCCACACAACGATAACCGTCCCCTATCTTTTGCGCATTTCCTTTCTTTAACGCGGCGAGCCGGCTACTTCCAAGTCACGAACGGCATGCCCGTTATCAGCATGACAGAGCATTCTCGACAGGAAAGTAGCGAGAGCAGCGTTTTCAATGAAGGAAACACAAGCAAGATAGATGGCGATTATCGTTGTGTGGAAAAAAATACGCCCCAAAGGGTGTGCATTTGCATAAGAGTGTAGTTCTTACACTCTGGAGAAGATTACACCCTTTGGGGTGTATATCTGCCACACAACGATAACCGTCATCTGCCTTTCTTTCGTTTCCTTTCTTGAAAACGCCAAGCCCGCTACTTTCCTGTCGGTAATGCTATGTCATGCTGATAACGCGCACGCCGTTCGTTACTGGGAAGTACCGTGCTCGCAGCGTTAAAGAAAGGAAATGCGGGCAAGACAGATGACGTTTATGGTTGCGTGGCAAAAATGGTGTAATTTTCCTTAAGAGTGTTTGGCTAGCCCGTCTGCAGTTTATGAGAACGAACGCGTATGCTGGTCGTGGCTTTGTAGGAACCACTTTGCTTTAATTGAACACGTTTCGGGCGGCCGCGCACCGTGGCGAGGATGTGACGAGCCACAGAGCGCCGACCAAGAGGCCGGCGGATGAGAACGTGCTTGCGCGTTTAAATACACCGACGGCGGCCCGAGGTGTGTTGCTCTCGCGGTCAGTGAAGCTCCACGGAAACATACTGTGCCGAACAGGAAGCGCGTATGCATGCGGCTAGGCGTACGCACGTTCTTCTGTCGAGTCTCGTTCACTCTTGCACCGCATCTGCCAATCTTCCCTGAGTCCCTCGAGCACACCGACATCTGCACTAAGCAGGGTTCATCCTTTAATCACTCACAGCAGCCGCTTCTTTCCCGTCCTTCCACATGGGTGTTTTATGTGCTACAAATGCGTCGTCAGCTGTCCAAAACAAGAACGCTGCACAGCTGTCACTGACCTCCAGAGAAGCCTGAGAGATAAAAATTTATCATCGAAAGCTTTTATTTAGAAAAAAATCTGAATAAAATGTCCCTAATAACCCGGCAGCAGGGTCCGGCGATATCCCAATAAAGCTAATTAAAAACATCGGTCCAAAGAGTAAGGCACTGCTGACTAATCCCGTAAAGCAAGATATTAGAACGAAGAAAACTCCGGTTCGATGGCGCGAAAGCAAGATGAACCTCATCTACAAAGGCAAAGATGACAAGGATAGCAGGACTTCGCACAGAGAAGTTACAGTAACGTCAGTGGTGCAAAGAATGGCAATGCAAGTCATCAAATTGGAACTGTCGAAGTGCGCGGCAGACTGGGTTCAGGTCAGGGAGAAACTTAGAGGATAATATGTTTGTACTTACTCAATGCACATAGATTTCAATAGCTAAGAATAGACCTTATTCGATTTAATTTTTAGGTATTGAAGACGCCTATGACAAGGAAGACAGGGAATTGTTATGGGACATTCTTTAGCACGAAGGCCGCTGTTGGTGATATATAGTAGAGACAACAAGTAGTATGGGGAAGTCGAAAAGGTAATGAAGTGGTGGGAATTCACGTAGGACTGAAGCAAGGATGTTCTCTGTCTCCAGGCATAAAAACACAACCGGCAAAAAACGAATTAGGATTTGATTTATCCCACATGTGTAATGGACAAATGGTGGAACAGAAGCCCTCTGAACTGATGTATGCGGTCGACATAGTGCTAATGGCGGACAATAAAAGAGATTTACAGGCACTTGCGAGTATGTGTATCAACACAAGGACAAATCTAGGCCTCAAGTTTGACACAGAAAAATAGGGAATTATGATCTTTAATGAAGAGACGAGTAACTACGTGGTGTCAATTCAACAGCAAGTCATACCCATAGTCAAGCAATATAAAAACCTCGGCGTATACACAAACGTAGGAAAGACTTACTCAACCCCCCCCCCCTCCGCTAAAAGAATCTGAAAATAAAAGGAAAGCGCAATGTTGCAATAGTGAAACACAGAGCACTGTGGGGCCAAAATAAGTATGAGGTGGTGCCGGGAATCTGGAAAGGAGTATTGGTGGCAACGCTAACGTTCGCAAATGTAATTCTGTGCTTAAAATCGGATATCTCGTCGGGGCTGGAAGTTGATCAAATATCGGTAGGCCGGTTGGCTTTCGAGCCCACAGTAAAACCACAAATGAGGCAATGCAGGGTGACATGGGTTGGGCCTCTTTTTAAGTCATATAAGCACAAAGCAAAATTAGTTTTGAAGAAAGACTCAGGAACATGGATCAAAATAAATGGGCAGCTAAAGTGCACAAGTATATGTACTTGAAAAGCTTGGACACAGTATGGAGGAAGAGGTCAAGGAAGCTGGCAACCAAGTAAAGGGTAATTGAAACTGTAAATGTCAACCAGTGGTCATCAGAAAAGAAGCGAGAGAAACAGAGACAAGTGAATTGGGTGCAGAGAATGGTAACCAAAAGGACCACGGAGATTTATAAGAATGAGAAGAAAGAAATTAGAAGGGAAAATCTGTGCGATAGCACAAAGGGTAGTGCCTGGCTATTTGAAGCTCGAGCCCGTTGCCTAAGGGCATACCGGAGCAAACATTCTGAAATATATGAGGCATGTGTATGCTGCAGCAAAAATCCGGAGACCACTCAGCACATCCTAATGGAATGCGAAGGGATTCACCCAGTGAAAACCGTAGGTAACGTGCCCCTTCCAGAATCGCTTATAGATTTAAAGTGGACGGAAGTGTCAACCGGTCAGCAGTCGAGATAAGCAAGTGACGCTTAGAGTATTGGTGAAAAAAATCAGGGAAGAAATTGATACGACCGGATCTCGTATACAGTCATAGCTAGCAGTACATAGCAGATTTTAGAGGAAAATGAAAAGGTTCACGATAAGTATACAAAATTACTAAATTTATGGGCTATTACGTGCTAGAACCACTTTATGATTATGAGGCACGCCGTAGTGAGGGACTACGGAAATTGGGCCACCTGGGGTTCTTTAACGTGCGCCTAAATTCAAGTACACGGGTGTTTTCGCAGTTCACCGCCATCGAAACGCGGCCGCCGTGGACGGGATTCAATCCCGCGACTTCGTGCTTAGCAGCCCAACACCATAGCCATTAAGCAACCACGGCGGGTAAAAATGCTAAATACAAAGCCTGTATAGCATACCTGATTAAATCAAGCAGGCTAGGTGACTATTTGTCACCGCCCGGTTTCAAAAAGGATGCCATTAAATCATTATCAGCAGCAGCAGCAGCAACGGTGTAAAGGTCCAAACGAGTTTCTCGCGTCACCTTTCCTATCTGCTGCGGTTTTGTCATGTATACACACGCTCTGAACCACCCCCTGACTCGGTGAGCCAGACAGCAGCAGCAGCAGCGGCAGTGGGAAAGTATAAGGAAGAGGCAAATAAAGCTGCGCTGTAATGAAACAGTGCCTGTTAACTTTCACATTCTTTTTTTCCCCAATGCGCGGGCCAGGTGAAGGCTGATCTGAACACTAGGCGTTACGTGTTTCCTGTTGCCGATTTCCGCCAAGTGCCGGCTGTTGTAGAATTTCCTTGGAATTTCTTTCTGTGTGCTCGAAGTTTGCTCGTTTCCTCCGTGGCATCCTAGTCCCAGTAGAACTCGCGTGTGCCGTGCTGGTGTAATTTATGCTAATAACATACTTTCCGCTTGCACTTTTGTCATGTACTCGGCGGTTATTGTCTGAAAGGCCCTTAACGCAGGGCAGAGGTGCAAAAACAACTTATTTTTCTGCAGCAAAGGGGCTACACAAATGTGTTGGAGCAGGCGGAAAGAAAGCTGTAGCTTTATAACCTAAACAATAATTCGCGCCTAACTAAGCTGTTGGCCTGCTAAGCACGAGGTCGCGGGATCGAATACCGGCCACGGCGGCCGCATTTCGATGGGGGCTAAATGCGAAAACACCCATGTACTTAGATTTAGGTGCACGTAAAAAAGCCCAGGTGGTAGAAATTTCCGTACGGTGTGCCTCATAATCAGAAAGTGGTTTTGGCACGTAAAGTCCCATCATTTAATTCTTAATAATTCACGCTAGTGATATGTACAACTTTAAGTGCCAGCTCGGTTACTAATGTGACCAGGTCCTATCTTAGGCAGCGCTATAAATAAATGTAACGCGATCATTGCATGGTTCATTTAGGCCCTAATTCATGGTTTTATTCATGCTTCTTTTGTTATCGTTGTGCTGCGCCAAGCAAGAGCGGGAGGACATGATAGAAAGATCTGCTAGCGCACATGCTTGTCGAACATTTATATTACGTATTTTCTCTTGTTTGGCGCTATACAATAAAAATTACACAGTGCTTGAAAAAAAAATTTGAAGGCCCAATACACTCTGTGAAGGTGGATTGCCAGCGAAGCTATTCCCATCAACTTAACCTATTCTATCTTTATGAATCAAATGAATACGCCGTAAAATGCAGTGTATAACCATTTATTGCACAACGACATTCACGACGGCTTTATGATCGCTGTGGTATACACTGAGGTTTTCGGTTTTGACAGTTGCCACGTCCTTCGCCAACCTTAGGTCGACACACGAGTCACAGATGGTGGTCGGTAGTTTCTTACTCGCTTCTACGCAGGAACCTTATAGCAGCGCCAACCCATTGTTCGGTGACCTCTCGCCGCGATCCATCGCGCACGGTGACACCATACCGCCCGCGTGCGCTACGTGTTTTCTGCGCTAAATCGTCGATTTCTAAGAAGCCGAATTTTCTGTGGATCGCCACGAAAGAATAGCCGGTTGGTACAGGTAAGCAGCTTCGCTGCAAAAAATGAACATACGTTCGATGAGTTCACCCCTATATTTGCAATTAAATGGTTCGACAAAGTGCTCCTGTGTTCATGCATTTTTCGTAACAGGTTTACGAGGCGCACTTACGCACCGGAATCAGACTCGATAACAATGCATACGAAAATGAAGTCGCCCCCATATACATACGTATTGTAACGTTCACTAGAAAAACTGATGCTTATTGATGCTCAGGGTCGCAGGCGTATCGCTGGCGTTTTTTCCAGGCCCGGCCATTTCTTTATATGGTTTCGCACGTAAATTTTTCGTCATATTAAATATAAAGCTCATGTTCTTGACATGACGAGAGCTTTGCTGTGGGGTCTTCGGATAGGGATGGCATCAACAGGTGAATGCGCGCGCGCACCGACACGTCGAATTCCCAAATCCCCACAGTGTGAGAAATAACATGTGCATTCAGCCTGCTCTGTGCATTCAGTCTGCATTGCGTCCGTCAAGACTACAGAACGTCGTTTTTTGCAGCAGTTGCGAAAAATTATATACAATTAAAAAACAATCACAGACTCCTTACGCATGGAGCGCGTTGGCAATGCAAACTGAGCAGATTAAACTTTCACAACATATAAACAAGAACCAGTCCTGCCGCACTGTGCAGCTTTCGTAACTCACCCATATTTCGCATTCTTATCATACGTAAGGTACTTTACGAAAGCTGCTTTCGGTATTTTCGAACAATAATCACACAAAACAAAACAAAAGCCCTTTGCACAAACTTGCCGATGGCAGCGCGTGCACGCTTCCATTCAAGACAGTCAAACTTTTACACCTCCGGGTTTCTTCAAGTGGAGTGATGCGAAAGCCATTAAGGCAGCCTCGTCACGTTGTTGTATTGTTCCGTTATTCTAACTTTGTAACACAGCCCCATACAAGAACTTCGGCAACGACGTTCGAGGCAGCGTAACTTGCGCGAAGAACACCAGACGCACTGCTTTCCGTAGAACAGTACAGTGACTAAGAGCAAGTGTCATGGCGCCGACGCAACTAAAAATAAACAAAATCAAGAAAGTAAGAGGGGCAGCCGGCAGCTCGCGTATGCTTGCACGCTTGTTCCCGTGGAGACAGCGCGAGCGCAAACACGTGACTCCACTCCACCAATAGGGAGGCGTGGACGTCCTCGCCTACCATCGCCCGCCGGCTCAAGGCTGCTTCACATGCTGCGATTGGAGCGAGAGAAAAAAATGGTGCAATCGCACGCGTCAAGTTAAGCTGCGTTAGGCCTGCGAGCCATGAAATCGACAATCGAATTCAGAATCAGCGGCGTCTAATGAATCAATCCATTACACACGTTAATTGAGAGAAAGCGATAACCGCAATCACTTCTTGTAGCTTACGAACTTACGAACTTACGAACTATTCTAAAACTCTAATAGAGAGTTTTAGAATAGGCGCCCCACACGTTTTGGGGCCCCAAAGAAATAGCGTCGAAGCCACTGCGCATGCGCAAGACGCAAACTCCGTTTGGGTTTTGCGTTGGGAACGCTATTTCACCGATTTAGCGGGAGCCCAAATAGCGGCCCCAAAAGCTTTGCGTCGGCAAACATAGCGGCACCCATCGAAGCGACGGCTCTAACCTAGCACAAAACTGGGTTCGATTCGCGGTAACGCGTGAAGTTCGCAAGCTAGGAGAAGTGAGTGCGGTTATCGCTTTCTCTCAACTAGCGTGTGTTATGAAGATTGACTCATTAGACGCCGCTGATTTTGAATGCGATTGTGGATTTTATGGCTCGTAGGCCTAACACGGCTAAGCTTGGCTGGTGAAGGCTAGTAAAGTTGGTTTGCTCAAAACTAATCGCAACTGATTGTTTGCTGCTTACAGAGAATAACCTCTAAATTGTACTTAAACGCGAATACACGTAAGTAAAAATTATTATTCCTATCATAAAATGGTATATTTTATTTAATTATTTCCAATAGTTTTTCTTTGACGCCGTAGTGGCGCTGTCAGCGCAAGACGCTATCCGCAAACGTCAAACCCTATTCTAAATCTCTTCACTCCTACGTGCCCCAACGCTAACACCCGCAAAGCTCTTTGGGGCCCCAAACTATTGGGGCCCCTATTCTAAAACTCCCTATTGTCTTGCAAAAATAGGGTTCCGTGAAGGAGGTTTATTTTTTTCTGCCTCATTTGGCACCGCCCAATGGAAAGACAACCATTAAATATATGCTTCTTCGACTACGAACAGCACGGTATCCAAAGGGTTAAGAAAATAAAAGATATCGGACATAGAGCATATCAGACAGCGCGTATGAACGATTGGGATATGGTAATGTTAGCGCCTTAGGCCCGTCGAAATAGCGAAAAACGGCAGCACCTAAAAACCAGTGACATCAGTGACGTCAGTGGCATAAGAGCATAGAAGAGCATAGAATAGAATTTATTGACAGGAAAGACAGAGAGGTCGACCTGAGCTAGTGCACTCTAGTCGGCTACTCTGCACTGGAGAAGAGGTAAGGGGAGTGAAAGTACTGGGATGGGTGATGATGATAAGAGAAGTGGTGAGTACTTATGCATATGAGACAGTTGCCTTGCTATAGCCGCTCGTCAAGCTTGGTGTCCGGTAGAAACTTCAACAACACTTTAGTTGCACGCATTGAACTTGCAGTGTCAGGCCATGGGCCGAGGATAGCTTCCTCCGACAGTGGTTGCCTGCCAACGCTGGCTAGGAAACTTTCTAACGACCTTCGCTCCACTATATGCTGGACAATCGCACAGTATGTGTTCCAGTGTTTCAGGCACTTGGCAGTGTTCACAATCAGGGCGGTTCGATTGGCCGATGAGGTCCGCGTAGCGGCAGGTGAAAGCAGCGCCCAGGCGAATCCTGTGTAGCAATGACGTTTTGCTCCGGGTAACCTTCGGGGGCAAACATAATTTACCATAAGGGTCAATCATATGTAGTCGTCTGTGAATGTTGTTTTCGTGGGCTCTGTAGGCCTTTATAAGGTCCTGCATGAGTGCCTTGATCATGGAGTTGGGGTCAGGTCGCGCGTAGGCCATCCGTACTTCATCATAGTAAGAGAAGGCCGAGCTTGCCTCACTGTCAGCGAGTTCATTGCCAATCACACCACAATGACTAGGCACCCATGCACCCATTGAATAGTGATCACGTGGCCACTTAATTCGACACTGTGATGAAGTTCAGCGATTTCCAGCACGAGCAGGTAGTATGGTCCTTTCTTTCAAAAGCATTTTAGCGCCTGTAGCGCTGATTTGGCATCGCAGAATACCGTCCATTTATGAGATGTCTGCGTTCTCATAAAACGGACAGCCTCCCGTATTCCCGCAAGTTCCGCAGCCGTAGATGTCAGTTTGCGGTCTAATTGAAATCGCCGAGTAATTCCAAGTTGTGGGATAACAAATGCGGCCGTTGCGGCAGATGGTGTGGCCGAACCATCGGTATATACTTGTACAGTCCCACTATATAATGTAAATATATGGGACAGGGTGAGCTGTTTCAAGCCAATGGAGGAAACGTAGGATTTCTTCATAATTCCGGGTATCTGAAGCATCACTAGTGGTCTTGGCAATGTCCATGGAGGTGTCTCAGGGATGTTGGTGGCCTGGAACGTGGCAGGTGTAATGCTTGCGTGACATGCAATTGCTTTAGAAGAAGCACAGTCAAGGTTGGTTCTTGGAAGTGTTAACAGAGGATAGTGTGAGTGTCTGGTCAGCAGGCGAAGATAGGTTCGCAAAGGTTCACAAGACCTGTATATGCCGATTGAACAAGCCCGGGCTGTTGGGCCCTTAGTTGACGTGCAGCGTGGCAAGCCAAGGCATATCCGCAGTGCTTGTGCCTGAAGGCTCTCCCGCGAGCGTATACAAGATGATCCCATGTTAGATAGCACAGGCATGCTGTAGCGTATGTAGCCTACAAGAAGTGCCTGGTACACTTGAAGCAAACTTCGCTCGGAGGGGCCCAATCTCAGTCCAGGTATTACACGAAGAACGTGTATGAAATTGATAAATTTAGCTCTAAGCGCAGTAACATGTTTCGTCGAAGAAAGATTGCGATCTATTATCACGCCAAGAAACTTGTGGTGGGAGACTAAAGGGAGCGCCGTTCCGTCGACAAGGATTGGTTATTGTGACATTGATTTGCGCGTGAATGTCAACGCTGCACACTTAGTTGTTGAGAGTTGCAAGCTTCTATGGCGCAAGCACTTCGCCGTGATGGTAGCCGCAAGTTGAAGCCTTGCACGAACTTGTGGACGTGTAGCCCCAGATGACCAGATACAGATATCATCCGCGTACGTGCTGATATGCGTTGTTTCAGGCAGCTCGTCTGCAAGGCCCGCCAGTATGACATTGAACAATATTGGGCTAAGGACGCCACCCTGCGGAACACCTCTGCGAACGTCATGTCAACAGTCTCGCCATCCGAAGTGGACATGAAAATGGTGCGGCCGCTGAGGTAACTGTGCGGCCATGCATACATCCGGTCACCAACTCCAATATCCTCAAGCGCCCGAAGAATCGAATGGTGGAAGGCGTTGTCGTAGGCACCGTTAATATCCAGAAACATTGCACACACCAGACGACAGCGTCTCTTCTCCTGTTGAACAGAAGATACTAGGTCGATCACACCGTCAATAACGATCGGCCTCTTCTGAATCCATTAATAAAATCAGGAAGTCCACCCCTTTTCTCGAGTAGCCATTCCAGTCTGCTGCAGTACCATCAGCTCCATCACTCTACCGACACAGCTTGCCAAGGCTATTGGCCGATAATGTGAGAGAGCATGTGGGCATTCCCCGGGTTTTAGCAAAGCTACAAGACGACTGCACTTCCAGTGGCCAGGTACAGTTGCTGTGTCCCACGTAGAGTTGTAGAGCGTCAGGAGAACTTCTCGAGCTTCGACACCAAGATGACAAATCGCGGAGTATTTAATTCCATCTGGTCCTGGACAACATGACCGGCGGGAAGTAGATATCGCAGCGTCGAGCTCGTGCATGGTAAAAGGCGCATCCAGACAATGATCACTAGATGGTGGAAAAGTCAGTCGTGATTGCATTAGTATACCGTTAAAGGAACTCACAAGTAATTTGCAGAAGTCATCGGCGACCTCCACTTCACGCCGGCCTTGCCCTATGGCCACAGCGCTGAACGGGTGCAGCTGTTGTGGAGGCGATCGAAGGCTTCGCACAATTTTTTAAACTCTAGAGAGAAGTTTTCTCGGATCCAGAGAGCCACAGAATGATATCCAGCGTTGTTTGTCGAGCTTGCCAAGGTGGCGCAGGACATCATATTGAACCCGGCGTGATGCAGCGACGTCTAATGGTGATTTCGTCCTTTTGTATTTCCATTCTGCTCGACGCCGTATCGCGCGAAGTCGCTCGTACTGGTCATCAATAGGTGATCCAGGTGAAGGTGCGCTGAGGTGTCTTGTTGTGTTGCGTAATGTTGTCGCGATGACATATTCAATATTGGATGGTGACTGGATCGCTTGACATGCGGTGTTTACAAATAATTGAAATGTTGGCCAATCGATAGAACGCACAGTGTGTAGAGCAGGGGGATGTAACCATTTCAACTGAATATATGTTGGTAGACGGTCACTTCCTTAGGTGTCGAGATCAGTACACGATCGTGTAGCAGACAGCAGGCTCTTTGAAACAAACGCAATGTCAAGACAATTGCTGTAGTAAGAGCCTCGAAGGTATGTTGGCGAGCCATCATTGGTCACCATCAAGCCTTGACTGAGCATGAAGTAAGCCAAGTCTCTACCGCGGGCGTTCGTCGAAGCAGAGCCCCACATGGGATGGTGGGCATTAAAGTAGCCGATGACTATGTGGGGACCCAGACAAGTCTGCAGTATGGACAGCAAATATGAACAGTCTATGCTTGATGTTAGGGGTATATATCCTCCAATTACTGAGAAGGTGCACCGCTTGTATACTTCATCGTTATGCAAACGTACTCGTTGGAAGCATGTGGGGGAATGTCTTTACGAAGGCACGTTAAATTCCGACGAACAAAAGTGAGCGCATTGCTTAAATTGGGATCATTCCTCAACCAAAGTGGCATGTATCCAGATATGCGTAGTAAAGACGCAATGTTTGGTTCACATATTACAGCCACGGGAAACTGGCATTTGAACATCCATTGCCCAAAGTCTGCGAGGCGGCCTCGTAGGCCTCTGGCATTCCACTGCATTATTGCAGATCTTCGTAATTGGTTTTCAAAAGATGACGCCATGATGCCTTATTGTAGAGCCGCGAGGAGCGGTTTCAAAGGATTTAGAACATGTAGCGCAGTCTTAGCAACCGGCGTCTGTACTCCGCAGAGAAGTGAACGCATCGTAGTTATGAGGGGTTTCAGCATACTTCGTACATTTTCATTTTCTTTCTTATCATTCTCAACCACCTTTGCGAACACATCAATCGACGCATTCAAGCCTGCTTGTTTGGATGGGAGCGACGTCCATTCAATGTCAGATTCCGTCGGCGGAAGCGTCGTTTTATGCTACCCATGTGTTCCATGTACATACTGCTGCCGAAGACGGTATATCGGGCCCGCATCTTCATCGCAGAAGCAAACTTGGGAAGCGAGGAGTTTGGCATGCGGCCGATGGTCCATCTGTACGGGAAGTACTCTTGTCTTGCTGTCGTCTGTGTCGCGATCGGTGCCTGCGGTGGCGTATCGATGTAGCAGCCTGTCTGCGAATGGAGTTGTCCAGCACGATCTTTCGAAGCACTGACATTCTTTCCTTGATTTTCTGGCAGTCTTTTGATGTCGCTTCGTGTGGACCGGTGCAATTTGGATATTTTAGGTCACTAGCATCGCAGCTATCATTTTGAGGGGCCCCTCTACACCGTTGGCATGTTACGCCACCCTTGCAAACTGCACTTACGTGTCCTATTTTGAAACACTTTCGACACTGCACCAGCTTTGGCACGTAATGGCGCACACGGTGTCTTACATATCCAACTTTTACGTAGTCAGGCAATGTTTCAGAGTCAAATACTAGTTTAATACACCGGAATTGACCGAAGCAGTGAATCTGCCCTATTCGTGCGGTAGAATTCAAGAGCCTTTCGAGGTCAGTGTCTGTGATTTCTTTGTCCACGTCAAAGATAACGCCAGTCCAGGTTCCTTTTCCACACGCAAAAAACCAGCGCACTGGAATGTTTCCTAGCAGCGTGGCAGCCTTCAGCGTATCCAGAAGTGACTTGTTGTTCACGTCAACCGAGAGGATACTCCTCCGTGCGTTAATTCTGATCTCGCTAACTTGGCCAGGAGCAATTCGCTCAAAATACTCTGTTAAGCTCTGCCTGTTCAAGGTATTGAGATCATCGGTAGCTGTGGTAGGGACGTAAGCAATAGTGAATGATTGCTTACTACCAGTGTCCTGTCTGGGCAACGATTCGCTGTCTGTTGATGTCCTCCTGAGATTTCTCTTCAAGCGGCAACCCGCGACAAGTGTGAAATCGCTATCCGATTACATTTCTTGAACCGTTGAGCTGTCGGAAGATTCAAGGGCGATAGTGGAAGGGCCAGTGTGGTCCTTTTCATTTCATTTCATGTATTATACCCTCAAGACCACATTTGTCTTCAATGCAGCCAGTGGTGGACGACCAGGGCTTGGTTGGGATTCGTATCCCCCATCCCGGAGGATGATGTTGTGCCCTTTGCACAAACTCTGATGTGGAAAAACGTCCGGGACACAGGAAAATGAAGAGACCACAGCTATAGGTGTTCTTCTTCCGAGGCACTTCTTCGGCATAAGAGCAATTTTGTGAATGCGGGTCCTAACTGAAGACAATAAGTGTAGCGAAGGAAAGCTGAAGCCCTTTTCAGAAAAAGTGACCTTTAGTCATTTAGAGTCATTATAGTTATTCACCCCCTGAATGGAAATATCGCCGTTCAACAGACGATAAATCACCACAAGTCGCTTTAAAGTGGCGAAAAATGAGCAACAGAGGCTGCGAGGGATGAATGACAGGCTCTGATAGGCGTTAGATGGTCGTAACGTCGTACAATGTATCGCTGTGGCGCGTGTTTAAAATGCGGTGCAGCATGCCCTATGCCACATAGAACGCGACAGATATTGTAGTGGGATTTCTATTTCGTCTAGAGCCTTACGAGCTGTGTCCGCACTCCTATCAGCGAATGGCTGAAGTGGCTGGGCAATATGGGTGCAGTGAAGCATGGTGCAAGAGCTGCACTTTATGCCAATTGCACTTCGAAAATGTCAATCGCCGCTATCTAGCCTCAAGACAGCCTCTCGTGTTTTGCTGGACAAAAGCGGCACCGCAGATGGACTTCCTGAGTGCTCGAGATTTCAACTGCAGTTATAGTGCTTCTTATGTTGAGAACTGAATAAGGGCTCAGTGAATCTTATTTCTTTCGAAATTAGCAAGTCACCATAGCATCATTGTGTAAAGAAGCATGTCGTTAATGAAACTACTGCGTCTGTATTTCTTGGCCATTTTGGTTTCCCACGAAAATCATGAAACGACGGCTAGCCAAAGCAACTCAAATGAATGGGGCAATTTTTATTGCTCCATGAGACAGACAGACAGACAGACAGACAGACAGACAGACAGACAGACAGACAGACAGACAGACAGACAGACAGACAGACAGACAGACAGACAGACAGACAGACAGACAGACAGACAGACAGACAGACAGACAGACAGACAGACAAAGAACTTTACTGAGGTCCTGAGGGACTAGCCGGTAGAGACCCGCTGGGGTCCCCGGCACCCCGCTGGCTACTCCCATGTCAGAATCGGGAGGCCAAGCCTCTGCGCTCTTTCACGGGCCCTCTGGACGGCCGTGGACTGGATGTTTAGTTCGTTACTTGAGATGGCCTCGTCCCAGTCCTGTTCGCTGGTGAGTGTTGTATCCCGTAATGCAGGAGACTGCCAGATCATATGAGCTACAGTGCTAAACTCCTCCCCACAATCCGGGCACCGCGCATCGGTTTTGTGCTAATCCTGCTTAGGAAACCTCGCGAGGGATATGACTTCATCTGAAACATCCTAAGCGTGATCGCTTGAGGTCTACATAGTTGTGGTCGTGGAGGTGGGAAGCACCTACGTTCCTTTTTATGGTGGGAGACGATCTCATGGAAGGTTAGTAATGGGTCGCTGTGGCCGTTCTTCTCCGGATCCAATGAAGCTCCATCGCCGTTGCGGCGCGTGAGTTCTCGCGCATGGCGGTAAGCAATCTCATTGGAGTTCGGGCGGCCCGGCAACACGTCGTGGCCTATGTGAGCGGGGAACCACGTAATGTAATGCACGAGGTCAGAATTGCTTTTGTACTTACTTTCCAGAATCGCTGCAGCCTGTCTCGCAATCATTCCTGAGGCAAAAGCCCTGACGGCCGCGCGGGAGTGAGTGTAGAAATATGTCCTTTTAGAATCCTGCATCGCCAGCGCAACGACACCTGCTTTGCTACATCGGCTGTGACAGCGCCTACCGAGGCCGCAAATAGGAGCTCGCTCTTCTCGCTGACCGCCGTGACAGCGAATTAACCGGAGCGCCCATGTTGAGCTGCGTCCAGGAAGGATTCTGTGCTGACCGTTTTCTTTAAGATCGCCCTGCAACGAGCCGCTCGCCTGCCCGTATTGTGCTGTGGGTAAACGTTTCAGGGGAAGGGACCGACGACGTAGATACCTCTTAAGTGCTCGTCCAACTGAACCGTCTCATTCTGACTGTATTGCGGACGCAAGCCTGCCGCCACGGGCGTAGCCAGGGGGGGGTAGGGTGGGGGGGCCTTATGGTGCTGCAGCTCCCCCTGATATTTTTTCGTGCTGTCCATGCACCGGTGACCGAAGAAATCCCCGGCGGCGGAAATCATTCTGTATTTTGTCCAGAACGTCTTTTTCTCGCTCGAAAAGCCATTTCACCGCGAAAATTGCGAACTCGGGCTGGATTTCGCGGCAACGCCCATGCACCGGGAGTCACATAAGGCAAGCAGGCCCATCCGTGCACAAAGTTTCAATGACGTTTTGATGGCGAACGGGCTCGCCGCGGCATGTCGCGGAGGCCGCGGTATCAACACTCTATCATGGAATCTACGGAGCGCGTGGATGTCAATTCCGAAACTTTATCGGTATAAAGTTCTCATAAACTTTTGGCTTGAAAGGTGCATTGACATTTCCAAACGAGTGCCTTAGATTTTCAATTGCGGAACTTTGTAAGCTTAATGGCCCCATAAATATTTGACGCCAAAGGTTCATTAACTTTTCCAAAGTCGTACATCGGGCCAACAACGAGACAAGCCAAATCAACATACTATCAGACAAGTTGACAAAGCCCGCAGCGAGGCCCGATGAGACGAAGCGTTGTGGTGGTTCATTCGTGCCGCCATGTCAAATAAAAAAAATATCACCATTCTTTTTCACCTGCGCCAAAGCATCCAGTGAAGACACTAAAGCCAGCCGAGGAAACTACGTTCTTATTTATTTTTTCTACTTTGACTTTTAATCGTGAGGACACATTGAGGCTCTTCAAGTTGTTTGTTCTCGCTCCCCTAGCCGCGCGCTCCCAGAGCCAGCCAAAGCGCATGCGTTTTTCTCGTGTTGCCCCGACCACCGCGCGGCGCACTTCGGTGCGCGTTAGGTTTTCTCTGGCCGAGCGCATTCAGTTCGCCTGGAAGATTTTTGGCCGCTTTCTAGCTAGTAGACGAGAAAAAGAAAGAATGGTCGCTCGCCGCCATCACTGTGGGGACTCGACGGATTGCAGTGCAACCGGCTTGAGTGCAACCTCTCCAGAAAGTCTTGTCTCGCCGGTGTAGGATACCGAGCAGTATGCGCATGGCTCTTGGTGTACCAAGCGTCTCGTGTTTTCTTCGATGTTCCTTTAATAGCCACATTAGTTCCCCAAAGTAGGCATTCGATTGTGACGAACATAGTTTCCTTTGCGTTTTCTTTTTTTTTTCATTACTGTGCCCCCGCCCCACAAAAGGAAAAAAAAAGTTGTTGCGGCGCAGCGAATTGTCGCATGGTGAAAGTTCTATTTTGTTACTTCTTTTGCGGAAAGTAATGGGCCATGGAACGCTTCAGCTGCCGGATACTCTTATTATATTATTTCGATAGCAGTTATATGGACACTCTAGGCGCATTCCTACCGTCGCCGTCATGTTCCACATAAAGTCCAAGGGCGATAACATCGTGACTGCGCGCCGCATGTTGTATGTGCGAGTGAAAGCATGGGGGGAGGGGGTGGGGGGGAATGGGTGAGCCGACAATGGTGGCTCAGTCTTGTGTGCGCAAGGGAGAAAAGTGAGGAGCAAGCGCGCCGCCTTCCGTCGCGCTCGATACATCGGGGGAGTTGATGGAATGGGGGCGGGATCTAGAATTCTGTGAATCTGTGATTGCCCAACATGTTTATTTGCCTTGTTTGACCCATTATATACTGTGACTTTTTCTTAGATACGTAGATTTATTGGAAACCTATACGTATGTTTAGATATCTTGTTCCGGGGTTTCGTGCATACGTGCAGTGAACTTTGTTTCCAGTGGCACTTTCTTGCCCTTTATCAAGCTGTATCTTCGCATTTGTATATTCCATTGTATCTTCGAATTTCCACTGTACGAGGGCAAGTTAAATGAAAGTGTGAGCCTACCCACCCTACGCAATTATGGTTCTGTTCATTGTCTGCAAGGCCTGCGCTAGCACACAGGCATCTCTCATTTACAAAAGCGACACGCAGGTGTGAGGATAAATGTTCTTTAATGCGCTCATACACTGGGTTGAACATGGTTGCGTGACGTAATGGACGCTCCAGAAATTGAGCAGCATGGTGCCGTGAGGTTTTTCACAGCTGAAGGTGTTTCCCAAAAATAAATTAGTCACCCTATGGCTGCCGTGTACATTGAACATTGAATTTCATTGGCCACTGTGAAGCGTTAGAACAAACGGTTCAAAGAAGGATGCATGTGAAAGTTGCAAAGACGATCCCAGACCAGACCAAAGCCATCGTGCAATCACCCCTAACAAAATTGCAAAGGTTGATGAGCTGATGACACAAGAACGGAGGATAAGCATCGATGAACTGGCAGAGCGTGTGAACATCAGCCACGGTTCGGTTCAGCGTCACCGTTCACGCCATAATTC
Organism: Dermacentor variabilis; assembly: GCF_050947875.1. NCBI lineage: Eukaryota > Metazoa > Arthropoda > Arachnida > Ixodida > Ixodidae > Dermacentor > Dermacentor variabilis. The sequence goes on from NW_027460280.1 coordinate 19,939,846, forward strand.
ATGAACATCTCGGTTATGGGTTCTTGTGTGCGCAATGGGTGCCCAAGATTTTGAACCATCGCCAGAATACGGAGAAGTTCGGCGCTTCCTTTACTCATCTGATCCGGTATCACAATAAGGGTGACGATTTCTTGTCTGCAATTGTCATCGGAGACGAACCATCATACCACAACTACGAGCATGAAACACGACAGCAACGCTTACAATGGAAACATTCGAATTCACCACCCCTAAAGAAAGCAAAGGCCGTCATTTCCGCCGGGAACGTGTTGTTGACTTTTATTTTTCGATCGTCAGGGGCCATTACTGATAGAATTTGCTATATCTTGGGAGACTATCAATTGTTTCCGGTATTGTGAAACGCCGGATCGGCTGCGTGTCGCAATCAAGAGCAAACTACGTGAAAAATTGATAAATGGGGTCATCTTGTTCCACGACAATGCCCATCCCCACGTCGCTGATATGGTTAATACAAAACTGGCAAAGTTCAAGCGGGAAACGCTACAACATCCGCCGTACAGCTCAGACCTATCGCCTTGCGACTTCCACATTTTGGGGCAACCGAAAAAACAGCTCAAGGGAACCAGATTCGTCTCGGACGATGACGTGAAAGTCAGTTGCAGACGTTTTGAAGCAACAACCCAAGGAGCTTTATGAGACGGGAATTACGCGACTCGTTAATCAATGGGACAAATGTCTAAATGCTCATGGAGGCTACTTTTAAATAAAGTACCCCGTTTGTCATATATTCGCATTGGCTCACTTTCATTTAACTCGCCCTCGTGTATTCTGCAGAACTCCTGCTTTTTTACGTGCTCCCTGTTGAGACTATAATTTCGTTGCAACTACTCACGATACACGACCGGTGACAGCTGCTCCTGCGTAATACATTGGAACAAATGACAGCGTCATTGAGATTTTGTTGGAAGCGGAATTTCGATTTAGGGCCCGAACTTTGTTTAAGATATTTTGAAAAATTCGAAACTTCGAAAAAAATAGAAGCACGAAGTTTACAAATTAATAGCTCTGCATCAAGAACAGATATCCCGGTTCTGTAAGGGGCACCCATTACACTATTCAAAGCGGACAAATTCGACATGTCTATTTGCATCTTACGTGAATTGGTTATGTTATGTGCAAGGATTCTGCAAAAGCCGCTTTTCCATAATACTTTATTTTTTGAGAGTCATTTGTAACATAAATTTGATCCGCTGTAGATCTACTATTGTATGCAATTCACAGAATTGTGATATCAATTTTCATTGCTGGTTAACAGAGTTGTAAACTTCATTGTTTCGTTGGCTGAAAATTTCCGATTCTTGCCACTTTTCAATAAAATATTGACGACCTAAATTGAAAATTCGAAAGAAACAATCACCAGAATTTAAGGTTTTCTCTTAAATGCAACAAACCTCATTAAATTTAGTGCAGTTGTTGCTGAGAAAAACGAATTATCCTTCTACACGTATTTATATAGGAGCATGCGACCTGTTTCCCCTTAGGAGAAGGCCGAGCTGCATTCTGAGCCCCGCCCCGACCGAAATTTCTGGCTACGCCACTGCCTGCCGTGTCCAAGAGGCGCCTACCCGCGCTGGAGCCCGAGAGCCTCGTGATCTGTGCCGACCGTTGCGCCTCTATTAGTTCGAAGGTGGTGTTGTGAACAACGAGCTGCACTAGCCTATTCGTGCTCGCCGTGACCGGAATACCGAGTGCCTTTTTGACGCTTTTTCGTATCAGCGCATCAAGCTTGTCCCTTTCAGTCTTAGTCCACTGCAGGGCTGAGACCACATAGTTGCTGTGGTTCATAAGAAAAACGTGATGCGCCCTAAGAAGGTTGTCTTCGCTTAGCCTCCCCCCCCCCCCCCCGCCTTCATATTGGAGACTCTCATGATTAATCTAAGAATATTCTCGGTTTTGGAGGTCAGGTGCGCTATGGTTTTGGCATTACAGCCCCTGGCATCGAGCGACAGTCCTAGAACTCTGATAGAGTTTACCCTGGGGATCTTTACCCAGATTACCCGTCGCCCGTGTATACACATATATGGGGATCTGCTCAAGCGGCACGAGCCCCAGAACCGGCCTTGCGGTCTGTATAACACGAGATTTGACTTGGCCGGGGAGAGTCGGAGACCCGTGCCCCTCAGGAACGACTCGGTCACGTCCAAGGCCTCCTGGAGCGCCTGTTCCACGGCCGCCTCCGAGCCTCCCGGGCACCAGATCGTAAGATCGTCGGCGTAAAGCGCGTGTCCCACATTTGGTACGGCGGCCCGCCGCTTCGAGAGCCCATGCATTGCAATGTTAAAGAGAAGGGGGAGATCACCGCCCCTTGTGATATGCTTCTGTTTTTAGCGCGAATGGTTCTTGCCCCACCTTGACGACCGCCGTCCTGCCCCTCAGGAAGGACTCCACGAACGCGAAAAATCTACCTCCCAAGTTCAACGCCGAAATCTCGTTTAACATGAAGTCATGCGACACGGTGTCAAATGCTTTGGACAAGTCCAGCGCCAGAATACCCTGACGTCCCTGGTCCTGTTGTCAATAACCTGACTCTTAAGCAGTAGCATGGCGTCTTACGTGAAAAGTATTGGTCTAAACCCTACCATATTGTACAGGAACAACCCCGCACTCTCTGTGTGTTTCGAGAACCTGTTGTGTATCATGTTCTCGGCAACCTTACCTAAACACGACGTCAGCGAAATGGGCCGGGGGTTGTCCAGGCTTGTAGGCTTTCCAGGCTTATGAATAAGTATCACCGTCGCCAGCTTCCACGAGTCCGGAACATTACCTTCCTCCCATACCTTGTTGCTTTCCTTCGCAATTGCGCTAATGGACCGGTCGTCTAGGTTCCTCAGGAGCCGGTCGGTTATGCCATCTGGCCCTGGGGCCGACCTGCCATTCAGATTGTGGAGGACTGCCCTGACCTCCGCCTCTGAAAACGGATCATCGAGCTTTGGGACGTCCTGCCCCGCGTATGGAGGGCATTCCCGTGGTTCATCCTTAACTAGCGGTAGATACTTCCGCGCCAGATCTCGGGGAAGGGACGTATCGGAATGCCCCCCGCCCTCTTTTTGCTTATGCACTAGTCTACCTATGGCCAGCCTATGATTACCCTTGGTCTGTTTATCATCGAGCAGGTGCTTAAGAAGGCTCCATTTTCCTCCCGTGCCCATTCGCCCTTCTGCTGCGGAGCAGGCTTCGCTTCACTGTTGTCTGTTGAGCCCCATGCAGTGTTCCTCTATGCTGTGATGAAGCTCCGCGATCTTCTTTCTAAGCCTGCGGTTTAGCCTTTGCACTTTCCACCTATCCAACACAGACTTCTTGGCCTCCAAGAGGTTCTTTAGGATGCTCAATGAGAACTTCCAATTTTGCCACATCTGCCAATAGCACTTTCCTACAAACGGCATAGTTGCCCCTGCTCGTTGTCACTACAACGAAAACACATACGAACATTCGATTTGGTTAGTGTGTTTTAGTGTATAACCGAGCAGTATTGCCATACCGTAGCAGCTCTCCGCGTGTTAGAGGCCAACTGCACCGAAATTTCACTATGGCAATTTTTTTTTAATAAGTGGATACAACTAGAGCAATCTCGACAAAGCCGTAGGGCTGGTAATTGTATAGTTTTCCTATTAACAGTCTTTAAACAGCACCTCAATAGGCAGCGCGAGCACCTGGTGGTTGTCGCTACGACCCAAGTCACAGCACGGCGCCTCCGAGATTTTTTATCTCGGAGCTGATACCGAGGACTTGCGTGCTCGAGGTCATGCATCACTACCGGCGAGCAGTAAATCCCAGACCACACGTACACTTGCCAACGCGCGTAAGCTCGCGTCTACGCGTCTCGCGAGGAATGGCGGTTTGCATCTACAAGAGACGCGCGACAGCGCGCGCTCGATGGGCTCACTCAAAGGCGCCTTGGAAGACGTCACTTAGCACTTTGTTATTGATAGTGTTCGAAAATGCTCCAGTTTCTATAAACGTAATTGTAGTATATTTAGAGCTTTTAGATCAGCACAAAAAGGAAAGAAAAAACCCTTTGTGGCATGATATAAATCTGCCTCACTGACAGTTAATTGTAGCACGCCTTAGCTGCTGCGTAGCCAGCACGCAGACGCGAGGAAGCGGCGTCGGAAACTCCGCCGCTTCGGTGGCAGCAGATGGCAGTAAAATCCCCGAATAACAAAGTAACGACTTCCTCTGAACCTTGCGGCCTTCTCTGTCGCCTGCCACGCCTCTGAAGAGTCCACCCTCCTATTGGTCACAGCTCGTGGTCACGTGCTAGCGCGCGCTTTTTTGGTCCGTAGCAGACGCCGAAGCCATACCCGGGTATCGAAATCGCGCTTCGGTTGGTTTCTGGCGGCGGAGTTTTGGCGGACAGCGTTTCGCTAGCGCTGACGCTGTTTGCGTATTGCGGCGTTGCCTAGTCTATGTTGTGGTTATGGGTGCAACAACCGAGGAGGCTAGGGGAAAAGACTTTTCGTTGTTCCATCCGCAAGAAGCAACGCGGTTCGCCGAAAGATTTGGCTGCAGACGAGGCAAGCTTTGAAAATGTGAGGAAAATGGCCGTTCATCAGAAGTCACTCGTATTTTTTCGCACGATTTGGTGAGAAGCGCGAACATCTACCCTTTCTTCGCACTAGATAGCGTTCGGCACGGCTGTAGTTGTAAACGTTCACTCGCTGCCATGCTACGAAAGCCTGTTGCATGTTGTCTGAGCCTCGCCGTTCACGCTTCTGGTTCGGCAGGCTACATTATGATGTAGCGCACATTCCTTAACACACTAGTTTCGTTGTATGTTGAAACCGTTGCTAGGCTTAGACGCGAAAGTTGCGCTTCATATGTTAGTTCGACCAGCCGTTGAGTGATGCGTATTGCATATTGAAGTGACGCGCATTGCTAGACGTATATTTTTTAGTTAGACTTCGCTGACGAACTCGAGGCTAAAACGGCAGTTCTCATCGTTTGAGACCCCACTGTTCATGCTACTCGCGGTGCAGGTCTATCTTTTATGAAGAGCGCATTGGTGCATGTATTTGTATTTGCGGGGTTGTGACCAAAGTCGACAGTTACTGTGCCTAAGCACAGTAACGGCAGCTATATTTTGAGTGCGCCATCTCTGCTCGCATAATAAATCAGAACGCGGACATCCGCTAAACACAGCCGAAATTATATTGGGTTCAAAAATGTCGTGCAAGACTAAGCTAATTCAAACATGTTTAACGCGGATAGGTCGGGTAAAAGAAACCTCTGACGAAGGAGCGCGCAATGACCCAGACCATTTTCAACGTTCGACGTTGATAAAATTGTTATGGCGACACGCACGGCGGGCTGACATATCAACAGTTCTTATTTTCGAAATTATTTGTGAAATGTCACGGCGTATATTTTCTTCAGTGCATTGTATCATTTCTCAAAAAGCTGCCATACCAAACCTTAGCGTATTCATCTCAGGATCACTTTACCGAAGGCCAACTTGAAACCCAGATCCTTCAGAATTACGGCATCAAGAAAGTAAGGCCCGATGCATTATCAAGCCTTTTTATAGTACGAGCAAAGGCGCCTTCGACAGATTATGGATGTAATACACCACCATCGGTTCTTATAAAGCCTAGACTCCACACCTGTGTTCTAAAAAAGTAAAAGGTAAATATCTACATACAAAGCGCATGTTGTTCCAATTTCTCTTGGCGGCGTTGACGTTCAAATGAAGCTGATCCAAAGGCGTCATTAAAAAAACACCCCGTTAGCTCGCTTGAGCACACCATCTCCCACACCGCAATCGATGTGATCGTAGTGGAAGGTGCTTCGATAAAGCAGTGCAACGTGGATACCGGAAGTTATTGAAGCAACTCATTTATCTCCTGTCACAAACGCTACAACCAAATCCTTCAGGCGCGCAGTGCACTGCGCACCAAAGCGGCGAACGTTGGGAGCGTCTGCTAGCTATACCCGGACGCATATTTCCATTTGCATATTTCCATACATCGGGGCGTGGCACTTGCGGAGACGACGGACGTTTGAGCGCAAGAGGAAATGTGGGGACTTTTGCTCCTTGAATATACGACTCGGCCTAGGCACTACGGAGGAGTTTCTTAGCGCGTGTTGTACGCGCTTGTCCCTACGTGCGCCGGCAGAAGTCCCGGGGCGCGGTAGTGCTGAACCTAGCATCGCAAGTTGGCGGCTCGACGCAATTCTATTTATTCAGTCGTGTTGTTTGCTAATTAAAACAACGTGTCACTATTTCGCATTATTGGCGGCACCTCCAGGACACCAAAGCGGCAACGGGGACATTAAAGCTAGAAGCCGGACTGGTTCGTGGGTTGGGGCTCGCAGAGGCCTGCGTGTGCCACGGGAGTATAAGATCGGCTTGCCGCTATCGCGGACAGCCAATTTTTATGGGGCCGCGGCCTCCGCGGCCCCAACCCACGGGCCGCACTGCTTCCAGCTTTGATTCCCCCGTTACCGCATGGGTGCGCCGGGGATCTTGCGCCGCCTGCTTTAATATAATCTCAGGTGCTCTCCTGAAGCCTCGGTTTGCCGGTTACATGTGCCCTCCTGGAGCAGTGCTTGTAAAAAATGCAATCTATCGCCGCGACTAACAAAGTGACTCGCGTCTTGTACAGCACTAGTCAGAACGTTGCCCCTTCAGAGACAGTGATCACCAAATGGGGCGTCCGTGCCCACTGCCTCACCGCGCGGGCAGTCAGCAGTGGAGCGTAAACAAACTCGACCCCCCTCCGTCATGCCGACACGCCTGACAAACGCACGCTACACGCGCAAGGAAACTTATCCACCGTAGTGCCCAGGCAGAGTCACATATTCAAGGAGCAAAAGCCCCCAGAATTTCTCTCTCGCACCCACTCTTACTCGCGCCTGCGCAGAAACGTCGAGCGCCGTCAAAAGCGCCACGCCCGGTTGTACCTACTAGCAATTGTGAAATAGCTACCACCGTCGGCGCCAGGGAGGACCGAGAGGAGGAGTGCCGGCATAAGAGGAGGAGAGGGGAAATTTAGGAAATGTTGTTACTTTTAAATCATTTAGGAACTTTAGGTGGCAGAGGTGATTAGCGCCATCCATCAGAAGGGCAGTAAAGCAACTCCGCTCCCCTTGCACGGCCTGCCGCGCGCGCCGATTCAGGAAGCCGTGCCCTTTCGCCCCTCCTCTCAACTCCTCTGCCCTCGCCCTCCCTCACAACGCCCTCACCTTCGACTGTCACCGTGACGCCCGCCGGCCCGGCGCCACTTAGCCCGCTGCATGAAGTTCATGTTTGTTTATCTGCTCTTATTGAGAAGCATGCGCTGGGGGGGGGGGGGGGGGGGGGGGGCTGTGCCTAGACCGGCGTGGGCAGTTTCGTCGGTTTCGTGGTCCTCGATAGCTGTGTGCTTGTGCTCCGCGATGTTTCACCCGTTTCACGACTCGCACCGCTCGTGCAACGTGCAGTGGTCCATGAATACCTCAAAACAACCCCTGCAAGGTTGTTCCGGGTGTCTGAAGACAACAGGTGAGCGCGCAGACCCAAGGACATAGAAGACGCATGTACACGAACACAGCCCTGTGCATGTATGTGCTGCACGAGTCTACGGACGTCGTTGCGCCTTGCTTGTGCTACACCTCCCTCTTACCGGTAGAGAATTAAACCTCACAAATAGATGCTCCTCCTCATTGTCGCCTGGTCTATGACTTGTTTTTCTGTGCCAAGTCTCATTCTGCAACTTCAGTAATACCTGTGCCCCACGGGCGAGGTTAATACCATTAAAATTTTCAGACCTTAAGTTTCTTAATGCCATTATATTTCGATCGCTGCTACACGCGCATACTTAATGACATTAACCGTTGCGATTGCGATAGCTGCAGTGCAACGGTTGTTTGCTTGCCAATCGCAATACAATAAAAACAGTTATCTAGGGAGCAGATGTTTAAGAAATGGCATGAGAAACATTAATCGGCGTATTATATGTAGTTTATTTCAGGAATGTCATTGTTCCACCCAGCCGTAAACTGCTTGAAGCCAAAGCTAGGTCGACGGCCAATTCATAGCGTAGCCAAAGCATTGGAAATGGAGAAACGTTCTTGACGCTCACGCTGCCGTGTTTCTTGTATCACCTCCCAAGAAATCTTAATGCTTTCATCCTCGTTGCCACTATCTTGAATTACCTTTATGATAGCTGGCGTTTTCACCTTTTCGATCGCCTCAACTCCCAACTCGTCGCACAACAACAACAAGTCTGACTTCATCAAGCTTCTAAGATCCATGGCACCGGCCCGACTGGTGTTTAGAACTGTTTTCCTTAAATAATTTGTGCAAACACACAATATGCAACAAATTCCCGATTCCTAGAACTATCCAAATAAACACACATTTGAAGTCTGGCGAATCAAAAGGAAAAAAACCACGAGCTCACTTACGGATGCAGCACAACGTCATCTGGTTCATCGGTCCGCTGTTCCCGGTTCCTCGGGACTCCCTGGGTCGAAGGCTCTTTCTTCTTCGCTGTTCCCAGTTCCACAGGACTTCTTTGGACGAAGGCTCTTTCTTCTTCGCTGTTCAGGGTTCCTCAGGACTCCCTGAGTCGAAGGCTCTTTCTTCTTCGCTGTTCCCAGTTCCACAGGACTTCTTTGGACGAAGGCTCTTTCTTCTTCGCTGTTCAGGGTTCCTCAGGACTCCCTGAGTCGAAGGCTCTTTCTTCTTCGCTGTTCCCGGTTCCTCGGGATTTCTTTGGACGAAGGTTCATCCCTAGTGCTGCCACCAGTTGTTGGATCTGGAGGACAATCCCACCGCTGTCCACCAGAGTTTGGATCTTGTTGTTGAGGGCGGGAGTTGGCCGACGTTGAGGAGGATTTTAAGATGAAAACGTGTAGTTTATTTACATTATTTACATTATTAACATGAAGTAATTAACAGTCATTGATGGCCGGCAGCAAATCGGACGCTGCGGCTCGTGGCAAGAAGCCCGAAAGAGATGAATGAATGAAGCAATGCTCGCTTCTCTCTGCACCCTGCCTCTGCCTTTGAGCCCCTTCGGTGTCTCAGGGTCACGTCATTTTCGGCCAATCGTCGAGCCCGCTCAGGTGTCGTCATTTTTCTTCAATGGTAGGCGCCCGTGCGAGTGCAGTCACATTCGGCTCAGGGGGTCGCTCCATGGCATCATTATCTGAGGGATGACTTGCCACCGATATTGCCCCCAGGTCTGCAACTGCCGTCACAATCGGCAGATGGTGTGGCTCCGAGGGCTTCACGGTGACGTACAGCCGGCGTTGCCGTGGTGTTGCATCCCCGTCTGAAAGAGCTCAGCTAGTGCAGACGGGTTGTTTTCGAGCTACCTTTCAGAGCTGCAAAACAACTTCGCTCAGGACCCAGATTACCTGGAACCGTGTCAGGCTCCCGTTTCACTCTCGGGAAGAGTCAAGCAGTGGGACAATAGCTCCACGTGCGTCTCACGAGGTGGGTGGCGGTCGCCACTTGTCTGGACGTGCTGCGCCTCGGGAACGTGGTGGATACGCTTCTGCGCACCTTGATTAGGTGTGACGGCGATTCGATGTAGTCTGGTGAACTCGAAGAATGCCAGGAAAAGGGCCCGTACCTAACAGTTCCTCCTCGCCCCGGAAGTTTGGAATGGCCGGTGAAATCAATTCGCTGGCCATGAGGAACGGTAAAACAAACGAAACAACATAGCGCTGCACCACGCGCAAGCGCAGGCTCTTCACCCCTGACTCGCCAGGCTATTATTACTAGGTCCAAATAAACCCCGATCCTTTCTTTCCCAAATTTTGATAAAGCAGTTCCAACCACCTTTCTAAACAGCTTTCTGTATCTCCATGATTGCCGACAAGGCCAGGGTGATATTGTCGTTGCAAAAGAAACGAGAGAAAGTTCAACAATTAAGGAAAAAACCGAACATAACTTAAGCGGCCTAACTTCACGACCAGCCTGTTCTTACCGTATCGCAGTGGCGTACTTATCGCACGTACTGGTGCCTCTGAACAGTCTGGTCAACTCAACAGGTATGTAATCACGATCGCGATAGCTTTGTGGTCCCTATTCAGAACGTGTACTTGCGTCGTAGGCAAACGTTTCATCACGCTTACTCACGTTTCTTCCTCTAGTCCATACAGGACACGTAACTTAAACAACTACTTAACTTGCGTAACTTACGCACTGCGCAGAACCCTTAAAATAAATGCGTCTTCCAATAACTACTCCCACGCAGGCTTACTAGAGAAGTCGGAACGCGGCCATCCTCAACACACACGAGCGACCCTGACATAAACATTGTTTCCTTCCGTCCGCACAGGACACGCGCTAATGGAACTAAGAACGCTTCTCAGTGCAAATTATGCACTTACTGAAAATCTACGCGCTTAACCTTAGAAATCTGTGGACAGGCAAAAAGAAAGAAAAAGTGAAGGTGCGCGGGGCATAGGGAAGGGTGGAGAGGGAGCGGAGCGGGTCGTCATAATAAAAACAAAGAGCGCTAGGGTGAGGAGGCGCTACACGGCTGCTGTTCCTGTTGCCATGACAAAGTAAACAATAGTGCGCGCCGCCATTATGCCATGCATCGCCCTCCTGCTAGGGCCGTAACTGAAAGGGACCTTGGCGCTACCGTCGAGAGAGGGTCTGCTTAAAAACAGCCAACGGCAGCCATGCGGAGATTCACCCCAGGAGGCAGAGAGCCCGAGCGCGCGATTCACCGGGATGCGTATGAAGAAAATATATCCCTTGGGCGCCGGGGGCGGGGGGGGGGGGGGGTATTCAGAACTGCGCGCCTGTTGGCTCTCGCCGCAAGCCGATTGTGCTAGCATGGCGACACCTGGGGCCGCGGCCTGCGACTTTGCCTCCGAGATTTGAGTTTGTTTACACTCCGACGGCGGAGTGCTGTCGCGGTGAACGCGATGCAGCAGTGGGCACTGACGCCCGTTTGGTGATAGCAGCACGCATCGCTTGCATTGTGGTGTATCCGAGGCACGTGAAGCAGCTTGAAATACTTCAAGAAACGCCTGTGCAACGTTACGCAAGGGTTGTGTGCAGGTGTAGCAGACGGCGGCTAAGACGCTACGGGAGGAAATCCGCGGAAAAGTTCGTTCGAGCGCTGCGGAGCAGTTTTTTCAATCGAGATCTTGGTTCGTCAGTCGGTAACTGGCCTTAAGGATGTCGTGTTGGAATTGCGGAAGAAATAAAGAAAAGGACCATTATTCAAGGCGTATTTAAGGCGTAAAGCGCGCGCACGTTGAGAGTTCGCGTCGCTGAAACACGACGCAAGCACGCGGTGTGCTCAAACACGCGCGTAATTACCAAAGTTTCAGGTTTTGACAGCGTGAAAGTATGTGTACGTGGTTTCGTAGGTTCATTTACGTACCTGCAGGATACTTTCGGCCGGCGCGTGAGAGATTCCGACTGTCTGCGGTCAGCAGCGCCTGACAACAGGGCCGCTTTTTTCATTGCGGGGTGCTTTGTTAATCGTGACGATAGATTGCTTTTTCTTTTACAAGTACTGCTCCAGGAGGGCACATGTAACGGCTAACGGAGGCCTCTGAAGAGCACGTGACATTACAATAAAGCAGGCGGCGCAGGGAGTGTTCACATACAAAATTGGCTGTCCGCGATCTTATACCCCCTTGGCATGCACAGGCTTCGGCAAGCCCCATCAAGCCCTGGTTCTAGCTTTGGCATTCCCGTTGCTGCTTTGGTGCCCTGGAGGCGCCGTCAATAATACGAAATAATGACACGTTGTTACAACTAGTAAATAAAATCTATTGAAGAAATATAATCGCTTCGAGGCGCCAACTTCTAAAGCAGCGCTAGACCTCCCGCGCGAGATTTATGAAACGCCAACGAGGAATTTACTGGCCCACGTACAACTCTACGATCAAAGTGCACGTTAAGCATCCCCTGGCGACCTAGATAATGTTATCCGGAGCCATCCACTACGACCTGCATCATAGCTTTAGTCGCTTCGGGACGTTAAAAACGTTAATCACCACAAACGAAATCAATACATGCGAGCGTACATTCGAAGCTAACAGACTGCACCCATAAGTTATAGTGACCTTGCAAAAGCGTCGAGAATGTGCTAACTTCTGGTGGAGCTCAAAATACACCCTGAATAAAGTCGCTTTTATGTCACAGGCCAGCTGCAGATGCGCGCACTTTCACCGCAAGACGAAACTAATTGAATCAGAGAGCACATTCGAAAAAAAGTCAGCTTCAACGCGCTAAAAACCGCGCAGAGCATGAACACATACACTTTTTTGAAGCGGAAGGCGTGGACTAGGCTCAAAAGAAGAGGTTGTGAGCAGCCGTGGCGCTTACTTCAGAAAGTCGTGCGTTCTTTGCCACTTCCTCGAAGTCAGCCTGCCCGACCCTGTGAATCCACACTTTTTGCGGATGGCAAAGCGAAAAGCTTTTTTGCCCTCGCTGTGTCTGTTGCGGCAACCGAAGGCGCAGCAGGACGGCATCGCAATTAAGTTCTCGGCCCTAACACATTAATTCTATTACGCTAACGCGCTCCGTCAGCCCGCCTGCCGCACTTTCGTCGCGCAGGCCCAACAATGGAGGTCGGAGCACGCTAGAAAGAAAAAATATACAAAAGCGCGGCGCCTGCTCCGCGCTGGAAAGAAAAAAAATATACAAAAGCGCGGCGCTGGCTTCCAGGTGACACAGATTGGCCAGTGGAGTAGCGGAGGTGGCTGGGGCGACAGGAGGCATGGAGGAGGAAGCGCGGGGTGAGCGCGGTGGCGGAAAGATCTAAGAATGGCGCTACTTTTGAAAAATTGAGGGGTTTTAGGAAGTGGCCTGCGGCGAGATCCAATAGGCGCGCAGCTCTGCCCCCTCCCCCTCCGGCACCCAGGGGATGCCACCGGGATCGCGCCGCGTTTCGATGCGTTCGAGCCATGCAGCACCGTCTGCGCATGCGTGGGCTTGCGTCAGCAAGCGCGCGTATGGTCTATGCTTAATGGGGGCGTTTATTCTATCCTGGTATCAAAAATGCCTACTTTTGCGAGCTTTTCGTGACGATTCCACCCGTATCAAACGTCGAATTTTGCGCGCAGGCTCCTCCATATCTAAACTACCTTGAACGGTGCTTCTGAGACGGTCCAAAATTCCCTTTGTTTCCTTTTAAGGCGGGCTGAGACGTCGAAAGGTGGTGTCGCAGAATTGCGATCAAAAAAGTGAACATCGTAGTACTTTGTTTTTATTCTTAATATGGTATCAGTTATAGCTGGCCTGCGTATACAGCTCAATTTTTTTTAAACGTATTTCCATTTTCGGTTATTCTTGTTTTTGATTTTTTATAAATCCATCTCTCTACTCAAAACTATTAGTCGAATAGCTTCCGGATTTCGCAAACAAGAGGACAATGATAGGTTGCAAATGTGCAGCTAGAATAACGTAGATATACCTAGCCTATTTAACCCTTTAGGGACGTTGACATATAAATACCCAGAAAAATATGTTTATTTTTTATCTAAATGTGCAAAAGACATCAAGAATAAGCATAATCAACAAAAAGGAAACATACTTTGTGTAATTTTTTTAGGAATAGGGGACACACCTTAGACGGGAAACTGGAAGTGGGCTTCACCCCAAGGCACCTAAGGCTTCGTTTTCAGTTTGTATAGACAGCTGTCATCATATGTGAACCATAGGTGTACATTTCATTTGCTTTATGACACATGTGTGACACCACTGGAGCTGGATAACTTGCGTCGGCCTGTCTCGCCTGACCTTGCTTTCAAAAGGCAGTGAATCGCGTACCAAACTTCTTCGTCCAGTGTCCCCGCTATAAATGAACAAATGACGCTTTCTGCCTGTCATACAGTGTCGGCCAGGGACAGTTAGCTAGAAACTTCGTGCTCAATACTGAAACTCGGCAAGAAAAAAAATCTGGTATGTATTCTGTAGGCATCACTCGTCAATAAAGGGTTAAGGCAAGAAATTTCTTTCTTTGTTTTCATTTTTGCAACTACCACTATGATATGCGGTTAATTTGTTGAAAAACTCCCATTACCTTGCGAATATTCACTCTAGCTCTAATGTTACACGAGGAACTAACTGAAATGTTCACATAATTTAACTAACATACCCCAAGCAGTTTTAGAAAAATGCAGAAATGTGTCCTCAAATTGCATTCTGAGAAAAATGCAAATAAAATGGTTTAAGACGACTTGATTTGTCAAAACATCGCAGGATTGCAGTCTTTTTGTGATCAAGATTACTATACCCTTCTCTCTGTTTCTGCTGACCTTTCTTTGCTGTTTCTTTCTTTAGGCTTTCAGTTCGAAGTCGCTTTTTTTGCATCCGCCACGAGTCCATCAATTGAGGCCACATGGAAACATACAAAGGCCCCATAGGCGCTTCATTATAGGGGCTTTATACAAGTTACCCATAGATGCTTTATCAGGATCACACTGTAGCGTTTGGCATAGAACTTGCGTTTTCCTGTCAGTCATAGCCTTCTCCTCTTCAGCAACACCTAAAAAGACACGGGCCTTGACAGACGCGAGGTACTGCCCGAAGAGCGCGTGCCAGCATAAAAAAACAAAACAAGAGCTGCAGAGAGCTCCCTATTGACTGTAAGGTGCACTACATAGAAAAAGAAAGTCGCAAAACCAAAATCAAAACTTGTGTCGAAGAGAAGTTATTTTTTTGTGATGAAAGCCTTATATGAAATCATCGCTCGACGACGGAGCATTCCCAATTTCTGGTCGACGCGACAACTAAAATTAATTTCCTATATATTTTAAAGGTCATTCATACACAAATGTTCTATTTTTTTTTAAAGCTAAACCCACTGAATATCTTGGAGCAAACACCTAAACGGTCGTCGGAGGCGGCGGTTTGTCCTCCCCGCGGGCTGCAGCGCCTGCGCCGACCGAGACCGCGGCTCGACGTCTGTTCGAGCGACGTCACTGCGGACACCATCACACTTGTCTTTCACGCTTCACAACGCCTGCTAGAATAAAACAAAGTATTCTATGAACGACTAAGTTATTTATGGCAATGCCTTGCACTGTCCAGCCTTTTCAGCCCAAACGAGACACGCCGGTGCCAAACCGCACCCGCGCTTCAGAGTCAAAGGCTGTTACAATGTTACCGCCATCAACCATGAATCAAAAGTGCAACGTCACCTTCTCCCGGCCTCCGCCACGGGCTCCATTTACAACCACGTTAAATTTCAGTCGGGCTCATTTGATGGAATCGGACAAGCTTCGGTGCTAATAGCTGTCGAGGAAGTACTTTGAACAAGCCAATGTACTTTTTTAAGTCTCTAACGTCACTCAGTTGGTCAGAGAGAATTAACTATTCCAATTACTGCCTCTGGCAATCATGTTGTCACGACCACCAGTAATCGCACCGCGGAACACTGCATGCGCAATCATCCCGACTTTGGTATGCCAGCAACACTGTTGTATTACTGAGGAATATGCGCACGCTTATTAAACGCACTTTTTTTTCAACATATGGGTGCATAGATCCCCAAAACATGCGCAACGCGCGGCTGACAAGCCGGCAAGTAGGGTGGAAGATTCACGTGATCTCCATGTTTCACGCCACTTCCTGTAGTCTTCCTTTCTCCCTGTCCTCCTCCGCTACGTTCGTCGCGCGACAGCTACGACGGAAATCGGACCGGCGATTGGCGCGCTGCGGCACACACAATCGAGAAAATAATTTCAGGAATTTAATAGCACTATGACGGCGTCCTAAAGCACCACATATGTCTCAATTCGAAAACCACTTGAGTTTCCTTTCGTGCGCCCCACGAGTCTTCCTTTCCTTATATTACAGTGGCTAGAATTTCCATTCTAGCCACTGTACTTATATCGTCTTCAAGCTAATCATAGACCGTATTTTGCCTTTTCATTTTTCATTCTTCTTGGTCATTGATCCGCACGATGCTCCGCAGCCGTTACTGCGGGCTCGGCCACTCGACATGCGTATGATATGCAATTTAATTTGATCATTAAATATAGGGTTAATGGGCTCTATCCACACAGCTGTGAGGGTCAGTCTTCTGAGAACTTTGAATCGGGATTCACAACTCTGCAGCAGCTGATAGGGATGACGAATAAGGTTGGTGACAGGCGGATTTTACGAACGGTTACTAAACTGAGCTTCGTCAGCCGGTAAAGTTTACCTAATGCTTCCAATTGAGGAAACCCTTAGGTGGCCTTGTTGACGGCGGCAGTTTGCAATAATCATTGCCGACAACTGAGATCTATTGTGTGCATTACCCTGGAAAACGGGGTCCTAATACACGTGGGCACGTCTTACATCGGTGCCCTTCTAGCATGATGTGCGACGAGTGCTCAGACAGACCTGTGAACGCTCTGTGTTCTGATGACGGGCACGTCGTGCGGGGATTCCAAGGCCGGCCACGTGAGTGGGCTCCGCCGAGGAGCCTCCAGAGCCAGTGGCTGGGTGGTCGCCTTGTCCAGCTGCGTCTCGAAGCTGCCGCGCATCTCGGGAGCTGCCCCCTTATTGGCACCTGCGTCGAGCACAGGACTCAGACACGCTCCCAAAACTATTCCGGTGTATCTCGTGCATCCCTCAGTGCACGATGAGTGTACCTCCCACGCGATGACTAAATGAGATAGATGGCCTAAGATTAGAGAAGCAGTAGACGAAAGCACTGTTCTTTTTTGGCGTAGCGAAGGTCGCTTGCCATGTAATGATTCTCGCTGTAGAGGAACACTTAGGATGATTCCTTCGTGGCCGCACTTGAGAGTTTAATCATAGAAAAGCCAGTTATAGCACAGCAACACTTTTATCCACTGCACAATAATTACTTAAGAAATCCGCAAGGAGTATAATTCTTCATGAAAGAGGCAACTGTCATTCATCCGATTATAACGGAAAACGGCGAAGGAAACCCCCACATGCCAATCAGAAAGGAAGCTTTCATTATAGAACTTTCATTATAGAACTAGCACTTTATGATAGCCGAGCCTAAGCCCCCCGTGAGGGGACGTCGAGGGCTTGCCTCGCCGCCGCCTCACGGGCGTGCTGGGTCGCCCAGGTTTGGTCGTCGAGGGCGGAGCTCCGAAGAGCCTCACGCAACCTCGATGAGAGGGCCGTGGTGTTAATGTGTGTGTACTGTGCTGGGTACTCCCACAGCATATGCGGAAGCGTAGCCGGGTGAGTGCCACAGCACCGGCAGTTGGGGGTAGTGTAAACGTTTGGGAATATAAGGTGGAGGCGGGCGGGTGGAGGGTGCATGTTTGTTTGTCGCAGACGCAGGGTGCTAGCCTGCACCCAGCTGAACTTGGGGTGAGGGAGGTTCGGCGACTGAGGTAAAAGGCCTTAACAAGATCGTTATAAGTGGTCAGATTGTCCCTGGTGTCCAACTCGTCTCCAGTGACTCCGGCGTGGTTGACGAGGCATCGCGCAATGGAGTGGGTGACCTCGTTCAGGTTGGGGAGGTGTGGGTGGACAGGGCCCGCATGGGCCAATATCCATATCAGGGAGATCAAGCTGTCTTTAGAGTGTGGTGCCTGGCAGAGGATGCGAAGAGCTTCAGGAGAAATAAGGCCTTTGCTGAGCGACGGCTTTAGTGACGGCTGAGCGAGAGTCACACACGATGGTGGGACAGGTGGGATCTATCTAGACTGGCCAGGGCGATGACCACTTCTTCAGCCGTCTCGGCAGTGGGGGTAGTGAGGCTAGAGGCGTGGTGTAGGACTCCATCGTGTGTGGCGACGGCCACAATTCGTGTGCCTTGGAAATTTGGGCTGCATCAACAAATGTGTCGCGGGATACGTAAGCAAGGGCTTCTATGATAGCTCCGGCCCGAGCTTGGCGCCGGGCCCTGTTATATTCAGGGTTCATGTTTCTAGGGATACGGTCTGTGCAGATCCCGCTACGGATGTCAGTCGGGATCGATTGTTTGGGGCCCTGCTGCTGATGGCAAGTGAAGCCAAGCGTGGACGCACTCGGTATGTGCCACTCTTCAATAAACACTTTTCGGGTCGACGCTTTAGCGGGCTGCGCCATGAATGAACTTGATGAACTTGGTATGTGCCGCTTTTCAATGAACCTCTCGTCAACTTGGGTCACTGAGTATGTGCCACTGAGGGTGCGCCAATCGAGGGAACAATTATCAGCTTTCGTGGCCACCGGTGCGCCACACTTCTCGTCTCGGAGGCCACATGCGGACTTCTCGGCAGCGCCACTAGAGGACGCAGCATGTCCAGAAAGAAGCACGAGAGAGGATCGCGGTTGGCCGCATGATGCGTTTCTCAGCGATCGCACGCGCCGGCGCGCCATGCATTTCGGAGGTGACGCGCACGCTTCGCGACGGCGGCTCTAGATGGCGCCGAGTGTTGTATAGCGCAAAGAAGGCGCAGTTGCCGCCGTATGAAGTATCCAGTAAATGGGAATTATTGCGGGAAAAAAGTCTATGGTTCGAATACTGGGGCAAGCGAAGATAAAAGGATAAAGCGAACGTTGCTCGTCCAGTAAATTGGAATTATAGCGGGAGAAAAAAGCCTATGGTTCGAATACTGGTGCAAGCAAAGATAAAAGGTGAAAGTGAACGTTGGTTGTCTAAAATATGTGAGAAAAAGAAGGCTGCACCTAGAATACTTAGGAACCACATAAAATTATTAGGCAGGAAGTCAGCAACAATACAACATATCCTAGACGAAGATGGAAACAAACTGGAAGGGGAAGTGGCATTAAATTACATCCGAAAAGTAACAGCCGAATCTTTACAAGGCAATGACGAGGTTATATTTGAGGAAAAAAAGAGCATGAAAGAGAACCAGATTGAAAAGCAGCTGGTGCTGACAAATTTCAACTGGAAGAAAGCCGAAGAGAAAATTCCTAAGCGCACAGCCACCGGGCTAGACGAGGTTCCCATTAGGTTGATTAATGAATTAGAACCAAAAAGTAAGGCAGCTCTGGTGAAAGCAGTGGAAGAAACTTTAAAAGGTAGACGAATACCAGACAGTTGGCGACAAAGTAAAATGAACTCAATTTATAAGGGTAAAAGGGAGAAAGATAGAATCCACTTGTATAGACCGTTGACCATTACGTCGGTGATATGCAGGCTAGCAATGCACGCAATCAAATTAAAGCTGCAAGCATGGGCAGAGAATAATGGCATTTTGGGAGAACTTCAGGATGGCTTCAGAATAGGTAGGCGTTCGTTCTGATTTGCTCTTACTCAGTGTATTGAAATATCAAGAGTAGTAAGCAGACCGTTATATGTGGCCTTTTGAGACATTACAGGAGCGTATGACAACGTAGTCCGCAACATTTTGTGGAATATTCTGGAAGGGGAAGGCGTAGGTGACGATTGTCTACAGCTTTTGAGAGAGATTTACCTGGAAAATACCGTTTGCGTTGAATGGGAAGGGATGAGGAGCGAGGAGAAAGTTCATAGCGACAAGGAACTGAGGCAGGCGTGCCCTTTATCCCCACTGCTGTTTATAATGTACATGGTGAGGATGGAGAGGGCGCTAGAAGGAAGTAATATCGGGTTTAATCTCTCATACAAAACAGGTGGGTACAGCAGTAGAGCAGCAGCTTCCAGTTTTATTTTATGCGGACGGCATTGTGTTGCTAGCTAACAAGCAAAGTGATTTGCAACGTTTGGCTAATATTTGTCGACAGGAAGGCAACAATTAAGGTTTGAAATTTAGTGTTAGAAAATCAGGTGTTATGGTATTCAATGAAAACAGTGAACAAACGGTGGAGATACAGGGCCATGAAATACCTCGGGTAACAGAATATAAATACCTTGGTATATGGATAAACGAAGGCAATAGATATATCGAAACACAGGAAAAAACCATAACACTAAAGGGGAAGAGAAATGCAGCCATAATGAAGCACAGAGCGCTATGGGGATATAATAGGTACGAGGTCTTCCGAGGTATGTGGGAAAGTGTAATGGTTCCAGGACTTACTTTTGGAAATGTGGTTGCTTACTTGAAATCAAGGGTACAAGCAGGACTCTATGGCAACCAAAGGTCAGTGGGCAGCCTCGCATTGGGCGCTCACGGGAAGACTACAAATGACGCTGTACAGGGTGATATGGGCTGGAGTAGTTTTGAAGTGAGGGAAGCTCACAGTAAATTTGATTGTGAAGAACGACTGAGGAATATGGAAGAAAGTAAATAGGCTGGGAAAATGTTGAGGTATCTGTACAGGAAGAACATTGATTCACAGTAGAGAAAAAGAACTAGGAAGCTTGCCAGCAAGTATGTGGCCTTTAGGGTGAGCAATACAGCAACAAAGAAGGTCAAGTGGAAAGTCAGAGAAGCTGAAATAATCTCATGGGTAGCGGCGATGGGAAAAACCTGCCATGAGTAACTACTTAGGAGGAAAAAACGAAATCAGAAAAGAAACAATTTATGATAACTCAAAGGGAAGCTCATTACTTTTTGAAGCGAGATCAGGATGCCTTAGAACACGCACCTATAAAGCGAGCTATAGGAAGGAAGAACAAGCATGTAGTTGCTGCGGTAAAGCTAGGGAAACGATGGAGCATATTTTATGAGAATGTGAAGACATCTGCCCAGCTGTCGATTTAGGCACCACTGGCCTCCTTGAAGCCCTTGGGTTCAGCGAAAACAGGGGAAAAGTAAACATGTCAGCAATAGAGATTAGGAAGAGGCGCTTGGAGGATTGGTGAAGAAAAGTAGGGAAACGACACCAAACAGAGACGTGCAAAAGCAAAGTTCACAATAGGGGGTCAGGAAATTTGGCTGTAATAATTCATCGTGATTTTTTTTTTGCTTTTCTTTAACCTAGGTAGGGCATAAGGCAGTATAACAGCAAGAGCTTGGTGGTGCAACCCACCGCCCCGTTCGAAAGGGGACGCTCACAACATCCATCCATGTATAGCATAGCTGAGTAACTCAAGCAGGCTAGGTGACTATATGTCTCCGCCCCGTTTCAAAGGGGATGCCAATAAATCATTGTCATCATCCTTGACAGCTGTAGGAGGCGATAGGAGGTTTGATGGCAGAAAAGTTCGTTTTGGGAATTATTTTTGTTTGAATATATATATATATATATATATATATATATATATATATATATATATATATATATATATATATATATATATATATATATATATATATATATATATATATATATATATCCATGTTCTTAGGAAAGCGCGAAAGAGGAATCCCGCAGCAGTACACGCCTCATAAACAACTCATTTCGACGGTGGAAATACGTTGCGCCGCTCTGTTGACTCCCGTCAACAGTCATCATGAGATAGGCTCTGCCGAATTTTTTTTTTCTGCTCAAATTTCTTCGCTATTTAGGCGACTGGCAAGAACCGGGCCCTGCATACTGTTAGATGTCCTCCAGATCCAACAATACCTATGTTCAACTTCATGAAACTTCCTTCGCTTCGTGGATTTTAGCAAATTCGTTTATTCGGTGTTCCTGCGCTTACTATTGCCGATTGGTTCGTCGTAGTCTAGTACCACAATTCAGTCGGCGCCCCAGAAAGGTGGCTCTGGTGAGGATTCTTTTCCTCCGACTCTACTCATGGTCCGTCTCGCCAAATGGCCGATCCTGGAGATAGCGCGGATGCGGTTTCGTGCGAGATAAGAACAAAAATAATAGGATATGGAAGCGATCTTCGCAATGATGCGTATTCACGCCGAGTAGGAAAATATTTCACAGACGATTATGAAACTCACTAATGTGGATTCTGAGCGTGTCTGTTTATGTGTTTTGCATTCGCTATACATTGTGGCAAAGAATTTGACTCTGAACAAGGGAGTCCTCTCGGCGGCGGCGTTGAGCCTCTGCTCTGGCAGCTCGTTTTGGCAGCAGCGGCAGACGAACCATTTCCACCGGTCGTTCATTGTTCAGAAAGAAAGCGAGAACACGAGAAGGCGTCGCTTGCACGGAGAGCATTCTCTAGCGGCGGCACATAATTTAGCAAGGTAAAGTTGTAGGCCGAGACATTGTGAATGAAACCACTACAGACACAGGATGGAGGGAGACGACAGCACAGGGCGGTAGCACATGCGCAGGGAGTCCGAAGCCTACGTCAGCGCTTTGTTTCCATACATGGTATCGGTGGACGCGCTCGCCGCACGTCTGGTCGCCGCCGTGAAGCATGTCTCATGCGACACTCCACTTTCCTCCTCCCCTTTCGCCATACTCTCCTCGTCCACTTCCTCCGCATGCTTCCACTGCACCCGCCTCCGCTTTTCTCCTCTATTCGCTCTCGCCGTCTTTCATCCGCACTATCCTTCGCTGTGCTCGTTCGCTCGGTTACGGCAAGGGACGCCGACGCTCAACGCAGAGGTGTTCTCTAAGAAGGAAACTAGCAGTAGCACAGCTGTTATCAGCTCCCCTCTGCTTCCAGACTTGCGTGCTATACGAAATCAGCTACGTCACAAGAGGTCTTTGTAACATGATTCCCACCTCTATATATCAAGTGCGCGATAGAAGAATCGAACAAAATGGAATTCGTCTTCGCATAGGATTGTCCAGAAGTACTTAATAGAAATATAAATCCTAAGCCTAATATTAGAAAAATCAGTTAACAAATCTTTGAGTTTTTTTCTTTAATAAATGTGAGTGATAATTTTATGCTTGGCAGCACTACCGCAAAAATTGCATCCTCCAAAGCGCATAAGCCGCCTTGTGCAAGTAGCATGTGCGTAGCTAGCCCAGTTTATTTATAAATATTACTGATACGACAAATTTGAATGTGCTTTACATAATTGGCTCATAGGTATCGCTAAAAGGCGCAGATAAGGCACCATGAATGTTATGCTAACTGCCGAGGTATAAGAGGAAGCTTTAGGTGTGGAACAACTCCTTTGTCGCCTATTCAAATACATGTAAAGTGCAGAAATGCTTTTATAACACCAGGACCTACATGAAAGAAATGTGTTGCATATGAGAAAGTTGCGATTGTAGCGAACATAATTTTGATTTCGGGTGCGTAATGTATAGATAACTTCCCAGAAAGTGATGTTTTCAGAAATGAAAGCGTGGATTTTACTAAACCGTAGCTCTGCACCAAAACAGAAATCGCTGTTCTTTATACTGCATCCGTTGGAGCACCTTACGCAGACAAGCTGGATATATCAATTTACTGCTTACGAGAAATTGTTTACTTACAGCCTCTATACTCGAACTTGGAGCCACTATATTGCGACGTAAGAAACAAATGTTAAAAATCCCTGGCTCAAAATATGAAACATGTAAGGTGATTTCTATTCAAGTGAGACATACGCAAGGCGACTTGCATTTTATAACCATTGATCATTACGGTCCAAAGCAAAATCTGGGCTCAGACAGTTGCATTTGTATTCGACATGGAGCGCGCAGTCACGCGCCGCAGCACCAGGCGCGTTAAAGAACGAACCAGTTTGCTTGTGAAATGAGCCAGGCGGCACATAGAAGGAGGTTTCTCACGCTTGCGGCTGCGGATGTAGCAGTAGAGGACGAAGACAAGGAACAGTGCGACTAGAGTCACGTTGACGGCGATGGCGGCCACCCAGGCGCTGGGCAGGCCTGGCTCCTCCCGAGGCCCGCCGGCTGGGTCTTGCAACTGCGGCTGAGCGTGAAGCTTGTTGAGCCCGAGAACTGAGCAACAGCGGCAGCCAATAAAGCGGAACGGGAATTGTCCGGGCCGCAAGAAGACGACCTCCTTTACAAAATTTACACAGCGTCTTCTCGGGACAAGAATTATATTGCAAAGAAAAGCTTAGAGAGGCTTGATAACTTTTTCTAAACAAAAGCGGGGAAAACGTGCCAAACTAGATAGAAATGCGTAACGACGTACTAACGCATCGTCGGGGAGCGAAATGCAATCAAAGGGGGGAAACTTAGGCCTTTCAGTGTTAAACCTTTTTCCGCGAAATAAATGTTAATTGTGCCTTTTTTATTATTATTCAGACTAACAAAACAACGTATAAATTGGGCGCGAGAGACGACTGCGTTATGTGTAGTCTAGATATGTCTAGGCAATTATAGCCAGAGTATTAACCAATTACTTCACCTGACTAAACTCGGTGGTGCACGACAGATGCGATCGAACTCGCCTGCAGCAAGGATGTCTACAGGCGCCATCGACAGATTCTCAGAGCACCGCACTGCCTTTCGGCCCGAGTGCTGGGATACACCGCGTGGCGGCGCGTGCTTAGCTAAGTTTCGCTCTAGCAAGGGACACAAATGGAAAAAGCGCTGAAATTAATTCCGCTTGTGCCATGTGTTAACAGGTACCAATCAGGACGAGTTTGCTGCCTTTTGCAGCTTTTTCATGCTGACCTCGTTCCGAAAACTTATTTAATTAAGCAACTGGGCAATATTCAAACGATACTTGTGGACTCTGGAAAGAATTACTTCATTTGTAACTAACGCCTTTGAAAAGCAAGCTGCCTCTTGCGTCTGCCTCTGTTTGTCGTGCTTTATGCGTGTTCTGTCCGTTCGCTCCGTAAGGTGCGGTAACTTGAGTAAATATACCGCAGGCCTAAAGGTATATTCGCAGTCCCGTGCATATCGTTGCAAAGGAGTTCAGCTGCATCATACGCATGCAAGAACCAGCCCAGCTTTCTAACACCGTCCCGAACACCCTGTCACAGGGGCAGAGGGAAACCACACAGTTGTTAAGAGACTAACGGGTCACTCCGATACGTTCGACACCGGAAGTTCCGACTCAGCTCCCCGTGGAGAAGCTGACTGTATTTCTAGTCCCTTACGGCAACGGGCCTTTGTGTTCACTGGATTTAACTAACCGGCGCTTGCACGCAATGAACATGCGAATCACCATTTACCAGGTCTTACTCGCCGAGAAGCAACCTCGCTGTGTCACGTGCGAATAACATGCTTTTAAGCGCGCTTATTAGTTCTTAATTAGTACGGCGAACTTGCAACACATGTCGCTCTGAAAGCTTCATTGGGTGACTCTCCTTCCTTGAAGCATCACATGCTTGTCCTTCGCACCGCTTTGAGGCAACGTTTTTTGTTCCCCTCCCCAATGCAAGCCGGGCTATCACATTTCGCTCGCCTCCCTGCAGATCCTTCGACTTGACGTCACGGCAAATACGTAAAGTAACAAAAAAAAGAAGTGTCTCGAACCATACTTGCCCTACACAGTGTGCTGGGCTACTGCCGGCATCGTTTGAGGCTGTAGTGGCGCAGGGAAGCCGGTCGTGAAATCGGTTTGTTACGACGAATGCCCCATGCAACGCACTATGATTATGGCAAAAGCAGCACACCTTGAGTGTGTCGTTCGGTGCGGCCCTTTTGGTCCGGGGATGACTGCTGTCGCCGGTAACCAAGCCATGTGCAGCCATGGCCTGCAAGTTGTCATAGAACTTGTCAGATGACAAGAAAGAAGACCGTACTCTGTTTTAATGGGATCTTTTAATGGGACCCATCTGTACCATCATGATTATGCTCCATAATAGTTTTGACTGGAAAACACATACGGCAGTAAAATTTTCCACATCAATGAAAAACGAGAACATTAATTTCTTCGCCTCGCCTTCAAATGGTCCGTCCCAACTGCTGAAGCCTTAGTATGTTTCGACACAGAAAGGCGGTGAAGCCTTCATATCTCTTTATTATGATGATGAATAATAAGCAGCCGGTTTGAATCGTGCGACACACCTTGCAGCATTCATCAAGGTTGCGGGGCACACTGCGCTCTCTTATCTTAAGCAGTGCACCGCCTCTCTTTTGTGCGCGGAGAAAAGCTTACGGAGCACCGTGAGCCTTTTATCAAGTCCTGATGCAAAAGGCCTTATCGAGTGCTAAATTTGTATCTTTCGGAAACGTGGTTTGTGTTTATGTATTGCCGCATAGTGTGATCTTTCTTTTTTACTCTACATAAATTCAATAAAGAGACCAAGCGCTGAATTTACAAAGCTTTTCGTTCCTAAGTGATATTTGCCATTAGCCGACTGCCTTCGCTAATGATATCTCCAGCCTCAGGGTTAGCTGCTATTCACTCTTACGGGCAATTCTAGCGTAGCAGATTTTTTCGAATTCGGTCCCGTTCTTTTGCGGTCACTCGGTGAAAAGTTAACATTGCGTAAGGATGTGCGAATACTCCAAACATTATATTAACAAATCGATTCAATTTAGACCTCAAATTGAAAGTCACTATAGAAAATCCAAATATCTTTCAAAGAGTTTCCGAATACTTCAAGTCGTTAACTATGCACAATCGAACGTCCTTTCATCTCGTCCGCAGTAGACATAATGTACTAGAGGAATCTGTGTCCCTCAAGGAGCCCTAGTTCTCCGCCTAAGCCGTAATCATTCGCAATAAAATGTTGTTTAGGCGTGAAGTGAGTTTTGTTCGGTGACTTGTTACATTTACAGATGCAAAAGTTGTCTCCTCTAACCGAATAAATTCTGAACATGTTTCATTGCAACGTACTTTACATTTATCGCCACCATGGGGAATAGGGAACAAAATCTAACAGGCTTTGTAAAGCACGTAGCCGCAGCGGGGTACGTGAAGCGCCTTGTGCGTGCTGCAGATGGTGTATGAGGGTAGAAATGACGTAACGATGATATACAAGTTACATTTCTTCACGCATTAGAAGGCTTACATGCCTAACTTATGTTACAGCTATATATATATATATATATATATATATATATATATATATATATATATATATATATATATATATATATATATATATATATATATATATATATATTGCTACGGCAGAGCCGCCACAGTGTGGCTGCACTGAGGAGAAAGAAGACGACGTGGCCCCGTTTTGATAGAGCGTCGCCATTTGGCCTTCCGTTAGCTTCCCTGTAAATAAATTGTATGTAGCATTGGGCTCCAGCTACACGTAACATTAATTTAATGGAGGTGGACGTTCCCCGTACTCGTCATGGAGCTTCGCAGCAGTCGCAACGGCGACAGTGCAACTTCGGCCCCTGCTGGTGGCACTTCATCGACGCAACCGTCTCCGCCTGCAGCCCCGACCTACGTTGCCATTCCCCCCTCGGGATCCTGGTGTTTTCAACGGAGTCGGCAGTCCTGATGTTGACGACTGGCTCCGCTTATACGAACGTGTCAGCACCAGTCACAGGTGGGATCCGACTATCATGCTTGCGAACGTTCTTTTCTACCTCGACGGAGCTCCACTTGCATGGTTCCAGACTCACGAAGAGGAGATCTCGAGCTGGGATCTCTTCAAAGAGAAGCTCCTCGACCTTTTTGGCAATCCCTTCGGTCGCCAAGTCAATGCCAAGAAAGCTCTTGCCACACGCGTACAGACGTCGACCGAGTCCTACGTGTCGTACATTCTCGACGTCTTGGCCCTTTGTGCCAAGGCTGACCCGACCATGTCTGACGACGATAAGGTGAATCACGTCCTCAAAGGCATTGCTGACGACGCCTACAATTTACTGGTGTTTACGAACGTCACCAGCATCGATACGATGCTGAAGGAGTGCCGCCGTCTTGAGCATGCTAAAAGCCGCCGGGTATCCCAGCACATCATGCGACTTCCCAACACAGCTGCTACGTCATCCTGTGACGACTTCTTCCCCCAGCCGTCGCGATGTGACAACTTGACCCGCATCATTCGTCGTGAGGTCGCAGCGGCACAACCGGCGGCCCCTTCATTCCCGTCACTTGATCATTCTCCGGTGACAATCTCCTTGATCCAAGCCATCGTCCGTCAAGAGTTGTCCAACGTCGGCCTGCAATCCATTCGTTCCATAGGCTCGGAACCTCTTTTTCCACGCACGGCCCCACCGCGCTCCTCTTACTGGACTCTTCTTAATGGACAGCGCAACCCCTCCGAATGGCGAACCGTGGACGACAAGCCGATCTGTTTTAACTGTCAACGCATAGGACATGTCGCTCGCCACTGCCGCAGCCGCTGGACTTCTCCGATGCGCTATTCTCCGGATTACCACCCTCACCCCTCTAGCGCGTCCTTTTCCTTCGCCCCTTCTGTGCCCGCTCCATCATCTGACCCTACGACACCTTTGACACGACCCCGCTACTCCCGCTCGCCTTCTCCCTCCCGTCGTCAATCTCGTTCGCCCCCGTCACGCCGTGCTCCTTCTCCGACCTACTCGCCGCACCCCCGACCGGAAAACTAGACAGTGCAGCTTCTGGAGGTGAAGCTGCAATGACGAAATTGGCACGAAATCCTCGCTTCACCATACCCACGAACAAGAATCTTTTGGACGTTCTCGTCCACTATGTTCCTGTGTGCGCGTTGATCGACACCGGGGCGCATGTGTCCATTATGAGTGCTGCTCTTCGCCGTCGGCTCAAGAAAGTTCTGACGCCCGCCCCGTACTGAGTTGTACAAGTCGCCGACGGAGGGACTGTCGCTATTGTTGGCATGTGCTCTGCCCGACTCACCATTGCTGAGAGACACACCGTCGTTCTTTCACCGTTATCGAGCATTGCCCTCACGAACTCATTCTCGGTCTGGATTTCCTTGCCAATCATTCTTCCCTCATTAACTGTTCGGCCGGCTCACTTCGCCTTGACTTGCCTCTTCTTGCCTTTGCCACGTTCCTGAAGAAGAACGTGGCACGTTCTTCAAGAACGTGCCAGCTCTTTGCCATGTTCTTGAAGGCTATCGCAACATTTTTTTACTTTGACAATCGACCCTTATGTCAAACGTCCGTCGTGACCCATCGCATAAACACTGGCGATGCGAACCCTATTCACCGACGTCCATATCGTGTTTCTGCGTCCGAACGAGCTGTTATCCAAGAGGAAGTCAAAAAGATGCTTGCAAAGGACATTATCGAGCCTTCCTGTAGTCCCTTGGCTTCTCCTGTCGTACTTGTCAAAAAGAAGGATGGCACGTGGCGCTTTTGTGTAGATTATCGCCACCTGAACAAAATCACAAAAAAGGACGTGTACCCTTTGCCACATATTGATGACGCTCTAGACTGCCTGTACGGTGCCACCTATCTTTCTTCTATCGACTTACGATTCATCATCATCATCATCTTCTTCATCAACCTGGTTACGCCCACTGCAGGGCAAAGGCCTCTCCCATACTTCTCCAACTACCCCGGTCATGTACTAATTGTGGCCATGTTTTCCCTGCAAACTTCTTAATCTCATCCGCCCACCTAACTTTCTGCCGCCCTCTGCTACGCTTCCCTTGCCTTGGAATCCAGTCCGTAACTCTTAATGACCATTGGTTATCTTCCCATGCCCCCCCCCATTTCATTTTCTTGATTTCAACTAAGATATCATTAACTCGCGTTTGTTCCCTCACCAAATCTGCTCTTTTCTTATTCCTTAACGTTTCACCTACCATTCTTCTTTCCATAGCTCGTTGCGTCGTCTTCAATTTAAGTAGAACCCTTTTCGTAAGCCTCCAGGTTTCTGCTCCATACGTGAGTACTGGTAAGACATAGCTGTTATAAACTTTTCTCTTGAGGGATAATGGCGACCTGCTGTTCATGATCTAAAAATGCCTGCCAAACGCACCCCAGCCCATTCTTATTCTTCTGATTATTTCAGTGACTTACGATCCAGCTACTGGCAGATATCTGTCGAGGACATGGACCGAGAGAAGACTGCATTTATTACCCCTGACGGCCTTTATCAGTTCAAGGTGGTGCTTTCGGTCTCTGTAACGCGCCCGCCACCTTAGAACGAATGATAGACTATTTGCTTCAGGGGTTCAAGTGGTCCACCTGTTTGTGCTATCTGGACGACCGTCATCGTTTATTCGCCCACATTTGGCGCGCATCTAGACCGTCTTTCAGTGATTCTTGACGTGTTCCTCCACGCCGATCTCCAGTTGAACTCGTCAAAATGTCACTTCGCTCGCCGCCAAATCACCGTCCTTGGACACCCCGTGGACGCCAGAGGCGTGCAACCTGATCCGGACAAAATTCGCGCCGTTACGAACTTTCCTGTTCCGAAGTCTACTAAGGACGTTCGTAGTTTCGTAGGGCTGTGCTCTTATTTCGGACGCTTTGTGAAGGATTTTACGACCATCGCACGTCCCCTTACCGACCTCTTGAAGAAAGGCGCCCTATTTTCTTGGGGACCTGACATGCCACATCTTTTTCGCAGCTCACTACTCTCCTTACCACGCCTCCAATTCTGGCCCACTTTGACCCGTCTGCCTCAACGCAAGTTCGAACTGATGCCAGTGGTCACGGCATAGGAGCAGTGTTAGCACAACGCCAGCGTGGACATGATCGCGTTATAGCCTATGCCAGCCGACTTCTATCACCCGCCGAGCGCAATTATTCAATCACAGAGCGCGAGTGCCCCGCTCTTGTGTAGGCAGTTGCAAAGTTTCGTTCATACTTGTACGGACGCCTCTTCTGTGTCATCACTGATCACCATGTGCTCTGCTGTCTATCCTCGCTCAAGGACCCCACGGGACGACTCGCTCGCTGGGCGTTAAGCCTGCAAGAATATACCTTCTCCGTGGTATATAAGACGGGACGCTTGCACCAGGATGCCGATTGTTTGTCCCGCTACCCCGTCGACGAACCGGCTGATGCGGACGCCATCGCTTGCATTTTCTCTGTGTCCCAGTTGCTTGAAATCGGCAACGAGCAACGCCGCGATCCTTCATTACGAGCCCTCATCGAGCATCTGGAGTCAACGCCTGGTGACGCCTCTCTCCGGATGTTTCTCCTAAAGGAGGGGACATTATACCGCCGCAATCTCGATCCACACGGCCTTGACCTTCTGCTCGTAATTCCATCACACCTGCGTTCGACTGTCCTCCAACAACTTCACGACGCTCCCTTGGCTGGACACTTGGGCGTCTCGCGCACATACGACCGTGTACGCCGTCGATTCTTTTGGCCGGGTCTTGCCCGCTCCGTGCGGCGCTACGCTGCCGCTTGTGAGCCCTGTCAGCGCCGGAAGAAGCCCTCCACACCTCCAGCTGGATGTCTCCAGCCGATCGACATCCCACCGGAACCCTTTTTCCGTGTTGCTCTAGACCTTCTTGGACCGTTTCCTCTCTCGGGCTCCGGAAATAAATGGGTCGCCGTCGCTGCCGATTATGCTACGCGGTGCGTAATCACCAGAGCCCTCCCGACAAGTTGTGCTACTGACGTTGCGGACTTTCTGCTCTATGACATCATTTTAGTGCCATTTTACTGCTCCGCGCCAATTACTCACTGACCGTGGCCGCAGCTTCTTGTCGGCAGTCGTCGAGGACATCCTGCGCTCCTGCTCGACAAAGCACAAGTTCAGCACGTCCTACCACCCACAAACCAACGGCCTCACGGAGTGCCTCAACCGGACCATCACCTACATGCTTTCGAAGTACGTTGTGACCGACCACCACCACTGGGATCTTCACTCACCATATGTGACGTTCGCGTATAATTCAGCGCGTCACGACACCGCCGGCTATTCACCATTCTATCTCCTATATGGCCGAGAACCCGCGTTGCCCTTGGACACTTTGTTGCCCTCGGCCACACGTTCAGCCACTGACGCGATCGCGACGCGATCACACACGCCGACCACGCGCGCCAGCTCGCCCGCACCCGTCTCGAGGCCTGGCAGGAGCATCAGAGACGCCTCTATGATTGCCACCATCGCGACGTGCACTTTACTCCGAGTTCTCTGGTGCTTCTCTGGTCACCCATTCGACGTGTGGGCCTTTCCGAAAAGCTGCTGTCGCGCTACACTGGCCCATACCGTGTCGTGCGACAAGTGACCGATGTCACGTATGAAGTCATCCCCGCCAACCTCTCAGCGTCATCGTCGGCTGCAAGTGACATCGTTCACGTGGCTAGACTAAAGCCATACCACACACCTTTCACCGCGGATGTGTAGATTAAGCCCCGGGACGGTGCTTCTACTGCCAGGGGTGATGCTACGGAACAGCCGCCACGGTGTGGCTGCACTGAGGAGAAAGAAGACAACGTGGCCCGCTTGATACAGCGTCGCCATTTTGGCCTTCCGTTAGCTTCCCTGTAAATAAATTGTATATATCATTGGGCCCCAGCTACACGTAACAATAAATATATATATATATATATATATATATATATATATATATATATATATATATATATTGCGGGTCTTAAGGTCAAATTTTGCAATCTGGCTCGCTCCCTATTCGTGGTGGGCCTGCCCTGGCGAGAGGTGGCGAGCGTGAATCGGCATCCCTCTGCATTGCTGCAGGGGTCCTTTCATGTCATTTCTCGAGCCTATGTGTCGAACGATGGGTGCCATAGCTGAACAAGCGTGAAATTTTTGCAGCAAATTGTACACTTATAAGCCTTATATGACCTGATCAGCACATGTTTGAGTTTGATAGACTATAACTACTATGGCTTAAAGCTCTATCAAATGTGGCCCCTCCCGCTTGAATCGCCGAACGTATTAGCGAGCTATGCGTCTCTGAACGCCGAGTTTGAGGCTAAATTTAGCTCCGATTGCGTCAAGCGTGGCGCGATAACAGCGCCAATTGTGCAGGCTACAAATGCATTATCGAGGAATGGCTTTTTTGCCTTTACACAACGATACCAAAATAAGGTACGTGGGTAGTACGGTAGCAAAAATGAACAAAAAACCTTATGACCATATCAGCAGACACACGAAGTGGCAATTTCACTCTCAGCTAAACTATGCCAAATGATGCTGCGACGTAACGTATATGATAATCACAGCATCACAGTTGAAACTGCGTAGCAACCCCCACTGTCCCTGGTGTCCCGGCTGCAACTTCGTTGTGATGGCTATCCATCGAGTGGCCGCGCTTGACGTGGAATTGTCTCTTGCGAATGAGGTGCTATCGCTTTAATATATCGAAGGCTACATACCTCTTGTGTCACATTGGCACATCCATTATGGAGGACTGACCAAGAATGGGCACATAGCGGGATCTCATACGCAGTCCCCAACTTGTCTACTAGCCCAGACAGCAGCCACCAACAAGTTGTTTATTCAGGCACGCACGTAGTAGCCCATGTTTTGTGCTTGGCAAGACAACAGACAGCACATACCCAGTGACCCAAGTTGTCTAATTGGTCAGACAGCAACTACCAGCAAGTTGTCTATTCAGGCACGCACCAAGTGGCCTATGTTGTCTGCTTGGCAAGACAGCACATACCCAATGGCCCAAGTTGACTACTAGGTCAGACAGCAACTACCAGCAAGTTGGATATTCAGGCACGCACCCAGTGGCCCATGTTGTCTGTTTGGCAATACAACACATACCCAGTGGCCCACGTTGACTACTAAGTAAGAAAGCAGCTACCAGCAAGTTGTCTATTCAGGCACGCACACATTGGCCCATGTTGTCTGCTTGGCAAGACAGCACATACCGAATGGCCCAAGTTAATACTAGGTCAGACAGCAACTACCAGCAAATTTCCTATTCAGGCGCGCACCCAGTGGCCCATGTTGTCTGCTTGGCAAGACTACACATACCCAATGACCCAAGTTGACTACTAGGTCAGACAGCAACTACCAGCAAGTTTCCTATTCAGGCACGCACCCAGTGGCCCAAGTTGACTGCTAGGTCAGACAGCAACTACCAGCAAGTTGTCTATTCACGCACCCAGTGCCCCATGTTGCCTGCTTGGCAAGACAACATATGCCCAGTGGCCCAAGTTGACTACAAGGTCAGACAGGAACTACCAGCAAGTTGTCTATTCAGGCACGCACCCAGTGGCCCATGTTATCTACTTGGAAAGGCAACACATACCCAGTGGCCCAAGTCGACTACTATGTCAGACAGCAACTACCAGCAAGTTGTCTATCCAGGCACGCACGCAGTGGCCCATGTTGTCTGCTTTGGAAGACAACACATACCCAGTGGACCAAGTTGACTGCTAGGTCAGACAGCAGCTACCAGCAAGTTGTCTATTCAAGCACGCACACAGTGGCCCATGTTGCCTGCTTGGGAAGACAACATATGCGTAGTGGCTCAAGTTGACTACTAGGTCAGACAGCAGCTATATGCAAGTTTCCTATTCAGGCAGGCACCCAGTGGCCCATTCTTTAAAACTGATGGTAGCGCTAAAAAGGACGGACACACGGTGAAAAGAGGACACGACGACGAGGAAACGCTACTGACAACGGGTTCATTTTTTGAAAAAGCTTTATATTTAAGAGAATCACAACACATGCGCACAACCGAACTGCACCAGCCTTCTTTATCGCAATATCAAAAACATGCACGGGAAGTGAAATGATAAAACACCCAAGCATCAAGAAGTGAACACATGACCTATTTAAGAAAAGCCATACGTTACGGTTTTTCAAATTTCCCCAGAAGTGTGCGCTCAGCCGAGTACAAATTTATTGAAACATCACTGATGCACAGACCCGCCTTTTTTGTATGTGGAAAGCTTCCAGCAAAACTCTAGCTTTAGCGCTTGCACTTCTGCCCAGAACCTTTGCTTCTTTGAACCATGGCACGCACTCGCAAACGAACACATGCGAAACTAAATTCGCCAGTTTGCCTTGTTTTGTTAAGTTTTGAGAGTGTTCCCTTAAGCGGTCATTGAGGCAACACCCCGTCTGCCCGATATAGCACTTGCCGCAGGACAGGGGAATAAAGTATACCACTCCTAGGGCACACCTGACGAAGACATCTTCATGCTGCTTTTTGCAACCGCGCTGACCTTCACTGAAGATGCGGGCACAGCCTCGCCAACTTGTTTGGCGCAGAAAAAACAAGCGGCACGTTGCGCCTGCTGGCCACCTGTTTGAGGTTGTGTGAAACCTTATGAATGTAAGGCATTACCTCAGGTTTGGTCTTCACGCGTTCAGGTGCAGCCTTCATTCGTCAGGGACCAAATTTCTTGAGGAGGGTTTCAGCGACAGCTACGAGGACCGAGCAAGGGAAGCCTGCGGCCAATAGCCTGCGAACCTGATAGTCAAAGCTAAAAAGCATTTCGTGCGGGCACGACCTTTGAAGCGCCGATTTCATGCAGAGCGATGCAATTGCTTTTTTCATGGTCTTTGAATGAGACGATTCACAGGGCAAAAGTTCTTTCTTTGCACGTGGGAAATACGCCCAACAGGTGTGTCCCTTAGTTCTCCACAGCCTGAGGTCTAAAAAACGTATCTCGCCATTTTGCGGAAGTTCATGGGTAAAAGCCAGGCATTTACCATGGTCATTAAAGGTAATTAAGACCTGTAGTACAGAATTTTCAAAAGTAATGTCATTACGAGCTTTTAAACAGATCAAAAAATTGTCGACAAACCTAAACACCTTTAAAACCGGGCCTCCAATAACATCTCGATCCAAGAGGCGATCAACATGAGCTAAAAAGATGTCGCGCAAGATAGGTGCAACACAGGACCCTATACAAATGCCATTGCGCTGCAGAAAAGGCTGCCTGTCAAAAAGGATAAAAGTGACACTCAGATAAAATTCTAAAAGCTTTAAAATATCATCAAGAGACACTCCTGCTGTGGACGGAAAAGAGAGTTCGCCTGAATTTTCGAGTCTCCTTCACAGCAACTAAGAGTTCAGGTTGAGGGACGGAATAAAATAAATTCTCAACATCCACAGAGAAAGCATAACCGACACGGCGGTTATTCTGGAGAAAGTTTGTAACTTCTTGAGATTTTTTGGTCAGGAAGGGATCGTTCCCTTTTATCGACTTAAACTTACATAGTAGAAAGCGGCTGACACATTGCTGCCAGGTTCCGTTGTCACTAATAATGGTCCTAAAACGGATGCCAGTTTTGTGAGTTTTAGCTGTGTAGAAAGCATTCAAGGAGTTACCTCTGCAATTGGAGATATCATTGCCTAATTTTGTCAAGTTCAACTTTTTGCAGAAGTTCATGAACCTGGTTTTTACACGCACATCGCTTTTCTTCACTCGCACAAAATTCTTCTCTACTGCTTGCGAGGCTTTTTCCTTGTACATGCCCGCGTGTATGACGACGAAGCCTCCGTCTTTGTCCGCTTGTAAAAGAGAGAGCTTGAGTTCCTTGAAATATGCGACAATCCCGTCTAACACACGTCTCGAGGTACGACTGGCCGTGTTGGGAACAATCTTTGCGATGCTATCTACTCCCTCAAGAAGGCACCTCTCACGGCCTTCTCCTTTGACCTTCTGCGTGATGTTTCTATTGGTGGCTAGCAGGTCGTGCACTGGCACAAATGAATCAACAGCGTATTTTCGCCCTTATTGCAAAACTTGCTGAACCTACATACCCAATGGCCCAAGTTGACTACTAAGTCAGACAGCAACTACCAGCAAGTTTCCTATTCAGGCATGCACCCAGTGGCCCATGTTGTCTGCTTGGCAAGACAACACATATCCAGTGGCCCAACTTGACTACTAGCTCAGACAGCAGCTACCAGCAAGTTGTCTAATCAGGCACGCACCCATTGGCCCATGTTGTCTGCTTGGCAAGAGAACACATACCCACTGGCCCCAGTTGACTACTAGGTCAGACAGTAGCTACCAGCAAGTTGTCTATTGTCACAGCCTAGTAGGAGACGGGAAAGGCGGTGTCGAGGACGTGTAATAGCACTTTATCAGCGCAGTCAACGCGACGTCGTTGTCGTCTGTTTTCCTACTCGCGCGCTACTTCAGCGTCGCTTTCATCGCCTGGCACATACCCGCGGCGACCATAGAGGATGTGGCATTTGCCCCGCCTTTGAAAAGGAGGCATCGTCCCGATGCACCAACATCCGAAGGCTGTGCACAGACGGTGCAAAATTGAGGTCAGGAGTATGGCTTCATACGAAGCACGTGCACAACCTCGGGCAGATGCCGCCGGCATTTGGAACAATTATGGCTGTGGGGGACAACTTCATAATGCACATCGCTGATGCGGCCCAGAACTGTAAACGGGCCGAAGTACCTTCGCAGGAGCTTCTCAGACAGCCCCCGCCGACGAATCGGAGTCCAGACTCACACCTGGTCACCGACGTTGTATGTGACGGGTCTGTGCCGAATATTGTAGTGTCGGGAATCGTATTCATGTTGTTCTTGAATTCGGAGACGCGTAAGCGGCCTGGCTTCCTCTGCGCGTTGTGTAAACTCCTCGGCACCAGTCTCGTCGTCACCGCACTCGTGTGGCAGCATTGCGTCCAACATTTTTGTCACTTCCCGGCCGTAAACGAGGTTGAAAGGCGTCACGCGTGTTGTCCCTTGGCGCGCCGTATCATACGCATATGTAACGTATGGTCAAATCTCGTCCCAGTTCTTGTGGTCGACTTCGATGTACATACTCATCATGTCTGCCAGAGTCTTATTCAAACGTTCGGTCAGCCCATTGGTTTGGGGATGATAAGCCGTGGTCTTTCGGTGAGTGGTACCACTTAGTCGCAAAACGGTGTCCAGAAGCGCAGCCGTGAACGCCGCTCCTTTGTCTGTTATGACCACTGCGGGAGCGCCATGCCTTAGGACGACGGCTTCGAGGAAAATCGCGCTCCTTAGGCTGCTGTTCCACGTTGTAGAGCACCTGTTTCGGCGTATCGAGTGAGATAATCTGTGACGACGATTATCCATCTATTTCCGGCAGTAGACGGTGGACAGGTCCGTGCCAATTTGCTCGAACGGCGCTTGCGTTATCTGGACAGGATGCAGCAGTCCAGCTGGCTTGCCGGGTAGGGCTTTGCGGCGCTGGCAATCCAGGCATGCCTGTGTGTAACGTTTCACGATCGACGCAAGTCTTGGCCAATAGTACTTTAGCCTAATTCTTGCCAATGTGCGGGTGTGACCCAAGTTACCAACGGTCGGCTCGTTGTGACAGGCATGTAGGACTTCGTCGCGAAGAGATGCGGGAATGACGAGTAAGTAGCTGCTGCCACTAGGTGAAAAGTTCTTTTTATAGAGAACGTCGTGGCGTAAGCAGAATGAAGGCAGTCCTCTGGCGAATAATCTCGGCACGCTGCTTGTTCTTCCCTCTAAGTAATCGAAAAGAGGAACAAGTTCTGCGTCCTCGCGTTGCTGGCGTGAAACAGCCACAGTATCTTCCACGCCTAGAAAAGCCAGGTCATCATCGTCGTGCACTGCAGTCTCAACAGGAGACCGAGAAATGCAGTCGGCGTCTGTGTGTCGTTTCCCTGATTTGTAGACACCCGTGAAGTCGAACTCCTGGAGCCGAAGACTCCAGCGCGCAAGCCGACCAGCTGGATCTTTTAAATTAGCCAGCCAGCAAAGTGCATGATGATCACTGACAACGGCGAAACACCGACCATACAAATATGGCCGAAATTTTAGGACGGCCCACACTAGTGCGAGGCATTCTTTTTCTGTAGTCGAATAGTTAGCCTCCGTCCTTGATAGCGTCCTGCTGGCGTAAGCAATCACTCTTTCGGTGCCGTCTTGCCGCCGTACAAGCAGTGCGCCAAGGCCGACATTACTAGCGTCGGTATGAAGAATCGTAGGCGCGTCGTCATCAAAGTGTGCGAGCACGGGAGGCGTCTGCAGCCGTTGCCGTAGGTCGTGAAATGCCCGTTGCTGGTATTCGCTCCACACGAAGGTGACATCTTCTCTGGTGAGATGTGTTAATGGCCGTGCGATGCGTGAAAATTCCGCTATAAAGCGTCGGTAGTAGGCGCAAATGCCCAGAAAACGTCGCACGGCCTTTTTATCTGATGGCGTTGGGAAATTAGCAACGGCAGAGATTTTATCAGGGTCATGTCGGACACCTTCACGACTAACAACGTGACCGAGAAATTGAAGTTCTTCAAAGCCAAAATGGCACTTTTCAGATTTTGAAGTAAGACCAGCTGAGCTTATTGCTTCAAAGACCGCGTTTAGTCTGCGTAAGTGTTCCTCGAATGTGACGGAGAAAACAATCACGTCGTCGAGGTACACGAGACAGGTTTGTCATTTGAGGCCTAAGAGTACCGTGTCCATTAGCCGTTGAAACGTTGCCGGCGCAAGAACACAAACCGAAGGGAAGCACCTGAAATTCGTAAAGTCCGTCAGGCGTCACAAAAGCGGTCTTCTCACGGTCTCTTTCATCAACTTCTATTTGCCAGTAGCCGCTTTTCAAGTCCATCGACGAAAAGTAACGTGCGTTTCGTAGCCTGTCCAGTGAATCGTCGATACGCGGTAGCGGATAAACGTCTTTCTTTGTGATGTGGTTGAGTTTTCGATAGTCGATGCAAAAGCGCAGGCTACCTTCCTTCTTTTTCACCAATACGACAGACGATGCCCAAGGACTCTTAGATGGCCGAATAACCCTGTCCTCAAGCATCGTCTTCACTTGGGTTTGTATTGCCTCGCGCTCTTCCGGTGCTACGCGATAAGGATTCTGCCGAATTGGTCTGGCGTCGGCTTCGGTGACAATACGGTGCTTAGTGAGCGGCGTCTGGCTAACTCGTGACGTTGATGAGAAGCAGCTCTTAAACTCATCGATGAGCTCAAGAAGGCTGTTGCGTTCGACGGGTGACAAGGTGGGACTGATGTCAACCACAGGGACAGGCATAGCCACGGTGGACGTCGCGTGCTCCACTGAGAGGCAGTCTTGTACTGAGGTTAATTCGTCGAAGTAAGAAACAGCCTTACCTTTAACAATGTGTCGACGTTCCCTGCTAAAATTCGTCAGTAGGAGTTCAGCACGTCCGTCGCGTACGTTAATTACGGCCCTGGCGATGGAAACGCCTTGACTCAGTACCAGTGCGTCGATGTGTTCGGCGACGCCAGTCCCGGTGCTCAAGTTGTCGAAGATAACAGGCACGAGGGAACAGCTTCGAGGCGGAAACGTGACGTCGTCGTCGGCAATACGCAAGCGGGGTCGCTGGTGTTCCGCGGGGTAGACGTCGTCTGAGCTCGTAGGAAATGTGACGACCAGGTCATGGACAATAATCACTGCACCGTACTCTCTCAAGAAATCCATCCCCAATATAAGTTCCTTTCAGCACTCAAAGAGAATGACGAGGGTGGCGACGAAGGTTACACCGGCGATTACTATATTGGCTGTGCATTTTCCAATAAGCGTCATCAACTGGCCGCCGGCCGTTCTGATGTTGGGCCCAGTCCACGGCGTCTCCACTTTTTTCAGCCTGTCGGCGAGCTTTTGACTTATTATCGAAAAATGGGAACCAATATCGACGAGAGCGGCCACTTGGTGGCCGTCAATGCAAACGGCAAGATCGGCGCTGACGGCGTCGGTTACAGGGGGTGTGGTTGGAGTCGTCGGAGTTTTAGAGTCGTCGGTCGTCGGAGATGGGGGCTCTTGTAAAGTTAGACGGTTTGCAACCTCACCCCTGGAGGTCGCTGCCTCTAGTTTCCCCGGCGCGGGCTAGGGGACCTGCCCCTAGAGGCGTCAGGAAAATCGCGACGGGTTGGTGGGGTGTAACGAGCCGGAGAAGGGGAACGCGATCGAGCCGTCGCTGAATCTTCCTGCCGAAAGTTTGTAGTATTTTCGTCGCAGGTACGTGCAGCATCAAACACAAGGTAATTGCAGTTGGGAAACCTTGGATACCCAGCTGCGCGGTAGTGGCACGCGCGGTAAACATGTCCTGCTTCGCCGCAATGAAAGCATAGCGGGGGCGGTCAGCGGTGCGCCACAAATCGGTCTTTCGAAACGGGTAGCCGGCAGGGGATTCACCGTAAGACCGAGGCGCAGCGATCGGCTGGCGGCGATACGGCATAGCTGGCGGCGGCTGTGTCTGTCGAAAATAGGGCGTCGGGGGTGGCGGTGATGGCTGCGTGGTAGTGGTTGACGGTGTCAGCAGCATCGAAGTGGCGGGAGGTGGACGACAGACAGCTTCCGCGTAGGTTAATCGTCGCGGCACCGCCTGCCGGTCGAGCAACGAAAAGGCCTGTCGAACTTCCTCCCGAACGATATCAGCGACAGAAGCCACCGCTGGTGCCATAGGAGAAATCCCAAGCTGCCGGATCTCCTCTCGCACAATCTCTCGGATGACTTTACGCAGAGACGTGCCGCAGCTCTCAAGTAGAATTGAAGCATTCACCGGTGAGTTCGTCCGATCATATTGGCGGTACCGTTGCTGTAGTGCCCATTCTATAGCTGTAGCCTCCTTGGTAAATTCTGGAACTGTCGTCGGTGGGTTCCTCACGAGTCCGGCAAACAGTTCCTCCTTCACTCCGCGCAAGAGATAGCGTAACTTTGTTTCTTCGGCCATCTCAGGGTCTGCTCTGCGGAAAAGGCGGGGCATATCTTCTGCAAACATGGCGACGCTCTCGTTTGGTTTTTGAATACGGGATTCGAGCAGGCGCTGCGCGTTGTCTCTTCTGTCGCTAATGGTGAATGTGTCTAGCAGCTGGGTGCGGAAGGCATCCCATGTGGTCGAACTTCTCTCGCGGTTCACAAACCACGTTCGCTCACTGTCTTGAAGTGCAAAATAGACATTAGCCAGCTTTTGCTGGGAGCCCCAGTCATTATAACTGGCGACACGCTCAAATTGCTCTAGCCAATCTTGGGCATCCTCAAAAGCGTCACCATGGAAACTTTCTGGGATCTTAGGATTCTGTAGCGTCACCTGCGATGGAGTTGCAGTAGCCATGGCTAAACTAGGTAGATGCGTTCCTGCACGGTCCTGCAAAGGGTTGAACTCGGGCGTCAGGCCTAGCACGCGGCGACTGCACCGGTGAACAGGAGTTTCGACGAAGGCAGGTGATTCCGTGCTCGATGTATGGTTCCGCGAAAGGGTGCCGAGCAGGAGGCAATCCTACCCAGCATCTCCACCAGTGTCACAGCCTAGTAGGAGACGGGAAAGCAGGTGTCGAGGACGTGTAAAAGCACTTTATCAGCGCAGTCAACGCGACGTCGTTCTCGTCCATGTTTTTCTACTCGCGCGCTACTTCAGCGTCGTTTTCATCGCCTGGCACATACCCGCGTCGACCATAGACGATGTGGCACTATTCAGGCACTCACCTAGTGGCCCATGTTGTCGGCTTGGCAAGACGGCACATACCCAATGGCCCAAGTTAACTGCTAGGTCAGACAGCAACTACCAGCAAGTGTCCTATTCAAGCACGCACCGAGTGGCCCATATTATCTGCTTGGCAAGACAACACATACCCTGTGGCCCAAGTTGACAACAGGGTCAGACAGCAGCTGCCAGCAAGTTGCCTATTCAGGCACGCACGCAGTGGCCTGTATTGTCTGCTCGGCAAGACAACATACAAAGCGGCCCAAGTTGACCTCTAGGTCAGCCATCATCATCATCATCAGACTGGTTAAGCCCACTGCAGGGCAAAGGCCTCTCCCATACTTCTCGAAATGCCCCGGTCATGTACTAATTGTGGCCATGTCGTCCCTGTAAACTTCCTAATCTCATCCGCCCACCTAACTTTCTGCCGCCCCCGGCTACGCATCCCTTCCCTTGGAATCCAGTCCGTAACCCTTAATGACCATCGGTTATATTCCCTTCTTATTACATGTCCTGCCCCTGCCCTCCCCCCATTTCTTTCTCTTGATTTCAACTAAGATGTCATTAACTCGTGTTTGTTCCCTCACCGAATCTGCTCTTTTCTCAACCCTTAACGTCACACCCATCATTCTTTTTTCCATAGCACGTTGCGTCGTCCTCAATTTAAGTAGAACCCTTTTCGTAAGCCGGTTTCTGCCTCGTACGTGAGTACTGGTAAGACACAGCTGGTTATACACTTTTCTCTTGAGGGATAATGGCAACCTGCTGTTCATGATCTGAGAATGTCTTGCAAACGCACCCCAGCCCATTCTTATTCTTCTGTTTATTTCCGTCTCATGATCTGGATCCGCGGGCACTACCTGCCCTAAGTAGATGTATTCCCTTACCACTTCCAGTGCCTCGCTACCTATCGTAAACTGCTGTTCTCTTCCGAGACTGTTAAACATTACTTTAGTTTTCTGCTGATTAATTTTTAGACCCACCCTTCTGCTTTGCCTCTCCAGGTCAGTGAGCATCATTGTAATTGGTCCCCTGAGTTGCTAAGCAAGGCAATATCATTAGCGAATCGCAAGTTACTAAGGTACTCTCCATTAACTCTTATCCCCAATTTTTTCCAATCCCGGTCTCTGAATACCTCCTGTAAACACGCTGTGAATAGCATTGGAGAAATCGTATCTCCCTACCTGACTCCTTTTTTATTGGGATTCTGTTGCTTTCTTTATGGAGTCCGGACTACGCTGGCTGTAGATCCGCTTTAGAGATCTTTTAGTATTTTTACATACGGCTCGTTTACACCCTGATTCCGTAATGCCTCCATGACTGCTGAGGTTTCGGCTGAATCAAACTCTTTCTCGTATTCAATGAAAGCTATATATAAGGGTTGGTTATATAGAGGTCACACAGTAACTACCAGCAAGTTTCCTATTCAGGCACGCACCCAGTGGCCCGTGTAGTCTGCTTGGCAAGACAACACATACCGACCCAGTGGCCCAAGCTGGCTACGAGGTCGGACAGCAACCACCAGCATGTTTCCTATTCCGGCACGCACACAGTGGGCCGTGTTGTCTGCTTGGCAAGACAACACAGACCAAGTGGCCCAAGTTGACTACTAGGTGTGACTACCTGCAAGTTTCCTACTCAGGCACGCACCCAGTGGCCCATGTTGCCTGCTTGGCAAGACAACATACACCCAGTGGCCCAAGTTGACTACTAGGTCAGACAGCAGCTACCAGCAAGTTTTTCATTCAGGCACGCACCAAGTGGCCCATGTTGTCCGCTTGGCAGATAACACATACCCAGTGGCCAAGTTGACTACTAGGTCAGACAGCAACTACCAGCAAGTTGTCTATTCAGACACGCATCAAGTGATCCATGTTGTTTGCTTGGCAAGACAGCACATACCCAGTGGCCCTAGTTGACTACTAGGTCAGACAGCAGCTACCAGTAAGTTTCCTACTCAGGCACGCACGCAGGGGCTCATGTTATCTGCTTGGCAAGACAACACATACCCAGTGACCAAAGTTGACTACTAGGTCAGACAGCAGCTACCAGCAAGTTTCCTACTTAGGCACGGACCCAGGGGCTCATGTTATCTGCTTGGCAAGACAACTCATACCCAGCGGCGAAAGTTGACTACTAGGTCAGACAGCAGCTACCAGCAAGTTGTCTATTCAGGCACGCTGCTTCTGGTGCTGCTGCTGCCTAGCACGACGCGTCTGGGGATGGTTCAGAGTATGGCAGCAGCATGGCAGAGAGGAATGTCGACGCGAGAAACTCGCTTGCATCTTTCCATGGCGTGTCATGTGCACAAGGCCACCTGGAGCTCCCTGGGTGTCGCCACGTTAGCCTCTTGACAGCTGTAATTAGCCGTGACCCTCCTCGAAGGCATTGCGGAAACTGCAGCGCTTGCCTTTATACCAACGAGCAAGTCCAGAGGGTATGTAGATGGAACTTTAGGGAGTAGGAGAGGAGGCAGAGAATGAGCTGAATCAACGCAGTCGCAACGCGAGTGAATAACAGCCTTGTTACTCTCGCAGTTCCCACTTAAGGGGAGAGGGCGGGATAAGGAAAAGATGTCGTGAGAAGGCAAGGAAACAGCGGTTGCGGACGAACTGAATGTACGGTACGGCACGCTTCTGCTATTTCTGAAAAATAAACGCCATGCAAATTTTTCAAGTGGACAACTGACGGAGGGCAGCAAGTTAGGGGACACTAGGGTAGCGGTCGCACGTCAGATCAACACTGCTGTGCCCGCCGCGGTTGCTTGACGGCTATAGCCGTCAAGCTACCGCGCAGGAATGCCATATATATATATATATATATATATATATATATATATATATATATATATATATATATATATATATATATATATATATATATATATATATATATATCCTGCGCATTCCATATAATATATGGCATATATTATATGGAATGCCATTATGCCATATATGGCATTGCTCGAGGTCGCGGGTTCAATCTCAACCGTGGCAGCCACATTTCGACGGGAGCGAAATACAAAAACGCTGCTACAATTAGATTTGGGTGCACGCTAAAGAACACCAGGGCGTCGAAATTAATCGGGAATCCACCACTG
Source organism: Dermacentor variabilis (assembly GCF_050947875.1). Lineage (NCBI taxonomy): Eukaryota > Metazoa > Arthropoda > Arachnida > Ixodida > Ixodidae > Dermacentor > Dermacentor variabilis. The sequence goes on from NW_027460280.1 coordinate 19,984,709, forward strand.
TGGCGTGCCTCATAATCCGATGGTCGTTCTTGAACGTACAGCCCCATAATTCAACTAATGTTTAACACTTCTGCCACGATGCGATGTGCCATACCTTCTCAGAGATTACGAACGATTGCGCACAACATGTCTCCTGCGTGTTCTGTGTAGTACGCAGACAGACAGAAGTGGTGTGCGCAAGGTAACGATTATCAACTCACCACTCTCGCATTGGACTAAACGCTGAATAAATTACACATTCGCCCTCAACGTCACCCGTGATAATCGTCGCTCGAAGCAAACAGCATAATACGCTTAAAAATTAAATTTGTGGTTTCAAGGTGCCAAAACCGCCATCTGATTATGAGGTACGCCGTAGTGGGCGACTCCGGATTTATTTTGACCAGCTACGGTTCTTCAACGTGCAGTTCAATCTAAGTACATGGGTGTTTTTACATCTCGCCCCATCGAAATTCGGCCGCCGTGGCAGGGATTTGATCCCGCGACCTCCTGCTTAGCAGATAGAAAGCTTCACTTACGTGGATTCCTGCATCAAGGCAGAAAGCTGGGCTACTTGGTGTGTCATCATTATTCGAAAGACTAGCGCGAAATAGCAGGGACACAGACAGAGAAGACGACAGGACGAGCGCTCGTCCTGTCGTCTTCTCTGTCTTTGTCCCTGCTACTTTGCGCTAGTCTTTTGAATAATGAGGATTCCTGCAGTGCGTGTGATCCGCATATTTTCTTTTTCTTTCTCTGCCATCGCCGCAAACAGCTTGCATTTGTGGTTTGGTCGCGAAGGTATACACACATGTTGATTGAACTACACGGATACTTTTCTAAACTTCATAAGTTACTCCATGACTACTTATGCTCCGCAGAGCCTTATGTTTGCGAATGAACAGCTTACTTGTCCCTAATGCTTTGTTTGTGATTTAATAAAACTTTATTTATAATTTGCGGTGCAATGACATAATTTTTACGAACTTCGCGTAACGAGGAACACCATACAAAAAAGAAGATAGAGACAGGCGCTCGGGTCGCTGGAGCTAACCGGCGCTTTTTTTTTTTTCGACAGAGAGCACTTATCATTATCGCTTCTTTTCCATCCCGGTTTCATTACTCACATGCTGAGCAGTCATAGAGCCGCTGATTCAAAGTCACCTCTCACACAGAGGTGGTCTTTTCATATTTCGCTACCAATCCTTTTTTTTTCGGTAAATATGCATCCGTCATTCAACACAAGTGAGAATTTGTCCATTCCTTGTTACATTACACTTTTATATAGATGGTTCTAACTTCTAACAATACACATCGGATGAAGCGATGCGCGTTCGCTCAAGACGATCTGCGAATGCGTACATGGCTCTTGAACGCCCCGTCCGGTCGCCGCTGTTTCTGCACAAACTAATTGTAAAGAGTAGAAAGCGTCGTCAAGGCATCGGGTATTGTCTTTACTTGTGATCCTTTTGAGCGTACAATACGCAGTACAAAAGGAGCGTAGTGGCTTCTTCACTGCGCACAAGAGCATCTTATGAGGCCCAAGAACTGACTGAGGAGAAGGATGTTCCGCTCCAACATGTCCGCGACCATTTCCTCTGCAGTTTTTAGGTTGGCTGAAGATATTGACATGCCTACCGCCAGTAGCATATATTCAATGTGTGATTAAGCAAAGGACAATGTTCATGAATAAATACTTTGTATTCCTGATTAAAAGAGCGAACAACTCGCGGGGCTCCGCAGCCAGAAGGTCCGTCGGCTAATGATGGCAGCACTGCTGATAGCCGCAGCTACAGGCGGTTTGGCGAAGCGCTGCAACTAAAATGCAACAAGAGACGTGCATGGTGAGTATCCGCAATTTAGGTATAGTTGAACTTTGGAGCAGAAAAATTTCTTGGGCCGTCCTGCTCACGGTGGCGATGAATATAGACCTGTTAGGGAAGCGAACAAGACTTGAAGCGACTGAATGCTGTTCGAGAGGCAGCTACCATATAAGGAGCTGTCAGCATTTGCACTGTCGTCGACACTAACAGCGAACACTTTTCCTTGATCAGAATCACTAACGCCCTACAGGAAGTCTTGATGCCTTGGCAGATTAGCGGTCTCGCTTTCTGTCCCCGCCAGTGTCGTCTTCTTGGAAGCAAACACCCCGCTTGGACTTTGGACCCATTATAGCTTGAAGCAAATGCGGTGACTCTGATGTGCGCGTCTGCCGCCGAACTGTTCACATGACAGCGATGGGTAAAGTGTTGTCCAACTACATAATCTATTTTTCAGAGCGGGTAGCAGTGTCTTCAGAAAGTGGCTCAAGATGTGCCTTGCTGCACGGATAATTCACGTGCCACGTCGAGGACGGGGAAGGAAGTAGGGTGGACCCTACGCGGCACTGCGCGCGCGGAACTCGGCATTCGCACACGGGTCTTGGGGTCGACTTCTTCCCAAGTTTCCCGTTTTCTATTCAATGAAAAGTATGTTCCATTCGCATGGAAGCGACCAGCACGTTCGATAAGGATGATTAGATGGGCATGTCATCTGAGACCTTGAGCTGTGCTGTTTCTGCAAATGCACGCGTAAATGTGTTTTCTGAAACATGAGTGGGCCTGAGTAGTCTACCTAGATTGGTGAACAATCATTCTCTTAAATAATGCCGTAAATTCGAAAGGCTAGGCGATTTCTGCGCACACGCCCAAATGGACAAACGACAACATCGTTAATCGACCACACGCTCATAGAACGCTTAAATGAGCTTGGCTTGTTGCGGTCTCATCGCCATCATCTTACACCTACCTGAATCACTTGAAGCGAGCTTTCGAAGTTGCGCGGTCGTTAGCGGCAGCATTGCCGTTTGTTCCCATATCGAAAACTGCGGTGACTGTCGACGAAAGAGTGGCCTTATGGAATGGGGCCGCCGAGCCCGATGCGTATAGTGGCGGCCTCCGTCTCCCAGGTAACCAGCGTTGTCCGTCGGCCAATCGATGGTGGCATCGACCAATCTGAGATTCCTGACACAGTGCGCCAGTGTAACAACAGCCGGGATTATTCTATCGCGAGTATAACAAGGATGACAGGCATGGGGCACGCAAGTGATTTCTTATTCCTTGACCGCTTGGTCTCAAACTCACGCCACATGGGCAGTACTGCTCACCTGTGGGCGGGCCAGTTTTCGAAACGCTTGAACAAATTGGGGAGGAGGTGAAAGGAGAAAAGAAGTGAGCTCCGCGAGCTGTGTGTTTGAGACCATAGGTAGATCAATAAATAAAGCCGACAGAATGCACCTTCAGTCTCTAAGTCGCGCTGAGAGTAATTCCCACGTCGACGACTTCCATTTGCAATTTTATGCATTATATTTCATTATATTTCAGTAGCTGCGGGAGCATTGCGATATCACCGGCAATGAAAGTGCCGACAAAGCTTCTTCACATGGAGAAACCAAATAGGGACGGGTGGGCGAGGCCGGCGGGGGTGCGGCAGCTTCCGACTGCGGAGTTCTAGGGTTGGGGAAAGCCTAACAACCTCCACCAAATACGTAACGCGGTTTAATTACAAAGCCAGATCGATAAACAGGCAGGTTTGTTGATCTAATAATATAATAATATTTGGGGTTTTACGTGCCAAAACCACTTTCTGATTATGAGGCACGCCGTAGTGGACGACTCCGGAAATTTTGACCACCTGGGGTTCTTTAACGTGCACCTAAATCTAAGCACACGGGTGTTTTCGCATTTCGCGCCCATCGAAATGCGGCCGCCGTGGCCGGGATTGTTGATCTAGCGTCAGGCACCGAGCGCACGATGCGCCCGAAGCACACGCCTGTTTTCTTCGCCCCATTGCTTGTATGGTTTTGGTTGAATGCATGTATTTTGCTTTTTTATTTGGTTAAGTAAGAAGTAAGACACCTTAACCTTCAGTTGACCTTCATTCTATTTTTACTGAATGATTTCTGCACTGCACTAACCCATGGGACTGTCAAGACAGCCTTGCGAATCGCTTGCAGTGTTGTCACAGAGTAGTGTGAAGTCAGTTAATGGTAGTCTTGATTTTTTACAGCGCAGCTGTTTAGCCTCTAGTTGGTCGGCATTTTTCGTGCCCACGTCCGTCAGCAAAAATGTGGGCCAATCCCGGCGGCAGGGCAGGGCTAGGAGCAGTGGCTCAAACCCCCGCAAGGCACAGGCCTCAAGCAGTCAGAAAAAGTGATGCAAACAGTGTATACATTCTTTGAAATCACGCATACAACATACAGAACAACATTTGTTTCAATAAATAACAAGTAGAAAACAAGCATTCGGTACCCGCCGTGGTTGCTCAGTGGCTATGGTGTTGGGCTGCTGAGCACGAGGTCGCGGGATCGAATCCCGGCCACGGCGGCCGCATTTCGATGGGGGCGAAATGCGAAAAAACACCTGTGTGCTTAGATTTAGGTGCACGTTAAAGAACCCCAGGTGGTCAAAATTTCCGGAGTCCTCCACTACGGCGTGCCTCATAATCAGAAAGTGATTTGGCACGTAAAACCCCAAATAAAAAGAAAACAAGCATTCAAACCACGTAATTGATGATCAAGCGCTCCTGATAACAATGCGAAGTACGTAGCGCTCCCCGCATACGTTTCCCGGTAAACATTCCTGCTGCGCAAGCTGCCGCGCCGATGGCAGCTTGCGCCGTCGTGGGGAGTGACGTGCACATAGCCTTTCGCATATACAAAAGAACCAGCCTAGCAACTGACTTCAATGTTGTTGCGGCACCGCTATGGGCGGCGCTATCAAAATGATCAATACTCACATTACTACCATTAGTCTAAAATACCATTATTATAATTACTCTAAAGCAATAAAGCATTGAATAACCCCCTCAGCAATTGTAGTGGTGGTTTTCAACAGCTTCGTTGGACATCCTCTTTCACAGCGCCGGGATGGCGAGCCAATTTTTGTCCATGTTTGTTCCGAACATATTGACACGTGTACTTATCTTCATCTAGCGACCACGTTTCGCCGCCTAACAAATGTTCTCGCACAGCGCAGGACGCGCCTGCATGTAAAAGAAGTTTCTGGAATGTCATCGATGGTTCCGTCCACTGTCTGCGCATGTCTGTGTGTTACGTTAAAAAATATACACTATCGTGCCTTGTAGCATGGACATACTCAGGAATTCTGGATATTGCACGTTCACCATCCTGTGGAACTTCACGGCAATGCGCATGCGTAATTGAATGGGCAAGATGTTAAACAAATTTATTTATATATATTAGCCAAGTATCAACGAGTTTCAACTGTCTGCGCCAAGAGGGTAGTCTTTTGTAACAACATATCCACAGGGGCGTAGCCAGGCGGGGGGGGGGGGGCTTAAGCGGCTTCAGCCCCCCCCCCCGCTGAAATTTTTTCGTGCTTTCCATGCACCACCCACGAAAGCAATCCCCGGCGCCGGAAATTATTCTGAATTTTGTCTAGAATGTCTTCTTCACGCTCGAAAAGACATTTCACCGCGAACATAGTGAACTCGGGCTGGATTTCGCGGCAACGCTCATGCACCGGGAGTCACATAACGCAAGCAGCCCCATCCGAGGGGGAACCACCGCAAGGGGGCCAACTCAGCGGTCTTGTTCCACATGAGCTCCCGATTCAACGTGCACTTCCTGCGGACTGCAACCTGGAAGCGCCAGAACTTCTGCATCATTCGACGCAGCTCGAAAAGCGGCATTCAGAGAGACCATCCGCAGCGCTGTGAGTTCATTTTTCACAGACTTACACGCTTTGACAGCAGGAAGGCGGCGGTCTCTAAGCTAAGCCTACGGAGGATTGCCAAGCTTTGCTCCCCGAGGCCACGCGCCTCGCGCCTCGGCCACGAGCCGCCTGCCCGTGCCCGAGCTTTGAGACCGAGTTTTTCGCCTCGTAAACCATCTGCCCGCCGCGTACTGGCCCTTCGAAGGCGGGGTACGCTTCATTTCTTGCTCAAGATGGAGTATCAAGTGGCAGGGGAGGATATCTCCCCGGAAGAGGTTACCCAAGATCAAGGCTGGCAGTCTGCGGGGGCCAGAAGGGTTAGCGCCAAAACGCACACGGCTGACACTAATGCGCCATCGCCCTAGCCGGGAGCGCGCCGTGGCAAATCGGGTGGTGCTGCGCTAAAATCCAAAGTGATACGAGCGAGACGAATGCCCTCACTTCCTCGAGACGATATCAAGATTGTGATCAGGCCGCCAGGTGGACTCAATATCTTCAAGATTGGCGTTGTTACGGTGGCTGACGCAATACACGCCGCCGCTAGCATCAGTCAGGAAGATCTATGCCAAGATACTCTACGCCCGAATCTCCAACAAAATATTATGGTTGCCAGTACTCCCAAGCGCGAGAATGCGAACCGCTACGTCCGGATGAGGCAGATGCTCATCTCGGGCAAGGTATATGAGCTCAGTGCCTATGAGACGGCCCCGCACTCCACGTGCAAGGGGGTGATCCGCAACATCCCTCTTCAAGACGGCCCTGACGTCATCGATGCCAAGATTGTCAAGGCCAATAATCCACTTGCCTAAGCAGCGAAGAGAATAGCTCAAACCGGCACGGTCATCGTCGCGTTCCCCGGGCATCGTGTACCGAACTTTGTCAGGTATGGACCATTACTCATGCAGTGCTCACTCTACCGCAAGCAAATCGACGTGTGCTATACGTGCGGCCGCCTCGGTCATCGCGCCGACGTGTGTCCCAATCCAGGTGACGCTATTTGCAGTGGCTGCGGTGCTCCTAGTCCCGATGAGCAGCATCAGTGTACCCCCAAGTGTAAACTCTGTGGCGGCCAGCATCTCACGGCTAATAAGGACTGTGCTCAAAGGTTCAAGATCCCATACATCGCGCGTCGTCGTCGCAGTGAGCGCGCCAACATGGCCGGTGCCGCGTCACCGTCCCCTCAGCGGCGCTCGGACACTGTGGAACTCGTCCAGGCTTCGTCCACTCCGGGTGCTCAGCGCAGAGTACGCTCCCGTTCCAGGGGCCGCTCGAGAGTCCGTTCCGTATCCAGGGCCCACTCCGACTCCAGGGCACGTTCCGGCTCCCGCCGTGGGTCCAGAGAACGGGCCTGTTCCCGGGGACGCTCCGGTTCTCGGCCTCGCTCCAGCTCCAGGCCGGGGCGCGACACGTCGAGGGGGACCAGGTCCCGCTCCCGCACGCCCACCGCCCTTAGAAGCAAGTTCACGCTCTCCTGGGCCGACAAGGTTCGAGGGGGACGTGAGGGTCCAAGAGGTGACGACTCGCCTAGCGACTCGCACCACGCACACGAGTTCGAGGAGTTGCGACGAGTTAACGAGCAGTTGAGGAAAGAAAACGCGCAGGTTATACAAGAAATGCGCAGGCTAGCTGCGGAGATGGCGGAGATTAGGAAACTCGCGCTTTCACCCTCCTCGCCGCAACCCGCTTTGGCCCCGGTCGCCATGGATACGTCCGAGACATCCCACGCGGCTCGCCCGCCCAAGCGTCGAGCGGTAGAGAACAGAGAGGAAGACGAGACTATAAAATTGCTCTCAGAACTCAAGAATGCCTTCGCCAGCATACATGCTAGCTTAGCAAAGGTCCAGGAATCTATAGCGCACCCAAAAATGGGCTTAGGTGCACTCAGTAAACAGATAAGCAAACTAGAAGACGTCGATGCCAGGAGAGAACCCAGCCCCGCTCCTTCGCAGGTCGCAGCACGACGTCATGTACTAGCACCACCGACGGAGGGCGCGATTCTCAGGGCCGTTCAAGCCTCCTCTCAGCTTAGCCATGGATAGTGCGGACGAGAACTTTAGTATCTGGCAATGGAACTGAGGAGGGTTTCCCAACAAGAAGCCGCTTCTGCAGCAATATTTAAGAACTCTCACGGTTAAGCCCAAAATCATCGCTATTCAGGAAGTTGCAACTAGTACTCCTATCAAACTCACAGGTTATCTGGTAGCATCCTCACATTCAGGAGGTAGGGGAGTTGCTACCCTTGTCAACAAAAGGTACGATTGCCTCTGTCGCGACCTCGGCGCACTTGGTGATGGCATCGAGTACGTAATGACTGAAATCCTCATGAATCCACCCAGAAAGGGCCTCAGAAGAAACAGCCTCTTTATCCTCAACGTATACTGCAGCCCCAGCTACCGCAGGGCGAGGGCGAACTCTCTCCTCAAGAAGGCCGTCAGCCTGGCCGGTGGGCACCCCCTTGTAGTCGTCGGGGATTTCAACGCCCCACATAGGGTGTGTGGGTACACCCATGACACGCCCAAGGGACGCGAACTGTGGCAGACTGCGATGGAACTGGACTTGACCCTTATCACCGATAAGGATTTCCCCACTAGGAGAGGCAACTCCGCATGCCGGGACACTACCCCAGACCTCTCGTTTGTCAAGAACGTAGGGGAGGTCAAGCGGGTCAACACGGCTCTAGACCTCGGAAGTGACCACTACGTCATCGAAGTCTCCCTCCCGATTGCCCGCTATAAGACGAGGAAATTCAAGCTGATCGACTGGGACGTTTTCCGCAAGATCAGAGCCGAGCGCGCACCGATGGCCGAGACAGATATTGAAGGTTGGTGCAAAGAGATAAGGGATGGCGCCGCGGCGGCAACCAAGGAGGTCGTCACTGAGCTCGACATTGACAAGACGGATAGCAGGTTGGCGCACCTGCTGGAAGCCAAGCAAGCCTTCCTCACGAGATGGAAGGCGCAGAAGCATAATAGGAGGCTCCGCAAGAAGGTTTAGAAGGTTAACAGGGAGATCGAACAGCACTGCAAGAACCTGTGTAAGCAACAATGGGACGAGCTCTGCGAATCCGTCGAGGGTCAGCTCAGATCAGGCAAGAGCTGGGGTCTGCTCAAACACTTTCTCGATGAGGGCAGCACCAGATCCAGCCAGACACGATCCCTCGCGCGAGCCATCCACCTCGCTACGGACTCTACCCCGGACGAGTTGATTGTCGACATGCTCATAGACAAGTACCTGCCGGTCGCGGATAGCTCTGCCCCTACCCAGTTCCCGGACTACGTGGGGTGTGCGGTGCCGGAGTTGGACCAGGACTTTACCGCGGCCGAGATCCGAGATGTCCTCTTCTCACTCAACGTCAAATCTGCCCCTGGTCCAGATGGCGTCACTAACAGGATGCTGAGGAATCTCGATGATGAGTCGATCGATTTCCTCACTGAAAGGATTAATGAAGTCTGACGTAGTGGACAGGTCCCCACGCAGTGGAAGGCGGCCTGCATGGTACTGCTCCCCAAACCCGGTAAAGCACCAGGAATAGAGAATCTAAGACCAATTTCCCTGACGTCGTGTGTCGGTAAGGTTGCAGAGCAAGCCCTGCTCAACCGGCTCAAGGTGCACATCGAGGCCAATGACATGTATACCCATAATATGATTGGTTTCAGAGTCGGCTTCTCGACACAGGACGCCATGAAGCTGATAAAGCATCAGATCATCGACCGGAGCACGGGTGATACCAGAGCCATCCTTGGATTATACCTGCAGAAGGCGTTCGACAATATCTCACACGAGTTCATTCTCCAGTCTATTGCCGGCCTCGGGCTCGAAAAGAGGGCCTACGACTTCGTCCGATCCTTCCTTAGCCAGAGAACTGCCAAGCTCAAGATCGAAGGATACCTTTCGCAAGAGATCACCCTCGGTTCACGCGGCACGCCTCAGGGCTCAGTCATCTCGCCAACATTATTTAACATCGCAATGATCGGACTTTCTAAGGAGCTCACGAAGAATCAAGGAATCAACCATACCATCTACGCAGATGACATCACCATCTGGTGCGTCGGCGGGAGCGACGGCCAAGTTGAAGCCGCCATGCAGAGCGCCATCGATGCGACCGAGCGCTTCCTCCGCCCCACTGGGCTCAGATGTTCTCCATCGAAATCTGAGCTACTTCTCTACAAGAAAAGACCCAGAGGCGGCGGCCATCGTGATTGGAAACCGGCGTCCGAAAGCGAAATACGGCTTTTCACTGGTGACGGGTCTCCGGTGCCTAGAGCGGACTCGCTCCGAATATTGGGGATGTATATCGAGTCTAACGGTTCCAATGGAACCGCACTCAGAAAGATCACCGCCAAGAAGGAGAGTGCTCTCGGCCTCATTCGGAGGATCGCCAACAGGCACCGGGGAATCAAGGAAGACAACCTCATCCGCATTATACATGCTTTTGTTCTCTGCCACCTTTCATATTCGCCGGCCATGCATAATTGGCATATTGCAGAGAGGAATAACCTCAATCCACTCATCAGAAAGGTCTTTAAGCTCGCCCTCGGCTTACCTGCAAGCAGCAGCAGCAGCGGCAGCAGCAGCAGCGGCAGCAGCAGCAGCGGCAGCAGCAGCAGCAGCAGCAGCAGCAACAGCCTGGTTACGCCCACTGCAGGGCAAAGGCCTCTCCCATACTTCTCCAACTACCCCGGTCATGTACTAATTGTGGCCATGTTGTCCCTGCAAACTTCTTAATCTCATCCGCCCACCTAACTTTCTGCCGCCTTCTGCTACGCTTCCCTTCCCTTGGAATCCATTCCGTAACTCTTAATGACCATCGGTTATCTTCCCTCCTCATTACGTGTCCTGCCCATGCCCATTTCTTTTTCTTGATTTCGACTAAGATATCATTAACTCGCGTTTGTTCCCTCACCCAATCAGCTCTTTTCCTATCCCTTAACGTTACACCTATCATTCTTCTTTCCATAGCTCGTTGCGTCGTCCTCAATTTAAGTAGAACCCTTTTCGTAAGCCTCCAGGTTTCTGCCCCGTACGTGAGTACTGGTAAGACACAGCTGTTATAAACTTTTCTCTTAAGGAATAATGGCAACCTGCTGTTCATGATCTGAGAATGCCTGCCAAACGCGCCCCAGCCCATTCTAATTCTTCTGATTATTTCAGTCTCATGATCCGGATCCGCAGTCACTACCTGTCCTAAGTAGATGTATTCCCTTACGACTTCTAGTGCCTCACTACCTATCGTAAACTGCTGTTCTCTTCCGAGACTGTTAAACATTACTTTAGTTTTCTGCAAATTAATTTTTAAACCCACCCTTCGGCTTTGCCCCTCCAGGTCAGTGAGCATGCATTGCAGCTGGTCCCCTGAGTTACTAAGCTAGGCAATATCATCAGCGAATCGCAAGTTACTAAGGTATTCTCCATTAACTCTTATCCCCAATTCTTCCCAATCCAGGTCTCTGAATACCTCCTGTAAACACACTGTGAATAGCATTGGAGAGATCGTATCTCCCTGCCTGACGCCTTTCTTTATAGGGATTTTGTTGCTTTCTTTATGGAGGACTACGGGGGCTGTGTAGCCGCTATAGATATCTTCCAGTATTTTTACATATGGCTCATCTACACCCTGATTCCGTAATGCCTCCATGACTGCTGAGGTTTCGACTGAATCGAACGCTTTCTCGTAATCAATGAAAGCTATATATAAGGGTTGGTTATATTCTGCACATTTCTCTATCACTTGATTGATAGTGTGAATATGGTCTATTGTTGAGTAGCCTTTACGGAATCCTGCCTGGTCCTTTGGTTGACAGAAGTCTAAGGTGTTCCTGATTCTATTTGCAATTACCTTAGTAAATACTTTGTAGGCAACGGACAGTAAGCTGATCGGTCTATAAGTTTTCAAGTCTTTGGCGTCCCCTTAATTATGGATTAGGATTATGTTAGCGTTTTTCCAAGATTCCAGTACGCTCGAAGTCATCAGGCATTGCGCATACAGGGTGGCCAGTTTCTCCAGAACAATCTGCCCGCCATCCTTCAACAAATCTCCCGTTACCTGATCCTCCCCAGCTGCCTTCCCCCTTTGCATAGCTCCGAAGGCTTTCTTTACTTCTTCCGACGTTACCTGTGAGGTTTCGAATTCCTCTAGACTATTCTCTCTTCCATTATCGTCGTGGGTGCCACTGTTACTGTATAAATATCTATAGAACTCTTCAGCCACTTGAACTATCTCATCCATATTAGTAATGATATTGCCGGCTTTGTCTCTTAACGCATACGTCTGATTCTTGCCAATTCCTAGTTTCTTCTTCACTGCTTTTAGGCTTCCTCCGTTCCTGAGAGCATGTTCAATTCTATCCATATTATACTGCCTTATGTCAGCTGTCTTACGCTTGTTGATTAACTTCGAAAGTTCTGCCAGTTCTATTCTAGCTGTAGGGTTCATCATCATCATCATCATCATCAGCCTGGTTACGCCCACTGCAGGGCACAGGCCTCTCCCATACTTCTCCAACTACCCCGGTCATGTGCTAATTGTGGCCATGTTGTCCCTGCAAACTTCTTAATCTCATCCGCCCACCTAACTTTCTGCCGCCCCCTGCTACGCTTCCCTTCCCTTGGGATCCAGTCCGTAACCCTTAATGACCATCGGTTATCTTCCCTCCTCATTACATGTCCTGCCCATGCCCATTTCTTTTTCTTGATTTCAACTAAGATGTCATTAATCCGCGTTTGTTCCCTCACCCAATCTGCTCTTTTCTTATCCCTTAACGTTACACCTATCATTCTTCTTTCCATAGCTCGTTGCGTCGTCCTCAATTTAAGTAGAACCCTTTTCGTAAGCCTCCAGGTTTCTGCCCCGTAGGTGAGTACTGGTAAGACACAGCTATTATATACTTTTCTCTTGAGGGATGATGGCAACCTGCTGTTCATGATCTGAGAATGCCTGCCAAACGCACCCCAGCCCATTCTTATTCTTCTGATTTTTTCCTTCTCATGATCCGGATCCGACGTCACTACCTGCCCTAAGTAGATGTATTCCCTTACGACTTCCAGTGCCTCGCTGCCTATTGTAAATTGCTGTTCTCTTCCGAGACTGTTAAGCATTACTTTAGTTTTCTGCAGATTAATTTTTAGACCCACTATTCTGCTTTGCCTCTCCAGGTCAGTGAGCATGCATTGCAATTGGTCCCCTGAGTTACTAAGCAAGGCAATATCATCAGCGAATCGCAAGTTACTAAGGTATTCTCCATTAACTTTTATCCCCAATTCTTCCCAATCCAGGTCTCTGAATACCTCCTGTAAAGACGCTGTGAATAGCATTGGAGATATCGTATCTCCCTGCCTGATGCCTTTCTTTATTGGGATTTTGTTGCTTGCTTTATGGAGCACTACGGTGGCTGTGGAGCCGCTATAGATATCTTTTAGTATATTTACATACGGCTCCTCTACACCCTGATTCTGTAATGCCTCTATGACTGCTGAGGTTTCGGCAGAATCAAACTTGTAGGGTTTGCTGTAGCTGTAATCTGTAGCTGTAGCTGTAGCTGTAGCTGTAGCTGTAGCTGTAATCAGCTGTAGGGTTAGAGGCTTTCATACATTGGCGTTTCTTGATCAGATGTTTCGTCTCGTGCGATAGCTTACTGGTATTGTTAGATACAGGACCGTTTTCTGAGCCTACTTCGAGTTCACCAGACCACATCGAATCGCGCCACAGCGAATTAAGAAGCGCAGAAGCACGGACACCACATTCCAGAGGCGCGGCAGGTGCAGACAAGCTGGCGGCCCCCACCTCGTGTGCCGCAGGTGGAGCTTTTCACTGCTTGACTCTTCCCGAAAGTGAAGTGAGAGCCTGGCACTGTTCCAGGTAACTTGGGTCCAAGAGGCAAGACGGGTGTAATGTACCGTGAAACCCTGGCGGCGTCGCCCCCACCCGCCTATTGTGACGGCGCATTGCAAGTCAGCAAGGCAAGACCGCAGGGAGAAGTAAGCCCTCGGATAATTGGGGACCAAGCAGCGACTCTCTTCGCCGGGTGTGACACACTCGCACGGGCGCCTACCATTGGCCGAAAATGACGACACCTGAGCGGGCTCGCCGATTGGCCGAAAATGGCGTCACCTGAGCGGGCTCGCCCATTGGCCGAACGTGACGTGTCTTCGAGACACCGAAGGGCTTAAAAAGACACAGACCGGGAGAAGCAGGAGAGCATTCCTAGAGCATTCCTTGATTCTTCTCTTTCGAGCTTCTTGCCGCGGGCCGCAGCGTCCGAGTTGCTGCCGGCCCGTAATGACTTTAAGACTGTTAATTGACTCTCACTGTAAATAATGTAAATAAACCCCCCAAGTTTTCATCCCAAAGTCCTCCTCAACTCTTACAACTGGTTGCCAGCGGTGGGATCGCCTCCAAATGCAACAACTGGTGGCAGCGCTACGGACCAACCTTCGTCGAGAGAAATACTGAGGAACCCGGAACAGCGAAAAAGAGCCTTCGTCCAAAGGAGTCGCCAGGAACCGGGAAGAGCGAAGAAGAGAGAGCCTTCATCGAAAGAGGTCCTAAGGAACTGGGAGTAGCGAAGAGGAGCGAGCCTTCGACCCAGGGAGTCCTGAGGAACCGGGAACAGCGGACCAATGAACCAGATGGCAGGGTGCTGCAACCGTAAGTGAGCGCGTGGTTTTTTTCCTTTTGATTCGCCAGACTTCAAATGTTGTCTGTTCATTTTGATAGTTCTAGGAATCGGGAATTTGCTGCATTGTGTGTTTGCACAAATTAATTAACGAAAACAGTTCTAACCACCAGTCAGGGCAGTTGCCATGGATCTTAGAAGGTTGACGCGGTTAGACTTGTTGGTGTGCGACGATTTGGGAGTTGAGGCGGACGAACAGATGAAAACGCCAGCTATCATAAAGGCCATTAAAGATAGTGGCAATGATGATAAAAGCATTGAGATTGCTTGGGAGGTGATACAAGAACCACGGGAGCGTGAGCGTCGTGAACGTGAGCGTGAGCGTCGTGAACGTAAGAGTGAGCGTAAGCGTCAAGAACGCGAGAATGAACGTGAACGTGAGTATCAAGAACGTGAGCGTGAGCAAAAGCACGAGAAAGAGATAGCAGCATTGGAAAAACAGATACAATATTTTCAGCAGTTAAAGGAACAAAGACAACGCCTGTCTGAAAACTCCTTAGGTAGTACAGAGCAAAAGAATGAGGAAGTATCTGCCGAATTTTCGCCAAAAGCCGACGAGAAGAGTACTGCCTGTGAGATTGGCTGCACATTCATAGGCGAAGGGAAAAGGCTAGCTGCTAACGATGCCTTAGTGGCAACAGAGGCCGTTAAAGGCCGTAGTGAAAGCGACGAGGTGCTGTGCCAACAGAGCACTGTAGAAACAGCTAGGCCAGCTGTGAATGAGTTGGCACAGTCACCGCGCATGTGCGTCGCAGGTACTGTTAACGAGTTAGTTAACGAAGTACAGAGTACCGCTGACTCGACAGACGCGAGCACCCATGTCGAGTCAGATCTGCGTGCCGAAGTGCAGTGCCAGCTGGACGATGCAGTTGAGGGCAGCTCTCAGGATTGCGAGCTGCGTAGCTCAAGAGAAGACAACTGCATTGCTCAGGGATCGGTGCAGCTCTCCGCCAGTCTAGGTAGCCAAGAGAGGGATGATTTAGTTAAGGATCATTCAGACTGTGCGGGTAAGAGACCGATCCGGGCCGACGAGATGTGTAACGGCCAGCACGAGGCGCCAGAGAGCGACATGAAAGAGAATTCAAAGAGAAAGCGCCGCAGAAAGAAGCGCCCTAAAGATAGGAATGCGGTGACTAATGTAGCGAAGCCAAAGACGGCGACAGGTGCGAAAAGGCAGGGCGCGGAGAAAAGAAAGGTGCGGTCGTCATTGACGATGTTGACGCAGCCAACGCGTTCGAGCCACCGGTCAAAAGGAGACCGAGAAGCATGTTCTGCACGGACGCGGACAAAGGGCACGGGGCAGTTAAATTCCTCGTCGTTCCGTCGTTCTTTTCGAAGCTCAGCGTGTAGTACAAAGAAGCGCAAGGTGGCAAGAAGAGACCATGTGGGGAGTAGCAACGCGGTCAATCGAGATCGTGATGACAGAGGGGCGCCAGGACGCAAATTGGCAGGGGACTGTAACGTCTTGGGGGAGCTGATAGTGAGTCAGCCCTTTTGTTGTTCCTCGGTAGCCAGAGTAGCTTTCGGACCGCGACCACCTCGGGTACGGCTCAAAGTATGAGTCAGACGTAAGCATTTGGAACGGGAGGCCAAGAGAGCTTCCTTAGAAGTAAAACGTTCTGTTTTGTTTTATTTTTTGAGCATCGGATAATTTTCGCGATTTAAGTTTCTTTCAATATGTAAAAGTATGAGCTTTGTTTGTGTTTTTGTTCGAGAAGCTCCGAGATTGGAAAGATAAGTTTTATGTAAGCATGTAGTTTCGCGAGATGTTCATTAATGAGTTCATAGGCTTTCTTTTTATGTGTGTGAGTAACCTGAGGGTCAAGGTTATCGGTGAGAGGCCTATCGTAACGCGCGTGTGTATTAGTTAACCTTCTTTTTTTATGTGTTTTTTTTTTTATTTTCTAAGGTTAACCGCATAGGTTTCCAGTAAGTGCATCATTTGCACTGAGAAGCGTTCTTAGATCCATTAGCGCATGTCCTGTGCGGACGGAAGGAAGCAGAAGGTTTATGACTGGGTTGCTCGTGTGTGTTGAGGGCAGCCATATTCTGACTTCTTTGGTGAGCATGCTTAGAACTAGTAATTAGGAGACGCATTTTTTAAAAGGGTTCTGCGGAGTGCGTAAGTCACGCAAGTTTAATTGTTCGTTTAGGGTACGTGTCCTGTATGGACTAGAGAAAGACACGCGATTAAGCATGTTGGAACGCTTGCGTGCGACGTAAGCACGTGTTCGGAATAGGGACCACAAAGCTAGCGCGATTGTATTTACGTACTTGTGAAGTTGACCAAACTGTTCAGTGGCAACAGTACGTGAGATAAGTACGTCACTGCGCTAGGGTGAGAACAGGCTGTTCGCGAAAATAGGCCACTTAAAGGGACACTAAAGGTTACTATTAAGTCAACGTGGACTGTTGAAATACCATCCCAGAAACCTCGAAACGCTTGTTTCGTGCCAAGGAGAGACTTATTTTAAGAGAAAATGCGTTCTGAAGCGTCCGCGTACCTCTAGCGCAGTTCAAATCGCCCGCCCTCCGATCGAGGAGAACTGACATCATGGTCTCATAGTGACGTTGCGCCATCGGTGAGTAGAACGGCGTCCGCAGACGGCGCTACGGCTTTTCTGCGCAAAACGCGAACGCGCGGCCAGAAACAGAGCCAAGACAGAGCCGACAGCAGAGCGAAAGCGGGAGTATGGTGGCTAGCGGAAGGAGAAACGAATTACGTCCCACGTTACGTCCCACGGCACACGGAGAGTCCGTTTTCGTTAAACTATAGGCTGCAGCGAGCTCGCAGCGTGGTCGGCGTGGTCTATGAGAAGCGACGAGCCTTTTCGCACTCGCAACAGGGCATAAAAATGTGCGAATCGACGCAAAACTCGGCCTAGAAACGTGCTTCGCCACAGCCAGGGCTCAATACGACCCAAGCTGGCACGACCCAGATGTCGTTTCCCGCACCGCCACCAGGCGCCGCTACTATACCTCACACTCCAGCGCAAGACGCCCATAAGCTGGTACTTCATTCTATGACGCTAACTTCGACGCTCGTCGCAATGGACCCTGACACCGACAGATTGGCTCGCGATGGTGGGCTCAACTTCAGCGATTTGAGCACCGACGAGCGCGACCTGCTTCTGAGGGATCGCACTGCCGGCGTCGTTGCGTACTACGACGGCGGCCTCGACACCGGCTCTCCGGAGCGGGAAAGCAACGAGGGCTTCCCACGACATCACATGGACGTGGCATTCTCGCTGCTTGTTCCAAATGAAAGTTTCGCGAGCAGAACCCTCACAGCACGACGCGATAACGAAACTACTGAAACTCCAAAGCGTGCGCGGCGCAGAGTCGAGCGAAAACGAAACCTTTCGAACACCCATATTACTGAAGGGTAACGTCAAAATGTTATTTTTTCCTAGAATCGAATAGACGTAGACAAGTAGCATTTTTTCCGGCTTATAATCAAACGAAATGATATTTTTAATACGAGTAGTTGAGTATTAGTAACACAAATTATGAGGAGACATTTCGTCATCGGGCTAGTACCGGAATGTCGCTGGGGGGTCTCAAATCGTGTCATGCATTTACCTCAATTTCTCGGTTACTAAAGCTCTGTTCGCGATTATATTGACGCCTTAGACGTTCTAGAACATTGCTCTACCACTTTAACTTGAGTTTCTGGTAACCTTTAGTGTCCCTTTAAGTTATGTTCGGCTGTTTTCATTGTTTGTTTGCAACGGCAACGACCCATTGTTTTGCTACAACAATGACACTCTGGTCTTGTCGGCATTCGGGGAGATTTGGATAGCGGTTTGGAAGGGTGGTTGGAACTGCTTTATCAAAATTGGGGAAATAAAAGATCAGGGTTCATTTTGACTCAGTAATAGCCAGGCGAGTCAGGGGTGAAGAGCCTGCGCTTACACATGGTGCAGCGCTGTGTTTTGTTTGTTTGATGTACGTTCTCCAGGGCCCAGGATCCCGAAGTTCGTCAAACGAGGCTCGACACCAGTACCCTGCACGTTCTTTCAGCGTTCCTCATGGCCAGCAAATTGAGTTCACCGGCCATTCCGAACTTCCGGGGCGAGGACGAGCTGTTAGATACGGGAGAGTTTCCTGAGCCTACTTTGAGTTCACCAAACCACATCGAATCGCGCCACAGCTAATTTAAGAAGCGCAGAAGCACGGATACCACATTCCAGAGGCGCGGCACGTGCAAACAAGTCTGCGGCCCCCACCTCGTGTGCTGCAGGTGAAGCTATTCACTGCTTGACTCTTACCGAAAGTGAAGCGAGAGCCTGGCACTGTTCCAGGTAACTTGGGTCCAAGAGGCAAGACGGGTGTAATGTACCGTGAAACCCTGGCGGCGTCGCCCCCACCCGCCTATTGTGACGGCGCATTGCAAGTCAGCAAGGCAAGACCGCAGGCAGAAGTAAGCCCTCGGACAATTGGGGACCAAGCAGCGACTCTCTTCGCCGGGTGTGACACAATCGCACGGCCGCCTACCATTGGCCGAAAATGGCGTCACCTGAGCGGGCTCGCCCATTGGCCGAACGTGACGTGTCTTCGAGACACCGAATGGCTTAAAAAGACACAGACCGGGAGAAGCAGGAGAGCATTCCTAGAGCATTCCTTGATTCTTCTCTTTCGAGCTTCTTGCCACGGGCCGCAGCGTCCGAGTTGCTGCCAGCCCGTAATGACTTTAAGACTGTTGATTGGCTCTCACTGTAACTAATGTAAATAAACCTCCCAAGTTTTCATCCCAAAGTCCTCCTCAACTCCTACAGTATCCTGTCTAACGGAGTTACCACCAACTTCTATTGCACACTCTTTAATGATGCCGACAAGATTGTCGTTCATTGCTTCAACACTAAGGTCCTCTTCCTGAGTTAGAGCCGAATACCTGTTTTGTAGCTTGATCTGGAATTCCTCCTTTTTCCCTCTTACCGCTAACTCATTGATCGGCTTCTTATGTACCAGTTTCTTCCGTTCCCTCCTCAGGCCTAGGCTAATTCGAGTTTTTACCATCCTATGGTCACTGCAGCGCACCTTGCTGAGCACGTCCACATCTTGTATGATGCCAGGGTTAGCGCAGAGTATGAAGTCTATTTCATTTCTAGTCTCGCCGTTCGGGCTCCTCCACGTCCACTTTCGGCTATCCCGCTTGTGGAAGAAGGTATTCATTATCCGCATATTATTCTGTTCCGCAAACTCTACTAATAAATCTCCCCTGCTAATCCTAGTGCCTATGCCATATTGCCCCACTGCTTTGTCTCCAGCCTGCTTCTTCCCTACCTTGGCATTGAAGTCGCCCATCAGTATAGTGTATTTTGTTTTGACTTTACCCATCGCCAATTCCATGTCTTCATAGAAGCTTTCGACTTCCTGGTCATCGTGACTGGATGTAGGGGCGTAGACCTGTACAACCTTCATTTTGTACCTCATTAAGTTTCACAACAAGACCTGCCACCCTCTCGTTAATGCTATAGAATTCCTGTATGTTACCAGCTATATTCTTATTAATCAGGAATCCGACTCCTAGTTCTCGTCTCTCCGTTATGCCCCGGTAGCACAGGACGTGCCCGCTTTTTAGCACTGTATATGCTTCTTTTGGCCTCCTAACTTCACTGAGCCCTATTATATCCCATTTACAGCCCTCTAATTCCTCCAATAGCACTGCTAGACTCGCCTCACTAGATAACGTTCTAGCGTTAAACGTTGCCAGGTTCATGTTCCAATGGCGGCCTGTCCGGAGCCATATTCGGTCACGGGAAAATCTCCGGTATAATTAATGATCGGACGAAGGCTGAGGACAGCCTTGGACAGACTTCATCCGGACCGGCAACACGCGCCTGAACCACAACGACCGGAGATTAAGAGGTTCCGTGTCGGTGACGCGGTCTATGCTAAAAGCTTTTGTCCAGGTCCAAGGTGGAAGGCGGCCAGGGTCGTGGCAGTCCGAGGCCCGGTGTCGTACATCGTCCAGCTGGACAACGGCGAGCGCCATCACAAGCGTCGGAACCAGTTGAGGAGTGCCTGGACGAGGCTTGAAGCCGATCCAGTCCCAAGTGCAGACTACCACGTCAGGCTGCCTCCTACAGCCAGACGACCACAACAGCTGCCGGTCAGCACGGAAGCAGCCACAGGGGCAAGTCCGGGCCAACTTATCCAAGACCCGGTCGAGCCGCGAAGATCAACACGCGTTAGACGGCCTGTCGCACGTTATGGCATTGATGACTAACCAGACATCTTGCAATTGTGTAACGAATCTTAGGCGAAAGGAATGTTGTATACTGATATCGCGTGTCACACTGCATTTTCATGACAATCGCTTATCAGCCACGCAAGCAGCAGTCGGCGGATCACATGTTCATCACCCTATAAGAAGGACACTGCATCAATAGAGTTTTAGCTCAGCGGGTTTACGTTTCGCTCCGCTCGCGGTCTCCACCGTTGCGCCAGCGGAGCGGCTCGCGAAAAAAGAATTTTAGCCCGGCGGATCACTCACCCGCTCGAGCGGAGAGAGCGGGGCGCTCTGCTTCCCCACCTAGTGGTCCGAACAGGAGTTACTGAGAAATTAATTTGAATGACGCTTGCTTTTATAATGCAAGAAATGTTGAATAAAGATATATTACGTGTTCTCAGTACATTATTTGTTAATAATATACTGAGTACTAATGTACGGGTCAGCGCCGCAGTCGCCGTCGTCGATGCAGAACTGCCGGCGTTCATGTTCGCGGCTGCCATCTTCCATTTCCCATACACGCCCGCGCGCTGCGTATACCCTCCGCTGGGGAGTGCTTTCCAGCGGGCGTAAACGCTGCTCCGTAAAACCGCTGGCCGCCTCAGCGTTGTGCGCATGCGCAGTCGAGTCTCCGCTCGCCCGCTCCGCTCCGCTGGCCGTAAACCCGCTGGGCTAAAAAACGTTATCTGTTCCACCCTGGTGTCCCGCTAATACGCTAAAATTACTATTCCTTGTAGATTCATGTGTAACTTGTTAATTTAGTGCGCTTTAGATGTAGTACTATAGATGCATTCCACAGAATTGTGATATCATTTTCCATTGAAGAGTTATAGAGTTGTAAACTTGATAGTTTCCTTTTTTGAAAATTTCCGATTTTTGCCACTTAATAAAAAATTGACAACATAAATGAAAAATTCGAAACCAACAGTCATTAGAATTTAAGTTTTTCTTTTAAATGCAACATACCTCGTCAAGTTTGGTCCAGTGTGGCCGAGAAAAACGAATTCTCCTTTTACGTGTATTTTGGATTGCAGCACCCCAGCTAAAGCTTCCTCTTAATAGTTTTGTTTGGAGCAGTTAAAAGCAGCCGGCATATTGATGGTGCTGTAGGCTTCTTATAAAGCAAGTGTGAAAGCTTGGACAGGTATTCTTGGCGTAAATCAACTTCATGAGCTTAAGTACATGTGCCCAACCGTGCACTTGTGCCTTTATAACCGATTCTCCTACATTATACAAGAAGCACCTCAGCGCTACGGTACATCAACCAAGGTGTGCGAGAACATTGTGTGCGCTCCCGATTGTATTTCTGAGCATTGGTGGTATCAGGCTCGCTTTCCTGGCATCATCAGGAATAAAAACTGCTGCCAGGGGGAAAGCATTGGGTACACTTTCAGTACTTTATAACATATGGATCAGCGCGGATATGTACGTCAGAGTGTAAATACTGAAATAATAAGTTGAGGGTCTTGCTGCATAATTTTGGCTGTCTGATGTTAAGATCTAAAGAAAGAATAGCGTGATTTTGTGACAATTAATGCTGACATGAAATATGAGCTCCGACACAGTACCCGTGGTGGAACTGGCCCCTGGACTACAGGGCTACATAGAACGACGAAATGCTGGTTTGATAAATACCAGTAATTGAAAAGTGTTTAGCTCTTGGATTTTTTGTATGTCGGCGCCGCTGTGCAGTCTTGGGGGCCCTTTTTGAAAGCACGAGCACTATGTTTCAGCTAATATTCAACGCAACTATATATCTTTTTGGGGGGGCGGGAGGAGGCAGGGCGATTTTTTTTGGCGTCTAACCACTGTTGCATAGTTACATTCTAAGAAAAGTTTACACTCTTTGGGTGTATATTTGCCACACAACAATAGACAGTTCTAGTACTGCGCCATGACGATACGTACGCAGCACGCAAGCCCTTTGCGGAACGTAGGAGCGCGTTTCACGTTAAGGCTTTTAGTACAGCGAAATGCTTACGTACGCAAGCGGGCGAGCATTAGCTGACGGGCGCGTCGGAGCGCGTTGACCGCGTCCTCCATTACGTCGAACCGTCGGTCTAACTATAGACACTGTTGATGTAGCCAACGTGATATAACGTGTGGGCGCGTTCACGCTACGTCGGACTATATTTAGGCCTTTAAGAGAGTACTTTTAATACGGATGCAACACACGAATCAGATCAAGAAAAATAAAGACAGAGTGCTCGCTTTCTGCGGCTGGCACGGTCATTTTCGACGAACTGCGCCAACAGGAGGTCGAGAGAGAGAGAGAGTAAAACATCTTTATTAATAATATCTGAATGGCGAGAGCAGTGTGGGAGGAACCCTCAGTCCAGGGTCCCTAAGATGATTCCGGCAATGTTTCGAGCCCGTTGTATCACTGCTCGGAGGACCTCGGGAGGTCCGTCGCGGAGGGCATCGTCCCACAGCTCTTTGTTGCGTAGGGGGTAAAGGAGAGTTGGCAAGGGAGGAAAGAGGTTTGCAGTGCACTCAATCGTGACGTGGAAGATTGTGGGCGAGCTGCCACAGCCAGGGCAACGATCTCCATAACAGTGTGGGTAGAATTTATTGAGAGAGACAAGGTTTGGAAAAGTTCCGGTTTGTAACTGGCGTAGTGCCACTGCTTCCTCCCGCGAGATGGACGGCGGTGGTGCGGCGTGGGTGCGATGAATGCGTGTATAATGACGGAGTATGTCTTTGTAACGGAGCAAGGGATCCCCCCACTCTGAACTAGTCGCCTCACCACGCCGAGTCGCCCGGAGGGAAATTTCTCGGGCAACCGCATGTGCGCGTTCGTTACCCGGCAGCGAGGTATGACCAGGGCTCCAGAGTAAGTGAATGCGGGGAGGTGTGGTTGGTGTATTTTGTGGGATCTGTTTGAGAATTTGGTGCGCCGCTCTCGGGATGCCATGTCCTGATAGGAACGCCCGGCATGCCTGTTGCGAGTCCGTCAATATATACACTTCCTCAGGAACACGGAGGGCGTATCGAATTGCAAGAGCAACACCGAGAATTTCTCCGTCAGCGGCATTTGTTCCGCGCATTGCAGCAGAGTCTCTCAGGGATTCGGTGCCATCCAAAACTACCGAGGTATAGCCCTCTTGAGTGCGTGATGTGTCCGTGTATAAAGTGTGTGTTTCCGGGATGTTTGCAAGCATGCGGCCAATGTATCGTACACGGGCTTTGCACCGCCCTTCGTCATGCTCGGGGTGCATATTACGTGGCAAAGGATGAATACTTAGTGCTTGGCGTATCGCTGACGACAAGATCGTTGGACGGGTTTCAGACTCAAGGAGTGGGACAGAGTATCCTAGCCGTGTGAGAAGATGGCGGCCAGTAGGAGTGAGTAGGAGGTGCTGGCGATGGCTGACCCAATGTGCCTCTAGCAGCTCGCCTATAGTGTTTTATGTGTCCCTAAGTTAAGGAGACGGTGTATGGAAGTATATAGTTCGGGAGGCCATGGGCCAGCTTCGTCGCTTTGCGAATCATTGCGTCTATGCGAAGTTGTTGCGCTTGGGTCAACCGCTGAAATGGGAGATGTTATGTAAGGCGGCTGATCACGCATGCCTCCACCAAGCGCAGCAGGTCCTCTTCTCGAAGGCCCGAGCGCCTGTTAGAGACCCTCCGGATCATGGCAAGAATTTGCTCAATCTGTCTGGACAGAAGGGAAACAGTGTAGTTTGACCTGCCATCCGCTTGGATGTGTAGGCCGAGGATACGAGCACGATTAACCTGTGGTATCGGTGTGCCATCCACGTGCACAGTGATAGGGGGAGTAGAGGAACGGCTCCGGGGGCGAATGATTATGAGCTCCGACTTTTCCGGAGCACATCTTAAACCGCATTTTCTCGCGTACTCGGAAACTGTATCGACTGCTTGCTGAAGTCGGTCCTGGATGGCTCCGTCGGAACCCCGTGTCGACCAGATAGTAATGTCGTCCGCATAAATACATGGACATCAGGCATCTGGCCGAGTAGTCGGGGGAGCCCTGCGAGCGCGATATTGAATAAAGTAGGGGAAAGAACTGAACCCTGGGGTGTCCCACGTCCTACAAGGCGAATCGTACCGGATCGATGCGGTCCCATTCCTACGGTGGCTGTGCGATCTCGAAGAAATGCGCGGATGTAGTTTGACATACGAATTCCACAGTGTGAATGTGCAACATTGCGAAGTATGAGGTCATGTTCAACATTATCGAATGCCCCTTTTAGGTCTAAGGCTATGAGTGCTCTCGTTTGGGCGGACGACGGAGGTCCTATGACCTCCTCCCGCAATTGTAAAAGCACATCTTTGGCAGACAGATGAGCCCGATATCCGAATTGAGAGTTAGAAAAGAATGATTTTTCTTCGAGGAAGGGCTGCAGACGGACCGCAAGAGTACATGCTCCATGAGCTTACCAATGCAGGATGTTAGGGAGATGGGTCGTAAGTTTTCAACCTTAACAGGCTTGCCCGGTTTGGGGATCAGTGTGATGTCGGCGTGTCGCCATGCTTGCGCCAGCAATCATTGAAGATATGGGTGAGGTGGTTAATATCCGCGTCACTGAGGTTACGAAGGGTGGCGAATCGGATGTGGTCGGCTCCCGGTGCCGTGTTGCGGCGTAGGTCTTGTAGGACCACCCGCACCTCGTCAGATGTGATGTCCGCATCTAGCAATTCGTTCGCCTCGCCTACATAAGGATAGTCAGGGTACTGCGGCGGCGGGCCTGTGGGTATGAAATGCTTCTCTAGCTCTCTGAGGAGTGTCGAGACATCGTCCCTGTACTCGTGCATTAGGATGTGCAGCTGTGGAAATGTTTTTCGCTTTGTTGTGGTGGGATCTGTGAGTGAGCGAAGAATCGACAGCGTTTTTGCTGTGCTCAATGTGCCTGAGAGGCGATCGCAAAATCCTCGCCAGTTATTCCTCGTAAGGATCTCTGCATACTCCTAAGATTCCCGTGTAATTTGATCTATACGTTTCCTAAGTTTGCGGCTGAGGCATTGTCGTTTCCATCGTCGTGTCAACCCTCTGCGGGCGTTCCAAAGATGAAGTAAATGCGGGTCTATGTCTGGTGTCTCGGTTGTGGTGCGCAGTGTGCTCGTGGTGGCCTCTAGATCTTGTGCGAGACAGTCAAGCCAGCGTTCGTACCCTTGGCGCTCAGGTGGGTCCTGGCGACGTTCCCTGAATTTCGCCCAATCCGTTATACGCACATTTCGCTCGCGCCTGCGCGCACCCCGTAATGACAAGGTGGTCGCCACAATGTAGTGGTCACTACCAAGGTGCTCCTGTAAAGGCCCGTGCGCAACGACTGGGCCAGTATTGCGCACGAAGGTAAGGTCACGGCAGGTGTCACGAGATACGCTGTTGCCCATCCGAGTGGGGTGCTCTGGGTCGGTAAGCAGTGTGTGTCTCATGTTACAGATGGCATTCCATAAGCGGGTCCCTTTAGCCTGCGATTTAACGTAACTCCATGCAGTATGCGGAGCGTTAAAGTCGCCGGCCACCACACAAACCCGTCCAAACCTACCAAATTCTGTTAGTAGGTGCTGAAAACAGTGCGTTCGCGAACGGGGGGAACTGTATGCATTGAGTATAAACAGACTCTCGCTGCGTTTACCTTGCGTCATTATTTCCAATATTTGGTGAAGAATGTCAATGTTAGTGGTATGCATGCGACATGTAACATGTTTCGAAACTAAGGCTCCCACAAGAGGAGAGACACCCGAGAGCGTGCTGTAGCCGGATAAAGAAGGGGTGCAATTGACTTCCTGTAAGAGGATGACATCGGGAGGGTTCGTGGATGTGGCGATATATACTGCTGTAGGGAACCTCGTTTTCGGCGGAATCCCCTACAATTCCACTGCCACACCACTAGCTGCTCCGAGTTACGCGGCGCCATCATCATCGCGAGAGGAAGCAGGCGGTCGTGCATAGGGATGCGGGCGCCGGGTGCCCACATTTGAAGGTTGCGGCCGAGAGCTTTGGTCGAAAAGCGCGCTTTCGTTGTTACCGCTAAGCTCAGGAACTTGCATGCGTGCGAAAGTGCACTCTATACATGATTTCACTTGCTCCGTAATCCCTATTTGAAGGGCCTCCATTTGGCGTTCTATCCTGTCCAGAGCCGCGTGCATACTAGTGCTCATGTCAGCCACCAGCGCGTCCATTTGCTTTTGCAAGCGCTCACAGCGCGCCTCCATGTCACGACGTAGGCGGGCCATTTCTATTAGAGGATCGGGATTTGATAACGAATTGGTAATAGGGGAAGGGGTATGGAGAGATTTACGGGGCGGAGCGAGCTGTGGGGGACCCTCCGCCCGACCTACCTCCCGAAGCGCCTCCATTGCTGTTTTCTTCTCCGGGGTCCGCTGCACCCCTGAAGAGACCAGGGTCACCTTGGCCGGGGCGTTGGTCTGCAAGGCCTTCTTGTAGGGTTGTTGGGAAGATGGGGAAGGAGGGCGCTTCTCTGGGAGGCGCACCGGTGCCTCGCGGGGTCTGGACCGAGACTTGGAGCGGGTCCGGAACTTACGACGGAATCTCGAACGGGTCTCCGACCGGACTTTTCTGGTCTCCTTCGTTGGGGCGCGCGACGTTCGGGTCTCTGCCGTATCTGTGGTAGTGGTCGGGTCGCTGGAGGGTTGGAGTTCACGCTGCTTTTTCTCGAGAGCTTTCCGCACGCAAGCTTTGTTCAGTGTCTGCCTAGCACGCCGCGGGCAGTTTGGATCCGCTGTAGGGTGGGTCCCGTCACAGGATCTGCAGTGTGGGGTGCACGGATGTGACGGGGTGGGGTTGTCAGTCCCGCACGTCGCGCAGATGACCACGCGCGGCGTAGGACAGTAATCAGCCCAATGGCCGAGCTTGTGACATATCTTGCAAACCAGTTGGCGGGGTCGATGGGGGTAGCAGCGGAGTTCTGCACCATAGAAACGCACGTAGCGAGGCACTTTAAGTCCTTCAAATGTTACCAACGCAACGTTCGTTTGACCCATCATTCGTGCTTGAAGTATTTGAGTTCCAGGAGCCAAAAGCTCACCCACTAGCTTGGAAGACGGTGTACCGGGCAAAAGACCAGGAACAATTCCCTTGCATCAGTTGTCTGGGGCCGCAAAATATGTTGTGCTGACCAAGGTTCAGCTCCCTCACCTTGTACAATGCGTCGGCTACGTGTGACTGGGGTGTGCTGATGATTGCCAAGTTCTGCTGAAGTCACAGTCGGAATATGATGTCCTGACGATCCTCGGTGGTCAAGCCGGCTGCACTCCATAGAGCACTGGCGAGTTCTGGGCGCGTCCACTTATCGAGGCAAAGCCCTCCGTGAGGCCGCAGAATTATCTTTTCATCGTGCAAAGGAAGTTGAGGCAGGTTCTGATTCCGATTGCGCTTGCGTACGGTAGGCTGGGAGGCGTCCGGAATGCCCAAAATGTTCTCGGAGGGTTGCTTCTTAGCGCGCGTTTGACGGATGCGTCGCTTATGTATGACTGTCTTCCAACAGCCACCTGTGTCGTCGTCAGTTTTGTAGTCGTAAATGTTCGGGGCAGCATCTTCCTCCATCCTTTCCCCGGTCGGAGTGTCCACCTCTCGCTGTTGGGAGGGAAAATCGGCGACGATGGGATCGGCGGCCACTCCCGCGGTATCCACCTCGGGCGTCTTCGTTGTTGTCGAGGAACGCGCGGCGGCGTTCTCCGTCGCCGATTGCGTCTTCTGCTCGTTGGAAAATGACGCTGCGGTAGACAAATGCTCCATCGAAACAGAGCGGTGAATTGGCCGAAGGCCCTTTGCATGTCCGTTTAGAACATGGGCCTCGGAAGAGCTGGTCGCTTGGCGCTCTTGGTTCATGGTGTAGAAAACACGCCAAGGCAGCTATGGCGTCGGCATGGGCAGCCTCGTTGGAACTGCTTCAGACCTGTAGAGTCGCGGGGAGCGGCAAAAAAGTCCCGGGAAGAAAAGGCGGTCGGTGGGAAACGGCGAGAAAGCCGCTTCCCATATGACTCCCGGCGAAAGCGGCCCGGGCAAGGGCGGTCGGTGAAGGTCGCGTTCACTTCGGCCGACTGATTGGAATTCTTCCTGACTTGGAAGTACCGGGCTCGCAGCGTTAAAGAAAGGAAATGCGGGCAAGACAGATGACGATTGTGTGGCAAATATACACCCTAATGGTTGCAGCTGTTTTTAGAATGTATCCGTTAGCTCAAGATGCGCCTGCGTGTGTTTCTAATATCTAGTACGTTCTCACGGATTCAATAGCGAAAGAGCGTTATCTTATCACATTGCGCGCGTGAAGCGAATACTGTCGTACATTCTCCATGGATCACATCTGAGGACCCGAGATTGCGCTGCAATGTACGGGCATTCCAATCAGATGAACCAATGCCTTGATCCGTAGAACAGATTCAGAGGAAGCACTACTTTGAGCGCAGCCATTGTTGTGCTTTGAGTGTTTTCCAGCGCAAGCTCACCTTAAAATTACTTATATTCGTGACTCACTCTTTTAGAAGTGTTTTGTTCTTCACGTCGCTACAACGTGACTGTATAGCTGCGCTACATCTTCGTTGAGTGAATATTAGGAAATGGACTAGGACTTTTGTTGCGTGTGCGTTTACACATTTACGGCAACAGCTTATATTCCATAACTTACTTTTTAATTTAGGAGGCTGTAAAAGACAGCAAGCTTATAACAATTAACAGAAGGTCTTAATAATACAGAAAATTTAAATGCTTATTAGTCGGTTTTCACCTCATGGTAAGGACTTTCAATAAAGATATCTTTATGATAATTAAAAGCCTATCCACATGACAACATTTCATCTGAGTTCTCCTTTTGCATGCTTATATCGACTTGCAGGTGGTTCGTATCGTGGACCCTGGGCATATGTCCAACTTCAAACAGAAAGTTATTCCGAATGTTTCATTTCAGGAAGGCGTGTTACCCTTCTGCCTTTCACTTCCGTTCGCAAACACGCATAAGACGAAAGTGGTGCGTGAAGAGCGTCGTTAGTCCAAACCAACGAGCCACCTTAACTCACCTCGCCTATATAGCTGTCATTTAGGCTTAGGTAAAAAAAGTATGTTTTAAATCGACGCATCCCGAATCCGAAAACAGCTCCCCGCTACCAGCCCAGCTAGGTTTCTTTCATTTCGTACTTCGTCCTAGCGGATAATAGTATAGCTCACGGAGCAGAGCGCTAAGTGTGGAAGTGACAGGGAAGGTGCTCTATACTGTCTCGTCACCCGCCGAAAATTGCACGCCGTGCTGCTGGCCATTCCTAGAAAATTGTATATGTGACGCCCAGCCATTTGCAACACAGCAACATTGTTTTGCGATGGGAGAGTCCAGGTGAGAGACAGGGTGTTTATAGAGGGGAAGACACGCTATTTTCTGCAGCAACTTAGGAATGAATGAATGAATGCCTTCATTTATTGAGAAAAAGGAGGAGCAAGTATCGGTGGAAGCATGTCTCAGCACATTGGGAAAGGAGCGGGGTACAAAGAGAGGTAAAGCTGGAGTCCGGGTAGGACGCGAAGTCGCAGTTTAGGGTCGAGAGAATATAAGTGAGAGTTGGTGAAACCAGTTGAATTCCAGTGTATAGATGTGTGATGTGGCGAGTGAATGATTGGATCGAGTCACCGCCCAGCATCCGTCATTTGTGGTAGTATAAGCACCCGCCGTTCTTGGTAATAAACGTACCTCACCGCAATTACCTCGCCGCATATTTCTCAGTGGCAGGGTCTGTGGATTACAACTACGCTGTCGCGACAAGTTACGACTATAACTTGACGCTTGCGGTTACGGTACTCGTGACTCTTACTATTGAGGGAATACTATAAACATAGGTTTACTGCACAAGTTAGAGAACAGACATTTTAGACTAGCGTTTCTCGCCTTACATACGCTCAACGCAAGCACCTGTGCACAATGTTACGGGGCGCGTCCCTTCAAGACAGAGACGCGAACGCAAACATGAGAACGTGTTAGAAGACAGGGTGCCGTCTTGGGCCTCGTGCCAAACACACAAGGAGGTTATATACTTAAACTTCTCGAGTACCAGTCCAAGCCGCCGCAGCGCATGAAGCTGCCGGCGGCCATATTGCAAGAGAAAAAAGAGCGCGGCTGCAGTACGTGGCCGCGGTATACGCGCGGCGCTCCTTACGCTTGCGGTTCTGCGAGGAAAAATAAACCCCTTTAAGAAGTATATCAGTCCGCCGTTGTGTGTCGCTGTTGTCAAAAAAAAAGTTTCATGTTGGCAGGTGCCTTGTGTTTTGTGTATAAGTTGCGAGAACTGAAAAACAGTCGTATTTCCTGTTTTCATCATTCAGTAACCTGCCGCGTGCATCGGCAGTGTGATGCCCTTTCGTCGATACGTGGTGTCGGCCCGTATTGGCAGCGACATGACCTCGAAATATAGCGTCCTTATGCCATTTCTTCAAAAAATACCATTTGTGTAAATGAGCGTTCAAGTCCCTGATGATGAAGCTGTTGCTGCTTTAAAGTTAGGAAGGAACGTTTTTCGTTGAAACCTAGAAAACAAGAAAAAAAATACAATGGTAGGTCTCATTTTTGTACAGCGTTTCAGTTTTATCCGAAAAGAGTCAGTGAAAGCAAAATTGCATTAAAGCTAAAGCGACGCAGCCGCAAGCCCACATGCGCTCCAATGAGAGTAGCCTCCCAAAGTTAAGGTCATATGTCAGCTAGTGGCTCAAGCAATCTTTATTTTTTCGTTTCTGCGTCCGTCCTGCCTGCGTCTCCGAAGAAAACGAGAAGTGGGAAGGCAGATAAACCAAAATTGGTGGGGGATGTGGTAACGTAATGGTTAGCGCGCCCAGTTCCCGAATGCAGAATGCTGCAAATACATGGGCTCGAATTCCGGTGGTTTGTGCTTTCTGTGCTCTTTGGTGACGGCGAAGCTCAGAATAAGGCGGCAGCCTGACGACAACGGTCGCTGTCAGCGTAACAGAATAAGCGGGCGTGCAAGGACACACCTAAAGCCGAAAGTATATATTTAGAGGAAATACAGTATGCTCCTGTCGACAAAAAAAAGTGAGCGGTGTTGTTGAGCGAGGCTGTAGACCGATAATGTTTCCAAAGGCAGGACCACGCTCCAATCCCGGTGCTCAGCAGAAATGTACATCGACAGCATGCCAACTATCGTGTAATTGATACTTCATTAAGGTCGTTGCATGTTTGTGTTGTGTCCAGCAGGAGGCGAGAAGTGTAAGAGATGACACTGGAGAGAAAGCGGTGAGCGAAGTCCGCGAGAAATACTTGAGGATAGCCATATTGAACGTCAACGCCGCGTTGAAGAAAGCCTGCGACTTCAGTTGCTCAGGTCACCAGAAAGGCTTGAGTGGTAGCATGCCACTGGGCGTATTTGGTAACCACAGCGACAGACACCCGCTTTGCGGAAGTAAAAAGAGGAAAGGGACCTAGTGAATTGGCCGGCCTTCTCGAGCTCTGGCATAGTTTGAAAAATGAATGTGGCGAAGTATGACGCACGAAATAGTATATGCTAACCTAAACCAATCAGCGTGGTCATACTTGCGCGACACGCCATGGTGGCCTGCCACCAGGACATCATGAAGTTGTGGCGATGACAGTTTACAGTGGGTGCTTGAGAATAAAAACGAGCACATCAGAGACGTCCGAGGGACCTTTCTACGGTACAAGAGCACGTATCTCCCCCCCCCCCCAAAAAAAGAACACAAAAGTAAGCTTGCGAATCATCATCATCATCATTAGCCTGGCTACGCCCACTGCAGGGCAAAGGCCTCTCCCATACTTCTCCAACTACCCCGGTCATGTGCTAATTGTGGCCATGTTGTCCCTGCAAACTTCTTAATCTCATCCGCCCACCTAACTTTCTGCCGCCCCCTGCTACGCTTCCCTTCCACTGGAGTTCAGTCCGTAACCCTTAATTACCATTGGTTATTTTCCCCTCTCATTACATGTCCTGCCCATGCCCCCCATTTCTTTTTCTTCATTTCAACTAAGATGTCATTAACTCGCGTTTGTTCCCTCACCCCAATCTGCTCTTTTCTTATCCCTTAACGTTACACCTATCATTCTTCTTTGCATAGCTCGTTGCGTCGTCCTCAATTTAAGTAGAACCCTTTTCGTAAGCCTCCAGGTTTCTTCCCCGTAGGTTAGTACTGGTAAGACACAGCTGTTATACACTTTTCTCCTGAGGAATAATGGCAACCTGATGTTTATGATATGAGAATGCCTGCCACACGCACCCTAGCCCATTCTTATTCTTCTGATTATTTCAGTCTCATGATCCGGATCCGCGGTCACTATCTGCCCTAAGTAGATGTATTTCCTTACCACTTCCAGTGCCTCGCTACCTATCGTAAACTGCTGTTCTCTTCCGAGACTGTTAAACATTACTTTAGTTTTCTGCAGAATAATTTTTAGACCCACCCTTCTGGGCTTTGCCTGTCCAGGTCAGTGAGCATGCATTGCAATTGGTCCCCTGAGTTACTAAGCAAGGCAATACCATCAGCGAATCGCAAGTTACTAAAGTATTCTCCCTTAACTCTTATTCCCAATTCTTCCCAATCCAGATCTCTGAATAGCTCCTGTAAACACGCCGTGAATAGCATTGGCGAGATCGTATCTCCCTGCCTGACGCCCTTCTTTATTAGGATTTTGTTGCTTTCGTTATGGAGGACTACGGTGGCTGTGGAGCCGCTATAGATATATTTCAGCATTTTTACGAATACTGCTTGCGAATAGGGGCATCATGAGATCGAGAGCACTACGGCGCTTGTTGATTTTTCTCAGGATGACGTCAGCGTTTATTTCTGAGAAAATGAGTTGAAGTTACGTTTATTTTCATCAGAATGGCGGGCGTAATCAGGCAAAAATTGAAAGCATTTCGTTAGAGGGTGCCTGAGTGCTCCGTGGAGATTACGTACGACAATGATAGCAAGAATACAACATTATTAAGTAATATATAATTCGAAAACAAGTTCACTTGATAATGCACTGTAGCAGAAAGGAAGTACCTCCACAGTATAGTTGTGGATGGCGCAAATAATGAACAGGCTAAAAAAAACTGTCGTGTAGGTCTGTAGTAAACTGGATAGACCGTTCGCGCCTTGACAACAAGGTAAGGTCGATCCCGAAGGCAGAAAGTGTAGCGGGCAAGTCGGCCAGTTGGCTCTCGCCGCTTAGAAATGCCTAAAAGGGCGCGTTGACGCCACGATGACACGCCTCTGTACGCCAACAAATAAAGACAACTTTTTGAAAGTGAAGCTTTCTTTGCTTCTTCCTTCGACTTTCCCACTGGCGCTGTTGCTGTCTCGCACGCCGTGTCGAAAGGAGGTTCAGAGCGTGCATGTACATAGAAGTAGCGTGTAAAAGATGAAAGGTGGTGCAAGAAACTCGTTTGGACCTTTCCATCGCGTCACCTGTGCACAGTGCCCTCTGGAACTTCCTGGGCGACGTCACATTAACCTCTCGATAGCTGTAATTATCCGTAATGCCCCGCAAAAAGCACTGCAGGAACTGCAGCGGCAGCGCTTACCCTTATCCTAACATGCAAGTCCTGAAGAGATGTAGATAGAATGGTAGAGAGGGGGCAGGGAGTAGAGGCTGAGACTGGGTAGAACCGGGGTATTCGCAAAACGAGTGAATAACACCCTTGCCATTCTTCGCTCGCAGTTCTCATACAGGGGGGAAGAACGGGACAGGGAAAAGACGACGTGAGAAGATAACGAAACTCTACTACTAAAGACACGACAGCGGTTGCGGGCAAACTGAAGGCACGGTACTGTACGTTTCTGCTATTTCTAAAAAATAAACACCATGCAAATTTGTCAAGTGGACAATTGACGCAGGTCGTGCAGACGCAAAGCCGCAATTAATTACCGTAGGGTATAGGTGGCACTACTGAAGTTGTCGCACGTCAAATTAACACTTCTGTGCCCGCCGCGGTAGCTTGATATCTGTGGCATTGTTCGAGGTAGCGGGTTCGATCCCTGCGGCGGGAGCCGCGTTGCTACGGGAGCAAAATGCAAAAACGGCCGTGCACTTTGACATCGGAGCACGTTAAAGAACACTAGGGTATCAAAGTCAATCCGGAATACGCCACTACGGCGTGCCTCATAATCAGTAGTGGTTTTGCAAGTAGAGCCCCACAATTCTGCCAACACATCCAACCAACACGTCACTGCTTCACATGTGCCATCTGAAGCAGTGACAATGCTCAACCCTTTCACAGGTTAGAAAGAATGGCGCACAACAACGCCTCAAGTAAACACAGCTCGCTGTATGTTGTGTACTACGCCGACAAAGAGCAGTAGTGCGCGCAAGATGACATTTGTCATCAACTCACTGCTCTCGTGTTGCACTATACGCTGAAGAAATCATGCATTCGCAGTGACCATTACCGCTAACTGACGTCAGTCAAAACAAACAACACAGAAAGCTTCGCTTACATCGATTCGCACAGTGCGTGGGATCCGCATAATTTTTTTAGACTATGAATTTATATGCGTAAGAATGGTGTTCATTATTGCAATATTTGCATTCGTATAAAGCGGCTGTCATCTCCACGGTAGAATTGATTTAAACGGCTTCAATCCCATGGCCAATATATCATTGCCAACTTCCGTGGGATTGTGGTCGTCAAAATGGGATACGAGCGAAAGGAAATCAGGAGGTTGATGAACAGCAAGAAGGCAGAAGCTTGCACAAGACCTCAGGGAAATAAATTGACTTTTTGAGCAGCGTGATCAGGGGGCCGTGCTATGGTTTCAACATCTATTAAAAATCCTCCAAAATATGAAGAGGCCGACAAAAATGCAGGAATTTTGGGAAAGGTGAAACCGCTGGAAATCTCAGGACAGCATTAACCTAAATATAAAAGATGACCTAAAAATAAGAAACCATAACGTTGAGACGGTGGCCAAGTTTCGGCACAAAGAAATTGGCTGTTGAAGCAGTTCAGCTGAAACGCGATGGTGCAAAATAAGGCGAGATTGTCGGCAAGTGTTGAAGAGAAGTCAAGTACGTAGGTCCTGTGGCCGACGCCAGCTCCTGGCAGCTGTCAGGCGACTGCACGTATAAGCGAGTTGCCTGGCCATCAGTCGTTACAGGGTGATTCAGGTCTGAAATATTGGACTCGGACTCCACCACATGACATACAGTGCACTCTACGGTGTGATTCTTCGATTGCTGGTACCGATTCTCGCGCAATGAGGATGGGAACAAATTGTCTCACGTGCCGACTGTCACCTTCCTCGAACTGTCAACATTCGTTCCCTTCCGTAGTTGCTTAGCTTTTATTGGGTTCGGCTGCTAATAACGCGGTCGCGGGATTGAATCCTAGCCACGGCAGCCGTATTTCGATGGGTGTGAAATGCAAAAACGCCCGTGTACTTAGGGTTAGGCGCACGTTAACGAATCTCAAGTGGTACAAATTACTCCGGAATCCCCCACTACGGCGTGCCTCATAATGAGATCGTAGTTTTGGCACGTAAAACCCCATAATGTATTATGTAACATTCGGTAAGGATGTCCTTGGCAGTCTCACAACTCTTGAAAACAATCGTCAGGAGTTGCGCGCGAGGTCTTTGAGCATGTGGGTAGCCATTTTGGCGTTCGATACTTGCTAGTCTACACTGCGACTATATTATAAAGGGGGAACGGCAACATGGTAGGCAAGATGGAGAACTGACAAATTCCGCATATATTACTGCACAGTAAATTTAAATAGCGATCTTCCTTCACGCTCGTGGATAACCATGACAGGAGACTACTTTGGGAACTAACTGCAAGTACTGTATATGTCGTACCCAAGGCTGTACCTGGCCTGGCGGCCAGTAAATGTGACGTTATATTGCGAGCAGCTTCGGCCATAGCATGCTAACGGACGACGACACAGATACAGTTTGCTCAATTCTTGTGTCGTGACTTTTGCGTCGAAGTGCAAAACCAACATATCCATGTATATCAGTGGCGTAGCCAGAAATTTCGTTCGGGGGGGGGGGGGGGGAGGGGGCTCACGTTGGAGCTTGACCTCGTCACACAATTTGTCGAGGGATCAAATACATGAATAATAACTCCATTGCAATTGCCAAAGACGCTGCAAACAAATACTTGAACGCTACGCACTGTCAAGACAAGTAAAATATGTATTTTTTCATTAAAAAATGTATTCTTTTGTCCTAAAAATTGTGCCAAAAATAACTGATATCAATGTTTCCATGTTGTTTGTCTATTTATTAAGAAAAAAAAATCACACGAACTTTAGAACTATATCAGTGCAAAACCAGCAAATCAGTGCATGCCGCTGATATGATAAATGTAAAAGCCGTGAAATGAACAAGTTGAGGGCAAATATGTTCATGATACTTTGTCATTCGAAAGCCTTGTTTACATTTCTGTACATATGCAACGGCCAGGGAAAAATCTCAGGGAGGCTGGCCTTCATTCCAATGTACTGCGCAGGAGCTGCTGTGACCGGTTACATATTGTAATTGCACCGAAATCGTAGTCGCAACAGAGATCACATATAAAAAGCAGCAGTTCTGCAAAATATACATTAGAAATTCGAAGTACTATGGAATACACAAATGCCAAGATAAAGATTGTTAAAAAGCAAAAAAAGTGTCTCTGGAAACAAAGTTCACTGAATGTATCCAAAAAGCCTCGCAACAAGATATTTAAATATACGTATAAGTAACCAATAAATCGACGTATCTAAGAAAAAGTCACTTTATACAGGGTGTTCTAGCTAATTTTAGCCAGAGTTTAAAAATATGCCGATACACTCTAAGACGACGTGACCAAAGGCATGTTGCTCACTTTTATACCTAGTGTGTCACGCTATATTTTGTATTTTGCTTTATTAGATTTTTAGTCAAGATTAATAAGCCAACTTCTGAAGTAACGAAGTTAGGAAAAAAATTCATTTAGAAAATTGCAGAGCGGTTTGGAAAGCGTCCGAATAGAGTTTCTGTCTTTCTATATATATATTAGGTATTAGTGTATTTCAGCTTACTGGTGATTCCCGCGAACTACAAAACTAGTGACATGCATGCCCGCTTGCGCGTGGTGATTGCACTGCTCCCCAACGTTCGTCGCACAAACAGCCATAGGCGCGCTACCACTTAAAAGGCGACAGGGCAACCACGTAGGCGTCGGCTGTGCCGTTTACGCCAGCGATGTGCTCCCCTCGCATAAGTTCGTTATAGCGATAAGCAGATGCTGCGGTTATCGCTTGTGCTGCCGGAAGCAACAGGTCCGTCATTTCGCGATAGCTGTAAGCAAATTGAACATCCCTTAATAAAAAAAAAACTCTTTTCAGAAGGCCGTAAATGGTGGAATAAGAGTATCATTAATGACCAGACGCAGTCTTTCACTTAATTTACGTTTATTTTTAATGCGCTTTCACAGCAAGCGCTCGAAGAGGTCACCTTCTGCAGCGATACAACACTGGAACCTTCTGAGAACGCTTGCTGTCGCTGCCTTGAGCACCGTCGGTGAAATGCTGTGGCAGACTTCAGTTATCTTCTCCTGTAAAGCTTCTGGAGTCGTAGTTTCCGTCGTGTACACGTGATTTTTAATATAGCCCCAGAAGAAAAAGTCAAGAGGGTTGAGGCCGGATGACATTGCCGGCTACAGCACAGGTCCATTTCTCTCTATCCATTGCCCTGGGAAAGTAACATCAAGGCTTGCTAGTGCTTGACTGTCGTGCTTGAGTGGCCCCGTCGTGCTGACACTACATTGCGTCAAGCTGGGCTAGGGGCATGTTGCAGCAGAAATCTTCAACCTGCCCTTTGAGGAACTGACATACCTCTTGCCGGTCAGAGTGTTGTTAAAATATTGGGCCAATGACTGTGCTGTCATATATTCCGCACCAAACGTTAAAAGACCACTGATATTGGTGGCGGAATATTCCTAGCCAGTGGGGATTTCGCTCACTTCTATAGTGTGCGTTGTGGATATTTACTTGGCAATTTCAGGAAAAGTTCATCTCGTCAGTCCGGTACCTTAGTGAGAAAGTCAGAATCCTGCCCCTCCTGAATCAAAATCCAATTCGCAAAGTTGAGTCTCTTTTGAAGATCTCTTGACTCCCGGCATTGATGCAACTGCAGGTGATAAGGTTGCAGTCCAGCTGTTTTCAATATCATCCAGGCACTTGAGTTGGACACACCGAGCTGTGCGCTCACGCTGCGCGTGCTAGCGTGTGGATTAGCTGCCACGAAAGACAAAACGTTGGAGCGAACCTCATTATTTATGACTCAAGCTCTCTGCCTCTTTCTTGTGAAGGTGCCGGTTTGCTTCAGCGACTCTATAGGTGTTGAATATTGACACGTGTACTTATCTTTATCGGGCGACCACGTTTCGCCGCCTAACAAATGTAATCG
The DNA here is from genome assembly GCF_050947875.1 of Dermacentor variabilis. Taxonomy (NCBI): domain Eukaryota; kingdom Metazoa; phylum Arthropoda; class Arachnida; order Ixodida; family Ixodidae; genus Dermacentor; species Dermacentor variabilis. The sequence goes on from NW_027460280.1 coordinate 20,023,658, forward strand.
CACAGCGCGGCACGCGCCTGCATGTATCCGAAGTTTCTGGAAAGTTATCGATGCATCTACCCGGCTGTCTGTTGTCGCCAAACCTTATGTTATCTGATTTCATCGCGTGACGCGAATGGTGTAGAAATTTGCGGAAGGCACGCGGGTCCCAACGATTAGTCTGGAACATTCGACCACTGCTGTATAAAAGCCGACGCGCTTGACCCGCTGATGAGATTTTCGACGATCGCCGACCGTGTTCGCCGCTATCGTTGTGCTATAAGTGTAGCCTGTTTTTGTGAGCACAGAAAGTTAATTTTGTCTTTCACAGCATTGCTACTGTGTTCTTGAACGTCACCACCACGTGACATCTGGTGGATGTGCTTGTGCATTCATGTACCGAACGCCCCCGCAAAGCCGCGATCCAAGCCCGAAGCCCGAGGACAAAACCAACATCGCCCAAGACCAGCGTGCTAGCCGCAGACTGCAAGGACTACCCCCAGAGACCGGACTTCTACCTGAGACGACAAAGAAGATCGTGGTCAAGACAACCCCAATGGCTGCCCCAGCGTCCCCCGTTATCCTACAACAACCTCGGGACCCACCGACCTTCCATGGAGCAGCGACTGAAGACCCTGAATCCTGGCTGGAGACCTACGAACGAATTGTGACATTCAACAACTGGGACGCCGACGACAAGCTGCGGCATGTCTACTTCGCCTTAGAAGACGCCGCCAGAACGTGGTTTGAGAACAGGGAGTCGACCTTGACAACGTGGGACCTGTTACGTAGCGCTTCCTGCATACCTTTACAAGCGTCGTGCGCAAGGAAAGGGCCGAAGCTATGCTGGACGCCCGAGTGCAGCTACCAAACGAGAACGTGGCCATCTTTACGGAAGAAATGAGCCGTCTATTTCGCCACGCCGACCCTGAAATTCCCGAGGAGAAGAAACTCTGCCTACTCATGCGTGCTGTGAAGGAGGAACTTCTTGCCGGAATGGTACGAAGCCCACCAAGGACAGTCGACGAGTTACTTCGCGAGGCCACCAGCATCGAGAAGACACTCGAGATGCGAAACCTACAATTCGACCGCCGCCCGAACTCGACAACCTACGCGGGAGTTCAGTCACTGGCCACCGACGACCTGCGCGAGACTCTGCGAGCGGTCGTGCGGGAGAAGCTACAAAACCTGTTCCCGTCATCACAGCCTCAAGTGACTTCGATTGCCGACGCCGTGCGTGAGGAGCTCCAATAACACCTCGGAGTAGCCCCTGAACCCGCCGCAGCCTCAGCCGCAAGCGATGAGCTACGCCGCCTTCGCCCGCCGTCAAGGTCCCCCTCCACGACCGCGCCAGGGCCCCGTAACGCTGCAATTCCGTCGACCACCACCGCCGCCGCCAGCACGCCCACCCGTCGCCCAGCGCAGCTACCCGGGGAAGTCAGACGTTTCGCGCACTCCTGACCACCGCCCGCTCTGCTACCACTGCGGAGAAGCCGGCCATGTGTACCGCCGATGCCCATACCGGGAGATGGGACTGCGAGGTTTCGCCGTTAACGAGCCGCGGCCACAGATTGGCGAACGACCTCGCGATATCGCCGACTACCTCGCCGCCACTCAATGGAGCCCTCGACGACCTTCCCGTTCGCCGTCACCAGGCCGCTACCTGTCGCCGCAGCGCCGACCATACACTTGCCCAGTCCGGGGCCGGTCCGTCAGCCCATATCCGGAAAACTAAAAGCAGCAACCGATGGAGGTGCGGTTGCTGTTCGTCGAACTGACGAAGATCCTCCGCCGCCGACGAAGACGACGAAGAGAACATCGAGACGACATAATAACGACACGCCACCGTCCCGACGAAATCAGGAAGCCAAGACTACACCGACGAAAGACGACTTGACGACGCGACGTTCCAACTTCAGTCCAACACGACGCAGCCGTGATCCGACGCCAAGACCTAACTGTAACGCAAGACAAAGAACCACCGACCTCGACGTGCTTCTCGACGGCCACGCAGTCACCGCCTTAGTAGACACAGGAGCCGATTACTCCGTCATGAGTGGACCCATCGCCGCCCAGTTGAGGAAAGTTAAGACTTCATGGGAAGGCCCTCAAATTCGGACCGCTGGAGGACACCTCATTACGCCGACTGGAATCTGCACGGCAAGAATTACCATTCATGACCGGACTTACCCTGCCACCTTCGTTATCCTCCAACAGTGTTCACGAGACGTCATTCTCGGCGTGGACTTCCTGAATCAACATGGCGCAGTCATCGACCTGAAGTCGAAATCGATAAAGCTGTCACAAGATCAAGCGATACCGCCGGAGAGCTGTCGTAGTTACCACGCCTTGAGTGTGCTCGAAGATCAAGTGAGCATCCCGCCGCGCTCCATCATTATTATTTCAGTCGGCACCGAAACACCCGCTGACGTAGAAGGCGTCATCGAGGGCGACCAACATCTTCTGCTCGACCGTGAAATTTGCGTCGCAAGAGGGATCGCTCGACTCCACGGAGGGCAAGTGGAAGTTATGCTAACCAACTTCAGCCAAGAGTTCAAGCACATCAACAAGGGCACGACAATCGCATACATCGATGAAATTGTGGAAACTAGCAATGCCTTTATCCTCTCGGATTCAGCCGCATCTACCCCGAGGAACATAGTCCCCGAATGAGACTTCGACGTGAATCCAAGTCTTCCTATGAGTAAGCAGCAACAGATCAGAAGTCTTCTCCGACGATACAAAGATTGCTTTTCGACGTCATCGAGGATTCGACAAACACCAGTTGCAAAGCATCGCATAATAACCGAAGAGTGCGCTCGACCACTTTGCCAGAGCCCTTACCTAGTTTCGACGCGAGAACGTGAAGCTATTAGGCAACAAGTCGACGAAATGCTCCGCGACGACATCATCCAGCCGTCGAAAAGCCCGTGGGCCTCTCCTGTAGTCCTGGTAAAGAAAAAGGACGGAACCCTACGCTTCTGCGTCGATTATCGTCGATTGAACAAGATCACGAAGAAGGATGTGTACCCCCTTCCCCTGATAGACGACGCATTGTATCGGCTTTGCAACGCTAAATACTTCTCGTCGATAGACCTCAAGTCTGGCTACTGGCAAATAGAAGTCGACGAGAGAGATCGCGAAAAGACCGCCTTCATCACGCCAGACGGCCTCTACGAGTTCAAGGTCATGCCATTCGGACTGTCCTCAGCGCCTGCAACGTTTCAGCGCGTCATGGACACGGTGTTCGCAGGATTGAAGTGGCAGACGTGTCTTGTTTACTTGGATGACGTCGTTGTCTTCGCCGGAAATTTCGACGATCACCTTAGGCGGCTTGCGACAGTGTTAGAGGCCATCAAGTCATCGGGGCTCACTCTGAAGCCGGAAAAGTGCCGCTTCGCTTACGATGAGCTTTTGTTCCTCGGCCACGTCATCAGCAAATCAGGAGTACGCCCCGACCCACAAAAGATAGCTGCCATCGCAAAGTTCCCGCAGCCAACCGACAAGAAGGCAGTGCGCAGATTCCTTGGCATGTGTGCCTACTATAGGCGCTTTGTCATGGACTTTTCACGCATTGCGGAGCCGCTAACACATCTAACCAAATGTGATGTCGAGTTCAAGTGGGAAACGCCGCAGACCAAGGCATTTCAAGAACTCAAACGACGCATGCAGTCGCCGCCGGTACTTGCACACTTCGACGAGGACGCCGATACCGAAATCCACACTGACGCCAGTAGCCTAGGCCTCGGTGCCGTCCTAGTCCAGAGGAAAGAAGGACTTGAACGGGTGATATTGTATGCTAGCCGGTCGCTGTCAAAAGCGGAAAGCAATTATTCTACGACTGAAAGGGAACGTACGCCTCGCCATCATTTGGGCTACAGCTAAATTCCGCCCTTACCTCTATGGCAGGCCATTCAAAGTCGTCAGCGACCATCACGCGTTGTGTTGGCTAGCTAACTTAAAGGACCCTTCAGGACGGCTGGCGCGGTGGAGCCTCAGACTGCAAGAATATGACGTCACGGTAATATACAAGTCCGGAAGAAAACACTCCGACGCCGACTGCTTATCACGCGCACCCATCGATCCCCCGCCGCAAGACGATGAGGACGACGACGCCTTCCTCGGCATTTTAAGCGCAGAAGACTTCGCTGAACAGCAGCGAGCAGACCCGGAGTTGAAAAATCTCATCGAGTATTTGGAAGGGCACACCGACGTTGTCCCTAGGGCATTTAGGCGAGGATTAGCTTCGTTTTCGCTTCAAAACAACCTACTCGTAAAGAAGAACTTCTCACCAGTACGCGCCAACTACCTTCTTGTTGTCCCGTCAGGACTGCGTCCAGAAGTATTGCACGCCCTACACGACGATCCAACCGCTGGGCACCTTGGATTCTCCCGGACGCTGTCGAGGATACAGGAAAGGTATTATTGGCCGCGCCTGACCGCCGACGTCGCCCGTTATGTCAGAACATGCCGAGACTGTCAACGACGCAAGACACCACCGACAAGGCCAGCAGGATTACTACAGCCGATCGAACCTCCTCGCCGACCATTCCAGCAGATTGGGATGGATTTGTTAGGGCCGTTTCCGATGTCAACATCCGGGAATAAGTGGATCGTCGTGGCGACGGACTATCTCACCCGCTTTGCTGAAACTAAAGCTCTACCAAAAGGCAGCGCAGCCGAAGTGGCGAAACTTTTCGTCTAGAACATCCTGCTGCGACATGGTGCTCCAGAAGTCCTCATCACCGACAGAGGAACGGCTTTTACAGCAGAGCTCACTCAAGCCATTCTGCAGTACAGCCAGACAAGCCACAGGACAACTGCCTACCATCCGCAGACGAATAGTCTCACGGAGCGCCTGAACAAGACCCTCGCCGACATGCTAGCAATGTACGTCGACGTCGAGCACAAGACGTGGGATGCGGTCCTGCCGTATGTAACCTTCGTTTACAACACGGCGGTGCAAGAAACAACACAGATCACGCCGTTTAAGCTGGTTTACGGCAGGAACCCGACGACGACGCTCGACGCCATGCTGCCCCACGTCACTGACGAAGAGAATGTTGACGTCGCTAGCTATCTCCAGCGCGCCGAAGAAGCCGACAGCTCGCCCGCCTACGGATCAAGAACCAACAGAGGACCGACAGCCGACACTACAACCTCCGACGACGCTTCGTCGAGTACCAGCCCGGCGACCGTGTCTGGGTTTGAACACCGATACGCCGACGAGGACTGAGTGAGAAACTATTGCGCCGCTATTTCGGACCCTACAAGGTCATTCGACGTATTGGCGCACTGAACTATGAGGTCGTGCCAGACGGAATTTCGCATTCACAGCGGCGCCGCGCACGTTCTGAAGTGGTCCACGTGGTGCGTCTGAAACCCTTTTACGGACGCTGACGAACTTCCTTATTTTGTTGTTTTCTTTGCTACGGGTGTTTTTCTTTATTACTTTCATTTGTATGCAGCATCGGGTCGATCCTTTTTAAGAGAGGGGTATTGACACGTGTACTTATCTTTATCGGGCGACCACGTTTCGCCGCCTAACAAATGTAATCTCACAGCGCGGGACGCGCCTGCTTGTATCCGAAGTTTCTGGAAAGTTATCGATGCATCTACCCGGCTGTCTGTTGTCGCCGAACCTTGTGTTATCTGATTTCATCGCGTGACGGGAATGGTGTAGAACTTTGAGGAAGGCACGCGGGTCCGAACGATTAGCCTGGAACATTCGACGACTGCTGTATAAAAGCCGACGCGCTTGGCCCGCTGATGAGATTTTCGACGATCGCCGACCGTGTTCGCCGCTATCGTTGTGCTATAAGTGTAGCCTGTTTTTGTGGGCACAGAAAGTTAATTTTGTCTTTCACAGTATTGCTACTGTGTTCTTGAACGTCACCACCACGTGACAATATTGTCATCAGGCTCAGTCGCGTACCCGGGTGCCAGCTTCGAAATATTCTTGCAGCCTGCCGTCTCTGTCTGCTTGCATGCAGCTACTACGGCAAGGATCATGTTTGCGTTTTCCTCGTTGGAAAAAGGCATCACGAAATTGCTCGCACTTTAGCGGCCGATGCACGATAATCCGTTTATCGCTGTCTGGAATTACCACCTACCACTACAACCACGTCCATCAGTCGCTTTACACAGTACAAGAGATAACGGTTGCTAGCTTAAATCGAACAGCCAACGCTTGTGTCGCTGCTCTGTCGCTTTTTATATGGCAGCTAGTGCACCTATTGTATTTTCTTGTATTTCGCAAGAATCCGCAGTGAGCTGAAAAACACTAATACTTAATAGATAGAAAGACAGAAACTGTTTATTCGGACGCTTTGCAAAGCGCTCTGAATTTTTCTAATTGGATTTTTTTCCTAGCTTCGTTCCTTCAAAAGTTAATTAATCTTGAATAATTATCTAATTAAAGAAAATACAAAAAATAGCTGCCCTATACATACAAAACTGAGCAACATGCATTTGGTCGTGTCGTCTTTGAGTGCATAGGCATATTTTTAAACTCTGGCTAAAGTTAGCTAAAATACCCTGTATAATGCATCAAATGAGGCAAATAAACATGTTGCGCAATCACAGGTTCACAGAATCCTAAGGCCCGCACCCCCCACTCCCTCCACTCCCCCGATGCATCGGGCCGGAAGGCGGCGACGGAAGGCGACGGAAGGCGGCGCGCTTCCTTCCTGCTTTTCTCCGTTGCGCACACAAGACTGACCCACCATCGTCGGCTCCCCCCTCCCCCCCCCCGCTACGCTTTCACTCGCACATACAGCATGGGGCGCGCGCTGACGATGTTAGAGAGTTTTAGCCCAGCGGGTTTACGACCAGCGGAGCGGAGCGGGCGGGCGGAGACACGACTGCGCATGCGCACAACGCTGAGACGGCCAGCGGTTTTACGGAGCAGCGTTTACGCGCGCCGGAAAGCACTCCCAAGCGGAGGGTATTGGCCTCGAGCTCCACCACTGGAAAATCTGGCGCCACCATCGGCGTGACGTGCTAGAAGGGATCACGTGGACATAGCGGCCGCGTCGGCTGCTTCGGGCGAGCCGAAGCGAGCTGAAAACGAGTTTAAATTCCCTCGTACGCTACGGTCCTCATTTAGTGGCGAAATTTTCCCGCTTCGAGTGTCTCCTTTACAACGCTTGAAAGCACTACAATAGGTAGTGGCTGCCTTTGAAGGCGCGCAACATGGTAGGCTACTGCTCGGTGCCGCAGGGTCGGACGCTCGTAACGGAGGCCGGTGTCAGCCTTATTCACACGTAGCCGCAGGACAAGAAGCTGCGTGAAGCTTGGCTCGCGAAACATAAAACCGGCAAACAGTCATCGGCTACAACTCGGGTATGCAGCAAGCACAGACGCGAGGAAGATTTCTGCTACGGCGCCCGGTTTGCGATGTTCTGAAAATGCGCACTGAGACGCTCGCCCGAGTCCGCTGCCCGATTAATGTCATGACGGTTTGGTCTATGAACTTGTCGATGCTATAGATACTGGCAAGTTCAGTGGAGTGGAAAGGCAGCGGTAAGAAGCACATTTAAATGAAGCATGGCATATGCTCATGTTTGTGTTATGAATTAATGCACCGGATTACAGAAAAGGAGCAGCGGGAAATTGCACGCTGAGAACACTGATAAACATACAGTGCGACGCAACTCGAGAAATGGTATTGAAAGGTCAAAGAATTTAGAAGAAAGAAAAAGATTGAATCGTCGCGACGGCACATTACAGTCCCCGTAGGCGTCGAAGTCTCTACAATGAAATTATTTTTGAACAGCTCTGATAGCGCCTACGCAACAAAGGTTGCTTGTATACTGTCAAATGCTCATATTCTGCGGCCTAAAGCTCATGGCACGGTGCGAAAACGCGCGCGCGGAGAAAGCGAAACAGTGCGCGGACAGGCACGCAGACGCGCAGTCGGTCGCTGCATTGAGGCTTCGTTCTATTACGCTCCATTTAGTTATACAAACGCTATAAGAACATATTTCACATAGTTTGCTCTCAGCGTTTACCTACCTTTCACGCAAGAAGCCGGTTCGGGAGACTCCACCGCACGCAGTGAATAATCGCAGAGGAAAGCATCTTGGCCACAATCGAATGCCTACTTTGGGCACCTAATGTAGCTACCTAAGGAATATCCAAGAAAACGTGAGACGCTTGGCCACAGAGAACCATATGCATGCTGCTCGTTATCCTACACTGGCGAGATAAGACTTTCCGTAGACGTTGCGATAACATCGAAACGATGGTGATGCCCTCAAGCGAATGCGTTTCAATCTGTCGAGTCCCCACAATGGTGACGGCGAGCGACCATTGCTTCTTTTTCTCGTCTGCTAGCCAGAAAACGTCCAAAACTCTCCGAGGCCAAAATCCGCTCGGCCAGAGAAAAACGAATGCGCACCGCAGTGCGCCGCGAGGTTGTCAGGGCAACACATGAAAAACGCATGACCTCTGGCTGGCTCTGGTAGCCCGCGGGTAGCAAGAACAAAAAATTGGAGAGGCTCAATGTGTCCTCGCAAATAAAATTCAAAGTAGAAAAAATAAATAAGAACGCAGTTACCTTTGCTGGCTTTAGTGTCTTGACATGCATGGATGCTTTGGCGCAGGTGAAAAAGATGTTGATATTGTTTTCTGTGACATGATGGCAAATATGAACCATCACAACGCTTCTTCTCATCGGACCTTGCTGCGTGCTTTGCCAACTTGTCTGATAGTGTATTGATTTGGCTTGTTTCGTTGTATGGTCCGATGTACGACTTTATAAAAGTAAATGCAGCTTTGGCATCAAATGTTAATAAGCACAATAAACCCACAAAGATCCGGAAATGAAAATGTAAAGCACGACTTTGGAAATGTCAATGCACCTGTCGCATCAAAACATCATGTGATCTTTATACCTCTAAAGTTTCTTAATTGAAATCCATGCGCTCCGTAGATTCTGCGGCCTCTGCGAGATGCCGCGGCAGGCCCGCTCGCCACCAAAGCACCCTTGAAACTTTGTGCTCGGACGGGGATCTTTGCGTTATGTGACACCAGGTGCATGGGCGTCGCCACGAAATCCAGCCCGAGTTCACAATCTTCGCGCCGAAATGTATTTTCGGACGCGAAAAATACATTCAAGAGAAAATCCAGAATGATTTCCGGCGTGTTGTGGTCGCACCGCTGGCGCGAGTTGTTGGGAACTCGGCGCTGACGCCCGTTGTTGCACCTGGGTCGCAAGCCCCAAGGGTAGCGTTGGCCTGGCGGCCTGGGGTACAACTGGAAGCATCCGACGGTCCCGGCAAAGCATGAGTCGACTGGTAACAACAAAACAACTTGTTTATTCTAACATCGCAAAGAGTTGGCGGTCAGGTTGACCGAAGTAGAGAGACGGGAGTGCACTTTACTCAACAGAAGAAATCGGAGCCCTCCCTTTGGCGTCCGGGGGCAGCTGCTTTTATACTCTCGCAGTTGAGGGCAAGAAGGAACCCCTCAATAGACGAGCACGTGACTGTGCCGCTCGGGAACAATGGGATAAGGTGACGCATACTGTCGTGTCGCCGCCGGTCGGGCACAATGGGGAGGAGAAGGTGGCTCACACTGTCGTGTCGCCGCCGGTCGGGCACAATGGGGAGGAGAAGGTGGCTCACACTGTCGTGTCGCCGCCGGTCGGGCACAATGGGGAGGAGAAGGTGGCTCACACTGTCGTGTCGCCGCCGGTCGGGCACAATGGGGAGGAGAAGGTGGCTCACACTGTCGTGTCGCCGCCGGTCGGGCACAATGGGGAGGAGAAGGTGGCTCACACTGTCGTGTCGCCGCCGGTCGGGCACAATGGGGAGGAGAAGGTGGCTCACACTGTCGTGTCGCCGCCGGTCGGGCACAATGGGGAGGAGAAGGTGGCTCACACTGTTGTGTCGCCGCCGGTCGGGCACAATGGGGAGGAGAAGGTGGCTCACACTGTCGTGTCGCCGCCGGTCGGGCACAATGGGGAGGAGAAGGTGGCTCACACTGTCGTGTCGCCGCCGGTCGGGCACAATGGGGAGGAGAAGGTGGCTCACACTGTCGTGTCGCCGCCGGTCGGGCACAATGGGGAGGAGAAGGTGGCTCACACTGTCGTGTCGCCGCCGGTCGGGCACAATGGGGAGGAGAAGGTGGCTCACACTGTCGTGTCGCCGCCGGTCGGGCACAATGGGGAGGAGAAGGTGGCTCACACTGTCGTGTCGCCGCCGGTCGGGCACAATGGGGAGGAGAAGGTGGCTCACACTGTCGTGTCGCCGCCGGTCGGGCACAATGGGGAGGAGAAGGTGGCTCACACTGTTGTGTCGCCGCCTGTCAGACCCCCTCGCTTCACAGATGTTGGGAGCTCCTCTCCCCGGCTGCCGCGCTTCGACAAGCGTGGGCACCAATATGCACATACACTCACACACGCACATGAAGACACGTGGCATCGGAACATGCCTGGACGCGCTTGGCGGGGAGGCGTAGCGGCGACGCCGAACGGGCCAAAATGTCTGCCGCTTTGTTGCAGCCGCGCCGGCTAAACCGCGCGTCGTAGGCGAAACGTAACAGGCGCAGTGGGTTGTTTTGGTTGGCGGTGCATCACAGCACGAAAAAATTTCGGGGGGGGGGGGAGGCTGAAGCCCCATAAGCCCCCTCCCCCTGGCTACGCCCCTGATGTATATGTCTTAATACTTGCAGCTGCTACCGTAGTCCATGAGTGCGGATAGCAAAGTCGCTAGGGAAATAATTGGGGGCACCCTAACGAAATCGATAGGTCAAAATCAAAAGCCGTCCATGACGGTGTCTCTTGTAGATGCTTTGCGATGTTTGGACGTTAAGAATGTGTGCCGACTGAAGAAAGTCTGCCACTCAGTGCTTATGACGCTTACCCTAGCTTATTTACTCCGTAGTATCAAAAATAAAAAGGAAAATAAAAGAAAGAAGAACCGTATCAAAAGCCCAGAATCCATCATAGCTCGTCGCGACTAAACGCTCTTAGGATGATAAGTCATTTCCAGGTGACGAGCGGCTACGCTTTATCAAAAACAGTGATAACGCCGGCTGGACAACCATCGTGGCGAAGTTCAATGCGTAGGGATAGCTTTTAATTATTTTATTTTTGTTTTGTTGACGTCATCACGCATTTGAAAAGTTTGTCACTCACGCGCACTAAACCCCCATGTCCAGAAACGCTGGATACGGACCATGAGCTTGTGCCCCTTTTGTGAAATGCTGTACCTCGTTAAGCTGCTCGCCGAAGCGTGGTGACCATAAGTACAACAATTAGCTGCTTTGCCATTTCAGTGACGCTGACATTTAATTGGCTTCCGGCATCATTGTTGTGCTAGTGCTCCCCTTCTTCTCATTCGGGTTTGTCTGCAGAAGCGACATATCTTCTACAGCTAAATTTCAGTGACTTTTCCAGTATATATGATTTCCGCGTACGTGGCTTCTTCAATCCGTGCATGCTCGTTCTCTCTGCTGCTTTTCAATTTGGGAGCATATCAGTTCGCGTCAGCAGCGACAAGTCCGGCCGGCCGATCCTGTTCGGTGTTATTCATTTGCGCAGTTTCTTTCTCTTTTCTTCCAGAGCGTCCTTTAATGTGCTGTTGAAAGTTGCGCCAAGGAAAGAAGGAGCGTACAATGCAACAGCCTAATTTAGACTTACTTTCGATGTTGCGGGGACTACGTTAAATTCTCCTGTCGTGCGGCCACTCGATTGCGATTATGTACGATCAGAATTTGCTCACTCGCGATCGTAGACTATCACAACTGCGCCCTCAAGCTCTGTAAGCCAAATAAACTCGATCCTGATTACTGAACGTGATGTAGTGATCATTTTCCATAGACCTCAGACTCTGCCCAGGCGGCGCTGCGGAAAAAGCCGTCACCAGCGCCCCCATCGGAGCCTTGGCGCGAACTGAGTAGTGCAAGGAGAGCTGTCCGCAAGCGAAGGTGCACAGGCCACAATGGACCCCTCTCTTTCGTTTGTGTTGAGGCACGGTTTCCTAAAAATCAAGGACCTGGAAAGCTTCTTCCGCCCATCCACGCTTCGGAAAGGAAGCTCAGCAGAGCGAAGTACGTGTACAATATAAAATAAAGTCTCAAGTGTTATTTCGGCGTGCTGCAACTCGCAAGTACAGAGAGCATCAGGGTTGTCTGTATGCATATCAGCATAAAAATCTAAGCATTTCAAATTAGTTCATATTGAATATGTCCTGAACACAAGACTTAAGTATCTCCTATATTTTATGTAATTTATCGTAATGTTTTGTCTCGCAATTATTTAGAGAGAGTATCCTTTCATAACTTTTTCCAGGGCAGCAAACAGAAAACGTTTTCCAAGGCAGCAAACAGTGTGAGATCATAACGAAAGAAGCTTCCTACAGTGCCTACGCGCTGCATCTTTCTTTCTCGCAGGAGCTACAGCATCGCTCATACCTTAATTTGAACTTTTTGCAGACACTTCGAGCAACAAGCGCGCACAAATAAATGTAAATACACGCGACATCTTTTTCTTTACACACGTGCGTTACTTCGCAATTACTCGTCCAGTGCTCCTACAGCAACTTCATTGCTCACATTTGAAAAACGCAGTCGAGTAGGCTCAGCACATTGCGAAGCGTGCTTGTATCGGCGCAGGACATACAAAATACCGAAAGTAGAAATGAGCTCGCGATACAACGATGCTCTAGAACAGGATTTTGAATTCATAAACGAACCAAAATGTTTGGTTAAGCTGACCTGCCAAATCTCTCCGTTCCACTTGTTGAGTCAAGCGGAGGCGGACGTCTGTTAAAAGGTGGAGATATCGATGGCACATAAGCAGGATGGTTCGCAACGTTGCTTTTTCTGTTACCAACGAAGTGGCGGCTGCAAGTTCTTGAGTTTTCGCTTGGTTACCACGGTCCTCCGTCAGGGCTACGCAACACAATTACAGAAGAACAAAATTGTCGCACTTTCTCATGCGAGCCGATGTGTTGTGAGGAATGCAAGTAATCCGATTACCCAACAGGTTGAACGGCCCGTATCCAGCGCTCTCGCCTTTCCCCTTCATATGATCGCGATGGAAATCGGTAAAACTGAACGTTGTTATTCCGTCCTTCACGTTCATGGCAATTTACAACACAACAGTAGCGTCGATTATGGCGTTTCTTCGTAGCGCGCGGAGCTATCGCGGTTGCCGTCGTTTCCGCCATCAGTCTGAAAAGTGAGCCAGCAAGCGCTTTATGGCAGTTCGGCGGCGCGTCCGACTAGCGTAGAAATTCATAGCTCTCTGTCTGGGTGTTAAATGCGCAAAACACTCGCAATATGGACCAAAATCTAGTTAAATTGTTGTTTCGCCGTCGCTAGCTGCATAGGCAACTTAGCAAGCGAGTCGGGCTTCGCACTACTCAATTACTGCCTCTTCGCACCGGCAGGTGGCGCTACGCGTCTTGCGAAACTCCAGAGTCTGACGTCCATCGAGTTGAAAAAGTTCATTTGGATTGGGACTCAATCGCGGTCGAAATTTGTGCCCGTGTACTCGAGATCGTGGCTAGATTCCAGCGGCAAGGACAGACGCGCTGTAGTTATTTCAGAGACCGCTTTTGCATATGTGACAAAGAAACAAAGAGCATTTTATTTTCTAATCGTAAACAGATAATAGAGACAAAATATACCAAGTGCTTTGAATAAAATCTCCTGCGCGCAGTCCATGGAGGCGAGCGTTTTGTACGCTTTTTAAGAGTTGTCGATCGCAGCGCCACCGCTACTGGTGACCACTCGCCGGGAGTGCCGCCCGCTGCACTGCCCATGCATCTAGTACACTGTAGCATGACTAAAGGCATAGAGTTTCATATTAATATTTAGAAACTCTATGACTAAAGGTGTTAACATCTGGCGCCCTGCCCTCCTGAAAAAGAAACATGGGCAGTTTACACGCTCATATTGGATGCAGTAGTAATGCGCGCACTTACAGGAAACATTACACTCTATAAATACTCTTTAAAACTGCATGCTGAAGTCGCAACACGATAATAAAGTTCCAGTGTGTAATTTTTTCTAATTTGCATATATGCAGCACGAATTCATTATCTTCGTTATCTATGCTTCCAGGCTTTCGCATGAGCGCATGCCTGGCATGCCTTTATTTGTCGAAGCAAAAAAACTCGGACGAAAGGACAGGATCACACATGTCCCAAACCGCTTTCTTTTTCTCCTCTCTTCTTTCTTAAGTTTGATGCTCTGAGCACTTTATAACAGCTATATGAATCGCAGCGACGGCTCATCTTTCAGTCATAACTAAAGGTTTACGAGATCGGTGGGCGCGCCGGAGTACCAGGAGGAATGGTAACGAAATGGTAACGCGTTCCAAGCGCACAGTCGAACGTCGTCTGCTTGCCGCCGGTGTCACCACATGTTTAAGAAAATGAAACAGCAACAGAGGAACGAACACCACTTACTTCTCACCTAAACTACACATATACAATAGGCGCTTAACGATGACTCCAGTGGACGCCGTATTGGCATTGGTATTGGGGATGTTGAGGCGTATTCAATGCCGCAGCCTCCCGTGTCAATGCGCATTCACCAGCCACCCAAGGTTGCCACAGCATGTGTCAACATAGACCTAGACAGGCGGATACAGCTATCACGTGATGTTGACGCCACTCGGCTGCTCCTGCTTATATTTCCTGTGACAAAACTCCATGGTTCAAGTAGCGGGCTTGGCGCGACCCGTTTCTTTTCCTTTTTTTTTAAGTCAATGACCAGCGAACAGGGAAAATTACGCGCCATCAACGCTGGTGATGACCCGGGTTTATATCAAGACAGCGACGAGCAAAACCTGCCCGACGTGACGTTTTCAGTCGGGACATCGCTTGCGAACGCATCGCGAACGCGAGAGAGTCAGCCTCTTCTTCGTCGAATGGAGCCTGATCTGGGGACCACAGCAGAGACCTTCCCGGACGACCCGCAGTTCGCTAATGTCGTCCGGGAAGCAATCACGGCGATTGAGTCAGGTATTTATCCAGAGCGAATTTACCAGGGATCAAGTGGAAGCTACTTTGTCAAGAACAGTGAACGAACGGTAAGCCTAAGCTGAACCGCTGCTTTGCTGCGTTACCCTAAGTTAGCGGGCATCTAACTGTTCCTGGATGATTTGCAATCGTTACGCATTAATGCGTGATGTAGTGATGTTAAGCTTCTTTCGCGGAATGTTGACCGGATGGGTAAAAGTTTGCTGTTTGCGTTCGGCCGTGGGTGATGTCCCGCAATAGGCACCTGTCATCCAGCTTGTGCCTGTCGAGCGGTACTCTTCGTTAGTATTACCTTGTGTTTACGTCTTGTCAGAGATAAATGCGACCGGTAGCAGTTAATTAGCTCTTCTTGTAATGTCTTGTTACGCCTTTAAGGCGTAAAGCTTCCTGTGATGCTTAACGTGTAGGTTATTCTGGAGGTAAAGACTTACAAGCGCATGACCAAGGAGCAACATATCCGTTTCATTGTGCTGATTAAAATTTTGCGTGGTTTCTTAGAACATGTCGAGTCAGCATCAGCAACGGTTATCATTACAGAAAATCGCGGTCTACAAACCAAAGGATGAAGAGCCGTACGGCAGGTTGAATCCCAAGTGGACGAAGTGGATGCACAAGCTTTGTTGCCCGTGCTGCTTTGGAAGGAGTTGTCTGGTGCCGAATCAAGGCTACCTGTCCGAGGCAGGAGCGTCGCTAGTGGATCAAAAATTGCAACTGAACATTGTACCTAAGACTAAGGTGAGTGCACATCCTCGCAATGAACGACGGCATTTACGTAGTTATATGCCCCCCCCCTCCCCTTTTCGCACAGGTGGTAAAGTTGGTTAGCGAAACTTTCAATTACTCAGCTCTGGACCGTGCCAAGGCCCGGACCAAAAAGAACGTGACAGAACGGTTCCCAAAAGTTGGCCGACATTTTCATCGCATTGGTTTGCCTCACAAGGTTGGTGTGCTTAGCTGGAGGTCAAGAAATGGCTGGCTACCTGAGATGCATTGCTCATAGGTGGGATCCTTCCAACTCTACGTGGAAAGCTACCAAGATGCCGACTACTGGCTGCGGAAGTTTGAATCAGAACCACTCCCCCCTGATCTGCAGCGCATGTTCCAGTTCCAGTTCGAGCGGCTAGTGGTACTGGATTACATTATTCGTAATACAGGTAAGTGGGTGCATTTTATTGCTGTCAGGCCTTTTCTATGTTTCATGGGCCGTTGCTAATTTCATTTTTCAACCTCTTCCTTGAATTGTCTTGTGGTTATTAAATTTTGGATGCATCTTCTACTCTGACTGGGCTGACAGTCCAGTCAAAGTAGAGTTTCTGATCTGTTGTGCAGACTGACAGTCAGATATGTTATTTCTGTTTTGTGTACCTGCCAGATTTCTTTGCTCCATAATACGGTTATCTGAATTCTAACCACTAAGTGTGGTTTAATTTCTGAATGAAAGGGCTAGCAGTGTTTCGTGCAAAAACCATGAGTAAGCATGAAGGACAATAAGTCTGATGTTCATTTATGGCATGCGTATACACCTCACAATGTGCATGAAAGCCCTTCCACCATAATTTACTACAGCTTCTATGCTTCCTTATCAAAGGAAATTTGGAAGTTATACATGTGTCACACGGCGCACTTTCAATCACAATCGTGCCCAAACGTGATGGAATTTCTCGATCGTAGCTGACTTCTGTGTGCGAGCTGAGGGAGGCAGCCAATCACATTTGAGAATTTTGATCTTGATCAGGCCTCTATCAAAAGTGGCTGTGTGACAATGGTATTACAGAAGCTCGCCACTTTGCCAAGCCAGTTTGCATTCCTCAAACTGTCATGTGCTTTGGTTCATGGTACTTCATCTGGAAATTGCTGATACATACCAAAGACAACTATCTTTGCTATATGTAAAAGATATGTGCATAGTACATATCAAAGACTGATTAGACATGGTAGGAAAAAATAGATGCAATAAATACTGCTCTAGAATATAATTTCTTGCCTTTTTATGTGCCCAGTGACCTCTCCTCTCTGTTTTCTTAACCCTTGCATACACTTTAGGAGAGGCGAGTCATATTTGTTGCACTTAAACACTGCTTTTTTGGTGATTCAGTTTGGAGCCATGGTGATGGCGTTTTAATGAAAGCTAAAGGAAAAGTTCTGATGCATTCGTTGCACATCAAGGGGATATCTGAGCCATATGTGAATGTTCCGAGATTGTAAGTGTACAATGTTCTCGACGTTTAAAACAACTAGCAGGTATCTTTTAAACAAATAGAGCTGTGAAACCTCTTTTTTAAAAATGTGTCTTAATTACCAAACTTCACACCCACCACATTGCTCGGCTGACACATCTTAGGTAGGCTGTTGTGCAGGGACTGTTCATAGATGGCTGCCAAAAAAATCGAAATCCACACGATGAGCCTCGGAATGCACTCTCAGTCAGGTGGGACACGTTTTGGGAGTGAGGAACACTTAATGATGTGGCACATTGTATACAGGTACAAGTAGGACATTTATATGAATTGTGCATCTTACATTTCCATACCAAGCTGCTTGGGTCAGTATAGGATGGACTAAAGCAACCTTTCATACCATGTCCCAGCTAGCATTAGCCAAGCTACTCAAAAAAAAAGTGGTGCAGGATACATTTATAAGACCTCTGTGGTGTTCGGTCATCAGTGTTCTAACAAATAAACACCGTAGGTCTTAAAATCGCATCTTGCACCGTGTTTCCTTAATAATTATTTCGATGAACAGCTTGGTTAACGTTAGCTGTGACATCCTATATAAGCTCACTTTGGTACAAATTTTAAGTCACCTCACATTGCCTTTGAAGGACTCCTGCTAACCAAAATAAATCAGACATTCTACTGTGGTGTCCCTTATAGCCCGGGTGTAAAATTTGAAAACGAAACACTATTGCCGCAGTGGTAATGAGTAGGGATATCTTAAACTTAACTGCTGCCTTGTAAACAAATGCATCTTTGCAAGAGTGGCTGCTAATCTTGCGTAAATAGGAGCATGCTTGTATATGGTTTATATACTGGATGTTTTCTTTAAATGAACTACAGTTGATAGTTATCACCGTGTGGGGTCCTCACCTTTTACTCAATCTGTGTCTAATTGCGCTGTTGCAACCATGAAGCTATACCAGCTTGCCCGGTTTCCCATCCTGATAAATGGGAGCACAATCCCGCTGGCTCAATCAAATTTGAAGAGGTGAATTTTTGTGATTCATGCAGTTGAAACCCATATATTACTTGCCTGTTTCATGCAGAAGTCAGAAATATGCATTAATTATAAAGTACAGACATGTCACTTAAGAACATTGTCCTGCAACAAAACAGTGGCACCATCGTCAGTAGCAGCAGCACACTATGCCTTGCTTCATTGTTACAGTGAGAGACGAGGCCACTATTCTGTTGCAGTCAAATTGACATCCGGTATCACTGCATGCATGATATATCGCACAGTACATCACACATGCCTATCACGGTTATCACACATGCATGTGTGCATTCAGTTAATTCTGGACAAACTTGGCCAGTATTGCAACCAAGCATGGGATTAAGTTGTGTACACCACAAAATGCCACATCTGTAGAATTTCTTTGAGACTGAGTGCGCAACATTTGGTACACATTCAACACCTGCAGTGCTTGTGATGCTTGGTCAGTCAAGTCATGGAGTAACCATGCTTTATCGTTTTGGTCTATCAGCTGGTAAACCTGTTCCACTTATTCAAGCGAGACAGTCAACAGTGACTTTTATATTCAGCGATGGGATAGTGCACACTGTGAGAAAGGATATCACGGTTGGCTGAAGAGGATGAGGATATAGCAGGGATGTTTTAGAGCCTTTTGCCTCACCAGGCACTGCAGGTGGCACACTGCTCTCAGGGTCACCTGTGGATAGCACTGCCACATGCATAGTGCCCGATAGCCATCTGCAGTGTGTAAACTCCAGAACATTCAAAACTGCATCTGAAAATGTACTGCACAGCAGGAAAGGGAATATTAAATGGAGGCAGAGGACGGTCATGTGAGCAGCCCTTGGTTCCTGTAGGCAGGACAGGAATCACTGCTGTGGGTAGCTCAACGTATATTAGAGCCCGGGCTTGGGTCGGGCCCAGATTAGGCCTGGACATGCTATTCGCAACTCCACAAAACTGAAGACTATAAAAACTGCAGCCCTATGCAAGTTTTAGGTCAGTTGGTATCTGTCTGTTTATGGGAAAGTTGAGACAGGCAGGCCATGACACAGCAGCTGTATGCTGTGCATTAGTGGCACTCTTCGGGCATGGAGAAAATGGTACCAGAGATCAGACACGCCCACTGTGTGCCCCACTTTTAATGTGATCAGCATTCTTTGCCTGCTTCAGGCACTTTTAATCTATATGTCTACAACATTGCTATTAAGAAGGCACCGTCATGCATGTCTCTCAAAGAATTTGAACGAAATCTGCCCACTTGCACTGTGCTTCAAGCCTATTGGACAAGTGAATACCCTTACTGCAGCTGCATTTGTGATTGCATCAGTGCGAGTTTCATATAAATAACCAATTTATTGTTAGCTCGTATAAATACAAATCCACAAGCCTGATTAAGCTACTAAATAATTGAAAAGTTCAGGTTGAATATCTTAAATGATGCCCAGCCCTAGTAATTACCTGGTTTCCAAATATGAGTTTTCACGTAGGAACCTGACTCTTAAGTATGTGCCCTGAATAGATACAGTAAAATTACTTCCGAGCAATGAACCAGATAGGTGACAAATGATTGCAACATGACAGCCGTAAAGCACCAAGTTGAGTGTGTCCCAGTTCATTGAATCTCGCACCCTTTGTGTAACGATGTTATCTCTCCAAGTGAGGATGCCAAACAAGTTGAGTCACTGGATCCTTTGTTTCTTATCCAGCCTGAGGTCAAAAGGCAATGTGGACTTAGTATGTAGCAATTTCCAATTAGTGCTAAAGGTTTTGCGCTCTCGCCTGTGAGCTACCAGTTGTCAATCCCTGCTGTACACAGCAGTCTCATAGCTGATTGTATTAATTTGCAATGCTTAGGTGCATGTGGTTTCACACTTCACTGCAGTGATTGATGAATACCCTTTCACGCCTTCCTCTTTATATTAAATGACATGTTTAATGTCTTTACTTCACTTCTTCATTTGGACATTAAATGTTAAATGAAAACATTTGCAAACAAATAAGTTGGAAAAAGTCATTTGTTTATGTTTCCGAACCTGTTTTAACGTCTCCACAAAAGAATACCTGGAAACTAACAGTAACAGTGAAAACAATACAATAAATTAAGGCCATTGAATTTTTAGAATAGGTCATTAATTTTTTTAAAATACAAATCTCCTTGCATTTTACCTTACAAGTGACAGACGGCACCTCTTTGCATTGATTTTGCTGTGGCATGTCGGCCATGTTATTTATTGCATAGAAAAGGGCTGCATGAGAAGGAAATTCATAGAATAATAAAAATGGGTTGGATCGCATACGCCAGACATTGTCAGCTCCTTACTGGAAGCTTACCATTATCATTGAAAAGGAAGGTGTACAATCAGTGCATTTTACCAGTACTGACATATGGGTCAGAAACTTGGAGACTGACAAAGAAGCTTGAGAACAAGTTAAGGACAGTGCATAGAGCAGTGGAATGACAATTCCTAGGCATAACGTAAGAGACAAAAAGAGAGCGGTTTGGATCAGAGAGCAAACGGGTATAGACAATATTCTAACTGACATCAAGAGAAAAAAATGGAGCTGGGCAGGTCATGTAATGCGGCTGTTAAGGTTACAGAATGGGTACGGATAGAAGTGAAACGCAGTCGAGGATGCCAGAAGACTAGGTGTGGAGCGGTGAAATTGGGAAATTCGCGAGCGCTAGTTGGAATCAATTGGTGAAGGACAGGGGTAATTGGAGATCGCAGAGAGAGGCCTTCGTCCTGCAGTGGACATAAAACAGGCTGATGATGATGATGCACAACTCGACCAGTGAGGGTCAAAAAACTTCTCTGGGTCCCACACAGGTCTCACTTCAATGGGAGACATTGCATTTTTCACTTGCGGAAAGGCAGTTTGTGTTTGGTCCCATTTCTGATTTTAAACATGATGACACAAAACGTTGTTACTTTCACAGAATGAACGAGATGTCTGCATCCCACTACATAAATTGTGGGTCGGGCTAGCAACATATCAACAAATTGGCCCATCAAGCCTTCCTTGGTTACCTTATTATCGGCTCCTTTAGTGTTGATAAGGAGCAGCATCTTACTTGTATCTGCCTACTACATACAAGGTTCTGATTATGTTGTTGTTTGTGCCACTGTTGCTAGATTCCCCCCCCCCCCTGTCCATAACTTAATTGATGCTTAATCTCGATGTGCTTACCTGTGAACAAATGTTTTCGAAAGTAAAAAAGTAGGGTGAATACACGAACAGTTCTGTCGGTTTGCAGGCACTATCATTTGCTGTCATTCAATTGAAACATGCGAAGCACATATTTGCTTCAGTTGCAGTGGTAGGAACGCTGTTACATCTATACTGCAGACAAGAGAAACTGCTTCGCAGCTGCTCCAGGATGAGCCGTGCCGTGCAATATCCGAGGCCATGGTGAAGAGTTGTGAAAGTCAGGTGGCAGTTGCCACCGCCCATGCGAAGAGCACCATCGCATCTCCTGCTATTCATAAAGCTAAATGAGCTAAAGGCTCCCTGGTCTAATCCAATCCAGAGTGTGCTTGCACAGGTTCATGGCCAGCCATTTGAAAACACTGTGCTCTACAAGGTGCCCCACTTAACTTGAGCCAAGAATTTAAAATGAAAGGTGCGTCGGAAGTGAATTGAACCGAACACATACTGTTCGCAAGAGCCTATAGTAACTCAGACAATTTTTTGTTTTCCCCATAACTCACTATTTAAGTTTAATTAACCAACTTTGTAATTATTGGCTGAGGCCCCCAAGAATGATACGCAGATTTGTAGAGCACCTTCAGAAACCACCGATGGAGTTGTTTCCTTTACGATACGTCTCACGTAGCTCTTTTTTCCGGGTTGCAAAGAAAGCCCGCGAAATATGAAAAAAGCCACGTGACGGAGCGTTCGCACAGTGGTATTGTGCTGCTCTCAAGTGTGCGTTCAGTGAACCAGGTCAGCTGCATCGTGACTGGCAATGAAGAAGTGGCAGGGCATTCTTTATCTCATCGGCAGCACTCGGCCAGCAGCATGCATTTTCGCCGTCATCCGACGGAAGCCGACCTTGTTCACCGAACGCACGCTTGAGAGCAGCACAATACCACTACGCAAGCGAAGCACCATTCGTCCTCCTCTCCAATCTTCGTCTGTCTCTCTCGCCTTTTTCATCTTTCCTGTCTTCTCTTCCCACTTCCTAGCTTCCCGGCGGCAAGGGTTAACCTTGTGTGGCTAGCCAGCCTTGGTTATGCTGTATTTGGTTATAGCAGCGATGTATGGCTGGCGTTCGCAGGGTTTCTCTAGCAGGAACTTCTGTCACGTCCCCCTGTTGGGCTCCATGGCGGGTGGTTAGCATCGCGGCCGAAAACCCAACTGTACTTATGGAAAATGCTTTTCCTAAACTCCCTGATCCCTAAACTCCCCAAACTCCCTAAACTCCCCAAAAAACTGAAATACCTCTTTGGTGCGCCCTCATTTCTGAGGGCGCACCAAAGAGGTATTTCAGTTTTTTGGACGCCAAGTCCACAATTTCCCTCGTTCCCACATGATCCATTCTGAAAACCCAGCTAAACCAGTGCGAACAATCTCACCATTCCTTGTATCGAAGTCTCTTACCGAAGTTTTTGGTCCAGGTTATAAGGCGTCGAGGATGGCTAGCGGGGACCTCCTCTTGGAGCTCCGCGATCAAAAGCAATTTGAGAAACTGCCTAAACTAGTATCATTTGGGGAGACCCAAGTAGTAGTAACCCCGCACCGCACCATGAATACCACCCGCAGCTCACTGAGGCTGAACTCTTGGAGGGCTTCAGTGAACAGAACGTTATACATGTCAAAAGAATTAAGATGAGGCGAGATGGCAAAGAAATCCAAACCAAACACTTGATAATCACCTTCGGTTCGAGTGTCCTGCCCAAGTCAATCGAGGCAGAGTACATCAAGCTCCGTGTTAGGCCATATGTGCCCAACCCCCTCAGATGTTTCAAATGCCAACGTTTCGGCCACAGTTCGCAGAGCTGCCGAGGCCGCCAAACCTGTGCGAAATGCAGTGCCTATGAACATACCTCGAAGCTTGCGAGAACACTCTTCATTGTGTAAACTGTGATGGGGAGCACGCCGCGTACTCGCGGTCGTGCCCATCCTGGAAAAAAAAAAAGGAAATTGTTACAATCAAAGTCAAAGAAAACATAAGCTTCAAGGAGGTATGCAGGCGGGTTTCATACCTGCCCAAGAAAACCTTTGCCGATGTGACACGTCAGGGGGCAGCGACACAACGACTTCCGGCGGCTGTCCGACCCACAAGCAGTGAGTCGGCAGTTACACCATCAGCCCCCGTGGCGGTTGCAGCTAGCGCTGCTTCGCCATACCAGCAGAAGGGACCATCGACCCCTAAGGTGGGCGCCGCCAAGGCTGCCCCAACCTCTCTGGCCCCTTCCAGCGCTGGCAACAGCCGGTGCAGCCAAATCCCTCAGAGAGCCCCATCGACCTCCGGGATGGTGGGCGCAGGGGTCTTGCCTTCCAAGGCAGGACTCCCTCAGAAAACTTCTTGCTCACAAGAGCGCGTGTCCGGCGTCTCACAAGAGGCAATGGACACTACAACTAAATTCACGGCGCACCAAGCGCCTAAGGAGCGGCGAGGTTCCCTCGAATGCTCCACAAAGGGCAAAACTCCCATTACAGGGCCTCAAAAGAGCTCTGTAATCTAATCCCTGTAATCTCTATAATTACTACTTCTGTTTCCTTTTTACTTCCATTTTACTTCCAATATGGATACACAAATTATTCAGTGGAACGTCGAGGTCTTCTTAGAAACATTGATGATGTGCAAGAACTCATCCACGAACACAATCCAAAAGTGCTGGGTTTACAGGAAACACACTTAAAATCAAAACACACAAACTTTCTTCGACAGTGTGTTACTTTTCGCAAAGATCGCGATGATGTCGCATCATCGGGCGGTGTTGCCATTGTAATTCAAAAAAGCATAGCGTGTCAATGTTTACAGCTACGAACGGCCCTTGAGGCAGTGGCGGTTGGAGTTGTTCTGCTAAACAAACTTATCACTATTTGCTCGCTTTATATACCCCCACATTACAAATTAAACAAACATGAATTTCAGTCCTTTATAGATGAATTGCCAGAACCTTACGTTGTTCTTGGCGATTTCAATGCGCACAGCTGCCTGTGGGGCGACTCTCGTATAGATGCACGAGGTCGTCTTGTTGAACAGTTCCTTTTTTCTTCTGGTGCGTGCCTGCTGAACAAGAAGGAACCCACATATTATTCTCTTGCAAACAGAGCCTTTTCTTCAATCGACCTTCGCATAGTTTCCCCGTCTATACTGCCTGAACTCGTATGGGAAGTTACGAACAATCCTTATGGGAGTGACCACTTCCTCATACTGCTAAAAACATATAAAGAAAACGAATATCTACCACAGGCTCCTAAGTGGAAGATCGATACAGCCGACTGAGAGAAATTCCGAACTCTCACTAGTATCTTATGGAATGACATGTCTTCTTTAGGAATTGATGCTGCTGTGCAGTATTTTACAGCCTTCATTATAGATGCTGCATCTAAATGCATATCTGAAGTAAGTGGTTTGGCATGCAAACGATGTGTACCGTGGTGGAACGACGAATGTAAGATCGCTCGTAAGAAACAGAACGAAGCGTGGGGGCTGCTACGCGCTTCCCCCACTGCAGAGAATCTTATCTACTTTAAGAAAGTAAAGTCCCGAGGCAGGAGAACCCGGCGACAGGCCAGAAGAGAAAGTTGGCAGAAGTTTTTATCAAGTATTAACTCGTTTGCAGATGAGGCCAAAGCCTGGAACAGGGTTAATAGGATTAGAGGGCGGCAAACATATTCACTGCCTTTGGTAAATGCACAGGGCAATACACTGCAGGATCAGGCAGACTCACTTGGGGAGCACTTTGAGAGCGTGTCAAGTGCCAACCATTACTCGCAATCCTTTCTGAAATATAAACAAATAGAAGAATGTAAGCCACTCGTAAGAAAATGTCAACAGAATGAACCGTACAACCATCGTTTTAGTATTGCCGAATTGAGAGCTGCTTTAAGCGCATGCAAGAGCTCTGCACCAGGATCTGACAGACTAATGTATGAAATGATCAAAAACCTACACAATGACACCCAAGTTACACTACTCGCACTTTTCAACACCATTTGGGCTGTAGGATACCTTCCAACCGCATGGAAAGAAGCCATTGTGCTCCCTGTTTTGAAACAAGGCAAAGACCCTTCCTCAGTGGCAAGTTACCGCCCGATAGCCCTCACAAGTTGCCTTTGTAAGGTATTTGAAAAAAATGACTAATCGGCGACTCGTTCATTTCCTTGAACTGAGCAAAATGCTTGATCCCTATCAGTGTGGCTTCAGAGAAGGGCGCTCCACAACTGATCATCTTGTACGTATTGAAGGAAACATCCGTGATGCATTTGTACACAAACAGTTTATCTTATCCATATTCCTCGATATGGAGAAGGCGTACTACACAACGTGGCGATACGGAATCTTGAGAGACTTGTCAGAAATGGGCCTTCATGGTAATATGCTAAACCTAATAGAAAGCTATTTGTCCAATCGTACCTTCAAGGTAAAAGTCTGCAATGTACTGTCACGTCCTTTTACACAAGAAACTGGTGTACCCCAAGGAGGCGTGCTCAGCTGCATGCTCTTTATCGTGAAGATGAACACGCTTCGTGCTTCGTTACCACCGGCCACATTCAAATAGCTTTCAATTCCTGTAACCTTGCAGTGTGCGAGAGACAGGTACAGCATGGCTTGAACAAGGTGTCCAAGTGGGCAGACCAAAATAGATTTAAAGGGACACTAAAGGTTACTATTAAGTGAACGTGGACTGTTGAAATACCATCCCAGAAACCTCGAAACGCTTGTTTCGTGCCAAGGAGAGACTTATTTTAAGAGAAAATGCGTTCTGAAGCGTCCGCGTACCTCTAGCGCAGTTCAAATCGCCCGCCCTCCGATCGAGGAGTACTGACATCATGGTGTCATAGTGACATTGCGCCATCGGTGAGTAGAACGGCATCTGCAGACGGCGCTACGGCTTTTCTGCACAAAACGCAAACGCGCGGCCAGAAACAGCCAAGACAGAGCCAACAGCAGAGCGAAAGCGGGAGTATGGTGGCTAGCGGAAGGAGAAACGCGCGACCATAAGCTGGTACTTTATTCTATGACGCAAACTTCGACGCTCGTCACAATGGACCCTGACAACGACAGATTGGCTCGCGATGCTGGGCTAAACTTCAGCGATTTGAGCACTGACGAGCGCGACCTGCTGCCGGGGTCGTTGCATACTACGACGGCGGCCTCGACACCGGCTCTCCGGAGCGGGAAAGCAACGAGGGCTTCCCACGACATCACAAGGACGTGGCATTTGCACTGCTTGTTCGAAATGAAAGCTTCGCGAGCCAGCGGAACCCGCACAGCACGACGTGATAACGAAACTACTGAAAATCCAAAGTGTGCGCGTCGCAAAGTCGAGCGAAAACGAAACCTTTCGAACACCCATAATACTGAAGGGTGACGTCATAATGTTATTTTTTCTTAGAATCGAATAGTTGTAGACAAGTAGCATTTTCTTCTGTCTTATAATCGAATAAAATGATATTTTAATACGAGTAGTTGAGTATTAGTAACACAAATTATGAGGAGTGCTTTCGTCATCGGGCTAGTACCGGAATGTCGCTGGGGGGTCTCAAATCGTGTCATGCATTTACCTCGATTTCTTGGTTACTAAAGCTCTGTTCGCGATTAGATTGACGCCTTAGACGTTCTAGAACATTGCTCTACCACTTTAACTTGACTTTCTGGTAACCTTTAGTGTCCCTTTAAAATCAACCCCCAAAAAAGCTCGTGTTCTCTTTACAAGAAAGAGAGGCCTTGTCCTGGATCCTTGCTTAGAACTGTGTGGACAACAAATACCCATCAACAAAGAGCACAAATTCCTAGGTATTATACTTGACCGTAGACTCACTTTCATTCCACACATTAAATATCTGAAAGAAAAATGTCTAAATACAATGAACTTGAAACTTCTTTCCCAGACTACATGGGGTAGTGACAGGAAGTGTTTAATGAATCTATCCAAGAACCTAATTCAGTCTCGATTGAATTATGGTGCTGCAGTATGTAACTCTGCCGCCCCGAGCGCGCTAAAGATGCTAGATCCTGTTCACCATTTAGGTATCCGCTTAGCCACTGGCGCTTTCAGAACAAGCCCGATTGAAAGCTTATACGCCGAATCAAATGAATGGTCACTCCATCTACAGAGAACTTATATCAGCCTTACATATTTCCTGAAAATACATTCCAATCATCAACATCCATGTTTTAACACTGTTAACGATGTGACGTGTACTACACTTTCCATAATCGACCCTCTGTAAGACAGCCTTTCTCGCTTCGTGTGAGGGAGCTTAGTCATGAAATGCACGTTCCACTCCTCGAGATTCGCATAATGCATCCAACCAAGTTGTTACCACCTTGGGAGTGGCAGGTCGTAGAATGTGACATATCCTTTTTAGAAGTAACAAAACACGCACCAGAGATGAATCCGAACTCATTTCCTATAACTCCAGCACAAGCACTCCTGCGCAGAGTTCTACACAGACGCTTCGAAGTCAAATGTCGGAGTGTCCTATGCTGCCGTCGGCCCATCCTTCTCAGAATCTCAGAATCCGGTGCACTGCATCCGGAAACATGTATCTTTACGGCCGAGGCCTACACACTACTGTGTTGTGAAGCATATAGGAAAATCAAAACTTCAAAAATCAGCCATATATACAGACTCCCTAAGCGTCGTGAAGGCCTTGATGTCACTCTATACGTACACACAAAAATACAGTACTTAATGAACTCTATTCCGTCTTGTGTAAAGCATACATATCCAACCAGCATATCATTATATGCTGGGTGCCTGGCCATAGGAGCATTGAGGGTAACATTCTGACAGACGAGATGGCCACGTCAATCGCATCGCAGGCTGTTCACCCTACCACTGAGGTGCCTGTCACAGATCTGAGGCCTTTCTTGCAAAGGAGGCTGCGAAATCACTGGCAACACATTTGGGATGCGGAAACGAATAATAAGCTCCACCTGATAAAGCCACAGTTAGGATTCTGGCCCTCTACTACAAAATCGCGCCGAACAGATGTCCTATTCTGTCGTCTCAGAATAGGACACACATTTAGCACCCATAATTTTCTACTCACCGGAAGTGAGCCTCCAACCTGCGGTAGATGCGGGGAGAGGCTGACCATACTCCATGTCCTCCTGGAGTGTTGGGAAGCTGAATCTGAGAGAAAGAGACATTTTTCCTCAGCATACCGGCAGCACATTCCTCTTCATCTTCATCCTGCAATGTTTCTCGGTTCAGAACTGCTTTTTAATACAGACACAGCCCTAGGTTTCCTCAGAGATGTGGTCTTACATGTTATTAGTCCCATGCATTCGTAACGCTTCCTCTCTTTAGAGGATGCCGCTGGGATAGCCGTGCTGTAGAGCACATGCCTCCGGGCCCTTGTGTTTCAAGGGCTCTGGTGAGGCAGTTGTGCTGTAGCTAATTTTTATATCTTACATGTTCTGTATATCATATCATATCATTCTTCCGCACTGCAGTGTAAGGCTCATAGTACTCATCATTAGTCATCACCATAATCTTATTGCACGTAAATTTTACACATTTTACAGTAACTATTTTAGGCCCCTCTACAGCCACGTCATATCAACTTCACAGAACTCGTCATTCCACTACGAAATCAATAACACTGTCTTGGTGCTCTTTGGCCATACCTGGCCCTTGCGCCACTAAACAACACACATTCAGTCATTCACACTTCTCTGATGCCATGGCAGCTCCACGGTTCTGGTTGACTAAATATGTGCCTAGTGCATGCGTCATTGTGCACGTCACACTGCTGCCATCTGGCTGACTAAATGTGTGGCCTAGTGCATGCTTCGTGGAGTGTATAAAGTGAGTATAAAATACCACATCGTGAGTTTATAAAATGAGTGTATAAAATAAAAAGCACTATTGTCCTCTTGAATGGTGCTGAATGGTCCTACGAGTTATGAACTCCTTGCTTGCAAGCAAGCGCGTTGAGACGCTTGGCGTGTTTTCATTTGGTCTTACCGAGGCAGAGTTAGAACGCAGGCGAGAGCTTGCGCGGACAAGAAATGCGCAGAAAAAAAAATTTCGCCAGAGCAACTATGTTGTCGCATTCCCACACGTAAGCAGTCCTAAGTGTGTGTGCTGTAATATCTTTAATGCTCTCAACAGAAGGTCTTTCATCACTAAAAAGTGTGAAAAACACGTAAGCAGTCCTAAGTGTGTCTGCTGTATAATACCTTTAATGCTCTCGACAGAAGGTCTCTCATCACTAAAAAGTGTGAAAAACTAATTTTCTAACAAGTGAATTGTCTCCGTGTTACGCTCCTCTCGCACTCTACAGCTACATCTTGAAAACAGCGTTAGAAGGTGCCTTCGAGGTGAAATGCATGCCACTGCCGGGAAAAAAAGCCCATTGTTTTCCTTTCTATCAGTAATAAAATAAGCAAGCTTAGTGAGGAGCTTCTTTATATGTTTAGGAATCTAAAACAAACAATATTAGTAAATTTATTTTTCTGCCAAAAGTCTATTTTAGCCCCATGGTCTCCCTTTGAGGGTATAATTGCATCACTTTCGCCTAGTGGCAATGCGACCAGCCTTAGCTGTATCCGAGGTGTCCTTTCATTATCTGGTTCAGATCCCACTACAGAGAAATAATTTTGCATCGGAAGGTAATTGCGGCACTTTGCCGAACAGCTGTCAAATCTGTTTTGCCGTAGCGGGGTGCAATTTTGTTAATTTTCCACTCTTGGCATAATTTGATGCAGCAATTTGCATGAGTATCAAAATGGCACAATTGGCACAGGATTCCCACCCCTGCAACAGGAATACAGGCTACCCCTGTTTGCTCTCTAATCCACACCACTGTCTTTCCGTCTCTTAAAGGGGCTTTGAACCACTTTAACTTCAAATGCAGTCAAGAACTGCATTTGAAGTTAAAATAGACTATTTCAGAAATACTTTGCTGCGAAAAGTACTTCAATGCGTTTAGCAGAAGCGGAGTTATTGGCAATCAAAGGTCGTGTGTGATCCCCTTCGCAGTGCTTCCATTTTTTCTTCAATGCCTTGCACTGCGAAGGCTACAACAGAGTGGAACGTGGCCACAACGCTCCGCCTACTGAATGTTACCATGGCACGCAGTTCAAATTTGATTTTGGATGTTCAGATAGACGCCGCTATTTCCGATTTTGGCGCTTACGACAGGCCAAACGTAGCCAAACACGGTTGTCCTTGGCAAACCACAGTGTGCTCAGCCAACGACCTCGTTGCAGCACCCCGCAACAGCCGCAGTATCTATGCTACATAGCAAAATGCAGCTACATGCAACTGCATATTGAGTATGTGCAGCTTTTACGTAGTGCATGAAAGTGCTTGAGTGTGCGCTCGCACTCATAAGCTCCAGTCTGGCCATGCTACATGCTGCAGACCGGCTTTGTGCTGCACCAACCAGCTTGACCGACGGACAGTAGCCTCATCCAGCTTGTGCATTTTGAAACGCTATCAATAGCTCAACACGAAGTGAAGTCTGCCAAGGTGTCTAACTAGGAGCGGCCAGGAGGAAGCATGCACTGGCAAGCGTGCGTGTAGTCTGACCTTAAGTTTAGCGGGGTTGAGTGTTCAAAACTAGTCATAATTAGCGACAGCTACGGCACCGATAAGCAGGGTGGCCAAAGTTTAATTCCTACGCAGGCAGCCGCAGCCAAGCGTAAGCAAACGGTAGTCGGCTTCTTGTAGAAGTACATAATTATTATTGAAATTCTTGAGCAGATTTTCGCTTACTTCATTCAGCCTGTTTTCTTAAACTACGTCAATAAATATGCATAGTAACAGCAAACCCGCCGTGGTTGCTCAGTGGCTATGTTGTTGGGCTGCTGAGCACAAGGTCGCGGGATCGAATCCTGGCCACGGCGGCCGCATTTCGATGGGGGCGAAGTGCGAAAACACCCGTGTACTTAGATTTAGGTGCACGTAAAGAACGCCAGGTGGTCGAAATTTCCGGAGTCCTCCACTACGGCATGCTTCAGTATCAGAAAGTGGTTTTGGCACGTAAAACCCCATAATTTAATTTTTTTTTAACTTTACCAAGAGTGCACTGATCCAAACACCCTTCTTGATTGATGCCAGCTCTTGGCCAGCAGCAGCTGCGTATGGGAATCTGCTATATTACAGAATAAAGCTTCCAGAAAAGAATGAGGAGCAGGCTTCTGTTGAAAAGAGAGTGTTTAAGAAAAAGGTGACTTCACATTCCGCTTGCGAGCTCCAAGCATCGCGCACGACTGCAAAATTTGGCTGAGGTGTTTACAGCAGCCTAGGCTATCTGTGGACTGTTTTTTTTTTTTTTTTCATCAAGCCTGAGGGGTGGTTCAGGACCTCTTGAAATGGATATCTCATGGGCTGCATTTACTGTAAAAAAAAATTGCATCTGTGGCCATCTTTTTGTTGGCACCATGTAGTACTACCATAAAAGATATCGTAGTGATAATGAAAAGGGAATTCCCTTTGCAGCCTACATATACATTTGTTGAAATGTCTTGGCTGCCCACAGCAGACCAAAAGAGCATGAGAGAAGGCCTGTGGAAGCCCTGAGCATGAAAGAAGCTTTAGCAGATGCTTCAGTGCCAGTTGCGTAGCAACAGGGGGGGCCGGGGGGCCGTGGGCCCCGGGTGCAAGAGGCCAGTAGGGGGGGGAGGTGTAGTATACGTCTGAATACACCCCTCTTTCCGCCGGCTACACCCGGGGGGGGGGGATGACAGAAGACCTATGGGCCCTGGGTGCCAGACGACCTAGCTACGCCACTGTTCAGGGCAATGCCTTACCACTGATTGAGTTGAAAGTAAGTATGTTGAGCCAACTGCCTTGAGTTGCTCTTCACCCAGCACATTCATTACGAACATGGTACGCCATTTTTTCACCGATTTCCAGCAGTGAAGGATACATCATGCACATGAAACTTCTGGTAGTCGCACATACGGCATGTTTTAAGTTGTTTTGCTCAAACCGTGTGGGGACGCTCAGCTCTGTTGCGTCCTGTGATGTTTTCCACACAAGGCTCTCATCTCCTCAAGTCTCGCTTCGGTTAATCAGACTCCTGTAATTAGACCCTGGTGGGTCAAATTAACACATTGCAGCAAGACGAACTAATTTAAATCTTTTTTTATTGCTTGGAGTAGTCTGTGATGCCTTCTAGTTTCTTGTCCTTGAAGCGTAACTTAACAAGCATAAGGTGAAAAGCAGTGACATGTTAATCCTTTCATGGTCAATTTTTTTCGCCATATGCAACCGCCCAGGGTCGATTTTTTTTATTGCAGATTCTTCAAAGGGACCTATTTCGAAAAGAATTTACTGTAATTTTCTAGGGTGACCATAAAGTGAGAAAAAAATATTTTGCGTTGATATATATGTACTCTTCATTCATGAATAACAACAATACAAAAAGGAAATGAACTTATAAGAATTAAAAATTTGATGCATTGTTATAGTTCAAGGCTTAGAATATGCGCACACGAGAATATTTTGCAAGTCTGAAATGTTCCTGCTCTTACACTAATATTTAAGTCCATAGCGTAATCGAACTGTGTAGGTGAGCGCACTCAAGAAAACTGTGTGGTTGTGTGCGCGTCAAAAAAGCAAAACGTGACAAACTTCCACTAATCTTCATCTTATCACCAACCAGAGGCAATTAGATATTGTGAGTCCTCCCCCCCCAAAAAAAAGGCAACACATGCACGGCGGCATCCTTCCTACGCATTGTTTGATGCATAGGAAGGATGCATCAAACAATGCTCTGCTTTTTTGACGGGCACACAACCACACAGTTCTTTTTTAGTGTGCTCACCTACGCAGTTCGATTATGCTATGGACGTAAATATTAGTGTAAGAGCAGAAACGTTTCAGACTTGCAAAATGTTCTCGTGTGTGCATATTCTAAGCCTTAAACTATAACAATGCATCAAATTTCCCTGTGAGCACTAAACAAGCGAGAAACAAGCAACCTACCTTAGCGCAATTAGTAATGAGATAGCCATCAGTTTTGCGAGTGCAAGAAGCCAAAACCGCCCGCAGAACAAAACCCAAACCGCCACCCGCCCGTGTGCGCGCCAATGCGTGAGCGGTAGTATATAGACGCGCCGGAGCAAACTAGCCCTGAAACCAAGCATGCAACTAAAACCGAGAGAGGAAGGCCCGAGGAAAAAATTCCCTGTATTCCCACATAGTGGCAGCACATGCCAGGAAAGAAACTATTAGGAAATTGGCGCACTTTTAAACGTACAGACGGCGCAGATATATGGCATCAACCGTTTTGGACTTGTTTGCAGCGCTGTATGTTTACGTCATTGACCCTGAAAGGGTTAAATTGCTGCTCTCACCATGACATGGTGTGAAACAAGTGGCCATGGATAGCTTCACAGGCGAAAGGAGCATCGGCAAGTGAAGGATAAAAATTTTCATGCCTAGACAAGCAGTAGCGGGCAGTTTGCCGACTTTCTTGTTTTCAAACATATTGGCCTCGAGCTCCACCACTGGAAAAGCTGGCGCCACCGTCGGCGTGACGTGCTAGAAGGGATCACGTGGACATAGCGGCCGCGTCGGCTGTTTCGGGCGTGCCGAAGCGAGCTGAAAACGAGTTTAAATTCCCTCGTACGCTGCGGTCCTCATTTAGTGGCGAAATTTTCCCGCTTTGAGTGTCTTCTTTACAACGCTTGAAAGCACTACAATAGGTAGTGGTTGCCTTTGAAGGCGCGCAACATGGTAGGCTACTGCTCGGTGCCGCAGGGCCGGACGCACGTAACGAAGGCCGGTGTCAGCCTTATTCACACGTAGCCGCAGGACAAGAAGCTGCGTGAAGCTTGGCTCGCGAAACATAAAACCGGCAAACAGTCATCGGCTACAACTCGGGTATGCAGCAAGCACAGACGCAAGGAAGATTTCTGCTACGGCACCCGGTCTGCGATGTTCTGAAAACGCGCACTGAGACGCTCGCCCGAGTCCGCTGCCCGACTAATGTCATGACGGTTTGGTCTGTGAACTTGTCGATGCTATAGATACTGGCAAGTTCAATGGTGTGGAAAGGCAGCGGTAAGAAGCACATTTAAATGAAGCATGGCATATGCTCATGTTTGTGTTATGAATTAATGCACTGGATTACAAAAAAGCAGCGGGAAATTGCACGCTGAGAACACCGATAATCATACAGTGCGACGCAACTCGAGAAATAGTATTGAAAGGTCAAATAATTTAGAAGAAAAAAAAAAAGATTAAATCGTCGCCACGGCACATCACAGTGTAGGCGTCGAAGTCTCTACAATGAAATTATTTTTGAACAGCTCTGATAGCGCCCACGCAACAATGGTTGCTTGTGTACTGTCAAATGCCCATATTCTGCGGCCTAAAGCTCATGGCACGGTGCAAAACGCGCGCGCAGAGAAAGCGACACAGTGCGCGGACAATCATGCAGACGCGCAGTCGGTCGCTGCGAATCTGCGCGATCGCTGCGTTGAGGCTTCGTTCTATTACACTCCATTTAGTTATACAAACACTATAAGAACATATTTCACATAGTTTGCTCCCAGCGTTTACCTACCTTTCACGCAAGAAGCGGGTTGGGGAGGCTCCATCGCGGCGACCGCACGCAGTGGCGTTCACTGTACGTATTCGGTAAAGAGATAGCGTCTGTAAACGATTGTGTGCTCTCAGTTCGCCCAAGATTATTATTTAGACAGTAAGAAACTTCTCTCGTTTCGAAAGTACTTACAGAAATGTCTGGGAGAGCTTGCGCGTGGTGTTTACAGTGAGCGCTGACAGCAAAACCTATGAGGAGTGCGCCACGTGATCCCTCATACTACGCCGGCGAGGCGCTTCCGATAGATGGCGGCTCCGTAACTCCTCGCCGCCAATAGTAACGCTGCAGTGCATGAGGGGTTGTTGGTGGGGATCGAATTGACCAAAGAGGTATGAACTAGACAAATTTTCCTTCCATAGCAAGGTATGCTTTCTAGCCAGAACTTTCCAGTGCATTGGAATTAGGCGAAAAGTAGAATTAACAGGAGTCAACTGTATTTGAAGTTTACAGAGTGTCATGTTAATACTTTCCAGCTATTAATCCTTTCGGCAGTTCCTGTGAAAAAGGAAAGTGATTCACTAAAATGTATGTAGTAACAAACTACAGCTAGTGCTTTTTAGACCGTAGAGAATTCTTAAAAAGATTGCCTGTGGCAGATAGCACAATTCTAATCCTTGAAGTGGCGTATTCGAATGTTGGACATCACTTGCACAATTAATTGAAATGCAAAATTGAATAATTAACAAAATGTTCCTAATTGAGTTTCCAACTAATTACATTACAGCACATATTGCCTTTACAAATTGTAGCTAGTGGCAAGGCATATTCGGTTGAAACAAATACTAAAGATGGCACTGGTTTTGAGATATGTTCTGTGAGATTTGTGGTAAAATGCACTGCTGTTCCAATTACTTTTTTATTAAAGGGCACCTCACCAGGCCACATAGCAAATTTTGGTTATACGCTGGAAGTTGTTACATGTCCTCTGGGGAGCATTCTACTGCAAGAATTTTTCAAATTGGTTCATTAATACCCGAGATTTCAGTGCTGTGAACGCGTGATTTCAGGAGGCGAGCAACACTGGCAACATAACACTCTCTCCATTTGCTCTCGTCTAGCCTCTACAAACTTCCTTCCCTGCGTTCTCCCATATCGGAGCTGGAGGATCGTGGGGTACATACGTCACGGGCCCTGTCTTCCTTTATTTATTTATTTTTTACTCGCTTTTTTTGCTGTGCAGTGCACTTCTGCTGGCGCTCTCTCGCACAAGGTGTTGCATTTGTCTCGTCTTGTGCATCGCGTGATTTTTCCCGCTGTGCACGAGAACACCTGACTAGCAGTATAGGTCAGGGCTACATGGACACTGAGGCAGACACAAGCGGATTGCAGAGTGTGATTGCGTGCTAGAACATGGTAGAAAATCGCATAGTTCTGCTCTATGCGTGCACAGCTGCACGACACAGGAAGAAGCAGACTAAACAGAAGTGCATCTCTCTTGCTATGGCACGAAGTAAAACAATAACATGCAGTCATTCAGTTTAAGTTTTGTTATTTCTCTAAACTTTAATTTGCCTATTGAAGCAACAGATCAAACACATAACTGCTGTTCCCCGCAGGGGTGTCTGCGTCAGCAGGCGTTTGGTGTGTTGCGACACCACGTACCCGAGCACACGAGGGTTGGACCCTCCCGCGTGTAGCCGTGCGCGGCTTAGCCGTGTCCGGGGAAAGGGGAATCCTGGGGGTTGAGCCGATGCCGGGTGTTTGGACCTTTAAGGCCCCCCGGCGGAGGCAACACGCCTCTTTGGCCTCTGCTTCACGTAGACGGCACCCCCGGACTGTTGCCTTTTCCTGTCTCTCTCTCCCTCCAGCCTTCGTCTTTCTCTCACTTTCCACCTTTCCTGTCTTCTCCTAGCTTCCGTTTACTTCCAATTTTTCCAGGCAGCAAGGGTTAACCTTGTGTGAATAACCAACCTAGGTTATCTCATATTTAGTTATAGTGATAACGTACAGCTGGCGTTTGCAGGACCTGTTTTTACAGTCCCTGTAATGTCCCCTTGTAGAACTCCACAGTGGGTGGTTGGCGTTATCGCCGAAAATTACATTATTCTATGACTAGTTCCTTCCCTCCCCTCCTTGATCGCCCTCACAAAAGAGGGCGCACCGAAGATGTATTCAAGTTCTTTGGTCATGAAAGACCCAACTTCCCACGATTTCATGTGATTCACTCGGAAAAGTCAGACACACAAGTGCGTGCAATCTCCCCATTTCTAGTATCAAAGTCTTTAACTGAGGCCCTTGGTCCAGGTTACAAGGCGACAAGGATGGCAAGTGGTGATCTCCTTTTAGAACTGCATGACCAGAAACAATATGAAAAATTGCCCAGTCTAGTGTCATTTGGGGATGTTCCCGTGACAGTAATTCCACACCGTACTCTGAACACCACCCGCGGCGTTGTCTCGGATGATGATCTGCTCCAGCTGACAGAGGCTGAGCTCCTGGAGGGCTTCAGTGAGCAGAATGTTGTCAATGTCAAGAGAATTAAGCTGAGGCGGGATGGCAAAGAAATTACGACCAAGCACCTAATACTCACATTCGGTTCAAGTATTCTGCCAGAGTCTGTAGAGGCCGGGTACATCAAGCTGCGTGTCGGACCATATGTGCCGAATCCCCTAAGATGTTTCAAATGCCAGCGTTTCGGCCACAGTTCGCAGAGCTGCCGGGGCCGCCAAACATGTGCGAAATGCAGTGCCCTTGAGCACGCCACTGAAGCTTATAAGAACTCTCTCCACTGTGTAAACTGTGATGGGGATCACGCCGCGTACTCGCGGTCGTGCCCCTCCTGGAAGAAGGAAAAAGAAATTGTAGCCATAAAAGTAAAAGAGAATATATCGTTCAAAGAGGCACGAAGGCGGGTAGCAAACCTGCCAAAGAAAAGCTTTGCCGATGTGGCGCGTCAGGGGGCAGCGTCACAACGGCCTCCGGCGGCTGTCCGACCCACAAGAAGTGAGTCGCCAGTTATGCCATCTGCCCCCACGGTGGTCGCAGCTAGCGCTGCCCCACCAACCGAGCAGAAGGGACCATCAACCCCGAAGGTGGGCGCAGCCGAGGCTGCCCCAACCTCCCCGGCCCCTTCCAGCACTGGCAACAGCCGGCACAGCCAAATCCCTCAGGGAGCCCCATCGACCTCTGGGCTGGTGGGCGCAGGGGTCTTGCCCTCCAAGGCGGGACCTTCCCTGGTAACTTCTCGCTCACAAGAGCACGTGTCCGGCGCCTCACAAGAGGCAATGGACACTACACCTATTCCCACGGCGCGCCAAGCGCCTAAGGAGCGGCGAGGCTCCCTCGAACGCTCCAGAAAGGGCAGAACTCCTGTTACAGGGCCTCGAAAGAGCTCTGTAACCTAAGGCATCACCTCCGTTTCCATACACACAGCACTTACTTACTTCCAATATGGATACACAAATAATCCAATGGAACGTCAGAGGTCTTCTTAGGAACCTTGATGACGTACAAGAGCTTATCCAAAAACACAATCCAAAAGTGCTGTGTTTACAGGAAATACACTTAAAATCCAAACACACAAACTTTCTCCGAACGTATGTTACGTTTCGCAAAGATCGCGATGATGCTCTCGCATCATCGGGCGGTGTTGCAATTGTAATTCAAAAAAGCATAGCCTGTCAGCGTTTACAGCTACGAACGGCCCTTGAGGCAGTGGCGGTTCAAGTTATTCTGCTAAACAAACTTATCACTGTTTGCTCACTTTTATATACCCCCACATTATAAACTAAGCAAACATGAATTTCAGTCCTTTATAGATGAATTGCCCGAACCCTATGTTGTTCTTGGCGATTTCAATGCACATAACTACCTGTGGGGCGACCCTCGTATAGATGCGCGAGGACGTCTTGTCGAACAGTTCCTTTTTTCTTCTGGTGCGTGTCTGTTGAATAAAAAGGAACACACATATTACTCTCTTGCAAACAGAACCTATTCTTCCATAGACCTTAGCATAGTCTCCCCGTCTGTACTGCCTGAACTTGAATGGGAAGTTACCGACAACCCTTACGGCAGCGACCACTTCCCTATACTGCTAAGATCACCTAAAGAAAACGAATATCCACCACACGCTCCTAGGTGGAAGATTGAGACAGCTGATTGGGAGAAATTTCGATCTCTTACTAGTATCTCATGGACTGACCTGTCTTCGTTAGGAATTGATGCTGCAGTCGAGTTCTTTACAGCCTTCATGATAGATGTCGCATCTAAATGCATATCAGAAGTAAAAGGCTTGACCTGCAAACGGCGTGTCCCGTGGTGGAAGGACGATTGTAAGATCGCTCGTAAAAAAACAGAACAGGGCGTGGGGGTTGCTACGCACTTCTCCCACTGTGGAGCATCTTAGCAACTTTAAGAAAGTAAAATCCTAAGGCAGGCGAACCCGCCGACAGGCCAGACGAGAAAGTTGGCAGAAGTTTCTATCGCCTATCAACTCGTTTACTGATGAGGCCAAAGCCTGGAACAGGGTCAATAGTATAAGAGGGCGACAAGCATATTCACTCCCTTTGGTAAACACACAAGGCGATACCCTACAAGATCAGGCGGACTCACTTGGGGAGCACTTTGAGAGCGTGTCAAGTGCCAACCATTACTCGCAATCCTTTCTGAAATATAAACAAATAGAAGAATGTAAGCCACTCATAAGAAAATGTCAACAGAATGAACCATACAACTATCCTTTTAGTATTGCCGAGTTGCGAGCTGCCTTGAGCGCATGCAAGAGCTCTGCGCCGGGATCTGACAGAATCATGTATGAAATGATCAAAAACTTACATAAAGACACACAAGTTACACTAGTCACAATTTTCAACACCATTTGGGCTGCGGGATACCTCCCGACTGCATGGAAAGAAGCCATTGTGATCCCGGTCTTGAATCAAGGCAAAGATACTTCCTCAGTGGCAAGTTACCGCCTGATAGCCCTGACAAGCTGCCTTTGTAAGGTATTTGAAAAAATGATCAATCGCCGTCTCGTACATCTCCTAGAGTCCAGTAATATGCTTGACCCATTCCAATGTGGTTTTCGGGAAGGGCGATCTACAACCGACCATCTTGTGCGCATCGAAGCGCACAATATGCCTTCGTGCACAAGCAATCTTTCTTCTCTGTATTTCTGGATATGGAAAAAACGTACGACATAACCTGGCGGTACGGAATCCTGCGCGATCTTTCCGCGCTAGGTATCCGCGGCAATATGTTAAGTACTATAGAGAGCTACCTAGAGAACCGTACATTTCGAGTGAAAATAGGTCTTGCACTGTCGCGTACATTTATACAGGAAACTGGGGTACCCCAGGGTGGCGTACTCAGCTGCATGCTCTTTGTCGTAAAGATGAACACGCTTCGTGCATCTCTACCACCAGCTATTTTCTATTCCGTCTACGTAGATGATATACAAATAGGTTTCAAATCCTGCAACCTCACGGTCTGCGAGAGACAGGTACAGCATGGTTTGAACAAGGTGTCACACTGGGCAGAGAAAAATGGGTTTAAAATCAGTCCTCACAAGAGTTCTTGTGTTCTGTTTACAAGAAAAAGAGGCCTGGTTCCGGATCTTTGCTTAGAACTGTACAAACAACAGATGCCTGTAAACAAAGAACACAAATTTCTAGGTGTTATACTTGACAATAGACTCACTTTCATCCCACACATTAAACATCT
Source organism: Dermacentor variabilis (assembly GCF_050947875.1). NCBI lineage: Eukaryota > Metazoa > Arthropoda > Arachnida > Ixodida > Ixodidae > Dermacentor > Dermacentor variabilis. The sequence goes on from NW_027460280.1 coordinate 20,064,244, forward strand.
TAAAGAAAAATGTCTGAAAACAATGAACCTAATGAAACTTCTATCGCAGACTACGTGGGGTAGTGACAGGACGTGCTTAATGAATCTCTATAAGAGCCTGATCCGGTCACGATTAGATTATAGTGCCGTGATCTATCATTCTGCCGCCCCGAGCGCGCTAAAGATGCTAGATCCAGTCCACCATCTAGGAATCCGCTTAGCCACGGGCGCTTTCAGAACAAGTCCCATTGAAAGTTTATACGTAGAATCAAATGAGTGGTCACTTCATCTGCAGAGAACATACATCAGCCAAACATATTTTCTGAAAGTGCACTCTAATCCTCAACATCCGTGTTTTAATACCGTTAATGATATGACATATTCTACACTCTTTCGGAATCGTCCCTCCGTAAGACAACCTTTCTCGCTGTGTGTGAGGGAGCTTAGTGTTGAAATGGATGTCCCAATCCTCAAACATCGCCTAATGCCTCCAGCTAAGCTGCTACCTCCTTGGGAGTGGCAGACGATACAATGCGATATATCTTTCATGCAAGTTACAAAACACGCTCCAGAGATTGAAATACAAATGCATTTCCGGGAACTCCAATACAAACACTCCTGCACGGAGTTCTACACAGACGCATCAAAGTCACGCGAGGGGGTGTCCTATGCAGCCGTCGGCCCATCCTTCTCGGAATCCGATGTACTGCATCCGGAAACAAGCATCTTTACGGCTGAGGCCTACGCACTGTTGTCGGCTGTAAAGTATATAAAGAAATCAAAACTCGAGAAATCAGTTATATATACGGACTCCTTAAGTACTGTGAAGGCCTTAATGTCATTTTCCAAGCACAAAAATCCAGTAATCAATGAACTCTATTCCGTCTTATGTAAAACGTAAACACGTACCAGCATGTCATCATATGCTGGGTGCCGGGTCATAGGGGCATCGAAGGCAATGTTCTGGCGGACCAGATGGCCACATCAATTTCATCATGTTCTGTAAATCCTACCGCAGCAGTCCCTGTCACAGATCTGAGGCCCTTCTTGCGCAGAAAACTGCGAAACTACTGGCAACGCTCGTGGGACATGGAAACAAATAATAAACTGCACGTAATAAAGCCACAATTAGGGTTCTGGCCTTCTGCAACAAAATCACGTCGAACAGACGTCCTATTCTGCCGTCTAAGAATAAGACACACATTTGGCACCCACAATTTTTTACTCACTGGAAATGAGCCCCCAACCTGTGGGAGATGCGGGGAGAGGCTGACCGTCCTCCATGCCCTCCTAGAGTGTCGGAAAGCCGAATGTGACAGAAAGAAACATTTTCCGTTAGCATACCGGCAGCACATTCCCCTTCATCCTGTAATGTTACTTGGCCCAGAACCGCTCTTTGACACTAACGCAGTCCTAGACTTCCTGAAAGATGTTGTGTTGCATGTAATTAGCCCTATACGTTTATAGCGTCTCCTCTCTCCAGAGGATGCCGCTCTGAAAGCTATTTCGTATAGCACATACCTCTCGGCCCTTGCGTTTCAAGGGCTCTGGCGAGGCAGTAGTGCTCTTAGAAAATTTTAGCATCTCGCATATTTTATATAATGCATCATTCTTTTTTAATGCATTTTAGTGATCATAGTACATGTCATTAATCATCGCCATAATTTTATTACGTGTAATTCTTATGCAATTTACACAAACTCTTTTAGGCCCCTTTACAGCCACGTCACATTAAATTCACAAAGCCCATCAGACCACGACATATTCATTACCACTAGCATGGCGCTCTTTGGCCATACCTGGCCCTTGCGCCATTAAACCTCAAACATCATCACATAACTGCTGTTTGTCTTGAATAATTCTAATTCACGTGCTACTATGAGCGATGTCACAGCACTGCCATCTATGTAGGCGCACTTGTGCGATATATGTCGACTCTCCGTCTGGGAGCGCAGTGCCCGCGAGGAGAAGGGCAAATGCCATTTGACTTGAAATTGAAGCTTCAACTGCAACGCACAGGGATGTAATACCTAGCAAACACGATAGTTAGCGCGCATTGCATGCACTGCACTTGCCAGGTCAAAATGGCCAGAGCTGGTGAGGGGCCCTTCAAGGAGGTATGGTAGGGTAAATTTAACGTAATATTTTGGAAACGGCTGCAGATATTCACATCAAATTTCATGCGATTACAAAAGATGCTCTTTGGTACAACGCGAGACACTTTCTTTGTGTCTAGATAGTTTGCCTTTCCTGTGGCCCACTCCCAAAATTTCAAGTGTGTTTTATTATTTGATGTACCTTTTCTCTGCAGCCACGCAGAGGAATGTGATGGTATTACACAGTGTTATTTTAAATACCCATAGACTGTATCTGAACTAAAGAGACATCATATCCACTTTGGGGTTCACACCTAAAAAAAAAACTATATATCTGCTCGCGCAGTGTAAATTTTTTTAGTGTTATCATTCATATCATCAGAGATTTTTTTTTTTTAGTTCAGAATATTTCATTGGTTTTAGTACATGTGTACAAAGTTTCACTGGAATGGGATGAATACTTTCTGGGAAAAGGTACATTGAATTTGAAAAATTCATAAAAAAATTTCAACTTGAGAAAAATGAAGTTTTATGTTCGAATACGGCTTATGGATGCTCACAATGCCCCAGGAGGATACATTTCATTGCTGGCTTTCTTGCAAGTGTCTCCAAAACCCTTCCTAGTTTTCCTTTTTATCCGTCGTCCTTCCTTCCGCTCGGCAGAGTCATAGAATTCTGCCCTGTCAGCACGCTCTTTGTCCATCCTGTCAAATGCAATATTACAAAATACACCTGGAACGGACCAAGGGCCTCCAGAACCGCTTCTCATGCAGAATTACCGTCATGGCTACAGCATTGTTAGTTGCTGTCTTCAATGTGTAAGCACTGACAAAATTTTCTTAGGGCAGCGGCACCAGATGAGTTGGTTGAGCGACTCATTGGTGTTCTGTGTTTGTCCATGAGTACATTTGCTCAGAAGACCGATTACCTTTGAAAGTTCTCTTTCTGCTCCATTTGCTGGACGATCATGCCATCTTTCGGGCAAGTGTTACGTTTGAAACTCGAGAAACAGAGGCAACCACGTAAGCAAAAGCAAGAGTTTGATGTAATAGTTCTTTTCTACAAAGGGCTATTACGCCAAACTCTTGCTTTGCACATTGCATGTTGCATTGCAAGCGCATTGCATACAATGCACGCTATCAATCGTGCTTGCAAAGTATTACACTGCTGCACGCCTCGAAAAGAGCTGAAATTTCACGAACCAAATGTCCTGCGCCCTTCTCCTTGTGGGTGCTGTGCTCCCATCTGGAGAGCAAACATTAATCGCACAAGTGCGCCTACGTAATTTGCTGTGCTGTGATGTCATTCACAGTGGCACGTGACTTTGAGGATTATTCCAGGCAACATCAGCTATTTGTTCAATCTCTTGCTTCAGTAGACGAATTGAATTTGGATAATGTAATTTCTTTAACCCCCTTCCCTTCCCCCCATCACCCACACCTTTAAGAATAACTTCAGTATGAACTCTGATGCTGCTTCCTATTTGGTGTGCAGGCTAGGTGGATCACTTTATAATTCTCCAGCTATACAAGCTGAAAAAATTTTTAAAGTGCAAAATTTTAACTTTAGCATGCACAATAAGTCTGGATATGAAATGAAGGATCTTAGTAATTAGTGATGACTGGAAATTGTTCCTGTTCATTAAGCTTACAGATTAACACTTTTTTTTAGAAACAGACGTATATTTCCCCTACAAAGTTTCATTTTGTGCTATACCCTGCAAAGCCTTTGTTTTTGTCTCATTGTTTTGGCTCAGGAAATAGCAGGTCATACAAGCTGCTGCTTTCTTATTCTACTTGATGAGACATGTAAAATGCATCTTGTTTCACCCAGATCGGGGAAATGACAACTGGCTCATCAAGTGCACCCGACCAGACAAGGAGCCTCAGGTGAGTGATGCCTTGCCCCAGGGCAAGTGCCGAGCAGTGCAAACGTGCTAAGGCCAGAGAGCAAAGATATAAATGTTTGTGCTGCTCGCGGACCCAGGAAACAGGCACTGAAGGAGCTGAGGTATGCGCTGCTAGGCACACCCTTTGTCTGTGCTTTGTAGCAGCTACATATTCTCAAGGCTGATGATATGTTATGTGCAGAGTTGGAGCCCACGGACACCAGAGATCAAGATCGCTGCCATCGACAATGGGCTGGCTTTCCCGTTCAAGCATCCAGACTCATGGAGAGCATGTAAGATGCCGCTGGTATTCTGAGTATAACTCAAAAAGGCTCTAGAACACTTTTTGAACATGGTGAATAAATGTGCCCAATTGCTATACAATGCTGTCATGGACACCTGAGTCATATGTTAAAAGGACACTAAAGGCAAATATTAAGTTAAGCCAAAGGGATAGATTAATGCTCAACAACATCTAAGGCATCAATATTATCACAAACAGAGCTTTAGTAGTTGAAAATTGAGATAAGTTCAGGACACGATTTGAGACTCCACTGGGTCATCAACGTACTGGCCTGATGACGTAGATACTCCTCGTTATATTTCTGTCGCTAGTACTCAACCACTCATAATGGAAAGGTCATTGGATTGTATTATAAAACTGAATAAAATGCTACTTGTCTACTTGAGTTGTTAAAAAAAATTTTTTTTTGACATTATCCTTGACAACGACATGGGCGGTCGAAAGGTCGTGCTTTCGCCTTTCAGTATTTAAACAAACCACAAGTAGCAGATAACAAGGTCCATTGCAACGAGCATCAAAGACCATGTTTGCGATTCAGTGCGTGCTTTCTCTTCCACTTGTGCACTGTCGGCTCTGTCAATCATAGCGCTGGCTTTCAGCTGCCGTTTTACTCATCGACGGCAGTAAAGGGCGGTGATGGCGTATGCAACGTCTTAACTCCCCGTTCGTGGGTGAACGATTTTAATTGCACTAAAGACATTCATACCTTTCAGACGTAATTTTCTCTTAAACCAAGTCATTTCCTGGCATGGAACAAGTGCAGCGATGTGGACTGCTAAAATAGTATTTTAGCAGTCCACATTGACTTAATATTTGCCTTTAGTGACCTTTTAATACACTGTACATGCACTAGGGAGTACATAATTTATCTTGGAAGACACCCTTGCCCTTTTTTCTTTTTAACTCTTTAAAATCCCTACCACTTTTTGCATCGTTAATACTAATCAGTGCCTCAGGCAGTAGCAAAACTCTCCAACAATATCTTTATTAATTGATAGAGGGAAATGAATATGCATCATCTCAGAAAGTGCAATAACAGTCATGAATGACAGCTTCAGGTCTCACTGTTTCTTGCTGAGTACATAGATGGTGTTATCACAGAGGTTTTTCCTCTTTGTCTGTCCTACACATTTGCATGCTGCAGTGCCTTTTGCGCCTGTGAATTCCGTGCATGAACTTGTGACATTATGAATGCTGAGGTACTATCATTCTCAAATTTTATTTTTAGACGTGTTTTAGAGAAGGTACTACATTTAGCTATACTAATTGGATGCTTTAATGAAGTGGTCTGGGCAAAAGACTTTACAGAACAAAATGGTGGAATCACGTTACTGATAAGGTAGTGGTGTGCCTCCTGGAATTTGGGGAACACTCTTACGCTGCCTACATCAAAGCTCATTGCAATGTCTAGCTTTCAGTGGAACATCGCAGTAGGCAATTCTGCTGCAGTGTAACTTGCTAAAACTTCCAAAAAGGAAGGTTGCAAAAGTGTGGCTAGGTCACCATCCGATTGCCGACAATTCTGCACATACATGGCATTGGGAGGAAGATTTGACGATTTTAATGGGGTAAGTTTCAATTGTGACTTTCATAACTGAGGCAACGCCTCGGTTCAAGAGGGAAAAGAAAGAAAGCCGAAAGTATAATCAAAGAAAAAATTTTATTGACAGGGAAAAGAATGACCACTTGCAATCATGGAAAACTTAATTACTGTAAACATTCACAAAAACAAAACATGGATTCGAACGTTTTGAATATTCGCACACCTCTAATATGTATATATGTTATAATACCGAGACCGATCAAGTTGTCCAGCGCTGTTTATTCCAAAAAAAGGCAACGCCCCAGCTCACGCGCAAAGAAGTCGAAGAACAGGGAAGATGATGATGGCTATGTACAAATGAAAACGACGAAGTACGTTAATAGGGCTTACACTAACTTCCCCCCGTCATGGAAGCGGCCAGCCTGGCCGCAGATTAGAGATTATCTAAACGGGGCATGAAGGGCTTCATCCGCGAGACGTGAACAATTTCGGCATTCCGGCTGCGCCGGTCGGTGACGGAGTGTACGGGGCGGACGAGATAGATCACTGCAGATGTTTGCTGCACAACGGTGTATGGGCCAATGTAGCGTGGAAGGAACTTCTCACAGAGGCCTGGAGTGCAGACTGGGGTCCAAAGCAGGACTTGGTCTCCAGGGTGAAAACGTAGGTCACGGTGTTTGTTGTCACAGTAACGCTTGCGCTCAGCTTGGGTAGCTTCTGTGCTTTGGCGGGCGATTTGACGGCAACGTGCAACTCGGGCAGCAAAATCTTCTGGAAGCGACACGTTAGGCGAAGAAGGTGCGAAAAAGAGTTCTCTGTCGAATATGGTGGAAGGAGATCGTCCATACACAAGGAAGAAAGGGCTGTAGCCGGTAGTCCGTTGAATAGCAGTATTATATGCGAATGTCCCAAAAGGAAGAATTTTATCCCAGTCAGTGTGGTCAGGACGGATGTACGTGGAAATCATGTCAGACAGCGTACGGTGGAAGCGCTCAGTAAGGCCATTGGTTTGCGGATGATAGGTAGAAGTAGATTTGTGGACGGTACTAGTGGCCCGAAGAACTTCCTCGAGAACTTGTGAAATGAATGCCTTGCCACGGTCACTGAGAAGAACGCGAGGAGCCCCGTGGCGCAAGACGATGGAGCGCAAGAAAAAGTCTGCGACCTCAGAAGCGGTGCCGGATCGCAGAGGGACAGTCTCGGCAGATCTTGTTAAATGGTCGACCGAAGTGACAATCCAACGGTGACCGGAGGGTGTCAACGGCAAGGGACCATATAAATCAATACCGACAAATTCGAAAGGTGCGTCCGGGCAAGGGAGAGGTTGTAGTAAATCGGCAGGAGGGGATGTCGAGCGTTTGCGGTGCTAACATGGCGCACAAGAGGCAATGTATTTGGCCACTGTTGTGGATAGGCCAGGCCAGAAGCAGCGGGTCTTTATGCGGTCGTAAGTCTTGTGGAAGCCTAAGTGGCCAGCCAATACGTCGTCATGAAGTGCCTCTAATACCCGCAGGCGAAGGCAGCGAGGTAGAATTGGGACCCAACGGTGACCTGTTGGATGGTAAATGTAGCGGTGAAGCACGCCACCTTGAAGGCGGAATTGTCGAAGTTGGCGTCGCAAGCGGCTGTTGGGTGGTTCGGCGAACCCACTAAAGCGATCCATGAGAGCTCGACATTAGGAGTCGGCCCGCTGAAGCGAGACGAAATCAGAGCGTGATGAAAGCGTAACTTGGTCCAGGGGCATTATCAAGAGCTGGTGTGAGGCAGGCGTAGCATCGGAATGACTTGGTAGAGAAGAGGACGGCGCGTATCCGGGAGAGAGCGAGAGTGGGCAGCGAGACAATGCATCTGCATCATGATTACTTTTTCCAGACTTGTACGTTATAGTAAAGTCATATTCCTGCAGGCGGAGTATCCAGCGTCCTAAACGTCCTGACATGTTTTTCATTGATGACAGCCAACACAGAGCATGATGGTCGGTGACGATGGTGAAGTGGCGGCCGTAAAGGTATGGGCGAAATTTCTGAATCGACCAAACGATAGCCAGGCACTCTTGCTCTGTAATGGTGTAGTTCCGCTCAGCTGGAGAAAGTGTTCGGCTGGCATATGCTATGACTTGCTCTTTAGAGGCTTTATTACGTTGCAGAAGTACTGCGCCAATACCTTGTGTGCTTGCATCAGTATGGAGTATGGTGGGGGCTCGATTATCGAAGTGGCGAAGCACTGGTCCAGAAGTAAGATGCCACTTAAGAGCTCGAAAAGCCGACTCGCAGTCGCTAGTCCACGTGAAAGAAGCACCGGTATCCAGTAGCTTGTGTAGAGGAGCTGCTATTGCTGCGAAGTTGCATATAAATCTATGAAAATATGACGCCAAGCCAAGGAAACTAAGTAGATCTTTCTGTTGCTGGGGGCGAGGAAACTGGAGAACGGCACTAATCTTTTCGGGGTTTGACTGGATGCCATCTTTTGAGACTATGTGACCCAATACTTTTATCGTCTTGCTTGCAAATTTACATTTTTTTCGTATTGATCTGGAGACCAGCATTTGCAAGGCACTTGAGAACTTCGTCTTAATCGATGAAGATGTTCGCTGAAGTCAGACGAAAAGATGACAATATCGTCCAGATAACAGAGGCATGTCTTCCATTTTAGACCACGAAGTACGTTGTCTATCATGCGCTCAAATGTGGCAGGAGCATTACAAAGGCCAAAGGGCATCACGTTAAATTCATAAAGTCTGTCTGGTGTAGCGAATGCGGTCTTTGTCAGTCTCGTTCATCGGAATTTGCCAATATCCTGATCGAAGATCAAGGCTGGAGAAATACTCCGCCCCTTGTAGTGTGTCCAAAGCGTCGTCAATCCGAGGTATTGGATATACGTCCTTGCGTGTGATCTAATTGAGCGCTCGATAATTGACGCAAAAGCGAACGGAGCCATCTTTTTCTTTACCAGGACCACGGGAGAAGCCCATGGGCTAGATGAAGGCCATGTTATCTTCCGCGCAAGCGTGTCAGCAACCTGTTGTTCAATCACCTTTTGTTCGGACGGCGATACATGATAGGGGCGTCGTCGTATTATAGCGGAACCATCGGTTTCGATGCGGTGTGTAGCCGCAGGAGTTTGGCTCAACATAGGGGAACAGCTATCGAAGCAGGCTTTGTGTCTTACCAAGACCATCATTAAGGCTTCGGACTGCGCGGCTGTTAAGCCAGAACCAAGAACGGCTGGAGGAGGGAAAGATTCATCCAAACCTGAGGTTGGTGCTGGCGATGAAGAAGGGCAAAGCGTGACTATAGAGATAGGTTGAGTGTCGGCGAGGGTCGCCACAGTCATCCCTTTGGGCAGCATCACAGGATCTGGGGTCGTGTTGCAAGCAGACAGAAGGGCGCGGCCACGTGAAAACCGGACGAGACAGTTGGCAATGAGAATTCCATGAAAAGTACAGCGGGAAGAAGGGGCGACTAGGGCGTCTCTGTCGGCGGTCTGACTGGATGTTACGGCTACAACGTCTTCGTGACCAGGACGCAGGATGTAGTCTGCAGCGATGGCCAAGTTCACGCATGAAAGTGAAGAGTCCGTAACAGGTGCAAGCTCTGTATCCGTGATGTGGACAACTTCCTCTCTACATGAAATGACGGCTGAAGCAGAATGTAGGAAGTCCCAACCAAGTGTAAGTTCATGGATACAAGTTGGAAGGATGATAAACTCAATGTGGTGGCGTATGCCGTCGATGAGAACACGAGCAGTACACTGTCCGTCGGGGTGAATGAATGCATTATTAGCACCACGCAAAACAGGTCCAAGATAAGGCGTTATCTTTACGGAGCCGGGAACACAGATCACTCCGAAGAACAGAAACGGCGGCACCGGTATCGATGAGAGCTGATGCGGGAACACCTTCGACAGTCACAGAAAGCATGTTGGCTGGGCGAACAGGAGGAATTTTTAAAGACCGATAAGAAGCAGTTTCCCCTCCAAAAACTGCAACAGTTAGTTTTCCGAGTACTGGTCGACAAGATGGGAAGTGGGGCGAAGCGGTGATGTAGAGCGCAGGTAAGGCGATGGAGAACGACGTCTGGCCGAACGGGAACTATGAGGCAGATTGGCAGCAGCTGGAGGAGACGGAGAACGCTGTTGAGGGAACGAGTACGATCCGGGATAATAGGCGTCTGATCGGCGAGTGCAGGCTCTCTCGTGCTCAGCATAGCCTCGTCTTTCATCCTGCTGGCGACGGCGGCAGAAGCGAGCTATATGGCCGCGTATACCACAGTAAAAACAAACCGGATGAGGTGGACGCCACTGAGGGTACGATGGCGCAGCAAGTGTTCTGGTTCCCATCGAAGCCAAATGGTCATAGGAAACGCCAGTAGGCATGGAGGTCACGGTAGGAGTGGGTAGCGAAGCAACATCCGCGTAGGTAGGTGTGGGGCGCGCTACCGGAGCAAGATGCATCGTGGGTGTAGTCATCGCTGTCAACTCTTGCTTTATGACCTCGCACAAGTTGAAGGTGGGGGTTGGGGCGCAGGCAGCAGGTGGACGCCTTAGGTCTTGTAGTTGAAGCTCTTCGCGGATGATGATGCGGATAAGAGCATGTAGATCTGGAGAATGGGGAACCTGAGGATCGCTGCTGTCATGTAGAAGATGAATAGACTGCAGCTCGTCGAGGCGTTGACACGTTGAAGTGATGTTTGGACAGAAGCCGGATTTTGCACGATTAAGGCGTTGAACGCGACAGACCCAGTGCCTTTTAAGATGTGGCGAACGCGTTCGGCTTCCGTCATGCTAGGATTCGCACGGCGGCACAGAGCCAAGACATCCTCTATGTATAAGGTGTAAGACTTGTGGAAGTTGGCGGCGCGTTCCCAGCTTCTGTTTGGCGACTTCTGCACGGCCAGAGGAGGAAGAGAAGATTTGGCGCAGCTTGGAGGTAAATGTGGATCAATCCGCGATATCGGATTCCTGGTTAAAATACCACGTCTTTGCAACACCGGTCAAGTAGAAGGCGACGTGCCTCAATTTCTGGGTGTCGTTCCACTTATTGCAAGAACTCACGCGGTCGTAGTGGTCGATCCAATCGTCGACGTCATCACCGCGGAGTCCCGCAAAGACAGGGGGATCGCGCTGAGGGCTCGTCACAGTCCAAGAGGGCACCGCAGGCGGGGTCGTCTGTGTGGTAGGGTTAGAGGCGCCGGGAGGGCCGGGGTTGGAAGTGTCCATTGTTGTAGCGGTAGCTGGGCGCAGGCGGCGACCGGAACGGAGCTCCAGGGAGGACGGGAACGCGAGAGGACGTCGGGGCCTTGGCGTACCTCCACCACTTTATAATACCGAGACCGATCAAGTTGTCCAACGCTGTTTATTCCAAAAAAAAGGCGACGCCCCAGCTGACGCGCGAAGAAGTCGAAGAACAGGGAAGATGATGATGGCTATGTACAAATGAAAACGACGAAGTACGTTAATAGTGCTTACAATATATATATATGTATGTTAGGGGTGTGCAAATACAGTGCAGTCCACTTATAACGATATCGAGAAAGACGAACAATATGATCGTTGTAACCGATGATCGCTATATCTGGACTGCAGTTATCAAAAAAAAAAAAAATTTTTTTTAAACACGGAACATACTTTTGCAGCTCCGAACTCCAATTCGCTAGTTGCTCTAAAGAATATATGATGTAGACAGTAGGCCGTAAAAAACAAACTCTATTTCTAGCGCCAATGGCCGTGTCAATGGTTAGGCGCGCCGAAATAGTCCGAAATCTGCACTTGCTTTTGCGGCAGCTTCAGATTCACAACTGCGGTGTGCATGGATTCCAGCTGCTGCGCGAACACTGGCGGCAATCCTTTAGCATGCATAACATCATTTAAGGAGTCAATCGACGACAGTGCACTTTGCGTGGACATCGTGGTCGGGGTCAAGGAGCCACTGTCGATCTCGTTGTCACTGTCGCTGATGCCGTCGCCACCGTCGCACAACTTTGCCGTCTGTCGAGACAGCACATCTTCGGCAATCGCCTCGTCGGTGACTTCATCGCAGAACGAGGCAGCACTGTCTGCAGTCAAAAACTCCTCCTTCGACACAACACCTGTGTCACCAGTAGGAACGAGCTCCCAGAGCTCGGTATGTCAGCGACTTCCACTGGGTCGGTCTCAGCGGGTTGGGGAAGTTCGTCCTTACGCCCAAAGCCCGCCTTCTTGAAGCAATTGGTGATGAACCACTGGTAAAGCGCCTCTTCAACATCAGCGTACAAAGGGTCTCTAACCCTTTTCCGCTGATCGGCATGGCCGCTGATAGCTCCTGCCTTCACAATCGCGGTGCTCCCGGTTTTCAAGATGGTTGATATCGTTAACTGGACGAGCTCATACTTCTTCACGAGGGCGCTCACCTTGAAGCCGCATCGAGAGTCCTGCAAAATATCCATCTTCGTGTCAAGCGACACAGCTTTGCGCTTTGTCGGCGCCATCTTCTAACTGGGTTGAACCATTTGAACCGTTGGTTGCACGCTTCTCCGGTGGCGTCAGCCTGCTATCGCGAGAGAGACGCGGGACGGGCGCCATCGCGCCGCTTTGCTTGTCGTCTTTTTTTAATTCTTTCTCTCTCTTTCGGAGCGACTGTGGCCGACGCGCATGAAGCAGCTAGCGCCATCTTGTGGCGCGCTGCGCCTACTCAGCTATTCTCCGGTGCGCGGGCGGGGCGAGACGCGCTGCGCGGTAATGGCGGCAGATACGAACTTACGGAGGTAAACATCGCCTCGTCTCGACATCGTTTGTTTCAGGGAACTAAGCAACGCAAGTGTTACGATTATTTGGCACGGAAAACGCCGTCCAGACTGCAAAATTTTGATCGTTATATCCGATATGCGGTGAATAACCTATCGTTATAAATGGTTTTTTTCCCCATAGACCTAATGCATAAAATGACACTCTCATGTCGACCCATCGTTATAACCGATATATCGCTATATGTGGTATCGTTATAAGTGGACTGCACTGTATATAAGCTTGAGGTTTCCATATCGTAAAACTATAGTGTGAATGAAACAGACGGCACAAAGAAAAGACATCCCTACACAAACACTTGCGTTGTCTTTCTTTGTTTCGTCTGGCTTAAGTTACAGTCATATTGACCTGCCCACCTTACAACAATGCCAGCCTACGTTTAGAGGCCTTTAGAGGCGTTACCTAATTCAATGGGTTCTGAAAAACCAACATAATTTGGAATCGTAAATAAAAATGTGCAGTGCCCTCTTCAAAATCTGCAGCATAAGGTTCCTTGTGTTAAAGGGGCAATGAAACCAAATTTTCTGGCTTGAAATATGCACAGCTTGTTAAAGTGCACATGTCCTGCAGCACACTGGCAAAATTTGAGCGGATTCGGTGTGGTAGAAAATTTGTATTTGAATTTTTTTTATAATGTACTAGAATCGTGTAGCAGTCTGGCAATGCTAAGGGTTGACGAAATGAAATGGACCTTTGGAAGCAGCTTCCTTGGAGCAATGAAAGCCGATCTCAAAGGCCATGCTTTTGTGTATGCAAGCACCGCAAGTGATTTCAAAAGTGGAAAATGCGTCATGGCTGCCATCTGTCATTTCACTTTTCAATGGCAATCCTGGTGGTCTGCTGCTGCATTTAACCATGCAAGTGAAGTAATTGTGGACACAATTCAATGGTTATGCCCCTGCTGCACCACTGGGTGCCAGAGCATGTGGAGCAATATGTCTGGTACGATCACTAACTGCTTCAGAACAACGAAATAGCGGTGGTGCTGCATTTGCCTATGTCACATGGTCCATGCCAAAATTGCAGTCACTATGGAGGGAAGGCCTCAGAGTCAGCGATTTCAAATTAAAATTTCTAGCTACAATGTGTGCCAAGAGCCCAGTTTTTTTTTGTTTTTAGGTAGAGCAGCCGCTCTACCTAAAGCCCCTTAAACTTCGTAAAGTAGCGTCACGCTTTGAAGAATGCCGTCCCCCTCCTCATGCACTCTGGTCGAGGTCGACACAGCGTGGCCATTGGCCCTAATGGCATCACGTGGGCCCTCGCTTCAGCTTCGTTTGTTTACAGTTGTGCTTCAGACCCATTTTTGCTTGAGACGCGTCTGTGGAGTGGCGAGGAGCACATGTTGGCGCCATTGCTCTTCTGTGTTGTTTTGGTTTGCGAACACCTTGAACTTTTGTGGCAAGTGCGACGTCACTTCATGGCATTTTCTATCACCATAACCTGCTGCGCCTTCGTATGCCAAAATAGTTTCAGAAGCGCTTCTCGGCACCGTCCGGTAAGCGCTACAGGTTAGGAAGAAAGGCATGGATTCGCTGAATTGGGAGGGAGAACTTCAGATCAACATTCTCCACACGACTATACAAGGTAGTTGCAAGTCTCTCATAGTATAGTCCTACGCGACGTGTACTTTGTTTATATAAGTAGCACGGTCATATTTGGTGCGCTTAATCATATTGTAAGCCAACAGGCTTGAATTCGCGGGCACGTGAGGCTGCTTGAGAAAATGTGATTACGAAACCTTTAGGATTCAGCGCATTCCTTTTGACAAAATTTGAGGCTCGAGTGTGAAAACTCATTTTAGGAAAGCAACTCCACATTTTGTAGTTATTAACTAGCCTTCTTTAAAGTAAATAGCCTTGTTTGCCTCTTTTGTTCGGGTTTGTCATTGACGGTCGCCCTGTGGATTTGCGATACAAAGGAAAAGTGTGCGTGCTCTCCTGAAACTGAGTTCGTCACCGAACGATAGCTTCATAGGTCTTTGAGACGCACGTGTTAATTCATGTCAGCTTTAAAATGTGTGTAGGTTAAGATGCGGCGGTGGAGCGCTCGCAAAGAAAACGTGCTCATCCACTGGCTGGCTTAGTCGTCGTTCGCTCGTTCATTCAACTGTTAGCTCGTTTGACCACAATGTCTTTGAGACACAAATAATGAGATAACAAATGGTGCCTCAATTGAACGACTGCGTCATTTCACATACCATAATTTCGACCGCATCATAGCACGGCAATGCTTTACGCGGTCATCACTTTACTAAAGTCATATCGTAAATGGAGTGAGCGCAACCGTCCTCAATGCACGTACCTTAGTGCAACTCGGTTCGCGAAAAGTAAGTCGCTTCATGAATGGACGAGCTAACACACGATGAAATGTTATTCGTGATGAGTCGCTAAAATGAAAAAAATAATGTACTTGCTTGAGCCTGAATGAAGCCCTGTTACCGCATTACGGCTTCGCGAACAAATATTAAAAAAGTGATTTCATTTTCTATATATACGCAGAATCCTGACTCGAAGATCAGCCGCGCGTATTTCTGTTGACTTTGAGGCACGAGAAACATAATAACACCATCGCCCACCTCTGAGCCTTTGCGCGTGCTTGGAAGATTGGCAAGCACGCACGTTGGCGGCACTGTAGCTCGTAATACTTTTTCGAACCTTCAGAGCAGCAATCGTTCGTGCCCTCTGTCGGCCTTTGTACGTCATAGCTATGTTCTGCGAATTCACATGGTAAGGACAGCATGGATTATTTAGGCTACTGGGGGCTTGCTGGAGGTCAGGATGTTGGCATTCGATCGTGAATGTGTTATTTACAACCATTCGCAAAGTATCTTGCGACACTGACTTGACAAATGTTGCGTACCTAATTGTAGCGCATGCGATACATTCGGAATCATTATGGCACAGTTTTAGCACTCCTTCAGATACTTAAAAAAAAAAAAAATGATCAGAACAGGGAAAAAAGCTGCTGTCACTGAATTTGTATAACCGTCTGTATGGAAATTCTATGCTGTACACGAAGTTACTCAAAGCTAGAAAGCTAATGCAAATGCCTAAAGCGCACCTTGCTATGCATGCATTCACTCTGCTAAAGGCTGTCTGCTATGTTCGAGCGGTGTAGGCAGCGCCACGGTTGGGGAGGGAGCGTGAAAGAGAGGAGAAATGAGGAGGAGTGAAGGCGGAGGAGGAGAGTGTTGCTCCAGGCGGCTAGCAGATGGCAGCTAGCACCAGGCAGCTAGCAGATGGCAGGGCGAAGTCGAATTTGTCAACAACTCGAAGCAAAGGCAAGAGTTTATCGTAATAGTTCTGCGGAAACCCGCAAGGTGGGGAGAAGTAATAATAAAGGGAAAATCAGACATCCACCCGTTCGTAGCAATTGCTACACAGGACGAATTTTTCTTCAACTGCGAGGCTTTTCTTTCGAGGAACTCGTATGAGTTTCCTTTGTAGCAATTGCTACGAACGGGTGGATGTCCGATTTTCCCTTTACAGTTACTTCTCTTCACCTTGCAGGCTTTCTTAGACGTGTCACCATTTTGCTCTGCAGATGGACACCAGCCAACATGCAAACCACTCTGCTATAACTGCTGGATTTACCCACATTTCAAAACACACCTTTTGTTTACATGTGTGCATTATGAACACAGATGCTGCATCCACACAATGCAAGCTTCACCAGCTACATTCTTGAGGGCATAACATTGTTCTAGTGCCTGGTGCTTTCCTGCTAGAAATGATTTGCAGACAGACATTATTGACCATTTGCAACACAAAATTCAGGTACTCTCCTGTGTGCGGGCGCGCGGTAATGGCAGCAGATACGAACTTACGGAGGTAAACATCGCCTCGTCTCGACATCGTTTGTTTCAGGGAACTAAGCAATGCAAGTGTTACGATTATTTGGCACGGAAAACACCGTCCAGACTGCAAAATTTTGATCGTTATATCCGATATGCGGTGAATAACCTATCGTTATAAATGGTTTTTTTCCCCATAGACCTAATGCATAAAATGACACTCTCATGTCGACCCATCGTTATAACCGATATATCGTTATAAGTGGACTGCACTGTATATTCGAAATGTTCGAATAACGAATCGAATAGTCACTATTTGTAAAGTCAAATATTTTATGAATACTTTTAGAATATTGCAAGACTGCAAATGTGCCCAATTAAACAAAACTTGGAGCAAAAGTACATTAAACATTCACCCCAGCAGGCATAGTGTAAACACGAAACATAGAACTTGCGAATTGGAGCAGGCTACGTCGCTTAGGTAACCATACTTCACAGGCTATACAGCGATCATTCGGACTCTGTAAAGAGTCCTGCGCATGCAAAGAACTACTGTTTCCTCTTAATGCTCGATTTGCCCCTTTAATAAACAACAGTTTGTAACCTACTATGTAATGGCAGAAACGTGCTAATTTTAAGAATACTACACTCTTAAACAAATGTACACCCTTTTGGGCGTATATTCGCCACACAACAGTAATCGTCATCTCTTGCTTGCGTTCCTGTTCTTGAAAACGCTCCGCTCTCTATTTTCCTGTCAATAATGCTGTCATGCTGATAACGTGCATGCCGTTCCTGACTTGGAAGTTCTGCCGATCGGGAAAACCAGGAATTCTCAAAGAATTTGAATGGTCTGGAAATACTCAGGGAAAACTCAAGGAATTTGGGCTTCTATCAGGGAAAATTAGCTGTAACTTTATTGAAAGGGAACGAAAGTCGTGTTAACGCTGGCTCCAGTAACAGAGGAATCTCAACAAATCGTCATTGACGCCGTGTCATCGGCACAATGTATTGCCGGAGCAGTTAACGACCGATTTTCCAGACATGCTTGATAATTCGCATGGCTTTGCGGCACCACCACATACTCCATACAGTCAATGTATATTGCCCTGACTGCAGGTCTGGAATGGCGTTAATCAAAGCCACCACCGCTGCCATTTTGGTTATCTCGCTGCCTCGAATCGGCACTCTCGCACGCAGATCTGCTGGCAGCCATAGCCACCACCGCGGCAACATTAGGCCTAGCTGCTTCTACGTTCGCTATTAAGCTTCTTGCCGTGTGGTGCCGTGTTTTTCATGGAAAAAAGAATTCGCCGCTGTCGGCAATGGCACCGACCCGCCTTTGTAATACTCGCGATTGGCTTTGAAGTTCGCAGAGCTGAGCGCATTGCGTAAAGCCAGTCTCCAAAAGTTAGCTTCGCCTCAGTTAGGCGGGGAAGCATAACAGCATGGGAAGGGGCAATTGTCACGGGGCAATTCCCTGTATTCCCACATAGTGGCAGCACATGACAGAAAAGTTAGAAAATTGGCGCGCTTTTTAACCCATTAAAGATCAGCGTGACCATATGGTCACGTTAGTTTGCACAGTGGATTTCAATTAAGATTAACAAAACGGCACCAAAATCGCCTTTGACGTGCCGTTTGACAGATTAGAGTTCCCTTTATCGATACCAAGTGGCAGCAACTGTCAGTTGTTTTGTGGGAGCCCCTCGCAAAGGCAGGAATAAGTGTTGCTCTAAGAGTAGCGTTGCCATGCATCGCTCCAAGGGGAAAGTGTGTGATTTTTTACTACTTGTTTAAGCAATAGTCAGATATCCTTACCTCCATATTGCTTTTTGAATATGTGACCTTCAATGACCATTTGTGAAAGATTAATGCTTGATTTATCCATGAACGAGCGCATTATCTTGCACGTTGCCATATGGTCATGCTGGGCTTTTAGGCTACCTAACTTTTTATTTTTTTAACTGCATTTTCATCTTGTGCACGGCTGCTGGGGCATTCTCGCAGTGGTTATTTCTTATTTTATTGTATGAATAGGTTGTTGGAAGAAATAGTGAAGCAGTCGTAGAGGAGCATGACGACGTGTCAGTGATTTATATCGAGCCGCCAGAGGCTAGCACCTATTCGGATGAAAACTCTGTCGATGAAGACTCAGGTGGGCTCATTGACATTCTAAGCAGGTGGTAGCTATTAGCCGGCGCTGAAACTGTTTTCTCTGATGGACGCCGCATTGGTGGATGTGACTCGAACGATGACGACCCCGGCGAGCAAGGTGACAGAATATCAGAGGTTTCTTCTTTTGTAGTTGATGCGGCCATTCCGGCAAAATTATCCACTGCTTCTAAGTGGACGAAGGGTGATCTCCAGACAAGCCTTGGCATATTTCCCGACCCAAACTTTGCTGCTTACAGGGACTTTTCACCTGTTGAGTTGTTCGATCTTTTTGACAACGCCGTACTCGATAGGGGAAGTACTCGTATGTTGAGAAGAAGCGAATCAAGGTGGCCCATCCAAACACTGTTGCTAAGTACAAGATTTATAGGAGGTACGGACCAGATGCATGCAAATGCAGACACCTGTAGGACTGCAATCCGTGGCAAAAAATGGCGGTGGGGGATTTTCACTTCACTTTGTGATGTATCTATCAGCAACGCTTGGGCGCTAAGTCGTAGCACAGGGTTCAACGTCACGCAGCTGGAATTCCACAGGGAAATTGCACAAAGCTACCTGATTCGATGGGACAATAAGCCTAGAGGACCTGGTCAACGCAGAATACCAAAGACTGGTGATGTCCTGACTGGTACATGGTATGACCAAGTGGCCCACTTTGTTTCACCAATAGCTAATGGCAAGAGGTGGAGGTGTGCATGAGATAATTGCAACAGCGCCGTGCACACACAATGCACAAAGTATGACGTCGGCATGTGTATTCAATGATTTAAACCATATCACACTAAATAAGTGCTCGACTATTCGCTATATATGTTTTTTGTGATGTTTCAGGGCTTGAAATAAATGTTTCTAACTTCGCGTATTTTGCTGTAGCATAAGTATAGTGAACTAGAAGGGGGTAGTGGGATCAGGGAGAGCCCGCGGGTGTGGCATCTCACGTCGACGCCGCCAGATGGCGCCACTAGAGCATGGGCTCTACGGAACGCGAAACTGAGTATTTTCAACGTAGAGAAAGCCGTGTGCGCTTCGTGTCATGCCGAAAAACGAAAGCGCGCAGCTCCATAGCATGTTTTCTGAAAACTTCATCTGAAATTAAGACAAGGCGCAGAGAAAGGTGGAAAGACGGACGTTCTTCAAGCTTGCGTGAAAATAAAGCCGACCCAACGAGTGCAGACTAACGGCCGCAGAACGATGCGACTGATTTAACTAAAAGCTCGCGAACACCGTAGAAGAGGCAAATATGTGAATGGGTAATTTGCTTAATTCATTTGCCATTAACACTTTTTATACAGGTCAGGACTCAATTGCATTCACAAGTTCAAGTGATCCAAACAATTGCGGCGCGTGTACTAACACATTCGGAACAGAGGCCAGATATGATGAGGTTTTATTCCTTTAACTGCGATTTTGTTTACGAAAGCATATATCCACTGAAAGCTAGGGAGTTAATCCTATGGTGATGCCACTATTATGCGGTCGTAGTGGTTACCAGGGATAGCGAAATTTCGTAACACAGCAAAATAAAGAGATTTCGTGGTAGCCACAAACAACTCTTTATTGGTACAAAAGATGGGCAGCTACTCCTTTCTCAAAGTGCATGGCTGCTACGAGAGAGGCACTATGAGGAACGGCTTATCTTCGCGTGCAATTTCTTTTTACGCCGTTCCTGTCGCGATTGGTTGATCCATTTTACATAGAAGGGCAGCCTGGTCAGCACATAGAACTTGGTCAACTCTGTTGTGAGCGCATCTTAGTGCTGGCTGCAGCCTAAGGCATAGCCGAAGTTCTCCTTCACTAGCAACATTACATCCACTATGCTGTCACTGCAGAGTTTCTCTCGGCTGAAATTAGTGAAGATGTCCTCCAACTTTTTCACTGCCCTGAAAAGCTCCAGCGAAGGATATAACAACCCTCCCTTGTCGCATGTCACAGTGAACTCAGAGTTTCTGCTTTCCGTATTGGGGGTTTCCATAAGAAAGGCCTTGCAAGACATGCAGTCATAACACTTCAGAAACTTTCGAGCAACATATCCTGCCATGTAATGTATTAGACGGTCGTCGCTCTTCTGCTCCACCAACTCTCTGTGCTCAGCAGGAATACTACGAAGCATGCGCTCGGCTGAAGCTAGGTTTCCTTCCTCAATGAGATGGCCGATTGCAGCAGCCCTGGCTTATTGAGCTGGAGCATCTTGCGCACTCAGGAGAGAACTAATTTCTCCACTAGCTCCATTAAGGTCAGCATTGCCTGAGCGTACTATTTTCGCAAGGTTATAAAAGGATAGGCAATTAACGACAATTAGAAACTGCGTTGGTGTTGGGTGGACATTAGACCCACTTGATTGCCTGACTATACCGAAAAAGTTTTCCAGCGAATCCTGGCTTAACCTGTATGTCATAACATACCTAAATCCCTGACTGACAAGATAATCCAGCACTGATAGTGTGCTATAGATATCGTCACCCTTAGGCCATCTGCAGTTGAATCGCTTAAAAATTCACCTACTCTTTTAGCGTGTTTCGCACACAAACCGCACATGTTTCGTCGAGTTTTTTGTCTTGGCGGTGCAAGTTGCGTTCCCAAATTCGCCGTGTTTATTCATCTTTCGGCGCGGTGAACGACGGCTGCTTTCCTTTTTTCCACTTACATCCTGTTTCACAGCCGGGAGCGAAGCAGGGTCGCTGCCGTTGACGTTTCGACCTTCCTACTGCTCACGTGTTCGGCCGACTGCGTGCGAAACAGACTCGAACGTAGGTTAAAACACCAAAAAACAGTCAACGTCGCGAATCAAGCCCGCATGAACAAGCGCGCGAAGCACTTTATTCTATGGCGAAGCAGCGGAGGGAGCCAGCCCACGCGACTACAGCGCCGCCACCGAAATCCGCGTCCCGTCCACACTCGCCGCCTCGCTGCAATGCATAGGGCGCTCCGGCTCCTGAGCCCACTACCCCCTTCTAGAACACCATAGCGTAAGGGCCCAGTGTGACCATATGGTCACAGGCTATATTTCAAAAACTAATTAGGCAAGAGTAATAATTTCTTGCGCTTTAATTATTAGTATATATGTAAGTTAAGATATGACATTTATTTCAAGATAGCAAGAAAAAAAAGAAACCGGTCCCTAATGGGTTAAACGTACAGCCGGTGCAGTAAATATACGGCATCGACCATTTTTGGACTTGTTCGCGGCACCGTATATTTACGTCATTGCGCTTTTTAAACGTACAGCCGGTGCCATAAATATACGGCATCGACCATTTTTGGACTTGCTCGTGGCGCCGTATATTTACGTCATTGACCCTCAAAGGGTTAACTAACGGGAAAGGAAGCATGCCGTCGCCTCTTTGAAGTAGCTTCAGCTCAAAAAAATAAAGTGTTGGCTGACGCCAAGATGCAGGGGTCACTCATCCAAACCAAAATAAACTCTTCAAAGCAGTGAAATTCAACAATGAGGTAATGTGTACGAACTGAGGGTGTGTCAGGACAGTTGAGGTTGACTTCTCAGCTGCTGAGAGAAAATCTTAGTTATGACAAATTGCAGGCCTCATACCGATGAGCTTGCTATCAGTTGATAGAAGTAGCTCATAGTTCTTTTTCACTGCATTTTACTAACACCTTCCTTCTGTTTTCTTTTTAAATAAAATAGCTATTACTACTTACTATTCAAACTGGATTAAGTCATTTTTTTTGTTTCAACATGCTTACTAGAGAGAGAGCATAGGGCAACATGGTGTCAGCCTGTGTTGACATAAAACAAAGTTCTGGCTCATTCAGGGAATTTGCAAAGGTGCTCAGGGAAAACCTGGAAAACTCAGGGAATTTGGAAATGTCAACTTGGTAGACACCCTGAAGTACCGGGATCGCAGCATTAAAGAAAGGAAATGCGGACAAGACAGATGACGATTATTGTTGTGTGGCACGATACGACCCAAAGGTTGTCATTTTTAAGGGTGTAGGAGGTAAAGATTGTTTCACCTTAATTGCAGTAATGGCTGTTCAATATTAAAAAACTTTCTATATTTGATTCGTTTCACTTCTGGCACTATTTGATTTGTATTTCATTTGGTCTGAAAAATCGCTATTTGCATGCCCCTTATATAAATTGAGGGGAAAATGATAGAAGGTAGAACAATGGACGACCCGGAAACCCTGGCCCAGTCTAGGCCATGTAAGCAATTGTTGACTCGGGCCCGGATTAGGCCCGGACATGCTGTTTGCGACTCCACAAAAATGAAGTCTGTAAAAACATGCAGCCTTATGCAAATTTTAGGTCAGTGGTGTCTGTTGGTTTATGGGAAAGTCGAGGCAGGCAGACCACGATACAGCAGCAATACGCTGCACAGATTAGTGCACATTAGCGGAACTCTTCAGCCATGGAAAAAATGGTACTAGTGTAGCGGCGCAACTGTTGCCTCCAAAGCAGGCAAAGAAGAAGATGTGCTCATGTGCAGGTAGCGCGAGAATAGAACACGCCAGCACGCTCGACCTGAGTGACCGCAGTGTCGGACGCTCCTGAGATCCCATTGCACCATGGCTGGCAAGCCTACATAAACCACGACTATGGCAGCTACCTCTTTGCATTGCCTCCCAGACCAATGATCAACCTCGCCCATCGTACGCACCGCTTTTTAATGCAATCAGAATTCTTTGCCTCTTTCAGGCACTTTTTATCTATCTATCTATCTATCTATCTATCTATCTATCTATCTATCTATCTATCTATCTATCTTATCTATCTATCTATTTTATCTATCTATCTATTTTATCTATCTATCTATTTTACCTTATCTTATCTTATCTTACGCCATGTGGCTCAATTGTTGTCTACTAATTTGAGCCACTAGGAATGTCATCAGGGTCATGGTAGTTCCATCGTCGTCATACAGTCATGATCATCCCGTTCTAGGTAGTCATGTTCTTGTAACGCTGCCGTTACCATCGTCATTTCAGAAGCGTCGTCAAATTGTTGTCATACCCTCGTCATCATACCCCCTTCACAGTTCCATCGACGCCATTCTATCATAATCATGCTGTCGTCATTGTGTCGTCGACATAAGGTCATCGTCATGTGTTTGTTATTATACTGTCATCGCCGTATCATCGCCATCATTTCAGAAATGTCATCCAATTGTTGTCTTGCCGTCGTCATACCGCCTTCTTCGTCCCAGCAACATAATTTCTCCTCCATTTTGTTATAATTGTGCTATCGTAAATCAATCGTGATTATGCCACCATCATCAGGGCATTGTAATTGCATCATGGTTATTTATCATCACTCCAGAATCATACCATCATCATGCCGTTGTCCTCATAATCTATTCATCATTCTATCGGCGTCATTCCTTCATAATATCATCGTCGTCGCTGCATGTGCCATCAGTGTCCTACCATCGTGAGATAACCTTGTCAAGTAATGATCATAACAAAGCAGCCCAATCACAAAGACAGTGTATGCCGTATATAGCCAAAGCACTTGAAATCTCAGGATGACCACTGCAGATTCTAAAAAGTGTCTTAGTCAACACGGTGTGTCACTATGTGGTTGCTACATTGCGGAAATGTTTATCACAAAAACTTCGACAGTCACCTTAAGATGGGTTCTGGAGGAATTCTTTCATCTTCGCAACACTAAAAAACTATGGTCAACGTTGTTCCCAGGTTAAGACCTCAAATTCCTGGAGGTGCTTGTGCTCAGGCGTGAGATGGGACGACCCGACGTTCAACGGAGGTAGCGCTGCGAGTTTGTCGGTGGCCCCACCTATCAACAAGAGAAAGCGCATTGGGCTGATTGGGAGTGGTGGCAAAAGGCAAACTTCAGGAGTTACTAGACATCACAGAGTCAAATCAAAATGATGAAGAGTTACGAAGGTATCTGCATTGAACTCGCGCTAAAGAGATTGGAAACTACTTGATTGGTGCGAGACTTGCTTCAACATAATTCACTAGACTGTCTTCAGGTATCCAAGCTATCCTTCGCATACACCACAAGATAATCAATGGGAGGAGTTTTGGTATAGCTTGTTGCATTTTTCAAGAGCGGCAGATGTGTCTAGAAATAGTCGTTGGTAATATTTTGTTGCTGCACAAGAATATGTAGATTTCCAACAGCGGTCACTGATGTGCTGCTTTAGACTGCCTGTGCATGATCATTTTAATGAAAAACAAAGAATTACATGAATTTTGAACAAATTCTTAGAGTACTTAAAGTGGTAGCAAATAAGTTCTGAAAAGTTCAATCACAATTTTTTTTTTTTCTGTGTGCTAAATTATAGTGCAACTCGCTACTGGTTTCCATTATTTTCTTCATTTATTTGTTCAAGTGAGTTGAATATTCTGCCTTAGTTTATTGCACAATTAGTCCAACTAATTGAAATTAGACTTTCAAGTCTCCATTGTTCTTAGGCAAATACTTGAAGTCTACGCGGAGGCTACAAAATTTCTCAACATTGGTGAGAGAGTTGTGGAAAAGAAAACATAATGCAGAAAATTTTGTTTCGGCAAATTTTTCTTTTGAATGCTGCTTTCACACGTTAAAGTGCGGGCTACATGGAGCGAATTGTCACGGCGAACGCGGCGCGGCGGCAAGACGTCGAAGATGCGCTGCATAGCAATACATGAGGGGAACAGCGGGCGGACGCCGCCGCGAGTTTGCCGTGTTGGCGCCAGTGTTATCAGACAGCATACGCGTTGTGGTAAACGATGAAACAAATATAAGCGCTTTTTAAGGTGGCATATACCGCTTCTATAACTGAAAAATACACCAACACTAGCGCAGACACCAACGTGGTTGCAGAAGACGAGAAAAGGCCGCGCGCGAAAGACCAGTATGCCTAGCGACCGGAACTGGCGCCTCCCGATTGGCTGTCATCCGCCGCTGCGCGCTCGACGCTTCCGGCGTCCCTACGAAAATATTTGGACAGACAGGTTGGCGGCGGCCGTCAAATTTTTGGTCGCCGGCCGTCGGGCGTTCGCCGCCCAAGAAAGTTCGTCGCTCGGACGCCGGTTATTCGCTCTGTGTATTCCGGGCTTAAGTGGCTCACCCCTTGTGTTCTCAACATTGTGTTTTTCTAGCACTAGGTGAGTTCCCTGCGAATTTATGTGAACAAACAAGCAGATCCTATTCCAATCTGACGGGGAAAAGGCTACGTTGCCTACGTTGTACATGCGCTGTACTGTAACAAAAGTAAACGGAGTCCAAATTTGCATATATTGCGAAACAAGGATGCCTAAATTGTCGACTGAAAACCATTGCAGTCAACTCTTGTCACAGCGAACTCTTATAATCCGACAAAAAATGGCCATTTTATTCGAAGTCCATAATATCCGAGACGCCGCACTTTGGAAACTTTCATCGTGATGTCTAACCTTATTGCAAAGAGTGAGCGACGAACGTCCAAGGTAAGAAACAAACAAAAATGTTGCAGTTTTGCCTGAAAGGTGAAGCATCGATTGCGATAACCAATTAAGCAAGATAAGCGTGGCAGCAGCAGCGAACGAATTAACCTTCGTGCTGTCTCTCGCTTCAACGTGAACTAAACGTCAAAAGCACAGCACATACGAAGCTACCAGCACTGGACGCACTTTGTTCACATCGCAGATCGCTTTCAAGATCCGGAGCCTGCGCGGCCGCGTCATTAGAGGGACTAAAGGCAAACATAAGTCAAGCTAAAGTGATAGATTAGTGCTCGAGAGTCTCTAAAGCGTCATTATTATTGCGAAGAGCCTTAATAATCGAGAAATTGAGGTAAATGCAGGACATGGTTAAAGACTCCCCCAGGACATTCAAGTACTTGCCTGATGACAAAAGCACTCGTCAGTTAAGTTCTGTCACTAGTACTCAACCCTTCATTGCAAAAAGCACCCTTGTATTGTACTATAAGACAAAATAAAATCCTACTTGTCCAGTTCTATTTCATTTTATTAAAAAGAACTAATTGAAATTACCCATGACAACAAAAAGCGGTCGAAAGGTTTCATTTTCACTCGACTCCGCACCGCCCACGCTTTCGGCTTTCACTAGTTTCGTTGTTGCATACTGCTGTGCGGTTTTGCTGGCTCGCAAAACTCGCACAAACTGCAAGTGGCAGAGAACTCAACTTCCATGTGATGTTGTGGGATGCCTGAATGGTCTACGCCACTTGACCAAAAAGCAGCTGCAGCGGCAAATCCACCGCTCTCTCAGCTCGGTACCACCTTTGTCGAGTGCCGTTTTAGTCACCAACAGCAGCAAACAGTTACTATGCTAAGTATCAGAGGGTGGTGATTGCGTATGCAACGTCGCCACTCCCCGGTCGGATGGCGGTAGATTTGAATGTTGAAAAAGGCATTCAGACCCTTCAGATGCAATTTTCTCATAAACTGCGCGGAACAAAAATTGTGAGGTTTGTAGAATGGTATTTAAACAGCCCACGTCGACTTTGTATTTGCCTTTAGTGTCCCTTTGACAGCTGGCATCGGACTAGAACTTGCCCTCCCCCCCCTCTTTCCCTCGCCTCCCTCCTGTGCCTCATGCACGAAAGACGATGCACTTCCGTCCTGCTTTGTTCCCTCCTATGTACGCAAGATATTGAGCCGCGATCATCGGCTGACCCTCACAAGTCAGTTGCCAGCTCATGTTGACATGGCAAAAGTCCGTTTTATATGCCTGACTTTGACAAAAATTGCCACTAATTTTGTCCGCTGTAGCTCGTAGTCCATTGTAACGCAGTCCGCTAAAAGCGAACTTCGTTGCATTAATAAAATAAATAGAACAAACTAAGGCTGAAATATGGTCAGTTATATCTGAAAGTCTGTTGTACGTGGGTCCGTTGTAACAAGCGTAGACTGTATAATGAAGCCGAATAAAGCAATAAAAATGCCATGTTCTGTGTGAAAATAATATTTCACATGAGCGTTAGCCTTGCGGATCACCAATTTCAGTCTAATGAAAAAAGCTGGATGTGTATTATGGTGTTCCTGAAAGCCAATGGACCACCGCATCTAAATTTACATTTGCGCCAAATTTATTGGCTTGAGTTCCAACACTGTACATCCCAATGGTTATATGAGATTTAAAAGTGAGATAAAATGGCTGTCAGTGTGTATGGGATTGTTCACCTATGCCTTTGCTACATTATATTGTCACAAAACTATTTAGAAAATGTAGCACAGTCGTTATCAGTTTAAAGCACGAGCATAGTGATCAAAGGATGTACTTTTCTATATCTTCCTCGCTAAATCTAAGTAGGCGTTGTGCCTCTTCCAGAGGCTGTTGCCAGCCTGATCCCTCCCTATTTTCGTAACTGTACATTGTATATGTGTGTTTTCATACCAAATATTCTAATAATAATTTGAGTGTGTTCAGCTAGCAATGAAATTAAATGTTTGTTTCCCATACAGCTAAAGTAGCCAGGAAGAGGGGATGCAGGGCAAAAAGCTGCTTTGATGCGGCTTGAAGAGCGTCTGACGCCCGTTGATCATATGGCAGTATCTTCACAATAACGGAAAACTCGACCTAGCTTCATATAATGCGTTGAACAGAACCAGGCTGGGTCATGCGAATCCGTTTTGGGCTCGGGCTGAGTCCAGGCCTGAAAAACCAGCCCATGCAGTGCTCTAATAGAAGAAGCCATTTTGGGCAAATAGGCTAGACAGGAAGTCGCTTGAAAGCCTAAGGAAGTCACTTTTGCCATTGTTTCACCTGCAGTGTGTGACACGGCATTGCCATGCAACAGGATGACACATTTGGAGAGCTCTCCTCCATTTTCTTCTTGTTTTGCCTCAACTTCGTCAGTAAAACACAGTAATAATATTCTGCACTAATTGTTAAACGCTGTTAGAGGTAGCCCAGCAGAAATACCTCCTTATTCCAAAACAAAAAGATGTTGCCTTTAGCTTCTGTATCAAGCTTTGCACATGAAATATTTTGGGCCTGGGAGAACCACTGCGCCTCTATTTCTTAGGCCATGGATTCTCAAAGTGGGTTCCGCATTCGGCAAGTGGCTAAGATGGCGAACACGGGGTGTGCTTGATCCAAGGAACTTCCATTACCCATGCCTGAATGCCAAAATGGACATCACGGAAACGCGCGAACTGCGCAATATGGTATCCACCAGCAGCTTGTAGCCACCCAGCCTCCGTATATGGTCAGTGCGCCTAAGTTTTGCACTGGAATCTCAGAGGCCGTAACTTAACACCATGTGCATTTCTGCTGTTTGTTGATAGGCGCCGCTAGCGTGCACGCTGACGTATATGTTGAAGGATTAAAAAATAAATGCACGGAGCAGCACAACGAAGGTTGCCAGATTGGGCTGTTAATATCCAAATTCGGCTACTTTTTATGCAGGTTGGCATCGAAAATTCCAAGTTGACTACATGGCTATAGTTGGGCTATTTTTGTCTTGAGGACTTCGGAGTCCCGAGGACATCAACACTGACAAAATTCAGGAACGCCGGTTTACAAAAACCTAAAGC
This sequence comes from Dermacentor variabilis, assembly GCF_050947875.1. Lineage (NCBI taxonomy): Eukaryota > Metazoa > Arthropoda > Arachnida > Ixodida > Ixodidae > Dermacentor > Dermacentor variabilis. Next base: position 20,093,251 of record NW_027460280.1, read on the forward strand.
TCATTGCTGCTAGAAAGATATGTAGCCAATTATGAAGGCTGTGTTTTTAGGCAATGCCGGTGCTTGGAGGATGGCGTTATGTCACGGCTGCCATGTTGGTAACTCATTCCAGCACTAAGCTCTCTTCTTTTTGCTTTGATTTCAGCACCATCTGCTGCCGGTTTACATGTGGTTCAATAAGAAAAACAGTGTGAATGACAGCTGTCGAGTACATGTTCCTTGCCAGCTGCCATAGAGCAAACTATTATGTGGACTTGCTCAACAGCTTAAGTATTTCACACGTTGTGGCACATCATTTTCGCCCATGGTCCTTCAATGTTTATCAAGGGTTCATCAGAGCCTATTGCTTGCTTTTCCTGCAAATCACCATATTATTAATTTACCCAGTAACTTCACGAAAAAATCTGCAAGTCTCTTTATACGAGAAAAATTCCCCGTGCTGTCTGAGTTCGCTTTGTCCCTGCTTGCACTGCCTCCTTTGAACGCAGCAGTCGAACACGTGTTCAGCCAGGTTTCGTTAACAAAGAATGATTTAAGAAACCGCGCGTCGAATGAGACATTGCAAGCTCTCCTTCACGTTGGGTTTGGTCTAGCTGAGAGTGGGGACTGCTGCAAAGATTTTGAGCCAGATGAACAATTCCTGTCACGTTTCAACTCTGCAGTTCTTATGGTAGCTCTTGGCAGTGGTAGTTCTTGCAGTTAAAGCAGTTCTTGGCCGTAGAAGTTAATTCAAATGGGGCTAGATTGTATAGTTAATCTATTTGCGTAAATCCCCGGTGTGAGAAGTATCAACTGGGACTCTGTGCAATGTCTTTTTTTCGTTTTTTGTTTTAGTCATGTGGCTTTGTATTGCGTGACACTTGGGATTCTTTCATGGTACTTCTTGAGCATTGCATATTATTACGAAGATAAGCTCTGTAAATATATAAAAAGGATGTTTGTCCACAGTGAACATGGCAAGACAGTTGCTCACCAAAGGTCACTGAGTGATTGCCTTGATAACTCGTCGGTTTTCATACTGTACTCCCGCGACAATTTTTTTCCCTTCAAACTATGTGCGTACGAGTAATTGCAATTATGGCTTACCTTTTATATGCACATACTTTATGATCATTGTGATTCCTCTTTGTTCATCCTACTAGTCATTACGTTGTATTTGCTCACGCATATTTTCCAGCTGTGATGAGAGAAAAAACTGTGTGCGATATACATAATAGGTGCTTGTTGTACTGTTAATACGTCCATATTTTATTATTCTTGCACACATCACAGTGGTGGTTGAGCAAAGAGTTATTGCCAGTTTGTAAAGGTATATATAGTGTTTTACTGACTTCCTATTCTTATGTCTAGTGCTTAAATTTAGGCAAAGGGGTTTACTTTGTACTTCATGACAGATGTGCGCGGCCCATCAAATCAATTTTGTGTGTTCCCTAGTGGAACTATATTTCTTTTTTTTTTTTTTCAAGTCGCACTGAAAGTGAGGTACACAGCCCCCCTTAGAAATTCGGCAACACACGCATTCATACCTGCATTCACAGAAACTTCTGTACATGTTTTCATATTGCACAAATCTTGCCAGCGAATCCCTGTTTAAATATTGGGCAGTTCAGCTCTTTTCGATACTAATACCACCTGGATTATTGCCAGCACTGTAATCCAGGTGGCAATTAAAACTACAAACTTTAATTCACCTCTTCTGTTATGGGCCAACAACGCATTCTGTTCTGTTTGTTCCTACTCGAAGGCGAATTGCAGTCACAACTGCCACTTCTTCGCACAAGAAAATGCGAGAAGGTTTCAAGTTTTCTCCAGAGTACAGTGTGCCTCCAAGCGGCAGCATTTGCTAACTCAGCATCCAGCTGCTTTTGAGAAAAAATACAAAATTGAGAGAGGGGAAGTGGGGAAAAAATAACATGTTTATTTTCTGAATCAAGCTTAGGAAAGATATCTCTATTCCAAAATGCCTTCAGCTTGGCCCGCCTTTTGGGCACTCAATCGTGACCAGCCGAAGATGATCCTCAAGGTTGGAGCTGGCAATATTTTGCCCGACTCTTATAAAAAAATGTCTCGGGTAAAGTGAGGTGTGAACTAAAGTTAGCTCGGAACGTGGCTCAGTAAATACCAATAGTGTCATGAGTAAATCCGAAAAGAAATCCTTTGGCTCATTGTAACAATAGGTGGTGTCCAAATCTGCATCTGAGTCACAGCTCTCACTAGAATTCTTTACGCAGATCTTGAGGCCAGTGTTTTGCTGGTTGTATGTGCCGGAAGTAATTTTGGAGCCGGAAATACGCGGTGATATTTGGACACCATCTATAAGACACCTGCAGAACATCATAAAATATTTTGGCTGTTTTCAGCTACTTCTCACTCACGAAAAATTTGGGTCTGGCAATTTTAGGGCTACATTTTAAGGTCATTTGGCTATATTTTGTTGGGGGCATCTGGCAACCCTGTGCACAACCCAGATGGTTCTGGAATGGTAGCTCGGCGAGCGCAGAGCACTGCGAATATGTGGCATAAAAGAGCAAAAGGGAGTCAGCGTTCAACCGAAACAAAGCAGCAGAGTCCGCATCGCAATAATCTTCAGTGGAAATTTTGTTTAAAAAGAAGCTTTAGCTTGGGTGCTCCTATCTAAATATATATATGTAAAAGGAGAATTAGTTTTTCTCAGCAACCACTGCACCAAATTTGATGAGGTTTTTGCATTAAAAAGAAAAACTTAAAATCTAGTGACTGTTCGTTTCGAATTTTTGATTTAGGTCATCAATTATTTATTAAAAATTTGCAAAAATCGAAAAGCTTCAAAAAACAAAATTATCAGGTTAACTCTGTAACTAGGCAACGAAAAATTATAATGCAATTCTGTGAATTGTATGTAATAGTACATCTAAAGCGGACAACATTGACATGTTATACATGAATCACAAAAAATTTAATAATATGGAAATACAGCTTTTGCAGAACCCTAGTAAACAACGTAAAAAATTCACATAAGATATACAATGACACATAGAATTTGTCCGCTTTCAATGACCTAATGCATGCCGTTTACATAACCGCAATATACAAGGTCTGTCTTGAAAGTAATGTCAGTAAGGCCATTAAAAATCATTTATTGAATTTATTGTTACAAGTGTTTAAGAATCTTCAAAGTACTCTCCTTTTGCATCGATACATCGGCTCCAGCGAGACTTACAGCTCTCGAATGCGTTGTGGTAGTCCTCCGGAATGGCCTTTAATGCTGTGGTGCAAGCTGCCTTGATCGATCCCGTCCACTGTCCCAAAATGATTGCCTTTCAGGGGTGTTTTGAGGCGTGGAAACAGAAAAAAGTCGGGGGGAGCCAAGTGCGGGCTGTACGGCGGCTGGGGGATCGTTGGCACGCCTGCTTTAACCAGGTAGTCGGTGACAATGAAGGCACTGTGGGCCAACGCATTATCGTGGTGCAACTTCCAGTTGTCTGCGATGTCCGGCCGGATGCGTTAAACCCTGCGTTTGTCTTTTGAGGACTTAACATCACATTTGGAGTCCACAGTGGTTCCAGGTTCTACAAACTCATGATGAACCAGTCCGTGGATGTCAAAAAAACGATGAGCATGATCTTGATCTTTGATTTGCTCATCCTGGCTTTCTTCTGGCGAGGGGACGAGTGCGTGTGCCACTCTGATGATTGCCTTTCGGTCTCCGGGTCATATTCAAATAGCCAAGTCTCGCCACCTGTAATGACATCCAACAATTTTCGATCACGTTTGCACATGTCGAGGTTTTCTTGGCACGTTTCAACGCGGCGTGACTTTTAGTCGTCAGTGAGCACTTTTGGAACCATTATTGCGCACACCTTCCACATGCCGATATCGTTTGTAACGATTTCATGAACTTGAGTTTTCGGAATATTTAACATGTCAGCCATTAAACGAACACTTAGTCGTCGGCCTGAGTTCAACAGTTCCCTCACTCACATCACATTGTCAGCCGTGGTGGTCGTGGATGGCCGTCCGGTGCGGTCCTCGTCGTCGACCTCGTCCCGGCCTTCCAAAAAGGCCTTGTGCCACCGAAACACTTGCCGATCTGACAGGGCATGTTCTTTGTAAGCAGTCTTAAGCATAGTAACAGTTTCCTCAGTGGTCTTGCCAAGTTTCATGCAAAACTTGATGGAAAATGTTTGTTCTAACGAGCGCAGCATTTTCACTTGCACAAGAATAAAAAACAATGCTCATAGACAGGCCCGTCCTACACTCTCCGATGCTCGGAGTACACTGAGTGATGGAGCGATGCTTAGCTGGGATCCCCCACTACCAGTTTCAACCGGTTAGACCGCGCTCCGACGTACAGTCGCGTGACAATAAATTCACTGGCATTACTTTCAGGGCAGGCCCTGTATGTTCTTGATGCAGAGCTATGAATTTGTAAACTTCGTGCTTCTATTTCTTTTTTTCAAACTTTCGAATTTTTGAAAATATTTTTAACAAAATTCAGGATCTAAATCGAAATTCCGCTTCCAACAGTCACTAGAATTTAACTTTCTCTCTCAAATCCAAAAGATTTCAGTAAAATTATTCCAGGGGTTATCTTAGAAAAACGTTCTTGCATTTTACATTACAAATTGTTGGCATGGATAGCATAGAGAAATTTGTGGAAAGGGTAGAAGAATACCTTCTTGTGCTATAACATTGATGTATTATACTTGGTTATATTATGTCTGCTTATGTTTTATGCTTACTTATGAGGCTTGCGCTTTGTTTGTTATCGGTTGTATAGGATTTTGTATCGATTGCTGTTCTATCGGTTATGATTACTGATGTATAGTTGATAAATTGTACTCCTACATGTACCGAGCCGTCCACTCCCTGTAATGGCCTGTATAAGGCTGACAGTATTTTTCAAATAATAAATAAACATGTAATTGAATAGGCCGCGTTGGAGTTGGGCCCGAGCTAAAGCTTCGTCTTAAATTGTACATGATATGCAACTGACAGCAACGCAGGAATGCATTGTGCCTAATTGTGCCCTTAAAGCCTTTATTGCGTTTATCGCCGCGCATAAAGGTAAGTGCGCACTAGCGACAAAAACGGGCTCGACACGCAGTGTACGATGAGCGATGCTGTCAAGATCCACGACAAGATCAACGACAAGATCCACGAAAAGTGGAAATAACGTGCGGCAACTGCTTGAAAGGGTACGAGACCAATTTTGCGCAGCAGCTGCAAAACGAGTACCAATCAGAAATGAGCCGCGCATTCGTGGTGCCACCTGTCATGCACACAAAGGATCATAATGAATGACCTCTGAGCTTGAGCAGTGACACCGTGAAATCTCAGAGGCTATGTCCTTCCAATACCTAACCATGACCAGGTTCTTGACGAACGCCTGAAAAATAACGCCGATGTCGTGTAAGTGTTTAGACTTGTTGATGATTTTCTAATCGTTTTGAATAACAAATCAGACAATTTTAACTCTCTGGTTTCCAAAACTGAAACCTCGTTCACTAAAGTGCTGTCCCCTTTGTTGACACATGAAGTCCCCATAGACAATTTCATAAGGTTTTTAGACTTGGGATTGTACTTTTCCCTACGAAAGGCATGCTGGAGTTATCAGCCGAGAGGCAATAAGCCAGTCCTACCATTTCATTCCGCTCATTCAAAACTTGTAAAACATGCAGTAGTAACATCGTGTTTCAATAATTCTCTGACGAAGTCGTGTGACCACAAAGTGGAAGCCAGTTTCAGAGATCAAGCCAAGCACCTGGCGGATTGTGGTTACCCGATGGGTATGCTCACCTCTGTCACGAAGGGCTTAAGCAGGAAATGTAAAAACGCATCGAATAGAAACAAAAGGCACGCATGTTCTACTCAACATCGCAAATAATTTGTAACCTGCACTCGCAACATTGTCCATGCCATTCCACTTTCGTGCAGAAGAATGTATATTGGTCAAACCGGCAGATGTATCAATGAGAGATTAAAAGAACATCGATATAACATCACTAGGGTAATCTCGGGTCATTTAGGTATTCATTGCCGAGATTGTTCCTGCAAACCCAGGTTGGAAAGTACTTCGATTCTGTATAGGGCTATGAAATTGCAAAATTAGAGGAAAGGTGCGCGAGCAAGCCTTCAGTGTCACTATCTGAAAAGGAGATACGATTCCTCGGTTTATCTTTGTAACCATTGCAGTACATGTTTTCGCCATGCCTTGCACACATGTACGGTTCATCGAAATGCACCACTGTATGTTCTTTTTTGCTGTCACATTTATTTCCGCTCGTACGGTATATATTTATTGATGCGTGCGAAACTAAAACCTATAGTTGAAAGTGAAGCGCTTTCTCTGTGTATCTGTTTCTTTCTACATCCTCATTCAGTCGCGCTTATACACTCTATCATGGATTCTTAACAACTAGCCTGCCAACGTGTTTTAACCTGCCAATAAGGCCACTTTTATTAAGCCTGCCCATACAGCTGTCGACTTGCCAAGAAAGAAGTGGCTTCGCAATGGAAGCCTTTTTTGGAAACAGTTGCGCATTTGCCTGTTTGTACATAAAGACAAATCCAACGTCGATTTCAAAGGACAAGGAGTTGCGTGCAGGTGCGGAAGTAGTGTGACTGGCCCTCAGTGTCCTTTTACCGCCAGATCGGGCGCACCCAAAACCTCGTCTGCTTTATGGCACGTCGGCGTCACACAAGTAAAGAACAAATTAGTATTGTAATGTTCAGTCACCAGTAGCTCCTCTTCCGTATTCGACATGCCTGAGCGTGACCAGCAGGGACACAAACACAGACACCTCCGATAAAAGACTGAATCGACTGAACGGAACGCTCGTTTTCACGAGAAGTATCAAATGGAATGAGACAACTTGGAACGCCAAGTGTCGCTGCCGCGTTGGCGGCTGATTGCGTGCCTTCATAACGGCGTAATCGCCATCTATGATCACGTCGATAACCACTACGGTTTCGTTCACAGCAGTTGCTGCGAACAATAGTTTCGTTTTGACTCGGTGCATGCGTCGGCCGCATACCTTCAGAACTGCAAGCAGTGGTGGAACAGCTGCGCCAAACTGAGCCGAGAGCGGTTCTTTGCACCATCCTGTGCCGAAATGTCATTTTAGCGGAAAATTGCTCTGAGCTTGTGCCTGTATGAGAGCGAAACCCTCCTTCCATCGATGCTTCACACCTAGCGAAACTGAAATCAAAACGAAGAGCACGCTATCATCATAATCGTCATCATAGAATAGACGGAAGCAGAGGCCCACCCATAGACTTTCTCACTTTTGGGGGTGAGGACTTGCGGAGTCACCATCTGTTAGAAGCGCCTCGCTTGCGTAGTGTGAGAGATAATGCAGTGTGCTCAACATAGGTTTGGTTGTCAGCATTCAATAAAAACACCACATGGGAGCCCTCTTGGACATTTCTGTAAATACTCTCGAAACGAAGGAAGTGTTTTACTGTCAAAATAATAATCTTGGGCAAACAGAAAGCGTAGAATCGTTTACATACACTATCTCTTTAGCGAATACGTACAGTGAACTCTTACTGCGTGCAGTCACCCGAACAAGCTTTCTGCGTGGAACGTAGTCACTCGCTGAGAGCGAACCAGTGGGTTGTCTGTATTACCAAATAGAGCATAATAGAATGACGCCTCAATGCAGCGATTACACGGGTTTGCAGGGACCAACTACGCATCTGCATGCACGTCTGTGCACAATGTTTCGCTTTTGCAGCAAGTGCATTTTCGCACCGTGCCGTGAGCTTTTGACCACAGCATATGAGCATTTGACAGTACACCAGCAAACGTGTAGGCACTATCGGAGCTATTCAAAAATAATCTCATTATAACTAGGGACTTTGACGCCTATGACGGTGACTTGTGACATGCCATCACGACGATTCAATTATTATTCTAAAGTCGTGGATGTTTCAATATCATTATTTCTCAAGTTGTGTCGCACTACATATATGTGTGTCGGTCTTCTCAGCGAGCGATTACCCACTGCTTCTTTTTCATAATCCAGTACGTTTCATTGTTTGAGAACCTTTGCCTTAGACTGTTACTTTGTCTCGGGATCATAACAGTAGATCCGTGTTTTATCAGCAGTTACCAGTTTGTCCCAGAAATCTGACTCATTTGCTGGGACAAAGTGGTAACTGGTAAAACTGGATGTCTTGCACATTTCCTCTTTTGTTCAGTTGTCAAGTTTTTGAATACACGTTGCTGCAAGCTTTCTGATTTCCAATTTGTTGTGGATAATATCACCCACTCTCTCACGTGGTATTCCCAGATATGTAGCAATACTCTTGATTATTTTCAGGGGTCGTCCATGATCATTTCATGAATGGCTTTCACATTTGCAGGCACCGAAACACAAACGGTCCTTCCACTGGGTTTCTGACTTTCAACACTGAAATGGGCAGTTTTAAGATGAACAAATTAATGTTAAATGGTAGCTTATGAATGGCTATTGTCACGCAAATTTTATGACATTTCATTATGGATCTGCTTCGCATGTTTCTCTTGGAGAAACAGAAACTTGTTTATTGACCTATGCTCTTCCATACTTCGCCTTAAGGTGCCACCATGCTCGCTTTGGACTTTAGACGAGATAGGTAAGCTGAAAACATAGGTAGCTGATTTTTGCACCATTGAATATAGACAAATTGGCCACTGCAGTCTACAATTCACAGCTACCTAGGGGTTGGACTTGATAGTTTAAATAATTGACGCATTTATTTAAAACAAAAATGTTAAATGGTGTACAATCATGCATTCCTTTTGTTAATGTGTCCGGAATGCAGAATTGTTTTATGTTCCATTCCAAATGGTTGTATTGAAAATGAAAAATCATATTTGCCTGTGTGCAGCCCCCACTACAATAATTGCAAAACGTCCATTCCCTCAAAAATCTCTGGAGAGAACCCTGGTTTGCATTATATTGTTTGTGTCATTTACTTACGTAAAATGCCCTGCTATAAAAGTTGAGATGTCTACTACAAAGACATTTTTTCTGCTCAAAAGCTGCTACAAGATGCCTTTTTGCTCTACATTGCAGGAACGAAGAGGCTAGAGTACATGCATGCTAAATTGGCCCCGAGTTGCCCAGTATCATGTAGTCCCAGTCCGCTGGTCTTCTGATTTTGGTAGAGCACTCTCAGCTTCTCCGCTAAGTATCCTAGTTCAACAGATACTCTCACTTCAACGTTGAAACATGTGACCAGCACTCCAGATCTCCTGTTATAGCAGTCATGCACCAGAAAGCAGAATATGTTGCTCTGGGAACCCTCCAAATCTGCCATTGCAATTTGCCATAAGAGATTTGTCACCTGTGCTGACTACTTTGGACTGTGCAAATGCAGTGATTTCACAGGTCCCCAGTAGTTATATGGGTACAGATGACATACGGTTTATCTTGCCGCGATGTTTGAGGCCACCTGTCGTGGTGGTGTAGTGGCTTTGGTGTTGCACCGCTAAGCCTGAGGGAATGGGATCAAATCCCTGTCACAGCAGCTATGTTTTGATGGGGGCAATATGCAAAAACGCTTCTGTACTGTGCATTTGGGGCACGTTGAGGAACCCCAGGTGGTCAGAATTAATCCATAGTCCCCCACTATGGTGTGCCTCATAATCGTTTCAGGATTCTGACAAATAAAGTACTGTAATTTAACTCTTCTTTAATTCAAGGCCACTGTTATCGACAGCTGGCAGTGTTTCATGTAACAGAACATCCACAACAGTTTTAACTGATCAACGTGCATTGTGTATGAAAGTTTGTCGCAGGAATAATGCACAAGTGTTAATTATTAAGCTGTTGTATGCATGTTTTTTATATGCACACTAGAGTTATGGCTTGCAGATTGTTATAGATCAAACTCCGCCTTAGTGGATCATAATGTCATCGTGCTGCTAAGACTAAACTGTCTTCTGCAGATCCTTACCATTGGGCGTGGCTGCCTATGGCCAAGGTGCCTTTTTCTACAGAGACACGTGACCTAGTCCTACCACAGCTTTCGGACATGAATTTTGTGCAAGAGATGTGCGACGAGCTCCATGCTTTATTCAAGGCAAGTTCTTGCATTCTAGGGTCAATTTAAATGTAACACCAAGGAATATGGGCAAAAAAGCACATGTTCAGACATGTAGTCAGTAGCGTTCTTTGTTCTTTTAATTTGGTAAAATCATTATTAGTGTGTGCAAGACAGCATTCTAAGATATAGCCTGTAGGGCAATTCCTGATTGTTTTATTATTCTTAGTATGGGGAAGGCATGTATATAATTATAATACACATTAAGTCACTGGGCTTGTTCTCATGAACTCTTTTGTTGGAATGATCACATAATAAATAAAAAGCCTATATGAAGTAGTTACTGGTGTCTCCTTCAATAATGGATATCTGACATGCATACCTGCCAACTCTTCCGATCTTTCCGTAAAATGTGCGAATTTCGAGCAGTCTTGCGATTTTCCAAATCTTGCTTGAAATTTTATGGAAAAATTTTATTTGCGAAAAAAAGTGTGAAAATGTACTAAAACTACATCCTGGTACCTTGCGCCGCTACGAGAGTGCAATACATATGTGTGGTATCATCATCAGCAGCTGCAAGGTTGTAGTGACTTCTGTCATCTACTAAGGGGTCACGAATCCATATCCAAAGCTCGATAGCGCCTCTAGCGCTGCCGCGAACCTGTTGCCATGCTGTTGCCTTTGTTCACGCGGGCGTGCAGGTTTGGACTTCAGTCACTGCAGTGTTGGCCTTGCCTTTTGTGTGACTATCAGCCGCGTCAGACGCAGTGAGACTCCGGCCTGTAGCGGCTTCGCAGTTCAATGGCGGTCTCGAAGCCCCAACAGTACTTACAAGTGTTTTTGAAATTGTACATGGCAGAATTTCCCTGCTTCCTGCCATCGAAGAAAGGGGAGAAGTTCAGATTATACACCACGTGTGCCTGTGATGTGAACATCTCGCATGGCGGCAAAGCTGACAACAAGGTCCACTTCGCTTCGAAAAAGCATCAGTGATACGTGCAAGCAGCGGATAGCCAGCTAAGCCTGGCAAGTTTTGTATGCAGTGACAACGACCTTGGTCTGATTAGTGCAAAATGCCTCTTCACGGCATTTTTAATTGAACACAACATCCTGCTCAGGTGTCAGCAATCATGCTAGACCGCTTTTCTGGAAGATGTTCTCCAAGTGCAAAAAAGCGAAGTTCTACACCTCTGGACGAACAAAGACGACATCAATTGTTCGGGAAATGGCCACCAACTCAAAGACTGCTTTGCTCGATGCCCTAAAACAGCAAGTATTTTCGATCGCCGTGGATGGCAGTAACAATAGGTATATGCAGCTTTACCCTATTGTTGCGACATACCGTATTTACACGATTGTAAGTCGACTCGAATGTAGGTCGACCCCCCCAAAATCACACGCCTCAATAAAACAAAGTGCGAGCGCATTTCACACAAGAAAAATTTATTGCCACGGTTGATGTCTACTCATCGTCACTGGAGTCGTCCTCACTGGTGCTGCTGCCGTCATAGCTGCTGCGGTCCCACAGCACGTTGTCGTCAAGTGTGAGTCCACATTTGGTGAACGACCACACCACAACATCGCACGGTACCGCCGCCCACGCAGAGAGGACCCACCCACACACAGTAGCCAAGGAGGCGCTCCTCACACGCCCTCTTGGGGTAAGGTCGGGGTTTCCTCTGAAAATCCAGTCGTTGTATTCGCGGCGCAGCAGGTCCTTAAAAGTCTTGTTGACCCCCACGTCGAGAGGCTGAAGCTGCGCCGTCAAGCCACTGGGGATTACAAGCATGTCGGTGCGCTCCTTATGAAGCACCGCTTTCACCTTGTCGGTGAGGTGGCCCCGGAAAGAGTCCAACGCTAACAGGTTGGGGATGTCTCTCTTGAGGGATGCCCCCGGCCTCAGGAGCCACACCAGACGGTACCATTCCACTACCATATCATCCGTCATAAATCCCTTTGCATTCGCCCGTACCACAAGGCCTTTAGGAAGCACTTCTTTAGGCATCGTCTTCCTCTTAAACACGATGTACGGGCGAAGCTTGGTGCCATCCGCCAAGCATGACAACATGACCGTAAAACGCAGCTTTTCGTTGCCCGTTGTCAGTAGGTTTACATCGCATGCTCCCTTAACGCTCACGGTTGTGTTACTGGTCATATCGAAGTATACAGGAGTCTGGTCGTCATTGCCGATCTGGCCGAGCAAATACCGTTGGGAGTCTCGAAGTTTTAGGAAGTGCCTATGGAAGGCGAGGACCTTATCCTCGTATGCGGCCGGCAACTTCTGGCACACGCTGGTGCGTCTACGAAGGGAGAAGCCAGCCCTCTTCATAAATTTAGAGGCCCAGGCCCTGCTGGCTTTGAATTCAGTCCTCAGTATTCCTGCTTCCGAAACGAAGACATGGGCTTGTTGAGTGATCATTTCGCACGTGACCAGCAGCGATCGATCGCGTAGATCCGTCACGTACGCTGCAAGCTTCGTTTCCAGCTCTGGAAAGCGTCCGGACTTAAACCCGCGAAAACCACGGCACTTAGAGTCGCATGAAAAAATTCCCTCGCGCTGAAGCTGCCACTGCCGCACCACACGTTCACTCACTCAAAACTTGTGTCCTGCAGCGCAGTTGTTAGTTTCCTTGGCATGGAGGATAGCAGCCCGTTTGAATGCAGCTGTGAATGAGCGCCGACAGTTCTTTGGGGCACTCATGACAGGCACGACGATTCAACACAACAGAAGCACTGACAATCACGTGGCCGTCGAAAAAATCGTATCTCAAAGAGAAGCTCTTCCGCCAACTACCAATACCCCCCAAACGGCGACTTTTCCATCAATGATCGATGCTCCCACAAGAGCCTTGCGCTCTCGGTGCGCGCAGTAAATGTTTCGTTAAAGAACAAAAAAAAGCTTCTGTACAAGCTCGTGAAATAACCATACGCTGTGGGTTGAGCGTGAAACTTTATTCGCAAGAGCACATTCGCTGCGAGATGACGGCCATCCAATTAACCGGAAGCGGCCACTGCCGCACTGCGGGATACCAAAACAAGCTACATGCGACTGACAAAAGCGGCTGCATGCGATTTCCTTTACCTCGTGAATACGTCACTCACATTCATTGAGTGTTCTGTTGGTCTCTAATAATAAAATGAGTATTAGCGAATTCCTTGATTCAATTCACGGCGCTAACGTAGCCACGATCGTGTCGCATTGTTCAATACATTTCTGAACTCGATGGCGGGAGGTTTGTCGCTCCAGGTACGGTGGCCAATGGGCACAGATTGGGAGCGCCAACTTTTAAAGTGGGCATCGCCTGTATTGACATCAAAATGCATGCAATACGGTAAATTATTGCGCTACGCTTCTACCGTAACCATGGAAACGTAGGTACAAAGGTGTAACCAGGCCGTAGCGTCCCTGATTTCTCGATTTTCTTGCCGTTACTAGCGGTTCACGGTTCGGTTTCGATTGTAAGTCGACCCCCTAACTTTGGATTGTCAAATTTGAAAAAATGGGTCGACCTACAATCGTGTAAATACGGTATTTCGTTAAAGAAACTGGTACAGTCAAAAGCCGCCTTCTGTGCCTCTGGACAATCCAAGGGCAAGCGACAGGTCACAAGATTGCAAATCTGGTTCTGGACAAGATGAAGTCTTGGAATTTGCCTGTTGGAAACCTGTTGGCTATGTGTTCAGACAATGCCAATGTCATGATCAGCAAGAAAAACAGTGTTTCTACTGTATTGAGAGTGGCTCAACCAGGTATGATAGGGGTTGGTTGCCTGTGCCATCTCATCAACTTGGCCGCCCAAAAAGGAGCTTCGTGTCTTCCTGTAAAGGTTGATGAGGCTTTGGTTGACATATTTTTTTTACCTAGAGAAAACCTCGAAACGGAAAGATCGACTTAAGGAGTTCCAAAATATGCATGACGCCGAGGTCAGAAAGATGTTGAAGCATTCGCCGACATGTTGGCTGTCATTGCGAAAGTGTTTGAACAGGCTGCTCGACCAGTGGAAACCACTACTCAGTTTTTTTTTTTATCTGAAACAAAGCAGTGCAACAAGCAGAGCTTGTTGTTGGAGTCGTACCAAATTCCAAAGACTTCCTCACAAACCCTCAAGAACCCTGCACTGACCCCAAAGTCTGCTCCACATCTTCACAAGGGTGCTGCAGGCCTCAGGAAAAAAAGCACCGACGGCGATGAACTCTCATTAAAGAGGAAAGGAGCTCATTCTGGGCCTCAAGCAAAAAAACTGAAACTTCATACCAAGGATTCTGTGGAAGCCAGCCACATGACCCGTGAGAAGTACCTGTTTTATTTGTTGTCATTGGAGCTAAACAGGGCATGCTGTCTTTTTCTCCAAAATGTTAAATGGCTTTTTGAGAAGGCAAATTGCCTTCTTCAGGCACAGGCTCCTCAGATTCATGTACTTTAAAATTAAATTATGGGGTTTTACGTGCCAAAACCACTTTCTGATTATGAGGCATGCCGTAGTGGGGGACTCCGGAAATTTTGACCACCCGGGGTTCTTTAACGTGCACCTAAATCTAGGTACATGGGTGTTTTTACATTTTGCCCCCATCAAAATATGGCCGCCGTGGCCGGGATTCGATCCCGCGACCTCGTGCTTAGCAGCCCAACACCATAGCCACTGAGCGACCACGGGGGGCAGATTCATTTACTGGGGGGCCTCTTGAACCGCCTTTTTGAGGATCTCCTGACTAGATTTGTATGCCCAGGTGTTGTCAAGGCATGTCATTCATTGCTGGAAGTTGACTATGGAGCTGCAGAGAACCAGAAAGGTGATGAAGACATAATGATTGGCAGCACAGCCTACTCTGTGGTTGAGACACTGTGCTGCATTGAGAGAGAGCAGTGCCTCTCTGCTGTACGTCTGTACTTAGCGGCAGCATGTGATTACATTCGCCACAAATTCCTGCTAGAAGACGTCAATCTCAAGCTGGCTGAAGTTGCTCAAGTACAAGCTCTGGAAACTGCTTCATTCAACAGCATACATCATTTTGTTATGGCATTCCCTGCCATCCTACCCCAACAGAGCGGCGAATCAAAGGAAGCAATCAATGCACTTGAAGTCGAGTTTGCCAACTTGCAAGCATATCAGGTTTCAGCCAACATATTGAATGAGCCAAGGTGCGACCTGCAGTGGTCGCAATTAGGAAGCGTTCGAAGTGTCGACGGATCGCTCAGGTTCCACAGAATTTCACTGTTATGCTGGATATTCTGTCCAATCCCCACAGAAATGCTGAATGTGAGAGAATATTCAGCACTGCGAACAAAACTCAAGCGGAGTTTCACTCGTCTGTGTGTGAGAAAACACTCGAAAGTCTGCTGATGGTCAAGGGGCACCAGAGGGGTACTTGCTTTGAGCAAACCTACACGGAGAAGTTTCTGAAGCAGGCAAAGTAGGCAACAGCAAAATAATTGCACAAATAAATTGTGTGCCCCAGTGAAGTTTTCGCTCTTTACTCTCCAAGACACGGATTTCACTTGCGGTTGTGAAAACGTGAGTAAGCTTGTCACTAAAGTTAAATCCTTCTGAAAAAAAAAAAAAAAAGTGCTGCCGCCCCCTCGCTGTGATAGTTTTACAAATTTCCAAATCTTCAGGTTGGCAGGTATGGACATGAAAATTTTGTGTATTGATTTTTGCTTATTAAGTAGCTGTGAACTCCTTAATTATTTTATGGCGGTTCAATTTTCAAAAGCACAAGCACTTACTCATTACATTGCTTTTAATGTGATCAGTTCAATTTGCGTGCCAAGTGGAATGTGGCTTTGGATATGAAGCTGGAGACTGGTTGCATATTGAAAATTGCCAGTGATGGTGATGTATATAGATTTTAGTGGCGCAAAGGCTAGTTATGGCAAAAGACTGCCAAGACAGTGTTTGAAAGGTTGTTAGTGGTAATATGTAATATTGTTGTAAGTGGGCTCAAAGTCAGTTGCTGTATAAGTGTGTAAAATATGTACATGTTAAAAGGATGATCGAAGGTATTAGTGAGGTGTGCTGTTAATATAGAAGATAATGTGTAAGAATCGGCTACTAAAATTGCGGCAATGGTGGTAGTTTGCAAGCAGCACTATTGCCTCAATACAGCCCTTGGAACACGAGGGCCTGGAGGCATGTGCTTTGCTAAAGCTGGGGTCGCAGAAAGAACCTCCGCTTAAAAATTTTTAAACAATAGTAGTACTGAGAAAATTTGCCAGTGATGGCTATGTGGTGCTGCATGCACCAGTAAGTCCGGTGCAATCATTGAAGGCCACACAATGGCTATCACCAAATATGGCTTTGTACTGCCAGACTGGCTCTTCCATTTATTTGACACACATTGAGCTCAGTGCTTTGCAGTCACCTCTTCGGGAATGCAGGGGGTCGACCGCCTGAGTGCATTCGGCCTGTAGTGGCATGGTCACTGTGTGTGCACATCAGTGGCACCACATGACCACAGCTTCTGTATGCTGTAACCGGCCTCCTGTTTCGCATCCAAAACTGTGCTGCACTCACTGAGAATTCAGGTCTGATACTGTAATTATTGGGTCAGCAGCAATTCATGGGAAAAAAATTGTCAGTACTTCTTAGAGTATGATGCCACTCTGAAGACAAAAACCTTTATTGTAGTAAATGAAATTTTCATTGCTATTGTCCCTTGTTAGGAAGATAATGTTGTCTACATGCTTAAAACATTTATTTATGACCTCCTGTTTTTCTAAAAAAAGTGTTAAATCTGCCTCTCACATTAACGCTTGCAACTCTCTAATAAATTGGTATATCGCATAATGTTTTGACGTTGATGTGGGTCTACCACTGTGGTGTGCAATGAAAATGAACTAAAATAAAAGATGGTTGGGTATGTTCAGATAAGGACAGTCAGAGGACCGACCAATGTATTATTTCAACGAAATTTTATATGGCATAACTCATCATACATTGCAACCAAGCTTATTTCTTCTGTGCACACCTTTGTGTTTCAACATTAAAAAACCTTAACTGAAATGTGGTGGAAAATGTGGCTTGCACATTCGCACTATGTTCTGACCTTGAGAGTGTCTAATAAGAATAATAAAATTTTCTATTTAGTCATGCTTTTTATACCTACTTTACAGAACTTTAACAGAAACAAAATGAAACTCGATTGCCTGTGGAAGCACATAACACGAACAGAAAGTGTCATACTTGGCTTTCAATCAAGAGGCTGGAAAAAATGGGCCTGTTTTGGGCAATTTTTTCTGCATTTCGGGTGTGCGTTTCTCTTTTTTTTTTTTCTCTCTCTCTTTTTTTTCTGTGCAGACTTTGCTCCATGCTAAACGCACCAGGTGCATGTATTTAGGGTTGTTCATTTTCGAGCTTTATATTTTTTTTTAAATCGGGGGGTAAAAATCAGGTGCTATATTTCAAACCAATAATCAGAGCAAAATTTTTTTTTTTCTGGTTAAATCTACAGATGTACTAAGTAATACACTCAGTTTATTTTATCAAGAGGCATCACAGGCTTCTTGAATCTATTGCATTAAAATTGGTGTTTGTTTCAAGCTGGTAATTGAGGGGGACATCAGGGTTTCATAGCAAATACTTTCTGAAATTTGGTGTTTGGAAATGAATCAGTAGTGATCACAGTAAACAGCATTGATAACTTCTAAGAAATTAAACATATTATTCACGAAAAACTGGTCATCGATTTTTTTACACGCCCTTGTTTACATACATTGTCATCTGCATGCTCAACATGTTGGTCTCCATTCGAGACCCGTCCGTTCGTTTAACGTATCTCAGCTAGGAGAAAGTTCTCTCGACATCACAGCTTCTATTAGCGAGGCACAACAATTTCAGTGCAGCATTTGCCAGCCTGGAGTAGCGAGTGGTAGAGTCATGCCAATACTCAATAAGTTCGACAGCTGTGTTTGTGGGGCTTGCTTCCAGCAAGTACTGGTTGAACTCGTCGTGAAGTGAATCTACATCGTCGGTTACAGACATGAACAGAGGTTGGTAGTCCTCAAATGACTGCCCCAACAGATGCTTCTGACATGGATCCAGGATGGCTCCCAACTTCCACAAACTTAGCTGGTTTTCGTCTTTGTCTGAAACGTTCCATTCAACAGTGCAGTGCTATTTTGTGGCGAGTTTTGTTCAGAACTCTTCCCAACATGGGGGGTTTTTACTAATGTGGCGCTGCTCTTGGGTAACAGACAAAACAGCTCTAGCCTGTTCGCTTTTACTGGTCATCGTTGAAAGCTTGCTGACAGTCTGCTGCAGCTTGACGTTTTTACCAGGGGATCAAAGCTAGGCATCAGGTGGTGGTGGTGAAAAGCTTTTATTAATGAGAAAACCAAAAGTAAAAACAAATTCAAAAGCAGCGTTGTGGGCGGCCTTCAGGCTGCCGGTTGTGGCGTCCAGGCCATGCCTAGTCGCGACGTCCTCCGCCCAGTTCACCAGCCGGAGTTGGATATCCGGCTCGGTGCTCGACAAAGCAGCCTCCCACTGCTGCGGATTGCTTAAGCGCCAAGAGGCAGGGGGCAAGTGTGCCGGGCAGGAGAATAGGACGTGAGCGTAATCGCCGCGGGAGCCGTCACATAAGCGGCAAGCCAGCGAGTGCGTCCCGGGGTGGAAGAGGGCAAGACGTGCAGGAGTAAGATAGGTATGGGCCTGAAGGTGGCGCCATAAGTGTTGGTGGGGCTGGGAAAGGGATTGGTGCGGAGGGGGGAAGGTGAGACGAGAGAGGCGACAGTGCTGCGTGATATCGCAGTACGCGAGGAGCGCATCGCACGTATCCATTCCCGGCGGGGGCGGGCTTGCTCGGTCAGTCGAATCTCAAGCGATGGAATTGGCCGCCTCATTACCAGGATGGGCTGCGTGAGCGGGTACCCAGATGATTTGGATGGGGCGAGAGGGAACGGTATCGGAACTCAAGATTCCGATGGCTGGGTGTGCCACCCGTCCAACCGCGTAGTTGTAGACCGCAGGTTTGGAGTCGCTGAAGATGTACTTCGCGGAGGTTTGGGTGATGGCAAGGGCAATAGCTGCCTCCTCGGCCTCGACAGAGGTAGAAGTGTATACTGAGGCAGTAAGAGTGGGTCGGAGAGAATTGTCAGTGACAGCAAGGGCATGTGCTGGGTAGCGGCGGTACGGTGCAGCATCTACGTAAGCCACGGCGGCCTGCCGTTCGTACTGACGCCAGAGCGCGGAGGCTCGCGCTGCTCTACGGGAGGGGTGGTGTTCGGGATGCATATTTTTAGGGTGGGGATTAACGGTTAGGAGGGGGAAGACATGGGAAGGGATGGGCAGTGATGTGGGAAGAGGAATAAGAGGGGAGAGATTAGGGTGGAGAGAAGTGCGCGACCCGGGCGGGTGCGGGAGAGACGGAGGAGCTGGGCCGTGCGATGGGCCTCCGTCAGCTCCGTCAGGGAGTTGTGGACGCCCATCGACAGTAACCGAGCCGTCGACGTAGATGTGGGAAGGGACAGGGCTGACTTGTATGCGTGGCGAATGAGGCTGTTGACTTTGTCTTCCTCGGTACGAGAAAGGTAGAGATACGGAAGAGAATAAATGAAGCGGCTGAGAACAAAGGCCTGGACCAGGCGGCGGAGGTCGTGTTCGCGCATGCTATGGTGGCGGTTTGCAATGCGGAGTATGAGGCAGACAGTGGGGTGTACAGTGTTTGTGAGTCGAGTGATGAGGGTGGTGTGCTTGCCATTGGACTGAAGAAAGAGTCTGAGGATGCGGAGGGTAGAGATGAGAGGAATGGGTGTGCCGTCAAGGTAGACGGTGAGTGGAGAAGGCGACAGGGGTGCCATCCGCCCAGGCTGAAGGAGCAAAAGCTCCGATTTGGTTGGAGAGCAGCTCAACCATATGGCCCGGGCGTGAGTTGCTACCGCGTCCACACCTGCCTGTAGAGCGGTCTCCATGTCGCCAAGATTGCCGGTGGTCACCCAGAGGGTGATGTCATCGGCGTAGAAAGCATGAGACAGAGCTGGGATAGCTCGTAGAGCATGTGCCAGCGGGAAGAGGGTGATGTTGAACAGAAGAGGGGACAAGACAGAGCCCTGTGGGGTACCCTTGTTGCCAAGGGAGAAGGAAGGAGAAGAAAGTGGGCCGTATGAGATTTCAGCTGTGCGGTGGGTGAGGAATGCGGTGACGTAAGCATGGACACAGGGTCCGACATGGAGGGAGGAGAGAGCGCCAGGATGGCGGTGTGGTGTACATTGTCGAATGCTTTAGTAAGGTCCAGCGCCAGGATAGCTAGAGTGCGTTTGGGGTGGGAGGGGTGTAGGACATTCTCAGAAAGTTGGAGCATGACATCTTGAGTGGACAGCTGGGGACGAAAACCGAACATGGAGTCCGGATAAAAGTCATGATCATCCAGATAGGTCTGGAGGCGGGCCAGGATGACATGCTCGAACAGCTTGCCGAGACAGGAGGTGAGAGAGATGGAGCGGAGGTGTTCGAGGGCAATAGGTTTGCAGAGTTTGGGGATGTATGAGACAAGTGCATGGTTCCAGGAGGATGGAAGAGTGCCAGCCTGCCAATGTGTATTGAGGATATCAGTAAGGGCTTCGAGGGAGGGGGTGTCTAGGTTGCAGAGTACCTTGTTAGTGATGCGGTCCGCCCCCGGGGCCAAGGTGGTGCGGAGTGTGAGTAGCGCCACACGAACCTCGCCCACGGAGACGTCTGCCTCAAGGTCAGGGTTTGGGGAGCCGGAGTAGGTAGGTCGGTGCAGAGGTAGTGGTCCCGGAGGGCCGCCAGGAAGTCAGTATCGGTGAGTGGGAAGGAATGAAGGAGATGTGAGATGTCCTTGCGCTGGGAAGCTTTAGTGTGTGTAGGGTCTAGCAGCATCCTGAGAAACGATCACGTGTCGCGGAGGCCCAGGTTGCCTGCCATGCGATCGCAGGTCTGGCACCACTGTTGTCTAACGAGAGAGGCACAGTGCTCCTCCATGTCCAACGCAAGTCGGGCCAAACGGAGGCGCAGGCGGCGATTGTATTTCTGAGCCTGCCACCGGTGGTGGACAGCGTGATAGGCCTCCCGAAGGTGCATCAGACGGCTGTCTGCTATAGTGGAGTGTGGTGCTGTAGGTAGTGTGGATGTGGCAGTGTGGACGTCGGCCAAAAGCGTCTCGGTCCAGGCAGAGAGATCGGTGATAGGAGCAGAGGAGGAAGTAGAGAGACGAGTGGAGCGAGAGGGGTCCCAGTCTACTATCTGGGTCAGACGAGTAGACACGCGAGCAAGGGAGGGGAGCGGGAAATTTGTACAGAGGACGTAGTGATCGCTACCGAAGGAAGACCCCTGTATTAGTCCAGGTCGGATTGGCAACATTTTGGCAAGGATAAGGTCCGGATTGGTGCCTCATTGAACACTAGATCCGATCCTGGTGGGGCAAGCGAAGTCATTAAGGACCGAAAGGCACTCGTTGTGGATGAAAGTCCAGAGTGAGTGGCCTTTGTGAGTGTTCTGGGGGTAGCCCCAGCTGGTATGTGGGGCATTGAAGTCTCCAAGAACAACCAGGGCATTGCGGCCAGCGCAGGAGAGCGCTCTGCGGAGGACGAGGAGGAGAGGAGCTGAAGGGGCTTTGGGAGAACTGTACACATTGAGAACAGAGAGGCTTGTCTCAGTGCGACGGCGAGGAAGGATTTCAAGGAGGAGATAGGCACACTCTGAAACGTCCAACTGGTGCTGCACCGCAGCAAGTTTGCGCTGCACCAGTGTGGCAACGTTTGGGTGGACCCCAGAAGAAGGATGGAAGGAGGTGTAGTCGCGCAGTTTCATGGGAGTTAGGGGTTCCTGGAGTGCTAGGGCGGAGGGGAGAGTGCCGGGAGGGATGTTCTGGAGGTGGAGCTGCAGGTGCTGCAGGACCCCCGACAGTTCCACTGCCAGAAATTAAGGCGCGTGGGGTGTCTGGCCATGATGGATGGCGGAGTCCCCCAACAGAGTTGGGGTAGGTACCGAGGTGAGTGGGGCAGGGAGCGACAGGTGTGCGACGGTGGCCTCAGTCTCGCTTTGGCGGGTCTCTAAGGCCGCGACCCTGGTGTCTAGGGCGGTAAGGCGAGATTCGATAGCGGCCACACGAGTGTCGATACTGGCGACGCGCTCCTCAAGTCGCGCAAAGCGGGCCATGGCGCGCTTCTCAAACGCCTCCAAGAAGGAGGTTGTTTGGCGAATCACGTCACACTCGGGCGCGACGGAATGGAGGAAGGTGATCGGCGTTTGAGCAGGGGACTGCGGTTGGGAGAGGAGGCGCGCAATGATGCAGCCGAGGATGCCGTATTCATCGGCTCCACAGCTAGCGACGGCGGCTGTGGAGGTGCGGGAGCTGGGGAAGTAGGAGGAGGAGCGGGGGAGGACAGAGGCACTAACGGGGCCTGCAGCTGGCGCGACAGCTCCTGAATTTGGAGCTGCTGGGCAGCAATAGTGGCCTCGAGGGCCGCGGTTTGGGGGTCCGACGTGTGAGGCTGCGGTTTCCAGCTTACCGGTGATGTGGTGCTGGTGACGGGGGCGGTGGACGCCTTGGACCTAGGCAGAGGCGGGAAGGAGATGGAGCGGTGGTGGCTGGCAGACTGGGCACCACGAGAGACAGAGTGGTGGCGGGGGCGGGAAGGCCGGGAGGTCTTGAGGATGGGCACGGTGGGTGGCGCTGGGGGGGGAGGCTGGTGCTTGGAGGTGGCCGGGGGCGATGACAGGCCGTTCCGCTCAAACCAGAGCCCGCACGGGCGCGAGCACGTGACGTGGGCTCCCTTGTACAGGATGCAGCAGGGGATGCAGGTCGGGGGCTCGACTGGCTTGTGGGCCTGGCCGCAGCGGTGACAGAGAGCGGACTTGGGCTTGATGCAGACATCCGCTCGGTGGCCAGGAGCCCAGCAGTTCGTGCAGGCCTCGGCTCGGGCGGAACGGGTGGCAGCGGTAGACCACGCAGTTGAAGACGATGGTGGAGGGAAGAGTAGAAGCGCCAACGAAGGTGATGAGGATGGACTGGGAGCGCCCCATCTGGCGTGGGTCAGCGATGGCGTAGGGGGCGTTCATGTTCATTGACTGTAGGTCTTGGACGATCTCGTCCTGGGTTTGGGAGTCCACTGCGTTGTATATGATGCCGCGGAGGGCGTTGTCGGGTGCGGCCATGTAACCACGCAGGGGGTAAGATATGGCACCCAGGCAGAGTTCCGAGACCTGGAGGTAGAGGCGAGCGCGCGGCTCAGATGGGGTGCTGACAGTGAGGGAGTTGTACGGATTTATCCGTACACGGTCGGCAGTGCGTGCGGTGGCGTAGTCGATGGTCGCACGAGTGCAAAGGATTTGGAGCAGGGCTCCGTTAGTGGTTGTGCGGAGGTCAAGACCTCCTCCCGGTCTGTAGACGATCTTGAAGTCCTCCACTGGGAGGCGAGGTAGGGGAGCGTGACGATGGAGAGTGGTAGTGCAGGCATACTTGGATGGTGTCGAGGCAGGCGGTGGCGAGACGATGGGCTGGTGGGCCGCGGCTGCACGGTGTGCTTTCACGGCACGGATCCAGCGTGAGTCAGCTTCAAGCTCGGCAGGGCTGATGGAGGTGTCTGCGACTTGATATTCCATGTCGGCGTGTGAGCTGTACCGACGTAGGCAGCGAAATCGGGCGGCGTCGACAGCAGGCGTTGCGCGGAACGCAGCTCCCGCGTAGGCAGAGTCCGCTTAAAAAAGGCGGTCGGTGGGAAACGGCGAGAAGGCTGCTTCCCATATGACTCCCGACGATAGCGGCCCGGGCAAGGGCGGTCGGTGAAGGTCGCGTCGTCTCGGTGGTTACGGAGCACACTGACAACACGTCCGTTCACTTCGGCTGACTCGTTCGATGTCTAGGCATCGGAACTTTACCACTTTCAAGCGTTTTCTGGGCATCTAAAAGGGGCCCAGTATGTCTCTCATCAGAATTGCCTTCGCATAAACTTATTTTTCAGAAAGTATCATTCGAATAGCGATTGCATTGTGAACACATTGCGGGATTGTGAACACATTAAAAATTGCCAAAAAAGACCTTTTTTTTTTTTTCCCCTCTTGTTGAAAAGCAGTTTGCCATTTTTTTTCCTCTGGTGAGCTTGCATAGACAAATAAATTTTATTTACATTAAAATATTGTGTAATGTAGGTATGAAAGGTATGAGACCATAGAATATTTTAGTATCTTTTTTTTTTCTCTCTCTCAAAGGTTGAACATTGTACAATCACATGAGCCACATTTTCCACCTTGTCTCGGCTAAGACTTTTTGTATGCTAAACAAAGGCATGCACTGAAAAAAATGAGCTCAGTCCCAATGTGTGTAAGAATTTCGCTATACCATATAAATATTTTATTGAAATAGAAAAGAGATGGGCCTCTGACTGTCCTTCATTTTGATGTGCAACCAGAATTTCAGAGAGCTCACCTCCAAACTAGCTCACAAAAAACATAAATTTCTTAATATTTTAGACACTAATTGTTGTACAGAAAAATCAATCGTATATTATTTGAAATCAGCATGTCAAAATGCATAAAGCAGATTTAATCATAATGTGCCCATAAATTAAGAAGAAACACATTTTTAAGTGGTGTTTCCTTTTAAGAGACCGAACACATACACAAAAACTGAGTTTTCGCAAAGCTGTTTTGAGATAGCGGATCATGCTATAAAGAATTATCAGTGGATTTCAGTGATCATACAATTGAACAGGAAGCCGAAATTACTTGGTTATATCCCTTACTTCGTTATATCAACTATTGCCCTTTAACGCAGTATATTCCCAATGGTGTGTGGATGCATTCAGCCCGTAAAGGCAAAACTATCTGATCCGCCGCTCTCTCTAGACCCCGCTGTCTGAATTAACTCAATGTCTACTGTGCGAGCCTGCCAACTTGGCTTGGCCAGCTCATGCTGGTTTCATGCAATCTCTGGGGTCACACCTAGCTGCGTCAGCCAGCACGGCAGTGAGAGAAAGACAAGTGCTGCTTGTGTGCAGCCACTGTGCGCGGTGATGAGAAAGACTAGTGTTGCTCGAAAGCATGTTCAGCGCGGCAATTTTGAACTTTCGCGCCAAACGCCTGCGGAATCTAGTGAAAACCGATCGTTGCACAATGGTCAGCACTTTTGGTTTCGGCAGTGAATGTGGTTTGTTATATCCATTGACAGGACAATTTTACTTCTTTAAGATGAGGTTTTAAATGCATGTATCTCTGTGGAGATTTCAAGGGGAATTACATTTACTTTGTCATATCCATTATTTCATTATATCCCGTCTTGTTATAATGAGGTTCAAGCATAGTTCATTGCTCTCCTTCATGTGCAAGAAATCTGCCTGGAAATTTTCTAGGGTAAATCTTGTTGGTGCAACAGAAAAGGGAAAATTTTTCAATTTTACGAAACACGAGAATTAAGATAAGTTCTAGCGTACACAAAAAAGCAAAGTTCTAGAAGGATAAAGTACTACATGCCTAGAACGATATAAAGTTGAGCTAATGGTATGTTAGAAAAGGTGTGGACACGGACACAAGTAAAGGGAAACGGGCAACATCTTGTTTGGTTCTCTCTGCTTGTGTCTGCCCGCCTGCCTTTATGCTACAGGCTTGTAGCAGGGCTCCCTTTTAGCTTTTGTGTGTGTGTGTGTGTGTGTGTGTGTGTGTGTGTGTGTGTGTGTGTGTTGTGGTACTTGTACTATATACCTGCTGGCATTGAGACAATATCGCCTAGACATTTGTGCCCATAGGCTCATGTCATCGTCTGTCTGCTTTCCATCTGTGGCCTTAAAACTATTGTTTTCTTTTTGGGGGGAGGCCATTTTTGTGTCTAAACTGTACCATCAGGCTGCTAGTAACACAAAAGTGATTTTACTTGCGAAGCTGATGATGCATAAAGGTAAAATCAAAGCATTGCTCAACAAACATGGGTACTAGGCACAATATATGCAAATAAACACTTCAGGTTGTCGTTAGGGACCTTTGTTAGGATGTGGAGCTGATTTATATTGGAATATTGTGGCTTTTGAAAATATTATTGCCGTGAGCAAGTAATAGTAGTAAATTGACATTTCACTAATGTAAAATACTCAAATTTATGAAAACAATACCGAAACCTCCAACTTTTGGTTTCACAAAACAGCGAAAGCTACAAATTCTGGGACTTTTGAGCGGCACTAAGTGGAGCCCCCCCCCCCCTCCTTTTGTGTGTGTGTGTGTGTGTGTGTGTGTGTGTGTGTGTGATAGGTAGGTGACTGCAAGGGGTTATCTTAAAAATGAAGAAAATTGTCATTTCAGGAGTGGCATCATACCTTTAAAAGAGAAGTTATTGGTATATTGAAACTGTCCCACAGCACTTTTCTTATTTTTTTTTAAAAAGATGCATTTGTGGTTGTTGCCTACATCTGCAGAAGGACCCAGGTTTTGACAAGAACCTTTTTGAGAAGCAGATGTCAGTCATGCGTGGTCAGGTAAGCTTTCTTTTTTTTTTTTTTCATTTCCTACACAACATGCATGCTGAAAGCCAACAATCTGTTGTAGCATTGGCAGTGACTATGTGACCTGGCATTGACTGTGATTGCCAAAGGAGCTCTAAGTGTACTGAATGGGAGAAAGGAGACTACATATTTTCAAGCTGGCCATGCACAAATTGGCAGGTTATGCCAAGCTTGCCGATGACTCTCATCTTGGCACCATGTTTATGTTTATCCTGGTGTCTAGACATTCAATTTTGCAATCTTTGGATAGCTTTTGGGTTGTCTTAAAATCCCAGCCCATGTGACCATGACATTGTTTCTTATCAGGACCAGAGGGGAGGGGGGTATTCTGTAAGTGTCTGCCTACTGGACATGCCCATTTCATGTGCTGCTGATGCGCTGATTGGCTGGGGTACCTTTCGCCTTCAGACACGTACTCCAATCCAGCCAATCGGAACTTCAGCAGCAGACGAAATGGGCAAGTCCGTTAGGTGGACACTTGCAGAATACCCCCACTGAACTAGTTGGTGGCTGCCAACGGGCTGCCAGAACTCCACAAAGGCCCACTTTATCGCCTGATAAGCAGGCAAGCCAGGCTCCAGCAAGCTGCCTTATAGCACTGCATGTTGACTGTATTGCACCTCTATTGTGCTTAATCAAACAATAAATCACGATATAAAACCTATACAGTAAAACCTCGTTAAACCATACCCACTTAAACAGTACTTTCGTTTTAAAAATGGTAAAGTCAAATCCCCGACTCAGCGGCCATTGAACATAATGGGTTTTGTATCCGCATAAACCGTACCAGCTTATTGCCTACGTATCGGTTAACATGTAGTGTTTCCACTTTTCGTCGTGCAAACACAGTGGTGCATAGTCTCCATCGGGTGGCCCGGCAGAACAACAAGCCTCAGAGATCGGCACAACGGCCTCCAAGCGCCCTGTGTGTTTGCACGTAAAGCCACAGCAACATCATTCCGGCGCCGTGCCAGAGAGCATTGTGGCGTCGTGCAAGCGAGAACTCGCATCATGCCGAAACTCTGATACAAAAGAGTCCGGGTGCTCAGCATAGAAGAAAAATTACATTGTTCGTGCTATCAAACGTAACACGAAAAGTCGGCGCTGGCACGCGACATGGGTCTACTGTTGACTACAGTGTGTGGCATTTGGAATGCGAAGAAGTTGCTCGGCAGCGCTGCTGCGACCGCAAAGAGATGTCGGCTAGGAGGTTCGACTTTTCACCACATCGTTGCCTCTGTTGTTGCCGAAGTGTCGCCTAGCGACAGTGATAAGGATGACACAGAAAGCGACAGCACGGGCAGTTCAGGCCTGACAGTGGCAGAAGCTGCGCGTTACGTCAGCCTCATAAATGCAATCGTCGCGACGAGAACAGCACCCCGCAATAAAAAGGCGCCCCGCGACTTCTGCAACGCTACCGCGCCTTTGTACGGAGAATATGCAACGCCAACAAGGAATCTGCCATGCGTGTTTGCCGAGAAGACGGAGCTGGCTGAAAAGCTGGCTCACAGCTTCAGCAAATTTGAGACCGCTGTCATCGCTGCTAGGCCACTGCGGCATCAAACGAAAATAACACACTTGTCACGCGAAGTACATAAATACTGCATGTTTTTTCCCCTTTCATCGCACTCTCTCCAAATTCCATTTTTGACAGGTAAGTGGGCGATCTCATGCTATTTCGGTTCAGCAGTACTACCGTTCAGTATGTACTTTTTCCGAGCTCCGGCCATCTGCGGTTTAACGAGGTTTCACTGTACATATGTCGGCTTATAGGCACCTTGTAAAGCACACAGACCTCTAAGGAATGTTGAGCCTCAATGTGATGAGCATGGATATAACCAAGTATTTACCTAGCCATGATTTACAGCTTAGACCACTCACAATGTAAACGTTTATAGTGCAGAATTGGCTATAACGCAGCCTTTTCTGACTTCCGTTTACCCTCCCATAGAACTCCATATATACAGTCGACTCCCATTAATACGAAGTTCACGGGGACCGCAAAAAACTTTGAAATAAACGAACTTCCAATTAAGCACAAAACAGAAAAACAGCACTTTATTGGTAGCGAAATCGAGTATTTTCTCTAAAAAAGATAGTCGGTCATCTTGCTCTGCTTCTTCTTGCCGAATCGCGCTGCTGAAAGCAAGTTCTGCAGGCTGTAGATGTGACAGAGTGCTTCTTCCGCGTTACCTTCAGTGGCAAAGAAGCGCTCCACAAGAGCAAGGCCCGCAGCTACATCGGCAGCCTTAGGTTGCGGCTTGCCTTCAACGTCATCGTCGCTTTCCTGGGTCACTTCCTGGGGCCGAATAATCTCTACAATTTCGCTATCCGTCAGCGCACCGCACGTTTCGACCGCCTCGTCTACGGCGACGTAATCTTCAAAATTGACGTCCCCGAGAGCATCACCAAAATCAGTGCCGTCAAGCTCGCTTGTTGACGCTTCTTCCGCTGAAATTTCAGAGGCATCCTCCGAAGAAGCTGCCACAAAACCGCAAGCCCTGAAGCAGTTTGCGATTGTTTCTTGCTTCACACGATCCCATGCTCGCGCCAACATGTGGATGGCACTAAGCAGGCTCACCTCGTACTTTATGGAGCTATCCATACACAAAATCATGCGCTCGAGGAGGTGCCGCCTGTACAGGACTTTAACATTCTTGAGGATGCCTTGGTCCATTGGCTGCAAAACAGCCGTTGTGTTTGCAGGCAAAAATGCGAGGCGTATTGCACTCAAGGCTGGCACATTCACGTGAGAACTGCAGTGATCCACAAAAAACAACACCTTGCGGTTCGAAGAAGCAAACTTGCAGTCCAATTTGGTTATCCAGCTCTTGAAGATTTCGGCTGTCATCCACGCTTTTTTGTTCGACTCATAGTCCACAGGCAGCGTCTTTACGCCTTTAAAACATGAGGCTGAAATCTCGCGGTGCGCAACGCTGCCTCTGCTCATCTGAATCAGCATTACGCAACTCCCTCAAGCTACCTGGTCTACACGCCAAACCAGTTTAGCCACACTCTGGCCCCACTCTTTTGTGCTCTAGGGCAAACCACCTCAGTCGGAAGAAGTGCAGGGGTTGCCGATACAAGGTACAGTTGACCAGAAAAGTTCACAGGACACAGGATGTCAAAAAAACTGAATTCCCGCAAAGCCTGAGGACATAGCTCCAAATTCAAAGTTTGTCTGTATCATTTTTTTACATAGTGATTCATTAAACTAAATGTGCCATACCTAACAGAGTGGAAAATTCTAACTTGTAGTGGAACTTGTGTCTCGCAAACTTCAGTGGCTGAGTGTACATGTGGTATGTGCTGTGCCGTGCAAGTGCGGGAGTGTAAATCTGCTGCACCATGTGCAGCTAAGGAACCATATTTAATAACAAGCCATTTAAATTTCCATTCTTTTCATCACAAGTTCAGCTGTCGCATTGTAGCTTTGCGAACGGAACTGTTGCTTTGCCACAATTAAGCTAGAAAGATTACACCTGTATGCTTTACTGGCAGCCAGTGTTGCCAACTAGAAGTAAAACAAAAAACAGAGCATCTGAGCACTTCTTACGAGTTGTGAATGCGAGAGCATTAAAGGGGCCCTGAACCACTTTTTGTCGAAGTCAAAAAATGCATTTGAAGTTGAATTAGAAAATTTCAGAAATACCTTGCCACAAAATGTTCTTCAATGTTTTGTGTTCATCAGAAGTGGAGTTATTGGCAATCAAACATACAGTCGACTCCCGATAATTCGAAGCCGCTTAATTGGAATTTTCGGTTAATTAGAAGTGAAGTGCTGGTCCCGTCAGTTTTGCATGTAATCCTATAGAAGAAATCGCTCGATAATTCGAAGTCCTCATCCAGTAATATTGTTTAATTGGAAGTTAATTTTCAGCCGGGATCCTCGAGGTGACCGTCATTCTTGTGCAATTTTTCAAGTGTTGCAACAGTTCCGTGCTCCGCGTTGCTGTCATCGCCACCGCAGCCGCCCGCAACGCTATCCTTCTTGGAGCGGCGCGATTATTCATTGCTACGGCTGCCGTGGCCTCCGCGATCAACTCCGGCGGGAGGCGAAGCAGCTCCCGCCGGAGGCCACCCGCGGCTGCCGCGCGTGGCCGGAGCTGATCGCGGAGGCCACGCGGGTGCCATAGGTGCACGCAGCGCTGCATACTGGCAGTGGCGAGATTGTGCGAGATTAGTCTTGCAGCATGCGCAGCGTATGCGTGTCTTAGTCAAGCGCCTTTGTGCGGGAAGCTCGTAGGCTAGGTTGTTCCACGAGTGATTCGGAATTGACTGTACCTAGTCGCGCAGTTTATAGCCATGGCAAACCGTGGCTCTTATCGCACGCTCGACCTGGCAACGAAAGTCGAGGTTTTGAAGGAAGTTGAGAAGGGAGGTGCCGCCAAACAAGACATAGCATGGAAGTACGGGATCAAGCCGAACACGCTCTCTAACTACATCAAGAACAAGCGCACAATAATGGATGCATTTGAGAACGACAAGTTCAAGACTTCTCGGAAGCGAATGCGCACCGGCGCTTACCCAGAGTTGGAGAAGGCTCTGCTGGTTTGGATTAGGGAGGCCAGGAGCAACAAACTTCCTCTCAGCGGAGACATCGTTGCGATGAAAGCCCGAACGCTTGCAGCAATGTTGGGGATCGATGACTTCGTTTCGTCAGATGGATGGCTGACGCGCTTTAAAGATTGCCATGACCTGGTTTTCAAGAGCGTGTGTGGTGAAAAGGCGTCCGTTAACCAGGAAACATGCGCCACGTGGAAGGACGGAAAGCTGCGTGAATATCTCGCCGAATACAGACCGGAAGACATCTTCAATGCAGATGAGACTGCACTCTTCTATCGGCTTCTACCAGAGAAGACCCTGACATTCAAGGACGACGACTGTGCTGGGGGCAAACGCAGCAAGGAGAGAGTGTCGGTGCTGATCGCGGCAAACATGACTGGCACGGAACAATGTCTGTTACTTGTGATCGGGAAAGCCGCGAAGCCGAGATGTTTTAAAGGCGTGAAGACGCTGCCTGTGAACTATGAGGCGAACAAAAAAGCATGGATGACGGCCGAAATCTTCAAGAGCTGGATAAGCAAATTGGACCGCAAGTTTGCTGATTCAAACCGCAAGGTGTTGTTCCTTGTCAATCACTGCAGTTCTCACGTGAATGTGCCAACCTTGAGTGCAATACGCCTCGCATTTTTTCCTGCAAACACAACGGCTGTTTTGCAGCCAATGGACCAAGGCATCCTCAAGAATGTTAATGGACCAAGGCATCCTCAAGAATGTTAAAGTCCTGTACAGGCGGCACCTCCTCGAGCGCATGATTTTGTGTATGGATAGCTCCATAAAGTACGAGGTGAGCCTGCTTAGTGCCATCCACATGTTGGCGCGAGCATGGGATCGTGTGAAGCAAGAAACAATCGCAAACTGCTTCAGGGCTTGCGGTTTTGTGGCAGCTTCTTCGGAGGATGCCTCTGAAATTTCAGCGGAGGAAGCGTCAACAAGCGAGCTTGACGGCACTGATTTTGGTGATGCTCTCGGGGACGTCAATTTTGAAGATTACGTCGCCGTAGACGAGGCGGTCGAAACGTGCGGTGCGCTGACGGATAGCGAAATTGTAGAGATTATTCGGCCCCAGGAAGTGACCCAGGAAAGCGACGATGACGTTGAAGGCGAGCCGCAACCTAAGGCTGCCGATGTAGCTGCGGGCCTTGCTCTTGCGGAGCGCTTCTTTGCCGCTGAAGGTAACTCGGAAGAAGCGTTCCGCCACATCTACAGCCTGCAGAACTTGCTTTCAGCAGCACGATTCGGCAAGAAGAAGCAAAGCAAGATGACCGACTATTTTTCTTAGAGAAAATACTCGATTTCGCCACAAATAAAGTGCTGTTTTTTGTGTTTTGTGCTTAATTGGAAGTTCGTTTAATTCGAAGTTTTTTGCGGTCCCCGTGAACTTCGTATTAACGGGATTCGACTGTACCGTCATCATTGCTTCTGCTCCTTCTTCGATGATTCACATCAAAGGCTACAGCATAACGGGGTGTTCCCACAACGCTCCGCCTACTGAAAGTCACCATGGCACGCAGTTCAAATTTGAGTTTGGATGCTGAAGACGCCACTAGTATTCCTGATTTTGGCAGCTACAATGCGCTAAATGCAGTTGTCCTCAGCGAGCCCCAGTGCACTCAGCCAGTGGACTCATTGTGGCACCCAGTGGCGGCCACAATATCTGTTACGTTGCAGACTGCAGCTATATGCAACTGCAGCATTTGCCTTGTGCAGAACAGGGCTAGCTTGTGTGGTCGGGCTCATATGCTCCTGTGTGGCTGTGCTACGGAGTGCAGACCAGCTTTTAAGGCGCTATCAATAGTTCATTACGCAGCAAAGTCTGCCAAGGCATCTAACCAGGAGTGGCCAGGAGTGAGTGCGCACTGGCAAGCGTGCGTGTGGTCTGATCTCAAGTTTTGCGTGGTTCCAGGCTAGCTGAGTGTTCAAAACTAGTCAAAATTAATGAGACCCGACGTCTCTGACACCAATAAGCAGGGTGGCCAAATTTAATTCCGCGTGGTGGCCAAGCATCAGCAGACGATAGTCGGCTTCTTCCAGAAATCCACAATTATCGAAATTTGAACGCAGATTTTCGCTTACTTCAGCCTGTTTATTAAACCGCTTTAGCAAGTGTACGCAGTAACAGTAGGAAGAAGTGCATTGGTCCAAACACCCTTTTTGATTGATGTCAGCTATTGGCCACGCAGCAGCCACGTATGGGAACCTGCTGTATTATGCAATAAAGCATCCAGAGGAGTGAAGAGCATGCTTCTGTTGAAAAGAGTGCATTTCAGAGAAAAGTGACTTTGTGTTCCATTTGCGATATCCATGCGCTGCGCATGACTGCAAAATTTGGCTGAGGTGTTCACAGCAACGGAGGGCCCCTTTAATGTCCAATTAAACGCTGCTGTGCAGTCCTGTGAGTTATGAGCTCCTTTTGGGCAAGTGAGCGCATTGAGACACTTGGCCAACGCCTCCTAGATAGCACACGGCTGGTGCACTTGGATCCATGAAGTCATACCACCTTGCCAAACTTCCATAAAATCTAATGGGGATGCTCACAAGTAAGCCACAGTGATTTTGACGGCACCGCTTTTGTCATGCTGGGCTTGGCAATGGAAATTTCAGCCAAAGTAGCACGATGTCATAAAGCACAGTGCACAGGCCTGCTATCTAGGAGGCGTTGGCTCAGCATGTTTTGATTTGGCCTTACCAAGGCGCAGTTAGAATGCAGGCAAGAGCTTGTGCAGACAAGGAATGCGAGGGTGACGTGCCGTCACGGTAATGCCCTTCCCCTCATGCAACACCTGGCCCAGTATAGCAGCAGCAGGTGAACTCTTTTGCCTGCGCTACTCCGTCAAGGTGCGCTCGTGGTGTGGTGTCACAACCAATGAACATTTAGATGCCATTTTTTGCTTGTCCAGACGACAGATGCTGGCTTCCTTGCTCAATGGGCCATTTGATGCTTTCACACCTAAACCAGCAGGTCGACACCTCAGAAAACTCTAAAATCCAGAATATGAGCACCTAAATTCACTAACTGCAGACAATAATTAGAATCACATTCAAAACATATTTTATTGTGTCTGAAAACAAAGTAGAAAAAAGTTATGTTGGGCAGAAAAGTCTGTTTATTATTTGTCCATAATGGGATAAAAGATATCAGTTATCAATATTAATAAGCACTTTGTTTTTGCAACTGTGAATGGCGAAAACATATTGCAAAACAAAACTAAAAAAAAAAAAGATGCTTCCCTGAACTATAATCACTGGTCGAACGTGAAGTTAGAACTACCAGCTACTGATTCCGTGCCTCTGATTGGTTCAAAATGGCGCCATTACAGGAGTGTCAATGTCGAGAATAGCACCCATGGAGGAAGAAATACGAGGCACGCTATTTGTTTGTTTGATTACCTTCAGGGCCTGTAGGGCATTACAGAACGGAGTGGGAACATTAAGTAGAAAAGAACACGAATACAAATATCAGGTAACATGTTTAGGTACATTCTTAAAACCATTGGGATCCATAATTGATACAATGGAGGTGGGTAAGTGGTTCCAGTTATTAAAAGTTTGAGGAATGAAAGGATAAAAGTGGTGGTTAATGTGACGAGGAACACTTTATGACGATGATGGATGCGAGCTATGAATGAAGCATGGGAAATTTGTAGATGATAATCGCCATTCCCTCTTACTTTCAAAGAGGCATGCTTAAGTGTCATGTTTGTGAAGCATGGAGCACAAATTATTATTAAAAATCTTAAGCATTTAACTGCTGAAAAAGAAGCCAACATTGCATGAAAACTGCTAAAAAACCCGCCACCCGCAAGCGAGCAATGTTTCCTGCTAAGCAGCCTAGAAAGTGCTAAATTTAGCAGGAAAATGGCTAAATTGGCACCACTGCTGGCAGCAGCTTATATGAAGTGAAAAATGATATGCAGCTTCTCCCTGGCTATAGCTGGCAGTGGCATGCACCCACTCTGAACAAGTTCACCTCGTAGCACACTCGCAAAGAAAAGCTTGCATGCTGCTGCTTGCAAGATTGCAGGCATGCAAGCTCCTATTGAATTTTCATAGCAAGGCAGTGGGTCATCTTTTGCAACAATTATCTCTCTCTTTCTCTTGTTGCACCTTTTATTATCGCTTTGTACGTGATTTAACTTGGCCACTTGGTTTAACGGAAGGAAAAGAATCCTTAGAAAATGCGGTACAGGCAGCAATCTGCTTTACAAATTTCTTTCCTTGCCTCACTACAAAAATCTACTCTGGACATGTGACGAGAACACAGAAGAAATGGCCATCCCGAATGTTACTGTGCTTGGCAGCTACGAGATGGAAAACTGGTCAGTCGCAGTTTCCGTATGTCTGCAAGTCTGTTACACTTAGATGTGTTTGCATGCAGTGGCACTGGCATCAGTGTTGAATTAGGCATCGTCTAACTCCTGTCTAGGCGACAGTGCCCGTTCACGGGTCAGGTGGGGGCCTCATGAAGCGGAAGTGGTTTCATCAGCTTAGCGGTGTTAAGGCCAACCTGTGATGGAACAGATGTGGGCATATTGAAGCTCGCACAAAGCACATATGTCATCAGGCTTGCCTGTGGTTGGGGGCAGAGGGGTCAATGGGGTGCAAACAAGGTATGCATGAAGATGTTGAAGGGTTGCGATTCGTGAGATACTATAGGAGATGGGGGTTGACTTAGGTTGTACACAGGTCTCAGGCTTCTGTGGAAGGTTGACATCGGAGTGTGAGCTGCTTGGTGTAGTGCACTTGACTCATGATTACCATGAGTCTGTCACTTTTTGAGTAGATATCATTCTTGAAGTGCAAGACTGAGAAAAAGGCTACAGTCAAACCTCTATATAAGGAACTTCAATATGATGAGATTCTTTATACAACAAAGTATTTTACTTTTAACTTCTTGCCAGTAGAACGCCATGCATTTTTAACCTCAATATAATAAAGTGAGTTTGTACACAATTTCAATATAACAAACTTCACTGCCGACACGAGGGAATACCGAGGCGATAAATGAAAACTGCCACGGACACGGATAGGTTGAATTATAGGCAGTTGCTTGCAAATGCACCTCTTGAATCATATGTCGATTGGCTCAGAAAGGCTGCCAGTAGTGACGAAATCAGCTGGTCATGGCTTCTGAAATCTCACGGCATACGCTGCCTATTGCAGAGCTTATAACTGGTCAGCACAGTGTTGGCGTAGTGCATCGGGCATTCATATCGACGCTTTTGTGCCACTTATAGTTTTGGGCTGCTATATTGTAGCATTGCCTTCTGCTGGATTCTATGGCAGTCTTATTGCCCGCAGCTCGTGGCCAGCTGATCCCGGCTGATGCTGGTGGAGTGTCACTCTGGCTATTGACAAAGCGTGAAAAGGCATCAATGAAATTGTGCTTATTATGGAGTTTCTATTAGAGAATCGTGTGTTGCCCAGGGAAGTCGAAGGCAGCTGCTACGAAGGTCACTAAGAATAATAATAATAATAATAATAATAATATTTGGGGTTTTACGTGCCAAAACCACTTTCTGATTATGAGGCACGCCGTAGTGGAGGACTCCGGGAATTTTGACCACCTGGGGTTCTTTAACGTGCACCTAAATCTAAGCACACGGGTGTTTTCGCATTTCGCCCCCATCGAAATGCGGCCGCCGTGGCCGGGATTTGATCCCGCGACCTCGTGCTCAGCAGCCCAACACCATAGCCACTGAGCAACCACGGCGGGTGGTCACTAAGAAAGTTTATAATATGATGCAGCCAATGGTCACACTTTGTTTGTTGCAAGTTCTAAGCTGACAAAACAAACCCTTTACTTTAATTCTGTACTGTATCAGTGCAAAATACTCTCAATGCTGCTGCAGTCTTAAAACAAAATACCAGGTAATTTGGCACTATAATTTTGCATGTGGTCCGAGTGTGGATCAGTGTCTGGACAAAATGACTACTGTGCTGGGTGATGATTGCCCTCACTGCATGACAATATTCAGATGTTGTATTGGGAGTTCCATCCAGAGAGGAAATTTCAACATGGAAGATGCTCCAAGGTCAGGACATCCCATTTTATATGCCTCTGAGGAGAACATTGCTGCCGTGCTAAAGATGCCCGAGGCAGACAGGTGTGTGACCTATCACGAAAAGAGACTGAATCTATCCTGCACCAGCAATTCATTCTATTTTCCATGAACACCTAGAAATAAAAAAAGGCTTCACTTTGGGTGCATCATGCTTTGACTGACAAGCAAGTGGCACGTGTTTCATGGTGCATGAGGTGCTTAATAAGGTCGAAAATGGAACTTATCAGGATGTCAAAAGCACAATAACAGGTGATGAAACATGCCCACAAAGGCCCAGAACAAAGTCTGGGTTTTTGAAGGCAAAGCCACAGCTGTGGCCGGCAGAAATCAAGATCTGTGAAAAAGGGAATGGTGTTTTTTTTTTTTAATTGTGTGTGCGTGTGTGCGTGCGTGCGTGCGTGTGTGTGTGTGTGTGTGTGTGTGTGTGTGTGTGTGTGTCTTGGAATGTTGACAACTAGACATGCAGAAGACAGTCAGAGAAGTGGTACATGAAAAAAATGTGTGCCCAGGTTAATGTGTTCCATATACAATTGTCCATACTCAAGGCTTAACATGCGACTTCTGCGCCTCATCAATGCACCCACTTATGAAGCTTGCATTCATTATTTGGCTAGTACTAGGCTTGAAGCTGGCGCAGAATCCTCTGTACAGTTGAGACCTCGCTCCATGTGACTTGAGTCATTCCCTCATGTAACGAACTGGCCGAAAGAAAATGGTTTTCTGATGAGGATCTTCCGAGGGCTTAGGATGCACTCAGCTACCTGAATAAACGTGGAGGGGCTGGTTCTTCAACAATTGGCACCAAAGAATGCAGAACTATGAGGGAACGTATTTTGAGTGAATGTAAAAAATTATCATATTGTAAAACCTTCCAAGTGATTTGTGTATGCTTTACAGTTAAATCCCACTACAATGAAATTGACAGGGCACACAAAAATTTGGTTGTCGCAGAAATTCATTGTCGTGATATCAAATACATAGACAACATGTGACTCGCTGATGAAAAAAGCAAGGTTTAATTCCAAAAATCGGTCGGTTCAACTTGTTTGCACTTCTTGCCAAGCGATGGCACAACACGACTCTCACATGCTGCCAGCATCAGCATCATCGTCTGGGACCCGATGCAACGCCTGATTGTATCGAATGCGTTCATGACC
The DNA here is from genome assembly GCF_050947875.1 of Dermacentor variabilis. Classification (NCBI taxonomy): domain Eukaryota; kingdom Metazoa; phylum Arthropoda; class Arachnida; order Ixodida; family Ixodidae; genus Dermacentor; species Dermacentor variabilis. Next base: position 20,131,494 of record NW_027460280.1, read on the forward strand.
TGCGATGTAGTCGGTGGTCCGGGCTAATGTTGCGCGGCTGTTTCATCTTTGTCCGACAAAACACAGTCTTCCGAGATGCTCTTCAGGATTTCTTGGTCTGTCAATTCTTCGTGCACCACCACGCACAAGTCGGCTTGGATGTACTCATTGGGATGTACATCAGCGGGCACATCTCCACTTTCCTGCAGGACTGCCCATGCGGCTACGACTTCATCAGATGGCGACCCATCTCCATCACTACTTTTCGTTCTCGGCAGCCTGTGCAGTGAACCCAGCATGGCGCCAAAGCAGTTGCAGATTATGGCGTTTCTTGTTGCGCACCATGAAGCGGCAATCATTTGGAGCGCCATAAAGAGGTCCACTTTTGTTTTGTGGCCCAACTGTGCATGTTCAGAAGCAGCCTTTAAATAAGGTGCTCACGGTAGGGGCCCGCTTGATGCTCTGGATAACCCCTTGATCGAGGGGTTGAATGATAGAGGTGCAGTTCGGTTGGAAAAACATTTAACTGCACGTTTTCCAGCTCAGCGCCCTCTATGATGTGGGCGGAACAATTTTCTAAAAGTAGACAAACCTTTCGGCCTTGCCTGCTCATGTCCCAGTCGAAGGCTTTGACCCACTCTCCGAAAATAGCCCGTGTCATTCATGCCTGAGTGTTAGCCACATACTTCATGGGAAGGCTCCGATTTCCTTTGAAGCAGTGTGGTTTAGCACTTTTTCCGGTGACCAAAAGTGGCCACTTGTCCGAACCGTCCATATTAGCGCCCCGGAGCACGGTTATTCTATTCTTGCCTCTGTGGCAGCGCAGCCCCTTAATATCCAGGCTCCTGGTAGGCAGCATCTCGTAGAAGAGCCCTGTCTCCGATGGTGCATAACCATTCAGGATGCCTGAGAGGCTGGCCCACGTCCACACAGTGGCACCATCACTATCCACCAAAGTGGCTTCACCACACAAGACGATGATGCTGTGGCATGACTTGAATCGGTCCAGCCAACCTACGCTGTCCTTAAAGTCATCTATTCCTAGCATGCAGGCATAATCCAGCGCTTTTTGCTGCACAATATCACCACTAAGGGCGATTTTCTTGGCCCGCACCTCCACGAACCAGGCGTAAACTGCCTTGTCCAATGCCTCGTGCACTGGCTGAGTCAATTTCTTGTGCTTCGCTGATGTCCCTGAAGCTAGTGCTTTGGCTATAGCATCCTTGCTGTTCAGTATTGTTGAGAGCTCGCCAGAATTCCAAATTCTTCCGCGATGACTGATTTTTTACTTATGTTTGCAGCTTCATCCTGGGCAATAACTTGAGCCTTTTCTCTTCTAGCAACAAAAACTTGCGTTTCTTTGTCAGCTGCAACATGCTTCAGCCTACGACCCAACAGCTTCGAGCGACAATGACCGAATGGTGTGCAATCGTCTGTTGTCACACGTGCGTCGCCCGAACACCTCGTCGCACCATCCGGGATTTGACCTCGCAACCCCTACTTCATATAGTAATTGGTGGTGTACACCGGAGCCATTTTCACGAAACCTTGTAGAAAATGAGTGATTAGAAATACTATAAAAAATAAAATGATTACGGGCATGTTATTTGTACGCGCACCATTTTCCTAACCAATGTGACCCAAAGCGTTTCCTTGGAGCTCAGATGCTCCTTCATAAGAGCGCGTTGCATCGCTAATGCGGCATGGCAGCTTTCTGTTTTGTTTACATTGCGTCATGGCACAAGCAGCTCCAGTTTGTGTATTTTTTTTTTTATGCTATCAAGGTCAATGGTTTGTCAAGACATGAAAAAACTGTTTTAGGGGTTTCGATGAGCTACAGTTTAAATAATTTTGCTCACATCTGCTCTGTAAAAACTTGGTTTAAGTGAAAATGTGTCTGCAAAGTAGTTTGTTTTGGAGGGAATTTCGATGCATTATGTTCTATGGGACATTTCCACATGGGACACAGGTAAGGCAGAGCAGGTTCAATATACACCTTCATTTCATATACAGTGGGAACTGTGCAGAAAAGTTCTACAGAAGTAATGGGGTGAAGCTCGCTTCCAGTGTACGCCTGGTGTTCCCCCACCTATCTCGCAAAAAAATCTTGCAAAATATTTTTTGTTTCTATTGAATATCCATATTCTTAATGTATTTTGTATATTTCTATTAAAAATAAATTTGTACTTCGATATTTTTATGTTGCGTCAGTCAATCCTTTTTTCCATTGGAACTTGAGGAGGCCTAGCGTTACTGTTCACAGGATCAATTATCCTCTGATTTGTTCTCCATTCAAAGCAAGCATTGCAGTGAATTGTGTCGTCTATGCAGATTCTGAATTTGAACCAGGCATTAAAGGATGGCAAGTCTCCCGTGCAGTTGGTCCAAATGCCAGCAGTCATCGTGGAGCGGAGCAGCCGACGACCAGGTGCTCGTGGTCGTATCAAGTCGCTGAATGACAACTTCATCCAGAGCTTCCAAAACAAGGCCCCTTTCTTCTCTTGGTGCTGACACCCTAGGCGGGGGTTGTGACTTAAAAGCACATTGGGTTTATCTTTCTCCTCCTCGTGGCTTTTTGTATTTTTTTCTTTGATGTAATTTTTAAGACAATAAAAACTAACATTTGGGGCCATCGATGGGGGTGCGGCAGCTCAACCTGTGTGTGCTCTGTGGGTGCTAAATTCTCCCCCCTCCCCCAGCACCCTTGCCACTTTCTGTGACATTTAAGTTGCTGCTTACTGCTAGTCATTTTCAAGCAAGCGTCCTGTATTGCATGAAAACTAAGTTTCATTTTCTACTGCAATTCCAAGTTGTCTGGAAGGCATTTAAAGATAATGTGCACACACCCTACAATAATGCCTCGAATGCACAATGTAGGTTACCTGTATGTTAAAAACAGATTTTGGCACAAACAAAAAGTAGGCATAAAAAATTCTTGCGGACTACGGGAAATTTAAACCTCTGCCACTGTGTGCTGAGATTTTGCCCTGAGGCTTAATAATTCACTGAGGGATGGAAGATTTGGTTAAACATGTGCAAGGCGAGTTATATCTGCTATTTGTATTTTTTTTTTTATGGTGCCACTGGAGATTTTCTTTAATGACACATTAGCAGCAGTGAGCATTGTACGATAACGGTATATTATATTCACTAATTTTGTTTGTTGCGTTAAGGCACATATTGTAATTGTAAAATGGTCAGTATTAAGGCATGCCCACTTAGGAGTTGCGAGACTATCACTATAACACTCCCAACCATGTACTGAAATGACTTCCGTGTGCGATGTACCACTTTCCTTCGAAGCCTACCTTGTGCATTGTGGGACAAAACATTGTGGTAGAATTCCTATGTATTTTGTGCCAGGATTTGGGTACACATACTTCAAACTAGAGTGGGCATGCAAATTCTGACTGGTTTGAGCTGCATGATTGCAACATAAGCTCTAAGGTAATCGGAAGTGCATTAGTGAATATATTGCTGAAAGAAAGGCACCATCTCCACTATACTTTCTTTGAGAAACAACCTTCATTGGAACAGCTGGTATAGCACAAACTAAGCAAGTCAAATTTTATGAATTGCTGAAGTGATCTTGAATTTGCTTGAACCCTATTACAATGCCTTCGAGCATGTCTTTTTTTTTTTTTTTTTTACCTATTTGGCGTTTCATTAAAGGAGTAGTTGGACAGAGTTGTAGCTTCATGCAGAAGCCATTATATTGTGTACTGTGTTTAATGATTCTAAAGTGTTAAGAGCCTATTACGGCTTTGTTTTCGCCCAATTTTTACGACAATATTGTATTTTTTTGGTCCACATGGTGCAGTAAAACACTACATCGCTGTTTGACATAGGCATCTGGACTTCGCCGATATTCAGCAAAACACAGCACAGAGATGACAGGGTGCACAAATGGCAGCGATTTTATTTTTTTTTTCCACACAAAGCAGACAAGTCAGGATTCCAAGTGCCTTATTGAATTATGTGGGCCAAAAAGTGCAATCTTGTTGTGAAGTATCAGTGCAAACAGCAGTAAAAGTAAAATATTTTTTATTTCTTATAAAGTGCAGGTCGCTTTGGTGCCATGTACACAGACCTTTCATTCATTTGTACATGTTTTGTGTATGAAGGACTGCTCTAAAGCGTAAGCAGTAACTTTCTCAACATCTAAGCAACATCCTGTCAAAGTGCACTACCTTGTAAAGCCAAAGACCATATTTAGACGCAGTAGCTATCTTCAGGTGTGTGAGCTGCTGCATCCTCTGTGGCTGGACTGAATGCACAACTGACTGTGCGCATGCCAATGTAGCCATAACCTGTGCTGCTGCACATTGATGTAGCTTCCCTTCATTGGCACTGCCTCTTTGCCAACAGTGGGATCAGTGACTTAGAGCGATGCATTTATTTTTGTTCAAAATGCATCGTGAATGGCAATTGTGATGTGGTAGCAGCTGTCTGAAGAAGGGAATGTGTGCTACATCAATGCCTTGAAATTGTGCAGCAAACGGTAAAAAGCCACCAATAGCAACTGTGGTATGCTTTGATGTGTATGTTCCTGATTTGCTGAGTGATGTTGTTTTGGGTTGTAGTTCTTGGGAACATGAAGCAGTGGTGACACAAGACTTGTGGAGCCGCTGCCTTTTTCTTGAATTATTGTAGTCCTTCAGTTCTCAATATCTTGGAAGGTGTGTGTGCCGAAACTTATTTGGAATTTGTTTTATTGCTACTTGTGGGAGATACGTTTCAGTGAACATTTAAAGGGAATCACCGACTGCTAGTATTTAAGAAGTGTGCATTTTTGGAAAAAAATGCATTGTTTTTATTTTGCTAAATAAATATGAAGTTTGTTGTTATTCAATAAAATATGGCACCTGTAAAGCTGTTCAATCTTGACTTGCATGCACATAGCAGAATATGAAGCTGTCTCAGTCAGTGCCATGGCCACCACCGCAAGCCTGTACAATAACTTCAGGCACCGAGAACACAATGGCATGCTTACACCAGAAACAAGTTAATGTGCAAGAAACAAGGCATGGAGAGGATGTGCGCCAGGTTTAATCAACACTTCGTACTGCAGCAGTTTTTTGGAATGCAGAAGCTACAACAATTAAATACTTGGCAGCCTTAGGATGTCCTCTCCTGTCTTTAGCAAAACGATAGAAAGGGTAAAGAAACTTATTCTACAGTAGTGAACAAAAAGATACAATATTTTGCACTTGGGTCCCGTGAGCTAAGCTGCTTGAAATGTTTGTGCTATGTTATGCCAGACTGCTAGCCTAGGGCAAAAGTCTAACATGCACTGCCTTTTTATTGGAGCCATTACAGCACAATGTATCGCCAGGAAAGCGTATATATCAACCAGTATGTGAAACTAGGTGCATGGGGCGATATAGGTGGAGGTTAGCTGATCAAAGGCTTGGCCATGCTACTACAGGTTTAATATAATATGAGACGAAAAAAAAAAACTTGCATGCATCCATAGAAACCTTATGGCACCATCTATAACTAACATGTTATTTGCGCTGAGCAAAATCAGTTTTAGAGGAAAATTCAGGAACATGGATGAAAACGCCAAATAGATGGCTGAAGTGCAAATAAAAGAGTACCTCTGAAGCATGTACACAGAACGGAGGAAAAGGTGAAGAAAGTTGGCAACCAAGTGCAGGGTAATTGAAAGTGCAAATAGACTGGTACAAAGAAAGGTGAGGGGTTATGGGACCTTGCAACGGACCTGGGACTGTACCTGATCACTAAGCCGGCTTTCCCCACCCGCTGTGGCACGTCTACGTGCAGGGACTCTACACCCGACCTAACTTTTGTCAACAACTCGAAACAAGCTAGTTGGGAAAACTCGGGCACCCATCTAGGCAGCGACCACATATATCATACACATAGGTATGCCGAAACATGAGACTAGAACCTTTCGGTGCACGGACTGGGACCTTTTTAGGAAAGTTAGAGCGAAGAGACTACAATCGGAACCGATAGAAGCGGGCAGACAGTCCTTGCAGACCTGGATCAACCAGCTCGAAGAAGACTTCAGGGAGGCCACTAAAGAAATTAAGACCGAAGAAAACATAGAGAGCATAGACAGTAGGCTCGCCAAACAATCCATCCTGCAAAGATGGAAAACACAAAGACTGAACCGAAAGCTCAGGAAAAAGATAGCGTTGCTAAACAGACAGATCGAGGAGCATTCGAGAACGCTCATGAAACAACAGTGGGACGAAGTTTGCCACTTGGCAGACGGCAGAATCAAACATGGAGGCAGTTGGAACATCCTTAAACATCTATTGAACGAGAGCGACACTAAGTCAAACAAGAGAACCGCAATTGCAAAACTGGTGCATCAATTCAGCTAGTACACGACTCGGGAGGTAGTCATGAGACAGCTCGCGGACAAATATCTCCTGCTCAAACAACCGGGCGATAGCGACGAACCCGTGGAGTACATGGGAGGACCGTGCGAGGAAATGGACCGCGATTTCACCGAGGGTGAGGTACGGGCCGCCCTCCATGGTCTCTCTAGTAGATCGGCAGCCGGACCCGACGGTATTACCAATAAACTTTTAATGAATCTAGATGATTAGTCGATCACTTTCTTGACGGATCATTTCACCGAGTTGTGGAGAAAGGAAGACTATCCGAAGGAATGGAAGATTGCCAACACCATATCTTCATACCAAAACCGGGTAAACCGCTCCATCTGGATAACCTACGTCCAATCTCGCTTACATCGTGCATAGGTAAAGTTATGGAATACGTTATTCTTAACAGACTCACTAGATACGTCGAGCAAAATGACATACGTATAACGTGATCGGTTTCCGCCCCGGACTATCGACTCGGGACGCCATGCTCCTGATCAAACACCAGCTAATACACGTTAGCCCGGTGCACGCGAGAGCGATTCTGGGACTAGACGTCGAAAAAGCTTTTGATCGCATAGAGCACAAGGCCATCCTCGAGGTCCTGTCCGAGCTGGGGTTGGGCGAGAGGCTATACAACGTTGTCAAGGCGTTTCTGGGCAATAGGCAAGCGAGCCTCACGCTAGGAGAACTAAAATCGAAGGTGATGAACCTGGGAAACAGGGGCACCCCGCAAGGGGCCGTACTTTCGCCCATGTTATTTAATCTAGCAATGACCAGAGTCGCGAGGAAACTGGAGAGTATAGAAGGTATACACTTTGCAATATACGCCGATGACAAACCATATGGAGCGCCAACGGTAACGTAGGCCAAACGGAGACCAGACTGCAGGAGAGCGTACACGCCGTGGAAAGCACGCTAGGCGAGATGGGACTCAACTGTTCGGCGGCAAAGTCGGAGCTTTTGGTCCTAAAACATCGGCGCAGGGGTCGAAGACCCAGGGCCTACGTCCCCGGGGAGGAACCCAAGATTATCTTACGCTGTCACGACGGATCCGCGATCAAGCAGGTGGAAAAGATTAGAGTTTTAGACTTCCAAATAGCAGCGGGAGGTACCAACCTCAATGCCATTCAACACATTTCAAACAAGACGGACCAAGTCATCAAGTTACTAAGGAGATATCAGCAACAGACACAGAGGCCTGGATGAGGACAGCGCTCCAAGGCTAGTGCACGCCTTCGCTCTCTGTCACTTCACCTACGTGGCAGGTCTATTTAAATGGTCGCAGGCCGAGCTGAACAAGCTCAACACTATGATCAGAAAGTTAGTGAAGGCTACCCTAGGTATACCCATCAGCACCTCGAAAGTGAAGCTCATGAACCTATGCGTGCACAATACGATAGAAGAGATGGCGGAAGCGCAACAGATGGCGCAGCAGGAAAGACTGACGAAAACGCGAGCGGGCAGGCTTATAGACCTCAGACTGCCCAAGCGGCGCTGCGAAAAAACCCATCACCAGCGCCCCCATCGCAGTCTTGGCATGAACTGAGTAGTGCAAGGAGAGCTGTCCGCAAGCGAAGGTGCATAGGCCACAATGGACCCTTCTCTTTCATTTGTGTTGGGGTACAGTTTCCTAAAAATCAAGGACCTGGAAAGCTTCTTCCGCCCATCCACGCTACGGAAAGGAAGCGCAGCAGGGCTAAGTACGTGTATAATATAAAATAAAGTCTCAAGTGTTATTTCGGCGTGCTGCAACTCGCAAGTAGAGAGAGCATCAGGGTTGTCTATAGGCATATCAGCATAAAAATCTAAGCATTTCAAAATGGTTCAAATTGAATATGTCCTGAACACAAGACTTAAGTATCTCCTATATTTTTATGTATTTTATAGTAATGTTTTGTCTCGCAATTATTTACAGAGTAAATCCTTTCATAGCCTTTTCCAGGGTAGCAAACAGAACACGTTTTCGAAGGCAGCAAACAGCGTGCAATCATAACGAAAGTAAGCTTCCTACAGTGCCTACGCGCTGCATCTTTCTTTCTCGCAGGAGCTACAGCATCGCTCAGTACCTTAATTTGAACTTTTCGCAGACCCTTCGAGCAACAAGCGCGCACAAATAAATGTAAATAAACGCGAAATATTTTTCTTTACACACGTGCGTTACTTCGCAATTACACATCTAGTGCTGCTACAGCAACCTTATTGCTCACATTTGAAAAACGTAGTCTAACAGGCTCAGCGCACTGCGGAGCTTGCTTGCTGTATCGGCGCAGAACATACAAAATACCCAAAGTAGAAATGAGCTCGCGATACAACGATGCTCTAGAACAGGATTTTGAATTCATAAACGAACCAAAATGTTTGGTTAAGCTGACCTGCCAAATCTCTCCATTCCACTTGTTGAGATATCGATAGCACATAAGCAGGATGGTTCTCAACGTTGTTTTTTCTGTTACCAGCGAAGTGGCGGCTGCAGATTCTTGAGTTTTCGCTTGGTTACCACGGTCCTCCGTCAGGGCTACGCAACATAATTACAGAAGAACAAAATTTTCGCACTTTCTCATGCGAGCCGCTTTGTTGTGGGGAATGCAAGTAATCCGATTACCCAACAAGTTGACCGGCCCGTATCCAGCGCTCTCGCCTTTCCCCTTCATACGATGGCGATGGAAATCGGCAAAACTGAACGTTGTTATTCCGTCCTTCACGTTCATGGCAATTTACAACACAACAGTAGCGTCGATTGCGGCGTTTCTTCGTAACGCGCGAAGCTATCCCGGTTGCCGTCGTTTCCGCCATCAGAGTGAGCCTGCAAGCGCGGCCCGTCCGACTATCGTAGAAATCCATAGCTCTCTGTCTGGGTGTTAAATGCGCAAAACACTCGCAATATGGACCAAAATGTAGTTAAATCGTTGTTTCGCAGTCTCTAGCTGCATAGGCAACTTAGCAAGGGAGTCGGGCTTCGCACTACTCAATTACTGCCTCTTCGCACCGGCAGGTGGCGCTACGCGTCTCGCAAAACTCCAGAGTCTGACGTCCATACTCAAAGCGATAGGAACAGACCCCAATAGATCGATGAACCCGAAGGAATCCGAGGTAGAATTGAGCGCGAACCTTAGAGACGCGATCATAAACCACCCCCCTCCTGAGAACTATGCACCCGGAACACAATGTTAGCAGGAGAAAAGCGAGAGCGAAAGCTTTGTTGAAAGAAATTGAACAGCTAGGACAACAGGCGGCCCTTGTAGACGCTGCCTGGGTCAAAGGCAAAGAGGCCTACACCGCCGTGGTGGTCGACAGCCGGGGCGAGGTACGGGACGCCATCACCATCTTCACTAAGGATTCCAAGGTGGCGGAGCAAGCCGCGATTGCTCTAGCCATCAGGAACCGTAAATGGTCCTTCATATATAGCGATTCCAAAGCAGCAATTAAGAGCTTTGACAAAGGCTATGTAGCTGGGACTGCGGCTAAAATTATCGACAAGATCGAAGCTATCAAAACTGAAATCCGATGGTTTCCTGCACATATGGGACAAGTGGACGAGACTCGGCCCAACCTCAACGAGGTTACGAACGACCTGGCACGAGGACTTGCTTGCCGTGCCGGTCAGAACCGAAGCGACGCCCACTACCATTCCGGGGAGCATAAAGATCACTTACTAACTTACAACGACATCACTAAATATTACTACTTGGGGCGCAGGCAATTCCCACTGCCACACGTAAGATTGAACAGGGCTCAGGCAGTCACGCTACGTTTACTGCAAACCGGGACGTACCCCACTCCGTATTTCATAAATAAAATTCACCCCGAAAGAGAAATTAGGAAAGAATGTAACGTGTGCGATGGCATCATTGACATCAGACATGCTGGCGGGCTGTCCCGCGACTCTCGCCGACCCCAAAGAAAAATGGCTTTACTGGCACAAGATGATGTCAAGCTCTTCTTATCAAGATCAACTACGGGCTGTCCAGAAGGTCCACGATGACGCCATAAGGCTCGGCCTGGCGGTGCCGACGTGGACGCGGCCCGCCTCGGTCTGAAAAGACCGGGCTTCAGGACACTAATAAAGTTTTGTGAATGAATGAATGGAGGAAGAAAAGCATTTTCCTTCATGCTGGAAGACTAACGACAAATCGTCGCCAGGCGCAAGAGGGCAGTCGAAGCCAAAGTGTTCCTGGACTAAGGAGCCTTCCCACTTCCGGGTGATACCAGGCCTCACTCGGGACGCTGTTCAGTTCAATGAACTTTGCTTCCTCTCTCGCGTCTTTCTCGTTACGATGGGTAGGTGTGCCTACCGGACTAGTTCACTGCTTCTCCGTGTCGTGACAGCAGAAGTGGCGCTGCGGTCAGAGGCATGTCGCGAAGCGCGGGTCGTCTGCTACTCAGCCTATTGTTTTCACAGTAAAACCTGGAAAAACAATGGTTAAATTGAGAGAGCCTGTAAAAGTGTGATGTTTCTTGCTGCAATGAGACCTTTTCAAAAGCGGTCATTTATATTGTCTGTTAAAGGGGTCCTGGATCCCTCTGGCTTGGTGAAACGAAAGCCTGCGGAGAGTTTCGCAGCTTCGAACATCTCTGCCAAATTTCCCAGTCATGCACTGCGCGTGGAGCTTACAAGTGGGGCGCGAAATCGCCTTTCTCGCGGATGCTCTTTATTCAACAGAAGCCGGCTGTTCACTCTTTTCTAGACCCTTTATTTTGTAATACAAGCTCCTGACAGTGAAGTTGAAGATGATGAAGTAATGCGGCTAAACCCACGGTGGTACACTCTCAAAAATGTTTACACCCTTTGGGTCTCGTCCCACACTCTTAAGCAAAATCACACCCTTTTGCCACAACAATAATCGCAATCTGTCTTGTCCGCATTTAACGAGGCGAGCCCGGTACTTCCCAGTAACCATGGAGGAAGGAAACAGAGGAGAGGCCCTACCCCCTCCGACTGCTAGGAGAAAAGTGTGGAGGAAATGACGTAGAAGGTTCTCTTTTTTGCTCATTTTTTATTTCTTTGCCGTAGCGGCCACGCCTTTCGGGCCACAATGACGGCTTTGTTTTGGTTCTGTGCGCTCACACGTGTTGCTCCTTAGGTTTCGTACCGTGGCAAAGGCGCCGTGCGGGCAGCTTTTGTTGGACTGCGTTACCTGCACCGTGCTCTCCCGGATGTTGCTGTGGCCAGGTGGGACAGGAGGAATTAAAGTTCGTCAAATGAACGCGAACGCAACGCTGTACACTATGTACCGTGCCACGGCAATGGCAACGGACGAAGCAGTATCCGCGGGAAATATAGCTCTTTTGGCGGAATCATATGCTAACGTGCCATCGCAGGCCGACACCGATGAGTTTCAGAATCTGTACAATGAACGCCTTGCAGGTCGGTGATTCCTGCTTTTGACAGCGTATATGGTGCATTTGCGGCACGTAGACGTACATTATGAATACGTAGTTTGTGTTCAGTAGCAACTTGCTTTTGTGCATATTAAAACACATGTTGCTTAACTGTTGCTTGTTCCTCACAGTACTCGCGACAGCACGAAGTCTTTTAAGTAGAGCGCGTTCGAGGTTCATGCACACGGGCACAGGTGTACCTCAATGGGGCTCTTGCATTGCCCAGGGGGCGCTGCGATAATAGTGCTAAAAAGCGCCCTCTGTCCTGCACTGGGTAGTACCAAGCTCGGTCGTCTGCTTCGGAAAGCACGTTTCCAATATGGACCCACCACTTTCGGTTTTGTTGTACCACGGCTTGCAGCGAATATCGGGCGCCGAAGATTTTTTCAGGGATGGCACGCTGCGTAAAGTCAATAAATTATGCAACGCCGCATACGTGTACGCCGTTCAAGAAATACGCGGCGAAGTGTCGCGTAATACGCGGCGAGCACGGTGTCAATCGCAAGTGATCGAAGCGAGTCGCGTACGAAGTTGAACTTCAGGTAATGTTTGCACGCTGCTAAATTCAGGCGCACAAATGCGAGGAAATGCTTGCTATAAATGAATTCACAGCAGCGATAAGCAGACGTCATGTGCACGGAACTGCTCGAGCGCACGACGGTACGCGCCGCGACGGCAGCGGTATTTCAGCACGCCGCGATGTACGAGCTGCTCGAGCGCACGATCGTACGCGCCGCGACGGCACCGGTCTTTCGACATGCCGCGAAACGGCGGGCCTCCTGCAATTTTTGCTGACTGCATGCCGCTAGACAAGTAGTTATGCCTGTACTGTAGTAGCGGCCATCTGTCCCTTTAGCAACTGATAAATAACTGATGCAATATGCATATGAGCTCGCAGTAACGTACGTGCGAATCGCGCTGCAGCGCGAGCTCGTGCGCTACTCGCTTGATGTAGCTTTTAATGACAGCGCTCGAACGTCGATGTGCGGCAATCAATACTACCTTGCTGCGCTGCCTCAACGTGCTCAACGGTCTTGAATCGTGAATCGCCAGCCATGCCTGCAGCTATGTCGGCCTGCTGTCGGGACTGTAGGTGCACAAGACCGAATTTTAGAACGCAGATAAGCAAGCTTCAAGACAGGCGAAGCAGTCAGCATGGCGCGAAGTTTCGCTTAACCAGCGAGACGAACTGCAGCTATCCAGGGCGCCCGAGGCTCCGCTTCGTGAGGCCTTGAAGGAAAACGGTAGAATCTGGTGTTGGGATTCAGGCCTTCTTGTTCATGGCAGCCTACGACGCAGCAGTAACGACGGTGACGCTTTTTCGAGGCTGCAGCTCATGAGCTAGGTCTCCCCGGATCGGCGTCGCCGATTCGATCCTTCTGCTTCAGCATTACGTCTCACGTAGAGTCCGTTTTCGTTTAACTACAGGCTGCGGCGAACTCGCAGCGTGGACGGCGTGCTCTGTGAGAAGTGACGAGCTTTTTCGCACTCGCAACAGGGCAAAAAAAAAGTGCGAATCGAAGCAAAACTCGGGCTAGAAACGCGCTTCGCTACAGCCAGGGCTCAATACTACCCAAGCTGGTACTACCCAGATAACGTTTCGCGCGCCGCCACCAGGCGCCGCTACTATACCTCAAACTCCAGCGCAAGACATCCATACACAGTGTTATGCCGAATATGTGCATTTTGCTGCCCTCGGCACCGTGCGCCTGCCAGCCGACGCTTCATCCTGGAAGATGGGAAAGAAGCGGCTGCTTTGACTTAAGGAACGAATCCTCCCTACTGCGGGCGTATCTTATCTGTGCGCGCGAGAAGCGCAGGGAAGTGAAGGTTAGCGGATGCGCTGCAAGAGTCGGCAAGGCTCCACAGAACGTACGCCTGCGAACACATATCAAACGGCTGTTCCATGATTGCACGTCGGCCGGTTCTACGCGCGTACTGTTCTGCACTTTGCGCCGGCTATCGCAAAACTTTGGTTACGTGAAGCGAAGTTCATTATAAACTTCTTTCAACATGACTTCGGCAACGGCAATGCATTGAGACATCGCGATTACATGATTTTGTTTAGAATTGCTGCGGAGCACGCGCGTCCGAGCAGCCCGGTTACGCGCAGCGCGGCGTGGTTTCGCGGGAAAGGTAAACGAGAGAGGAGAGCTGGCCCGAGAAGCGGAGCAACGCCATGAGCAACGCCAACTTCCGGCTTCACTTTAACTTCACAAAGAGTGACGTCAGGGCCGAATCTTATAACGGTTCGGTTGGGGAACCGTTCGTTTGGCCTCACCTGATTGGCCAAAATTTTTATTACGTCACAGGTCTTCAGAGGCAGCAGGGCGGTATCGCAATTTATGAATACGTCACGCATCTGTCAATCATCTTCAAAGCGAACCGGTCATAGGAACCGGAGAAGGGGTAGTCCGCTTTGGGTTCCGTTGCTGTGGCTTGGCTGTTGGCTTGTGACACTGGCCGCGCGCGCCGGTCGCGCGCCCCCGGAGACGTGCGGACGTCGCGCGCGCGTGCGTTGGTTGCTTCGGAGGCTATTGCTTGCCTTCGTCGTCTGCTTGGCGTTGCTCTTTCGGTGTCGACCACGGCTGAAAATGCGATACGCTTTCGAAGAAGTGACGGATAATACAGTACATACAGCACATACAGTAACTCTAGTAGGAAACTCTATGGAGTGACGGGCGGGAGCGGAGGGGTGCACAAATTTGTGATGAAAGATGGCGGCCCCAGTAGATGGCGCTGGCTGCGCGACAGGTGCCAGCGGCGCTGGGCAGTTTCGCGTTGGGCCGCATGTCTTTTACTTTCACCTTGTTTCCAATAATTACACGCCGCGCCCGTGTTAACAGGACATGAACTAGTCATTTTGTTAGTTGAAAAACATGCGTCTGAATTTTTAAATGGTGCTATACTCAACATAAACGAAAACCACAATGTTTCTGATAGACGTACGCAACTGGCAAGCGGCGTTTAGTTTATAATTAAACGTTTCTCAGCATTGACCAGATTTGACATGTTTCGCCAACTTCATCTGAATTAATCCATTTACGTGAGCGCACAATCAAACTGTGTCTTGAGTGTTTCTTTATGGGCTTTGTTTGGAGCGTAAACTGCTCAATATTTTCTCTTATAAGAAGCAATGGTTCGCGTGTTTATTTTTCGCTCTAAAAGGTTTTGTTCAGTGTTGAAATCATTTAAATTCAATTTTCTCTTTTCCTTTTCCTTGGAGGGCTTATATTTTTAGAGTAGAAATGGCAATGCTATAGTAAGGGCTGTGTTGCACCGAACATCTTCATTATTTTGTTAACTGTTTCTCTACCGTTCCGTCGACGCTTTCGTGGAAATTGATTCTGCAGCAGTTTCCTCAAGTATTTGCAATGAATGCAGGTGCCGTTACTTTCACATACGTAAGTACACTTGATGGAAAAGTAACAACCAGCAAATGATATATATCTTCCTTGCTTCTCTGGTTTCACGCCGCAGCCTCCACACAATACAAGTGCATGTGTGCTGTCGAGCACTGACTGCGCTTCCTCCGGCGAAGAAACAGTGCACTGTGAGCGCAATTGGCCCCTGAGGAATACAGAACAACACAACGATTCCGATTGGTTGCTTTCTGACTTGAATTTCACTAAATTCGGCAGCAAGATGTAGTCAACCTGCTCGCCCTCGAGCTCACAGACTCCGAAAAACACACTGTAACGTTCACTTGGAAACGTTACCTTATTCCATGTTGCATCAGGTAGGCAGACATTATGACACAGACGCTCAAGTTCCACGGCGTGCTGTATATCTGAGGCAATCATATCTGGTGTATCTGGCTCCTGGCGTAGCTGCGTGTGCGCTGCGGCGTCTTCTTGCTGGGCGTCTTGCCTGTTGATTGCGTTTAGCTTTTGCCGTTTTGCAGCAGGTCCACGCTGCTCACCCATGTATTTCTCTCTTTCCTTTTCATCGGAGCTTTCTTCGTGAAATACTTAGGTGCCTCAGGGAACACGGCGTTTTCTTTCAGACGCGCACGATTGCGAGACAATTCCACAACCTCACCGTTGATTGTGTGCCGATAGGTCTTTTCGACGAATATTTCGTCGAAGTGCCGTTCACAAACCACGCTGTTGTTGGTAAGCTCTTTGTCAGCCCGTTTAATATTTCGGGCCCATTGCTCCCTTCGCAAGACATCAGTTGGGGCTTTAAACACAGAAAGCTTTTGCGAGCAAGATCGATACCCGCCTTTGCATCCAGGTACAAAGCACGCACTTCAGCGGCTCGACGGCATAGTTCATTACATCCAAGAGACTGAATCTGAAGAGTCCATTCCTCGTGTGGCAACACGACGACCCAACACTGCAGACTAATTTCACAGACGACGACAGAGGCGACAGCGAAGCGTCAACGCCGTGCCAGGCTGTCGCAAGCGTGGCACCTTTGAACACAGCAGTGCCCCTAGCAATGGCTTAATTTTCACCGTGTTCCGCGCGCTCCTCCTCCATGGCGCGGATAAGGCGCCCATCGATTTACCGACGTGGCTGCGCCAGTTTCAACGGAGTGATTCCGCGGTCCTTTATCTGTTCTGTACACCTAATGGAACCTACTTACGAGCATGTTTTCAAGCAGTGTAATCACCCCATGTAGCACTGGTAGAGAAATTCATGCACCAGCTGCTTTATGTAAGCAACAAGAAGGTATGTACCATGGTGGTATGTACAGTCCCGGGCAGAACATCATGATGAGACTTTATTTCTCAGGTCTGCAAATAAGTAAGAAGGGCACAAAGCACTTTCCCATGGCACAGCCACATAAAGCTGATCAAACTACTAACACACAAAGCAAATACGACTTTCTCGTAGCGATCAAGGTGTCAGCAGATCAGAGCCGGCGCTGGCAGGCGTGCGGGCACCAGCGGGAAGCAAAGTGGATGGATGGATGGAAGGTAGGAGCGTCCCCTTTGAAACGGGATGGTGGTAGTTGCCACCATGCTCAGCTTTTTATTTTGCCTTTTATTTTTGTTTACCTGTGCTGTGTGTTATTAAAATTCGCGATTTTCTTTAAATACGTGTTCCTACCCTTTTAACCTTATGTCACCTCTGTTGAAAATGGGTCGCAAGCCCCACGGGTAGCGTTGGCCTGGGGCACAGCTGGAAGCATCCGAAGGTCCTGGCAAAGGATGAGTCGACTGCTAACAGAACAACTTGTTTATTCTAGCATCGCAAAAGAGCGGCTAGTCAAATCGACCGATGTGGAGAACGGGAGACCACGTTTCTCGACTGAAGAAATCGAAGCTTCTCTCTTGGCGTCCGGGGGCAGCTGCTTTTATACTCCCGGAGTCGAGGGCAAGAAGGAACGGCTCGGAAGAGGCGCACGTGACGGCGGCGCACGGACACGTTGTGACAAGAAGTGACGTATCCGCCGGACCGGCGCCGGTCAGACCTCCTCGCTTCACAGTTGGGGAGCTCCTCTCCCCGAGTGCCGCGCTTTGACAAGCGTGGGCACCAACACACACACACACACACGAAGACACGTGGCATTGAAACATGCCTGGACGCGCTTAGCAGGAGGCGTTGGGACAGCGCTGAACTGGCCAAAATGTCCGCCGCTGTGAACGAAGCCCCGGCGTCCGTTGCATCCGCGCCGGCTATACCGCACGTCGGAGGCGAAACGTAACAGACCGCCCCGCCGGGAGGAGGAGATCCCGATGGTCAGGGGACTGCATCCTGTTAGATACGCGACCGTTTCCTGGGCCTACTTCGAGTTCACCAGACCACATCGAATCGCACCACAGCTAATTAAGGAGCGCAGAAGCACGGATACGACATTCCTGAGGAGCCGACGTGCAAACAAGTTGGTGGCCCCCACTTCGTGTGCCGCAGGTGGAGCTATTCACTGCTTGACTCTTCCCGAAAGTGAAGCGAGAGCCTGGCGCTGTTCCAGGTAACGTGAGTCCCGAAGCAAGACGGCTGTAATGCGCCGCGAAGGCCTGGCAGCGTCGCTCCCACCTGGCTATTGTGACGGCGCATTGCAAGTCAGCAAGGCAAGACCGCAGGGGGACCAAGCAGCGACTCTCTTCGCCGGGTGTGACTCCATCGCACGGGCGCCTGCCATTGGCCGAAAATAACGACACCCGAGCGGGCTCGCCGATTGGCCGAAAATGGCGTCACCTGAGCAGGCTCTCCCATTGGCCGAACGTGACGTGTCTTCAAGACACCGAAGGGCTTAAAAGACGCAGACCGGGAGCAGCAGAGAGGATTCCTAGAGCATTCCTTGATTCATTTCTTTCGAACTTCTTGCGACGGGCCGCAGCGTCCGAGTTGCTGCCCGCCCGTAATGACTGTACGACTGGTAAATGACTCTCACTGTAAATAATGTAAATAAACCTCCCAAGTGTTTCATCTCGAAGTCCTCCTCAACTCCTACAACTGGTGGCAGCGGTGGGATCGCCTCCAAATGCAACAACTGGTGGCAGCGCTACGGACCAACCTTCGTCGAGAGAAATACTGAGGAACCCGGAACAGCGAAAAAGAGCCTTCGTCCAAAGGAGTCGCCAGGAACCGGGAAGAGCGAAGAAGAGAGAGCCTTCATCGAAAGAGGTCCTAAGGAACTGGGAGTAGCGAAGAGGAGCGAGCCTTCGACCCAGGGAGTCCTGAGGAACCGGGAACAGCGGACCAATGAACCAGATGTCAGGGTGCTGCAACCGTAAGTGAGCGCGTGTTTTTTTTTTCCTTTGGATTCGCCAGACTCAAATCTTGTGTGTTCATTTTGATAGTTCTGGGAATCGGGAATTTGTTGCATTGGGTGTGTTTGCACAAATTAATTAAGGAAAACAGTTCTAACCACCAGTCGGGGCAGCTGCCATGGATCTTAGAAGGTTGACGAGGTTAGACTTGTTGTTGGTGTGCGACGATTTGGGAGTTGAGGTGGACGAACAGATGGAAACGCAAGCTATCATAAAGGCGATTCAAGATAGTGGCAATGATGATGAAAGCATTGAGCTTGCTTGGGAGGTGATACAAGAACCACGGGAGCGTGAGCGTCGTGAACGTGAGTGAGCGTAAGCGTGAAGAACGCGAGAATGAACGGAAACGTGAGCTTCAAGAACTTACTCTTAGGTGTGAGCGTCAAAAACGTGAGAATGAACGTGAACGTGCGTATCAAGAACGTGAGCGTGAGCAAAAGTACCAGAGAGAGAAGGCAGCATTGTTAAAAGAGATACAGTATTGTGATCAGTTAATGGCACAGAGACAACGGCTGTCTGAAAATTCTGTAGGCAGTACAGAGCACAGGAATGAGCAAGTATCTAGCGGATTTTCGCCAAAATCCGACGAGAAGAGTAGTGCCTGTGAGATTGGCTGGAAATTTATAAGTGAAGGGAAAAGGCTAGCTGCTAACGATGCGTTAGTGGTAACAGATGCCGTTAAAGGCCGCAGGGAGAGCGACGAGGTGCTGTGCCAACAGATGACTGTAGAGACAGCTAGGCCAGCTGCGAACAAATTGGCAGTTACCGCGCGTGTGCGTCGCATCTCATGATATCGAGGTCGTTAGCGAGGTACAGGGTACTGTTGACTCGACAGACACGAGCACCCATGTCAGGTCAGATCTGCGGGCCGAAGTGATGTGCGAGCTGGACGATGCAGTTGAGAGTAGTTCTCAGGATGGCGAGCTCCGTAGCTCAAGAGAGGACAACTGCATTGTTCAGGGATCGGTGCAGCTCTCCGCCAGTCTAGGTAGCCTAGATAGAGATGATTCAGTTAGTAATCATTCGGACTGTGCGCGTGAGACAGCGATTGATACCGACGCGCTGTGTGCTGATGCACAGCGTGAGCTGGGTAATGCAGTAGAGGGCAGTTCGCAAGAGTGCGAGTTGCATAACTCGAGTAAAGCCTGCTGCATTGTTCAAGAGTCGGTTGAGCTGTCCGCCAGTCGAGGAAAAGTGAGAGTAGATTTAAATGTAAATCACTCAGACTGTGCGGGTAAGAGACCGATCCGGGCCGACGAAATGTGCAACGGCCAGCACGAGGCGCGAGAGAGCGACGTGAAAGAGAATTCACAGAAAAAGCGCCGCAGAAAGAAGCGCCCTAAAGATAGGAATGCGGTGACTAATGTAGCGCCGCCAAAGACGGTGAGAGACCCAAAAGGGCATGGCTCGAGGAAAAGAAAGGTGCGGTCGTCACTGACGATGTTGACGCATCAAACACGTTCGAGCCACCGGTCAAAGGGGGACCGCGAAGCATGTTCTGCACGGGCGCGGACAAAGGGCACGGGGCAGTTAAATTCCTCGTCGTTCCGTCGTTCTCTTCGAAGCTCAGCGTGTAGTACAAAGAAGCGCAAGGTGGCAAGACGAGACCAGGTGGGGAGTAGCGACACGGTCAATCGAGATCGTGATGAAAGAGGGGCGCCAGGACGCAAATTGGCAGGGGACTGTAACGTCTTGGGGGAGCTGATAGTGAGTCAGCCCTTTTGTTGTTCCTCGGTAGCCAGAGTAGCTTTCGGACCGCGACCACCTCGGGTACGGCTCAAAGTATGAGTCAGACGTAAGCGTTTGGAAAGGGAGGCCAAGAGCGCTTCCGTAGAAATGAAGTGTTTGGTTTTATTTTTTGAGCACTCGGTTTGGATAATTTTCGCGATTTAAGTTTCTTTCAATATGTAAGGTATGAGCTCTGTTTATGTTTTGTTTGAGAAGCTCGAGATTTGAAAGACGCGTTTTATGTAAAATGTAGTTTCGCGAGGTGGTCATTAATAAGTAGATAGGCTTTCTTTTTTTGTGTGTGAGTAACCTGAGTGTCAAGGTTATCGTTGAGAGGCCTATCGTAACGCGCGTGTTTTAGTTAACCTTCTTTTTTTATATAAGCGTTTTTTTATTTTCTAAGGTTAACCGCGTAGGTTTTCAGTGAGTGCATGATTTACACTAAGAAGCGTTCTTAGTTCCATTAGTGCGTGTCCTGTGTGGACGGAAGGAAGCAGATTTATGACTGGGGTGCTCGTGTGTGTTGAGGGCATCCGCATTCTGAATCCTTATGTGAGCGTGCGTAGAACTAGTAATTAGGAGACGCATTTTTTTAAAAGGGTTTTGCGGAGTGCCTAAGTTACGCAAATTAAGTTCTCGTTTAAGTTACGTGTCCTGTTGGGACTAAAGGAAGAAACGCGAGCAAGCGTAATAAAAAGTTTGCCTACGACGCAAGTACGCGTTCGGATTAGTGACCACAAGGCTAGCGCGCTTGTGATTACGTACTTGTAGAGTTGACCGGACTGTTCAGTGGCCCCAATACGTGGGATAAGTACGCCACTGCGATAGGTTGGAAACATGCTGTTCGTGTAGTTAGGCTACTTAAGTTATGTTCGGCTGTTTTCATTGTTTGTTTGCAGCGACGACGACCTTTTGTTTTGCAACAACAATAGCACTCTGGTCTTGTCGGCATTCGGGGAGAAATGGATAGCGGTTTGGAAAGGTGGTTGGAACTGTTTTGTCAAAATTGGGGAAATAAAAGATCAGGGTTCATTTTGACTCAGTAATAGCCTGGCGAGTCAGGGGTGAAGACCCTGCGCTTACTCGTGGTGCAGCGCTGTGTTGTTTTGTTTGTTTGACGTACGTTCTCCAGGGCTCAGGATCCCGAAGTTCGTCAAACGATGCTCGACACCAGTACCCTGCAGGTTCTTTCAGCGTTCCTCATGGCCAGCGAATTGAGTTCACCGGCCATTCCGGGGCGAGGACGAGCTGTTAGATACGGGACCGTTTCCTGGGCCTACTTCGAGTTCACCAGACCACATCGAATCGCACCATAGCTAATTAAGGAGCGCAGAAGCACGGATATGACATTGCTGAGGAGCCGCACGTGCAAACAAATTGGCGGCCCCCACTTCGTGTGCCGCAGGTGGAGCTATTCACTGCTTGACTCTTCCCGAAAGTGAAGCGAGAGCCTGGCGCTGTTCCAGGTAACGTGAGTCCCGAAGCAAGACGGCTGTAATGCGCCGCGAAGGCCTGGCAGCGTCGCCCCCACCTGGCTATTGTGACGGCGCATTGCAAGTCAGCAAGGCAAGACCGCAGGGGACCAAGCAGCGACTCTCTTCGCCGGGTGTGACTCCATCGCACGGGCGCCTACCATTGGCCGAAAATGACGACACCCGAGCGGGCTCGCCGATTGGCCGAAAATGGCGTCACCTGAGCGGGTTCTCCCACTGGCCGAACCTGACGTGTCTTCGAGACACCGAAGGGCTTAAAAGACGCAGACCGGGAGCAGCAGAGAGGATTCCTAGAGCATTCCTTGATTCATCTCTTTGAAACTTCTTGCGACGGGCCGCAGCGTCCGAGTTGCTGCCGGCCCGTAATGACTGTACGACTGTTAATTGACTCTCACTGTAAATAATGTAAATAAACCTCCCAAATGTTTCATCTCGAAGTTCTCCTCAACTCCTACAATCCGTTGTCCGGAGTGATGTAGCTCGATGATGCTCATAACCGAAGTCGGTTGACCCTCGGCGTTTCTTGAGCGCAGCGCACAGAGAAACCACGAAACACAGAACCTCTTAAAAACTTCTGGAAACGGCTACAAACGGCTATAGACGTCTTCGTCTATGATAAGACTGAAAATAGAATTTCTTCTAAACATAACTTCAGCACTTGGAATATGCTAGTATATATTCTATCTGCGGCAAAACCCACTACTGGTGTCACTAGAGTCTGTTTTGGTAAACGCATTCAGAATGTCTAACTCAAGAACTTTTCTAGATCTTTTTGTCTAAAAGTGCATAAAATGCCAAACGACGTGTTAAATGTGCGGTTACCGTCGGCCGTTGGCGTTAGCGAATAAAAGACGCCACAGACAAATCGAACTTGTTGGAAGCAACACAAGTTAATTGGCTTTAATATTAAATAATTTCACACCAGAACTTCAACAATCAAGGGCGTGTTATTGTTTTCCATACGGGGCGCGCACACGACGCCTGGAAACCATTCTATGCTCGCACAGCAGGTATTTACAGCAGCAGGAGCGAAACGCCGGTGTTGCACAGCGGTGTCACAGAGCCACCGCGCTGCGATCACTTCGGCGGCACAATCCAAATTTGTCGGACATCTCATTCTGTGCTGGAGACACTGGGAGGCAGGAAGTTTGAAAAAACGGCCATTGCCGCCCGCTATGTCTCGGTCGTGGGTTCGTTATCCAGTTGTGGGTCATTCTAAGCCGTTCTGTACATTTATACTGGATATTACCTGGAGTCATTTAGCTGTGCTGATGCTGTGTGCCGTGTGTTTTGCATCAGTGCTTCGTGACATCGGCTGTATTGCGTGTTTTCGCTGACGGCTTACTACCACAATGGTGGGATCTGCGTTCGCCGCCTTCGTGTCCCGGTGCATCTTTGTACGTCGCACGTTCGGATAACACTTTTTCCGGTAAGTGAAATACATTGCACTTCGTTTTTCGTCAACAATGTGAATATATTTAGGTGTTACCCGCGTCATTTATTGACATATGGGCTCTTCTGCCCTGCGAGTTTTCGTCATTACTTTTATACGAGGGTTCTCCTTGTGTTCAGCCGTTCAGCACTACCGCGCTCCACGACTTGCGCAACAACAGTCGGAACTTTGCCCTGCTTGTTAGCCTGTGGTTAACATAGCACGAGCCAACCGAAAGGAGTGCATTCGAAGACGACGCGCTGGCTGTAATGCTGAACCAGACTGAACTCGCCCTATTTTGTGTCCTTTTGTTCTTTCGTGTGCGCGCGTGTGTGTCAGTGACTATGCAGTTTGTAGCGTTCCCACTTTATAGCAAAACAAAAAATATAACTGCAGTGTTCACTTCATCTATACAATTCCAAATTAAATCGTCTGCTGATGTACAAATTTCACTTGTGTTTTGTTCTAAATAAGCAGCAAAACCTTTAACCTAGTAGGTGCTTCATCTGGGAGTGAAATCACGACAGCTTGGCATTTATTAATGAATGACTGTGACCGGGTCACCTTATTTGTAATCGCAAATTTGCCTTTCAACTGACTTGATGCTATCTTATTTTGTCCCTTTCACTCTATAGACGGCCGGACATCCTTCTTGTACCTTGGCACTAGCTGGATGACGGGACCTCATCATGATCAGTGTAAGCCAATGTACTGCACCCTCTCTGGTCCTCCCAGTGCTTTTTATATGGGTTAAGGCCAGGGAGCGCTTCGTGGTAAAATAGCTAGTTGGTGTCTCACAAATGGCCATTTTTTTGCACTGGTCCATTATAAGCTGCCACTATTATAACCAATTTCTCAGTGCCAGTGTACATACACAGTTCTACTAATAATTAGTTTCCCTAAGCCTTACAAAATTTACCTGTAGGTAGTCATTGCTATGTAAGAACTCGCAAATTAACTCTGCTGTGTCATAGAAGTATTCCATACATGAATAAAAATTTTCTACAACAGTGTACATTACACCTTGCTTCCCTAATGCACAAATGTATTCAAGCCAGTATTTGATTAGTTTGGTATTCTAAATGTTTTCTGTGTGATTTAGTTTCTTTACAGGAACTTACTGTACAGCATCAGCAAGCAGTCTAATTTAAAATTTATGTGTGCTGTAAAAGGTGTGCTTTGCCGCTAGAATTGATAAAACATGGGCCAAGGCTTCCATACAAGGACAAACTTCCATTTCGCTCTACCACCATCAGCACTTGGCTGGCGCTTGCAAAATGAATCACATCAAGTAGCTTGTGCCAGACTGTTTTTTAACCTTATTGTGAGGAGATCACAAAGTGATCTGTGGAGGTGCCTGCGTCTGAGATATAGATTGCGCTGCAACATATGTGCGTGTAGAACAGGCATGATGCTGAGGGTTCCAGCAGTTTGCAGAGGTGCTTTTAAAATTGTGTCATAACTGCAATTTTACCTGTGCTGTTTTTTATCACCTATTTCAATAATATCATTGGAGGTGTTATCAGAATTTGTCAATCTATTTGCCCTGGCCCATTAGCCTGCCACGTTTGCCTTTTCACTCGGTGGGCAATTATTCTGCATGGACCATTACTTGAATACACCTTTTTGTGTGCAGTGGCTTCTCAGTTGCAAGTCAGCATAGATGCTCAGAATTACCTGAGGCTATAGATACACTGATGAATTTGCCACCTATACGAATCACTTTGCACTTTCTCACGCAAACAGCATGCTAACACTTCCAAGTCAGTGGGCAATGTTATTGTTTGATCACATCATGAGATACATTCAACTTTGTATGACGCATCATCCAAGGTGTTGCGTCATTTGTGTGAGGTATTGCCCGAAGCCAATTAGGGTCACATGAAAATATATCAACAAAGTGATTGATCCAGCTAGGATTGTTGCTTTGGAACACTACTTTATCACCAGTCCTCCTTTGCATGCTACCTGCTTACTCTGTACTGTGTCATGTTTAAGTTTGAAAGAAAGGCAACAGCTAGGCAGTGCAAAATGCCAAACTTGCTTTTAGTTCAACAATATAAAACGCTATTTAACTTTTTAATTAAGTTAGTACATCATTTACCTGCAGAGTGAATTATTGTTTTAAACTGATTACATTTTGCAGGAAGCTTCTCAGACTTGTTTGACAGGTTGATAAGTGGCTTTTTAGCCACAAAACACCATACAATAAATTAAAGGCTGACTTTAACTCTGCTATGCAACTTAATGACTATATGCCAGGAACAAGGTCTCTGAGTTGTGGCGCTGGCTAACACTCCCAGCGTTCGACTAGGACACATAAATACCCAAGAAAGTGGATGGGAAAATGACGCCGTTGTAGCTCAATTGGTAGAGCATAGCACGCAAAATGCGAAGGTTGTGGGTTCAGTTCCCACCTGCAGCAAGGTGTTCTTTCATCCACTTTAATTTCCATTAATTTATCGTTTCTTTATTTAATTTATTAAGCACAAGTAATTTCCCCTATGTTGTCCTTGGTGTCAGTGTTTGTTGGCTTCTTATGATAGGAAATATACTAGTCATTTTAAACATCATCGCATACATACCTTAAGATACCCGTAATTTAAGAGAAATGGGAATGCTTAAATTTATTTTTAATGTGAGCCAAACTTCTTACTTAGCACATATTGCTAATTGAAGTTCCAATTTCAACATTCCCATTTCTTCCCTTGCCTTTTTTTCCTGTTCTGTGCAGGTATTGCTTTCCTATGTCTACAAGAACCGTCACGCGTCGCCTGTGACAGCAAGCTTTTGTGGGCAGCAAGTGCTCTCCTACGAAGGCTGGCCTACTCTGGCAGCGGCGGCAATCATCTTCAAGATTTATCCATGATCACCTTTGCTGCTATTTGTCACTCTTGTTAATTACACTTTCTGCATCTTTTCTAATTTATTAGGTAATAAAGTATGAGTATGTGACATGGTGTGAAGTTGATGTCTTGCTGCATTTTCGCTTGCAATCATCTTTTATGCATGAAAAGCTCATCGTACAGTTTATGAAAGAAATAACAACATACTATGATTTATCTTTCAGTTCTGGTAACATGCAACATACAAGGAATTCGCTAATGGATGGTATGGTGAAGAACTGGCCATTATTTCTGCGTGATGCTGTGCAAGCATGTGACGCTACCTTACAAGAGGCACCCAGAAAGTAAGTTACAATTTACTTTTAAATGAAGCATGGACATCAGAAAAAATATATTTATATTGCTAGTTAGAGTGGTTCGCAGAGTGTTTTTCCAGATGTGTACTATCCTTTATTTCTTAACTCATTGCAGCACAGTGTTCTGTTTCGTATACTGGTGTAAGGCTATTGTGCCCCCTGTAGCTGAAACAAGGATGTAATTTTTGCCTAAACTGCAGCATCACTGACAAAATTTTTCTTTGCTAGAAACTATTTCAATTTGGTGGACACCCAGCAGGGCGAAGTTTTGTCAATAATGACGTGTTTCATGCAGAGATGTTCTTGTTTAGGTCAATGAGTGAACATTGGAATTATATCAGCATACAATACAGGTCTTGTTTTATTTGCAAAATAATTCTGACAGGTGGCATTCAATTGATTGGTCTAATTAAAAGCACAAATTGACCAATGAGGCTGTACTACACTATTCTCATGGTTCACATCTGGAAAAACTACCTCTGCATCACTCTATCCGACAATATAAACTTTTTTTTTTCTGATGTCCATGCCTCGTTTAAAATAAATTGTAACTGTGGGCAAACGTCGTGTTACTGTAACAGCTGCCGCAAAAATTTGAGGGAATGTCTAATAAAAGTCTTCAGTTGTTCTTGTCAAGCTGTCCATTAGCCAACTTTTAGCGTAACGTTAGCAGGGCTTACTGAAGTACTTCTAGACGTCCATGGCTACAAAATGTCTTGATCAAGACAGCTACTAGGCTTTTGAATTAGCCGTTCAAGACATCTTTTAGACATCAAATAGCTGCTTGCGTGTTTCGTGGGAGGCCTCGTTCTCACGTTCAGGTTCACACAGGACACTGCAAAGTGACTTCGGCAGAGTTGCCATTTTTTTTCTCGTTCCCAGCAAGCGTTAGAACTACGCCGAAACTCAACCGCTCAATCAGCAAGCACGACACAACCCTCACTAAGCCATGCCAGGCTCTTTCCCCTTTTATACTACTGCCTAGTTCCTTGCAGTAGTCTAGCAGCACTCAGAACGCGTCCACAAATTGGAAAATTGCACTAGAAAGCACGTCATGACTTTGAAACACTAAACAAAAGCAATATGTTAAAAATCCTGCCTCAGGAAGAAAAACATCAGTAACAAACACTTTGAGGCTGATTCCTACGTTAGAGGCCTCGACTTAAGCCATCGGCGTTACCATTGAGACTCCCCTTTTTGTAACGCACCTCAAAGGAATATTGCAAAGCGAGGCTCCAGCGCAGGAGGCGGCCATTTTTGGAAGAGATGGTCTACAGCCATTGGAGAGGGCAGTGATCCGTCTCAATGATAAACCTCGAGCCGGCTATGTAGCATGACAATTTCTGAACGGCCCACACGAGACACGCACACTCTTTCTCGGTGGCGCTGCACGCCTGCTCACGACTGGTCAGCTTACGACTAGCATACAGAAGGGGGTGTTCCACTTCTCCATTTTCCCGTTGGCACAGTACAACGCCCATGCCTCGCTCACTAACATCGCACTGAACAACGAACCCTTTTGTGTAGTCTGGCGATCGTAGCACAGGCTGGCTTGTTAGGGCGCTCTTTAGGGCGCTAAAAGCTCTTTCCCTTGCCTCGTCCCAGACGACTGTTTGGGGCTCTATTTTTTTTAGAGCATCCGTCAGGGGAGCCGCGATATCAGAGTACCTGGGGATGTACCTCTGATAGTAGCCGGCGACACCTAAGAACGACCGAATATCGGTCTTCGTGCGCGGTTGCGGTAAGTCTCGCACAGCGGCCACCTTTATTTCAGAGGGGCGGTGACGACCCCGTCCAATCACGTGACCGAGGTAGACAACCTCGGCCTATGCTAACTGGCACTTGGGAGCCTTGACTGTCAAGCCCGCTTCGCGCAGGCGGGTTAGCACTGCCCGCAAGTGTGTCATATGCTCAGACCAGGATGCGGAGAATATCGCTACGTCGTCTAAATACGGTAAAGCGAATTCTTCCTGTCCCCGCAACACTTTGTCCATGAGGCTTGAAAAGCAGTATGGCGCGTTCTTCAAACCCAAACTCAAAACTTTAGGACAGAATGTTCCCATTGGTGAAATGAACGCCGCATACCTACTAGCCTCTTCTGTAAGTGGAACCTGCCAATAACCCCTGACAAGATCTAGGGTGGAAATAACCTGAGCGCTACTAACTTTCTCAAGGCGCTCCTCGATGTTAGGGATCGGATAAATTTGATCCTTAGTGATGGAATTAAGCCTGCGGTAGTCGACGCAAGGACGAGGTTCCTTGCCCGGTACCTCAACTAAAATCAAAGGGGAGGTATAATCACTCTCACCCGCCTCAATAACACCGAGCTGTAGCATTTTCTTTACCTCAGCCTCCATAATATCGCGCTGGCGGGGTGACACCCGGTACGCCATGGATCGTACTGGCTCTGGGGAGGTAAGTTCTATTTCATGAGTAAGGACAGAAGTCCTACCAGGCCTCACAGAGAACTGACCTTGAAACTCTTTTAAGAGCTGGTGTAGTTCGGTTTTCTGCTCAGGCGACAGCGGTGCTTTACTGATTAAGTCACTAATGACTTGATCGGTGTCTTCCCTGTTCGTCACTGAGCCTAGTCCCGGAAGCTCGACCGGAAGCTCTTCGGGAACGTTTACCATCATACACACCACTGCTTCCCGTTGTCTATAGGGTTTGAGCAGATTACAGTGGTAAACTTGCTGTGCTTTCCGTTTTCCTGGCAGACTCACCACGTAGTTAACGTCCGACAGTTTTTGAACAACCCGTGCTGGGCCCTCCCACTGCACGTCGAGTTTTTTTTTTTTTTTAGCGATGTGCGCAATATCATTACATCATCGCCCACCTCAAAACGACGGGCCCTGGCTGTCCGATCATAATAAACCTTGGCCCTCTGCTGGGCCTTTGCCATTGCTTCACCTGACAACTCCTGTGCCCTTCTTAAGCGTTCGAGGAGCCTAAGCACATACTCCACCACGACTGGGTCGTCACCCCTGCCTACCCACGAGTCTCGAAGCATGCGAAGCGGAGACCGCAGCGAGCGACCGTACACCAGCTCAGCTGGCGAAAACCCCGTAGCCGCATGCGGCGCGGTCCTTAATGCAAACATCACCCCAGGAAGACACAGCTCCCAGTCAGTTTGTTGTTCAAAACACAATGCTCTCAACACGCGCTTCATGACGGAGTGGAGCTTCTCAACTGAATTCGACTGTGGGTGGTACACTGAGCTCTGTAACAGCTTTACCCCGCACCTTTCGAGAAAGACTGTCGTCAAAGCGCTAGTAAACACTGTGCCCTGATCTGACTGGATTTCCGCAGGAAAACCAACACGCGCAAATATGGACAGTAGTGCATTGACTATCTCAGCTGAGCTGAGTTCTTTAAGCGGCACTGCTTCAGGGAACTTTGTCGCTGGACAGATCACAGTCAAAATGCGTCTGTACCCCGTGGTTATTACCGGCAGGGGTCCCACTGTATCAATAACGAGCCGTCTAAAAGGCTCCGTAATGATAGGTACCAACTTCAACGGCACCCTCGATTTGTTCCCTGGTTTGCCCACCCGCTGACAGGTGTCACATGTCCTCGCAAAGTGTTCTGCGTCACGAAAACACCCTGGCCAATAGTACTCTTGCAAGAGACGGTCCTTAGTCTTCTTAACTCCTAGGTGTCCGGACCACGAATCCCCATGCGACAAGCGCAACAGGTCCTGACGGTAGCACTGAGGCACGATCAGCTGATCGAACTCCACTCCCCTGCGGTCTAGATACTTCCGGTACAGGACCCCACTTCTTTCCACAAAACGAGCATTTTTCTTGGCGATACCTTCCTTGGCATTGCAGCGCATGTTTTCTAGGCTGCCATCCTTTTTTTGCTCGGCTATCAAAGCCGACCGGCTGACTTTTAGCAACCTATTAAGTCCATCTGACGTAGGCGCGATGAGCAAATCTGCAGATAGCTCTTCTAACTTTCCCGTGTCGGGCATTTCCTCTCCAGTATCTGGTGCCTTCAATGCTACAGGCTCAATTTTATTCAGTTCGGACGTGCTCTGAATATCAGCTTGCTGCGCCTCCGACCCTTTCTCATTGTTCGACAACGTCGGCCCCGCAACTACCGCCTTTGCAGCGAGCTCCCGAACTCTCGATCTGGTTAAGGCCTGAACGCTAGCCTCACCAAACAAAAGCCCCTTCTCGCGCAGGAGGTGATCGGACCTGTTCGAAAATAGGTACGGGTACTGGGGGGGCAGCATAGATGACACTGCGGTCTCCATCTCAAGTGCTCTGAAAGGTCCTTCAATAAGCACTTTTGCTACGGGCAGACACACGCTATGAGCTTCCACGGCTTGCTTGATCCATGCGCACTCGCCCGTGAACATATCGGGTTCTACGTAAGAGGGGTGAACTACATCCATTGTAGCTGCGGAATCACGAAGCACTCGGCACTCTTTCCCGTTCACGAGGAGGTCTCGCATGTAAGGCTCGAGAAGCTTCATGTTCTCGTCAGTGCTGCATAATGACAAAAACACGACTTTTCTTTTTGTT
This sequence comes from Dermacentor variabilis, assembly GCF_050947875.1. Classification (NCBI taxonomy): domain Eukaryota; kingdom Metazoa; phylum Arthropoda; class Arachnida; order Ixodida; family Ixodidae; genus Dermacentor; species Dermacentor variabilis. Next base: position 20,162,325 of record NW_027460280.1, read on the forward strand.
TCTGGACACTGCGCCGAAAAGTGACCCGGCTTCTGGCATGTATAACACACGCGCGCTTGCCTCGTCTCGAACCGCTTAAGCTTCTGCGCTCGGCTTCGGCTGCCGCCGTCTCCTTACGTTCGGTCGGACTGCTTTCACTCGCATCCGCACTACGTGTGTCGCCCCTTGCTCTCATGAGTGTGAACTTCGGCCTCTCAAACTTGGAGCCAAATTCACCCTTTTGACCGTCCTTAGCTCCACGAGCCCGACGCGTACCAAACTCCTCGGCTAGCTCGGCGGCTTTAGCCACCGTACTAACGTCTGGCCTATCCAAGACCCAGTACCGCACGTTCTCAGGTAACCGACTATAAAACTGTTCCAGCCCGAAACACTGCAGAACTTTCTCATGGTCACCAAACGCTTTCTCTTCTTTGAGCCACTCCTGCATGTTTGACATAAGTCTGTAGGCAAACTCTGTATGTGACTCACTTCTGCCTTTCTCATTTTCCCGGAACTTCCGACGGAACGCCTCCGCTGACTTCCTGTACTTTTTTAGCAGACTCGATTTCACTTGGTCGAAATCGTCTGCCTCCTCTCTCTTCAAGCGAGCGACTACGTCGGCCGCCTCGCCGGGTAACAAAGTGAGCAAGCGCTGTGGCCACGTTTCCCGAGAGAACCCCTGCTTCTCGCACGTTCGCTCAAAGTTAACCAGGAACAAACCAATGTCCTCTCCAAGCTTAAACGGCTGCATCGGGTCAGTCATTTTGAACGATACACGTTCTCCTGCACCGTGTGCCTGACTTCCATTACGAGCTCGTTCCATCTCTATCTCGAGACGCTTCATTTTCAAAGCGTGTTGACGGTCGCGCTCCTCTTTTTCTTTCTCTTTTAGCTCCTTTTGCGTCTTCCTCTCCTCAATGGTCTCAAGGCATTCCGACAGCTCGTCATCCTCAGCTTCTAACTCAAGAATAGCTCTTAGCAGTTCTAGTTTTCTGAGTTTGTCTGAGACATCCAGACCCAACTCTCTTGCAAGCTCCAGCAATTTCGGTTTGCGCAACGACTTCAAATTCATGGCTGCTCTGAATGCTGGTTTCTCTACTGCCTACTATTGTCTTGCCGCAAACTAACCCGGCAGCAACGACAACCACAATTACCAGCTCTGTTTCTGACACTAACAAAAGCCTGGCAAAACTCAGAAGAAGAAAGTCCCGCACTCACCAAACCTCGCAGCCAAGAATTCAGCGCATTCGTTCCGCTGCAGGCAACCAGTCATCACACAGGGCTCGCTGCACTGCTCCCGGATGGTCGTTGTGCTGCTCAGCATACACTCGACCGCATATCTTCGCTGCTGGCCTCCGTTGTCGCGATCCCACCGCTGCCACCAGTTGTTGCAAATGGGTCGCAAGCCCCAAGGGTAGCGTTGGCCTGGCGGCCTGGGGCACAGCTGGAAGCATCCGAAGGTCCTGGCAAAGGATGAGTCGACTGCTAACAGAACAACTTGTTTATTCTAGCATCGTAAAAGAGCGGCCGGTCAGGTCGACCGAAGTGGAGAAACGGGAGACCACGTTTCTCGACTGAAGAAATCGAAGCTTTTCTCTTGGCGTCCGGGGGCAGCTGGTTTTATACTCTCAGAGTCGAGGGCAAGAAGGAACGGCTCGGAAGAGGCGCACGTGACGGCGGCGCACGGACACGTTGTGACAAGTGACGAATCCGCCGGGCCGGCGCCGATCAGACCTCCTCGCTTCACAGTTGGGGAGCTCCTCTCCCCGGCTGCCGCGCTTTGACAAGCGTGGGCACCAACATGCACACACACACACATACACACACACACACATACACACACACACACACGAAGACACGTGGCATTGAAACATGCCTGGACGGGCTTAGCAGGAGGCGTTGGGACAGCGCTGAACTGGCCAAAATGTCCGCCGCTGTGAACGAAGCCCCGGCGTCCGTTGCATCCGCGCCGGCTATACCGCACGTCGGAGGCGAAACGCAACACCTCTCTGCTTTTGAGCCACCAATCCTCCAATCACCTTTCGCTAATTTCCACCACATATTTATTTACATGACTATTGTTATCTCTGAACCCTAGGGCCTCAGGGAGCGTTACTGTGGCGGCATCGACATCGGGATTGATATCATCACATTTTCATACGAGGTGTTCCATTGTTTCTACATATTTACCACACACAGTACACGTGTCTTCGTTAAATTTTGTTATATCTCCGCGTTCTGAGACACCCTGACCTAGCTTCAAAGAGTAGCTAGGGCACTGCCTCTTGAGTTATCATAAAACGCTTCCTTCCCAATCTGCTGTTTCCACTATAGATATAGTTCTACACTATGTTTCTTTTCCATTGAATTTATCCAATTTTTACCTTCCGCGTTTTTAACCTGTTGTTTAATGCTCTGTCTTTCTCCGTCCTCGTGTCTGGCATACTTACTGGTTAGCTTCGTAGTTCTTTTCCGCCATTGTGAATGAACGCTCTTTCTCTATAGGTATTTAATACCTTAGCTGCCCACCTGTTATCGTCCAATTTCCTCAGGCGTTTTTCGTATACGATGTTACTGTGAGCTTCCCGTGCTTCGAATGATGCCCAGCCCATATCTTCCTGTACTGCTTCGTTTGTGGTTTTCCCGTGGGCACCTAGTGCTAATCTTCCCACAGCTCTCTGATTTACTTCTAGTCTCGACTAAACCTCTGCCTTTAACCCTTTACTGCACCTTGTTGCATTTACGCAACATACCGATCAACAGTATTAAAACAGAAGCAAAGTCCGTTTGGAGCTGCTTGTACACATTGTTGCATTTCCGCAACATTCGTCTAAAAAACGCGCCGCCTTGTGCTGTCATCTGTGCTCATCCTTCGCATCATCTACCAAAACAAACTTGGAGGAGGCTGCGCGTGCCCGCTAGAAGTGATACAGGTAAATTTTGCCACTTGTAAATGTATTTCTCTATAAGACAAATTGCAAACAAAATTCTTGCGCTAAGCTCTACATCCTTCCGGCTCTGTAGATTCAGAAAAACATTGTTATCTCAGAATGGGGGGGGGGGCGCTGCGATCGCCAGAGTGTGAAGACGTGTCCCACTTTGGCTCTTCGATGTTTTCTTTTTAGCTTGTGTTGAACTACCATTCTACGTGGTAAAGCATTGAGCAACGACACTGTGAGCACTTTCTGTGAGTGTGGTGTGCTTTTTCACGGCTCCAGTTGACGTTTTTTTCTGGCTACGAGGACATTTTCGACGGCGACCCGCTGACCTAAGCCTAACCACGTCTGGGCCTAGCCCGAGTGCGGCCTCGGCGAGGCCGGCCAGGTGAGCACGGCATCATGTCGCCACCACAGCAACATTCGCACTCGAGTGGACCCAGCGCGGGAACTCCATGCTCACCTCAGCTTAGAGACGCCGAAAAGTTGAAGAATAGCCCCTCCAAAATGCAGACAACGCGACGAGCGAAGCGCGCAGAGAGCGTCGAAACGCCGGGTGAACGCCGAGCTGCAGCCGAAGACGCCGTGCCGCGTCCCTCGATGGAAGAGGCCAGAAGGAGGGAGTCGCAAGTGAACGACCAAATGGATGTTCAGGATGACAGCGTGGACGACAACGATGATAGCAATGACGAAGACAACGAGGAGGACGACGGATGGTCCTTTTTCAGCAAGCGGAAACCAAACAGAAAAGTCAAGCCCGAACAGCTTCGCCTCGAGCGGGTAAGTCGACCTCATTTTGCACTCTCGATCAGGCCACTTAACAAGGTACACGTCCATGACATACCTAAGCAGGCTATAACAGCAGCACTAGAGATGACGGCAAGAAGTTGGGAACTTGCAGAATTATCAATTTTCCGCTACGACCCTGCAGCGAACTGCATAAAGGTTACTGTCAGGGATGAAGAACACGCGAAGAGGCTTGCGGCGCTGACACGATTAGCTGAGAAAATGAGCGGTCGCGTTCGTACGTATGAAGTGATAATTGAAAGAACGCCAACACAGAAGGTGGGGAACAGCCGGGGGGTCATCAAGGTGCGTCCCGGCCAGACCATTGAATATATCAAGGATCACTTGAGATGCGAGACGGCAACTATCCTAGAGGCACGTCTGCTCGGGAAGACAAACATGCTGCTGCTAACATTTAATACGGAATCTCCCCCAAACAGGCTCGTGTTCGATTATGAGATCACAAGGGTGCATGAGTACAGACCGAAGGTTATAGCTTGCTACAATTGTCACGGCTTGGGACACATTGCCAAGTATTGCCCTTCAGACGAAGTGTGTAAACAGTGTGGTAGAAAACACCCTGAAGACAACGAATGCGATGAAGAGCTATTCTGTGTCGCATGCCAGAAACAGGGCCACATATCGCTAAACTCAGCATGTCCTAGCCGTGCACCGAAAGACATTAAGAAAGTCGTGCAGAACATAGAAGAAGGTCAGAGGACAGTGACCTGGTCTGAAAAAGTACTGGCGGGAACATCCACACAACCCACGCTGTCCGCTCACTATGAGCAACAAATAAAAGAACTAAGAAAAGAAAATCAGCAGTTGAGAGCAATGCTGCAGCAAATACTCGCGCGACTACCACCAGAGCAACGAGATACGCAACCACCGCCAACGCCACGGCAACGTGAATCAGAGACGCCGGCAGACCGAGAAAAACGCACGCGTTCTAATAGTCGGGTCGGGCGATCAATTAGTCGGAAAACCACGGCAAACTCTAGAAAGCTGCAACACGCAGGACCTGCACAGACCCAGCAGAACCAGGCACCGTCAGTGCCAAAACCACTAACAGCCCAAGACTCGGCGTATGCGCAGATGCTGAGCATCCTAAGGCAGGAAAGACACACTGAGACCCAGCGCCTCGAAAAGAACCTACGGGAGGAATTTCAGACAGTAACGAATGCAATACAAACTCAGATGCAGGCGATATTCACGGAAATTCAGAGAAATATTCAGAAACAACATGACGAACCTAAAAGGCGCAAGCCAGCAGATGAAAGATGACGGCACGGCCTATATGCATCCAATGGAACTGTCGAAGTTTTACGCAGAATGGATCCACACTAAGACAGCAAATTAAAAAATTCAAACCCCTTGTTGTGCTTCTACAGGAGACAAGGGGACAATGCACTATTCGAGGTTACCGAACCTTTCAGCAGGCTACGATACGACACCAGGGAAACCAACAAGCGCAAGGCCAAGCTGCTCTTTTAGTAAGACATGACTGCACCGCAACCCAACTGCAGATACCAGATTCGTGTAATGATTTTAGAGAAATTGTGGCAGTAAAGCTATGTCCACGCGGCCACCGGCCAATGGTTGCAGTCTCCACGTACTACAGACCCCTAACGGGCAAGCACCGGAATGACTCCTACCAATGGCTCAGTAAGGTGCAGGCACAAGCCGGAGGCCTTCCCATTCTAGTGGGGGGCGATTTTAACGCCAAGCACCAAACATGGGGCTACGCCAAAGCTGACCCGAGAGGACGCATACTGCACGATGCAATAGAAATGTCAACTCTGGACATATGCAACACACCAGAAACACCAACCCGCATAGGGCTACACGCGCGACAACAGGACACAACGCCCGATCTGACACTAGCCACTCCAGGGCTCATAAGGCAATGGAACGTAGAATCGACGACATGGGGAAGCGACCATTTACCAATAATTATCACGCTCAATCGCAAAAAGATCCGAGAGAGGAGAGAAACGGTGCTTTTTGACTGGAAAAAATTTAGAATGGCTACCGGGGACTCTTTTGCGGACTTTGAACAATTCAGCGCTATGGTAGCGGAGGCACGGCCGGAGGCCAGGGAAACTATCCCATGCGATGACACTGCAACTCACATGGATATGCACCTTGCAAATCTATGGCGGAAGGTCAACCGCCTCACACAGCAATACCGGTATAAAGGAAAGCGTCACAAAGATCTAATGCGCCTTAAACATCAATACCGACTCATCAAGGAATACCAACAACTCGAAGCAGACACGTGGCACAATACGTGCGCGAAGCTTGGCCGGGAACCCGGCCTAAAAAGGCTATGGCAGATTTTAAGGAGCCTGCTTGGGAGCAAAAAAGGCGCACCTCCTCTCGCGGAGCTCTTTTTGCGAGATGAGCCTGCCGTGCTGGAGGACCGCGTCATCCACACTTTCTTCCCACATGCTGCCGAGGCGCCTCCTGAACCGCTGCCTTCTGCAACGATAAACAACGCGATAGAGGAGCTAGACACGCCCTTTACGCTGGGTGAACTCGTAGCAGCCCTTGCACAAGGCAAAACGAAATCAGCTCCCGGGCACGATGGCGTGACTTGGCAAGAACTTCGAAACCTCAGCAATGAAGCTCAAGAACAGCTCTTAACAATTATCAATGAATCCTGGGAATCCGGACTAGTGCCAGATTCACTAAAACTATCTCTCATCTACCCCATACCGAAGCCGGGCAAAGACCACACGAAACCAGCTAACCTACGCCCCATAGCTCTAACGTCAACTGTCTGTAAATTGATAGAAAGAATGCTACACACAAGAATGCAGCACTACATCGAATATGTACAACCGGGTTTGCATCCTGCGCAGGCAGGTTTTCGGCCGAACATGGGCACACATGACTGCCTCTGGTTGCTCCGCAGAGTGATCAACCGTAAGTCTCGCAAACAGATGCCTGACTATATTCTTGCAGTCGATATGCGTAAAGCATTCGATAACGTGAAACAAGAGGCCATCTTACAGGAACTGGCAACCAGGTACCCTAGCCAAAGAACATACAATTGGATACGTAGCTTCCTCCAAAGCAGACCAATCCAGCTCCATGGCAAGGCACCGGGATGGAGTCCGAAGACCTATTACTTGGATAGGGGAGTGCCCCAGGGCTCCATCCTCGGACCTATGCTATTCAATCTGGCCATGACACGTGTGGCAGAAAGTCTTGAGCGAGACACATCAGCCCGTTTTACTATTTACGCCGACGATATAACAATATGGACGGAAGCGGCGGATTATTCCGACATACAGAGCATGCAAACTGATCTGCAAGCAGCGATCCTGAGCCTTAGCAACACTTTAGATAACCTAGGACTGCAACTCTCGCCAGAGAAGACAGAATTGATCAGCGTAGACGGAAAGAAAGCAACCAATGTAAACAAGCAGATCACTTTACACATCGGCCAAAGCGATATTACGTCGGCCAATGGACAAATTAGGATTCTTGGAGCACAGATTGCTAGCTGCAACAGCCCCCAGCTATGGATTCGCACACTAAAGCAAAAATGGAGACCGCTGTTGCACATGGTTAGACGAATATCGAGCAAGTATGGTGGAGCGCGTCAGAAAGCGTGCCAAACGCTTGCAAAAGCGGTCGCGGTTGGAAGGATTCTTTACGGGGCACCCTTGTACGAATTCTCTGAACGAGACCTCGGCGACATCGAAAAGTTACACAGGGCCACCCTCCGTACGATCACTGGGCTACCAAAGCACACGAGGAACGAGGACCTGCTCAAGCTCGTAGCGATTCCAACCATACGGGACATAATCAGTGAAGCACGAATTCGAATGCGATCCCGGTTGGAAAACACGACCCAAGGAAAACAGATCATGGCGTGGGATAAACAAGTCCATGCGAAGCCAGAGCCCGCGGAAGCGACCATAACGCCACCATGGGAAGCACCACTGGGCATACGGAGGCAACAACGCCCTATCGCCAGACGAAACGCGGAAGCTAGAAAAATATTTGAAAAGAGATTGGGATTAAGCACGCCGCAGCACACCACTGACATCTACACGGACGCTGCAATCACAAACGACATAGCAAGCATGGCCTGGGTTAGCACATCTGCACCCCAACACAATGGCTATCACACATGTCAGCTTCCTGGGGGTGCAACCTTGCACGCTGAGCTCTTAGCTATATGGGGAGCGGTCAACACCATTCCCATTGACATGGGAGACATTGTAGAGCAGAGTGTGCGTAATAATTATCGGATCCTTACTGATTCGTACGAAGCAGTGGCCGAATTAACGGGGCCTACGACAGATGATGCGGTGGCCAACGACACCAGAAAAAAGCTAAAGAGAATACAGGACAATGGAACAACTGTTGAAATCCTATGGACACCGGGGCACACCGGCACGGATGGGGGAAACGCAGCCGCTCACGCAGCTGCCGCGCAAGCGGGTGGGCTTGATTACGAGTACAGCTCCCCACACTCCATTTCCTCGCCAAACCCCGTGGACCAAAATCCATACCTAAAGATATTGGCTGCAGGCTCTCCTAGCAGAGCACTGATGCATTACATTCGTACTAAAATAAAAGCAGACAGTAAAAGAAGATTATTAGAAGCTACACCAGTACATTTGTTTGACGACAAGGGCGGGCTTACCCGCACGGAAGAGGTTTTCTTGAATAAGGTTATGGCCAACGCTGCATACACACCACACATACTTGAGAAATGGCACCAACCCAGACAAGCTACGATTGCGAAGACTTACACCCGATGTACACATTGCCAGGAGTCATGCAGAGCAGACTTGCAACACCTCATTTGGAGCTGTGCAGCTTTTTCACAAGGGAGATCCAACATTCAGCATCTACTACACGGAGACATTAGAACACTAGGAATTACAATGCAAACTAACCCTGAAGCACAGAAAGCCATTGCGACATATGGCAGACAAAGTGGCCTGTTTCGAGTAGTGTAGAGGGGGTCGATCAGCCCCTGTGAGAGCGGCGGAACTGCACATGCACCTGAGCCTGCATAAAGCGGAAGATCCCAGACTGAGATGAAGTGTTTCAGCCAACAGTATGGGTACCCACATTCCCTTCCCTCCTAATCCCCATCAGCGGCCTAGAGCCGTCCCCTTCCTTAAAATAAAGGCTTTATTCATTCATTCATCTCAGAATAGTTTGTTCCTGGCAACGGAACGTTATGTTGCACAAATGCAACAACGTGTACATGGTTTATTTTCTGCTGAAAAGGGAACTGGCTTCTAAACGCTTTTATGGCCAAGCAATTCCTTCTGATAGTGAAGGCAGTGACCTTTCCGGGAGTGATGACGACCGCGAGTGTAAGTCCGTTTCGATTCAATATGTGTGCAAGATGTTTTCTGGTCGAATTTCCTTCTTTTTTTTTTTTCAAAAGGATGCGGTGCATCCGCGCGCGGCCGTGTAGCGTCGTCACGGGCACAGCCTTATGTCTGTGCTTCTATGTTCTAAATTTTGATGATAACGCGAAAACGCTGCATTGTTTCCTGGCTGCACGGGAATCTGCATGACATACTGCACGAAGTGTGGGAACCACCTGGGCTGCACAAGCAAGTAAAATTGCTTCTTTTTGTTCCACACTAAAATATAAGTGCACCAATGATTGTCACGTGCAAATAAACATCTGAATATGAATCGCACTAAGTCTATCTTTCATCTTCAACTTCTTCTTTATTTGCACGTTGTTGCAAATATGCAACATACCTTTTTCTGCAAATTAAAACCACAGAAATTCGCTAAATTTAGTTTCCATGGGAGTACAGCTGTTGTTATGCTTCCCTACAACTCCGTGAATAATATTACAAGAAAACAAAAAAATTGTGCAGTAAAGGGTTAAACACAGGACCCCATTCCCGAAAGTAAGCCCCGGCACCATTACTCCCTTCCAAATACCTCCCAGAACTTCATACCTGTTGTACCCCCACAATGCCCTATATTTCATTATCCCGGCATCTCTTCGTGCTTTTGCTATGAGAGACTGTTCGTGCTTTTCCATGTACATCTGCCCTTTGTTTATCCATACCCCGAGATACTTGCATTAATTCGGCCACTCGGGGTATTTCATGGCCTTGTATTGTAAGCTCCTGATCAGTTGTATCGTTGAAAAACATCCCACCAGATTTAGCTGCACTAAAACTGAAACCTAAACTGTCTCCTTCGTCTCCACAGTAATCTTCCTGGCTATCTGCTAACAGTACAATATCGTCCGCATACATTACACCCGGTAGTCGTTGCTCAACAACCTTTCAGCCTAATCTGTACAACAGATTATACCCTAGATTGCTTCGTTGTAACCTTCTTTCCGTACTTATCATATAAAGCATGAACAGCAGCGGTGATAGAGGACAACCTTGCCTTAATCCTTTGTGTACCTCGACAGTTGTCGTACTCTTAATTCCTCTATGGCGTTGGGCTGCTAAGCACGAGGTCGCGGGATCGAATCCCGGCCACGGCTGCCGCATTTCGATGGGGGCGAAATGCGAAAACACCCGTGTGCTTAGATTTAGGTGCACGTTAAAGAACCCCAGGTGGTCAAAATTTCCGGAGTCCTCCACTACGGCGTGCCTCATAATCAGAAAGTGGTTTTGGCACGTAAAACCCCAAATATTATTATTATTATTACTCTTAATTCCTTCCAATGTTATTTGAACTTTATTTTCTCGATATATTTCCTGCAGAAAATCAATTACCTCATGACCGATACCTTCATCTTTTAATATGTTCCACAGGAGTTCCCTGTTCACGTTATCGTATGCACCGCTTATGTCCAGCTAGGAAGGCTAAATACACAGGTCTACTTTCCGCCTTAGCTATTTCTATGTACTGGGTAAGCACGAACAGGCGATCATCTAAGCGCCTGCCACTTCTGAACCCGCTCTGAAGTTATCCGAGTATTCTATTAATTACCCATGAGTGCATTTTTAATTTCACCGCCTCCATCGCCACCCTATATATAACTGATGTTATCGTGATTGGTCAGAAGGTTTTTATGTTCTTCTTATCTTTCCCTTTATAAATCAAATTCATTTTACTCTATCTCCAGCTGTGCGGAATTTGCTTATTTGTTGTGACTGCCTCCAATGCTTTTATCAGCGTTTCCTTGCTTCTTGGGCCAAGTTCATTAACTTGATTGGAATTTTGTCTATCCCACTGGCAGGCGTGCGGGCACCAGCGGGAAGCAAAGCGGGCACTAGTCTCTCGCGCCCTCTCTCGTCGCGCCGAGTTACCAGAACGCCGCCCGCGCCTTTCCACAGAGCCCTGACAGTGCTCCGTTCTCTCACCTAGGTTCTTACTAATTGCCATAAATGCATATGTTGTTGCAAATGACAACCTATTGGCACAGACAGTTGAAGCTTGTTGATACTCGGCTATTATATAGAAATAAAATTGTTTAAAATTTTGCCCACTCAGTTACGCATGTGCACTGCCGTGAAGTTCCACAGTATTGTGAAGGTGAAATGTCCAGAATTCCTGAGTATGTCCATGCTACAAGACACGATAATAGAGAGTTTTAGAATAGGGCCCCCAAAGAAATAGCGTCGAAGCCACTGCGCATGCGCGAGACTCAAACTGCGTTTGGGTTTTGCGTTGGGAACGCTATTTCACACGGAGCCCAAATAGCGCCCCCAAAAGCTTTGCGTCAGCAAACATGGCGGCACCCATCGAAGCGACGGCTCTAACCTAGCAGTAAACTGGGTTCGATTCGTGGTAACGCGTGAAGTTCGCAAGCCAAGAGAAGTGACTGCGGTTATCACTTTCTCTCAACTAGCGTGTGTTATGAAGATTGATTCATTATAGACGCCGCTGATTCCAAATTCGATTGTGGATTTTATGGCTCGTAGGCCTAACACGGCTAAGCTTGGCTGGTGAAGGCACGTACAAGATAGTTTGCTCAAAACTAAGCGCAACTAATTGTTTGCTGCTTACAGAATAACCTCTAAATTGTAATTAAATGCGAATACAATCAAGTCAAAATTACTATTCCTATCATAAAATGGTCTATTTTATTTATTATTTCCAATAGCTTTTCTTTGATGCCGTAGTGGCGCTGTCCCCAGCGCAAGACACTTTCCGCAAACGTAAAACCCTATTCTAAAGCTCTTCTCTCCTGCGTGGCCCAACGCTAACACCCGCAAAGCTCTTTGGGGCCCCTATTCTAAAACTCTCTAGTATCTTTTTTAACGTAAGTAACACGAAGACATGCGAATGCTTATTATGTTGTACTAGGAATAAAACCTGATGATAAAAGCGATGACTTAACAAATAAGCAACCCATTAGTACGTTTTAGGAAGCAAAAATAGACAATATTTGAAGTGCACTCCTGAAAAAAACCAAAACTGAAACCAAATATTGAGTTTTGTGTTACGGCCATCTGGTGGAAGACTGTCGAACTGAGTCATACGTGGCGTTAAAAAAAAAGGAAGCATCACTCGGCACGGCATCGAACCACTGCCAGCGTGACACTGAACGATAGGTGCGCGCGATTAAACAATTCGGCCACGGCTTTTTTTTTTCTTTTTTTCATCGTATTTATTACGGTAGCAACAACCCTACATTCACCAGTTGTGCATAGTGAGAGAATGGAGAGCACAATGACAGTCACACAGAGAACAGGCATCGTTCATACTGTTGGTTGAAATGCTGGTTTCGCTTTAGAAAGGTGGTAAAGATAGGCACCTTACCAATATGGGGTACCAGTCTGGCTGTGTATCAAGTCCATCACAAACCTGCTTTAGGTGTAGTGTCATTTGGATGAAATGTACCCTTGTAGGTACAACCGTTTCGGTCCATCATCCGCGTTTTCTACAAACTGTGCATTCCGATGAGAAAAACATATCGAAAGGTGCACTATTATCAACGTTTCAGCGAGTAATACGCTCGGGTTTTTAGATACCAAGTGAACTTGCACGACTGCGCATCAAAAATCGCTTTCGGGAACAGTGTTACGCCATGTGTAGAGAGTCGAGACAGCTGACATCAATCGAAAGCCGAGTCTCCGGACTACTTACGCTGCAGTGACTTTTACGATAGGCGCCGTAATTTTATCACAGGTGCCGTTTTTGTCTCGAAAATCGAACACAAATTTTTGTAGTTTCCATAGGCTTCCATTACAAAATCTAACCGCTCTGGAAACAGAATTCTTGCTTGCCACAGCGTGGTCACTGCATTTGGCTCGTGTGGATTGTCTTCTAGAACATGTCTGTCACCTGCCTTTTTCAATAACCGACATGCAGCTCTTGCTATTCGCGAAAAACCCGCTCGTTCCATTGAAAACGCGCTAGCTTCGTGCCGGGGCCGCTAGTTGGTACGTGTCCAGAAAAGCTAGATATGGAGCGACGGTCAGGAAAGGGCACGACGCTCCTCCACTCCGCAACGCTCAAAGACGCTACGGCAGGGTTCGTCCACTCACCGACACGGCGCAGAGAAGGCTCGACCCAGAGTCGGATCGCCAACAAACACGGGTTTATTCATCCAAGATACAGCAATGTAGCATCTGCAGGCTTGGAGTGACGCCTGAAACCGGCAAAAGATGCTGAGAGCGAGTGGGGCTATACTAATCCAGATACAACCAAATTAGGAAGGCCCACTAAGCTTGAACAAAGAAACTCCCTCACCAGAACAGGAATTGGCCTCCCTGGTGCAGTATTCGGCCACTACCTCCCGAATGATTCCTGCAATTAACCCATGGCCCTCAGTCCCCAGCAGCTGCAGAGCACCTGACCAAGGTGGCGGTCAGACCTCTAACGCAGCAGAGGGTGCCAAGAATCTCTGGGTCCGGACAGCCCGCAAATGGAAACTGACCCTGTCAACCTTTAACTGCCGAACTCTGTCGACTGAGGCTAGCTTAGCAGGACTCTTTAAGAAACTATCATACATTGTTTGGGATATCATCGGCCTTATTGAGATTAGAACTGGTGAGGCTTATAGATTTCTGAATAACGGGCATGTCCTCTGCTATAGAGGTCTCCCAGATAAGAAGCAATATGGGGTAGGGTTCCTAATTCATAAGGACATAGCGGGCAACATTGACGAATTCTACAGCATTAACGAGAGGGTAGCTGTAGCCGTCATAAAATTTAATAAGTGGTATAGATTGAAGGTAGTACAAGCCTACGATTCAACATCCAGTCACAATGGTGAGGAAGCAGATCAGTTTTATGAAGATGTTGAACTATAGCGATGAGAAAAGTGCAAACTCGGTATACTATAGCAATGGGTGGCTTCAATACAAAAGTGGGGAAAAAGTAGGCTGGTGAACAAGCAATTGGCAACTACAGCGTCGATTTTAGGAACGCTAGAGGAGAGATGCTAGTAGAATTCACAGAAAGGAACAACCTTTGAATAATGAACACTTTTTTCAGGAAGTGCAGCAACAGAAAGTGGACCTGGAAAAGCCCTAACGGTGAAACAAGAAATAAAATTGACTTCATAATTTCTGCTGATCCCAGCATAGTGCAGGATGTAGAAGTGATAGGCAGGGTAGAGTGCAGTGATCATAGGTTAGTGAGGGCTAGGATTCACCTCAATTTGAAGAGAGAAAGAGTAAAATTGGTCAAGAAGAAACAGGTCAACCTAGAGGCAGTAAGGGTAAATAAAAGCAGACAAATTCAGGCCAGTACTTGCAAACAAATATGCAGCCTTAGAACAAAGAGATGGTGATGATGCCATAGCAGTAATGAATGAAACCGCAACGAAACTGGCTTCAGAGGCAGCAATTGAAGTGGGAGGCAAGGCACCAAGGCAACCAGTTGGAAAGCTCTCCCAAGTAACAAAGGATCTAATAAACAAACGACAAAAAATGAAAGTGTCCAACTCAAGAGATAAGATAGAATTCGCGGAACTGTCAAAACTGATCAACAAGGCGAAAATAAGTGATATTCGAAACTATGATGCGAGAAATACTGAAGCAGCCGTGAAAAATGGACGTAGCCTGAAATCAGTGAACAAAGCAAGATATATGCACTGAAAGATAAACAGGGTAATATCATCAGCAATCTCGAAGATATTACCTCAATTAGAAAAAATAATGAACAGGATACAGAAACTCCTCCTATAACTAGCGATGAGGTCAGAAGGGCCTTGCAAGACATGAAATGAGGAAGAGCGGCAGGAGATGGAATATAACATTCGATTTAATTAAAGATGGAGGAGACATAATGCTTGGAAAACTAGCGGCTCTATATGCGAAGTATCTATCAACTGCAAGGGTACCGGAAAACTGGAACAATGCAAACATTATACTAATCCACAAAAAGGGAGACATTTTAAAGAATTGAAAGATTATTGGCTCATTAGCTTACTCCCACTATTATATAAAATATTTACCAAAATAATCTTAAATAGAATAAGGCCAACACAGGACTTCAGTCAACCAAGGAAGGGAACAGGCTGGCTTCAGGAAGGGATACTCTACAATGGATCACACCCATGTCATTAATCAGGTTATTCAGAAATCCACAGAGTACATTGTTATGTTGTTTGGGTTTGTTGCGTAGGGTTTCAAAGATGCGACGGCACGAAGCCGCGAGTGACAGACTCCATTTCTTGAGAACGACGACTCTGGCGGCCACGACTGGCCTAGCCTTTATAAAAAAATGTCGGATTTGTAGGGGGCGCCAGGAGATACATAACACGCCCCTTTTTGAGTGACGATTACAACAATAAAACACGCACTTCATGACGTTCAGTTCTGAAATCTGGCCGGTGGCCGTATGGCTCTTCCAGCCCTTATCACGTATGTCAAAGTATGTCTTGCTTCTTCAGGATAGTTGTGAGGCGTAGCATCGTTGGCACTTGTTGGCCCCGATTCATCCAGGGTGTAGTCTTCTGCTGTACGAGTGGCTTCACGGACCACCTGGGTGCGTGGCCTCAGGTGCACACGGTTACGCACATAAATTGCTCCACTTGTAGTTTGCACTGTGTAGCGCCTTGGTTGAGGACCAACCTGTGTGCAGACTGCTTTTTTCCAGTCATTCTTGTGCCTCACCCATACAGGTTGATGTTTCTTCAGAGGTGCAAGTATGCGAGTGTGGTTGTCTCCATATCTGTGCTGTGCACTCTGTCTGCGTTTGAGGAGCTTCAGATGTGCATCTGTGGGGTAGTGTGGTTTCAGATTATGGGGCAAGGTCGGTATGAAGTTCTCAATTTCCTGCCCATTAGCAACTCTGCTGGGGAAGATGCTCCAATGGTTGGGGTGGCACGGTAGTTGAGGAGAACCAAAGACAGATCTTTGCCATCGCTGTGCGACTTGATCAGCATGGGCTTAACAGTCTGTATTGTTCTCTCGACCTGCCCATTGGACCTCAGGTAGTGGGGTGATGACGGTTCATGAGCAATATCCCATTCTTGCAGGAATGCTCTGAATGCCTGCAAGTCAAACGGTGGTCCCTGATCAGAGATAAGCACATTGGGGAGTCCAAACCGTGAAAAGATGTCCTTCAGGACTAAAATAACTGAAGTTGCCGTAGTGGTTTCCATACGTTTCACTTCAACGTACTTTGAAAAGTAGTCAACAACAAGGATATATGCATTGCCTTGACAGTGAAAGAAATCAACGGCCAACTTTTCGCATGGTCGTGCTGGCAGATCTCTGTCAAGCAATGGTTGCTGAGGGTTTGCCTTCTGGGTGGATTGGCAGGTGTCGCAGCTTGAGACAAGGGTGGCAATGTCCTTGTTGAGTGTGGGCCAATAAACACTCTGGCTTGCTAGTCTTTTACAAGCCACTATACCACGATGTGCCTGATGGAGTTTCTCAAGAACATCAGCCTGGAGAACTGCTGGAATGACAAGCCGTTGACCACAGCAAATGAAGCCGTCTGTGATATACAGTTCACTTCTTATGTGAAAGTATGGTCTTGCCATTGGATGAACATCACTAGGGCGATCAGGCCATCCTTGTTGAATGTACTTGGTTAGTTGTTGCAATACTGGATCCCGACTTGTTGCTTCCTGGATCTGGTTGAGCTTGGTGGGCGACGCTTGAACCAGACTGGACACCAACAGTCCTGGATCACTGTCTGCAGTTTCCACCTTGGATTCGGGGTTTGGGGATCTTGACAAGGCATCAGCCACAGTTAGCTGTTTCCCTGGTATATACACTAGTTTAGTGCTATAGCACTTTAGCCGGAGCAAAAGTCTTTGCTGTCTTGGTGACATTTTTGTTAGATCCTTTGTCTGCAGTCCAACAAGAGCTTTGTGGTCTTTCCACTGTTACAGAGCGTCCAAAAGTGTAATAGTGGAACCGCTCGCATGCGACCACCACAGCTAGAAGTTATTTCTCTATTTGAGCATAACATTGTTGGGGAGGTGTAAGGGCTGCAGAAGCATATGCGATTGGTCTGCCTTCCTGCAAGAGAACTGATCCCAGGCCGTATGAGCTGGCATCTGTTGAAATTGTGATCGGCTTGGATGGGTCAAAACAACGGAACACAGGCGCTGTTGTGAGCTTCTGTTTGATGAGCTTGAAAGTCTCTGTGAGCTGGCTTGTCCAGTGCCACGCTACATCTGCCTTGAGAAGCTCACGCAGAGGACTGGTAGTTGCTGAAAAATTAGGGATGAACTTCATGAGATATGTCACCATTCCTAAGAATCTTTGCAGTTCTGACTTGTTTGATGGAAGTGACATGGCTTCAATTGATCTGATCTTGTCAGGGTCTGGGGATAGCCCACCTGAGGAGATCTGGTGACTCAGATATTTTATGGCTGAAAGTCCTAACTTCAGTTTTGATTTGTTAAGCTTCAGGTTGTTATGTCTAGCTATGGTCAGAACAGTTCTGGGATGGGCTTTGTGTTCTTCTGGAGTCCTTGAGGCAACCAGCATGTCATCAAAATACGGCTTCACAATGGCCTGCCCTTCAAATACCTTGTCAATGGCCTGCTGGAACAGCTCGGGGGCTGTCGCAAGCCCAAATGGTACTCGAAGAAAACGGTAACGGCCCCATGGTGTTGCGAATGTGCAAAGCCGTGAACTTGGCTGATCCAAAGTCAGTTGCCAGAAAGCACTCTTGGCATCAAGGACAGAGAAGACTGTTGAGCCATTCAGGCTTGCAAAAAGCTCTTCTGGTACTGGTATGCGGTAGTGTTGCCTTTTTATTGCTGCATTGAGGTTCCGTGGATCCAGGCACAAACGAACAGTTCCGTCTTTTTTGGTTATCACCACTATGGGACGGACCCATTCACTATGTTCTGACTCTCGCGTGATTACGCCATTCTTCTCCATGTGCTACAGCTCTGCTTTGACCTTATCCTCGAGTGCACTAGGTACTCTACGAGGAGCACAAACTGTCGGCACTGCACCTTCACGCAGCTGGATGCTATAACATCCCGGAAGCTGGCCGATTCCTTCAAATATGTCAGAGAAATCATTCAGTACTTTCTGAAACTGTTCTTGCAACACTGTGTCAGTGGACTTTGTCGTTGCTTGAAGAGTCTTCACACGGGAAAGCAAGTGCAGAGTTGAGCATGCAGCGGCCCCTAGCATCGGCTTGAGGGGCTCCTTCACCAGAAGAAATCTCAGACGGCACTCCCTGTTGTTTACTGCACAAGACAGTTCACATTCACTGTCTATTGGAAGCCGGTGGCCATTGTACGTAGTCACTTTAGCTGTGGTTGGTTTGGTTGCTGGTCTGCATGGCCACTGTTTGAACATATGTTCTGGAATTATGTTGACGTCCGAACCGGTGTCTAACTTGAATGTCACCTCGTGTCCATTAACACTGACACTTTCGCTCCAGTCTGTTGCGTCGGCATTGACACTGCACATAGTCAAACAGCCCAAGTATGATTCCTCCTGCGAGTCTTGTTGTGGATGTTCATGAAGCAGTCCGACTCGCGGTCGATGCGCTGCTGTCTGCCGACGTGGCTGCTTGCACAGGTGCGCGAAATGGCCAAGTTTGTCGCAGTTGTAACAGTTTTTGCCAAAAGCTGGGCACTGATGTGGGGGGTGCGAGGTTCCGCAGCGAGAACATTTACGATTAGACATTTGGGACGAGCGATGAGGCTGCTGAGGCTTGTTGATACCTAGCGGACGACCAGTTGTCTTCGTGGGTTTCCGATTATACGTGTGAACGGCATTCACTTCTGGCTGTTGATCACTGCTTACGATCTCTTGCACATGTTTCTTTGATATTTCCGCTGCCTTGCACACCGAGACGATTTTTTCCAGAGTGAGGTCGCGCTCCTGAAAGAGCCGTTCGCGGAGAGCTCCATCGCGGATTCCAACCACCACGCGGTCGCCGATGAGTCTGTCACACTTGTCACCGAAGTCTCATTTCTGCGCCTGTCGTCGAAGGTCAGTAACAAAATCGTCAATTGACTGACCTGGCTTTTGTACCATCGAGTTGAACACCGCCGCTGCTTGTATGACGTTCTTGTACGGGCGATATAGCTCGTCAAACTTGTCAAGTATGTATTTCACTGGGTCTGCGTCTTCGTTTCCGGCGGCAGGGTCTGGAGGGAACGTCTGTGCGATGCGACGAGCATGCGGGCCAAGTACATGAAGCAACAATGCCTTCCGCGCTGATTTAGGCTTTGTACATTTAGGCTTTAGGATTTAGGCTTGTAATTTAGGCTTTGTATTTAGGCTTTGGCTGTTGTACTCACAAGCCAGTTCATATATGGTGAATGCTTCCCGCCATTCTTCCCATGCGGTCTGAGGAGTGTCACCAGGTTCGAAGTGAGCCGGGGGCTGGATGAAAACGTTGGTCATTTTGTTGATTTCAGGCGTTGCGGGGACGATCTGCTTACACTTCTGACACCATGTTAAGTTGTTTGGGTTTGTTGCGTAGGGTTTCAAAGATGCGACGGCACGAAGCCGCGAGTGACAGACTTTATTTCGGTCTGTCACTCCGCGAGTGACAGACCGCTTACGTAAATCTTTTGGAAAATATCTACAGAGATTCCACAGCTACGTTAATTCTACACAAGTAGGAAGATACCTATAAAGAAATGGGTCAGATAGGGTGACACAATCTCTCCAATGCTATTCACTGCATGCTTGGAAGTATTCAAGCTATTAAACTGGGAAGCTTAGGAGTAAGGATCGACGGCGAATATCTCAGCAACCTTCGGTTTGCCGATGACCATATTCTATTCAGCAACAATGCAGACGAATCACAACAAATGATTGAAGACCTTATCACAGAGTGTGAGAGTGGGGTTGAAGATTAATATGCAGAAGATAAAGATAATGATGAAGAGATTGGCAAGGGAACAAGAGTTCAAGATCGCCAGTCAGCCTTTAGAGTCTGTGAAGGAGTACGTTTGCCTAGGTCAAATAATCACAAGGAACCCTGACCATGAGAAGGTTATTCATAGTATAAACAAGGGTTGGATCGCATACGGCACACATTGTCAGCTCCTGACTGGAAGCTTACCATTATCATTAAAAAGGGAGGTGTACAATCAGTGCATTTTACCAGTGCCGACATATGGGGCAGAGACTTGGAGACTGACAAAGAAGCTTGAGAACAAGTTAAGGACCATGCAAAGAGCGATGGAACAAAGATTGCTAGGCATAATATTAAGAGACAGAAAGAGAGCGGTTTGGATCAGAGAGCAAATGGGTATAGCCAATATTCTAATTGACCTTAAGAGAAAGAAATGGAGCTGGGCAGGTCATGTTATGCGATGTTTAGATAACTGTTGGACCATTAGGGTTACAGAATGGGTACCAAGAGAAGGGAAACACAGTCGAGGATGGCAGAAGACAAGGGTGGAGCAATGAAATCAGGAAATTCGCAGGCGCTACTTGGAATCGGTTGGCGCAGGACAGGGGTAATTGGAGATCGCAGAGAGAGGCCTTCGTTCTGCAGTGGTCATAAAACACGCTGATGATGATGGTGACAGCACAGTGTGAAGTTATGGCACTTACGGGCAAAGGCTCACCTCAAGACCGATCGAGCCCCCCCCCTGCGCTAGGGCTAACCGGTAAGCGGTCCACCAAGCACGAGAACGACAAGTCGCGGGAGCAAAGGTGCCATGTAGCGAATTCATGCGGGCCTGTGAGCATCTGTCGCGGCGATGAAGCGCTCAGCAGAAGAGAGCTCGGGTGGAGTGGGCACCCGGGGGCTGCCACTTGGGAGGCTACTCAGGGCGCGTCCCGGTGACACATGCTCGTGCCGTTATTCGAGCTGGGGAGAGAGCATGCTTTGTGTGAGAAATTAGCTCTGGTGCGCTAGCTGCATCCACCATGCTGCCCTCACGGTGGCGGTTCCCGGAGATTGAGGTAAGCACAACGCGCGAGCTGGGGGACGAGGTGCGCGAAGGCACCTCACTCCCTGCACACTTTAGCTATGGCGCATTCGATCTCTGGCCAGTGATGGCAACACCCGGGATTTATCCCTAGATCTAGGGGTTTCTTGCTCTGTTTACTGATCCAGCATCTTTCTCAAAGTACCTAGGAATTTAAAAAAAATGTTATCTCGCCATTTTAGCTGCTATCATATGTACAAGTAACCACGCAGACTTTAGCAAGGTTACTGATACCAGCTGCTTCTTAACTTTAGAGCTATCAGTGGAGGTGGAGCATGCATGCCCGGTGTAGCGGTCACTAGAACTAGCCGCGCTGTAATTAGTCGCGACTTGTTGAAGGGTCTTCTCAGCGCACAAACCCACTGAACACAAGATGTTTTGAAGATGTCTTGTACCAGCCAAAATGAACTAAAACGTCTACAACTATTTAGGACAGCTACGTCTTTTTGTGCAGGTCTGAAAAATGTTCTGCAAAAGCCGGCTAGGAGATGTCTTAAGATGTTTTCTGCTTACATCTTGATAAGACACCTTTAACATCAGAAGACGGCTTGAGAACATTTTACGTAAATGTATGGAAAATGTCTGTGCTAATCTGTCTTTGGATATCTAAAATAAGACATTTCGGTGCTTTACTCAGCTTACATGGCTGTTACATATTTAGCATCTGAAAATGACTACATGTAGTATAAATACGTGTACTTCTTGGTACCCTATCATAGCGCCTATAGGTACATCATGAAAAAAAAAAAAAAAAAACGACCATGGATCAAGCGTGAAATTAATAGCGCTAAACTCAAGTGACGTGCATAGGCCAATATCAACCAAAAATTTAGTGAATACGTAATTTGGTCCATAATAAATACAAGGATGAGCGTAAACACACATAAAACACACACACAGGCACAAATAACGCACTGTACACTGTTCAACGCACGGCTTTCGCAGTGTTTCAGTTTTACAGCAAAGCTGTTTATGGCTAGGTTCTGGCAGATCTCGTCTCCGTGGACATAGACCAACTATTTATACGCCTCTCCACTGTCGACGCCTCTTAAGGAGGTATCGCAGGGTAAATGATATATGTTAGTTTTAACGCAATATTTTAGAAACGGCTGCAGATATTCGCATCAAATTTCACGCGCTTACAAAAGATGATTTTGGGTACAACACAAGACACTTTGTGTCTAGATGGTTTGCCTTTCCTGTAGCCCACTCCCAAAATTTCAGGTGTTTAATTATTTGATGTACCTTTTCTCTGCAACCACGCAGAGGAATGATATTACATAGTGTTATTCTAAATACCCATAGGGGACATCTGAACTAGAGATATCATATCCACCTTGGAGTTCACACCCAAAAAAAAAAAAAAAATCTCTCTCCTTGCACAAAGCCACAAGGGGGGTTTCTTGCACTAAATTTTTCCAGTGTTATCTTTCATATCATCAGAGTTTTTTTTAGTTCAGAATGTTTATGAGTGGTTTTAGTACATGTGTACAAAGTTTCACTGGAATGGGATGAATACTTTCTGAGAAAAGGTACATTGAATTTGACAAATTAATAAAAAAATGCAATTTGAGAAAAATGAAGTTTTATGTTCGAATACTGCTTGTGGATGCTCAAAAGCCCCAGAAGAATATATTTCACTGCTGACTTTCTTGCAGGTGTCTCCAAAACCCTGCTTAGTGTTCCTTTTTATCCATCATCCTTCCTTGCTCTCGACAGTCATAGAATTATGCCCTGTCAACACGCTCTTTGTCCATCCTGTCGAGGGCAATATTACAAAACAGACCTGGAACAATTCCAAGTACCTCCAGAACAGCTCTTCGTGCAGAATTACCGTCATTGTAGTAGGCCACAGCATTTTTAGTTGCTGTCTTCAATGTGTAAGCACTGGCAAACTTTTTTAAGGGCAGCGGCACCAGGTGACTTGGTTGAGCGACTAATTGGTGCTCTGTGTTCGTCCATAAATACATTTGCTCAGAAAACTGATTACCTTTGAAAGTTCTCTTTCTGCTCCATTTGCTGGACGATCGTGCCACCTTCTGGGCAAGTAATACGTTTGAAACTCGAAACAGAGGCGACCACGACCACATAAGCAAAAGGAAGAGTTCGACGTAATATAGTTCTTTTCTACAAAGAACTATTACGTCAAACTCTTGCTTCAAGTTGTTAACAAATTCGACTTCGCTTTGGCATCTGCTAGCCGCCTGGTTAGCTCAGATGGTGGAGCGGCTGCCCCAGAAAGGCAGTGGTCTAGGGTTCGAGACCCGGACCAGAACGAATGCGATGCTCTCCTTAGGAGGAACCTGTATGGGATTCCTTTGTGGCAATTGTTATGATAGGATGGATGTTTCATTTATTTAGCATATGATTTTTTAGTACAAATCATTTACTTACCACACACACACACTCAAGCAAAAAAAAAACATGCCATAACGAAGAAAACCACGAACGACATCTATCAAAACAAACTGGCCTACGCCCGCCATCTTTAAACGCCATGGCACGCAGCACACTTCGGCGCGACATTTGAAGCACTTTGAGCGGGCGCTCGAGGTCGCACTTCCGCAGGTTTCTTCCTCATGGTGCAGTTGATTTTTCTGTGCCACAATTGCAAATTCAATTTTTTGGGCTGTTTACCCTACCATACCCCCTTAAGTTGTGTATACTCCTTGCCACGAGCGCCGTCTCTCTCCTGACATTGCGCAATACCGTGGCACGCACTCACCATTAAGCACCTTGATAATTGACACTTCTCCTCGTGGGGCATGTCCTCAATTCTCCTCACGCAAGCTGCGCACGGCACGCTCTTTCTCCTTCGCTCCCGCGGACGAGTATTCGATGGAGGTGCACTGATTTTAGACCAGTTGCCCCCCCCCTGGGTGTAGAAAATTTTGAAAAATAGTGATAACAGCATAGAGAATGCCCAGATTTCAACTTGGCTTATCCCCAAGTTTCAGTTGGCCCACCCCCAAATATCAGTTGCCCGACTTCTAAATTTCAGATGGCTGACCTCTAAACCCTGAAACAGGGGTTTGCTAAGCCGTAGTGGCGTCATACACACCAATTGTAAACATGGGTTCAACGGAGGCAGTTGAGGCAATCAAAGCTTCGTGTTGTCCGCCCAGTCATCGTCTACAATATCTCCAGAAACAAAGGTTTGCCAAGCCGCGCAGGCGTCACACACCCATTGGATTCAACGGAGGCAAGCAATGGACACGTCACCAACGTGATTAAACATGGCAGCGCCCACTGGACCACCATGTACAGTACACTGTAATGTAAAGGGTCAATAAAGCACCTGCTTTGGTGCACATGCTCCCAGCATTGCCTGAAAATTAGGACAACTAGAATTTAGAGCCTCTGAATTTTTTTAAAGCTTTCAAAGGGGCCCTTTTAGGCAACATTGTTGGATAAGATGTTTTTATACGTGTAATATTTTACTTCAGTGCGAGAGCTTGTGCACAGTATTGCCCTAGTGTGTCAGTGTTTTTTCTTTTTTATCATGTATTAAGAAGGTATAAGATCCTTATATGTGACCAATAGCATGCTTCTTGTGAATTCCTTTCAAAGTTTGATACTTGCTTTTCAAGTTTGCCAAATGTTACTTTTATGCAAGATGGATTGTTGTATAATATGGTGTTTTTATGTATTGAATATTTATTGAAACATTGGCACACTAAAGCAATAATGCTTTAGTGCGCCAATGTTTCTCTTGTTTTTTTAAGTATGAATTAGAAAAGTGCAATAAGACATTATGTACCCCATTCGTTAATTTCTTTAGAGGTGTGGTACCAGCCTTTCACATACGTAATATTTCGGTGCAATGGCCAGGCTTGTATGCAACACTGTTTTGGTGTGACAATGTTTCTTTCTTTTAAAGTAAGAATTAAAGTGCAATAAGTCACTATGTGCCCTGCTATTAATTTTAATGTCTGATACTGCCATTTCAAGCTTGCCAAATGGTGCTTATATATAATGTACATCTTCGTTAAGATAGTGCTGTTACATATACTTTATTTCAGTGCAATAGCTTGTGTGCAATATTGTTCTAGTGTGCCAATGTTTATTTTGTTTTTCAAGTGTGAATTAAGAAAGTGCAATAAGTACACTACATATGTGCTATTTTCTTTCGAGGTTTGATACTGGTTTCTTAAGTTTGCTGAAGTGTTTTTATGCATGTAATATTGTTCTAGTGTACAGATGTTTCTTTTGGTGTTCAAGTATGAATTATGAGAGTGCAACAAGATGCTGTGTATCTGCTATTTCCAGGTTCTATACTGGTCGGCTACTGCTGTGGCCAGTGCAGTGCAACAAAATAATGACGCAGCATTGGTATATATGCAGATGTTTATTAATTTTTCGAGACTTACATAGGGATCAGGTTGTACAGCTTAAGGCAATAAATTTACCTGACAAAGGCTGTAGTGCGTACCGAGGCAGCAACCAAATGCAATGCACAACCAGTATACACTGCTTTGTGGAGTGTTCGTGCAACCAGCTCTGGCGCATGTAGGCGATGCCTGGTGGCCACTGCTGTTTTTCAGACAGCACGACCAAGCGCATATGCGGCCACACAGATAAAGTGGGGATACTTTATCAGTGCCTTCATTTTGCAAAATGGGCCGTTCACACGCTCTGCACAACAGTGAGTGGGTCTGTACACTGTGGTCCTTGGAACAATACCAACAATGAGCACCAACACTATCTACGTTGCAGTGTTAATGTCCAGGCAATTTCAAGTATCACTTAACGAAGTAACCTAGCGTGTGGAAAATCCATAGCAGTGAGTAAAACGTACCTGGCTCCAAATACGCCAGCCCTTGCTGCAAAATTGTAAGTACAGTGCGAGCAGTCCTCCTCGTAAGCCTCCTCACAAGCCCCCTAACCACGTGCACTCCACGGCCGCACTAGAACATCACAAAACGCAGTGCCACACGAACTGAAATATAGAATACCGACATCTAATGCACTACCTCTGAAGGAAAAAAAAATATTTCAGTGTGGTGTGCGTCCATTTTAGTTTGCCTTGTCTTAATCGCATTGTACCTGTAGTCATAAACCACCAAGCTCAAGTTTACTTTGTCGAAGTAACGTGACACAACTCTGCAAGGACATGCACATGCCACGGACTAGCCAAACCAGCAGCTGCTTATGATGCCCAGAAAAAGCCGCACTAACCAGGAAGCTGGAGCCGACATGTCTGTGTCACCTAGGCAACCTCTGCGCATGCGCAGAGCGTGGCCCAGTGTCTTAGACCCCGTGACTTGTGCGACACGCTGCCGGAAGGCTCTCCCAGAAAATGCATGTTTACGGCTGTGTGGTTGCCACTGAACACACATATCTTACTAAATTTGGCGACTTCATTCGAAATTAAGAGTTTTGGTGCAGGTTGGTGCAGCTCGATGGCTTGGCACAAAATGGCACGGCGCTTCCATCCCTACGAAGGGACTCTAGTGTACATGTGAGCGGCCTGCAGGGTGCAGCCACCCGGTGGCACAGAGCTTAGGCAAACAAACACAGAGCTAATATAACTGTAACCAAATGTAAAACATTTTAAACATTTAAAAAGACTTGTTCACGATTACACTGCCGCCAAAAGTTCACACCAGGAGCAAAGTAGAATACACTTGGCTACTTCTATATTGGCTCTGTGTTTGTCTGGTTGAGTTCTGCGCCACTAGGTGGCTGTACCCTGCAGGCTGCTCACATTCACGCCTCCACCCATGCAGCAAGACGCCCAGTTCACCTGCACCTTCATTGTGAAGCGACAGTTGTAAACACATAGATCCTTAAGCTGATCAGGCACTGACAGCGCGATTCACTGTAGTCACTCCGCTCATCTGCTACCTTGCAGAGGGGCATGATGTTGCAGCTTGACATGTCACCAGTTGCTATATTTTCAGCCCACAACACAATAAGGGATATTCATGGTCCTCACAAAAATAAACCTCGAGACCAACACTGTGCACACCGCTCACATCAACACGGAGCATGTAACACAAGCAGATGACACTTCCTGTGTGCTGGAAGTGCTTGAGTGAAGTCATATTCCAACTACTACAACATTTGTTCACCATAAAGTTGGAAACATTATTGATGATGCAACGTGGGTAGCCTATTGGATAGCTAGCTTGCCAGACTGACGTCCGCGTATCCCTTTACAACTCCACTTTCCTGAAAACTCAGGGGAGTGGCGTTGCTGCGATGGACATTTTGAAAATCTTATAAAAAATTACATATTGCACGCACAGTGCTTAAATGTGTCACTGAATGATCAAAAGGAGCCACCCTAATGACTCGGTATGTTTGTACAGTATCGTCAAAATCGTTTAAGGGTCCCTTTAAAGCTTAATCTATGCCACATGATGTGGCGGGATACGCCAATGGTGATATGATGATGCCAGTGCTGGCAAGACAGTAAGTAGTACAATTTATTAGCAGCTTGTGAAAATTAACCAGCACGCAGGCACGTGCGTGCCACTTAGTGAAAAATTGTTTTTTGCTCCAAACTGGGGGTGCAGGCCTTACACAATATGGTATTTCCTTGCTAAAAGACGTTAAGTGGACTGGGCTCTATATAAGCTCTTTTTTTGAACTAAAATGACGTATGCGATATTTTCTTGAAAATTGTACCTGCTCAGTATGCATCATTAAGTAATGTTCCAATTCATGCTTCTACAGCAGTAATGGTATGGATGTTGGTTCCTCTTGCACTGGCACACCCTGTACCTAAAGATGAAGTGCAAGCAAGTCTGCTGCTGGAAAGAATGACTTTAGTATGTGGAAGTGGGGTAGTATTTCAAAAGATCACAGGGCACAAACATGGCTATTGCTTGCAAACTTTACAAAAGTTAAATATTAAATAGATTTTCCTTAAGATATACTGGTAACAAAAACACTCATGCTCTCCGAGATTATCCGACCACAAGATTTTGCACTTTATGCCGCATGCAGCTTGACTTAACATTTTGAGGACACTGAAGAGACCAGCAAAAGGTCACAAAAGTTGAGGCAAAAGCAAATAGAGCTTGGAGTGCCCCTCTCCACAGAGGTCCTTTATTAAAAGGCACCTTCAGATGCAAGCATGGAAAAAATGAGGGTTGGTGTGGACAGCATTAAAAGATGGTAGCAGAAGCAGCTACTTGTTGGAGCGCCGAGTGGGCTCAGATGCTGTGGGTGGAGGTGGTGGTCCTCTACGGTCAAGATCTTCCACATATGCCATCAACAGCTTGCGCCGCTCATCAGGAATGCAGCTGAGCACAAGGTATCGCTTGTCCTTCTGCAAAAGCACCGAAAGCTTCATTGCATTGACCATTTTCCTCTAAAGCACTACCTAAACACAAGTTGTGCAAGCTCACACAGATATTAAAGCATTCATAATTTAATAACCTGGACTTTTAAAAATCAGCATCTCACTTCTTTTGTGATGCTTAAGTGTACTTTTGAAGTAGCATATTTGCTTAGCAGGTGCAACTTCCACTTCCATATGTCACTGCTTAATGCTTACTGAATATGCGAGGTGTTTCATATGTTCTTTTGTTTACACTGAGAGCTAGTCACTTATTTACATGCTTTCATCAACATTGGTCGAACAATCTTGTAAAAACATTAGTGACATCCTAATTGGCAGACTGTTGTTGACTGCTCCCAAGTCTGCCTGCAAACCCTTTGTTCCATTACATTCCACCTCCTGTAATTGGTGGGCTGACGGCATCAACAAATGCAATTACCTTTTTTGGGATCCACTTTACTGTTTACCCATGCCTTTCCTATTACTATTGCTGCCTACATATTAATATCTACTTGAAATTAGAGGAAACAGGATAAAAATTGCAGATGACAACCAAGTACAAAAGTGGTAAAATAAAAATGAAAATGTCGCAATTTGATCAGGAGAAAAAGAAATAAATAGAGAGAGAGAAAATAAAGACAAAACAAACCAACAGAAAAAGTGGTGCCAGAAAGTCACATTTGGAGTAGTGAAAAGGCACAGCTGTCTGCAAATATTTACAGTAGATACCAGTGTGGTTATGCTTTTCAACAAGAATCAGTTTATGCTTATGCATGCATGCGTAATCTGATACCCCACAGTGTCCATTGGCTTCTTTATTTTCCTGTGGAGAGACCCATTTTTCTTCAGGCTTGAGCACTAACGTTTTCTTAACAATTAAAATGAAATTCTGGGGTTTCACGTAACAAAGCCACGATGATATTGAGGTGCACCATACTATTTAGATTTTGGATTAATTCTGAGCACTTGGGGTTTCTTAAGATGCACCTAATGCACAGTAAATGGGTATTTTTGCATTTTGCCCCTATCACAATGAGACTGCTGTGGTTGAGATTTGATTCCGCGCCCTCAGGCTTAGCAGCACAACACCAAAGCCACTATGCCAACATGGCAGGCCACATTTTCTTAATTACAATTCATGTTAACCCCTTAGCACATGGATGTCATATATGATACATGCAGAACAACTTATAATGACTTGAGAGAATGAACACCGACGAAATCAACACATATTTACCCAGAATCTGCGTCATCTCTAGCAATAAATTTATAGCAGCTGTAAGTCTGGAAATAATTTGAGTAATTTCTTCCTTAAAATATGTATGACAGCAGCTTGTCACACAATATGCAAAATTTTAGTAAACAGAGGGGTTATTCTCCTAAAACTGCAGTTGGTTTGCTTTGTCTTTATCAGCCTACTCCTACGTTTTTAACGAGAAAGGCATTCTGGCTGTTGTGTGAGGCGAGCATTAATTGCTGTATCACATATGCTACAGCATGCAGTTACGGGTCGTTTTGTGAACGAGAGTAGATTTGTTTTGTTGCAAGAAAACAAATATGGTGGTAAAATATGGTGCTTTTAACAGGCTATACTGTTGATTAGCATAATTATTGCAACGATACATCAGAAAATGAAAATATAACTGTTTTTACTATAGACAGCGTGGTGTAAGCCATGTTCCAACAGCTAAAGAACATCAAGAAATATCTCATGGAGGAAGAGGAAGAAAGTATTCTTTTGGCTTGTGTTGGGTTCTGTGCAAAGAAAAAATCTACGTAAAAAGAAGCGCACTAAAGGATCCGGCTCATACATTTGAAGTTACAATTTATCCAATCTAGGATGACATCACAAATTTCTTAATAAGCTTGTAATAAATTGAGCTGCAAGAAATAAAGTACACTTATTACAGCGAAGCCTTGCATTTTGACAATGGTTGTGATATTTCTTGCAAGTTTTCATCAATTCAATGTCTTTCTGTATAGTAGAAAAATATGCCTTTGACTGAATGGTGCACCTTATGATACATGACAATTTCAGCTCATAAAACTGCAATTACGCATCTTTTTAAAAGAAAATTGAGGTTTGTTTGGGCATTTCCAGCATGAGTAAACCTTTGTCTAACTTTTTCACAAGAAAACAAAAGAACATGCATTAATGGGCGAATTTCATCAAGGTTGTAGATGGTGCATTCCACACAGAAAATAAGGTGCAAGTTGTGCTCTGCACACTGTGTTAGCACTTCAGGCAATATACCTCTTGGTGCTGCCTGCATTGTCAGTAGGGGCTAGATTGAATGGCTGTGCAAAGAAGCTTAGCTGCAGAGTTTGTCTAGGCCCGATGGACAGAATCAATCTTCGCTGCAGTTTATAGAATTCATGAGTCACTGTCGAGGTTTTACATTCGAAACCTACATTGTGTCGCGAGAGACACCATAACAGAATGCTCCGAATTACTTCTGATTGTGCAGTAGTCTCTCACATGCACATGAATCTAAGCACACAAGCACTTTTGCAGTTCCTGGCTGCCACAGACAGGATTCAATACGGTGACCTTGCGTTTGGCAGCAGCGCAATGCAACAGCACTGAGCGACCATGGCAGGTGTCTTCAGGACTGGTCCTTTGCATAAATATTTAAAAAAAAGCCTGCCACTTGTACAATTCTTAGCATCATTCCAAACGAACAGATACTTATCTGTTGCAAGAAAAAAATGGGGAAGAGCAAATTCGAGCAAATATATTTTATTACACGTAACGTGGTTAACATTCAGTTAAAATATGTTATGTCCAATGAAATATGCAACCACATCAAGATTCCTTTCCTATTTCAATTTAATTGTCATACTTTTTTCGCGATTTGGCAATCTTGTAGTGCAGTTTCTTTTTTGTTGTTAGTTAAGCCTTCACAAATTGCTTATATTGCATATGCCTGTGGAAGAAGCAAACCTAAGTTACAGTAATACTTTAACGGGTGTGAATACCTGAAACTTCAAATCTACCGGGGACTGCCTTCAGATTGTCTACAAATTCATTCTTGTATAAAGCAAACCAATTTACTACTTCACGAGTACCTTAGCATGTTAGCATCCCTTTTAAAATAGTATGCAGTGCTGTAGTGTATTACACTTTGCTTCTTCAATGAACACACTACACTATATGCATCCTGTGACATGCAGTTTTTCACTACTGTCACTATCAAGGTGAACCACACATGATCACTCTTGTTTACAAGCCCCTTGGCCAACAGTTTGAACTGCATTACATATATCAAATAATATAAATACCCCCCAAACACCCTTATATTTCGTTTTGTTTAAAAACTATAAAATTTTCAGTACTTGATTTAATATTCAAAGGCTGTTTGCCTAGAATACTGTTCGTATTCCAATAGGAAGCTGCTCTATGCCAACACATCTAATAATAATGCAAAGATCCTGCTGGAAGATCCCTGATGAAATAATTGGAGTGTGAAGAGCACGCCTATACTGATAAAGTAGGGAATGCAGAGATGGAAGTGGCCAAGGAAGTTGTGGAGCAGCTATGAGAGCAGCAAATTTGGCACTTTGGAGCATGTTTGGAGCACGAATTGTCCGTTTCGGATCAGTAAATCTGCATCTTGGGGCAGTTTGGTAAAGGTCAATACGAGTGAAATACAGGCATATGAAGAAAAAGTATTCTTTATTTGACTTTGCAGAACACTAGAGAGTTTTAGATTAGGGGCCCCAAATGTTTTGGGGCCCGAAAGAAACAGCACCGAAGCCACTGTGCATGCGCGAGACGCAAACTGCATTTATTTCATTGATTTAGCGGAAGCCCCAAAAGTTGCCCCAAAAGATTTGCGTGAACAAACATGGCGGCACCCATCGAAGTGACGGCTCTAACCTAGCACCAAACTGGGTTCGATTCGTGGTAAGCGTGAAGTTCGCACGCTACGAGAAGTGACTGCGCTTATAGCTTTCTCTCAACTAGTGCGTGTTATGAAGACTGATTCATTAGAGGCCGCTGATTCTGAATTCGATTGTGGATCTTATGGCTCGTAGGCTTAACACGGCTTTGCTTGGCTGGTGAAGGCACGCAAAGTTGGTTACTCAAAACTAAGCGCAACTAATTGCTTGCTGCTTAAAGAATGACCTATAAGTTGTAATTAAACTTGAAAACAGGAAAGTCAAAATTACTATTCTTATCATAAAATGGTACATTTTATTTAATTATTTCTAATAGCTTTTCTTTGATGCCATAGTGGCACTGTCAGTGCAACACGGTATCTGCAAACGTAAAGCCCTATTCTAAAGCTCTTCACTCCTGCATGCCCCAACACTAGCATCTGCAAAGCTCTTTGGTCCCAAACTATTGGGGCCCCTATTCTAAAACTCTCTACCATTAGGTCGCGGTATACGAGTTCTGCGGAAGCTCGCTGGGCGAGCAAAATTCATGGCAGGGAAAACTTCTCATTCACTTGACTGCAGCAAGAAGTTACAAAGGTAACCCATACAGGTTTCTCCGAAACAACCATTAGAGAGTTTTAGCTTGTCCGCTATTCAGGAAATGCAGGTGGACGGGGCGGAGGCGTAAACGTGAGCGGCCTGCATGGTGCAGCTACCTGGAGGCACAGAGCTCAAACAGGCAAAAACAGCTAATATTTCAGTAACCAAGTGTATTCTACTTTGCTACTGGTGTAAATTTTCGGCAGTGGCGTAATCGTCTTGCTGCCAAAAATTTACACCAGCAGCGATGTAGAATACACATGGTTACTGCAATATTAGCTGTGTTTGCGCTCTGCTCCACCACGTGGCTGCACCATGCAGGCTGCTCACATTTACGCCTCCACCCTGTTCACCTGTGTTTACCCGAATATCGGACAAGCTAAAACTCTCTATTGCTTACCGGATGTGCCAACTAAATGTAGCCAAGAAAAAAATAACCAAGGGCTGTCCGTGAACAGCGCCCGCTCTACATTGATAGGCTTTTGTTAATTCTAGTTTTTTTTTTCACTGTGAACAAGCAACGTTTAAGTTTGATGAGCTAACATTTATTACTTTACTTATTCAATGAGGTGCCAACGCAAAGGTTGTGGAATATGTCGAGAAATGACCAATAACAGCCCATATAGCAACCTAGGTCTTGTGTGGTCCTTTCTTTCAACAGAAACAAAAAGCATCAGAACAAGAAAAAGCCTGTGAAATTTTTAAAAATCCGTGTGACAACGCATCCCCGCACCAGTAATGAAAGCGGTCCCAGACAGAAAAATCGCCATCTAGTACACTGTGTATATTAGCAAACCTGGTGCCACAGTCCTGCAACAGTTCAAAAGTGAACCGTTACAAGATTGTGCTACCTGACACTTGATAAGGACTGAAGATGTGTGCCAAGAACTGCCGACCGTTGAGAAAGAAGCGCGGATGCTTGTTCCCAGTGCCCCTATTTGATGAAGTTTGCATAAAGATTTATGCAGTCTTTGGTGGACAGAAAGGTGGCAACGGTTACACCATTCTTTCTTAAATTTTATTACACAGGCTTCTTTTTAGTTAAAGAAAGGTCTCCAAGAATCCTAAGTCACTTTAAATGCTGTTATTTGTATTTTCTCAACGTCATACACTTTTTCATTGACATCTCATTGTTTAGGTAAATTTCCAACATTCTCTAATTAAACGTATTCGTGCACAATGAATGAGAAATATTCACAGTAGCCATCACAAACAGCACCCACCAAGGGGCAGTGAACACTGCTTACATATACCCTCTGCTAATTTTTAATTCTTGGTGACCTTCAGTTAAGATGGCAGAATATCGCAGAATAAATGTGAAGTGACATACTGGTAATTGCATGTTGGCCAGTATTTCACATCATTTGCTGAGAAAAAAGCTCCAAGATATTTTTGAAAACAATAAAGGGATCAAAATGTTCACTGGCTTTCTGATGGCCAGTGAACAATTTTTTCCAATATTTTGAATAAGCTCGATTACTTGAGTTCATAGGAAAAAAACTGAGAAGAGGCCCTACTCCTTCCGTGCGCAAGAGAAAGGTGTGGAGGAAGTCATGTGGTATTTTCTACTGTAGTGGCCGTGTTGTCGGGGCACAATGGCGGTCTTGTTATGGTGGTTTGTGTCATGCGTATGCTGCCCCGTAGGTCTCGTACTGTGGCATGGGCGTGCGTGCAAGATTGCACTGTGTTTTGTTCCGCTGTGTTATAAAGACCTTGCTCTTCCGGCTGTTATTGTGGCCAGGCGGGACTGGAAGTAGTACGCATGAAACGAGCATGCACGCAATGCCGTACACTACATACCACGCCACGGACGATCTGAGAATATTTTTGCTGTCTTAGGTGGATTCATGCTAATGTGTCATCACAAACTGAAACCGATGTGCTTCAGAATATGTATGATAAGTGCCTTGCAGGTCAGTGACAGCTGTGCAGTGTTCCTGCTTTTGACAGAGGTGAATGCATTTGTGGCATGTCAAACAGCAATGTGGAAGGATGGGAAAGAAGCAGCTGCTGTAATTTTGGACGAACCCTCCTTACTGCAGATATCTTGTCTGTGTGCTCAAGGAGCACAGGGAAGTGAAGGCTGGCGGATTCAGTGCAAGAGTGAATAAGGCTCGACAGAAGAATGTACGCCTGTGCATACATCAAACGGTTGATGGTTGCACGTAGGCCCATTCCAACATGCTAGCTGCACACATACACACTATGCGTATAATAAAAAAAGCGAGAAAAAAAAGAATAGTGAAGGTAAGGCCCGTGACGTATGTGTCATGCAATCCTCGAGCTCTGGTATGGGAGAACGCAGGGAAGGAATTTCGCCTGCAGAGGTAGACGGGTCAGGTGGAGAGAGTGTCTCTCTTGGCAGTGGCCCTTGCCTCCTGAAATCATGGGTTCACGGCACTGAAATATTTCTATCTCGGTTATTAATGAATCAATTTGAAAAATTCTTGTGGCAGAATGCTCCCCACAGGGCACTTAACTTGCAGCATATAACCGAAATTTGCTACGTGGCCTAGTGAGGGGCCCTTTAAAGGGCAACTCTGGTGACTTTTTAATGACAACGAATGTCTATGAAATTCGTTGGGTACGTTTCTCTGGACACTTCCGTCATGTCCTAAAGAAAAAGCAGGTTTGAGAGTTGCGCAAATTTTTTACAAATTAATTTAATTTATTGCCCTGAACATCCTACCTTAGCTCCTCCTCAGTTACAGGCCACATCGTGTATGACCTCAGGATTGCCTGAAGCATGCATCACAGGCCCCGCCTTTTTTTTTTTTTTTTCGTGGTGAATTTCCGCTGACGCTCTCGCACGCGAGCTGTTGCGTTTGTCTCGTCTGCATGATCCTGGCAGAGCATGCCGGATCATGCAGACGACAGCGACGACAGGGTCGATGATCGTGAGCTAGTGCATGGCATGAGAATTGTTGCTGTTGCAAGAAGTTGCGTTCCCTGTGGACAGGCAAGAGATGGGAGGCAAGGGTTGTTGTGTTGTTGGCTGCACAAACTTCAGCCCTCGCCATCCGCACACAAAGTTTGAGCCAATGCCAATCGCATTCAGCTGAGGTTAAGCCTATATATCACAAATGCGGAGTTTGCGTGTCTGCTGCTGGTGGACCTGAGCTACTGAACTGAAGCTAATTGAGCCATTAGGATGAACAAAACTGCTTCAGGAGTTCAGTTTTGACCATACAGATTTGAAATAAATCATTCCTCATTTTGTGCAGTGCACACATAAAAAGTGAGAAACGACAACATGGAGCAGTATCGATATCAGCACGTTGCCGTTTTCGATGGAAAGCTGCCCAACGCACTCACCAGCACTTCCCTAAATTAAATGCAACCATGAACATGGGTGTATTTTTACGTACTGTCATGCAGACTCATTATTTAGCTTCAGAGGTACACTGTTTGCCTCGTATCCCAAGTGGGAAGCGAGCATAGGGCCGCCCCTTCGATACAGCAGCACAAACAACCGCCTCGTTCAGCTGCTAATGGCGTCAATACTGGCATCAGTGTTTCCGCGAAAAACTACGGATTCTCTAAATGAGCTATCATATGCGCAAAGCCCTCATCAGTGTCTACTTTACGGAACATATTGTGTGCATAAAGAATATACGAAGAATGATAAGTAGACAGCATAACAACGCTTCCGTACTACGGTCTCCCGCTCGCTGTTTTCGAAAGTGTGTAAACGCTCATATCAGAGCGATTCAGTGATGCAATGGTGCTTCCATGTACAAAATCTGCCTGCTTTGATATGTTCTGACATTATATTTGTTCCCGATGGGCGGCTAGCATTATACCTCAAGCGAACAATGACTGGTCGTTGTACCTGCCAGTGTAAACAAATGCACCGGTCGTTGCTTTGGAGTGTCAGCGGCGTTCGTGCGGAATACAAATGCAGAAAATCGTGCTCCACATCCTACAATAAGCATGTGAAGCGCTTCCCTGAGAAGGGGTAGAACACCTAAAATAGCAAGCAGCACATATAAAATCAGTGGTTAAGGCTACCCTTGGTCTTCATGTTGCAGCACGATATGTGGTACATGGGCGTTGGCTCTCGTGGTGGTGGGTTGAATGCAAACAGCGATTTGTAGCTACTGAATTCATCAGAACCATAACTGTCAATATTTGACAGATCCGAAGAGCTGGTGCAGCTGACGTTGTCACTCGAAGGTCCGGCAAAGTCACGAATCAGCTGAGCGTCTGCTCTTCGCTGGTTTCGTTCGCCCAGTGGGCGAGACAGCATGCCTTCCACGCCTTCCCCTCCAAGGACCCTCGTGATGTCACATGATGACGTTTGCTCGGCTGCTTGCTCAGGTTTCGGTTTCGCACTTTTTTGCTTATTTAACATTATTTTCGAATTTGTGGAACAATTCTACTATCAGACACGTGACAGCGGGGTCTTGGGAACGTAAATATTCTATTACCTTGACATGGTCAAAAAATCACTGGAGTTGCTCTTTAAAGGGCCCCTTCCCAGGTCTGGCCATTTTGAGCTGAAAAGCACAGTGCACATAATGCGCGCTAACGATCATGTCTGCAAAGTACTACACCGCTACATGCCACGAAAAGAGCTGAAATTTGAAACCTAACACCTTGTGCCCTTTTCCTCGCAAGCGCCGTGCTACCGGCCGAAGAGTTGATGTCAGTTGCACAAGTGTGCCCACGTAAATGGCAGCGCTGTGCCGTCTGTCACAATAAACGTTGGAGTTTTTTTGTGCCAAAACCACGATTTGATCATGAGGCATGCCGTAGTGGTGGACTCCGGATTAATTTTGACTACCAGGGATTTTTAATGTGCCACCAATGGACAGGACCCAGGCATTTTTGCATTTCACCTCCATCGAAATGCGGCTGCCATGGCTGAGATTTGATGCCAGACATTGTGCTTAGCAGCGCAACGCCATGGTCACTAAGCCATGACGGCAGTTGATGTCTCTCACAGTGACACATAACTTTGAGAACTATTCAAGGCACCATCAGTTATTTGTTTGATCTGCTGCTTCAATACACGATTTAAAGTTTATAGAAATGATAAAACCTACAAACCAAATGTCTGTGAGTCTGAGTCTGTATTACTCCGTGCCGTAGCAAGAGTGATGTACAGTGCGCACGGAATAAAACGCGACAGGGAGCATTTAGTAGAACACTGCATATGTGCAAAGTACTCAAGAGTATCATGTCATGTCGCTAGGAATCTGGTTACCAAAGGCGACGCAGACTCCGATCTAAGTGTACGCGCCAAAATTGCGTCAATGTGTCACGAACTGCAGCCGGTAGAAATGAAAGTATGCTCATTAGTTAGGCCTAAATTGACGCGTTTCATTCCGTGAGCACTGTGCTTCTGTTTTGTCTGCTTGTTCCCACGCTGTGCACTTGCACACATAGAAATGAAACTATCTGCTATTTTCTACTGGGTTCCTAAAATTTAACTTAAATTATGTGGTTTTATGTACCAAAATCACGATATGATTATGAGGCACGCAACAGTGGGAGACTCCGGAAATTTGGACCACCTGGGGGTTCTTTAACGTGCACCTAAATCTAAGTACACGGTTGTTTTCGCATTTTGCCCCCATCAAAATGCAGCCGCCGTGGCCAGGATTCGATCCCGCGACCTCATGCTTAGCAGCCCATAGCCACTAAGCAACCACGGCGGGTCTAGTGGGTTCCTGCGCACGATCATGCTTTTGGATCCACCTGCGTTCTGGCTCAGTGCTCACGACTGTGGCACTGACTTATGCCGCTTCAGGTGTTCTCGTGAACAGCGCACAAAATCATGCGTCGCATGAAACGAGACAAGCGCAACAGCACGTGCGCGAGACCGTCAGCTGAAGTGTGCCACTTAACAACACAAAAGAAGGTGGGGCCTGTGATGCATGCTCAGGCAATCCTCTAGCTCTAGTATGAAGAAATGCAGGGAAAAAATTTTGCTTGCAGAGGCTAGACGGGAGCAAGTGGAGAGAGTGTATGCTGGCGGTGACGCTCGCCTCCTGAAATTATGGGTTTGCGGCACTGAAATATTTCTATCTTGGCTATTAATGAACTTATTAATTCTTGCAGTAGAATGCTCCCTACAGGGCATGTAAGCAAAATTTTAAGCAACAGGTCTGTTTGGCCTGTTGAGGGGCCCTTTATTGAAGTTCACCTAGATCAAAACATTAAATGATTTCAAAAGCTTATACAGTGGAACCTTATAACAAGTCTTAGGTGGGAACATGCCATACCTACATACTAAACAGTAGCATGTGCTAACCTCCAAGTTGCACGAACTTGTCTTTTGAAAAGCACAGCCATTACCAGGAAAGAAAAAAAAAATGCAATGCCACAGTAAAGGTTCTAAAATGCAGTTTTTTTTAGTTTTTTTGCCAAAGCAGTGAAAACATTCCGATCCTTTTGTGCGACCGTGTGATAGCATAAAGGTGATACCAAGCAGCATTTTGAAACTTTGGTAGGGAGCACAGCGGCAAAGTAGATGACTCGTTCAGTTTTCCCTAATGTGTGTGTGCACGTTTGTACAATGATCCGCCACGGATCGTTGCTGGTGGAACTTCATTGACCCTTTGAGGGTTAAAGGGACACTAAAGGCAAATACTAAGTCAAGCTAAAGTGATAGATTAGTGCTCGAGAATATCTAAGACGTCAATATTATCGCGAACAGAGCCTTAATAATAGAGAAATTGAGGTAAATGCAAGACATGATTAGAGACTCCTCCGCAACATTCAAGCACTTGCCTGATGACGTAAGCACTCCTCAGTTAAGTTCTGTCACTAGTACGCAACTACTCGTTGCAAAAAACCACTCGTATTGTAGTATGAGATGAAATAAAATGCTACTTGTCCAGTTCCATTTTATGTTTATAAAAAGGAACTCATTCAAATGACCGTTGACAACGATGCGGGTGGTCGAAAAGTTTCTCAAAAAGTTTCGTTTTTACTCTACTCTGCACTGCCCACGCTTTTGCGTTTCAGTACTTTCCTGATTGCACTGTGCTGAGCTGGTTTCGCTGGCTTGTGAAACTCACACAAACTGCAAGTAGCAGGGAATTTAACTTCCATGTGACGTCGCGGGATGCCCAAACGGTCTACGCCATTTGACGAAAACGCAGCCACAGCGGCGAATCCGCGGTTCTGTCTTGGCTCAGTACCGCAGTCTGTCGGGCGCCGTTTTACTCCCCGGCGGCAGCAAAGGGCGGTGATGGCGTGTGCAATGTCACCACTCCCCCAGTTGGGTGGCGGGAGATTTGAATTTCAAAAAAGGTATTCGGACCCTTCAGATACAATTTTCTTGTAAACTAAGTCTTCTCTTGGCACGAAACAAGCATTGCGAGGTTTCTGGAAAAATATTTAAACAGTCCACGTCAACTTAGTATTTGCCTTTGTCCCTTCAAATACCGTACGTCCAAAATGGTTGATGCCACATATTTACGGTGCTGTCTGTATGTTAAAGAAACTCACCAATTTTGCAACTCTTTGTTGCCCAGGAACTGCTGCCACCCTGTATGGATACAAAGAATTTTTTTTTTTTTTTTTCGCTCCCTAGTCTCTTGGTTTTCATTCCACTGTTTCTCTAGGCTGGCGTTTCAGTGACCACTTGCGCATCTGAGCGTGCTTGGGTGTTGTTGCACTAATAAAAATTGATGTCTACCTGGCTTCCAATCTCTCAAAGGGTGCCCGCTAGATGCTCGCTCATTTATTTTTCACAGGGGTGCGATTACATCTGTTCACAGGCAGGTGCTGGTATATACAAACCATGCTGCCATGCCTGCATCTTTTTTTAATATCGCCAAAATCAACTGCCCCTTGTTGGCAATGGGACAAAGGAGTGCTGCAAGTTTCCGACTTGTTTGGTTTTTATCACGGGTGCACAACCATGGAGTTTTCTTCCGTATGCTCACATACACGGTGCGATTACGCTACAGGAGTGCACGCTGGCTGCTCTACTGCAAGCAAGTCGAGTAGCGATTCTGCTGATGTAGACTGCATACTGCCCAAGTGCTGAATAGGAATATATCTTTCAGTGTATCTACTTTTTTTATGCTTATTATAAGTACTTATTCAAGCCCACATGTATTCATGAATAAACAATAAAGTTCACCTACGGAAAATATTTATTTGTATTAAGGTCACTCTAAAAAAATTACGGTAAATTTTTTTGGGATAGCTTAGTCTGAAGGTTTTAAATCTGAAATAAAAAAATTCCACCCTGGGGGGGGGGGGGGGGTTGCACTTAGCGAGAAAACTGACCCCTAAGGTTAAAATGCAGTACCTGCTGCAATTTGGTGCCGATTATCTTGTACCATAAAGGAAGGAAATAAACTAGGAGGGAGCACTATGCCACAGAGCCTGCCTTTGTGAGCTACATGTCTCTGAATCCATCCTCTTTGCTTTTTCTCCCTAGGAAAGTTAACCCAACATGTGAACCCTGAGGTTGGCAAACTCGGCCCACTGTGCTTGGCTCTTGGTAAGCTTTAACCAATGCGGGGCTTGTGCGGGTGCTTTGCTCCCATTTTCTCTCGATATGTTCATGCAACTTTGCTTATTTATTGCAAACATGTACATTTATTGTGCAGTAGAATCTCTATGATTTGAATCTCTCGAGATGGTGCGAAGTTCGTATCACCTGAAATTCATACTACCCCCCCCCCCTCCCCACCCAAAAAACACCAAAAGACTGGGAGATTAAAGGGGGACACGGCAATGAAATGGCGCACATGCTCAGAATTTCCAATTTTTAAAAATAGTTTTTCCCACAACCCTGAAACCTTCCTTTATTTCATGGTGAAATATTTGGAAGCAATACGCAGCAGAATTTAAGAAAATTTCACGGTTCATGTATTTTATTTTGTTGTCCGTGTCCTATTTTTTGTGCGTAAAACCATTTCTAAAAGCCATGTACCAATTAGCCCAGCAGCAGACTTAACTAAACTCACTCCTTTAGTGTTTTGTATTCGAAATCGGGAAGAAAAACAAACTTCGGAAGGCGCTATCCCACCACGGATTGCACGAGCGCAGTGTTCCTTTTCATTTACAGAGTGCCGTAAAAACAAGAGATTGTAGATTCAGATAGCTGCAGCGTTATACAAAGTGTTTCTGCGAGCATTTTCAAAAATTCTTAAAGGTTGCCTGCGGCAGATATCACAATTCTAGTTTATGAGGTCGTCTACTCGAAGCGGCGGACACTACTTGCACAACAAATTGAAATGCATAATCAACTAATTAAAAAATTGCTAATTAACATTTTACCTATTACCTTATGGCACATCCAATTTACAAATTCTAGCCGGGGAGTTCGCAAGGCAGATCCACTTGGAAAGAGTTCTCAGGATGACACTAGTTTCAAGATAAGAATACCCGAAACTTGTGGAGAAATGCATTGGCGTTCCAGTTACTGTTGTGCTTGAAACAATGTTCTGTTAAGAAAGTAACTGGAACACCAATGCATTTCTCTGCTGATGCGAATTTGAATCACTGGTGCGCTTGTTTCGTGCACTTTTTGGCAGCAGCCAGCTGCACACTTTGCGTGTTACGACAGTGACATTTCAAGATCAGCCTGGTTATCTCGAGTTTCTTTTATAGCTGTGTCCTAGCTACTGCCTGATGGCGCAAAGGGCATAATTTGAGCAAAATAAGGGAATCTGTTTTCATTGTGGCGACGAAGCTACTTCGAGTTGTGTGAACTGATGGGGCAAAGGTAGAAGAGTTTAGAATATTCATTGCGTGCCGAAGAGAACAGAAGGCATGGAATACATAAATAAGGCTACCCAGGGATGCGAATGCTGCCGTTTTTGCTTAGATGGCAAGACTGGGTTGTGTGCAATTGCAGCTCTGATAAAGTACAAGGTGTTTGAAAATGAAAGAAGTTGCATGACACCACAGAGAAGAAGTCTCTCCCCCCCCTTTTCTTTAAGGGTGTGGGGGTGGAGTCATGGCGGAATGACATAGGTCACCCTGACAGCAAGAATTTGACCAGTGAATCGTGAATCGATGCAGCTGCTCTGCTGGCCTGACAACAGCTAGTGTCTGAAGCGTTGGGGCTTCCTCGTCAGCTCTGCTGCGGATCGTGAAGGTGGCTCGGTTGTTCGCATCATCCACCACGGCGCAAAAAGTGGTCCGCAACATTCGAAATGTAGCATGTTGTAAGCTAATATACTTGGGCCAGGACTTTTGAAAAATTCATGCAACCAGAAATTTGTATCAGGCACAATTATATCACTGAGATTCTACTGGATTTGTTGCAATATGCGAGTGTGGCGCTGAACGTGGGCAGCACAGTGGTGGAAGAAACTAAAACTTACTGTGACATAATCAAGTGTTGAGCCTCTCTGGCTTCAATTTTAATGCTCTCATTGCTCATTGCTCTCATTGCTCCATGTCCTAGGCGATTTGTGTGCCGCACATAGCCTACTAAGTACGTGCCACTACTGTGCTGGGATGCTTGCTGTACCATACAGATGCATGTTTGCTGGAGTACTGCACCCACGCTTTTCGGAAACGTCTGTGCAGTGATCTTTTTTCGTGCTTATACTGCTCCTGACCGTGCACAGGTGCGGCATGTATCTTGTTGAACCAGCAGTGACTGTGGGCTGCTTTTGTTTCTGCAAGTGACGTGCATGTGAAATAGTCCTACTTAATTAATGGCAGTGCATTTGGGTTATTGCTCGATAAAAGCTTGCCTTCACCTTACAACGGCGTTATGCACTACGCCCTATGTGCTGCCGAGCTTGAAGATGTTTATCGCGATAGGGTTGGTGGCGATAAGTCATACTAATGTGCCCATCAGTGGTTATATTTTTTGCTGAGGAAGCCGCCATCCCTACATGCATTTCAGGTGCTTATATGTATAGATTTTACTGCATTTGCACTAAGCCAGAACCATTGGTAGACTGGTCTCTGCCCTTTCCGAAAAGGTAGAAGACCTTTCCTTTTGTGGCACAGCGTGGCATCAGCCATGCCGTGAGTAGAGGTGGTGGAGTTAACCTTTGCACAATAAAAAAGTGATCATGGCACACGCAAACCAGTAGGGATATCATATGACGAGCCACTATGGCTCAAGTGATCTGGCAACACATTACAGTCTAAGGAGACTGGGTCAGTGATTCGTCACAACGATGTTTTTGAGTGAGAGTACATTTTAAGTGGGTACATATTAATGAAGTTTAACTGCATATGTAAGCAAGGAAAACACAGTTTTATTGAGAAATGTTGAATTATAATGAAGTTTTGAGTGTTTGAGCACAGAAAAATTATAAAGTCCTTGAGAAAATCTGCAAACTAGAATAA
This sequence comes from Dermacentor variabilis, assembly GCF_050947875.1. Lineage (NCBI taxonomy): Eukaryota > Metazoa > Arthropoda > Arachnida > Ixodida > Ixodidae > Dermacentor > Dermacentor variabilis. The sequence goes on from NW_027460280.1 coordinate 20,206,381, forward strand.
AAGAAGGACCTTTGTGGCCAGAACATACCAGGCTCATAGATGGGCACTCCATAGCTATGGCATGCTCTGGTTATGCTCATGTTTAAGCTCGTCTATTCTATGTATGTTTAGCACTGGCTGACCATCACACACTGTTACGTCTCAACACCATAAAGGCGTTAATTGGACGTTTGCCACGTGTCAAACCATCACCTCTCCTATTCAGACATCAACGCAGCGTGGACACTGACTGTTGAAGGGTCTTACACGAAGTGCTCACCCCAGCATTACCTGGAAACCTGAGCAAAGGATGAAAAGGAGGGAACCATGACGACAACCTGAGAGGCGCAGTTAATTAGACATTTGCGATAAGTCAAACAACCACCCCTCCTATCCAGACGTCAATGCAGCGTGGAGACAGACTGTTAAAGGGTTCCACGAAAAGCGCTCACCCCACTATTACCTAGAAGCCTGAATGAAGGACGAAAAGGAGGGGGACAACGACGACGAACTGGGTGTTGCCGGTTGCTTTCTTGCCAAAGATTCCAAACCAGTCTTTTTGGAGGCAGAGTTACTGCAGATTGTTGCGAGCATGGGCGTGGTATGGAGTCAACGATTATGATTTGCTGCTGGACAGTCTTCAGATTCCCTAGTGAACTCGCCTAGGGAAGACGACAGTATTAAAAGCGGAGACTTTTTGAGAGTGAGGACAGAGGACACTGATGTCAATTGAAACGTTTAACCTGCTCCTGCGTGGAGTGGGCTTCCATACTGGAGCCCTGTAATTAAGCTAAACAAACCCTTTTTCCTTCATTTTCGACAACCTGATGTAGTAATCGATGGGCTTGGTGGATTCCCTGCCCCGAATACCACCCTAGCCGCAACAACACTCACAATTCCTAATGAGACATGGTGTACCAGCCTGCCTTAAAGGGCCACTCATCAGGTTTGGGCATTACAGACAGACAAAAGAAATGTGTAGATCACACAGCAATGATTGTGTCTGCAAAGTATTACACCTATATAAGCTACAAAAACAGTTCAAAATTGAAATAACTGTCTATGTGCCTTTCTCAAAGGAATCACTCTCCATCACCAGTGACAGTCAGGAAGCTCCATGTCAAACGCAATGCCTGCAGTGACACAAATAGCCAGAAGCAATGCAAAGTAGGGGTCCCTGTGAAATTCTATGAAACTGCCACCATGACATCAATACGCAGAAATAAAAGGAATAAAAAGGCTTAGGTACAAAGGCAGAAGAGGACCATCAATGATGTGTGCTGGTTGAGACAATGGGACAAAACTTATGCCGTGGGAAAGGTAGCATGCCTTCTCACACTATTATTGTATTTCACTTGCTTTTCTCATTTTTGTCTTTGCTACTACAAAAACCCCTTTTCAAAAATTACTGCAGTAGACTGCTCCCTGGATCGTACTTTACCACTATCAGCGTAGAACCGAAATTCCCTACAAGGGTTGGTGAGGGGCCCTTAAAAATTTGTACTGTGGACATAGCCCTTTTGATATTCTGCTTACTCGAAGTGCGAAATAATACTGGCAAAAATGCCTCCCATAGTGTCTTAGAACACTTTTCTTAAGTATAGTTGAACCTCGCTATAACAAAGTCGCAATGGACACAAAAATACCTTCGTTATATCCAAAAAAAAAAAAAAGGGGGAAACCAAGGGGCCCAAGTCAACAGATAATGAGAAGGAAGGAAGGCATATGGGAATTTATGGCGCCAAGTTGTTTTTTGTCCACTTTCATTTCCCTTTCACTTAACGTTTCTCCACTTCCAATTAAAAACTACACATAAATTCCCTTATGCTCACCTTGGCTTCATTATATATAGGCTTCATGTGGATTTGTCACATCTGACATTCATTATAGGCGTACATGCAAATTGGCGGAGAAAAGAAAATTGTGACCAGGCCTAGGTGAAAGAAATGCATGCGGGGTGCCTCCGGCTGGAAAGCAAAGGACCTCCTGCGGAACAGCAGTAAATTACATACATGTAATCTGCACAGCAGCGAATACGCAAATGTGCAATCTGTCTGATCACGTGGGATCGGCACATAAGCTTGCCATTCGCAGTCCAACCAAGCAAAGCCGCTGGCAAAAACACCCACTCCACTGATACACTTTTTGGGTATTGAATGGACCACCCATGGATCCGTACTCCACTACTACAGCCGTCAGTCTAGACTGTGCATTTCATCTCAACATCAATAGCCAATAAGGTCTACAAGTACAAACATATCAACGATAAACTTCCCTTTGTGGCTTGTCACCATCCACTCAACAAGCTGCACTGCTTAGGCAGCTGGGCCTAACCTGTGCCACTTCAGCAGGAGTTGGCAACCAAAGTTGCAATTTCGTGCCAGTTGACAAGGTGGCACCTTTGTTCATGGCTGCCATGTTTGCGGCATCGTGTGTGGTTCATCCCCGAAACACTATGTGGCATCTAAAATTTTGTTTACTGCCACTGTACACAGGTGGTAAATGTAGTAGCAGTGCCATACCACAAAATTGTGCATGTACTGTATTTACTTGATTCTAACGCGCTCCCGTTTTCCGTGCCCCCCCCCCCCAAAAAAATAAAAAAAAAATAAAGGAGAAAGAAAGAAAGCCCTCGTTTGTACCGTGCACCCGTTTGCTACGACCTAAAAAAAAGAAAAGCACTTTACAGTACTGCACACCTCATTTTTTCATACAGGAATACATCTTCCTCTCATTTGGAAAAACAAAGATTTACTCCCAATACACTAATGTTGCGATAAATAAAGAAGTCGCAGTTTTGCCCGAAAGGTGAAGTGTCGATTGCAATAGCAAATTAATATACAGCTATACGAAAAGTAAGGATAGTAGTTTTATCGGCCATATAAACTTTTATACATTCGCTTACTAACTAAATTAACAAGCATGGTGTCACACACGCACAAGCAAACATGAACACGTCTCACAAAATGACCGCGGAAACTCTTTATCAGAACGTTGGAGTGGGGAAGTGTGGTAGCAGGAGCGAGCAAATTGACCTTTGTGCGGCCTCTCGCTTCAACGCGCACTATGCGATGAGAACACAGCGCGGTGCGCCTAGATACATGGACTCTGTCTACATCGCAGATCGCTTTCAAGATAGGGGCCGCGGAGCCGCACCGTACGCAGCAGCCGCCGGAGTAGAAAGCTTCTCCTGTTTGCGCCAGCCCCACATGCAAGTTTCGAGAACTCCGAAAGCCCATGGTGCGGCCCGATTTCTGTCCGTCTCTACACACGTGATCACTTTCCTTTTAATTGCGGCATCGCGATGAACTTGGCGTGTCCTTGCAGTCGGCACTTCCATGCTGATAGAGGAAATGCGGCAAACGGGAAGACCGGGAAGATCAATGGTGCACTAACCTAAGCATATGTACTACAGCACATGGAGGAAGCTATGGCAGCTAGGCTTGAAGCGCGTGCCAGGCGGCCATTTTGAAATGCCAATGGCGATATGGTAACACAGATTTATACCCCTGACACACGGGCACTCTAAAGTCCTTTAGGTAAGGGGACATCTACCGGAAAGGCGTTCAAGTGCAGTGACACATGACAAAGGAGTATCTCCTTTACGGCAAAGTTCCTTTTTGGGAAAGGAGATCGCGCAACTACTTTTCGAGCGGAAAAGGAGTTACTCTCGCACACAGCGTGCACAACTCGTCAATAGAAGGAAACCTGCCACACAACTATGGTGCCCATAGGTATATTTTTTACCTTGCAAAAATGTTAATTGTTAGCGGTAATAATTAGAGGTCGAATAGTGAAGATTTCCTCTAGCTATACTCTCAAACGCTCGCATAATGTCTCTAGTGCCGCCATGTTGAATTCCGGCAGTGTCGTCGTCGTTTGCTGCGCGCATGTGGTGTGTTCACGTCGCGAGATGGAGAATGCACAATCAGCGCCCGCAGGAAATACCCAGAAGAAACCACAGTTGTTGGAATAACATATTGAATAAAACACGTCACGCCTGCGCACACAAAGGGAGGGACGACAAAGACGTGAAAAAGGACGACAGAAACGTGGGCATCACCAGAATAAACAGCACGCACAGCAAAACACCGACTGCACATAGTTGCTGGACCAAGTTAAATGGCTGCTAACAACGCAAAAACGTGAATAAAATAAATGACTATAAGCATTATTAGCCATCAACAATGAAAAAAATATATTTTTAGGTGCACTAAAATTTTTAGTCTTCCGTTTTAAATGTATTATATGCCTGTTCATCCATGGTGTAGATTTGGCCATTCTCTTTTTCTTATCAGGTACAAAGTTATGTAAACCAAAGCAACAAACATTCTCAAACTTGTTCCAAAGAACAGCAGCATCATCATAAGAGAAGTCGGTTAACTGGGAGTTCAAGTAGTCTAAAATGGCAACATCATCGGCACGCTCAAGATCCTTCACTTTTTTAACAACTGGAGTATTTTTCGTACATTTGGGAGCAAGTGCAAAGCAAACAGATACGATTTTATGATCGGATAGGCCGGAATCTACAGACACTTCATAATCATCGAGGCAGCGAGGGAAAAAAAAATAACAAATCAAAAATAGAACAAGAAGAGTTGCCTACCTTTGTAGGTTCACTGACAATCTGAGCGAGGGTATTATCAAGCATGATATCAGATATAGTGTTGGCATCGTTGATACAATCTGCATCTGATAGCAAGAGGTTCCAGTCAAGGCTCCGAAGGTTGAAATCCCCAACCACGATCAACTTATATTTACTGTAATGAATCGTACGATCCTTTAGCTTAATCAGCAGATCCGGCGTCAACTCTGGTGGTCTATATACAGCATAGTATACGAAAACATGTCCAAATAGATTAACCTTTAAGCACAACCATTCAACATCATTTAGGTCTGGAGGAAGAATGGCTTCTGTCTGATTTGATTATGACAGCGACTCCTCCACCTCTGGTTTGCCTATCTTTACGAAACATTTTGAATGGTGCAGGAATAAGATCATCGTTGCTAACTGAACTGTGGAGCCAAGTTTCAGTAATGACGGTGATGTATGGGTTATAGGCAAGGAGAAACTGCTTCAAGTAGGGTGGTCTTGTTAACAATACTCCGAGCATTTATGTTTAAAAGCCTGACTTGCTTGTCCTGAACAGGACATGTGAGAGGCGCTTGGGGTTTTTGAATTATCCGGCGTTCATGTTTTGTATCGTCCCAGACAAACAAGTCACTGTCGAGGTGAAACTTGTGAACAAAAAACACTTTCTTGCCTTGCAACTTCTTGGATTTCGCACTTAGCCACAACATCTTCCGTCCTTTTAGTGGCCAGCGAGTAATCGTATTGCATGGAAATATCTGTGCCTTCCACTTTGGTGACATTTTTAAAAAGAGATTTTTTTTTCATTGAAGTCCTGGAAAAAGACGATAACTGGTCTATCTGTTGTCTTCTTACCTAACCTGTGCATGTGACCAATTGATACATATTTTATGCCAAGTTTTTCTTCAAAGATCTCTTGAACTACTTTGCGTTTAAGGTCAGATTCAATTTCAGTAATGCCTTCAGTTGTACCATAAACGATCAGGTTAGAACGCCTGCTTCTGTCTTCTAGGTTGTTGAGCTTACGAGCCTGATGACACATAGAAGTTTGGTATGTACGGAGCGCATCTTCAAGATCTTCTGGTGTCACGGTCTTAGTTTTAATTTCAGAAATGTGATCTTCAATAAGTGAGAACTGAGCTCGGATGTCCATGATCATGCCTTCTGCTTTTGTTTTAGTATCTCTGCTCTTAGTATCTCTTAGTATCTTAGTATCTCTGCTCGTAGGGAAACCTACTTTCGAGCAGCCTTTGGAGTACCGTAACAACCCGCGTACAATACGAACTCGCATATAGTACGAGGTGAAATTTTTGGGACGCGAAAAAAAAAAAAAGTTTTATCCGCATATAATACGAGTTAGGAAAACATTTATTTAAATTGCAGTCCGCACTTCAATCTCCAGTCTTCCTCAGCTGCACTCTCTTCAGATAGTTCCTTGTTGAACATATCTTCCCAGAGATACTCATCCTCTGTGCCATCGAGCGTGTTCGAGGTGCTGCACTTCTTGAATGCGTGATGCACAAGGTCCTTTGGTATGCCGGCCCATGCGTCCACAATCCACTTGTATAGCATGGCTGGCGAAGCCCGATTCAGCCGCCCAGTCGGCGTCACTGCAGGCTCACCTGAGCGCATGCAATCTGCATAACACCGCTTGACCACGTCCTTGAACGGCTTGTTCATGCAAACATCTAAAGGCTGCAGCTGAGACGTCATCCCACCCGGGATAACGACGAGTTCAGTGCCAGATTCGCGCAACAGCCTCTTCACTGAGTCGGCCAAATGGCGACGAAATGCGTCCAGCACGAGGATGGATGGGAACGACAACAGTGCGTCGGACCGCCTACACCAGACGGACTTTATCCAGTCGAGCACAAGATTCTCGTTCATCCAGCCTTTCTCATGGCATCCCACGACCACATCTCTTGGCAGCTCCTCACCTTTAGAGTGCGCTGTCTTGCGCTTGAAGACGACATAGGGCAAGAGCTTGCGTCTGTGTGCCATACACGACAACATGACGGTAACTTGCGTTTTCTCGTTGCCAGTGGACCGGACATAAACTTGTTTAGAGCCCTTTTCGTGCACGGTGAGGGGCGATGGCATGTCCAGATAAACCGGCGTTTGGTCAGCATTGCTGATTTGCCCTAGCTGCAAGTTCTTGGACTTGCACAGCGAGATAACATGGTACTGGAAAGCCACAAGCAGCTTTTCGAATGATTCGGGCAGCTTTTGTGAAATCAAAGTTCGGCGGTGTCAGGTAAATCCAGCATGCCACATGTAGTGATAAATCCAGTGCTTGCTCGCGTTGAAGGCGGAGCTCGGAAGCCCTTTTTCCCTTGCAAACTCCTTAGCTTTTGCCTGCATAAGCTCCATGCTCACAGCTACATGCGCGGCTCGCTGTTGGTATACGAACTCGGTCAGGGCAAGTTCGATTTCCGGTCACTCTTCGGGCCGCGAAAGCTTGTTTGTGTTCCGCTGCACGCGATAAGGGCTTTCTTCTGTTGACGCTATCCGCAAATGCTTCCCTCGTTGATGCCAAACTGCCTCCCGGCGGCACTGTTACCGATGTCCTGTGCGGCTAAAATAACCTTTCTCTTGAAAGCAGCCGAGTACCGTTTTCGTGGTCCAGACACCTTGGTCCTTTAATGCGGAATAAAAAAGATGCACTTCGCGAAGCGTGGTTTGCACGTGTGCTGCCAAGGTGCGCACTCAACAATAAAAAAACCAAGACAAAGCCATGCAGCAATATGGAAGCCAAGCCATAGCCACACAGCAATAACGAAGTCAAGCCACAGCCACGCAGCAATAACGAAACGAGAACTTCTAGGCCAAATTTCCGACAAAAATTTTTGTTCGGATCTGCATATAGCACAAGGCGAAAATTTGGGACGCCAATAATAGGGGAAAAAAAAAAACTCGCATTATATGCGAGTTCTTGTGGTAATTCATTGTCGGACATAGGGCCAGGATTTAATTCAACGTCTCTGCATAGGAGTTCAAGAACATGACAACACTCATATGCTATTTTAAGACATCGTGGTGGGCATGGTAGGACAAGCAGGAAACGACAGTCACTTTTGAGGGAACTATAGTGCGAACTAACCTGCATGAAGTAAAAGAAGGGCTTGATTAACGCCATGCTCTCGCCAGGCCAACCGTGCCCATTGAAGGTGAAGGCCGTCCTTTAAAGGTAAAGGTACACTAAAGGCAAATACTAAGTCGATGTGGACTGTTTAAATACCATTCCAGAAACCTCGCGACACTTCTTTCATGCCAAGAAAAGAGTTAGTTTACGAGAAATTTGTATCCGAAGGGTCCGAATACCCTTTTTTGAAATTCAAATCTCCCGCCACCCAACCGGGAGAGTGGTGACATTGCATACGCCATCACCGCCTTTTGCTGCCGCCGGGGAGTAAAATGGCACCCGACAGACGGCGGCACCAAGCCAAGACTTGAGCGACGAATTCACCGCTGCGGCTGCTTTTTCGTCAAGTGGCGTACACCGTTCGGGCATCCTGAGACATCAAATGGAAGCTGAATTCTTTGCTATTTGCAGTTTGTGCAAGTTTCGCGACCCAGCAAAACCAGCGAAGCACTACGCGATCAGGAAAGTACTGAAACGCGAAAGCATGGGCGGAGCAGCGTCGAGTGAAAAAGAAACCCTTCGACTGCCTGTGTCGTCGTCAACGGCAATTTCAATGAGTTCTTTTATCTAAACATGAGACGGAACTGGACAAGTAGCATTTTATTTCATCTTATAATCCAATACGAGGATGTCTTTTGCAACAAGTAGTTGAGTACTAGTGACAGAATTGAACTGAGAAGTGCTTTCGTCATCAGGCAATTGCTTGAATGCCCCAGGAGAGACTCTAATCATGTCTTGCATTTACCTCGATTTCACGATTATTAAAGCTCTGTTCGCTATAATATTGACGCCTTAGAGATTCTCAAGCACTAATCTATCACTTTAGCTTGGCTTAGAATCTTCCTTTAGTGTCCCTTTAAGTAGACGCCAGTTGGTGACGTCATGAATCCAAGGGGGGGAGCGCTCGGTAGCATAATGGTTCCATGGCTGATAGGATGTAGCAGAAAAAATGTTGGGTCATTGCTGATCGTGCGAAGGCCATGCTGCTTGGATGGCACGTGGAAGACAGCTTGTTGATGCAAACACGTTGGGTCAGCAGCAGAGGAGCATAGCGTCGACGTTCCAGTGGAGCAGAGAAAGAATCCCTGTATGAAGTAAAAGAAGAGCTTGATTCAAGCCATGCTCTTGCCAGGCCCACCGTGCCCACTGAAGGCGAAATGGTGAAGGCAGTCCTTTAAGTAGATGCCAGTTGGTGACATCATGAATCCAATGGGGGGAGCGGTCGGCAGCGTAATGGTTCCATAGCTGATAGGATGTAGCAGAAAAAATTTTGGGTCATTGCGGATCGTACAAACATTATGCTACTTGGATGGCACGTGGAAGGCAGTTTGTTGATGCAAACACGATGGGTCAGCAGCACAGGAGCATAGCGTCAATGTTCTGGTGAAGCAGAGAAAGAATCCCTGCATGAAGTGAAAAAAGGGCTTGATTAATGCCATGCTCTCGCCAGGCCCACCGTTCCCACTCTATGTTGACGCGTCTGCCTGTTTAGCCAACGTACCGTATTTACACGATTGTAAGTCGACCACTTTTTTAAAATTTGAAAGTCTGAAGTTGGGGGGTCGACTTACAATCGAAACCAAAACATGTACCCGCCAAAAAAAAGCGAGACCCAACGGGAGCTACAATGTAGTTACAATTTTTTGTTTGCTCTATGGCCCTACCCGTATCTTTTCGCTATCTCGTGTGTTTGTTCGCTTTTAGGAAGGGTTTTTTAACATTTTTAAGCGTTTTAAGTGCACGCAAAAATAATGGGGGGGGGGGGGGGGGGGGTGTCGATAGTTGATGGAAGCTCCGCTGTTCCTATTTGCGGCGGCACCCTCAGAACGGCGGCGCATGCGGGGAGTATCGGTAGTTCATGGAAGAGCAGACACCGCTCGCCGGTTTCTCTTTCTCTGTTGAAAGGCATTGGCATTGGTTTGACGCGTTCCACTTGACTGCCGGCTACGTGCTACTACGCTTCCTTAGTCATCGAGTGCTCCAGGCCCACTAATCGTTCGGCACTCGTTCACAGCAGCGTTCAAGAGGGCTGCCATCCTTTATGCCAAAGAAACAAATCACTGCGCAGCGGTCCGCAATTTCTATGTTTCTGAACGGGTGGTGCGAGAGTGGCAACTGCAACGAAGCGAAATTTTCACTTGTGACGGCAAGTGAGAAATTTCCCACGTGCCGAAGTGTGGACGCTTGCTCTTCCACAAGATGTCGTGATGCGGTCGTTTGCCAAATGTGAAATTTCGCTAGACTGCGATGCACTGTGGGACCGCAGCAACGATGACGATGGCAGCACTAGTATAGACGAGTAGTCCAGTGACCATGTCAGCTACTAATAAATTTTTGTTCTCGAATGCGCCCCCGGGTATGCTCTCATTTTTTTTCCTGTCACGCGATATGGGGGGGGGGGGGGGGGTCGACACACTTTCGAGTCGACTTACAATCGTGTAAATACGGTACATATGGTCACATGTACATTGGCCAAACAGGCAGATGTGTCAACATACACCTAAAAGAACAAAGAAATTCATTTAACGACACACCATCCTCTCATCTCGCTTTACATTGTAATTCATGTTCATGTAAACCCACCTTCGAAAACACAGTCCTTTTGTTCTGTCACCCTAACCAAACCATACAAGAAATGACGAAAGCCTATCATATTACCAAAAATGCCACGCTGTGTGTAAGCCAACCGTCCTTATTACTACATGATAAAGAATTCAATTTTATTAATCGATACAGTCGACTCCCGATAATTCGAAGCCGCTTAATTGGAATGTTTAGTTAATTAGAAGTGAGGTGCTGGTCCGTCAAGTTTTGCATGTATTCCTATGGAAGACATCGCTCGATAATTTGAAGTCCAGTAATATTGTTTAATTGGAAGTTTATTTTCAGCCGGGATCCTCGAGGTGACGGTCATTCTTTGGTAGAACGTGCAATTTTTCAAGTGCTGCAACAGCTCCGTGCTCCGCGTTGGTGTCATTGCCACCACAGCCGTCCGCAATGCCGCCCTTGTTGGAGCGGCACGATTATTCATTGCTACGGCTGCCGTGGCCTCCGCGATCAGCTCCAGCAGGAGGCAAAGCGTCTGCCGCGCGCAGTCGGAGCTGATCGCAGAGGCCACGCGGGTGCCATAGGTGCACACAGCGCTGCATACTGGCAGTGGCGAGATTGTGCGAGAGTAGGCTTGCAGCGTGCGCAGCGTATGTCGACGCATGTTTGTCGATCGCTTTTGCGCGGGTAGCTCGTTGGCTAAGTTGTTCCGTGGGTGATCCTACGCTTCGGAATTGACTGTACATAGTCGCACAGTTGATAGCCATGGCAAACCGTGGCTCTTATCGCATGCTCGACCTGGCAACGAAAGTCGAGGTTTTGAAGGAAGTTGAGAAGGGAGGTGTCGCCAAACAAGACATAGCGCGGAAGTACGGGGATCAAGCCGAACACGCTCTCAAACTACATCAAGAACAAGTGCAGAATAAAGAATGCATTCAAGACGTCTCGGCAGCGAATGCGCACCGGAGCTTACCCAGAGTTGGAGAAGGCTCTGCTTGTTTGGATTTGGGAGGCCCGGAGCAACAAACTTCCTCTCAGCGGAGACATTGTTGCGATGAAAGCCCGAACGCTTGCAGCAATGTTGGGGATCGATGACTTCGTTTCGTCAGATGGATAGCTGACGCGCTTTAAAGATCGCCATGACCTGGTTTTCAAGAGCGTGTGTGGTGAAAAGGCATCCGTTAACCAGGAAACATGCGCCACGTGGAAGGATGGAAAGCTGCGTGAATATCTCGCCGAATACAGACCAGAAGGCATCTTCGATGCAGATGAGACTGCACTCTTCTATCGGCTTCTACCACAGAAGACCCCGATATTCAAGGACGACGACTGTGCTGGGGGCAAACGCAGCAAGGAGAGGGTGTCGGGGCTGATCGTGACAAACATGACTGGCACGGAACGATGTCGCTTACTTGTGATTGGGAAAGCCGCCAAGCCGAGATGTTTTAAAGGCGTAAAGACGCTGCCTGTGGACTATGAGCCAAACAAAACAGCGTGGATGCCAGCCGAAATCTTCAAGAGCTGGATAACCAAATTGGGCCACAAGTTTGCTTCTTCGAACCGCAAGGTGTTGTTTTTTGTGGATCACTGCAGTGCTCATGTGAATGTGCTAGCGTTGAGTGCAATTCGCCTCGCATTTTTGCCCGCAAACACAACAGCTGTTTTGCAGCCAATGGACCAAGGCATCATCAAGAATGTTAAGGTCCTGTACAGGCGACACCTCCTTGAGTGCATGATTTTGTGCATGGATAACTCCGCAAAATACGAGGTGAGCTTGCTCAGTGCCATCCACATGTTAGCGCGAGCATGGGATCGTGTGAAGCAAGAAACAATCGCAAACTGCTTCAGGGCTTGCGGTATTATGGCAGCTTCTTTGGAGGATGCCTCTGCAATTTCATCGGAGGAAGCGTCAACAAGCGAGCTTGACGGCACTGATTTTGGTGATACTGAACATCAATTTGAAGATTACGTCGCCGTAGACAAGGCGGTCGAAACGTGCGGTGCACTGACAGATAATGAGATTGTGGAGATTATTCGGCCCCAGGAAGCGACCCAGGAAAGCGATGATGACGTTGAAGACGAGCCGCCACCTAAGGCTGCCGATGCAGCTGCGGGCCTTGCTCTCGCGGAGCGCTTCTTTGTCACTGAAGGTAACGCGGAAGAAGCGTTCCGCCATATCTACAGCCTGCAGAACTTGCTTTCAAAGAAGAAGCAGAGCAAGATGACCAAATATTTTTCTTAGAGAAAATACTCGATTTCGCTACTAATAAAGTGCTGTTTTTGTGTTTTAAGCTTACTTGGAAGTTTAATTTAAAGTTTTTTGCGGTCCCCGTGAACTTCGTATTAACGGGAGTCGACTGTATTTACACGTGCCTTAGATGTATGCTGTTCTATACCTCATCTTGACATGCGCAATGCGTACATTTTCTCCATATGTAGTTTTTCCATACGTGCATTAAACATCAGTTGTGAGTGAGCACGTGTGGTGTTTCCTTTTCTACATCCTTCGTGTTTTTTAGTGCTCCATGTTTTTTCGTATTTACTTGCACAATGATCGTAATCGCATAATGATTGCACCCTGAACTTGCTGCAGCGTTATGTCGTGTGCCAAGTCTAGCTAATGATGATTGCGCTTACCATCTGTAGAATGCTGCCGAATGCTATGCGAACAACTCTTCAAGACATACCAAGCGGTCTGCATGCACCAAACATTCTTAAGCAGATTCCCCATTTCATTCCTTTCATCACTTTCTGCATTTCCATGAAAAAGAAAAAGATAAAACCAAACTTGCCTTGGCTTTATTATTTGTAGGCTTTATAATGGTTGTGGCCAACAACAAAAAAGGCGGCTTTCAATTCCTCTCGTCTACGCTTGTGGGCACGCAACAAATCGCGAGCGGTAACGATAGTAGCCACATTTACACTGATACATTAGAAGTGTACCCTATTGATACGCCGACACTTGTAACACAGCTAAGATAATCGCCCACCCTTAGCGGAAATGTGCCGTATTAGGATAGCAGTGAAGACAAATGCCATAGTTTTCGTAGCATGCCCACCATGTGTTTCTATGTCACTGGCAGCTAAGCGCGCCCATCTCTATTTCTGTCCCCTCAAAGTGGACAGACTATGGTATTGCCGCAAATTTGCCGATATTAATGATATTATTCACTACTGATATGGAAGAAACTGTTTCAATGCACGTAATGTACTAACGAGAAGAAAAAAATCGCGTTCAGCTTGCTTCGCTGGCCGCCATTTTTATTTTGGTGTCCCGCACTGTTACAGTGGGAGCCGGCTGTTTCTTGACCTCTTGTCATCCCGCAGCAAATGCGGGATGAAGAAAATTTTTTCTTTTCGCAGAAAATTTAACCCGCTTAATGATCGCACCCCTGAATTTGCGTCAATTATTTTGACAAAAAAGTGCGATCATTATGCAAGTAAATACGGTATTATTATGTGTTAACAACTAGCCCACCTATTCATCCTTTAGCTAGGCCTAGCGTTGCCGCAGTGGTGGCTACGGCTGCCAGTGGATCTGCGTGCGATAGCGCCGGTTTGAGGCGGCGAATCAAAATGGCGGCGGTGGTGGCTGTGAATAAAGGCGTTTCGGACCTGTGGTCACGGCAAAATGTCTGGAAAGTTGGACTGCGAAGGGTTCGTGCGTCCGAAATTTCAGATGTTCTGATACATTGACTCTATCGGGTACATGGTGGCGATGTGAAGTCGTCTGAATGATCGGCACCTGAAAATTGGTAGTTGACTGTGCACTGGCAACTCCTCCAGCCGACGACACAGTGTCAAAGATGATTGGTTAAGATTCCTCTCTGTTACCCGAGCCAGCATTACCACTACTTTCATTCCCTTTCAATAAATTTACAGCTAATTTTCCCTGATAGAAGCATCAATTACCAGAGTTTTACCTGAGCATTTCCAGACTATCCACAATCCCCTGAGAATTCCCAGTTTTCAGGGTTTGTAGGCACCCTGTGCCATTCCTCATCACCCAAACCAAAGTTTCGAGCACAGCCAACAGCAGGGAAAGCTATGCTAACCCTCTTTTGGGCCAAAAAAAGGTGTCAGCTTGGAGAATGGCACGTTGCTAGGAGCCACTATCCCTAGTGAATCATACTCCGACCTAATAAAAAAAAAGAAGAAAAAACATCTCCGGCCTGCAGTCAAATCGAAACGACATTCTGCAGGTTTTCTGTTGTGAGATGACAGTGCACGGCCCCACAGACAGTGCACAGCTCCATACAACCCATTCAACAGTTGCGACAATAACAGACTTGAAGTTCAAGTATCTTCTACATCCACCATACTCACCAGACCTTGACCTAAGTGACTTCCATATGCCTCGACCACTCAAAGAAGCCCTGGGCCAGAAATTCCTTTCTGATGAAGAGGCATGCCATGCAGTACATGAGTGGTTGTGCACACTCCCAGATGAATTCTTTTCTATGGGAATTCAGGCACTTCGTAACTGCTCGCAAACTTACAATGAGCCTTGGGGAGATTTTGTCAAAAAGTAATACAGCTTTGTGCCGCATGTGCACTATCGAAAAATAAAAATAAAAACATATTTAAGGTTTTCATTTGACTCACCCTCATATACCAATGATCCTTGCAAAATTACTTGTTTACACTGTCACATGGTGTTGGGTTTCCGAAACATTTGTTGGCAGCTAGAAAATTGCTTATAACTTTTCTATAGAAAATGGCAAAAAACTGCTTCTTCTGCAACATATTTTGAATGCATGGAGATACTTAAAACAATGTTTTAGAAGGTGGTGATGAGGTACGTACCTCAAGGACCTTTTGGATATCTAACAAATGCTGCTCCGACTCCTCAATTTGCTTTTTGGACCTGCACAACAGGAATCAAAGTGAGTTCGAAACCGCCAGTGGACCTCGTCTAAGATATCAGAACAGAACTATTACTAACTTGTATGTTATTGTCTTGGTTTCCTTCAGCAACTCACGAAAATCAGACTTAGCTGCAGCCATTTTATCCTTGAGGTATTCCTTGAACTCCTTCTCGCATTTGCGCTCACTTGATGAAAACTTTGCGTATCTGGGGTCATCCCGTATCATTTTTTTAACCTGTAAAGAAATCCAGATGAAGGAACTTCCGTGAAAAAGCTGCAGCATACACAGTAGAGTTCCTCCTATATATCTTGTAGACTGTGCTGTGAATATATGACACTAGCAAAGTTGTTCTCAAGCACGTTGCTTCCAAGGAGCCACCTACCACCATAATAGATAGGCTAGGCATAGTGCACAACACGTTTGGGGCCTATGGTGGTATTGGGCAGGCTACTTTGACAGCGACGTGCAACCCAAATGGTCCAAACTGGGTGCAAACATTATGAGCACGGAGCAAGAAACATTTAGGAGTGGAAACTCCGCTGTTAGCGGCGGCCAGAAAAAGTCACATGCCCGCGGAGCCGTTATCGTGCTGGCGGTACCTGGCGGCCTGGAAAAAAATCACCGCCCTTAAAAGCGCACTGGAGCCGCCTGCCCGGGCGCTGCATTTTTTTTTTTTTCGCTGCGGCTTCTACGACGCGCCGCATGGCGCCGCCACTGTATATGGCCCCGTCGGCGCATACAATTGTGACCTTATCTGGTCGCCCGCGCTCGCTCGCCAGACGGGAGTTTCACCTACTAAATGTCTTACTCCATGATTATAAGCAAAGACAAGAAAGCATCACAAAAAAGGTATGCTGAGAAAGAATCACAGTTTTCAGTGCTTATCACACAGAGACACTTACAACATCACAAGAGGTCTTAGAATTAGTGGTGACTCTACTTTGAGTACAGTAAAACATCATTAATTCAGATTTTACGGGACCGAACAAAATGACCGAATTAACCGAATTATCAAGGGTATCAAGAAAACAATAAACAAGGCTTACTACATCAACATGCTTTTATTTACCAAACGAATCAGCAAATCCTGTTTCTATTTTGCACAAGAGCAGTGCGGAAGCTGCAATTCTCATCATCTTGTGACTTCCTTCGCAACGCAGCCACGGTAAGTGTAATCTGAGACACGCTTTTCAATACCACGCGCACATCTCAATTATTTTTTTACCAGTGAGCTGGTCACCAACAAATCGTCTGTCCATTGTGATGCAGCCAGTGCTCTTTATCTTCGACAGCTTTGCACCGAGTCAAAGCGAAACTACTGTTTGCCGCAATCGCTGCGGACGAAACCGCGGCCGCCATTAACGCGATCATGGACGGCGACCTCGCAGTACTGAAGGCAGGCTCCCGACGCATGCGCCAAGTCACAATGAAACATACCGTTTGTAGCAATAGACGAAACCCTGGTTGCTATTGACGCAATCACAGATGGTGACTACGCAGTTTTAAAGGCACGCGGCTGACGCGTGCACCGAATCAAAACGAAACTACTGCTTGCAGCAACTGCTGCGGACAAAACTGTGGTGGTTACTGATGTGATCATGGATGGTGACTGCGCAGCTATGAAGGCACACAGACAGCTGCCAACAAGGTTTTATGCGTGGCGATAAACACAAGAATCAAGCTTAAGGGCACAATTAGGCATGAAGCATTCCGGCGTTACTGTCAGTCATGTATCACATAAGATTTATGTTGATGACTATGGCAATGCGGACTTCGCCGCTTTGTTTTGGTTGGAGGCTAGCGCCGTTCTTCCTCTTTTGTGTCGCACATTTGCGGTGCTTCGCACACACCAAGCTAATGTACTATAGTACCAGCTAGCTTGGTGTGTACGTACTCCATGTATTTATTTCTTAATCCCCTGTCATATACGTCAGTGCACATGCTGGCGGCACCTATCTGCAAACGACAGAAATGCGCATGGTTCACCATCTTAGCCACTCAACGAGCGCGGAATTCGGGAAAATTGATCAGTGGCTCGCGGAGCCCTGAACAGGGGCCTGCGGAAGCCACTTTGAGAATCCATGCACTAGCATATGCATAAGAGCAGTAGTTCCAACCACTAGAATTTACAGTGCAGTCCACTTATAACGATATCGAGAAAGACGAAAAATATGATCGTTATAACCGATGATCGCTATATCTAAACTGCAGTTATCAAAAAAAAAAAAAAAAAAATTTTTTTTAAACACGGAACATACCTTTGCAGCTCCAAACTCCAATTCGCTACTTGCTCTAAAGAATATATGATGTAGACAGTAGGCCGTAAAAAACAAACTTTATTTCTAGCGCCAATGACCGTGTCAATGGTTAGGCGCGTCGAAATAGTCCGAAATCTGCACTTCCTTTTGCCGCAGCTTCAGATTCACAACCGCGGTGTGCATGGATTCCAGCTGCTGCGCGAACACTGGCGGCAATCCTTTAGCATGCATAACATCAATTAAGGAGGCGATCCACGACAGTGCACTTTGCGTGGACATCGTGGTCGGGGTCAAGGAGCCACTGTCGATCTCGTCACTGTCGCTGAAGCCGTCGCCACCGTCGCACAAGTTTGCCGTCTGTCGAGACAGCACATCTTCGGCGATCGCCTCGTCGGTGACTTCATCGCAGAACGAGGCAGCACTGTCTGCAGTCAAAAACTCCTCCTTCGACACAACACCTGTGTCACCAGTAGGAACAAGCTCCCAGAGCTCGGTATGTCAGCGACTTCCACCGGGTCGGTCTCAGCGGGTTGGGGAAGTTCGTCCTTACGCACAAAGCCCGCCTTCTTGAAGCAATTGGTGATGAACCACTGGTAAAGCGCCTCTTCAACATCGCCGTACAAAGGGTCTCTAACCCTTTTCCGCTGATCGGCATGGCCGCTGATAGCTCCTGCCTTCACAATCGCGGTGCTCCCGGTTTTCAAGATGGTTGATATCGTTAACTGGACGAGCTCATACTTCTTCACGAGGGCGCTCACCTCGAAGCCGCATCGAGAGTCCTGCAAAATATCCATCTTCGTGTCAAGCGACACAGCTTTGCGCTTTGTCGGCGCCATCTTCTAACTGGGTTGAACCATTTGAACCGTTGGTTGCACGCTTCTCCGGTGGCGTCAGCCTGCTATCGCGAGAGAGACGCGGGACGGGCGCCATCGCGCCGCTTTGCTTGTCGTCTTTTTTTAATTCTTTCTCTCTCTCTTTCGGAGCGACTGTGGCCGACGCGCATGAAGCAGCTAGCGCCATCTTGTGGCGCGCTGCGCCTACTCAGCTATTCTCCGGTGCGCGGGCGGGGCGAGACGCGCTGCGCGGTAATGGTGGCAGATACGAACTTACGGAGGTAAACATCGCCTCGTCTCGACATCGTTCGTTTCAGGGAACTAAGCAACGCAAGTGCTACGATTATTTGGCACGGAAAACGCCGTTCAGACTGCAAAATTTTGATCGTTATATCCGATATGCGGTGAATAACCTATCGTTATAAATGGTTTTTTTCCCCATAGACCTAATGCATAAAATGACACTCTCATGTCGACCCATCGTTATAACCGATATATCGTTATATGTGGTATCGTTATAAGTGGACTGCACTGTATATAAGCTTGAGGTTTCCGTATCGTAAAACTATAGTGTGAATGAAACAGACAGCACAAAGAAAAGACATCCCTACACAAACACTTGCGTTGTCTTTCTTTGTTTCGTCTGGCTTAAGTTACAGTCATATTGACCTGCCCACCTTACAACAATGCCAGCCTACGTTTAGAGGCCTTTAAAGGCGTTACCTAATTCAATGTGTTCTGAAAAACCAACATAATTTGGAATCGTGAATAAAAATGTGCAGTGCCCTCTTCAAAATGGGCAGCATAATGTTCCTTGTGTTAAAGGGGCAATGAAACCAAATTTTCTGGCTTGAAATATGCACAGCTTGTTAAAGTGCACATGTCCTGCAGCATACTGGCAAAATTTGAGCGGATTCGGTGTGGTAGAAAATTTGTATTTGAATTTTTTTTTTGTAATGTGCTAGAATCGTACAGCAGTCTGGCAATGCTAAGGGGTGACGAAATGAAATGGACCTTTGGAAGCAGCTTCCTTGGAGCAATGAAAGCCGATCTCAAAGGCCATGCTTTTGTGTATGCAAGCACCGCAAGTGATTTCAAAAGTGGAAAATGCGTCATGGCTG
Source organism: Dermacentor variabilis (assembly GCF_050947875.1). Classification (NCBI taxonomy): domain Eukaryota; kingdom Metazoa; phylum Arthropoda; class Arachnida; order Ixodida; family Ixodidae; genus Dermacentor; species Dermacentor variabilis. Next base: position 20,225,721 of record NW_027460280.1, read on the forward strand.
CCATCTGTCATTTCACTTTTCAATGGCAATCCTGGTGGTCTGCTGCTGCATTTAAGCATGCAAGTGAAGTAATTGTGGGCACAATTCAATGGTTATGCCCCTGCTGCACCACTGGGTGCCAGAGCATGTGGAGCAATATGTCTGGTACGATCACTAACTGCTTCAGAACAGACGAAATAGCGGTGGTGCTGCATTTGCCTATGTCACAAGGTCCATGCCAAAATTGCAGTCACTATGGAGGGAAGGCCTCAGAGTCGGCGATTTCAAATTAAAATTTCGAGCTACAATGTGCGCCAAGAGCCCAGTTTTTTTTTTTTTTTTTGAGAGTGGCTCCTCTATTCTCAGTTACAATGATAAACTAAGAATAGCCAGACAACTATGTCATGGCCCCTTTAACAACAGCCTATACACACTAGGGTAAGCAAAACATACAAACCGATACATTGAAATATAGTATTTACTCGAATCTAGGTTGGCCCCAATTCTAAGCTGACCCCCGAAAGTCGGAAGCCAAGGGAAAAAAGAAAAGAAAAGAAAAAAAAAAAAACCACAAGAACTTACGTGGAATGTAGGCCAAACAAAAAAGCGAGGACAGTGTTCATAAAATGAAAGCAGTATTTATTGAATGTGAACATGCCGAGCTCATTCTACGTCATCGCTGCTAGCCTTGTCGCTATCTTCCTTACCGTTGGCATCTCCTTGTTGCAGCACATGCAGACAGCATCTCCCTTTGCCCCCTCCAATGACGGATGTTTTTCTCAATGATGCCGAAGTTCTGCACAGCTTGTACATTTGACGATGCCTCTGCGGCTAGCACAACTTTTCGTGTTAAAGTGGCACTATTGGCCTCGAGATCGAACAGAGTCGGCTCCTAGCGGCGAGGTGACGAAGCTCCTAAGTGTGGATGACTGTGGCCCGTCGCCGCTCCAGCCGAAGTGTGCAGCGATCGTAGTTCGCGAAATCACGATGGATGTTGACGAGGACGGTTTGTTCGATGGTGGATAAACTCTCAACCTTTTATTCTTTCATTTTTGTAACGGAAATTCGTAAAGTAAATCGCTGTACGTTTTTAGTGTACTGATGCGAAAAGCATTTGCTTAACGCGACCACACCATGTGCGCTCGTCTCCCTACCGATTCAGCTCGCACTGACGGACAGGGGCCAGGAGCTGCTGGGAACATATGGGCGCCGTAACTAGGGAACCACCCCGTCTGGTGCCTGCGTGCACCACCGATTTATTTCGGGCCCAATAAATGTTGCTTCATCATCATCATCATCATCATCAACGAGTTGTGAGGTTAACGTGCTATTTTTCCGTTTTACAGCACCCTTGCCTCTAAGCACAATTCTCAACCATGTTGGGGACGGTGTCAGGTGTCTCGTTGTAGGCGACCAAGTTGTTGCGGCGGGCCACATCATTGAGTGTAGTGCCGTCGCTTCCACCTGCTACTCTGACGGTCCTGTGCACGTTGTCGCATTCGTGCTGCAGTCGTCCGCGCTTAGTAAAGACCCACACCGAGTCGACCTGAATTCGACCGACGAGACAATAATAGCAGAATTGAACTGCACATGCCCTGCAGGGTAAAGTATTGCCTCAAGTTGTTCGGATGTAGTTGGTCGCGGCGCGTATCGCGATTTGTTTACATTACATCATACTAAGTTGACTCGCGGATTTGCGATGTGTTTACGTTATACGATAAATTTAGAGAACTTATGTTGCTTTATCAATTTTTGTTTTTAGCCAGACCTACGAAATCGCGAGTTAGTTTCAGAGTGTTACTACCATTGTAAAATGCTTTCGAGTCGCTTTATAACCAGTTGCAACCGTTACTCCAAGCTCAAATAAAGCATGCAACGTATAATTTATGTTGTATCATAATCATTAGATCCCTTTAATTACTTTCGCATGCAGACACTTGGATTTGCAGTGGTACTTGAATGCAGTGCATCGGGCTTCAATTTTTTCCGCCCCCCTATAAAAGAGAAAATATATTACACATATATATATATATATATCAATATGAGCAGTAGCAATAAATTCGCTCGCGCATGTTCGTTCATCGCTTAATGGACCACCCGCTGTTGGCTCGCGAAACGACACTGTTTAATCTGTACGAGATCATGCGTACACACTTGCCGTGTTTCGGTGCTCGTATTTACACTTCGGAGCACTGAGAACAGTTCCCATGGCTGAGGAAAGACAACGGAAAACGTGACAACTAGTCACGCTCGGTGACGCTCGTTTAAACGGACTCGCAGCTGAGCGCGAACCTTGCATTCACTGCGCAGGCGGCGCATGAAGGATATAAAATAAATTGCATGCGTGGAGACATGGTTAATTTACTTGCGGAAGTATATGAAAGCACAGGCAACTCATTACTGGCATCCCAGGCCACGCCGACACGAACTTTCGGGGACTGCAACGATCTTCACACGCACAGCTACTACACAGCAATTACGCATGTAGCAAACATTAATGCCCAGATTGCCGATTAGGATTCCCAAACGTGATATCAGATTTGACTATTCACCATCCTTTTTCGTCAGCGAACGCTTGAACGCACCATCGTCGAAATGCTTACTGCACACCATCCCATACTTGGAAGGCGCCTTGCCGTTCCGAAGCCTGACGAGCCATTCTCGGCGACGTGCCGCGTCAACGGGATAGTAGTGAAAGCTTATCCCTGGCTCTGTGCAATATGTGCTGCATTGCGGAACCGAACAAAATCTCACGATGGTAAATGAAGCGTTTTCTGCGGGCACGGAGCACATAATCGCGAAATGAAAACAGTAGCTCCCTACACTTCCACACACCGCACGGGCGACGCATCCACACTAACGGGGCGACGGTGCTGCCACCTATAGGTCGATCTCGCGGCCAATAGTGGCATCGTCTGTATGGTGCCATTACGATAACGCCAACGTCGCATGTGGCTACTGGTGCGACTAGTAGTGGCTGCGATACTGACTTTTCTTGATGGCACTATCTATGCACCATATTTATCAATTTCAATTAAAAACTGGCATGCTTTCTAAAATCCTGGAATCTAAGCCGACCTTTAAGCTTGGTATACGATTATTTGAAAAAAAAAAAAAAAAAAACTATCAGCCTACATTCTAATAAATACGGCAGATAAAATAAGCCTCCTGAGCTTCGTAATGACAGCACTCCGATATCTACGAATCTATTTCTGACATGAGCGCATACCACAATGAGTAATCGTGCTGGGCACAAGAATCAGCACAGGAGCAACGTAGAGGTCAGTGCTGGATGCAACAACTGCAACCAACTTGAAAACACTACGAAATGGCATGTTAGCTTTTCTCTGTCCCTAGTACATGGTGACAGAGATAATGCATAGAAAGGACACTGCCTATCACTTTTGACCTGCTACAATGCTGCTCTGATTAAAGATGTTGAGGAAAAAGTGCCACCGTTATTATAAAGGGAAAACCAGACATTCACCCATTCGTAGCAATTGCTGCAAGGGAAACCCATACGAGTTTCTCGAAAGAAAAGCCTCGCAGTTGAAAAAAAATTCGTTTTGCTTCGGGACTCAAACCCTGGACCACCGCCTTTCCGGGGCAGCCGCTCTACCTAAAGCCCCTTAAACTTCGTAAAGTAGCGTCACGCTTTGAAGAATGCCGTCCCCCTCCTCATGCACTCTGGTCGAGGTCGACACAGCGTGGCCATTGGCCCTAATGGCATCACGTGGGCCCTCGCTTCAGCTTCGTTTGTTTACAGTTGTGCTTCAGACCCATTTTTGCTTGAGACGCGTCTGTGGAGTGGCGAGGAGCACATGTTGGCGCCATTGCTCTTCTGTGTTGTTTTGGTTTGCGAACACCTTGAACTTTTGTGGCAAGTGCGACGTCACTTCACGGCATTTTCTATCACCGTAACCTGCTGCGCCTTCGTATGCCAAAATAGTTTCAGAAGCGCTTCTCGGCACCGTCCGGTAAGCGCTACAGGTTAGGAAGAAAGGCATGGATTCGCTGAATTGGGAGGGAGAACTTCAGATCAACATTCTCCACGCGACTATACAAGGTAGTTGCAAGTCTCTCATAGTATAGTCCTACGCGACGTGTACTTTGTTTATATAAGTAGCACGGTCATATTTGGTGCGCTTAATCATATTGTAAGCCAACAGGCTTGAATTCGCGGGCACGTGAGGCTGCTTGAGAAAATGTGATTACGAAACCTTTAGGATTCAGCGCATTCCTTTTGACAAAATTTGAGGCGCGAGTGTGAAAACTCATCTTAGGAAAGCAACTCCACATTTTGTATTTATTAACTAGCCTTCTTTAAAGTAAATAGCTTTGCCTCTTTTGTTCGTGTTTGTCATTGACGGTCGCCCTGTGGATTTGCGATACAAAGGAAAAGTGTGCGTGCTCTCCTGAAACTGAGTTCGTCACCGAACGATAGCTTCATAGGTCTTTGAGACGCACGTGTTAATTCATGTCAGCTTTATAGTGTGTGTAGGTTAAGATGCGGCGGTGGAGCGCTCGCAAAGAAAACGTGCTCATCCACTGGCTGGCTTAGTCGTCGTTCGCTCGTTCATTCAACTGTTAGCTCGTTTGACCACAATGTCTTTGAGACACAAATAATGAGATAACAAATGGTGCCTCAATTGAACGACTGCGTCATTTCACATACCATAATTTCGACCGCATCATAGCACGGCAATGCTTTACGCGGTCATCACTTTACTAAAGTCATATCGTAAATGGAGTGAGCGCAACCGTCCTCAATGCACGTACCTTAGTGCAACTCGGTTCGCGAAAAGTAAGTCACTTCATGAATGGACGAGCTAACGCACGATGAAATGTTATTCGTGATGAGTCGCTAAAATGAAAAAAATAATGTACTTGCTTGAGCCTGAATGAAGCCCTGTTACCGCATTACGGCTTCGCGAACAAATATTAAAAAAGTGATTTCATTTTCTATATATACGCAGAATCCTGACTCGAAGATCAGCCGCGCGTATTTCTGTTGACTTTGAGGCACGAGAAACATAATAACACCATCGCCCACCTCTGAGCCTTTGCGCGTGCTTGGAAGATTGGCAAGCACGCACGTTGGCGGCACTGTAGCTCTTAATACTTTTTCGAACCTTCAGAGCAGCAATCGTTCGTGCCCTCTGTCGGCCTTTGTACGTCATAGCTATGTTCTGCGAATTCACATGGTAAGGACAGCATGGATTATTTAGGCTACTGGGGGCTTGCTGGAGGTCAGGATGTTGGCATTCGATCGTGAATGTGTTATTTACAACCATTCGCAAAGTATCTTGCGACACTGACTTGACAAATGTTGCGTACCTAATTGTAGCGCATGCGATACATTCGGAATCATTATGGCACAGTTTTAGCACTCCTTCAGATACTTAAAAAAAAAAAAATGATCAGAACAGGGAAAAAAGCTGCTGTCACTGAATTTGTATAACCGTCTGTATGGAAATTCTATGCTGTACACGAAGTTACTCAAAGCTAGAAAGCTAATGCAAATGCCTAAAGCGCACCTTGCTATGCATGCATTCACTCTGCTAAAGGCTGTCTGCTATGTTCGAGCGGTGTAGGCAGCGCCACGGTTGGAGAGGGAGCGTGAAAGAGAGGAGAAATGAGGAGGAGTGAAGGCGGAGGAGGAGAGTGTTGCTCCAGGCGGCTAGCAGATGGCAGCTAGCACCAGGCGGCTCGCAGATGGCAGGGCAAAGTCAAATTTGTCAACAACTCGAAGCAAAGGCAAGAGTTTATCGTAATAGTTCTGCGGAAACCCGCAAGGTGGGGAGAAGTAATAATAAATCGAAAATCAGACATCCACCCGTTCGTAGCAATTGCTACACAGGACGAATTTTTCTTCAACTGCGAGGCTTTTCTTTCGAGGAACTCGTATGAGTTTCCTTTGTAGCAATTGCTATGAACGGGTGGATGTCCGATTTTCCCTTTACAGTTACTTCTCTTCACCTTGCAGGCTTTCTTAGACGTGTCACCATTTTGCTCTGCAGATACACCAGCCAACATGCAAACCACTCTGCTATAACTGCTGGATTTACCCACATTTCAAACCACACCTTTTGTTTACATGTGTGCATTATGAACACAGATGCTGCATCCACACAATGCAAGCTTCAACAGCTACATTCTTGAGGGCATAACATTGTTCTAGTGCCTGGTGCTTTCCTGCTAGAAATGATTTGCAGACAGACATTATTGACCATTTGCAACACAAAATTACACCCCAAATGGCACAGTCAGGCCCCTCAACAATAACTGCTGTTTGCATATTAAGCTAGTGCATATACCTGATGACCAGGCAACAAGGAAAGTTTCTAAAACTGACTGCCTTGAAGCATTTTTTAGAATAGTTTGAATGTTTGTTTTAATGGCAATTATAGTTGTTGATATGCTTGTCTCAATTACGCATGCATGGCAACTATCTCTACTTACTCTCCAAGAAATGCTGAATTGTGGCAAACCTTGTGCTACGTATGGTTTCTAATGAAGGTACTGTCACTTTAACTGCTTACCTGTACCGCATATATAAGTTAATGAACTCATAAAAAAAGAGAGAAAGGAAAGGCAGTCTCAATTTCCAGTGGACACCTAAACTGTCCCGCAGCTATGGAAAAAGATACAGGATACAAGGATGGAAGCGGCCAAAGAAGTTTTGGAGCAGCTTTGGGAACAGCAAATTTGGCACTTTGGAGCAGGTCTGGTGAAAATTGCCGTTTTGGAGCAGTCAACTCACGTTTTGGAGCAACTTGGTAAAGGTTAATGCAAGTGAAATACAGGCAGATGAAGAAGAGATGTTCTTTATTTGACTTTGCAGAACAGCATTAGGTCGCAAGCAAATGAGTTCTGTGGAAGCTCGCTAGGCGAGCAAAATTCATGACAGGGAATACTTCTGATCTACCTATCTGTAGCACTACAAAGGAAACCCATACAGGCTTCTCAGAAACCACCATTAACTTGCTAACTAGATGTGCCAACGAAATATGGCCAAGAAAAAAAAAATAATAATCAAGGACTTTCCGTGAACAGTGCCCGCTCTACGCTGATAGGCTTTTGTTAATTCTAGTTGAGTTTTCATTGAGAACAAGCAACATTTAAGTTTAATGAGCTAACATTTATTGCCTTACTTATTCAATGAAGTGCCAATGCAAAGGTTGTGGAATACCTTGAGAAATGACGGATAATAGCATACAGTTGCCGACCATTTATTCGGACCTCACGGGGACTGCGGAAATATCCGAATAAACAGGTGTCCGAAAAAGCAGATTAAGAAAAGAAAAAATGAAATCCTTTATTTCCACGCACTTATTTGGGCTCGGCAGTAGGCTTGAAGAAATCGTGAATGCGCCGTTGCGCGCTGTTCCGTTCACGCGCAATCAGATAAGCCTGAATCTCGGAGAGGGTCGTACGGTCACTGAAGGCCGCTGAAAGCAGTCACTGCTTGTACACGCTCCGCATGCGACGGCAGCGTAGCAGATGGTGCGTCATCTTACGACTCAGAGTCTTCGTCCGGTGTAAACGAACGATGATGTGATGCATTGCTTCACATCATGTGATGCATCATGTGATGCATCATGTGATGCATTGTGTATATTACAAATGTGTAAACCTGTGCCGCAGTCTTGTGACAGTTTGGAAAGCAAACTGTTACAAGATCGCACTACCTCAGGTTTGATAAGGAACGACGATGCGCACCAAGAACTGCTGACACGTCAAGCAAAACGTGCAGACACTCATTCCTAGTGCACCCTATTTGATGAGGTTTGCATAAAGATTGATACAGTCTCTGGTGCGCAGAAGCGCTGTCACGATTACAGCAGGATTTTATTAATAAATTTTTTTTTCACAGGCTTTATTTTTATTTTAAAGCTTTCATGAACACTAGGCTGCTTTAAATGCTGTTATTGGTCATTTCTCAACCTCATTTATAACTTTTTCATGAACTTCTCATTGATGTAAGGTCAAAGTGCGCTAATTAAATGTATTTGTGCACAATGAAAGAGAAATATTCACAGTGGCCAATATGAATGGCACACATGAAGGTACAGTGAACATTGTTTGTATAGTACCCTCTGGTAATTTTCAAGTCTTGGCAACCTTCAGTTAGGATAGCAGAATATTGCAGAATGAATGTGAAGTGACATACTGGTCAAAGCATGTTGGCCAGTATTTCACAAGACTTGCAGAGAAAAAAAGCTCCAAGATATTTTTGAAAACAGTAAAGGGATAAAAATATTCACTGGCTTTCCGATTTACTTCGCTGGCCAATATTTTGAATGAGCCAAATTATTCGGGCTGATTAGCCGTTCTACCACAGGCACCATAAAGCAGATGTAAAATGGAAGCAGATATTGTGTGCGCCGAACGATGGTTTACTATTAAAATATTTTTGACTCACTCTGCACAAGTGACGTCATGAGCATTGCTGCTGCGAACACAATTTTGGAGGCTTGTATTTTCGTCAAACTTTAAATTATGACAACTATTTGGTTGCTAAGGTTGACTAAATACAAAACTTAAAGTCCTTGGCTTGCTTTCTGCAGTGGCAAAAGCCTTATTTTGCATGGTGTGGCCGTGCAGAAAACAGTGTAGCTTAAGTGCGCATTTCAGTGACGAATGTGGTTGCCATTGGATATTTGTGGCCAAGAAGTTCCATGAAAGCAATCAGGTCGTTTGTCAGCACGCCGCGCTATTATCCCGGTAGCTGGACTTGGTGCACATGCAAAATAGATTTAGAATGTCACACACACAGCGTTTGCCCATTAATCGACGCAGATGTACCAAAAGAGCATGGAAGCGAGTGCTGAAATGTACAACAAAACTGATGAGCTGCACACTGCGCAAACTGTACGACCTTATTCATTCAGCGTGGCTTTCTTCCTGACTACCCCATGAAATGAGTGCCAGTTGAAACCATGTTTAGCTGGGGTGCGATCGGAGATGGTTGTTTGGCGCGTTCGTTCGGTTACCGGCGCGTGATTGGCCTACTCCGCGCCGACGTCGCCAGCCGCGGGGCACGGCCACGTTTTTGGCGACGTCAAAATGATGACACGCTCCCGTCAATCATCCTCCCATCGAGCATTTCGTCTGCTAGGCGCCGAACCCGACGGGAGCTGGGAAGTTTGGAGCAATCATACGGCTTCGCATGGCGCGTCTGGTGGATTGGATTGGATCCAACCGGCGGCTGCGGCATGGCACCATTAGGATCCAATCCATAGTTTAATTCGAGAAAATGGCGCTTCCGTTGGGAACTTAGGTTGTTGCGCTGCCGTTTCTAGAGGAAGGAGGAGAGCGGATGGCGGTGCGAAATGCGTTTGAAGGAATGGCAGAAAGTGAATTCCGGCGTCGTTCTTGTTTTTCGAAACACATAATTTGTTGGTTGTACAGAGAAATCGACCTCATCATCGGTGCCAGCGAGCCACTGGAATGTTGTCGCTGCCTCTTGAAAAGTGCGCCACTCTTCCCGTAGTTTTTTTCTTTCTTCTCCCTGTGCGCGACACCACCTAGGGACGACGCAAAGAAACTAATAGTTATAAATTGCAGTAGTCACATGTACTACTATCTGAATACGCGTTTGGGCTTGAGAAGAAAAAATACATTTTTTTTAGATGAAGATTCCATTCATTTGGAAAACGAGAAACATTTCGTTTTGTAGTATACTGTCTGCAAGCAGACGACAAACGACGGAAGTAAACTTCCGGCGAGGTCACCACTTCCTGATTGGCCGCTCTCTCCGCCCCACTGTCACAAATTTTGCATACTGCAACTTTGTGACGTTGCAGCAACTGAACAGAACGCGTATCGAACAAAATATCTCCGATCGTGCCCCTGGTCTGGTATGTGTAAACGCATAACATTTATAAAAAATTTGTGATGCATTGTATAGCACAAGACTGTTTTCATTTTCTTGCAGCCTAGTTACAGTTATGCTGTCAAACCCACACTCCAAAGAAACCAATGCTTAAACGAATTGCTTAGGCTTGAATTGCAGGCCTAGGCACTAGCCAACTTCGACTTCATTCGAAGTTTAGCATAGGTTGATACAGCTTGACGGCTTGGCGCAAGATGGTGCAGCAATTCCATCCCTGAGGATAACAGGCAATATAGAGGAGAGGAAAGTTACAATAAAAGAGGAATTTTATGCTATTCAATTTTAAGGCTACTTTCTTGTATTTACGCACCCATAGTAAAACCTACTACTGAAGGACTTTGTTAATACAATGCACAGATGAGAGAAGTGCAGACTCCTTCTACGCCCACTTCAGGACTGGCATAAAACCCTGAGAAGGAAAAATGAAGGTAGGGAGTAGTGAAGGTAACTTTTCTTAGAGACATCTCTAAGCCTTCAGCTTCTAGTGCAGTATACATTGAGAGGGGGCTATGGCTCAGATGGATTTGGCACAGCCAAGGTGTACCATTCAGGTGTGACACAGTGGAAAACCCACCTCTTTCCAAGTGGAGCTGAGTGTGATGCCTGGTGTTTCATCAAGGAGATCCCGGTACTTGTCTTTCTTCTTGCGCTGTAATTGCTCCAAGTGCTCAGCGAACAGCTTTTCACGTTCTTCTCGCTCTAGTGATTCCACTAGATCCCAGCGGTGGTCTTTACGCAGTGTGCGCTTGGCTTCGCGCCACGATGCATCCGGGTTTCGGACCTGCAAGAACCACGAGTCAGTAATTAAAGGGAAGCTGAAGAGTCTGTCGAATTCAATAAGAAGCTCATATACGGATGCGGGAACCTTATAAACCATCAAGGTAAAATTTTGGGGGGGATTTTTCACTTAGGAGCGACGCAATCGTCGGTTAAAATTGCGCTGTAGCTCCGCCCCCCGTCAAGCGCCGCGCGCTGCTGCTGACGCTGACAATGCGAGCGGAGACCGGAAACCGCGGCTTAGTGACGTCAACACTGGTGTTCCGCTCCTTCGCAGTCTCCGCGACTGTGCCTGACTGGGCTTATTGCTGCGTGCGTGCCGTCCTAATCTGCTTCGCTCGACCCTAGATTCCTTTATTTGTGTGTATATAGGAGTGGTAGTTGACGTGCGCAGCATCAATTGAACTTGTAGGCCGATCATGCCGGCGTTCTGTGCAGCCTACGCTTGCACGAACACCAGTGGCCGCGACTATGTTCCGATGTTCCGTTAGTTCCTGCAAGACAAGAAGCTTTCAGCTGAGTGGGAGGCTGCTGTGAAGCGAAACAACTTTAAGCGCTCAAGCACAACAGTGTTGTGCTCTAACTACTTCCGTGACGATTACTACCGGAGTTTATCAATAATGCGTGCTTTGGGTTCTCCTAAAAAAAAATAGTTAGCACGCTGAACGGAAGGTGCATGTTTATCGCCCACCCTTGACGCAGGTTTCATCGCCAAGCGCCGCGAATTTTCTATTCGCACGTGTGTTGTGAAACAGCCTGCATGCAGCTACCATAACGCAGTGCAAGTGTAATGTTTGCATGTGTTGGAAAGCCTGCTCACGCCAAGACGCTGCGCTCCCCCTTCTCTCGCACACATAAGAAACCGACCATCTCACGTAGCCGACGCAATTCGCCGGTTACAAGTAGCGTGCGGATGGCGCGCTGATGAAGGTTCTATACTGCACGTGCTACAACAGCCGGTAAACTTTTGCCGCGTTTAAACCGTCTGTGTAGATTGCTGACAGCTTTGGGGCAGCGCACAAATGCTGAAGATCGCATCACCGCTTACGTTCTACGAGGAGGCATGCAGGAACATAACACTACAGTTGTTTGCCCGGAAACGTACTCACTGGAACGCTGAATGCAGCTTAGCAAAAAACATACTCGCCAAAGAACATTTCCAACACAAGGAGATGCTAACCCTTCACCTTCGTTCGCGTGGAAAGCAGCGCTTGCACCAGCATTTTTTGCTTCTTGGAAAGGCCGGCTCTTCGCAATCGGCTCGTACATGTAGTATGTGCAAGTATGTACGTATGTGTAGTATGTAAAAGTATAAACCCCTTACAAGTGATCTTGCACGCGACAGCGACAGCGCGACAAGCGAGGCGATGGCTGTCGCGTTCACTCGTCGTCTGCAAGCCGAACTCCACGTGAGCGACGACTTCCCGGTATGAGGGCAGCAATATACGTGCCGAAACTAGTGTGACGCATGCTTTATCAATTTAAGTTGATGTATTTTACTGAAGAAGGAGCATAAAATATTTCTGGAGGCCTTGCACTAGGTTCTTATTCTTGCACGTGTAAAATTCAATAGTTTGCTCGTTCCGTGCGACAAACAGTAGTATTTGAGTTATGTACATCCAGTTTTGGCTTCGCACAATTGGATAGTCACTCATAGCATTTCCGGGCGACGAGCGACGAGTTCCAGATTTCTAGAAACGAGCGATCGAGCGACAACAGCGAGCGATTTGCTCATGTGACGGCCCGTTTTGTTGCTCGAAGCCGTCGCCCGTCACCGTGGACTTAACGCCGAACTCCTCAGAGAAACGCAAGCTCTCCAAATTTACCATTGCCGTCTCACCAAACCACAGCGCCAAACCACCTTGCACCGTGCTTAATGTGTGGCGGCAGCGGTCGGTTCGGACGGACACCATCGTTGACGGCATGAGGCGCCCGACCAATCACAGGCGGAAACGAGGCGCGCGAGCTGGCCCTAGTTTGCTGCTGCACTTTTCGCCGAAATAAAATATGTTTGCGCTTTCTTTCGCTCAATTTCGATGCAATATTCGAATTCAGAGGGTTGAAAACCACGGTGTACTGCTCTTCACTCATTTTTTCTGGAAAAGCTTTCAGCTTCCCTTTAAGTTACCTCAGGACCTTCACATTTTCTAACCAGGAATTGTGGGTCTGCCAAGAAAAGAGTGCAAATGGCACCCAAGTGTCAAACTTGATTAAAAAAAAGAATTCTAGTATCCATCAACAAAAACTGGCCATGTACTTGACTGCACGAAGAAAACCACTGAAATGCTCAACTTCATCATAGCCCTGTGCTCAAGTATGCAGCAGGTGCTCCATACATTTTGCTCTAGATCGAACACTACTGTCAATACTGGTTTTATACCGTTGTTACACAGGCACTTGCAACTACCATTGAGTTGAACGGTCATTGGCTCAATTGCAGTTGGTGTTACATGGCGGCTCCAACTGTCATTGACATTAGAGTGATGGTTGACTTCAACTGAGATCGGCTATCCTAGTTGAAGCAAGTCAACTTGGTGGTTGACTTCAACTGAGATCGGCGATTCTAGTTGAAGCAAGTCAACTAGGCAAGATGGCTGCCTTTAGCGCTGTGAGCGGACAGCGTGGTATTGCAAGTTGCTTCTCCTGCACCTGCCAAGCGGTTTTTGGGTCGCAGTCAATGACTGACACACTTATTGGAACTTGGGAGGTGCAAGCCGCACTCAGCAAGCATAATGCTCATGCACACACACAGCAAGGGATTTTTGAGACATTGCCGGCGGCTGAATCTGCTGTGTGTGAAGTCTCACCAACCAGGGGCTGTACTAAACAACCTCACCACAGATGTGCACAAGACAGCGTACCATGTACATCACAAAAACAAGTATCTATGTCGCTATCACGTGCAACTCCAATTAGACTGTTGTTAGTTGAATGGCAATTTCAGTGCCAACTGCTGTTAAACTCAATGACAGTTGAAAGTTCCCGTGTAACAGCAGCATTAGTTTTGACTACCCTCGATGACCAGATCAATACAGCCAAGGATGATGGCTGCAAGTGTAGCCACTAATGTGCTCGTCTACTGCAGCCAACGTGACTTGGCAGGCTACACTGTGTGCCTTCTTATGAAGTGGTCACATCGGTGCACCCAAATTTGTGCAGCTTTAAGTGCCCATTTCTACTGCTAAGGCCTGCATTCACAAATGCAACTCAAGTAACCCCATTATTACAGTACTATATACTCGTGTATTGGCCGCAGGTTTTTCTCAGAGATTTGGGGTGAAAATCATGGGTACGGCCACTACAAAGAGAAAAAGACTTTTTTTTCCATAAATATTTTCAGTGGTACTTATCTTTATTGAACTACTGTACTAGCTTGTACTGATTCTGGCTATGCTTGGCTATTCCTGTAGCGCGTCACCTACCAGGTGGAATAAGTAGCGACGCCCCACGGACCAGCGATGGCAGCATATTGGAGGCAGCCGCTAAATCTCAGAGAATGTGCTTGTGCTGTGCAACCTGGAGGTGCTGAAAACTCAGCACAGCAGCCTTGTTTTGCCAAAAATTTTAGAACACACACACACACACACACACACACACACACACACACACAAACAACATCGGAATTCTCGCAACACAGAACAGATAACACTGCCAACTTTCTAAATAACGAAGGGTGCAGCTTATACAGGGGTAAGTTTTAAATATATGCTTTAGGTGAATTTTTTTTACAAAGTTCTCGGTGCAGCTTTTACATGGGTGCGGCTTTTACACAGGCGCAGCCATTACACGAGTATATATGGTAACATTATTTTCATAAGTATTTGACGCAATACTTCTGTGGAAACCCGCAAGGTGGAGAGAAGTAATTAATAAAGGGAAAATGAGACATCCACCCAATCGTAGCAACTGCTACAAAGAAAACCCAAACTGGTTCCTCGCAAGAAAAGCCTCGCAGTTGAAAAAAAAAATTCGTCCTGGTACGGGACTCAAACCTAGGACCACCGCCTTTCCGGGCAGCCGCTCTACCATCTCAGATAATCAGGCGGTTAGAAGATGGCAGGGCGAAGTTGAACTTATCAACAACTCTAAGCAAAGGCAAGTGTTCGATGTAATAGTTCTGCGGAAACCCGCAAGGTGGAGAGAAGTAATTAATAAAGGGGAAATGAGACATCCGCCCAATCGTACCAATAGCTACAAAGGAAACCCCAACGGGTTCCTCGAAAGAAAAGGCTAGCAGTTGAAGAAAAATGTGTTCTGGCTTGAGACACGAGCCTGGGACCACTGCCTTTCCGGGGCAGCCGCTCTACCATTTGAGCTATCCAGGCAGTTAGCAGTGGCAGGACGAAGTTTAACTTATCAATAACTCGAAGCAAAGACAAATGTTCTATGTAATAGTCTTGCAGAAAACTGCAAGGTGGAGAGAAGTAATTAATAAAGGCAAAATGAGGCATCCACCCAATTGTAGCAACTGCGAGGCTTTCTTAACTGCGAGGCTTTTCTTTCAAGGAACCCGTTTGGGTTTCCTTTGTAGCTATTGCTACGACCGGGTGGATGTCTCATTTTCTCTTTGTTAATTATTTGCTTAAGTACGCGAAAAGGTCAAGGAGAATATAAAAAATCATGGGTTGCATTTTTCAATGTATCCCTTTACTGGGTAAGTATGCAGTATAGTGTCGAGGCTAGGCAAATATTTCTATGAGTGTCATAGTTATATCCATGCATATATAATTGTGGGCTTGCGTTAAAACTGAACGTAAATGTTGTAGTGTTTATATGCACACTTTGCTAAGCAAGCAAAGCAATTGTTGACAAATTCAATTCATCAATCAAATTCATTCGGCAACAGATGCAAGCCATCAGAACTTATCTTTTCAGAACACAAGTATCTAGAAAGCTTTACTGAAGCATAACGTGCATTCTCGACATGTTTTAAGTGCTGGTCGGTAACCTAAGTCATAAGTTTCGTTTGTGAATGTGACATTTTTCTTCATTTTACTGTGTGTGCCAAAAGATCTATAGATGAGCATATACCCTACTTGACACCCCATTCTACTTTTCCTCCCTTTAGTACTAGTATTTAAACTATTTGATTTGAAATTATTAAATTAATATTAATGTTCGATTTGAACCTTAAATTCACTACTCACACATTGCTATTTAATATGAGTCGCAGGGCTCCTTATTCTTATAATTTGGCTACCTCCAGACATGATCCCATTATATTAGACCTCCCCTGAAAACCAGTCACTGGCGCCCCAGATGAAAAAGAACAGCATACAGCATATGTTGTTAAAGGGACCCTGAAATGATTTTGACGATTTTCTACAAACGTACTGAGTCGTTAGAGTAGGTCCTTCTGATCCCTGACGCATCTAAGTGCTTCACGTAAGGCATGTAATTTATTATAAGTTTTTAAAAATGCACATTGCTGTCCATCGCAGCACACTGCGCGGCAGAATTTTAAGCCGCCCCTACCCATATGACGCAAATCACCCATATGACGTCAGTGGGGCGAGCTATCCGATTCGCTGACCAGGGCGCATGATCGATAATTTTTCCAACTTTATGGTAAACAAATGATGTCAGTAATAGTTGAAATGTTAGTTTATTTGTTTTTATAAAAAGAAAGTAACATATAAAGAGGATGCACAAGAACAATTTCTCAGTACACTTAAGCACTTCTGGCACAGCAAGTGTCGTGTGCTTGTGTTACAACGTGCTCAGTCTTTGGCGAGAGCTCCGCCGACAGTGTCGGTCTGTCTTTTCGCGAGTGCTACGATTCGATTTTGTTGCGTTGTGGACTGCAAACGTAGCAACTGGCAATATGTCAAGCTGCGACATCGTGTCCCTCTGCAAGCCAGTAGACGAGTGGACTGGCTGCAGCACATCGGACTGCCACTATCCGATTGGCGCCAGGATTTGCGTGATTGCGGCCGTCACTTTACACCGGAAGATTACTAACGCAATAGCGTTTCGCGAGTCCGGTATTAGGGTAAGCACAGGCGCAAAGGGGACAGGGGCTGGCCGTGTCCCCTTGCGTGTCGTTTCATGGGATGAACAGAAGCGCAAATGTGAATGGTCTGCACGATGCAGCCACCTGGTGGCATACAGCTCAACCAGACACAGTAGCAGTAACAAAATGTATTCTTTGCTGCTGGTGTAAATTTTTCACAGGAGTGTAATCATTATCACGTTGTTTTTGTACATGTTTAAAATGTTTTACACTTGGTTAGAGCAATATTAGCTCTTTCTTTGGCTCTGTGCCAACGGCTGGACCGTAGAGACCTATCAGGCAGCTCACGTACACCTACGTTAAAGTTTCTTCATCAGCTTGAGTTTATGCCTCCACCGTTCTGTCGAAACGTTCTGCTAGTGTGTGGTTACCGGAATACCACACACGTTCAGCGCTGCGACAGAATGCTCGCAACGCATGCTGCTTCGATAGCTCTCGCTTGCAGTCGACGGCCAAGCGGCTAGCGGAGAAGTTCCGCGCGGGCGGGCTCCAAAACAACCGGAAGTGGACGATGTGACGTCGCATCGCGACGCAGAACCAGTAAAGGCGGAGCTTAGCCCCGTTGGCTCGGCGAACGAGTTAAGGAGGAAAAGCATGGCTAGGGAGGAGGGTAACTTTAATGGCTTGTAGCTCCATTAATACGTAACGCTTCACTTAAATTGTGGTGCGAATTTTCTACTTAAGCTGTATCCTACGCGTCTACAAAATTTGTCTGAACTATATCAGGGGCCCTTAAAAATTTCTGTGAACTGTACTGTTAAAAGAAAGAAAAAAAAAAAGATGAAAATTAGGGGGTTTATGTGTCAAAACTACTATCTGATTATGAAGCATGCCGTAGCACGAGGCTAACGAATTATTTTGACCACCTGTGGTTCTTTCCTGTGCACCTAAACTAAGTACACGAGCGTGTTTTTCATTCCCTTCACCACAGAAATGCGGTTGGGATCGAACGCGCAACCTAGAGCTTGGCAGTCCAATGCCATAGCCACTGGGCTACCACAGTGGGACGAATTGTACTGTGGTGCCCTTGTAGCTGCACAAATATACGTTTGCTTACCAAGTCTGTGAGCAAGGCATTAAAATGCTGAACAGCCTCATCGTGCTTGTGCTGCTCGCGTTCCTTGTCCCGCTCACGCAAGTGAGTGGACAGTGTCCTTTGCACCTCCTTTTCCCTCTCACGCAGGCTTGCTTCAATCCGCTCCTGCTTTTCTCGCTCACGTGTGCTGTCATCTTCACCCTCATGGCCATGCTGAAAAAAAAAAGGGGGAGGGGGGGTTATGCATGCAACATATAGCTGCTAAAGGTCCCACTAAACACGTGGCTGCAAAACGTACAGTGGAATCTTGATAAACCGAGATAACTTAAATGGAACTGCCTCTTAAATGGAACACCATCCTCATAGATAGTTGGTTTTGCATTCACGCAATTGTACTCAGCTTTGTCTCTCAGTAAATGGAGCTCTTGATAAACGGAACCGATTTCCCTGGTCCCTTGATGTTCCGTTTAAAGAGAGTCCACTGTATACAGTAAAACCCCACTGTTATTGCCCTCGTTAATCAAATGCACAACTCCAATTTTGGATAATCTTTGCAGGAACCAAACTTCAATGCATTTGTGTCTTGCCAATATGGAGACTCCCTGCAAGGGAAATGGCCAGGGTAGAAATGCACAAAGTCCCTAAAAGCTCACATATTTCTGTTTCATTAATATTAACAGGACTTCCTCTAAATGAAAGGACACAAAATCCCTGCACACACTGGCAGTAAAACATGTACCTATGTCAGCCTGACTGCACTGACCAGCGACGCCTCCACTACCTCAGAAGCCTCGTGATAGCTTTGGTGTTGATGTGCTCTCCCAAGTGCACATGCTTTCTTAAATGAAAACTGGGCCTTTCACATCTTTCAGCTATTATGCTGGCATCTAGTGCAATGGGAAGCCAAACAGATTTTTATCTTATGTGCTAGCTTCAGCGGCAAGCTGCAGCTGTCCATACTAAACTCATGTTGAATCGTAGTTGAACCTTGATACAACAGACACGGACATAATGAATGCATTTAGCTGCATATGTTTATAACAAAGGTATCCTTTAGTCGGATGTGGCTCTGTTATAACCAGGATGTTGAACTGGGGAAAAAGAAAACATACTGGTTTAGAGCACTGCGATTTCATTCCGGTTCGTAGAAATAAAAAATTCTACACGGTTCACAAACCAGTTCGGCCAAGTAAACTTTATTCTGCCCTATGGCGATATGCTGCACAGTGCTATTGACTTGTATGCATGGTGCACACGCAAGCTTTGTCAGGAGGTGGAATAAATGGGCTCCCTCGCACATGGGAAACAGGAATCGCTGTTTTTTTTTTTTACATGTAAATCAATGAACTTTAATGTTGTACGGCTAAACCAGACATGCACATAAAGACAGTCATCTTAGGCAGTGTCATCACAAAAGTGTGCGGTATATGCTATGGTGCCTAAACGCGTCATCGCTGTTTTTCATGTTTCCTTTTATTCACATCTATAATGAGTACGGGGAAAATAGAAGTTAATAGGGGTGTTCGTATGGCAGAATTTTCTAATCGATCTGAATACGAGGATGCAGTATAGATCCAAGCATTGAGATGCTGAAATCGGGCAGTGGCCACATGATTTCGAGCTGGGTCGGTTTTTTTTTCTTTGTACACTCATTTGAAGCACAATTTGCAGCACTTGATTAAGCTTTTCATGTTACTGCTATCACCATGATTATAGCAATGGCTAAAATGGTTGCTAAATGCAACCCTCTATGCGTGCGTGCTACGCATACGCGTCGATACCACGACGGTATCACGGCAATCACCTGTGAGCACCCCTTCGGCATTCTAATTCAGGATGTCTACCAAGTTGACATCTTCAAATTCCCCGAGTTTTCCAGGTTTTCCCTGAGTGCTTCAGCAAAATTCCCTGAGTGAAACAGAACTTTGTTTCATGTCGAGACGGGCTCACACCATGTTGCCCATTCTATCACTCTCTAGTTAGCATGTTAAAAAATATAAATGACTTAATCCAGTTTGAATAGTACGGAGAAGCACTTATTTTATTCAGAAAAGAAAAAAAGAAGGAAGGGGTTATTAAACTGCACAGTGAATAAAATACCTTCGAAAAGAATGGTAAAACCCACTGCAAATCTAGTTGAACATTCTCCAATACAAATAAGAAGGAGATGCATACCGAATCAAATATTTTCGAATACGAACTACTTCTATCCACTGATAGCAAGCTCATTGGTATGAGGCCCGAACTTTGTCACAAATGAGATTCTCTCTCAACGGCTGGTAATTAAGTCAACCTCAACTGTCCTGACATACTCTCAGCCCCCGCACAATGCTTCAGTGTTGCATTTCACTAATTTTAAGATTTTATTTTGGTTTGGATGAGGGAAACCTGCATCTCAGCATCACCTAACACTTTGTTTTTTTGAGCTCACGCTCCTTCAAAGAAGTGGCGGCACGCTTCCTTTCCGGTTCATTGCTCAATGTGTAAGTCCTTTCTGTTCTCGTTGTCTTTCCGCCGCGCGTTTGTCCCACGGACCATTTGAAGCATCCTCTTGGTTAGTTTTACAGTAAACGTCCAATTTTCCGCACTCCCTAGGGGGCGCGAAAACGTCCGAAAAACCGGGCATTTCGAAAAAGGGAGGATGACAAAAAATTGAATGCACATCTTTTACTGATCTTGAGGGCTCAAAATTGCCCCAGACACATCTGAAAAAGCTCTGAACGACTGCCAGTACACTTATTAGGCATATCGGTGCTCGTACTGTGACAGGAGATGGCAGGTGCACGCGTGTATAATTAGGGAATACATACTATGTCCCGTGACAATTGCTCCCTCCCACACTTGTTATGCTTCATCGCTTAACATTTCTGTACTGAGGCAAAGCTGACTTTCGGGACCCAGCATTATGCAACAGGCAGTGCTTTCCGAGCTCTGAAGCCAATCGCCAGGACCAGAAAGGCGGAGCCGGTGCCATTGCTGACCAGCGGCAAATCCTTTCAATAAAAAACACGGCACCAAACAGCAAGAAACTTAATCGCGAACGTCGAAGCAGCTACGCCTGGCGTTTCTGCGTTGACGGCTACGGCTGCCAGCGGATCTGCGTGAGAGCGCCAGTTCGAGGCAGCGAGATGCTCAAAATTGAAGTTAGTGGCTTCGACTAATGCTGTTTCACACCTGCGGTCACGGCAAAAAGTCCGGACAATCGGACAGCAAAAGGTTCTTGCTTTCGAAATTTCAGACATTCTTACACATTGACCCTATGGTATACGTGGTGGTGCCGCGAAGCCGTCGGACGTCCGGTTTGTTGACTGTACAATGGCAACTCCTCCAGCCGTCGACATGGCATCAATGACGATTCGTTATTATTCCTCTGTTTTACTCGAGCCAGCTAGCGTTATTGCAATCTTCGTTCCCTTTCGATAAAATCACAGCAAATTTTCCTCGATAGAAGCAAAAGTTCCCGGAGTTTTCCCAGAGTATTTCCAGACTATTCAAAATCCCCGAGAATTCCCGGTTTCCCCAGTTGGTAATTGTACTCTGACCCTGTAATTGATATTGGTATAATATGGCTCTTGTAAATAGTTCTTACAGCAAGAAAAAGCTTAAAAATTATTTGGTGCAAAAGCAAATGAATGTTCAAACACCCATATTCAAACTTTCGCACGAAAAAAGTTAAGGTGGTAAATGCACTGCCATACAAACCCATCTGAGCCCAAAACGAAACAATTATCATGCATAAATTGAAGGTTTGTGAAGAACACTGCAAATATTGTTAAGGCGCAAGCTCTCTATGAGTACTGTGGTGACCATAAAGCAATCGTCATTGTGTAATAAATAAAAATGTGGCAAAATGGCACAAATGGAACGCAATAACTGTATATACAGTGATGAAATAGTGCAATCACCGAAATTGGAAACGGTCAGACAGTATGAAGAGCATTTTTCAGAATAATTTTTTTTCCTTCATGAGAACAAAACAAAGCAAAGAAAATAATTCTAATTATTTCTGTTGCTAAGAATATTTTTCACCCACACAAAAAAGAATGAAAACTCCCTTTGATTTTGCTTGCAAAGGTAATTATTAGCCAGTTTTTTCAAACTTGTCACTTTGGCTATACACAGAATACCTAGGACCTATGCAGAGTGACCGCATGTGTTGGAAGTTTCGACCTATAAGGCTCATAATGGTCCCGGGCCTGGCCTGAGTGCATGGATTCAAACCCAAGCCTGACCTCGGCCTAAGACTTCGGGCCTGGGCTTTTGGGCCAGCCCGGGCCTGTGCAGTGGCAGTGCTCCACGAATGACTGCCTTGGGGAGGTACTTGCTTCTCAAGGTGGGAGACAGCCTTCTTATGTGAGGAAGAGAAGCTCATCTCCTCACACCCTTGCTACATTTAAATTGTTTCAATCTCAGCTGAACCCTGATATCCCTGTGGTGAAATGCTCCCTGGGGATGGTTCTTTGCAACCTCTAGTGCATCACGAACATTTACCATGGAGCCTGGTGAGGAGCCCCTCTGAGGTCCACCACTCTATGTGCACGGCAGCAGAGACAAGTCCCAAGTGGTCACAGGCACACAGGCATAGTCGCAACCAAGCATGTGAGAGGATACACCTTTAGCAGAATGAAGCATCGCCTAGTGTTGCACCGAAGATGCTGCAACCTTTTGCGACTTGTAGAAAAAAAAATCTTATTGCACTGGCATCCTTCGCCTTCTGCCAGAACAGATTTTTTGCTTTGCTCTATGTCAGCTGCAATCACAGTAGCTTAAGAGTGTTCCCTCCTCACCACTATACTATACTAAACTTAAGAAATGTGATCAGGAAATCACTTACAGGTGCGCTCAGCTTGGACACATACTCCTTGAACCACTCCTCTCGCTGGGAGCTGCTTTCCACTGCTCGGTATCGAGCATCTTCAGCCATGCTCTTCTTGACATCACCCCAACGGGAGTGTTTGTCCAAGTTTTTCTGTTCTTTAAGCAGCTCCAGAAAATCTTTTTTCATCTACATGAAGAAAAAAGAAAAGAAAATACACAAGGTAAGCGCTGAAATCGAAATTGCTCCTTAGCAAAATGAAAAGAAAAAGAAAAGTGGCACTTAATTATAAGGCACAATCACAAAGCTGAAGGCACACCTTTCATATATCTGCGAGAAACAGGTGCCACACAAGAGTACAGTCAAAATGAAAATATCTTTGGAGATAGCGTTGCAAATTGGTGAGAAGCAAGCTGGGCAAACTGCTACATAGCGTGCTCTCCATGCCTGTGCTGGAGCTAGTGTGTGGACCCCCCCCCCCGCTTCTCACTGTGCAATCAACAGCTGCCAAGTACCTGCAGAAAACTGTACTCGTCCACACATCGGAGCAGTATGCTATACAATTGCAGAATGCAGAGATGCAATCCTGAAGGAACATAAGCAGCCAAATGTGGCTAGCACATTAAACTTGCATTTTCAGTGAAAGAAGCTATACATGAATGGTTAAACTGACTCGGAAAATTCTATGCAATGAAAAGGAGGCTGTAATTTTTTTTCATGATATTGAACAGAAAACAAAGTGAACTGAAATACCGAATGTTAAGCAAAAATCTCCAGTGAAAAGTTAACAAGGGCTATGCTCTATTTTCATAAGACTGCTTATGTTCCCCCTTTGAATGCTGGCAAACAATGTGCCAACACATTCACCCTGAAGCAAGGGAATCAGATGTGCAAGTGAGCTCAGTGCACACTGGGCAACAAGCATCAATACAAGACCTCAATGCTACTCAGCAATCTCCAGTTTGCTTTTTAATGCCCCAAACATTGCTTTACAGCACATAAGAATGCTGCCCAGTGAACTAACTGTGGTTCAATTAAAAGAAATGCATTTGTTTGTTGGGGAGCAATCTACATGTAAATGTTTCTGCTAGCGTGGTAATTTTTAAGAAATGTCCAAGCCTAAAAACCTATGTCCAAGGAGATGATGCTGGCCTTTTAAAGCCTAAGACAGTTTGCACATGCTCATGTACACTTATTGCAGAACCAGAGGAAACCAACAAATTCAGTAGTTATAGCTGATGTTTTTCAAACTTTTCTTGTATATATGAAGACCCTGATACCCAGGATCTCAAACAGACCTGATGCTATCACAACTAAAAGTAAGGTTTGTTGATACATAATTATAGCATGAAAGAAAGCCTAACCATTGTCTGAAAAAGGTCACTAGCACATATACACATTTTCTATGGAAGGAAAAAGTAGCCACGAAAGGTTGTATTACATCAAGTACTGCCCTATAGCACGGAGTAAGACATATAGGAGGTGAAACTCCCGTCAGCGCGAGCGAGCGCGGGCGACCAGATAAAGTCACAATTATTGTATGCGCCGACGGGGCCATATACAGTGGCGGCGCCATGCGGCGCGTCGTAGAAGCCGCAGCGGGGGAAAAAAAAAAAAAAATGCAGCGCCCGGGCAGGCGGCTCCGACCACTCCGGCCACTCCGGCGCGCTCTCAACGGCGGTAATTTCTTTCCAGGCCGCCAGCACGATAACGGCACCACGGGCTTGTGACCTTTTCTGGTCGCCGCAAACAGCGGAGTTTCCACTCCTAAATATTTCTTGCTCCGTGCCTATAGGCAGTTCATAAGTGCCCAAATATTCCAAATTTCAAATATGAATAGAATATTCTCTGCTATTTGATTAGTATTTGATTTAGGAATTGTCATTGAAAATTTTTTAATTCGTGTTTTGAATATTGGAGCCGTGAAGTAGAGAGAACTATGGAAGCGAGGACTGCAGGAGAGTTTCTGAGCAAGTGCACATAACTTCTGCTTAATAATTTCTAGTCATTCAATTAAGAATGGATTGCTTTTAGGCAGCTTGCATATGAAAACTTCTTTCAATTCATCATTTGGCCAGTCTTGCCATGTCTGCACCTCATTAAAACTATGTGTGGCACTGTAGTACCACCATTTCACTACTTCAAGAAACACGACACATTATGAACATCTGTTGATGTGCAGTTGCCTCTACTCATTGCTGGTATAGTTATGGCACCTCAGCTGCTAAAGGCTGTTGTTACTCACTCACAAGCTCTTCAGTTGTTCAAACGTTTAGTTATGAATGGTATTACACTAAATATGGCATATAAGCCTCCATTTTTTTTTTCACCAAGTGGGCTACACAAAGAATTACATATTTCACTTTGTTTAGAATTTAGAAAATATTTCATATTTCATTTGATATTCAGGACTAGTTTTTCTTGAACATTCATATTTTATTCAATTAGGAAATTTCACTATCTGAACAACCCTAGTCAAATCGTCTTTAATAGAGTTTTAGATTAGGGGACATAAGTGGCTTGCATACGCAAGCAGTTGCGTCCCCTAAACTAAAACTCTCTAATGATATTTTTCTCCTTTTCTATGCTACAAAAGTTGGAACATTTAATGATATCTGTAACCAAGTGGGCCAATTCTACTTGTCCTGGGGCAATTTTATACTGCAAAAGTTGGACACCTACAAGTGCACTGATTCAAACCAATTTTTCTCATTCCTTTATGCATTAATCATTTCCTGAGCATAGAATGGTGGTCCGTAGCTGTGGCATGCTTGTATGTCTAGCTACAGACAGCTATTTATCTGCTCTGAACATAGACGTGAAAGTTCATGAAGCAAGCCGAGAAATTTTTTTTAATACAAACTGTACAAATGGAAGGCTTGGACCATAATCAACATGCTCCTCGGTCTATACAAAAATCTCCCTTTCTTTATTCACTGGGCATATTTTCATGCACTGCAACACAGCCTATTGTAGACGAAACAAGCAATCAGGTCCTGAAAACAAATACACTATACACAGATTCAATTCTGTTATAAGGTCCACTGTTGCTGCTGCTGCAACATATTGTCATGCTGTTATAAGAGAGAAAAACAAAACAGCTGTACAAGAACAAGCCGCAAGCACAGTGGTGCAAATTTCAGAGATGAAGGGCACAATATGGCTGTAGTATAATAAGCATAGTGTCAACATTGTCACGATGGATCACTTCATTTTATATATGTCACAAGTATCACTGTTCTGAAACACAAAACAGTTTATTATGTCTGCCCAGTGCCTCTAGGTCATGAACTGAAAGAAAGAGTGAGTTAAAACACCAGTCAGGCGCTACAAGCAGGCCCCTAGGCAGAAGCAACAAAGTATAAACCTTCGCCATCTTGCTGGCTAATGAATAAAGCATACATGGAGATAAGCTTTATAAATGCAGTTATATCTAGCACTTATATTCCCTAACACTTACAAAGAAACATCAAGTACAAAACAATTCTGACTTTAATCTCTGCTACTAACAGACATGAGCCACTCTCAAGAACTTCTGAAAATATGACATTTCAGCAATGACTACTTGATTGGCAGCATGTTTCTAAAATAACACAAGCCTGCTTTGTTATGCATCTGTCCATAGCATACTGCCATTTTTTTTTTCTTCCCTAGATAGAGAGGAACATGAGGAAAGCCACATAACTGATAAGGACTTTGTTTACTGCCAACACCACAGAGAAGCAGGAGCAGTTTTCCTTACCATGTCTCCGGTTCATTCAGCACCTATTCAAAACAAATTGTATTAGCCAGCTCCAATCATAGCTTGGGCAGGCCAGCAGTCTCCAAAGTTCCCCAGTAATAAATACACTACTAGTAAAAAAAATTACAGTAAAACAGTTCTTATTATCTAAAAAATAGAAGTGAAGTGAATGTGCTGGACCAAATTTTCAACACAAATTGTTGACAAATTTTCGTCATAGGGGTGTGCAAATATTTAAATTTCAATCACTATGTAGTCAAATTGCATAAGTCAACCTAAGTACACATAGCGTCCAGCTCAAATACTTCAAACTAATAGATCGTTAACTATGCAAGCATGGTCACCATAGCTTCATATTTGGCGACTTGTAAAGCTCTGAAGTTGCAGCCCTACGGCATTGTTCACTTGAACTGAATCAAACTTCCTTCTTTATGTTAATCCTGTAGGCCACACCCCACTGTCAGAGCAGCAGTTTCATACAGCAAGTGAGTGCAGAGTTTCTAGTGAAATCCTTGTCATACTCTGCTATCACTAGTGAGCGAACAGGTGACTTGATAAAAACAAGGCATTGCCAGACGTGGCAGTTACTGATAATGCACGATACGCAGAGCTGTAGAAGAGTGTTAGGCTCAAATGTATGTGTGGCTAGACTGTGGAGCAACGTGCAAGAGTTTGAAAGGTTAGCGTGTGTTCAGCAAGGCATATCAATCCTGATGTGGACATAAGGCCGCAGTGCATTCTTCATGCCAAAACAGAACTTGGCAACATGATGAAAAAGAGCTAGGTGGCATGTGAACACATACAATAGAGACTTTTAGCTTGTTTGTTATACGGGTAAATGCAGGTGAACGGGGCGGAGGGGCGGAGGCGTAAACTTGAGTGACCTGCATGGTGCAGCCACCTGGTGGTGCAGAGCTCAGACAAAAACGGCTAATATTGCATTAACCAGGTGTATTCCACTTTGCTGCGGGTGTAAATTTTCAGCAGCAAAGTAGCAATATTAGCTGTTTTTGTCTGAGCTGTGTGCCACGAGGTGGCGGTAACATGCAGGCCACTCACGTTTACGCCTCTGCTCCTAAGCCCCAACGCACAGTCCGCCTGTGTTTACCCAAATACTGGAAAAGCTAAAACTCTGTCTTTTCATGCTTTAGCTGTAGACATGTTTTGTATGCCACTCGTATATTGTGCTTTCAATATGAATAAGTTTTCACCCATTCAAATTAAACAATTTGCAAGCTATATACACGTGGCTTGTACAGATGCTTTAGGTTCCTCGGTAGATTCACAGTGAAGGAAATTATAGTGAAAAAGAGTAATTAACAAAGATATTGTTCATAACATTTAAAAATTTTGAATTTGCTGTGTACACCTATGACCAAAAGTATGCAAACCAGAGGTTCTGCAAGGGAAAGAGAATTTCTTCAATGTCTTGGCATTGCAAACATCGCAGTGCATTTATCAGTTACAGATTGTTGATCTGAGTTGCCAGGATTCTTTTTATTTTCTTCTTTCTTTGCAGAACTTCAGGTCCACTTACTTTTGAATCACGGGTGTACATTTATATTGGAAATTCGAAGAATGCTGTACCTGACAGCAAGCTCATTTAGTTCCACCTTTTCTTGCAAGACTGAGATATCCAGAGCGAAATCTGGTCACTCAGTGTGGCTAATTTCACATTCAGAGGGTAGGCGCGAAGATGTGCTGCAAAAATATACAGCTTGCCATGCATTGTGTATCAGTCGGAAAGAAAGGCTGGGCAAAGCTAGAAGTGCTTATCACCTTAACATGTTGGACGGTATTACAGGTTAAAGGCTTCTCTGGAGCAAACTAAGTTTGCTATTAGGCAGCATCCAGCAAAGCACTCCAGAAGGTATTATGATTGAGAGTGTAAATTATAGCGGTACTGAATAAGCAGATAATTTTAATGTTACTCTACTATATTAATTGACGGTACACATGACTCTAGAGCGTGAGATTCTATCAATTCTCTCATAAAGAGTATTTTTCTTTCCAAGTGTAACAATTCTGAGGCGCTCTCAGAATTTAGGTGCATGAAGATGAACAAGAGTGAGGGTGCACTTAGTCTAAAAATGGAGTCTGTTATTCAAGATATATATTAACTTATATCTACTATATTTCTTTTAATCTGGGCATACTTCCACTTGAAATGAAAAAGCAAGAGCTGTTGTATTGCATAAATTGACCAGTATCTAGCAAACTTTTTCTAAGGGACAGGAACAACAATTTTATTATGACTAGTGTGGTTTCTCGATAAATTTAACTTAATTACGAGCAAACAGTTTAGTTTCAGAACTTTAGTTACAGAACTCACTTTCTTTATGACAAAAATAATGAATCATTGAAAACTGTGAAAATGAAAAACTATACATGGAACATACATTTCTCAGAGGTGTTACACAGAATAAACCATATGACACTTATTCAGAAACCATCCATGTTCAGTGCGTATCTATCGGTAGTGACAAATCAGCCTATAACACAGACACGATGCACCCCAGGAGAGTATACTGGGCACTTTATTACTTAACATATACATAACCAATTTAGTTACTATGGATAGTGATGTATGTCATTCATGCAAATGACACGAGCTTATTTTTATTGGGATCTGACATTGATAATCTATTGAAAATGGGTAATTGTGTTAGAAATACTTCCAAGTATGGTCTGAAAGAACTGCACTATACATATAAACTCAAACAAAACAAAGAAGTAATATCATTCAAGGCAAATAATGTTACCCTCTCAATACTTCTCTTAACCTTTCTGGTAAAAGAATATAAACAGTTATGAACATTAAAAATTCGAGGGTCTAACGAATTCATGCTACAAGAAATGCATATTGAACATCCAGAAACCAAGCCTGCTCGTGGTGTAGGTATCTTGAAGAAATTTCAGAATATGCTGCCCAAACAAACTAAGCTACTATTATATCACCCATTTTGCTCTTTTTGAATCAAACATTAACTACTGCCATTTAGGTTGGATTACCAAGACAACCACAAAAATTATTAAGCTAGCAAATTACAAAAAGGTGCACTCAGTGCAATAAATTAATGTAATAAATTAATGTATACCATTCCTGTCAGCCTATGAAGAACCACAATTCAGAAACTTGAATGTAATAAAAGGTGCCTTTATGAAATGCCTCTTCTTCAGTCGCAGATGCAAATACATCACAGAATTGCATTCCTATCCAAGAACATGAACTTTGAACTAAATTTCATACATTTCACAACGCCACATCATGAATATTGGCTGTTCCACATCTGTGAATACGCTTACAAAGCGCTAGATTATTTATTGCCCAAAACTCTATAAACAGGTTTAATTTAACTCAGTTATCAATAAAATTACTTAATATAGAGACATCAAGAAAATGTTTTTCTGAAATATTTTGCTTGTAGTGTTTCACCTATTGTTGTGCTATTCTTGTTAAGAAATTTGCTTTACTGTTTTTCCTCCTAAGACTTGTATGTTGTTTCTTTGTAAAGATTTCTTTGGACAATGTATGGTGCTCTGTTGAGTTTCTCCCCACTTTATTTTAGGGGGCAGTGTAAAGCCACATGCCACATATCTCCTCAGCCATGCAACAGCCAAGCGGTATTATGGCATCCTATGTGCCTGTGTGTCTGGAAGTGTTTTCTAGCCCTGTGGGACGGAGAAATGTGTGAGAACCTGAGGTAAGCCAAAATTCTGAATCTTCAAGCACAAAATCAGACACCCTGAGCAACAAATCGCATGATGAATAGTCTACTCTTGCAGAAAAATAATACAAACTGAACCTGCCTTAGGATATGAATGCCTTCAATTTTCCATACGAGGTGTAGACCCTTCACACAATGATAAACTTAATTAATGTATTTGTGAATTCTATTTTCTGCCTCAATTTGCAATGCAGGCAGAAATGTCCGCCATGGGGAATAAAGCATCTGTGCAAGCCACAAGTGTGTTGCTTGCACAATAAAAATAAAAAATAGTGGAAGTTTAATGATGAAGGCCATGTATATGCTGCTTTCAAAGCAGTATGTGTTTTCCAACGTTCAATTCGTCAAACTGCAGCTTGCAAGTTGTTATGCAACGAAAAGATGCTGCATGTGGCAGTGTCTGCACAGGGACAACATTCTATGAACAGCGCTACTTCTCAAACTCTGCCTTCAATGTCACATTTAGGTAAACCCTCTGTTTTTTAGAGCAATGGATTGGCACTAGTTTTGCACCAGAAATTATTTTTGACAGACCATGTATTTGTTCTGTTCCAGTCATTATCTAACTGCTCTGGCCATGACCACATGGTACTTGAATTTTTATGCCATAATAGTACACCAGTCCTTTCTAATTTGATTTGAACTAAAATTTCACTATTCGCATACCTCTAAATTAGTCAACAGCTTAACATACTACCTAGCCAAAGTTCCTCAGCTGAGAACAATTAAGGTAGACTCTAATTAGATTCACAACAACAAATTTGGAAGTGCCAGAGCTACTACTACATAGCTCTGGCACACTACTACACTACACTACTAGCCGCAACCAAAAACCAAGGCATAACTTTTTTTTTTTTTTTCAGAACTTGCAATCCATCTTGCTTGTACAATTTCTGTGAGACTTAATTTTCTAGCTCACAAGGCTGCTTGCACACCTAAGCACACCTAACTAGCTTGAACCTACAACAAATCAATGACATCTGGCACAAAATAAGCAGTTTAACCACAGATGCTTAATTTCTCACATACCAGTCTGTGGTTACTTCTCCTGCTTTAAGTTCTGAGCACAAAGTTTGGCATAGCAGCTGTAAATGCTTTTCCATCGTAAAAGATGTTTCTCATGGAGAACAATTCATTTAAAACATGACTTACAAATTTGGGCTTTGTGGGTAAGCCTACTGCTGATGTTTTCGACTATTTTTGAGTGGTGGTAAGAATTGAACTCAATTGCCAGCTGTGCAAAACCGTAACGGAGAGATTCAGTTTAGTCATTCTAAAAGTAGAAAAAGTGGACACATATATCTCATAATTCTCTGCATTCTTTTATAACACTGACAGGGAAGCTTTGCTAGGCTAGTAAGTATAGGACTTGTTCTACAATTCTTTGCATGCTAGGTGGTTCATTTTCCTCAAATGATTACCTAAGGACTGGTGTTCTTAGCACTCTAAGCATAGTGCTACCATTCCCATGCTTGTCTGTATATTTGATGTAAGAAAAAATGCTGACCTTGCACAAAAGCTGGGCCGCAATTTTGTAGCATTTCCTTCCACTCGATTCTATTCCTCTTTTCATCCACCGTTCAAGGCTGGCTGATCCCATTGACAACGTGGGCAGAATGTCACTCTGACCACTGATGAAGCGCGAAAAGGAATAGCATCGGGAAAGACATCGCTACAAAATCGTGGCTCCAGTTTTGAATGCGCATTTTACGTAAAGAAGAATAAAAAAGAATATCTGAAAAATATATTACACTGTATTTACTTGCGTAAGGCTCACATCCCCACTATGAAACACGAAAAGTCATGTGCATACCCCCATGCGTAGTGGCCTCCAAGATTGCATTGGCGCACAGTTGTGATCTCAGAGGTCAAATCAGCATGCTTATTCATTTCCGCAAGCTTCTACCAGATAGCACTAGTTACTGCCCTGCTGACAATGGCATTGTCATAATATCATAACCTGCCAGATTGTGTTCAAGCGGCACACATCCAACAAGCTTCAACGGCATTGAACGGCAGTGCTGAGGCAAGTTGTTTAGCAGGTTTAGCTGCACGGTGCTTTAGGGCGCATTTGAAAGGCACTGCTGCAAGAAGTGTGGACGTTGATTTTTAACACATAGCATGCGGTTTTATTCGAGACTGCTGTCAAAAACTTCAATGTGATGGGAATCTCAAACAGCATGAAGGACGACCAGCTCTGCGAAAGCGCCAACGAGGTAAGCTATAAAACAAAGAGAGCAATGAAACGACGAGGATGAATGAATAAAAGGGTTCGGCCAACAGTGGTTGCATTATACTTTGCTTAGCTGTCTGAGCACAGTTAGAGGAGACTTAAGT
Source organism: Dermacentor variabilis (assembly GCF_050947875.1). Classification (NCBI taxonomy): domain Eukaryota; kingdom Metazoa; phylum Arthropoda; class Arachnida; order Ixodida; family Ixodidae; genus Dermacentor; species Dermacentor variabilis. The sequence continues at coordinate 20,258,047 of NW_027460280.1, forward strand.
GAGTAGCCATAAGCCTACCCCAAGAAGGCTCGTGCCCCATAATAAACCTGAAGAAAAAAAAAGCGCTGGCCTTACACAAGTAAATACGGTGTATACTGTTCTCCTACAGGGAAAGGTTCAATGTTGTGAGCATGATTAAGAACAAGAGTGTATCTAAATGAACTTTGTGAAGCATCGCACCATCTTTCATGATAATTATAACAGGTTATATAGGACCACAGTTCACCTTTTAACGTTACGCAGATTATGCAGACAAGTGTTTGCCTACATTAATGGGGCAGAGCCAACAAGCTAATGACCAACAAGAACACACATCAAGGGCTATAAGGTAATCGTAGGGCAGTGCGATACAAGCATGTGGTAGAAAACAGCAAGGCTGCAAACTATTCCATGCTACACACATACTACTGCCTCAAGAAAGAAGAAACCTCTTACATGGCACAAAGATATTCTCAAGATACCTTGGCAAGCCATGTGCATAAATGAGTACTTTAAGAAACAAACCAAGTGAGCCAGACAGCAGTGTAGCAGTAAAGATAGCTGCAGCACAGTACAGCAGCAGCAACAGCGACAAGTGAGCATAGCAGCTACTTCATATACTTGGTGCACGTCCAAGAACACCCGTGACTTCTAGACTGCATCTTTCACTGGTTCATCAATTTTTTGTCATAAATGCTGAACCTCATTTTCTAAACATTGTACATGTTAGCCTCCAGAGGCTCCAAATTTTTAGTTTAGGATAAAAAGTCACCACAAAGTGCCGAAAAAAAAAAAAAAAGCTTCCTTCATGTAGTCACACTAGGGCAACACGATTCTTTAATGTTCACACAATTATGGAAGAATTCCCCCAGTGCAGAACTTAGACAACTATTATATTCAATACCCATTAATCATGGATGCCTTAACAGCCATTAAATGGCTATCTTAAATTGAAAGCTCGAAGTCTGGTTCTAAATTTATGTCCTTGCAGACACTGTGTGTCCCTTGAAAGACTTTTTTCCCCTGAAAGGTGGAGAGCCATCAATAGAATTAAACTCAAATAAATAAACAAATAAATAAATAAATAAATAAACAAACAAACAAACAAAAAATAACGCCATAGAACCTTTAATACCAAAAATTTCTTCGCTGCCAAAAGGTGCCTAGTTAATTGTGAGCAGTTAAGCCTTTTACTTATTCACAGTGTGGTGACTCAATGCAAGCAAAGCAAATAGACAGCACAAACGTGTGGAACACTCTTGCAAAGATGCATTGACACAGAGTTTGACAAAGATAAATACCCATTAACTGATGTTACAAACAGAAAGAGAAAAACAGAATCCCCCAAATAAAAGACTGTACCTAAAGAGTAGCTAAATGCACCATCTGCAACTGCAACACATACTGCCTGCTTGTGCAATTCAAGTTTCTTGCCCAAGTAATAAACTTTGTGACAAGGATCTAATTAACGTCTACTGATGATGATGATGTTTGTGGGCATTTTTACTGTTGCCCGTAATGAAGCCACGATGAACAAGCCGTGCATAAACTGCTCCATATATTGGCATACTGAAAAAAAAATTGAATGTCAGATGGTTTTCACAGCTAGCTGTTTTGTCACATACAACATTTCTACTTCACCCACTTTTGAAGCCCAAAAGTACACAAAAGTACAGTTCTCTCAAGGTGGTCCACACGTCTGCATGTCTTGCTCTTAAAACAATTTTTTTTGTAAAAAGAAAGTAGAAAGCTGCAGATACCCTGGGCTTACACGGCATCATGATCAATCATGCCATGTAATCCCGTTCCCTAGACACGAGCATCACAACGACGCGGGTCGGGAACAGCACATGCTGTCCTGTATGAAGAACAATGGGCGACCTGATCAAGGCAAGCCACAGGTTACTCTCGATGCATCACACAATCACCATCAATGACACTGCAAGGCCTCAGCTAGCACTGGCAAAACGGGCGCTACCTCTAGCAAGTCTGCAAAGGAAGGGAAAGCTGTCAGAAGAACGGCAGTGCACCTCAGTGGCACAAACACTGCCACCAACCCAGTGGCTCTGGATGCTTGACCAGGCCAACATAAAGGGACAACACTGCAACAATGTTCTTACAGAAAGGTCACACAAGTACCACAAAAAAGTGTCTACTGCATGGCCAGAACTACTTTCACACCAAATAAGGCATAATTTGTGACAATTAAGCCATGGCTTTCAATTTATCAATGCAATAAAGACATTCTTTTAAGTGCTGCCAGTGATATGGCCAGTACAAATAACTTGATACAGTGGAATTTCGATAATTCAGAATGACAGAACTTGAACCAACACTCAGGTCTAATCACATCTGCATGCATTACAATGGCAAAAAGCCTTAGTAATAAAAAAATAATGGAGGCACATGAAGGTAAGTTTGAACAGGACTATCTGCTTGCGCATTGACACCCAAATTCAAATTTTAAATGCCCTGCTCTGCGGCATACGAAGCCCCCCAGTGCATGCAGTGGCAGGTTTTCTTTCAGCTAAAAAAGCTCTGGCACCACCTCTGCATATTGAGCGTTACATCACTCTAACAGCATGAACTCTGTCGCTAGATACATTGCATGCTGCTGCCGTAGTGTTATTCAATAACATTTAATTGTCTCACAAATACAGTTAAACCTCAATGTAACAAATCACAACGCAAGGACTATGGTATTTAATGCGAACTGTGCCATGGGTGCCAGTGGTTGCATTGCACTTGATTGTGTGGGTGCACTACAGCTGGAAACAGTGGTGACTGCACAGACGTGCAACAGTACGTATGAAGCGCATGTGATGTGCATGTGTTCAAGGCAGCGGTAGGTGTTGCCTATGGAAAATGGCATACATATGTTGCACAAACATGTGCACACAAAATCAAAGCGTAACAGGGCGAGCCGTTACGCTTGCCCGGTAAACGCTTGCCCTGTTACCGGGCAAGCGTAATGCTGCCGGTATTGCCGGGATAAAAATTTTGTGAGGATGCTGATATTTAATTGAGCTTCCCTCTAGCAGTCAAAAAGAGAAGACCGATACATTGCACAGTGCAATACTACACTGCGCAAAGGTGAAGCCATCCTTGAATGCATCACCATACTCATGAATGCATAATAATATTAATCCAGCCCGAGTACATCGAACCCGTTTACATAGAATTATTCTGTATATAGAACAATTTCTGAACACGGTATAGTTACAATGAGTATATATAGCAAAAATTACGCTTACATCGAACAAAAATAGCGACTCCCGATATATTGAATGACAAGTGGCGCAAAAGTGCTCCCAGAAGTTGGCTTTCCCTCGCGGCAGCGGGGAAACCCGGCAGCACAGCTCCATTCAAGCGCTCTCCCTACCGTGACCGTGCAGCGTCTGGCAAGCCGTCGACATTCCTCTGCAAAAAATGATCCTGGCCCGACCACAGCGCTTGCTCAGGCAGCCAATCAGAGGCTCTTGTGCCCTCGTCATGCAAAATGGCGCAAGTGCGAGTTGTCTCGCTGCGTTACTGATTCATTGTGTTCACGCCTTGTGGGCCTTCTACCGCAATGTTGCCGTGATGAAGCGGCAGAATTTGCCTTTCGCCGTCAAGCTTGAAATCATAAATCGGGTTGAGCTCGGTGAGAAGTTGGATGTCGCCGCATCATGCAACATTCCGAGGAGCACTCTCAGCCCGATCTTGAACAAGGGGGAGATTAGGGCTAAAGCAGACAAACTTGTGACCCGGTGCCCATGGTGCCTGACGTGTATGCACAGCCGTGCGCTAGTGGTTCATCAAAAAATGCTTCAGACGTGCCAGCTTCTGCGCACCCGGTAATGACTAAATTCTGATGAGTGCGACGAAGCCGTTGCCGGTGTTGCAGAAGTTAGGAGCGAGCTGTCAGAATTTCCGGAAGCCGTTGATGAATCAACGGTCGACGAGTTTGAGTGCAGATAATGGTGTCGCGACCACGGGAGAGCCCGAAAATGAAGTGAAAGAAACAAGTGAAAGTTGGCACAATGAGGAAAGCAACGATGGTCCTTTGCATACATCCTCCAAGGTGATTGGTGCACCCACAATAGTCCGGAGCTTCTGCACGAATGTGGAAGGTTGTGGCCTCAGGTGCTCCGACTCTTTAGACAATGTGGAGAATAGCGTGCGTCGCATGTAACGAAATTGCCCAAGCAGAAGAAAATACAGGACTATTTCATGCAAAACTAAGCTAGTTTCATCAATAAAGTTATATTATAAATGGTATGTGCTTTTATGACGTCCAATTCTTTAGAAGGCTTATATTGAATTATGCCTTATATAGAACTGATAGGCGTTTTTTTGCAAGTACGATATAGCCGGGTTCGACTGTAATAACAACATTAAATATTGATTCCCCCCCAACCCCCTCTTTCAGAGAAGCTGGTCGTAAGACGAAAGTGAAATATGCATTCAAAAAAGCATTGGCAGCTTCATTGCACATTCACAAATACAAATCCATAAATGTGCACAGTCTTATTAATTACAGGTTTGCTTGAAGGACAAAGATATGACAGCGATAGCAGACAAGCGAGGACTGCTGCTACGCAGCATAAACAGTGCCAGTGAATGCGACAGTGAATTCAAATGTAGTGAAACCATGTTGTTAGAGCTCCAGCGGCATTGCGCCCTTATACATGTTCAAAGGTGAGCAGACATGCGAAACCGGTGTGAGCCGCTGCAGTGGTGCCATAGCAGCTCCCATTGGCCTAGTCAAATCGTGTCACAATTACCTCAGACCTATGATCAGTGCCAACCAGTGCCAATTTCTCCTCTAGCGGTGCACGGTATAGAAGCAGATGACAAGGAGAACAAAAGCAGTAATAATTTCACGCTCCTCTCCTTTCACCCTCCTTTCCCCTGATGCGCCACCATCTCGTCGTCTGCCTTAGTCGTTCCTTGACATCCTGCAAATTTGGATGGTTCCAAAGTTTCACTCCCTTATTGAGGTTCAACTGTATTCCAGTGTTGCCCACCAGCTTGATATTGCTTCGGCAGCCTTTAAATGACAAGGTGCGCGCGCCTTGGGTCGCTAGGGCCCCACTCTCTTGAGAGCGTGTTGGTGCAACAATTCTCGTCAAAACTTCCCGACAAAATTTACACCCAAAGAAGCTACTCACCCAGGCTGAATTCAAGGAGTGCGAATGTAAGCGTGCCAAAGCTGCAAAAACGACAGCATGCGCCTTAGGTTGCTTGGGTGCTTCAAGATCGGCATGTGTGGGTGTCTTGTACTGCAACACTTCGCGTAATGTGAAGAGTTGAAACATTGCCCATACATTACGCAGATATACAATACAGTTGAGTCTGCCAGATTTTTTAGTGACTTCGGATAGTACGTTTTCCTGGTTCATACATTTTTTATTGCATGTTTTCCCAAAATGTATGACATAAGGTATTAAACATTGAGAAGAAGACCTTTACCTTCACATGAATGCAGTATGGACACTTAGGAGCGCGCATGAGCTAGGAATGATCGAGTGTCCTCTTGTATACTTTTGATGTTGCCACATTGTCGTGCTTCTTTAATGAAGATTTCGCACACGATAATGTGCATTTTATTACCAGGAGGTGACAACTAGTCAGGGCTCATAGATATGCATAATCGCAATGGACTGCCCAAAAACGCAGTCGTAATAAAGTGAGATCATTTCCCATGCAAACATATTTTCTATGTTGCGACAAGTACAGGTATTAAGAAGGCCTTGCTTCACTGAAAATTTTGTTCCGAGCGCATAAAGCATGACAAAATATCCTTAACCGACTGCAGTTTCATTGAAGCACCAAACACCAAACCACTTTGGGTGTAAAATTTTAATCACTTCTATCCTCTTTTTTATCTGAATGATCTGATGGATGACCGAATTTGGTGACCGATAAACTAATATAATAACATAGGTAAGTAGACAGAGAACTTCATGCATATACAGCTTTCACTGTTCTTGCTGCTTATGCCCTAACCAAAGATTATCAGTCTCTTGCATGTTTACTGCGTGCCTCATAATCAGAAAGTGGTTTTGGCACGTAAAACCCCATAATTTTTTTTTTTGCATGTTCATTAAAATTTATGGCTGCAAGAGGCAGACATACATCTTTAATGGTACTGAAAACAATATTATTAACAGACTGCTGACACATTATGCAGTACAGAGGTAGTAAGAGCTATGCGCTGTCCCGAATAAAAAGACATGCCTAATTTCACCAAGACAGCAGTGGTATTCTGAATTTACTCAGCATTTGGTATGCTATCAGGAAGCAGGGGCCAGAAGGCGCTCAATGGCAGCGCCCAAGCAGTGGCGCTGTGAACAGTCTATAGCACAGGTCATGCAGCATGGCTACAGCTGATGAGGTGTGTGCTTGGAAAATGAGAGTGGTGCGGCCCAAGCATGGCTAACCTAAAAAGTATACTTTATTTTCCTGAAATATTTTGGCCCAAATTTATGAGTGAGGCCTTTACACAAGACTACACATTGTTTAAATGTAACAAAGTAAAATTTATGCCTTCATTATATCGAGGTTTAGCTGTAAATGCATTTTTGACACTGAGTGAATGAGGACAAGTTTGGCATTCTGAGCTTCAAAACATGCGAGGTACGATGTACATGATGTACAGTCGAAACCTGCAATAACGAAATGCCGAGGCAATGAAATATTTTCGAATCCTCGGCGAACACCCATAGAAGTCTATGCATTTCATACTTCGTGACAACTAAAGATTTTTTTACAGCAATCCCACATTAACGAAAATTTTGGAAACAGCAGTTTGCATATTACCCACTCCCGTAAAGCTAACAGTGTCCACAAAGTGTCAAATGCATGGGTTGTGCCCTTAAAGGGCAACTGCAGCGACCTTTTGATGCAAACGGATGTCAATGAAATTCGCTGGGTATGTTCCTCTGCACACTTCCGTCATGTTCTCAGAAAAGCAAGTTTGAGAGTAGTGCAGATTTTTTACAAATGAATTTTGTTGATTCCCTCGAACCACCTGCCTTGCAATGTTCCTCGGCTACTGGCCACATTGTGTTACGACGTAAAGGGCAGCATACATATAGAATGCTGGAAATTAATGGCAGATGACAGCGTCAAAGAGCCGGGCTAGTGTTTGGCATGAGAAGGTTCTGTTGTGAGAAGTTACACTCCATGTGGACGAGCAAGTGATGGGTGGGAAGTGGTGCTGCGTTGTTGGCTGCACGAACTTCAGCCCTCGCCAGCTGCACACACAGTTTGAAGCAATGCTGATCACATTTAACTGTGGTTAGGCTTATCAGTTACTGAGTTCATGCGTCTACTGCCAGCGGACCTGAACAACTGACCTGAAGTTAATTAGGCCATTAGGATGAAGAAAACTGCTTTAGTAGTTCAGCTTTGACCATACAGATCTGAAATAAACTATCCTTCTTCGTATATTGCAAACACAGAAAGCAAGAAGCAACAACATGGCACACTTGATTACCAACATTGTTACATTGCCATTCTCGAAGGCTGCCAGTTACACTTGCTGGCACTTAACTAAATTAAATCTGACTGTGCACATGGGTGCATTTTTACGTATTGTTATGCTGACTCATTATTTAGCTTCCGAGGTGCACTGGGGAGCATGCGGAGGCCTCAAGCTTTGATACAAAAGCATAAACAAGCACCTCGTTTAGCTGCCAACAATGTCAGTACTGCATTGGCGTTTCCGCAAAACAACTGTATGGTCTCTAAATTAACGATATGGCCCTCAAATTCTTAGTCTATCTCTACATTATGAAACACATGAATTGTGTACCTGAAAAGAGTATGAAAAATGATAAGTAGTTAGAATAACAATGCATACTACGGCCTGCCACTCGTTGTTTTGGAAGGTGTCTGGTCACTCATACCAGCACGACTCAGAGTGATGTGACAGAGTTTACATGAACAAAATCGACATGTTTTCCTATGTTCTGACATTATTTGATGTCACTGATGTGCGGCTTGCATATATGTCAAGCGAACAACCTGCGGGCGTACTATGTGGATGCAAACGAATGCAATGGTCAATGTTTTGGACACTCAGTGACGCGTTCTTGGGAAATTGTGCGCTCCCCAACATCTTATAGGGAGTATGAGAAACACTTCCCTGAGAAGGGTTAAGACATCTAAAATAGCAAGGAGCACATATCAAATCAGTGGTTAGGGCTATCCTATGTTTTCATGTTGCAGTGCTATGTGTTGTGCAAGGCGCTGGCTGGCGTGGTTGTAGGCTGAATGAATGTGGCGATTCATGGCTATTGAATTCGTCTGAATCGTAGGTGTCATTGTTTGATGGCTTTGAAGAACTCTTGAAGCAGACACTGTGACCCGAAGACATTGTGCCAATGCTTCAGCACAGCCACATATCAGCCAAGCGTCTACTCTTGACTGCTTTTGTTCTCTGCGTTGGCGGCACCGATATGGCATGCCTTGCGTGCCTTCCCTGCTGGTGTGCCACTTGTGATTTCATGCGCTGTTCTGTGAGCTTTCGTTTTTGTGCTTTTTCAGTTATTTAAAATTATTTTCGAATTTGAGCAACAATTCTATCAGATGTGTGACAGGGAACCTAGAAAACCTAAATATGCGATTGCCTTGACATCCCCAAAATATCACCAGAGTGCATAAACTACAGCCACAGTGTGCTTGCACGGCCGCTGCAATTTATGTTTAAAAAAAATATATACCAGCAGTGAAGCAGTCATACCTGGCAACAGATGACAGCAATAATGATGATGATCATGGTTTACCCTTTGCAATAAGTGAATACTGTACAGTATCCTGACCGGAAATCTCATATAAATTAACAAAGAAAAAGAAATAGAAGACAAAATAAAGGAGAGATGACCTTGACGTGGGCACATTTATATCCTGTGCACCATCACGGCATGGGCTGCCTGTGTGGCTTCTTGATCTATAACCGCTGATTAGCCAAATCCACATAAGCATGTGAAGACACCAATGACGCTTTTATTGGGCTTTGTGCTTTGTGTACCGCGCACATGACGGTGTGTGAGCAGTGTGGTCAGTGTGTGCAATTGGTGCTGGACTGTTTCAGCTGTGTGTGGTGATCGGACTTTCTGCTTTGCCAACCTGCCAAGGTACTGCCTCCAACCAAACAGCGCTAAGTTTTTATGCTACAAGGTTGCAGTTATTGCCAGGATGAGAAGGAAAGGAAGAAGATGGAGATCGCTGATAAATTTGGAATTGCATGCAGCTCGCCGTCAACAATTTTGAAAAACAAGGGCTCCATTCTCGGTGTGCTCTGAAATGGTTGATGAGGCGGAGCTTGTAAACTTGCGCTTGGATATTTCCCCACCAAACTGCACTTCTGTGCTGCAGCCGCTCAAGCAAGTTGTCATTTGCAGCGTCAAGCGCGCCTACAGAGAGAAGCTGATTCAGCACCTACTGCTGAACTTTCAGATCAAGCGTCCAACTGATGTGGACTTGTTCATGGTGCTTGAGATGATGGCCGCCGCATGAGTTGCAACATGTGCAGCCGTGATTGCAAATTATTTTAATCACGCTGACTTCATTGCCATCAGCAGGCATCATGCAAGATTTGCCTAAAGGCGCACTCAATAACAGTGCTGCCGGCGCAGTGCCCCCATCGCCAACCAACACATGGGGCGAACTTTGTGCCATGGAAAACGAAGTTCCAGATAGCCTTAGCGTCAATGAGTTCGTTTGTGTGGATGAAGACATTGTTGTGCACGAGGAAGTGACCGACGAGGCCATCATAAGTACAGTGTGTGAAGCTGACGACGCTGAGGACTATGAAGGACCAAAACATCAAGAAAAGACGACAAACCAACGGGGTCTGTAAGATGCCTTCGACACAATTTTTAAATTTTGTGGCAAGCACGACGACGATGCAGTAATAGACCCCTTTTTCTAGTGTGAAGGCATAGCTGTCAAGCTGCTGCAAGGCAAGGCTTGTCAAAGTAAGCTTACTGACTTTGGACAATAAATTTTTGTTTTGCAAGCCATTTCCCTGTCTTTTCTGTCTCATTCTTGCGCCAACAAAATTCTTGCAAAAGTGAAATTTTTGGTGTTCCCCAGTGACTTCGTTATTTCAGGCTTCGACAATATAAACATACACTGCGTGCTATTGACAAAATCAGGTCTTGACCATTCAAACACCTCTACTGCAGCTCTGTCTCAAATGGCATGACTGAACTGCCATGCACTTCACTGCTTCCCATTCTCATTTTCATACCAATTATTTCACTTGATTGCTGGGCTAATTCCATACCTCAGTGAAATTGCGACCATGCAAAATTGCCAATCATGTGGCCAAGAAATTTGAAGCAAAGTCCCTACTAGCATGCATTCAAGCTGATGATGTTGCTCTGTCCTAACTCATATAGGAACAGTTTTGAATTGCATAGGCTCCTATCAGTGTCAAGTCCGCATTACGAATGTACTTTCAGTATCCTTGGAGCTAGAATTAACGAGATTCCACTGTAAAACATTTTCTAGCATCCCCTCAATTCTAAGAACTTAAAGCAGGATTTTAATATATGTGCTTGCGAAGCAATTGAAATGGCCTTAAGAAAGAAATAGAAATGTCTTTGTTAACATTTTGTTGTGTTTTGCACACACATTCTGACAGCAATATAACTGCAAGCACCGTCCCTGACTGTATTAACATGACTACATGCAGTAATTTCCTATGTGATCACTAGTACCTTCTAATGACAAGTTTTAAAAAGTTTTTAACACTTACGATTTCAACAAGAGCAGAAATACAAGCAGTAATAAGAATGGTACAAAGCTTCTTTGGAAATGATCCTTTCAATAAACTAAGTGGCTGGTACTGAGCTTGCAAGTCACTAGGCATGTGAAGCACACACACGCACACTGTCAACAGGCAAGAACATAAAAATAACTAGTGAATGTCTAGTGAAGTCGACCTGAAAGGAAGCAATGTTAGAGGCTGAAAGAGCAAGGAACACACCATGTACAGAATCGCAATTGTATACATAAAAGTCACAGCACGATGAAAATGAAGACACTGTGCAAAATCATTTCAAAGAGAGATAAGCATTATTCAAGTTGTAACAAAGTCAGAGGAATTAACAAATGATAAGTCACGCATGTCAAGAAAGTGCAATTTAAGTTATGGAAGAAACCTAGCTGCCAAGATGGGTGTTGATGCCATCCAACTTAAATGCACAAGCTTTACGACACACAAGTCTGAAGTTAATCAGCAACTGTTGATAGTCCCCGAGGTGCACTGCTGAGATATTGGTGCATTTTTGGCTTCTGGAAACCTTTTCGTATGTATTAAGTTATTGTGGAAGCTATATAACGATCGAAAATGCACCTCCAGAACCAAATTCCAATAGCTGCTACTCAACAGTTTCGTTACTTCAGTCAAATGCCCATTGATGCATCTGCAATTGTCTTCTGCAGGACAAGTCATCATTACCTTAATTTTCTTGCTTTAGATGCCAGATTATACCTACAGCACACGATTACTAACCCTAGTCAACATTGCTACACACAAGAAAATAATACTGTCCCGCGCTTTTACATTACATGAAATTTTGCTAATATTGTGCAGTTTGAATTTTCTTTTGTTAGTTTTCTTCAATACATAAATGGACCTCTACCATTCTGGCCGCATTGTTCCCCAATTGTGCTTGAGAGGAGCTCATTCTACATTACATTGTCCCTTTCATTTCATTTCTTCTTTGTAATGCTAAAACCCAATCCTCTGCATAATAAAAAAGTTGACCCTTTCCGTGCCATTTTTTTTTCTTTACAAGAGCAAAAAAATTTACAGAATTATATTATGCCCAATTCATTGTGAGAAGCTTTTGTCATTGCAATACAAGTACTTCACTTGTTATTTTCTGTAGTCTATTACTGTCAACTTGTTCCATGTTTTTGAGTTGCATATAAGCATGGCCAGGCACAGAGAAAGTCTACATGAAGCTTGACATTCCTTTTAACAAAAGTCAAACATGTTTTTGTTGTTCTCTATGCGAGGCACCAATGCTGGCACTTTGAAGAAAGGAAATAGCAGAGGCTCAGGTGGCAAAGCACTTCTATTGAGCCACCTATACGCGAGAGAGGCCGCCAGAGGCTCAAACCCTTCCTTAAAATTGTCAGAGCTAAATTCAAGTTCCAAACATGACTCACTAGAGCTTCCCAGGCCTACTGCTTTACTTTTGAAGAAGCCCCCAAAAACACGACATTTTCAGCATTCTAAAGCCCAGCCACTATCACTGAAGCTGCTTAGCTCTGTTCCACCACTTTAAAACCCAAGGGTTATGCTATGTTTCTGACAAGTGTGGCAAAGAAAAAAAAAAAAAGGTTTTCGGGGGAGCTAGTAGCATAAAATTTACAGCAGAATTATAAAACAACCGTCTCTTCTCTGGGGCACTCAGTAGATAAAAGGAAGCCACTGGACGAGTGAGATTTGCGGTTGGCATGGAAAGGATTAAAGCCCTTCAATTGCAAGATAAGCAAGTGCTACAAATCCACGTACCTCTTCTAAGGGAATAACTTTTTAAGATTAACGGCCCCATAAAATGGAAGTAACCAAAAAAAGTTCATATCAAAGTTCGTATCAAGCAGGTATCAAAAACCAAGTAAAAGGTTGCTCTTGCAGAATGAAGCAATGTTTTTTAAACTGCCATTAAAAAAATAGTTATTTACGATGCAAATGAAAAAGCACAAAACACACACACACACTGAAAAACATTTAAGTTATGCAAGGAAACAAAGTGAGATGACAAAAGCAGTTCATACTGTCAGTCTACATGCACAAATAAAAAACGATAATAAATCACTTTTATTAACTGATGTTTCAGAACTCCCATTAAATGCTGAAGGATCAAAAACTAATTTTTAGAGCACTAGTATTATAAGTAAATCTTGGGGGGCACTTCAAGACCACCAAAGACTGAACTCTCTGTTCGTGACTGTTTACAGGAAGTTCGTGAACTGCCTGCACTGTTGTTTAACTGCCTTAAACACAAGACACTTAGTAAAAACTGAGAGACATGAATATTCATCTAAAGGAGCCTTCAAACACTTTTCAAGCCACTGTCTTTCTGTTGCCAGTGGTGTAGACTGTCAGTTGCAGATGCTTTTTGCATAAGCCAAAGCACCGATATTCATATATTTCATATTTTAATCACGCAATCAAACCACCACATTGCTGCTGACCACATTGTCATCCAGTGGTACTCAACAGAAGCATCATCAATGTCACCACTCGCTCCTCCGTGATTGGTTAAAAACTAACTTGCAGACCAGTGCACTGCAGCAATACCTTGATTAAGATTTCATTTTATTTTTGTTGGCTGTTTTTTTTGTTATATTAACGCAAACAAACAGCGGTGAAAAAAAAAAAGAAAAACACAGTACCGGTGCAGTCTGCTTCTTTGGAATCTGAGCAATGCTTTATGTCAGTGGTTCTCGGCCATGGATGTGCCGAGGACCCCTTGTGGACCGATGGAAGAGAGGGGGGACGCTTTGCAGTGACAGGGTGGGGGTCAATGGTTTATTTTCTTTTCTATGAACAAAATTGGCAACGAACATTGTGAGGTGTTTTATTTTTTTATCATCTTGTGTGGATTCCTGACATTCGGGGAGCAGGTCCCGGAACAAGAATGAATCAAGGCTAAACTGGCCTCCAAAAAATGTGCAATTAAAATTATTTTTGGGGGGGGGAGGGGGGGAGGGAGGGAGCTTGTGACTATCAAAATTCTAAAATACGAATAGTTAAGCTTCAAATACAGAATCGAATATGAAGTAATGATATGCACATGCATTTATTAGCAAGCTGGGTTAATTTGATACATTGGAACATTGCAATTACATTTTCAATGTTACAAAACCAGACAAGTAAGCCACTGCATACCTGCCTGCCAACCTGAAGATATGAAAATTCGTAAAACTATCGCAGTGGGTGGGTACGCAGCTTCTCCGTTGCCCCCCTTTTTAATGGCATTTACCTTTTGCGATAGGCTTACGCATGTTTTCACAACCACAAGTGAAATCCGTGTCTTGGTGAGTAAAGAGCGAAAACTGCACTGGGGCACAATTTATTTTTGCAATGCTTCTGCTGTTGCCGACTTTGCCTGGTTCAGAAACTTCTCCACGTAGGTCTGCTCAAAGTAAGTACCACTCTGGTACCCCTCAACCATCAGCAGACTTTTGAGTGTTTTCTCACACACAGATAAGCAAAACTCCGCTTGAGTTTTGTTCACAGGGCTGAATATTCTCTCACATTCAGCATTGCTGTGGGGAATGGAGAGAATACCCAGCATAACCACTAAAATTCTGTGGAACCTGAGCAATCCGTCGACACTTCGAACACTTCCTAATTCACCTTGGCTCATTCAATATGTCGGCTGGAACCTGATATGATTGCAAGTTGGCAAACTCGACTTCAAGTGCGTTGATTGCTTCTTTTGATTCGCCGCTCTACTGGGGTAGGATAGCAGGGAACGCCATAATAAAATGATGCACGCTTTTGAATGAAGCAGTTTCCAGAGAATGTACTTGAGCAGCTTCAGCCATCTTGAGATTGACGTCCTTTAGCGGGAATTAGTGGCGAATGTAATCGTATGCTGCCGTTAAGTACAGACGTACAGCGGAGAAGGAACTGCTCTCTCTCAATGCAGCTCAGTGTCTCAACCATAGAGTAGTTTGTGCTGCCAATGATTATGTCTTCATTACCTTTCTGGTTCTCTGCAGCTCCATAGTCAACTTCCAGCAATGAATGACATACCTTGACAACAGCTGGGCACACAAATCTAGTCAGGAGATCCTCGAAGAGGCGGTTCAAGAGGCCCCCCAGTACATGAATCTGAGGAGCTGTTGCCTGAAGGAGGCAGTCTGCCTTCTCAAAACGGCATAACATTTTGGAGAAAGACAGCACCCCTGTTTAGCTCTGATGACAAAAAATAAAACAGGTGCTCCCTAAGGGTCACATGGCTGGCTTCCCCAGAATCCTTGGTATGAAGTTTCAGTTTTTTTGCTTGAGGTCCAGAATGAGCTCCTTTTCTCTTTAGCGAGAGTTCATCGCCGTCGGTGCTTTTTTTCCCCAAGGCCTGCAGCACCCTTGTGAAGATGTGGAGCAGACTTTGGTGTCAATGCAGGGTTCTTGAGGGTTTGTGAGGAAGTCTTCGGAATTTGGTACGACTCCTACAACAAGCTCTGCTTCTTGCACTGCTTTGTTTCAGATAAAAAAAAGCTGAGTAGTGGTTTCCACTGGTCGAGCAGCCTCTTCAAACACTTTCCCAACGACAGTCAAAGTGTCGGCGAAAGCTTCAACATATTTCTGACCTTGGCATCATGCATTTTTTGGAACTCTTTAAGTCTACCTTTCTATTACGAACTTTTCTCTAGGTTCAAGAAAGAAAAAAAAAAAAAGAAGAAGGTCCCAACCAAAGCTTCACCAAACTTTACAGGAAGACGTGATGCTCCTTTTTGGGCGGCCAAGCTGATGAGAGGTGCAGTGGTGGCGCAGAGGTAGAACACCCGCCTCGCGTGCAAGAGGTCCGTGGTTCGAATCCCGGTGCTGGCAATTTTCCACCGGATTTTTTTAAAAAATCCGCGTGTTGATAAAATTGCATAAAACAGGCCTGGAGTGTGGCCTGATCCCGGTGACCAGAACAGGTAACGCACTCCCTCACCAGAGCAGGATTGGCCACCCTGGTACAGTACTTGGCCACAACCTCCTATATGAACACATCAATCAAACCCTGGCCCTCAGTCCCTAGCAGCTGCGAAGCAACTGACCATGGCGGCGGTCAGACCTGCGGCGCAGCAGAGGGTGCTAAGAATCCCTGGCTCCGGACAGGCTGCCATTGGTATATGAACCTGGCAACGTTTAACGCTAGAACGTTATCTAGTGAGGAGAGTCTAGCAGTGCTATTGGAGGAATTAGAGGGCAGTAAATGGGACATAATAGGGCTCAGTGAAGTTAGGAGGCCGAAAGAAGCATATACAGTGCTAAAAAGCGGGCACGTTAAGTTCTACCGGGGCTTAGCGGAGAGACGAGAACTAGGAGTCGGATTCCTGATTAATAAGAATATAGCTGGTAACATACAGGAATTCTATAGCATTAATGAGAGGGTGGCAGGTCTTGTAGTGAAACTTAATAAGCGGTACAAAATGAAGGTCGTACAGGTCTACGCCCCTACATCCAGTCATGATGACCAGGAAGTCGAAAGCTTTTATGAAGACGTGGAATCGGCGATGGGTAGAGTGAAAACAAAATACACTATACTAATGGGCGACTTTAATGCCAAGGTAGGCAAGAAGCAGGCTGGAGACAAGGCAGTGGGGGAATATGGCATAGGCACCATGAATAGCAGGGGAGAGTTATTAGTAGAGTTTGCGGAAAAGAATAATATGCGGATAATGAATACCTTCTTCCGCAAGCGGGATAGCCGAAAGTGGACATGGAGGAGCTCGAACGGCGAGACTACAAATGAAAGAGACTTCATACTCGGCGCTAACCCTGGCATCATACAAGATGTGGACATGCTCGGCAAGGTGCGCTGCAGTGACCACAGGATGGTAAGAACTCGAATTAGCCTAGACCTGAGGAGGGAACGAAAGAAACTGGTACATAAGAAGTCGATCAATGAGTTAGCGGTAAGAGGGCAAATAGAGGAATTCCAGATCAAGCTACAGAACAGGTATTCGGCTTTAACTCAGGAAGAGGACCTTAGTGTTGAAGCAATGAACGACAATCTTGTGGGCATCATTAAGGAGTGTGCAATAGAAGTCCGTGGTAACTCCGTTAGACAGGATACCAGTAAACTATCGCTGGAGACGAAAGATCTGATCAAGAAACGTCAATGTATGAAAGCCTCTAACCTTCTACAGCTAGAATAGAACTGGCAGAACTTTCGATGTTAATCAACAAGCGTAAGGCAGGTGACATAAGGAAGTATAATACGGATAGAATTGAACATGCTCTCAGGAACGGAGGAAGCCTAAAAGCAGTGAAGAAGAAACTAGGAATTGGCAAGAATCAGATATATGCGTTAAGAGACAAAGCCGGCAATATCATTACTAATATGGATGAGATAGTTCAAGTGGCTGAGGAGTTCTATAGAGATTTTTACAGTACCAGTGGCACCCACGACGATAATGGAAGAGAAAATAGTCTAGAGGAATTCGAAATCCCACAGGTAACGCCGGAAGAAGTAAAGAAAGCCTTGGGAGATATGCAGAGGGGGAAGGCAGCTGGGGAGGATCAGGTAACAGCAGATTTGTTCAAGGATGGTGGACAGATTGTTCTAGAGAAACTGGGCACCTTGTATACGCAATGCCTCATGACCTCGAGCGTACCGGAATCTTGGAAGAACGCTAACATAATCCTAATCCATAAGAAAGGGGATGCCAAAGTTTTGAAAAATTATAGACCGATCAGCTTACTGTCAGTTGCCTACAAACTATTTACTAAGGTAATCGCAAATAGAATCAGGAGCACCTTCGACTTCTGTCAAGCAAAGGACCAGGCAGGATTCCGTAAAGACTACTCAACAATAGACCATATTCACACTATTAATCAGGTGATAGAGAAATGTGCGGAATATAACCAACCATTATATATAGCTTTCATTGATTACGAGAAACCGTTTGATTCTGTCGAAACCTCAGAGTTATGGAGGCATTACGGAACCAGGGTGTAGACGAGCCATATGTAAACATACTAAAAGATATCTATAGCGGCTCCACAGCCACCGTAGTCCTCCATAAAGAAAGCAACAAAATCCCAATAAAGAAAGGCATCAGGCAGGGAGATACGATCTCTCCAATACTATTCACAGCGTGTTTACAGGAGGTATTCAGAGATGTGGATTGGGAAGAATTGGGGATAAAAGTTAATGGAGAATACCTTAGTAACTTACGATTCGCTGATGATATTGCCTTGCTTAGTAACTCAGGGGACCAATTGCAATGCATGCTCACTGACCTGGAGAAGCAAAGCAGAAGAGTGGGTCTAAAAATTAATCTGCCGAAAACAAAAGTAATGTTTAACAGTCTCGGAAGAGAACAGCAATTTACAATAGGTAGTGAGGCACTGTAAGTGGTAAGGGAATACATTTACTTAGGGCAGGTAGTGACGGCGGATCCGGATCATGAGACGGAAATAATCAGAAGAATAAGAATGGGCTGGGGTGTGTTTGGCAGGCATTCTCAGATCATGAACAGCAGGTTGCCATTATCCCTCAAGAGAAAAGTGTATAATAGCTGTGTCTTACCAGTACTCACCTACGGGGCAGAAACCTGGAGGCTTACGAAAAGGGTTCTACTCAAATTGAGGATGATGCAACGAGCTACGGAAAGAAGAATGATAGGTGTAATGTTAAGGGATTACAAAAGAGCAGATTGGGTGAGGGAACAAACGCGAGTTAATGACGTCGTAGTTGAAATGAAGAAAAGAAATGGGCATGGGCAGGACATGTAATGAGGAGGGAAGATAACCGATGGTCATTAAGGGTTACGGACTGGATTCCAAGGGAAGGGAAGCGTAGCAGGGGGCGGCAGAAATTAGGTGGGCGGATGAGATTAAGTTTGCAGGGACGACATGGCCACAATTAGTACATGACCGGGGTTGTCGGAGAAGTATGGGAGAGGCCTTTGCCTGGCAGTGGGCATAACCAGGCTGATGATGATGGTGATGAAGTTGATGAGATGGCATGGGCAACCAACCACTATCAAACCTGGTTGAGCCTCTCTCAATACAGTAGAAACACTGTTTTGCTTGGCGATCATGACATTGGCATTGTTCGAACACATAGCCAACAGGTTTCCAACACGCCAATTCCGAGACTTCATCTCGTCCAGAACCAGATTTGCAATCTTGTGACCAGTTGCTTCCCCTTGAACTGTCCAAAGGCAAAGAAAGCGGCTTTCGACTCTACCCGTTTCTTTAACGAAATATGTCGCAACAATAGGGTAAAGCTGCGTATCCCTATTGTTACTGCCATCTACAGCGACCGAAAATACTTGCTGTTTTAGGGCATCCAGCAAAGCAGTCTCCGTGTTGGCGGCCATTTCCCGAACAATTGATGTCGTCTTTGTTCGTCCACAGGCGTAGAGTTTTGCTTCTTTGCACTTGGGTAACATCTTCCGGAAAAGCGGTCTGGCATGATCGCTGACACTCAGCGGGATGTTGTGTTCAACTAAAAACGCCATGAAGAGGCATTCTGCACTTGCTGTCAGTGCATACAAAACTTGCTAGACTTGGCTGACTGTCCACGGCTCGCACGTATCCCTGATGCTTTTTCGAAGCGATGTGGAGCTTCATGTTAGACTTGCCGCCATGCGAGATGTTCACATCACAGGCACACAAGGTGCGGAATCCGAACTTCTCCCCTTTCTTCGACGGCACGAAGCAAGGAAATTCTGCCGTGTACGATTTCAAGAACACTTGGAAGTACTGTTGGGGCTTCGAGCCCGCCATTGCACTGCGAAGCCGCTACAGGCCGGAGTCGTACTGCGTCCGACGTGGCAGCTAGTCACACACAAGGCAAGGCCAACACTGCACTGACTGAAGCTGATAGAAGTCCAAAGCCACGTGCCCGCGAGAACAAAGGCAACAGCATGGCAAGCATGGCAACAGGTTTGCGGAGGTGCTAGAGGCGCTATCGAGTTTTGGATATGGATTCGTGACCCCCCCTAGTAGACGACAGAAGTCACTACAACCTTGCAGCTTCTGATGATGATACTATGCATACGTATTGCCCTCTCATGTTGGTGCGCAAGGTACCAGGGTGTAGTTTTATTACATTTTCAAGTTTTTAATTTTTTTGCAAATAGTATGTTTTCCGCAAAATTTCAAGCAAGATTTGTAAAATTGTAAGACTGCTCGAAATTCATACATTTTGCGGAAAATTAGGAAGAGTTGGCAGGTATGCCATTATATTAAATCATTGTGCATTTGGTTCATGTTAACTTGGAAAAGTGAGTAATTCCCACTAGCTGCCCTCGCCAACCTGTGCCTCTATACAGCATCAAATGCCCGTAAGCTCTGAGGCATATAACCTGTGCCAGTCGTCACTCATCGCGCTTGCTTTCAGGCAATGAACTCAGAATTGGGGGTGGCACTGACAAAAGAGAGAGAAGAAAAAAAGCCAGTAGATCCCACACCCTGTGGGATTTGATGTTGTGCGAAGCAGTTTGCAAGGAGCCCACCAAGTTAAAGCGACCATGAGAACACCAAGACGTAAGCGGCTGTTTCATGCCCTACATGACATGCCTGCCATGATATTGATGTCCTGACCAATAATTTATGTTGGTCATACACTGTTGTGATACTATGCTAATTTTGGTAGATACCAAGTTAATGAAACGACCATGAGGGCACAAACATGCAGGTGGCTAGGATAGATACTGTTATGTAATAGTGGCAAATGTTCGCCAGAAATGCTACGCATTAAATAAAAGCACCCTCACTGTCAGCAAACCCGTGCCCCTTGCTACTGAGAAAGTGGCTTTCCCGCAGAGTTTAATGTTTAGTGGCTAAGTGTGCTTTACAAGAAAAATTTCACCAGAAGCATGAAATTATCATGAAAGTCCATACAATATCGCCACAATATTCTTAGATGAGATAGAACCAAATACTAAGAACCATGTTTGCTCCTGCACAGCCTGCAATATATTTGATTTAATTCGATTATTTGTATCCAACCGAATATTCAAAGATTTTCGAATATCTGTTTCTCAAATCAAATTTGAATACTTTTTCTTCTTTTGTGCTGTTTCTTTTTTATTTATTTCTCTCTCTATATATATTTTTTTTCGGGCTTGGGTCTTGCAGACACCCACTTAAGAACCACTGCTCTATATTACGGAGAAGTGTGCACACAAGTAGTGTATCTGTTTGAAAGTTTCTTGCTTGTACATGCTCGCGAGCTACCTTGTTTTTCATGTACACTACACTCATGAGTGTTATTTGTGCGGCGCAAGTTTCTCACCCTGGTGCATTGCTTTTGGCACACCCTTTTTGTTGTTCGTGTTACTGGCCTGAACTGCCTGCGCAAGTTATAAAAGAAGAAAGGAGATGTCACAAAGTCCTAGGATGCCTGACCGGGAGTGCCAACCATGCCTAGGGAGCCTACACGAATTGGTTACAAACGAGTCCATGTAGGGCCCCTAAATGCCGTGCTCCACATAATTTATTACCATGGTAATGATACAATCATCACACCAGAGAACTGTGCACCAGAGTCTGTGAACGTGGAACGGGCAACCATGGTGTGTGCCAACTTCTGCTATGTAGGCGCTTGGAGTGCTCACAATTGGCAGCAAGCTGTTATGTCTGTGGTTCAGAGAAATGGGGATGGGAGACTGCACAAAATTCGAGTTGAGGAAATGCATTTGTTTCTTGTATTTTGAAATTTCTTGTCTGAATAAATTTGAATTGAGCACCCCTATTGGTGCTGTTCTTGTTGCATTTAGCGCTCCAACCATCGATCTACGCAATGTGCAACTGAAACATAGTGGCTTCAAAAGTGTTCGAAGGCCCCTTTAAAAGATGTTTACAGCAGGTATGGCTCAGCTCATTCAAGTTCTCGTGAGGAAGCAAAACACACCACTTCAAAGGTTTTCACCAATGATTGATTCCAATGAGTGACACTGGCTACAAATAAAATGGCATTAAAACACACACACGTGCACGCATCCACACATATATAGCTAGCAAGCTCAAGCTTCACCAAGAGAAAAGTTGGGCAAGTTGGACGATTCACACATTAAGTATAAATGAAGTAATGCAGCACCCAAGGACACACTGATATGAAGCGGACATGTCAGTGTCTTTGGGTGTAGTGCTGCTTTTTATTGAAAAAGCAAAAGCCAAATCTGAACTTTCTTTGGGCTTACAAATATTTAGATGACAGCACTTCCTGGCTGGCTGCTAAGTTTGAGCGGACCCAGAAATCTCCGTAAAAGTAACCTTCCTGTATTATCAACACATGCATCCTATTCCTTCTTATTATACACAGTTTCTTTTGCTCAAGTAGATCAATAAGGCCAAACAGGAACATTAAACATGCCTGCACACTGTTTTACCATAGTGAAAATCTGTAATGTGTATGCTTCAAGATGTGTAAAATGCAATTGTCAATTTCTTGATATGAAAGAAACACAAAGTAAAAGTTGCACTTAAAAATGAAAGCTTTGCTAACAATGAAAAAAAAATTACGACAGTAAAATTTTTTCTGTGCTCACAAGCCTACACAGTAATTTAGCCAATGTGCAGCAACAAGCTAGCTAGCATATTTCAATACAAGCTGTGCAGTGCAAAACAAGAGCGGGCAGACAGTCCTAATTTTGATTTAGGAAATGATGCCTGGACATGATGGAAGTGACAAAAAGCAAATTTACTTCTTTACCATCAGCCACTTCCTCCTTCGTCAGACGAATGATTTGACAGGCTACAAAAAAATAAATAAAAAGCTAGCCTCAAAGGTGAATTCCAAGTACATGCTACCACTGTACTCTGTAAGGTTTTATTTACAAGTATACTACAGCTGTGCATTGTGTTAATCGATTCTGCTTCCACCAAGAGAGGAATGCATTTTCGCAATAACAGAATATCCAAAATTGGCTCCAGTGCACCTTTTCCTATTGGTGGTAACAAGACAACAGGCTCAGCTTCAGACAAACCATTACGCCTAAACCAGAATGTGCTGCATCACCCATACCTTAACTTTTGCAAACACATCAAGTAAATTCAGTGTGCGTGTGCTTCATAAAAAAGTATACGTAGAATTTTGACTCGCAAAATTAACATCGAAAGTGAAATTTGAATATCAGCAAAATGAAGAAGAAAAAAAACTGCAGCTAACTTGCATAACAAGAGAGAATGCTAGAGACTAAGACATGCCTGCTGTACTTTGACTAGCATGGAGAGTACCACCTGAGGCAGTGATGGTTTGCATACCCACCTTTTCTCTCTGGTTCAATCTTTCTTCTCGTTCCAGCTTTCGAAGCTCCTGGACATAGTCGTTGAACATGCTTTCTCGCTCCCGCATCTTCTCTATGTTCTTGAACCTCTCATCCTTACCATATTTTTGTGCAAAGTCACTGAATGTTGATCTGCAAGCACAAACAGTATCAAACTAGTACTTAGATGATCTTTGGGGAAAGTGAATTAACAAGTACTTTGAAACCTTACAACTTCTAAACACACAGCATATTTCCGAGCCTTGAAAGATATAAAGCAAAGCGGGAGCTCTTAAACACACAACATGAAAAAGCTCAGCATGAATGATTTAACAATTTCAGTTAATGCAGTTGTACAGACAGACATTCATCGTGACACATCTAAACCACTGCACACATACTCTATTTTTCAGTGTATAATCAGTATGGCATCAGTATGCAGTACAGTGACTTCTGTTAGTTCAACCCTGATAGGACCGACGAAATCAGTCTAATTAAACAAGAGGCAGAAAAAAGTGCCGAAACACACTTCTGATGCTACCCTGCCCTCAAATCGAACGTGCAGCCACATTTTATCGGTTTTAAAGTAGAAAGCTGATGTGGAAATCCCATTAGAGCTTATAAACAAAGTAGAATGTGTACCCATCTAACAATAAGTTTTGACCAATATTTTATTAGGAAAAACGTAGAATGCCTTCGATTCTGGCAATAAGAAAAAGACAAAACCAGCAAACTAACTTTGCAGAATGGAAATTTATTTACTTAATGTACATCGACATTGCGTTCAGACAGCACTTTATCGCTATTTATTCAAAGCCACAACATATCCTTCGTATGGTCGCTAACGTGCTTGATAGATAGTCTTCATTTATCAAATGACTCCCCAACAATTGCAGATGAGATTATGGTCCATGCCTTGACTAACCACTTCTCAAGCTCGTCCTGTGATGCATACAATTCTCCAGTATGCTAAGAACACGTGATGCGGCTTGTTCGTGCTGGCCTAAAATGTAAAATAACTTATTTGTATGTGCTTTCATAATCAGATTGAAAGCGGCAGGTCGTCATCATCATGCTAAGCGTGAACTCGACCTGTCGCCTTCCATGGTCATCATGCTGTGATGGCAATGGCAATGTTGCTCGCTAGACTAGCTCTGATGGTTGTATGCCACGAATGCAGTTTTGGTTTCATATTATATTGCACTGCCCAAGCAATTTTCGGACTAATTTTCACGTAAAGAAAGCATGTGTTAGAATCAGGTAAATACTGTAATGATTCATTGCACGCTACCAATTTCACTTAAAAATCTTCCAGGTGTAGGCCGAAAATAGGTGTTTTCAATAGGAGATGACATTTGTTCGACCCATTCACTGTACCCTAACCGCCAATACAGCCACTGTCACTAGGGGAGTCACCAATTGCAGTCAACATTGGGATTGGGCACATGCACATGCATTGGGTGCAAGTTTCATCCCATAGAAATGTATGGGCACAAGCCGTGACCTTCGGTTAGGATTGAATTATGCAAAAAATAAAATTACCTGAAGTCTCATAAATGGAAGTCTACTGTACAGAATGGTGTCACATATGTTATTCTCCCCACAAGTATCCAAAATGTTAAGCAGCAACAATGATCATAACAAAACATGGCTGACCCACTCTTTCGGAAGTGGGGTGATAATACAGCAGCACATATGCTTGTATGGCGGAATATGGTGACCAGTGGTGTGAAATCATTGCAACCTTGCATAGAAACATAAAATAACAAAAGAGCACATCGTCCATGCTACTCATCTTCCAAGCACCATGGTCTGGTGCACAACGGTACTATACAAGTGCCATCAGTGTGCTTCAAAATGCAGCCACCAATAATCTGCCCTTAATATTTTAACAGAAAAAGTTTAAGATGTCTTCTGGATAGCAGGGAAAAATATCAGTCAGGCAGCAAGAAGCCACTCCAACAATAATAATAAACTCGTAAGCACTTGCTTACTAACTAAAATTAACAAGCATGCTGTCATGCGCGCACAAGCAAGCAGAAACACATCTCACTCGACTTGCTGCCAAAACACTGGCTTGAGGAAGAGCAGCAGCGAGCAATTTGGCCTTCATGCGAACACAGCGCACATGAAGCTATGAACCCCCTATCTGTACGCAGCACGTTATATGCGCCGGGAAAAACTTCAAACCCTCAGCACACCTGGACTTTGTTCTCATCGCAGATCACTTTCAAGACAGGGCTTGCACAGCCGTGCTCAGCGGCGTCATACGCAGCCGCCACCAGAGTAACCCCCCTTCAGGCACTGCACACAGTGGAAAACGGCACGCTTCCTCCTCGCATTTTTCCCTTGCATATGTGAGATCAAGCCACCATCCCTGGCTCCCCCTTACATGCTTTCACTCGCACCTACAGCACACGGCGACACCGACGGCAGATATTATCCTGGAGAGTCAATATAATTGGTATCGCAATAATAAAATGAAGCCTTATTATAGTGAACCTCAATTTAACAAAATCCGTGGTGGAACAAACCATCTTCAGTTCCCTATCTTGGTTCCACTGAAAACCACGAATTTCTTTTTCCCACAATTTAACGAAGTAATTCCATGACACGACTTCGATTTAATGAAGTTTTCAACCATTCCAAACATGTACTTGGAGCCTGTATGGCTGGTAAATCTGGCAAAACGCTATTAAAATCACAGCCAAGGCAGAAACTGCCAAGACAAAAATGCTGTCGAAGCAGGAGAGGCACACCCATTTGCCCCCTTGCAGATTGTGCAGTTTGTGCGAGACAACAAAACCAGCGCAGCATTACACAATAACCAAACTACTCAAATACGAAAGTGCGGGCGGCACAAAGTCGAGTGAAAACAAAACCTTTCGACTGCCCTCGTCATTGCGAATGGGCTCTTTTTCCTAAAAATTAAGTAGGACTCGACAGGTAGTATATTCTTCTATCTTATAATGCAATGCAATGATCTCATATTAGTGACAGAATTATAATGAAGAGTGCCTACATCATCATGCTAGTACCTGAAAGTCACATGTGAGTCTCAAATAGTGGCTTGCATTTACCTGAATTTCTCTATTAATAAAGCTCTATTCGCAATAATATTGATGCCTTAGACATTCTCAAGAATTAATCTATAACTTTAGATTGAGATAAATGCATTTAGTATTGCGTGCTTTGTTCCCACGGGCCTAGCGTTGGAAGCTGTGTAATCTCAAGTTTTGGAGACATGGCAAAGGAAGAGACTACATGAAGCGTTCACTCCCCATTTCCAGTGCTCACCAGATGTATGTTGTGACAGCAAATTTTTGTGGTCATCCGAGTGAGATCCATTCGTATTTGCCTGTATATGCAAGACACAGTGTTTGTTAATTTAATTAGCAAGTGAATGTTTAGTGCAAGTTTCATGGCCAATAAAACTATGAACCTTACTTTGTGTAGTTGGCTCTTTGCTATTGCCATCAATGCTTCTCCTTTCGGGCTAACCAACTTTTCAGAGACTGATATTGGAATCTTTTTACTTTTGTTTTTAATTTGTGGGTGCCATCTGATGACACCTGTGGGCATCAAGAGCGGTCAGCCATGGCGTCCAAGGTCTATGGCACAACATGATGCAAAACACAAATCTTCAAGCCATCACAAGCCATGCTGATCCAGTGCTGTCAGCATGATCTGCACTGCAAGCACCAATGCTCATAATCATGCCATTATGGCCCGACCTTCTTGTGGATTGGCTATATGTGCTTACTGACAAGGTACTATCCATCAGAAATTTTCCACACATTTGTGAAATAATTTTCAGTGCTGATACTTTAAAACCTTGAATTCACAAAATTTATGATTTAACAAAGTTTGTCGCTGCAAGTACAACTTCGTTATATGGAAGTCTGACTGCACACACAAACACACACGCGCACACACACACACACATCTTACACTGAGTGTGTCCGTGAAGGCTTTGGAGGGACTGCTCACAGTGGAATTGAATTCACACTAAAACACCTTAATTATGGGATTTTGCAATGGGATTGCAAATCAGATGCATTCATATTGCACAGTGCTGGCAGCATAAGACAGGTGTCTCTCACAAAAAGTGGGATTAAACAACTTTTTTTTTAGCATGCTTACGAATTACGGGGCCTAGGTGTGATGTGGCTTATAAAACGGAAACTACAGTAAGTAAAATGTCCACAATAAGGACTTGTTGCTGCCTTACAGGTACTTACAGAAGCATACACTTTAGCAAAGCCAAATAACTGAGCAGTGTTAGCACTGCACCATTTTAACTAAGTGGAGCCTAGACAGCAAGCATAAAGGAAAGTGTGCTGTATCACTGAACTGAAGAGACATTCAAGGACGTCACTGAAAACTCTGCGGAAAAGGCCAATTGACTTTTTCATGATATCCCACAAAAACATACTGAGCCAGCAGGGTCACTACATTAATAAAGAAAATGCAGCGAAACTCAATATAAGAAGCTCTGGCATGGTGCATTATATTGTATGACTAAGTTTATGAACACTACCCATGTAAAATAAGCTGCTTGTACAGTTAAACCTGAATATTTACAACAAATTTCCCAACTGAACCTATTTCAATATTTCCAGAAAACACCTCCTAGAAAAAATAAAACTTTTTACCTGCAACTTAGCAAAACAAGTCTTAAGGAAGCCCCCACACATTGCATCATGCCCCAGAGCCTTTAGAACAAGCAGAGAGAGAAAGGGAAGTATTCTTATGTATATTTCTGCATTGAAATGTTGTTGGCAAGTGTAGGAAGAGCAGCCGTGATGTGAAACACATTTGGCACATCATCTAGTGTGCCTCAAGTGGGGGTGCCAATGCTTTTGTCGATGTGTTAAATGTGTTGGTGACGCAGACGGAAAAACTAGGAGGGTGCTGCAGGTCATTACTTGAAACTCAGTCATAAAATAAAGAATCCAAGGACACCTAAGCATGCATGCATCACGTGAACACCTCACCAATGATAACACTCTCGCTTCATGACGTTACATCGCCGTATCTGCTCCGTCGAGGCGCACTGGTTACGTGGCGTTGCGACGATACCCTCTCCCCTCATGCAACACCTGGCCTGCTATCACGGCAGCAGGTGTTCCGATTCACTGCTCTGCTTCATTGAGGTGCGCTTCTTACGCACAGCCAATGGGAATTTAGGTGTCGTTTAGCTTCTACGAATGCTGCCGGCTTTTTCACTTAATGAACTATTTGATGCTCTCGCATCAAAAAAGCGGACAGTAATACAGTAGACTTTCATTCATTCGACTCCAGCGATTTCAATTTTTGAAATGATTCAGTCCTAACTGAAGGCTGGTAACCGCACATTTATATAGGCCATAACATTAAATTATTTCATTCCTGAAATTGGCCCACAGTGAATAATTCAAACTTGATTAATTGGCATGTGCTTGACCCCAAGATCAGGGTTCATGCTGGTGTATATGAAAAAAATTCAAGGGTTTTTAAGGACTTTCAAGGTCCTGTGTGTGGATTTTCAAGGACCACATGCAGGGCCATAATTATACATGCGTGTATAATTATGGAATAAGTACTGTGTCCCGTGACAATTGCCCCTTCCCACGCTTGTTAAGCTTCACCGCGTAACATAGCTGTGCTGAGGCAAAGCTGCCTTTCGGGAACCAGCATTATGCAACGTGCCATGCTTTCTAAGCTTCGAAGCAGGATAACAGTTGGTGCGATTACTGACAGCAGCGAATTCTTTCAATGAAAAACACGGCACTGAACGGCAAGAACCTTAATAGCGAACGTCGAAGCAGCGAAGCTTAGTGTTGACACGGTGGTAGCTACGGCTGCCAGTGGATCGGCGTGCGAGAGCGCTGGTTAATTAGAGGTGGCGAGATAATCAAAATGGCGGTGATGGCTTTGATTAATGCCCCTTGGGACCTGCGGTAGCGGCAAAAACTCTGGAAAATCAAACAGCGAAGGGTTCTTGCGTCTGAAATTACAGATGTTCTTATACATGGACTCTATGTGACGCGTCGTGGAGCCTCAAAGCCATCCGCGCTATTGAGCATTTCACAAAAATCGGGCGTTCGGAAAATCGGTTGTTGACTGTACACAGGCAACTCATCCAGCCAACGACACGGCGTCAAAGACAATTCGTAATGAGTTCTCTCTTTTATTCGACCCAGCAGTAGGTCGCGACTTTCGTTCCCTTTCAATAATATTACAGCCAATTTTCCCTGATTGAAGCACAAATTCCCTGAGTTTTCCCTGAGTTTTACCAGACAATTCGTAATGCCTGAGAATTCCCGTTTATTTAACAATGTCGCAGCGGGAATTCAGGAGGGTTGAAATTTTCTCGAATACAATCATAGGAAGTTTATTAAAAAATAAAAATTTAGGAAATTTAAGGATTTTCAAGGATCTCCGAAAATTCCAGGACTTTCAAGGCTTTGAAAACGATCTTTTCAAATTCAAGGGTTTTCAAGGGTTTCAAGGACCCGCACGAGCCCTGCAAGATGAACCATAATGGCTGCAGTGCATGTCTTGGCAGAGCCAGGGACAGTGAATGCTTTGAACATACATAATCCCCCACCAAAAAAAGCCTATTTTCAGCATGAGCTAGGAAGTTTTTCAAGTAAAAACGGTAATTCACAATGAATGATTTCAGTATTTTCCCCATTCCATTTACCCCTAATTGTCTGGAGTTCATTACGTCGCAGAAGTTACCAGCATCAACTTTTTCGATGTCCACATCATCATCATCATCATCATCATCATCATCATCATCATCATCGCTACACTTTATGTCCACGGCAGGACGAAAGCCTCTCCCTGCGATCTCCAATTACCCTTGTCCTGCACATGGTTATGAACTCCTCTGATGACTGGCTTCAAATCTTGCATTACGATCAATCATCTTGACTCAGTGCCAAGCACACTGTCATGGCACAGGGTCAGAACACTGTTGCCAGAACATACAGACATGTCCCATGTTGTGGCAAGCTAAAGTGATTAAACATATTACCGGTGCCATTTTGGAAAGAATCCATGTAGTCAATGCACAACCAGCGGGTTTTTATTTTCATGATTTCGCTTATCTCAACTTTTATTTTTTTCAGTTTTCACAGCTTCGATCTAATGGGGTTTTAGTATACATGAGTATCGTGTATGACATGGTAGTTGCTACGCGCAGGACATCTTAGCACTGAGTTTTGCCAGCAGCTCTTATAATTTGCTTAGTTTGGCAATGTTAGCTCTAAAGAAGGTAGCAGTCAATATTTGCTTAAATAAAAAAATTAAAAATAGTTTTCGCTCTCAAAAATAATTGTGGAGCTTTCACTGTCGTGCACATAACTATGCAAAGAAAGCTTTGAGCATACAGGGTCACTAAAGGTGAATATAAATCAAACGAAAGGGATAGATTAAAGGTCAAGAAAGTCTAAGGCATCAATATTATCAAGAAAAAAGCTTTACCAATCGAGAAACTGAGTTAAACGTAGGACATTATTTCAGACTCCACCAATGCTATTTGTTTACTTCTATTTGATTCTTAGAAAAAAGAACTCAATGACCTTTGACAACTAAGTGGCATGTGGCCAAAAGATTGTTTCCCCTTGACTCCACACCTCCCACAATCATGTTTTGGCAGTTTCTGTATTGCATAGTGCTTCGCTTGTTTCCTTGGCTTGCAAAGCTCATAATAAAGAGGCAACCAACCTCATGCACAAAATATTAAACTGACAAGTGACACGATAGATGGGCCGGCCCTGTCATACTTTTGAGTCTTGCTGGGGCACTACAATACACAAAGGAGCAACATTAAGAGAAAAAAAATAGTAACAGAAAACTTTCAATATTGTTTGAATCAATACAATCGTACGACTGTAAAAAAATCTCAATAGTGCTGCAAGGTCAACATATTAAATAGAGTACTAGAACTAGTTCAAATGTGTAGACAACATTCTCAGCAAATGTGCACACTACACTGCCAGCGGTAAATGATGTTGCGCCACCTGACAGTTAGGAATCAAAACACTTTTGCGACTCAATGGCCTCCAAGACTGTAGTATGCGCACTATGCATCTCAGATGCTTTGTACTACTGTGCGATGAGACAAAGCGAAGGTTAATTATACCATTTATTTCTTGCTGTCAAGGGGTAGAGCAAGTAGCAAGCGCGAATTCGAATCCACGCAGGCACAGTGGTAGTTGTCAGATTGTTATGCAATAGTGTGTGAATGGGTAGGCTGCCTGTGCGGACTTCCAGCAACAAGCGAAATTTATGCAAGCAGCAGAAAATTCCCTGTTCATGTGATGACGTGGGATGCTGTCAGCTGCATCGTTTCTCGGCCCTGCTGACCATGCTATTGTTTTGTCAAGGAGATAAAAAAAAAAAAGAAAGAAGAAAAGAAAGAAAGAAAGAAAACCTAGGTGGCATTTTACTCACTGACGGCTGTAAAGGGCGGTAATGACATATGCAATGGCAGAACTCCTTGCTTTGGGCGGGCGATTTGAATTGCGCTAGAGGCGCTAGAGCCCTTAAGATTTGATTTTCTCTTAAACTAAGCTTTTTTTTTTTTTTTCACGAAACATGCACTGCGCGGTTTCTGGAATGGTATTTGAAAAGTCCGCATCGACATATTTGCCTTTAGTGTCCTTTTATATGCTACGTCTCTACTGTTAATGCGGGTGTACATGCATACAAGTAGAGTGCGCATTAACTGGCTACTTTAACTTATTTGTACAGAAAAACATAATTTTCTTTTTGGTAACCAGTGCCATTAAATTAGCAGATAATCCTGCAGTAGTTGAGTCATGCCACATTAATGCCAACATAGTAAGCAGAATGCCAGCCGAACACTCACAAAAAATTACTAAGTGCCGAAACATAGACTTTGTGAGTGAGTGTCAGTCCCTGGTGAATAAATTAGCACTTCTTTCACGTGTTATAGCAACATTCTGAATGTTTCATGCACTGTATTATACAGTGCAAGAGTGCAGTATATGATCAGTTCACTGCAGTCCGCATGTTTTATTAGCAGACAATTGGCCCAACTAATTGGCAACCTATAGGCTGGTCTCATGCCAAATAATAAGTTGCTCTTCTTGGTCAGTTGTACAAACCAGAAATAACCATTGAAATTCTTTTTAAACTATGGCCATTGGCATCAAGGAGTCATGTGCCTGCCATATGTAGTCTCCTCTGTTAGCTGCTTTTTCTCCTATGTGACAAGACAAACTACTCTGTCATTTAAGAATGAACACAAAGTCTTCTATCAGACCAGCTGCTGTTGCCTACTAGCTATCAAAAGCAACCTGCAGTGTATATTCACACAGTCAGTTCCATTATAAATTAGGGCTAGCCACTCACTTGCTGTTGAGGCCAGCTGTCTCAAGCAGCTGCTGGAACTGGTCTTTGCGTTCACGCATCTTGTTCCGCTTCTCCCGTCGTTCCTCCTCTGCACGCTCCTTCACGTACTTTTCAAATACCTGTTTGCGCTCCTTAGATGTCAACAGCAAGTACCGGCTGTCGAATACGATCTTGTGCAGCTCCTTCTCCCAAGTTGAGAATGCAGACACCTGCACCCATAATCACAGGCACTTGACAACCTAAAAATTGAGCTTCTTTCAGAAGCTAACAATTGTACTTCACTACTGCAAAATGCTCTTTCCAGATTCACATTCAGGTGTGCCCAACTAGGTGAGCTTTGCAGCTTGGGCTTTAAAGGGCCCTTCACCAGGTTTCGCCAATCTTAACAAACAAGCATAGATAGCATATACATGACATGCAGACAATCGTGTCTGCAAAGTATTTTGGCGCTGTGTGTCATGAAAATGGCTCAAATTTCAAAGGGGAATGCCGGCTTCTTCAATCTCTCTGCAGCTACAAGGCAGAGAGCCACAGTCACATGCACGCATTCCTCTTTGCCACGCATGTCTCGTCGCTCATCATGGCCAATCAATCAATACACAAGGTGCAACACTGCAAGAAAGGAGACGGGGCTTACATCACGGTACATCCCTCGGATCGGGTATGGAAGAAGGCAGGAAAGGTACACCACTTGGGAACACTACTAGAGGCAGAGGAAGAGTGTGCCTTTGGTGGCAGTGACTCAAGCCTCTTGGCGGCATGATAACAGGACAGTTAATTTCTTCAATCTCCTCCAATAATGAACCAATTTGAAAAAAAATGATTTCTGTGCCTGCCTCTTGCCACTTTACAGCTTCCAGTGTATAACTGAAATTTGCAATGAGGCTGGGTGAGGTGCCCTTTAACTTAAGATTATCATCAACTGTCCAGTTAGTTTAGCAAGTGCAGACAAAGAAAGGCTAGATGATGTACAGCTTCAGCAACTAGTACAAAATGTAACCTACCTCCTTTTCAACCAGCATGTCTCGGAAGCGTTGCATGCGCACATCCAGAGGAATAGCGGCTCGTTCCTTGGCTGCTCGCAGTTCTGCCTCCATAGCCGACTCCTTACCCTGTGCTCGCAGTGCTGTCGTTACAGGCTCCTCTGTCTTGGTCTCCGTGGCACCATTCTGGGCTTCTGTCCCCTCGGCTGTACCTTCTTCCCCTTCTTCAAGCCTTCGAAGAAAAAGCATCAAACGCCTCAAAATGGTGTTTTGTAATTGGGCTTAGCCTACTCATTCAAATAAGCTGAATTTTACACTTAAAGGGACACTAAAGGCAAATACTAAGTCGACGTGGGCTGTTTAAAGACCGTTCCAGAAACCTCACAACGCTTGTTTCGTGCCATTAAAAGACTCAATTTATGAGAAAATTGCATCTGTAAGGTCCTAATACCTTTTTTGAAATTCAAATCTCCCACCACCCAGCCAGGGGAGTGGCGACGCTGCATACGCTCACCACCCTTTGCTGCCGTCGGTGAGTAAAACGCCGCCCGACAGATAGCGGTACGAAGCGAAGACAGAGCAGTGGAATCGCCGCTGCAGCTGCTTTTTAGTCCAGTGGCGTAGACCGGGAGATCACACGGAAGTTGAATACTCGGCTACTTGCAGTTTGTGCGAGTTTCGCGAGCCAGCAAAACCAGTGCAGCACTACGTGATAACGAAACTATTGAAATGCGAAAGCATGGGCAGTGCGAGCGAAAACGAAACTTTTCGATTGTCCACGTCGTTGTCAAGGGTAATTTGAACAAGTTCTTTTTTCCAAAAATGAAAAACTAGGCAAGTAGCATGTTAGTTCATCTCATAATACAAGGATGTTTTTTGGAATGAGTGTGTTGTATTTAGTTTCGTTATTCATTCGAGTTCTTTTTCCCCAGGGGGCGCTTCTGTTCTTCATTATATATTATGGTTGTATACGTTCAATAAACGGCTTTTTACTTCGGGATGGCTGGAGCCTGACTTCCACGTTTGGTCAATACCACATAGGCGACGAGGATGGGATCCGAACCCACGCGGGCAAAGCCCAATGAATTAGCATTCTAAATGGCCAGAGGTATATTTTTGCAGCGAAGTGTCCACGAGCACCGTGAAAGACCTTTTAACAAGTGTTTTTGCCTGTGAAGGCTACCCAGAAGAAATCGTTTGTGACAATGGACCTCAGTTTCTTCCTCAGAGGAAGAAATTGTCTCGTTCATTGAGCCAGTCTGCGTGACAAAGGAGAAGTTCAGGCAGGCCGCCCTCGACGACAGTTGCCTAGAAACCATCAAGTCATTCGTGCCGAGTTCCTGGCAACCAAAGAAGTCCATACCAGAAGAGGCGAAACCATTCTACGCCATTTGGGAAGAACCTTCTGTTGTCGATAACCTGCTACTGCGTGGAGAGCGCCTCGTTGTTCCGTCCTCCCTCACGGCTCAGATCATCGGCATCGTGCACGAGACACATCCGGGTATCACGCGCACGAAGGCGCGACTGCGTGAGCGGTTCTGGTGGCCACGAATGAGTAAGTAAGTGGAAACGGCAGTAAAAAACTGCCATATCTGCCTGGAGTAAGATAAGTCCGCCAAAACATCACCAGCACCGTTGCAACCTGTTGAATGGCCTGAGCGACCGTGGCAAAAGCTTGGCCTAGACATTGTTGGTCCTTTGGAGTATGCAGCTCACAACAACAGATTTGCTGTAACGCTTGTTGACTGCCATTCTAAATGGCCAGAAGTATATTTTTGCAGCGAAGTGACCACGAGCACCGTGAAAGACTTTTAACAAGTGTTTTTGCCCATGAAAACTACCCAGAAGAGATCGTTTGTGACAATGGACCTCAGTTCACTTCGCGTGAATTCATCACTTTCCTGCAAAACAAAGGCACCAGTCTTTCACATTCTTCGGTGTACTACCTCCAAGCCAATGGGCAAATAGAACGTTTCAATCGTACATTGAGAAATTTCATTCAAGTCTTACTCCTCGAAAGACGACCACTCCGGCAAGCTGTCACAGAATACCTTGCCATTTACCGCTGTACTCCGCACGCCACCACCGGGGTCGCCCGAACAGTTCTTCTGCATGGTAGAATGCCCCGAACCAGGCTGGATGTCGTGGGTTTCGCAGCAGCAGCATTTGCGGAACACCCAGCCAAGGAGTTGGCGCGACTTCGTCAAAGGGTTCGGTGTCAACAACAGAGCAGCAAGCATTACACGGACAAAAGGAGAGCCACCAAGAAGACGAAGATAGCCGTAGGCGATTTTGTCCGCATCGAAAGTTCGTTTCAAGGGAGACTGCGCCTTTTCTTCACCAACTAAAGTGATGGAGAGCAGGGGACCAGCCTCTTTCCGACTTGGAGACGGCCGTAGGTGGAATGCCTCCAAGCTTTCCAGGGTTCCGGAGAGGGGCATCTGGGAAACAGGCCAGCCTGCCACGCCGCAGCCGCGGTCTCCTGATGTGCTGGGACGTGCCACGCCGCAGTCTCCTTATGTGCTGCAGCCTGCCACGCCGCAGCCGCTGTCTCCCTATGTGCTGCAGTCTGCCGTGCTACAGCCGCCTTCTTTCAGGACGCAGGCGCGGTCTCCTGGTATATTGCAACAGCAGTCTACAAGCCCGTCGCCATCGTCGCCAGTGCGACGTCCAAAGCAGCCGACCCAAGAGCGCCGGCCACCGGCATGGCTCCAAGACTATCAGACCAACTAGGTGGCGGTATGACGTTGTGTACATAGTTTGTAAATACGTGTAAATAAGTACAGTGTGTGTGCTTTGGGGCTTTCCTTACTAATACTTACTAACAACTAATCACTAAAAATAAGGGAGGGAGTATGTTGTATTTAGTTTCGTTATTCATTTGAGTTTTTTTCCCCAGGGAGCGCTTCTGTTCTTCATTATATATTATGGTTGTATACGTTGAATAAACGGCTTTTTACTTCAAGACGGCTGGAGGCTGACTTCCACCTTCGGTCAATACCACAGAGTGGTTGAGTACTAGTGAAAATTTAACTCAGGAGTGCTTTCGTCATCTGACAAGTACTTGAATGTCTGAGGGGGGGGGGGGGGGGGGGGCTCTACTCTTTCGAATCTAACGTTTAGTTTGCATTGAAATGAGAGACAGTACAAAGGTCAATTTGCTCGCTGCTGCTGCCGCGCTTATCTTGCTTAATTTGCTATTGCAATTGACACTTCACCTTTCGGGCAAAACTTCTACAATATTTTGTGTTTTTTACTTTGGATGTTCTTCACTCACTCTTTAAAATGAAGTGGATAGATATCGCGACAAAAGTTTCGGACGTGAGGTGTTTCGGATATTACGACTTCAGATAAAACGGCCGTTTTTTTGTCGGATTATTAGGGTTCGTTGTAACAAGAGTGAACTGTATTTTGTTTATCAAGTCGATGCTCATGCAGTAACATTTTCTTGAAGAGCTGAATTATTTCTACAATAAAGCTATGTGATTGAACAACACAGAATGGTGGGCTAGTTGGTACTGCATGTCAATAGTTTTTAGTGCAAAGAAATGCACAACACAAGAGTAGGCACACAGGACACAGTGCTACTAACTGATGTTTTATTGCACTTGGTCACAGTATATATGGCAACTTAGCGTATGGTGCTATATACAGGGTGTCCCACGTAGCTTGAGCCAAACATTAAAGATATGCGAATGGCACGTAGGTAAAAAGAACCAAGGCAACGTTTTTTGCCATCGCTTGGAGATACTCAGATCATTCTTTCTTTCATTCTGCCTAATTAGATACTTAGTGTTAATTAACCAACGTCTCAAATATTATAATTAGATGAAAAGTGTCAATGAGAAAATTGTAGAGCCATATGAAAAACTCCTGATACAGCTTTGTGTTGTCAATACATGCTACATAGAAGTGTTTTTCCGAGCGTGAAAGAAGCCCAGGAATACACGCAAAGTGCCCAGAGCGACCACTCGCGTAGCAGTTTGCATGTATTTGTATAACTACATGCTTTTGTGGCTTCCAGCCCAACTGCATTGGTCATATAGAAGTCAAGGCGTTGTTCTTAGCCAAGACACTATGTTTTCGAAAGCAAACGACCCTTTTGCACCAGCAGTGCTCTTCATGTACAGCCACACCTTGTTAATTCAACCTTCGTTTTCGGACTCATCCTTTGGTCTTGGCAAGCAGATGAACTATTTAATGCAATCAAACTCTCGTTCATTTGGCGTCTTTAGACACACATCAATTCATTCGAAAACCTCTCGGAGCTTGGCAAGAGCAGAGCACCGCAAAAGAGCAAAAACGGTGCTAGCGTCCAACTGAAACGAAGCGGCGGAGTTCGCATTGCCAAAGTCACCGGCGGAAATCGTACGTGAATGTCAGCAATGCCGGAACCCTTCGTGCCTATTTGTGCCTGAAGCCTTTATTCTTGCATTTACTGCCCTGCATAACACCCCATTGACCCCGTGCCTTCATAACTGCGTAGTCACCATCTATGATCGCGTTGATAGCCACTATGGTTTCGTCTACGTCTACAGTGGTTGCGGGAAACAGCAGGTTCGTTTTGAATCGACACATGCGTTGGCCGCGTCCTTCAGAACTGTGAGATCACCATCCATAACCGCGTCGATAGCGGACATGGTTTCTTTCACAGCGGTTCCGGCTATAGTGAACTAGAAAATACTCTAGTGCTGCGACCGGCCAGACTCTGGCACCCGCGTTGCCCACGGATGCTGCAAGATGGCACCACTGCTACCTTTTCTAGCAACTTTAGCCACATTGTAGGGTTCCTTTAGTAGCTTCAGCTGCAGTTCTCATGCGCGTTTGTTTTATGGTTAATGCAAAGATAAAATAGTCACTGGAGTCACTGCGTGGCTTAGCTGTTTGTATTATATAAATTGCCAACCAGTATGTAAATTTCCTTCATAATTTCCACCGCGCACAGAACCTTCGCTACACAGCGATCGCTATCAATTGCTTATTATAGGCACACAAGTTTGATGTGAGTTCTATAAAGTTGTGATGCAGGCTTACTATATAGGAAGTTACGGTACGGGATACAGTGCTTTACATTGACCATGACCACAAGGACATCTCTTTATTTCACTCATTTAACAGATTTTCAAAAGCATTACGAAGATTTGCAGCACCAATTACACATTGGACTGACACGAGCTCAACTCAAATCCTACTAAACTTCAAGTGTTTGGCTGCTTCACGAGTGGTTATGAAAAAAAAAAAAAAAAAAACTGACTTCATCTGCAATGCCCTAAGAATGGTCAGGACAACCAAGCTGATTTTTCTGCTTCCCCTTAACTTGGCTTAGGATGTCCAGCATGCTGGCAGAGTGCACCTCCAGCAAACTGAAATAACAGGCTAGAAGGGTAAAGCAGGCCACCAATGTCCATGCATGTTAACCGTGCTACGTTCAGATTTTCAGCCGAATTCTTTTGCATTAGAAGAACTTTCAAGCACTCTTTGCAGCCTGTCTTCAGTAGGTTTGCGCAGAATATATCTTGCTCCAATACAGCTGTCATATCATAAGAAGCCAACAAACGAAGACACCAAGGACTCCATAGGGGAAATTACTTTTAATTACTAAGTGAATTAGAGAAATGATAAAATTAATGGCAATGAAAGTGGATGAAAAAAAAAAACATCCTGCCACAGGTGGGGAACGATCCTACGCCTTCGTATTACACATGGTAGCTCAATTGGTTAAAGCATCGAACGCGCAATGTGAAGACATGGGATAGTTCCCCGCTTGCAGCAAGTTGTTTTTTCAGCCACTTTCATTGCCATTAATTTATCATTGCCATAGGTGGGGAACGCTCCTACATCTTCGTAGTACACACAGTAGCTCAATTGGTTAGAGCATCGAACGCACAATGCGAAAATGTGGGATAGTTCCCCGCCTGCAGCAAGTTTTTTTTCTTAACCCACTTTCATAGCCATTAATTTATCATTTCTTTAATTTAATTAGTAAGTACAATAATTTACTCTATGTTGTCTTTGTTTGTTGGCTTTTTATGATACGATTAACAAAAATTGGGCCACTCGGTAAACCTCCTTTCTTCTCGAATATATCTGGCAATATGTCTGCAGAATATACCTGGCAAGATATATTCGCGCAGAATGCATCTTGGCTCGAAATGGTACTCGCCCACCACTGACAACTGCGTCATAGGCTTCTCATCCCTCCGGAGTTTACGCTTCAACTTTCTACAGACATCTTCAGCCCTAGGAGCTGCAAACAACGACGCCTCCAGAGAGCCAGAGCAGCTGCTTCAGCAACCCGGAGCAAAACAGTGTGCGAGTCCGTCCTCTGCTTCGACATGTTGCGAACTACATGTCCTCGCAATTCTAAATGTCTGCAAGGCACTCCAGTAATGTTAGAGAACCCACCAGTACATGTACAGTCATCACTTCACAGCTGCTGACTCAGCGGTTCGCGAGACCTAGGAGTCAAACAGCCGTGCCCATACGTGACGTTTTTATGAAAAGGTGAAAAAGTGCAGTAGCGCCACAGGAAAACCTAGCGGCAGTCCATGGTGCTCCCGACCGCCGGCCCAGCCTTCCGGTTGTGCCACTAGAGTATACTCTAGTTCACTATAGTTCCAGCAAACAGTAGTTTTGATTTGACTCAATACAAGTGTGTGCCGTATGCCATCCATGATTCATCCATTGCCTCCTTTACTAGATGCCTGCCGCATGAGCGGAAAACCAGCTGCCCCCCCCCCCCCCCCAAACCCCCTCCCTTTTCTCCTCTCCACTAGTGTCGGTCACGAGCATCACATGTCACTGGCAGAACCACTGGGCACTACCTCAAAGGCCATTAACCTTCATCATAGTGCAGCGTATGTTTGCGGGCACGGCTTCCGATGCGCTGCAGTCTGCCGTGCTACAGCCGCCTTCTTTCAGGACGCAGGTGTGGTCTCCTGGCATATTGCAACAGCAGTCTACGAGCCCGTCGCCATCGTCGCCAGTGCGACGTCCAAAGCAGCTGACCCGAGAGCGCCGGCTGCTTTGGTTCACTACAGCGGATCACTTTCACTACAGCGGATCACTTTGGATCACTTTCAGTGGATCACTACAGGTGACAGCTATTCTTGTGCCAGACAACCAACCTTTAAAATGCATACGCAAAGGATTGCTACGACCATGGTTTCACCGCAATACCAACCACGTAAACACAGCGTGCTGGGTCACCAGCTGTCGCCACCGCCCTCCGCCCGTGATGACAGTGTCAGTCACGAGTGCCACGTCGCGATGCTTGTTCACAAGTGAGGGCAGGCCCGTTTCGCTGGGAGCGCGAGCCATTCTGCAGGCATCTAGTAAAGGAGGCAATGATTCATCATCCAAATTGGTGCTGTCTGATGCCTCATGCCAAATGTATCCAAGTCAAGACAATCCATTAGCAACAACCCTGCTGTTGCTATGCGGACCATGACCTACTCGAACTCCAGACCTCTATGGGAGTCGCCGACGTCTATGGGAGTCATCAGCGCCCACTCTCGTTCAACCATCGGCCGTTGACGTCGCTTTTATGACCTGTTCATCTGCTACTCTACGATTGACTGGGACGGCGTTGTCTTGGGACAAACTGCTGGCATAGTTGACGATTTTTGTAAACACAAAGACAGCAGTGTCATAAGGCTTTGATCGGTCACCTGGCTCCAAAATTTGACTGCCTGAAACTGAAAAATGCCTGTGCGTTAGCCCACTGCTCTCTAAAATAGCGTTATATGGCCGCTCCTATTGCGGTTTTTCAAGCAGTGGCAAACCGCACAGATCTTTCACATTGTCACATTGTTTGTAGAGTTCATAAAGTTAGCAAAAGTTTCATTGTATACATTGTAAAGCTTGCTTCTGTGCTTTTTAGAAGCTGGAAACCACCGTAACGTCCGAAGACAGAACGGTTACCACTCAAGAGTTCAGAAAGAGAATTATGCATACAGCTTCACTGCGCACATATCTTTCGCACCACTGTTATGATGCTGCCGCCGTACCACGCAGAAAAGCTAGCTTTGCAGTTTGAAAAAAGTTCCGTCAGACAAGACCTGCAGCGCAGCACGTTTTAAAGCATTCGGGTTGCTTTTGCAAGCTTTCAACTCACCTAGACATCAAACAATATTAAAAAGAAGCAATGCTCACCATTCCTTGAAACACACTCGATCAATATATTGCATACATCGGGAGCAGGAATTACCGTCTTTACTTGCCATAATGATCGCACTTTTCTCTAAAAAAAATCACCGTAATTTCAAGGGTGCGATCATTGCGTGGGTTAAATTTTCCACAAAAATGAAAAATTTTTTTTTCACCCTGCATTTGCTGCGGGATGACAACAGGCCAACAAACAAGCAGCTGCCGCTGCCGTTGTCTACGGGACACCAAAACAAAAGTGGCGGCCGGCGGAGCATGACGAACGCATCTTTTTTTTTATTCTTGCGAGTACGTTACATGCATTGAAACAGTTTCTTTCATATAAGTAATGAATAACATCCTTAATATCAACAATTCTGCAGCAATAACGTAGGCATGTCCACTTTGAGGGCATAGAAACGAAGATGGGTGCACTTGGCTGCCAGTGACATAGAAACACATGGAAGGCATGCTGTGAAAACTGCAGCATTTGTCTTCACTACTACCCTACTATGGCATGTTTCCGCTAAGGGTGGGAAAATACCTTAGCTTTGCTACAAGCGTCGGCATATAAATAGGGTACGCTTCTAAAATAACAGCGTAAACATGGCTATTATTGTTGCCGCTCACAATTTGTTGCGTGCCCACGAGTGCGGACAAAAGGAACCGAAAGGCGCCTTTTTTGTTGTTGTTGATTACAACCATTATAAAGCCTACAAATAATAAAGCCAAGACAAGTTTGGGTGT
Source organism: Dermacentor variabilis (assembly GCF_050947875.1). Classification (NCBI taxonomy): domain Eukaryota; kingdom Metazoa; phylum Arthropoda; class Arachnida; order Ixodida; family Ixodidae; genus Dermacentor; species Dermacentor variabilis. Next base: position 20,300,229 of record NW_027460280.1, read on the forward strand.
AGATTTTTTTTTTTCGTAGAATTGCAGAAAGTGACGAGAGGAATGAAACGGGGCATCTGCTTAAGAATCTGTTTGGTGCGTGCAGACCACTTGGTACGTCTTGAAGAGTCATTCACGTGGCCTTCGACAGATGGTAAGTGTGATCATCATTAGCTAGACTTGGCACACGATAAATCGCTGCGGCAAGTTCTGGGTGCAATCATTACATGGGAAAGAAAAAAAAATGGAATTTTGATGACAAATTTCAGGGTGCGATCATTGCACAAGTACGATCATTATGCAAGTAAATATGGTACTTGTGAATACTTTAACCAGATCCTCTGCTTTTCATTACGGCACAGCAGTAAATCCTAATAACATCTCTGACATTAAGCTATCTGTAATCAACTAAAGAAAAGGTAGTTGATCCTATGAATCTTTTAAAATAATTTTTTCGGGTCTCTTATAGAGACTAGGAAAGGGAAAGTTATGTCGTCTAGTATCGCACCTGCTGCTTATGCTAGTTGTTTACCTTTCTTGCAGGCTCCTTCACCTCTAATTTCACTATTCCAATGCAAAACATTCGAAAATTTTGTTTTCTTTTCATATTTGTGAATTTATTCATTCACCACCAATACAAGCGCATTGTGCCTGCCGAAATGGAAGCACGAGCATTGGAATAGATCGGGGAAGCAGATGACAGTGAACAGGTTATAAATAACGCCACTCTACCCGTATGTTCTTTCTCTAGCAACAAAACAGTTGAACAAGACCAGGCGTGCTAGGCAAGAGACATCTGTGCAGGTCTGGAGTTCAATAGGTCGTGATACGGAAGCATCGCATTAGGCCTACGGGCACTGGAATCGCCAAATGATTTCAGAAATTGGATGCGCACATAACTAACATTTCAGGCGAGTTTAGAGAAAATGAAATTTCATTTGAATAGTTACTGGCAATCAACGCGAGCGAGAGCGTAGTCACGATGAGAATTCACGCTGAAACGGAAGCCGTGGGTGCCACCATGTTTGACAACGCTATTTCTTAGTGTCTGTAAACATTACAAACATTTAACTAGCCAAATAATGCATGTTATCATAGCGCAGCATGTAGACCACAGAAACCAATAACATTCAGAGCATGCTAAGTGAGGACAATGCTATTAATTTAGGTAGGTAAAGCGTTTACGTTTGGTTGCAAACACTATTCTAAAACTGTCTATTAGTGCTGTCAGGCATGTCCACATTTCACGACAGTGCTCACTGATAGAAGTATCTTCAAAAGTGCAGTAACTACTTTTGAAACAAACAATACGTGTACGAACCAGAAAAATGCCGTTTGTAAAAGCTTTTCTATTGGGGCAGATCAGAAAACACAATTGGCAACACTTATGCACAGTTCAGTTCTAAGCACATGTGCATCGCAGATATCATGATTTGTATCTTGCGACCACACTTCTTAACAACAAGAACGCAACAACTCGCACATCGCGGACACCACAGCGGATCACAGCTGGTAAAACAGCTCACATGCAGTAGCGCATGAGGAATAACAGCAGTAAAAGGCAAGAAAAATTATCACTATTGATCGTGTCATCACTTTTGAAAGTTGTAAAGTACTGGCGTTCACCATTTTGTGGCAACAAACCACACACAGAGAACACATACAGGTCACATATGCTGGACGCTTTTTATTTCGCCATGCCCTGAACATGTATCATGCTTAGAATGCACGTGAATGTGTTGGGTTTCTTGTTTGCAAAGCACATGCAATGCACGGTCCAAAAAATCATGAAGTCAATGGCTTCAAACATTTCTTCCGACACTCTTGTAGACACAACACACTTCATGCCCTCCGTCTGGCAGGGTACACCGGCTTGTAGCCTTCGATGACTGTCTCAGTGGGTGTGGGATAACTCAAGTAAAGATCACAAGAACAAGAAAAATGTAATGTTTCCGACGCGGTTTTTGCTTAGGCCTTGCTTCCCCACTTCACTTCGAGCAAGTGACATATGAGATGAACCCTACCCACCTCGGAACAGCCAATGAGAGAGGAGCAGACATGCAGATGGAAAATTCGTGAACGTTTCTCAACACAACGTCCCAGCCATTCGCAAGGTGGAGCGGAGCACCAAGGCAGAGTGCGGAACAGAGGGCAAATTGAGTGAGTTTGGGCCATTAACCATTTAGGACGAGCCCTGCCCCTCCAAGCCCTTGCGTTCCCAAAAGTTCTAGGGCGAGTGTACCTCATCCTTGCAGTATTTGTTCTCCACTTGAGCGTTCTAGATGAGATGCTTGTCCGGGAAGCTGAATTTATGTTTCGTTTCTTCTAAGTATGTTTTATGTGGGGTGACTGGCATGTTCAAAATGGCGTCTGATGGAAGCAATGCCTGCATCGGTGGCCAGTCTTGGTGAAAAAAAAAAAAAAAAAAGCATTTCTTCATAGTCTACTTCATCCGATGATGATGGTTCAGACATCACGGTGTACACCGTTTCAGGAAGCGAAAACATGGCTATGATGATAGAGCTCAGCAGCTCCTCGGATGAAGAAAACAAAGAGGAAAGCTCAGACGATAACGCAAGTGCATGTCAATTGACTAACATTTACATGAACAGCGTTCTGCCCAAGCCTCCACTGTTTCATTGTTCTCTGTATTCTGTAAGCAGTTTATTATGGTAAAAGCCTTAAGGCTCCTTGCAATAGCTCATACCAGAAAAAAGCAGCGTCTATAAATGAGCAGTTCAAAAAATATCATCATCAAGTCAAGTGGTTTAAAAAAAATTCGGCAGAGATATTAAGACTGCTTACATGTGCGAATGCAAAAGCATTATAGTCCTTTTGGTGAAATGTTTTTTTTTTCTTTCTGTGCGTTCCTTGTCTGCCAAACTCTGGCCTGCATTTTAACTTTGCTTTGGGTAAGGCCAAATGAAAATGCGTCAAGCATCTCAACCTACTCGCTTGCCCGTGAGGAGTTTATAATTTGAAGGACCGCTCAGCAGTGTTCAATTGGACATTAATGCTTTTTATTTTATACATTTTATACACTCATGACGTGCCACCACTCCTACCCATTGGCTGTGTCACCACGTGCCCAACGATGCATACACTTGGGCACACATTTAGTCAGTCAGATGACTGTGGCGTGATGTGCCTAATGAAGCATTCACTAGGAACACATTGCTTGAGAACAAGTTAAGGACCGCGCAAAGAGCGATGGAACGAAGAATGCTAGGGATAACGTTGAGAGACTGAAAGAGGGCGGTTTGGGGATCAGAGAGCAAACGGGTATAGCCGATACTCTAATTGACATTACAGTGTAACCTCGTTAAACCGTAGTTGGCTGGAACTCGGAAAAAGTACGTACTGAACGGTAGTACTGCTTAACTGAAATAGCACGAGATGGCCCACTTACCTGTCAAAAACGGAACTCGGAGAGAGTGCGATAAAAGGGGAAAAAACATGCAGCATTTATTTACTATACGCGACAAACATGTTATTTTCGTTTGATGCTGCGGCGGCCTAGCAGCCACGACAGCGGTCTCAAACTTGCTGAAGCTGTGAGCCAGCTTTTCAGCAAGCACCAACTTCTCAGCAAACACTCGCTAGGTAGATTCCTCGTTCGTGTTGCATATACTCCATGCACAGGGGCGGTAGCGTTGCAGAAGTCGTGGGGCCCCTTTTCATTGCGGGGTAGGCTGATGTAACGTGCGGCTTCTGCCACTGTCAGGCCTGAATTGCCCGTGCTGTCGCTTTCCGTGTTGTCCTTATCACTGTCGCTTGGTGACACTTCGGCAACAACAGAGGCAACGATGGTGAAAAGTCGAACCTTGTAGCCGACATCTCTTCGCGGTCATAGCAGCGCTGCTGAGCAACTTTTTCGCCTTCTAAATGCCACACGCTATTGTAAACAATAGACCCATGTCACGTGCCAGTGCCGACTTTTCGTATCACGTTCGATAGCACGAACGATCTTTAATTTTTCTTCTATGCTGAGCACCAGGCTTCTTTTTTATCCGAGTTTTGGCAGGACGCGAGTTCTTGCTGGCACGATGCCACAACGCTTTCTGGCACAGCGCCGAGATGATGTTGATGTTGATGTGGCTTCACTGACCTCTAGGCCGTTGTGCTGACCTCTGGGGCATGTTGTTCTGCAGGGCCGCCCGATGGAGACAATGCACCATGTGTTTGCGCGACGAAAAGTGGAAACACCACGTGTTAACCGATACGTACGCAATAAGTTGGCACGGCTTATGCGGATACAAAACACATTATGTTCAATTGCTGCTGAGTCGGGGATTTGACTTTACTACTTTAGAACGAAACCACTGTTTAAGCGGGTACTGTTTAACGAGGTTTTACTGTACAAGAAAAAAAATAGAGCTGGGCAGGTCATGTAATGCACAGGTTAGATAACCGTTAGGCCATTAGGGTTACAGAATGGATGCCAAGAGAAGGGAAGTGCAGTCAAGGACGGCAGAAGATTAGGTGGGGCGATGAAATCAGAAAATTCGCGGGCGCTAGTTGGGATCGATTGGCATAGGACAAGGGTAATTGGAGATTGCAGGGAGAGGCCATCGTCCTGCAGTGAGCATAAAATAGGCTGATGATGATGATGATGATGATGATGATGATGATGATGATGATGATGCAAGTGGTGCCATATTTTGGTCAGCACAGCTTCAAGATGTTCACCAAAGGTAAACCAATATGTTTTGAATACAAACAATGGATTCTTTACTCCTTTTGAGATACTCCTTCCATGTAGTAAATAATAAAAGCACATAAATGCCTTTTAGTACGCACATCGTCCAGGATGCGTTCAAGTACGTCAATGTGCCTAATAACCACATTATTTTGATGGAGAAATCGTTTATATTGTATGCTCTACTGCAATAATGAAGCATGAAGGTTTCACGGTTACGAACTGCCAGAGATCCATCTGAAAAAATGCCCACTAAAGGACTCGAAGGAATTGGCCAAGAAAAGCAAGGGCACATTTGATTTCACCTTTGACAGTGACACCCTAGCCGTGAAGTGAACAATAACTGTGCATGCGTGGCTATGAGCTACGACGCTACTTACTCACACCCACAGGCTACAGGCCAAAGGAGCAAAAAGTGAGTGCCACTACAACAGCCAGAAGTCATTCAACAATACAATGAATCCGGGATATATCGAACTCAAAGCAGATGGCGAAATAGTTTGAAATATCGATGATTAAAAATTTAAAGCATGCATGTCTTTACCCTACCTGAATATGCCACACATCTCGGAGAGTTTTTAAGATCATGTTCCCTTTCTGCCAGCAGAAAGAACAAGCACGAAGCGCCAACAGGCACAGAGGAAAGCCCCGGGCACCGAGGAACGCCAGGAATCCAATTCTCAACGAAAGCCCAGTCAACGATATCTGCCATCCCTACCCAAGGATGATTTTAGGGTCATCATCAGATTACATCAAGTCCTGTCAGTGCGATCACTCACGAGCCCCCTCCTGGCGGCGGCGGTCATTGTGGCTTGCCAAAGGAAGATTCAGGGTGAGCAATTTATGCTACGCATAAAGCTGGGGTCAAATATCATTATTGTGTCGACCCCATTAGCAGGAGGTAGCAGAAATTGTGCACAGGCTTACAACGGCTGCAATTAATGGGTGTCGATACGCAGTGAACACGTACCGTATTTATTCGAATCTAGGCCGATAGTTTTTTTTCAAAGAATCATATTCGAAACTCTAGGGTCGGCTTAGATTCGAGGATTTTAAAAAACGCGCCGGTTTTTCATTGAAACTGACAAATATGGTGCATAGCTAGTGCCATCTAGAGAAGTCAGTATCGCAGCCGCTACTAGCCATGCCAGTAGCCAACCGTACACAAGCGAGGTCGCCATTTTGACCTGTGTCGTGTCAGCCGTATCGGTGTGCGGCGTGCTGTTATCGCAATGGCACCAAGCAGGAGATGCCACTACAGTGCCGCTTTCAAATGAAAAGTTGTGATATCCGCAGAGGCATCGTCAAACCTTCAGGGTGGGCGGGACTTCAGCGTTGACGAGAAAAACGCCCGTCGTTGGAGGGGACGACAGCAGCTTTTTGCATGCGCTGCAACGAGGATGGCATTTAGCGGACCAAAGAAAGGCCTTCACCACGAAGTGGAGACAGTTTTGGCCGACTTTGTTCGGACGCAGAGAGCAGCTGCCTTTCCAGTGAACACAGAAGTGCTCCAAGCAAAAGCTAGGGAACTTTCGAGGTAGCGAGGCCTAACGCCAAAGGATTTCAAAGCCAGCCGGGGCTGGCTTCAGAAATTCATGGAGCGCTTCGGCTTCAGCCTCCGACGTCGCACTTCAATCACCCATGAAGCTGCCAAGTGATTCGAAGAAAAGCTGATAGCTTTTCAGCGCTACGTGCTGCAAAAAAGAGAAGCGGCAGGCTACAACCTTGGGCAAATTGGCAATGCTGACCAGACGGCTGTGTATTTTGATATGCCAGTGGCGTACACCGTGAATGAAAAGGGTGCCAAGGAGGTGAAGGTGCATTCTGCGGGCTATGAGAAGCAGCGCGCAACTGTGATGCTGTGCTGCACAGCTGATGGACATAAACTCCCTCCTGATATGATATTTAAAAGGAAGACACTGCCTGCTTGAGAAACTTTCCCAAGAAATGTCATTGTGCGGGCAAATGAGAATGGGTGGACGACGGGTGTGATGGTGGAAGAGTGGGTTAAGATTGTGTGGCGACGACGTCCAGGAGCCCTTTTGACAAACGACACGCTCCTTGTCGTCGACTCTTACCGTGGCCACTTTACTGACAACGTGAAGGCTGCGCTCGCCCAAGCGAACACGGACCTCGCTGTCATACCGGGCGGCACGACGGGCCAGTTGCAGCCACTTGATGTCTGCATCAACAAACCTTTCAAGGATCGTCTGCGGAAATATTACATGGACTGGTTGACTGACGAAGACCACATGCTAATGGTAACGGGCCGCATCAAATGTGCATCGCTATCGCAGCTGGCGGGCTGGGTAGCTCCAGCGTGGGACGACATCCTAGTACTTTGATTGCGTGAGCCTTCAATAAGTGCAGCATATATAATGCGCTTGACGGTACTGAAGATAGTGCACTGTTTCAAAGTGACAGTGACAAGGAGCACAGCGACGACATTGAATGAGCTCTGCACGTTCAGATTCAATAAATGCTGTTTGCATTTTGTGAACGCTGTCCTCGCTTTTCTTGTTCAGCCTACATTCAAGGAAACTTTTTTTTTTTTTTTTTTTTGCTTCGGACTTTAGGGGGCTGGCTTAGAATCGGGGTCGGCCTAGATTTGAGTAAATACGATATGTTGCAACCGGAGACGAAACAGTGAAGGGAGTGATACACTGACTACCGCCACACACGTCGCCTGAAACCCTGAAAGCAAGCACAAGAATCCACACGCAAACCGTGGAGGAGATTCTGGCAAGAATGCTAGGGGACTCTAAAACAGCGGTTATAACCTTCTACAGAGCCTTCGTCAGGAGATACATGTATTATCAGGGGGGCGAGCTGCCATGTTATCCGTACAAGTATACGGTGCAGGTCTGCAAGATATGTCAGTGGGCGGGACATAGAACAAATGTCTGCCCACAATCAGGCCCAAGAGTCTGCAGAATGTGTGGCATCCAAGATCCAGTCGAAAGCCACAAATGCAGCCCGTACCGCACCACATGCGGTGAGGTGCATATTACCAGTAATTGAACGAGAGTTTGCCGCTGTCAAGCAACCCCAAACGCATACGAAAAAACAAACCCCTGCAGAGGCAATACCGAAAGCACAAGTGATCGATGAAATGGATATTGCATCAGAGCTGTCCAACATGACACAGATGACACAACAAACAGAAGACACCTCAAACATTGCTTAGGGGCCACACAGAAATGCAGGAGTACTAGCCTGGGGGTCCCCACTCGAGGATTGAAAGCTATCGAGACTGGATAGCAAAAGCACCAACAATGGCTAAACACCAAAGGATAAACAAGGAAAATCTCGAAGTATGGCAGGGGAACTGCCATACACAACAAAATAAATATTTGGCCTTATCTCAATACAGAGAATCGGCAGTAGCCCAGCTGGGTATCATATGTGTTGAAGAAATTGGCAATAAACAGAGAAACACAAAAGGGTAAGTACTTCAAATGCACCCAGATTATCTCCAAATGTCAACGCTATCTAAAAAGGATGCAGCACTAAATATACAAACAGCCCTCTCCAATGATGTTCAACACCAAATAGTCACCGTATGGCCACATAAACGAGGCAAATCAAAGACTATCATTCCTAACATACACAGCCCACTGAAAGAACGGGCCACGGATTTCACAGAAATCATCACAAGCACAAAGTTAATAGCAGGATTAAGAGACGAACCAATTTTGGGGAATTTCGATGCCCCCACACAGATCGGTGCTATACCGTAGACTTCCCCAAAAGATGAAACCTCTTGAGGGCAATCGAGAACGAGAACCTATAATTAATCACACTTTTCTGCCAGCCAACACAGCTAGGTAATAGCGTGGCCAGAGACAACCCCAGACCTCACCTTTACAAATGAACCCAAACACATTACATTGACAAACTTTGAAGAAAGTCGGCGAAGTGATCACTATATCACAGGCATATCCATCGAATGTCTGGACAGGCCGCCAATGGAAACTGACCTTGTAAACCTTTAATTGCCGAACTCTGTCGAGTGAGGTTAGCTGAACAGGACTCTTTGAAGAAATATCGGACATTGTTTGGGATATCATCGGCCTTAGTGAGATTAGAAGAACTGGTGAGGCCTATACATTCCCGAGTAACGCACATGTCCTCTGCTACAGAGGTCTCCCAGGTAAGAAGCAATACGGGGTAGGATTCCTAATCAATAAGGACATAGAAGGCAACATCGACGAATTCTACAGCATTAATAAGAGGGTAGCTGTAGTCATAATCAAACTAAATAAGACGTATAGATTATAGGTAGTACAAGCCTACGCTCCAACATATAGTCACGATGATGATGAAGTAGATAAGTTTTATGAAGATGTTGAATTAGCGATGAGAAAAGTGCAAACTCAGTATACTGTAGTAATGCGCAACTTCAATGCAAAAGTGGGGAAAAAGCAGGCTGGTGAACAAGCAATTGGCAACTACGGCGTCGATTCTAGGAACGCTAGAGGAGAGGTGCTGGTGGAATTCGCAGGAAGGAATAAGCTTCGAATAATGAACTTTTTCAGGAAGCGTAGCAACAGAAAATGGACCTGGAAAAGCCCTAATGATGAAACATGAAATTGACTTCATGCTTTCTGCTGATCCCAGCATAGTGCAGGATGTAGAAGTGATAGGTACGGTAAAGTGCAGTGATCATACGTTAGTGAGGGCTAGGATTCACCTCAATTTGAAGAGAGAAAGAGCAAAATTGGTCTAGAAGAAACAGGTCAACCTAGAGGCAGTAAGGGTAAAAGCATACAAATTCAGGCTGGTACTTGTAAACAAATATGCAGCCTTAGAACAGAGAGATGAAGATGGCACAGAGGTAATGAATGAAACCGTAACTAGGCTAGCTTCAGAGGCAGCAACTGAAGTGGGAGACAAGGCATCAAGGCAACCGGTAGGCAAGCTCTGCCTAGTAACTGCGGACCCAATAAAGAAACAACAAAGAGTGAAAGTGTCCAACTTCAAGAGATAAGACAGAATTCGCGGAACTGTCAAAACTGATCAACAAGGCAAAAATAAGTGATATTCGAAACTATAGCATGAGAAAGAAACTTGGCATAGGACAAACCAAGATGTAAGCACTGAAAGATAAGCAGGGTAATATCATTAGCAATCTCGAAGATATAGTAAAAACAGTGGAAGAATTTTATACTGACCTGTACAGTACCCAGAGGAATCAGGATACCTCAGTTAGAAACAGTAATGAACAGGATACAGAAACTCCTATAACTAGCGATGAGGTCAGAAGGGCCTTGCAAGACATGAAACAAGGAACAGTGGCAGGAGAAGATGCAATAACAGTCAATTTAATCAAAGATGGAGGAGACATAATGCTTGGAAAACTGGCGGCTTTTTATATGAAGTGTCCATCGACTCCAACGGTCCCAGAAAACTGGAAGAATGCAAACATTATGCTAATACACAAAAAGGGAATCGTTAAAGAATTGAAAAATTATAGGCCCATTAGCTTACTCCCAGTATTATATAAAATATTTACCAAAATAATCTCCAATAGAATAAGGGCCACACTGGACTCTAGACATCCAAGGGAACAAGCTGGCTTCAGGAAGGGATACCCTACAATGGATCCCATCCATGTCATTAATCAGGTTATGAAGAAATCCGCAGAGTACAATAAGCCTCTCTTTATGGCTTTCATAGATTACGAAAAGGCATTTGACTCAGTAGAGATACCAGCAGTCATAGAGGCATTACGTAATGAAGGAGTACAGAATGCTTATGTAAACACCTTGGAAAATATCTACAGAGGTTCTGCAGCTACTTCAATTCTACACAAGAAAAGCAGGAAGATACCTATAAAGAAAGGAGTCAGACAAGGAGACATAATCTCTCCAATGCTATTCACTGCGCGCTTGGAAGAAGTATTCAAGCTATTAAACTGGAAAGGTTTAGGAGTAAGGATTGACGGCGAATACCTCAGCAACCTTCGGTTTGCCGATGACATTGTTCTATTCAGCAACAATGTAGATGAATCAGAACAAATGATTGAGGACCTTAACAGAGAGAGTGTAAGACTGGGGTTGAAGATTAATATGCAGAAGACAAAGATAACGATGAATAGCCAGGCAACGGACCAAAGTTCAAAACCGCCAGTCAGCCTCTAGTCTGTGAAGGAGTACGTTTACCTAGGTCAATAATTCACAGGGAACTCTGATCACGAGAAGGAAATTCATAGAAGAATAAAAATGGGTTGGATCACATAAGACAGACATTGTCGGCTCCTGACTGGAAGCTTACCATTATCATTGAAAAGGAAGGTGTACGATCAATGCATTTTACCAGTGCTGACATATGGGGCAAAGGCTTGCAGACTGACAAAGAAGCTTGAGAACAAGTTAAGGACTGTGCAAAGAGCGATGGAACGAAGATTGCTAGGCATAACGTTAAGAAACATAAAGAGAGCGGTTTGGATCAGAGAGCAAACGGGTATAGCAGATATTCTAATAGACATTAAGAGAAAAAAATGGAGCTGGGCAGGTCATGTAGTGTGCCGGTTAGATAACCGTTGGACCATTAGGGTTACAGAATGGGTACCAAGAGAAGGGAAATGCAGTCAAGGACGGTAGAAGACAAGGTGGAGGGAGCGATTAAATTAGGAAATTCGCGGGCACTAGTAGGAATCGGTTGGCACAGGACAGGGGTAATTGGAGATCGCAGGGGGAGGGCCTTTGTCTTGCAGTGGACATAAAACAGGCTGATGGTTATGATGATCCATCGATTCACCAAAAATCGGAAGGATAACTGGGACAGCCACATTAACAGGCTGGACAGTGTACCGAGATGAACAAAAACGTGCGCACCAAATAGACAATGCCCTAGAATGGGCACAAACTCTGAGGCAGATGCACGGGAAAACTACATACACAATAAACACCACAGCAGAAAAGCCAGCCACTGACCCACATTTTCTAAACTTATGGGAAGCGAGATGTAGCCTAACTAGGAGGTGGAAGAAACAGATGCACAACAGGAAACTAAAAATCCGAATAGCAGAACTAACACAGCCGGCAAATGAGTATGAAAGACATTAGACAATAAGAATTGGCTTCAATCCTCTGACTTGCTACAAGGCACCTTCCACACCAAAAAAAAACATGGGCTATCTTGAGAAGCATAATGAACCTCACTTACTCCACAATGGTAGTGAACACCACCCTGCAACAAATGAGCAATAAGTTCGAGAGAACAGATGCGAAACTCAGAGCATCTCAAGAAGACTTATGTTGACACAGAACAGAAATCACACACGGATGCTGCGTCACAGATATACAGGAGCATCAAGAATGAGAGAAACTCCAACCCCATAATGGTGGCAGAGGTGTATGCAGCGGCATAGTCATTAGAAAAGGGCATCGCCCCAGGTGTCCTTTTCATCAGGTGGTCCTCAGGTGGCCCTAGAGTTGTCGAATCAAGAACACCATGATTCGCAGCTTAAATCTCGACACATTAACTAAACTAACCACATTCTTTAATGACACTGTATGGAACCCTGGTACAGTGCCAGAAGAATAGAAGGAAGCCAACATAATCCTCATGCCTGAACTATGAAAACCCCAAAACATCAAAAAATCGAGAACCTATATCCCTCACGTCGTGTATAGAGCAACTTTTCAAGAAGGTAGTCCAAACGTGGCTTAGTAGGCATATCAAAGATTCCGGATTCTTTCCTCATTCCATTTTCAGCTTTGTACGGTACATTTCAGCACGTCTCCCTACTTTTGAAAGAGAAGGCACTCAACCCACCAAATGGAGGCTAGGATAGTATAATCCTAGCACTAGACATTAAAAAAACTTTTGATACCATCTCCTGTCTGACTATCCTAGAGGGACTTGAGAAATCTGGATGTGGGAAAGTGAACGTACAATTACAGAAGATCTTTCCTATCGAACAGAACGGCAACAATAGGTATAGGACCAACGAGATCTGCAAACATTTTACTAACTAACAAAGGAACTCCACAAGGCTCCATCGTATCCCCACTCCTCTTAAATATAGGAATGCAGAAATTGGAACTAGGTCTCGGGGAGGACCAAGACCTGGGGCTCACCACACACGCAGATGACATCACGCTGTGAGCTCACAGACACTGATACGGAGAAAAACAGGACAAACTGCAAAAGGTGATTTAGAAAGTGGAACACTTTTTCCGAGAAGCAGGCATGAAATGTGCACCAGAAAAATTGGAATATATATATTAGTGAAAGCCAAATAGTCGAGAACTGAGCACCTGGGTATACGCTTCATATTGTACGGGAAGCCAATTAGACAGGTACAAGAACCAAGAAAAGTAGGCACGTGGATAAAAGACAATGGCAGGGTACCGCACATTCTGCCACATTAAAACAAAGCACGACGAATGTGGCCTGAATGAATCACAGAGTCAGAAAACAACGAACAGGCTTCAAAGAAGCGGAGATGGTCAGACTCGTTCAAGCACATTTTATAATCAGAGTGACATATAGCCTCCCCTTTTAAAAACTAAATAAGGCCGAAATGACCAAAGTGAACTCCATCATCAGCCTGGGGCGACCGAAAAGCATGAGCGCCAAGAGATTGGAGGCTCTTGGTATTTAAAAATATAAGTACTTCCGCCTTTCCCCAAGCCAATAACTACACAGGGCGTAGAAGGGCGCTTTGTAGCTACAGCGCACTATAATATAGAAGAGTGGATCTAATGGCTACACGGCGCAAGCTTTCGTGTAAAGCTGAAAACATTGATGGCACTACAATCAAACTATATATTACAGTGCTGACACTCATGATGATAGTGGGAAATGTTTTCAAATTATGCAGTCCAGTCAACGTGGTAATATCCTTTCTGGGTCACCATATGTCAGCGCAGACCCAGAAAGCGACAATCAACCCTGAGCTGGCATAACGTAAAATTATTCCTATCTGTTTTCATTCCAAATCTGCCATTAGCCCTTCGTGACAGATCAAAATGGCTCAGGCCTCACCCATAAGGCAACAAAAACAGACTGGAATAGTTTTACGTGACACCTGTCCCTGGGGAAAGAAACGCCCATTCGCTGAACCCGTTGCAGCGCATGCCTCCCTAATATCTAGTTTGCTCGCCGAGCCCTCAGCCTACTTTTTGTTGTTTATTTATTTATACAAAATGCCCTAAAGGCCATCACGGCTAAGGGTATTACATGGGGGGGTAAAGGCAATTGATGAAAAAATAGAATACACCACAAATTCATTGGAAAAAAAATTAAGCACATACCATGTCACATTAGGATATAAGTGCCAAATATACTATTAATTCCGACAAGCACAAAGAAAAACAAAAGAAGTAATAACATGAACAGAGCAGTAGAAAAAAAATTATACCAATTATACATCTTCCAAACAGCAGCATAACATGAAATGAAACAAGATCTAAAATAGCAGAAATACAAAGTAAAAAGAAACAGTTCAAACACGAGATAATAATATACGCATCATGTTAAGCAGTAGTTAAGGCACACAACAGATTGCAAAACTTATCGGGATCAGTGGCAGTAGCAACACATGGAGGCAGAGCATTCCAGTCAGTTATGGTGCGTTGTATGGAAGAATGTGCATAGTTAGGTGTACAACATGACAAGCGCTGAACTTTAAACAGATGGTTGCGTCGGTCAAAGATGGAAGAAGACAAACAAAAAGTCATTAAGAAGTGTTGAGTGATGATGCAGCTTATGAAAGAGTCATAAACGTGCAGCTTTTTGGCGGTGACATAGTTCTTGCACACCTGCGTGTTTCTTTAAAGCTGTGATGCTGGTATTACGTGAGTAATCTGAGTAAATAAAACGAGCTGCGCGGTTCTGAAATGATTCAATGTTATTTATTAAATATGCTTGATGAGGGTACCAAATACCAGAAGCATATTCAATTTTAGGTTTAATTAGTTTACAGAAGGTCCCTAATCGGAGGTGAGAAGGAGCATGCTTCAAGTTACGTTTTAGGAGACCTAATGACCGAATAGCGGAAGCAAGAATAAGGTTAATGTAGTGGGGTTCCATGTTAGGGAAGAATGAACGTGAAGACCCAGGTACTTATATCTAGTTACCAATGCAACTGTAGCATTATTTAAGGTATACAGTCGCCGACCATTTATTCGGACCTCACGGGGACTGCGAAAATCTCCGAATAAACAGGTGTCCGAAAAAGCAGATTACGAAAAAAAAAAAAAAGAAATCCTTTATTTCCACGCACTTATTCGGGCTCGGCAGTAGGCTTGAAGAAATCGTGAATGCGCCGTTGCACGCTGTTCTGTTTACGCGCAATCAGATAAGCCTGAATCTCGTAGAGAGTCGTACGGTCACTATAGGCAGCTGAAAGCACAGTCACTGCTTGTACACACTCCGCATGCGACGGCAGTGTAGCACATGGTGCATCATCTTCAGACTTGAAGTCGTCATCTGGCAGCGCAGCAGAAACCTGATGAATGATTTCGCCGTCGTCGAGTTCTGTGCATGTCAGTACAGCAGTATCAGAACCTGTGAAACTGCCAAATGAGAGAATGTCCGGAATCGCAAAGCAGCCACTGCGCAGGTCTCGGCAGAACATTTTCGGCGTCAGTAGGGAGCTCATCAGAAGGCGACAAATCCTAGGCCTCCCGGCACCCACTTGCCGGCATTCCCCAGCGCAGTCTGCGCGGGCGCTGTCGGCGCCATTAGACACTTGATGCGATGTTTCCATATGCCGCATTGCATCACCACAACCTCGACACAGCACACAAAGCAAACATCACCACGCCGTCACGTCGACATCAGTCGCACAAACGAAAAACGTGGCCTACTCGCAGTGTCGTGCACGAAGAAAGAAACAAATCAGCTGCTGGATTGTCTTGACATGGCTTACTAAGCTGAAACCGAAACTGCTGTAGCCACGAACCAGACAGTAACTATGATGATGAGCGGGGATCTGCAGTAGCGCCACTTCATGGAGAATCAAGGAGGCTCCGTTCAAAACAAAAACGGCATTCAGCAAGTCGAACCATGCACCAGTCAGAGTCGATGCATGGTGCTACCTCTCGATTGAATTGGCTCAAGGAGTGTCCGAAAAATCAGACGAGAGGTTGCAAGGTGTCTGAACTTTCGGCAGTTGTTTTACATTGTGGTCTATGGGGAGAATGGCGGTGCCGCGAACCAGACCGAATAATCGAGCATGTCCGAATTTTTGGAGTCCGAAAAATCAGTCGGTGACTGTACACGGTTTCGGTTCGAGACTGTCGTTTAGTAAAAGACAAATTTTGTTTTCGAAAGGTTAAGTTGCATGAGCCAGGCAGAGTGCCATGCTGTTAGTGAATTGAGGTCAGATTATAGGGCTAAGCAATCATCATTAGAATGAACTTTGCGGTAAATTATACAATCATCAGCGAAAAGTCTGATTTGGGAAGAAATGGAGTTAGGTAAATCGTTAATAAATATCAGAAAAAGCAAAGGGCCAAGCATGCTCCCTTGTGGGACGCCGCAATGTACTTGGCTGAAGAATGAATTATGGTTATTAACAGTGGTGAACTGATACCTGGAAGAGAGAAAGTCTTTAACCCATGCAATAACAAGAGGGTGAATATTTAGCAGTGTTAATTTGCTTAATAACCAGTTGTGAGGTACCCTATCGAAAGCTTTGGAAAAATCTAGAAATATAGAGTTGACTGAATACCAGCATCAACAAATAAAAGCAGATCATGAATGAATCCAGCAAGTTGCGTTCCGCACGAGTAGCCTTTATGGAAGCCATGTTGGTAGTTAAAGATGATGTTGTGTTCTTCTAAATAGTTTATTACTTGTGAATGAATCACGTGTTCAATGAGTTTACAAACAGGGCTAGTTAGTGAAATGGGTCAATAACTGAGTGGTGATGAACGATTGCCAGATTTGAATGTAAGTACAACCTTGGCCAACCGCCAGTCACGTGGAACTGAACCAGATAAAAGAGACGGCTTAAAAATAGCGGACAAGATGCGATGAATACCTCCAGATGAATTTTTGAGTATCTTGTTATTAAAACCAAGGTGATCAGACACTGATGAGTGTTTAAGTTTCTTTAGTAAAGATAAAATACCGTTCTCATTATAATTATTTTGGACATTAGGTATTAGAATAACCCATACTAATAGGAACTGCAGAGCCCTCTTCTAAGGTGAATGCATTATTGAGAATTCGGGCACATTGAGCAACAGGAACATTACCTCCTTATGCATTCGTTAAACTAACGGCAGGATTATTCAAAGGGTTTATTGTCTGCCAGAATTTACGCAGGTTGCTTGTTAACACTGATGGGAAGTCATGGGTGAAGAAATGGCGACAGGAACCTGATATCAGTTGATATCAGGTTCCTGATATCAGGAACAGGAATCTGATTGCCTGTTTTTATTGGCCTGCCTGTAAAGGCGCTTTTTTTACTGTTAAGGCAACGGAGATGCCTATTAAACAAAGGCACGGGTTCGTGCATGGTATAGTGATGCTGGGTATGCATCTATCAAGGAGAGCAGTAAGTTTGTCTCTGAACAGGTTCCAGTTCATCTCCACTGAATGTGTTGAGAAATCGTGTAGAAAGGTCTTAGCAAAAACTGTCTACTCAGTGTTGAATTCACCGAAGCACATGATTTGTTTATGGCGAGTGGATTTTTTTATGAGGTACGATGTTCACCTTTCCGGTGATTATAGAAGGATCGAAAGGCCTCCTAAGGGCTCAATATTGGAACAAAGGTAAGGGTTATTGGTTAAAATTTGGGGTTCTCACCAGTGCTTTTGAGACAAAGGAACAACAACACAGTAGTGCAGACAATCACAAGGGCATTTATTGCACCTTGCATAGATCGAAGCCTGCTAGTCGAGTTGCTATCCACAAAACATGCCGATGGGCGCGCGAAACATCTCGGAAGTCCAACTCAACACGACCGGATAACGTGCAAAAATGTTCGCCCCATGCTGGACACCAACGCCTGGTCGTTCGCGCGTACGGTCACGCGAGCGGTGGCTCGTTTGAACGAGGCCTTGCGAGACGGTTGTTGTGTCGGCAGCGGCAGGCAAGTGGGGGCCCCCGGCCAGCGAACGCGCGGCGAGCGCCGACGCAGAGAAGGAGACACGGAGCTAACTGCTCCTTATGAAAACCGGAACGAAGACTGAGCCGGCTAGCGGCTGTTTATTACTAAATAGGACTTCACACGCCAGATGACACCTCCTGATTGGTCTCAGCTCGTCACATGACAGAAGGGGGGTGCGCCATCTAGCTAAACTACTACAAAACATAAATGTACGATAACACAGAGATCTGGCAGGGGGTGACGCTATACTACATCATCCCCCCCTGGAAACAAGGAAGCATATAGTGAAACGCGCACACAAGACGTGCACTTAAGTCCAAGGACAAATTCAGTTCGTTCCCCCCCATGTTCACACACACGCGCACCACATGCACACATGGCACGCACTTAAGTCCACAATGAATTCAGTCTGTCCCCACCCAAGTTCACATACACGCGCACCAGTCTTGGGCACCAAAACACAGGCAGTCAGTCAAAACAAAATCCGACAAGGAACACGGCACAAGACTCACTGCACCGCAACAAGGAACACATTTTATACCTGTGTTAATGAAACATGCGAATTGCCTGAGACGGCAATACGCTCTACATTCAAGAAACAATCATCGAGCCACGAAGGCCGTTTTCTGTCACGATGAGGACGCGTGCGTACCTCAGAAGAACTTTGGGGGTTGCGACGCGTACCGGTCGATTTTAAAGACCCAGTCGTCCCACTACTATTTCCCTCCCCCTGGTTGGAAAATTGAATGTGGTTGTCGCTCAAAGCTGGAGAGGGTTGCCCAGGAAGCTCCTCTCGACGTCCCAACAAGTCCTGGGATGCTACCGATTCCCCCACGGAATCAGAAACGATTGCCGACTGTGTAGACTCGGAAGTGATAGTCAGACGCACTACTTAGCTGATGCTTATAACTATGAGAAGACGCTGTCACAACAGACGAGTCATCGGAATGACTATCCAGATTTGAATATGAGTACAAAAAGTCTCTATCACTTGTACACAATGTACTACCTGCTGGATCCTTCATCACTAGGGTTAACTTAGACACATGCCACGTCTTCCCGTCACTGAGTACAAAAATAGATGGTCCTATCTGGGCTTTAACTGTACGAGGTTTACTGTACTTAAAAAATCCTTTCCTGTTAAATCTAATTCGAACGGTGTCTCCCACCTTGACACGAGTTGCCTGAGCACCTCTACGTTGGTGTACACACTGCTTAGTTTGCCACTGTTTCTGCAAGACCCTTTCTTGAACTTGAGGCTCAAGACTGTCCTGTTCCCGTAGATCTACACAGAGCCGCATGGTTCCATCCTTCTTGCGCACCACCACGAGTGGAGACACCCACTCAGAAGGCTCGACGCGCTCAATGACGTCGCAATTCATTTGTGCCCTGGTCACGGAGAGCCAGGGGTAGTCGGCGCAACTTTGAAGATACTGGTTTCGCATCTTGCTGCCGATGAATTCGGTGCACAAAGTTGTTGACAAGACCCAACTCGTCACTGAAGTGGTGATCAAAACCCGGAGGCACACCTGTGGAGCTCTGTACTGAAGGAAGCGATGGTAGACGACATGCCAGCGACGTACCGCCAATCTGTATGCCCAAGCGTTGGATGGCGTCTAAACCCAGCAGTGATGTTCCTGTAGTCGTTACGTGGAACGTGACGGAGCATGACCTTTGGAAAAACTGGACAGTGGCTTGAAATAGGCCTTCAATGTCGATGCGTTGCCTGGAGAAACTTCTCAAGTCCACTGTTGTTTGTGACAGCCTGTGCTGTCGACCAAAGTGATTTCTAAAATCTTCGGCCATCATGAATGACACAGACGCTCCCGTATCCACCAGCAGTCACATGGAGACGCCGTTAACTACGACCGGAACTTCCAAATCTTTTTTAGTTTCAAAAGCACTTACAGTCAAGACAGACGCGGACGGCTGCCCTGCGGAAGTTGACGAAGACAGCGTCTCTGCGGAAGAGACGTGTTGCACCGCTGTTTGGGTCTTTCGACATACCGAAGCGAAATGGCCCAACGTGTGGCAGGCGTTGCATCGGCGATTTCTTGCTGGACAATTCCTGTAAGACGCGATATGGTTCCTGCTGCCACACTGATCGCATGCACCACGGTTCCCGGAGGAGCCATGTGCAAAATGTCGGCCCTCTTGGCGGCCTCTCTGAAGAACTCGGCCCTCTTGGCGGCCTCTCGGAAGAAGTCGGCCCTCTTGGCGGCCTCTCGGAAGAAGTAGGCCATCTTGGCGGCTTCTCCGAAGAAGTCGGTCATCTTGGCGGCTTCTCGGAAGAAGTCGGTCGTCTTGGCGGCTTCTCGGACTAAGTCGGCCATCTTGGCAGCTTCCCGGAAGAAGTCTGTCATCTTGGCTCGTCGACGGAACGCCAAGTTGAAATGCCTCAATTCTTTGTACATTTTCGGAGCCGAACGCGCGGTTCGCTCGATGCAAGGCTTCTAAAGAGCGTCCAATTTCTTCTGCTTTGTCCAGGCACAGGGTTTCGCCATGAGCTAATAACTTTTCGCGAGCGCTGACGTTCGCTACCCCATGTATTATTTGGTCTCGGACGCGCTCATTGTAGGTTGTGCCGAAGTTGCACTGTACCGCCTTCTCCTTCAATGCGGTCACGAATTCCAGGAATCCTTCTCCCTCGAACTGCCGTCGACTGGTGAATTCGTGCCTCTCCGCCAGAACATTTCTTGACGCGGCGAACAGCCGGTCAAGCCGCTGCAAGAGTTTGTGGAACTCTGACGCTGGCGGGACCGCATCACTTGACGTTGACGCTGCTCCGGTCGACTGCCTTGCTGCTTCGCTTGACGGCGACGCTGCGCCGGGCGACTGCCTTGCTGCTTCCTGCTCCTCGTCTGCAAAGTACTTCCATTGTCCCTCACGCCCGAGAGCGCTGACGAGCGCGGACGCTCATCGCGGGTCCGTCCAGTCGCCACCGCCGGCCGCTTCAAGGTGGGCCTGAAAAAATTTTTTCCATCGATGCCATGGAATTAACGGTGGCCCGGGCACTTCAAGAAAAACGGGAAGGTTCGCCGTAAAAGACGCCATCCCAGGTAGTGTGCAGGAGACAGTACAGGAGACAAGCCGGAGCTCGCAGCAGGAATGGGGCAAGGAAGAACAAAGGGTTCGAGAAGGCCCAGGCTCGGAAACCTCGCGACGCCAAGTGCGTCGGCGGCGTTTGCTTGCCGTGCAGACGCAGGAAGGGACGCTTCACTTACGAAGCTCGTTGGTTTCCCGGGGCTTCGGTCGGAACCCCAGCGGGAATCCCATCCTCGTCACCATAAGATGTTGTGTCGGCAGCGGCGGGCAAGTGGGGGCCCGTGCCCAGCGAACGCGCGGTGAGCGCCGACGCAGTGAGGGAGACGCGGAGCTAACTGCTCCTGATGAAGACCGGAACGAAGACTGAGCCGGCTAGCGGCTGTTTATTACTAAATAGGACTTCACACGCCAGATGACACCTCCTGATTGGTCCCAGCTCGTCACATGACAGAAGGGGGGTGCGCCATCTAGCTAAACTACTACAAAACATAAATGTATGATAACACAGAGATCAGGCAGGGGGCGACACTGTATTACAACGGTCTTGCAGAAGAAACCCGAGCCAAAGAGAAAGAGCCTTCTCCTTTTTGCGCCCAAGTAACTCTGCTGTTAAGTGGTGTTAGCAGAGCCACACTCGCACCATCTCTCGCAAAGCGTTTCAACCCCACCAACTGCCCCTGGCACCAAGCCACGCGGCGAAGCCGGATTACAGGAGATGGGAGTTATGTGGGAAAACAACATATCAGGGGACGCGTGAGAGTCGCGCATCCCCACAAGGATAAGATCAAGAATATTGGCAGAAGTTGCGGAACGAAGTGTAGGTTCGGAAATAAGTTGCTGCAATGAGAAATCGAGGCAACACTGGAGGAAAGCCTGAGCTTCAAGATCATTAGCAGAAGGAGTTAAAGAGGACCAATTAATTGTTGGGAAATTAAAATCACCAAGTATTAGTAAGCTTGAATTCGGAAACCGGACAGTAAGTTCGCCTAACATTCTACAGAATTCACTTGAGAATAAGGTGTTCACAGGGTGTCTACCAAGTTGACATTTCCAAATTCCCTGAGTTTTCCAGGCTTTCCCTGAGTGCATATGCAAAATTCCCTGAGTGACGCAGAACTATGTTTTATGTCAAGACAGGCGAAACCATGTCGCCCGATGCTGTCACTCTCTAGTAAACATGTGACCAAAAAAAAAAAAAAAAACCCAACTTGATCCAGTTTAACACTAAGGAGTAATGTTTATATTATTCAAAAAGAAAATAGAAGGAAAGGTTTAGTAAAATGCACAGGAAATAAAATGTCTTAAAAAAAATTGCAAATAGAGTCGGACATTCTCAAATACAAATAAAAAGGAGATGCATAAAGCAAATATTTTCGAATATGAGCTATTTCTATCAACTATTTAGATAAAATATAAAATATAAAGATAAAATAAGATAAAAGAAAAGATAAAATATACATGGCCAACATGTCGCAAAGGGTGCGGCTGAAACATTCTGTCATCCCATTAGTTTGAGGATGATATGCCGTGGTAGTTCGATGAATGATGCGACACTCCTTAAGCAATGCTGAAATGACGTCGGAGAGGAATGCGCAACCGCGGTCCCTCAGTAATTCTCGAGGTGCTCTATGGCGTAAAATCAGGTGTTGAAGGACAAAACTGGCGATGTCTTTTGCTGTGGAAGATGCAAGGGCTGAAGTTTCAGCGTACCACATGAGATGGTCGATAGCAACAATAACCCAGCAGTTGCCGCTTAG
Organism: Dermacentor variabilis; assembly: GCF_050947875.1. Lineage (NCBI taxonomy): Eukaryota > Metazoa > Arthropoda > Arachnida > Ixodida > Ixodidae > Dermacentor > Dermacentor variabilis. The sequence continues at coordinate 20,322,785 of NW_027460280.1, forward strand.
AGTGTTGGGAAGCGGACTGTATAGGTCAATGCCGACGTGGTCGAACGCGCGCGCGGGGCATGGTAAGGGTTGCAAGGGGCCGGAGGCATGTTGAGTTGGCGTCTTGCGTCGTTGGCATATGAGGCATGACCGGACATACTGGCAAACGAAACGGTACATACCGCGCCAGTAGTACCGAAACTGGAGGCGAGAGTATGTCTTTAATACACCGGCGTGGCCGCATTGTGGGTCGTCGTGGAACCTGGCGCAGATGTCGGAGCGGAAAGAGAGAGAGTAAAACATTTTTATTAATAATATTTGAATGGCGTGAGCAGTGTAGGAGGAACCCTCAGTCCAGGGTCCCTAAGATGATTCCGGCGATGTTTCGAGCCCGTTGTATCACTGCTCGGAGGACCTCTGAAGGTCTGCCGCGGAGGGCATTGTCCCACAGCTCTTTGTTGCGTAGGGGGTAAAGGAGAGTTGGCAAGGGAGGAAAGAGGTTTGCAGTGCACTCAATTGTGACATGGAAGATTGCGGGCGAGCTGCCACAGCCAGGGCAACGATCTGCATAACAGTGTGGGTAGAATTTATTGAGAGAGACAAGATTAGGAAAAGTTGCAGTTTGTAACTGGCGTAATGCCACTGCTTCCTCCCGCGAGAAGGACGGCGGAGGTGCGGTGTGGGTGCGACGAATGCGTGTATAATGACGGAGTATGTCTTTGTAACGGAGCAAAGGATCCCCCCACTCTGAACTAGTCGCCTCACCACGCCGAGTCGCCCGGAGGGAAATTTCTCGGGCAACCGCAAGTGCGCGTTCGTTACCCGGCAGCGAGGTATGACCAGGGGTCCAGAGTAAGTGGATGTGGGGAGGTGTGGTTGGTGTATTTTGCGGGATCTGTTTGAGAATTTGGTGCACCGCTCTCGGGATGCCATGTCCTGATAGGAACGCCCGGCCTGCCTGTTGCGAGTCCGTCAATATATACAATTCCTCAGGAACACGGATGGCGCATCGAATTGCAAGAGCAACACCGAGAATTTCTCCGTAAGCGGCATTTGTTCCACGCAATGCAGCAGAGTCTCTCAGGGATTCGGTGCCATCCAAAACTACCGAGGTATAGCCCTCTTGAGTGCGTGATCTTGAGTGTATCGTACACGGGCTTTGCGCCGCCCTTTGTCATGCTCGGGGTGCATATTACGTGGCAATGGATGAATACTTAGTGCTTGGCGTATCGCTGACGACAAGATCGTTGGACGGGTTTCAGACTCAAGGGGTGGGACAGAGTATCCTAGCCGTGTGAGAAGATGGCGGCCAGTAGGAGTGAGTAGGAGGCGCTGGCGATGGCTGACTCAATGTGCCTCTAGCAGCTCGCCTAGTGTGTTATGTGTCCCTAAGTTAAGGAGACGGTGTGTGGAAGTATAGTTCGGGAGGCCATGGGCCAGCTTCGTTGCATTGCAAATCATTGCGTCTATGCGAAGTTGTTGCGCTTGGGTCAACCGCTGAAATGGGAGATGGTATGTAAGGCGGCTGATCACGCATGCCTCCACCAAGCGCAGCAGGTCCTTTTCTCGAAGGCTCAAGCGCCTGTTGGAGACCCTCCGGATCATGGCCAGAATTTGCTCAATCTGTCTGGACAGAAGGGAAACAGTAGTTTGACCTGCCATCTGCTTGGACGTGTAGGCCGAGGATACGAGCACAATTAACCTGTGGTATTGGCGTGCCATCCACGTGCACAGTGATAGGGGGAGTAGAGGAACGGCTCCGGGGGCGAATGATTATGAGCTCCGACTTTTCCGGAGCACATCTTAAGCCGCATTTTCTCGCGTACTCGGAAACTGTATAGACTGCTTGCTGTAGTCTGTCCTGGATGGCTCCGTCAGAATCTCGTGTCGACGAGATAGTAATGTTGTCCGCATAAATAGCGTGGGCGACATCAGGGATCTGGTCGAGTAGCCGGGGGAGCCCTGCGAGCGCGATATTGAATAGAGTAGGGGAAAGAACTGAGCCCTGGGGTGTCCAACGTCCTACAAGGCGAATCGTACCGGATCGATGCGGTCCCATGCCTACGGTGCCTGTGCGAACTCGAAGAAATGCGCGGATATAGTTGTACATACGAATTCCACAGTGTGAATGTACAACGTTGCGAAGGATGAGGTCATGTTTAACATTATCGAATGCCCCTTTTAGGTCTAAGGCGATGAGTGCTCTCGTTTGGGCAGACGACGGAGGTCCTACGACTTCCTCCCGCAATTGTAAAAGCAGATCTTTGGCAGACAGATGAGCCCGATATCCGAATTGAGAGTTAGAAAAGAATTATTTTTCTTCGAGGAAGGGCTGCAGACGCCGCAAGAGTACATGCTCCATGTTCTTACCAATGCAGGATGTTAGGGAGATGGGTCGTAAGTTTTCAACCTTAACAGACTTGCCCGGTTTGGGGATCAGTGTGATGTCGGCTTGTCACCATGCTTGGGGAATCATGCCCTTGCGCCAGCAATCATTGAAGATATGGGTGAGGTGGTTAATATCCGCGTCACTGAGGTTACGGAGGGTGGTGAATCGGATGTGGTCGGCTCCCGGTGCCGTGTTGCGGCGTAGGTCTTGTAGGACCACCTGCAGCTCGTCAGATGTGATGTCTGCATCGAGCAATTCGTTCGGAGGTGTCGGGGTATAACAAGCAACCACTTGCGGCCGCTCGAATTGTAGTTGCGGTGGTACAGCAAGTTATCCCGAATGATGAAGTGCGCGGCTTGATGACAGAGCGTCCGAGAGATCGGCGCTGGCGACTGTCTAGACAAGAAGGCAATAAGCGAAGAGATCCACGAGTCCTCGCGCTGTTCTGATGGCATGTCGGAAATATTGAAGGCGAAGTCACCACAGGTGGAAATAGACGAGTGGAACGGACCAGAGGGCAGGGGGTGACCGGGATAGAGCGTCTGCGTCTGAATGCTTTCGGCCTGAGCGATAAACAACGTGGATGTCGTGCCCTTGCAGGCGCAATGCCCAACGGGCGAGCTGACCAGTTGGATCTTTTAGTGAAGATAACAAGCATAGGGCATGATGGTCGGTCACAATGTCAAATGGACGCCCGTACACATAAGGACGAAATTTTTCGATAGCCCAAATGATGGCCAGACATTCCTTCTCAGTAACCGAGTAGTTCGCCTCGGCTTTGGTAAGGGTGCGGCTGGCATATGTGACGACGTACTCTTCGAAGCCATCCTTGCGTTGTGCGAGAACAGCGCTGAGCCCGACACCACTAGCGTCCGTATGGATCTCAGTTGGAGCAGAGGGATCGAAGTGTCTCAGTACTGGAGCAGAGGTGAGAAGACGTTGCAGTTTTTGGAATGCGTCATCGCACGCCGGGGTCCAGGCTGACAGGTCAGAACTTCCGGTGAGAAGTTGCGTCAAGGGGGCAATGATACAGGCAAAGTTACGGACGAAGCGTTGGACATATGAGCAAAGGCCGATGAAGCTGCGAAGCTCTTTCATGGCGGTTGATTTAGGAAACTCGGATACGGCGGTAAGTTTTGTGGGGTCCGGGAGGATACTGTCTTTTGAAACTACATGGCCAGGAATAGTAAGCCTGCGAGCGCCGAAGTGGCATTTCTTCATATTTAGTTGCAGGCCTGCAGTGGAGAGGCACGCGAGAACTTGCTCAAGGCGGCTGAGGTGTGACGCAAAGTTGGTGGGAAAAACAACAATGTCATCTAAATACCAGAGGCACGTTTTCCACTTCAGCCCTCGAAGAGCGGTGTCCGTCATTCGCTCGAAAGTGGCAGGCGCGTTGCAGAGGCCGAACGGCATGATGGTAAATTCATATAGCCCATCAGGTGTTACAAAGGCTGTCTTTTGGCGATCGGCCTCTGCCATCGGCACTTGCCAGTACCCGGAGCGCAGATCCAGTGAGGAAAAGAATTTTGCTCCCTGCAGACTGTCCAAGGCATCATCGATGCGCGGCAAAGGATAGACATCTTTGCGCATTATTCTGTTAAGGCGGCGATAGTCGACACAGAACCGAATGGAGCCAATTTTTTTTTAACGAGGACAACCGGAGATGCCCAGAGACTGTTAGAGGGCTGGATGATGCCACGCTCCAGCATGTCGTCATCATGCTCGTCGATGATACGGCGTTCAGCAGCCGACACACGATACGGATGCTGGCACAATGGTGTTTGTTGACCGGTGTCAATTTGGTGAACGACTGTGGACGCTCGGCCCAAGGATGGTTGGTCAATGTCAAATGAGGCACGAAAACGTTGTAGGAGTTTTATTATTTCTGTGTGCTGCGCAGGTGTGAGTTCTGCGTCGACGGCACGAGCAAAGACGTCTACAGGGGCATCGGTGGCGGCGAGAGGAGTGACAGCACAAATCGGAAGTGATGGCGTATCAACAAACATGGTGGCTGGGAGAACGCGATTGAAAGGTTCAGAGGTACCCAGGTGCTCGCCGCAGGGTAGGGATGATGGGCAGGCGGACGGATTGCACACGTAAAGGGCAGCAGAGCCTTCGCAAAAAGTGACGACAGCAAACGGAAGCAGAAAGCTCCGGCGGCGCGCACAAGTGGCCAACGGCGTAAACAGAACAGATGAGTTCGCAGCAGAGTTACATGACACAGGGACCAGAGCGGGGGGAGAAAGGTGCGATATTGATGTCAGAGGCAGCAACAACGTTAGGAGCATAATCGTCGTCAGGGTCAAAGCACGTTACGGATAACATAAGTTCGGCACGACCGCAGTCGATAAGGGCTTGATTGACAGATAGGAAATCCCATCCAAGGATAACGTCGTGCGAGGAACGAGATAGGACGACAAATTCGATAACATACCTAACGCTTTGAATGACGACCCGGTCTGTGCACGACGCTGAAGGCTGAATGCGATGCGAAGTTGCCGTACGCAGAGAAAGAGGGGTAAGGGGAATGGTCACTGTTCAAATTGTGGCAAAGCTTCTCATTAATAATAGAAACGGCGGCTCCGGTGTCGATAAGTGCGTGTACGGTGACGTCATCTATGGACAGTTCAATTTCGTTCACCGAAGCAGAATGAGGCCTTGAAATGTTCAACGGGAACGCAGTTCTTGCCTCTGGAACTGCGACTGTTAGTTTTCCTCTCGGGCTGGGCTGGGTCGGCGAACCATCGGGGAAACGGATCGGCGACATGGGGAAGGCGACCGGTGTGAATCAAAGGGGCGGCGACTGTAGGACGAGTCCGGAGGCAGGTTAGACGGGTCCTGACGCGGAAGTCGAGCAGGCCTGTAGGTTGAGGCACCCCCATTGTCATGTAAACTGCGGCTGCGATGGCGGCAGAATTGTGCTACGTGGCCCAGGAAATGGCAGTAATAGCATATTGGCCGGTTATCAGGTGTATGCGATGGGTTGATGACAGGGGCTCCAGCGGCCAAGTAAGGGGTGGCAATCAGACGGGAAGGTGGCGGCGGCACATGGAAGGTGCCGGTGGCCCAGTTAGGCATCAGGAGCTGGAGGAGCGTAAGGCCGGGCGACGTCAGCGTAGGTTAGCGGTCCAGCTGCAGGCAGCGGAGGAGGGGCAGATGGTAGCACAGCGGCAACTTGCGTCTGAATGACATGACGACGCGAAGCAGCCAAGGTCGTCGATGGCTCGGGTGCACTATTCGCCAGAGAGAGTTGGCGTGCGACTTCCTGACGGATGAACTGCTTTATCTCTGGCATTAAAACAGAGATGTCGGCAGCGTCGCAGCCGAAATCCAACGGAGATAGATATGCGGAGTCCTGCTGAGCAGCGCATGTTGATGCACGCTGCTTGCGCAGCTCGTCGTACTGCTGACAAAGCTGTACGACCTCGGCAATCATGCAGGGACTCTTCGCGATGAGCATCTAGAAGGCATGGTCATCGATGCCTTTCATGATGTACTTGATCTTGTCTGCTTCGTCCATAGATGAGTTGATGCGCTTGCAGAGCGAGAGCACATTTTCAATATAACTGGTGAAGGTCTTGTCTTGGCATTGAGCTTGGCCACGCAAGCGCTGCTCAGCGCAAAGCTGGCGAATTGCGGGACGGCCAAAGACCTCTGCCAAAGTTGTCGTGAAAGGTGGTAAAATCGGCTTCCATGATTGCGGAACCATAGGTTTGGCACGTCAGTCAAGTAAAATATGACATTTGTGAGCTTGGCGCGGTTGTCCCACTTGTTATAGACGCTTACACGGTCATATTCGATGAGCCAGTCTTCCACGTCGTGGTCATCTGTGCCACTAAATATAGCCAGATCGTGCTGCCAGATGAAGCCAGAGCAAACGATGGCCAGGGACACGGGAGCAGCAGCCTGGGACGGTCCCGGTTCATCCATTGAAATAGCTGGTGGTAGCGTCCGACTGCGGAGTTCCAGGATGTCGAAGAGAAAGCCAGCACCTCTACCGAATACAATGGGGGTGTTTGCCTAGCAGCACTAGTTCTAGGTTGTAGCGCTAGGCTTAAACAGGTCGGTACTATGGCAAAATGGAGAAGCCAGCGATTCTCGTCGTCTTCTCTTTCACAAGCACTATGCCCACTGCCCAGTGCCTTCAGTACAGTGTGTATAATTAAGGAACACATACTGTGTCCCGTGGCAATAGCCCCTTCACACGCTTGTTTTGCTTCACCACAATACTTTTTTGCTTACTCTTCAGAAAGTACATTTCTATACAGAAGCGAAGCTGACTTTGCGGAACCGGCCTTATGCAACGCACCGTTTTTTCTGAACTTCCAAGCCAATCGTGAGGACCACAAATGTGGAGTCGGTGCCATTGCTGACAGCGGCGAATTCTTTCAATGAAAAGCACTGCACCCAACAGCAAGAAGCTTAATAGCAAACGTCGAAGCAGCTAGGCATAGCGTTGTCGCAGTGGTGGCTATGGCTGCCAGCGGATCTGCGTGCAAGAGCACTGGTTCGAGGCGGCGAGGTAATCAAAACGGCAGTGTTGGTGGCTTTGATTAATGCCGTTTCGAAGCAGTGGTCGCGGCAAAAACTCTGGAGAATCGGACGGCGTGGGTTCTTGCGTCCGAAATTTCAGATGTTCTCATACATTAACTCAATGGAGTGCGTGGTGGTACCGCGAAGCCGTCCGAAAAGTCGGTCGTTCACTGTACACTGGCAACTCCTCCAGCCGACTACAGGGCGCCAAAGATGATTCGTTACGATTCCTGTATGTTACTCGAGCCAGCATTACTGCGACTTTCATTTCCTTTCAATAAATTTACAGTTCTTTTCCCTGATAGAAGCACAAATTCCCTGAGTTTTCCCTGAGTTTTTCCAGACAACTCAATATGCTTGAGAATTCCCGGTTTTCCTGGTTGGTAGACAACCTGTGTTCATGTCATGAGGGTGATCAATTGCACCAACAATGAGATCTGTAGCACCCCATTTCAAATAAACCCACAATGACTCGAGGTACGACGTGACTTCAATACACACCAGCAGTAATTACTTCAGAAGTACACCCCCACCCCTACAGCCCATGCAGTCAGCACAAAATATGCTAAACTCGGAGTCGCAGAAGAAAACAATATTGTCAGGAATCATGTCATTTAACCAAGTTTCAGTAAGCGTGATGACAGATGAAGAGCACGAATCAATCAGTGAAGAAAGAGCCATGTTTATAGGAAGAATGCTTTTTGTGTTAGTGTACAGAAAGGTAGTATTAAAGTCAGCATAGAGCTGTGTGTGGGTCTGCAAGGGTGGTTTGCTTGTCAATTAACAAGGGCTGGAAGGTGTGCATCACTCGTCGGACACAGGTACGGCACGACTGGCTACAGCATCTCAGAAACAGGACACACCATTGATAAGCAACTTACCAAAAATCAAGCTCACTTTGTCACCTTCTTTTTTTACTGATTTTGCATACTTTAGCAGTTATGCACCTCAGCTAGAGAGCGCCGCGCCGCTCGGCGCACTCAACAGTATTCCAGTACACTCTAAATACAGCCGCCGTGGCCATTTCGACAGCAGCGACGACATCTGGGAGCAGCCGTACAGGCGCCGGCCACTTGCCGGAAGCACTGGAAAGTCCAGTGTTACAATTCTCGAACACAGCTCTTAGCCATATGTTCCTATGGCGAGCGTTGGCAGCGTCCCTCGTAACCGAGCGAAGGCGGAGTGCAGATGAAAGACGCCGATAACGAAGAGAGTGCAAGGAGGAACGCAGAGAAGGAGAGTATGACAAAACCATGAGAATAAGAGCGCAGTGCCTTGACTTTCAGTGCCTTGAGCGAGTTGACTTTCGTGCTGTCTCTCACTTCAACGTGAACTAAACGTCGAAAGTACAGAGCGTACGAAGCTACCAGGATTGGGCGCACTCTGTATACATTGCTTTCAAGATACGATTGCCTGTGCGGCCGTGCCGTAAACAGCTGCCGCCTGAGTAGAGCCTGTGGCCATATTTCATGGCCACAGGCTCAAATCCTGTAGACGTCATGACTAAATAGGGTACAAAACCCTCAGTAGCTCACTCGCCTTTTACTTACTTGAGAGACACATTCATGACTGCCATCATGTTCCCATAACAATCTAGTGCTTACAACAGCAGCAGGCAGCAAGCTCTCCTTTAAGAGATATAAAATACTACTCACTTTGTCTTCTTTGCTGGTGGTTCTCCATCCTTATTAGATGCATCTGCAAAAAAGTGGAAGGAGGATGTACGTCTCCGTTTATTCTTCAATATGTTCAATGTTAATTGAAATTAAATGCCCCCAGTAAGTGTTGTCATTAACATCAACAATGCCCAACAATCTACAGCATAGTTTTCGACACTTTTCACATTGAAACACATCGGCAATAAGGATTTGTTTCAGACACCAAAAGTGCACAACCAATGTTGGGTAAAGTCATAAAAGCAAGCACCACCCCCCTCTTCAACATGACTGCAATAGAGAGACAGAAAGTTAAATCTGCATCATGTGGAGGAAAGAGCAAATGATACTGTAAGGGGCAAAAAATGATACTGCATTACTTGTATCCTTTATGCAAAACCTGTTCAATAGCACTCGAGTGAGTGAGTTAGAACTTTATTTAGGGCCTTAGGGGAAATCAATCTGGCGGCTCCGCCCAGGTCGGGGCCGGTAGACAGAGTCCTTCGGCAACGGCCCGGGCCCTCTGGACAGCCTTGAGCTGAGCGATGAGCTCTGTGCTTCTGAGCGCTGAGTCCCAGGAAGACTGGTCGGGAAAGTCCGTGCTCGTGTTGGCAGGACACAGCCAGAGCATGTGTTCGAAGTTGTATTCGTGGCCGCAGTGTGGGCATTCAGTAGGAAGGTCAGGATTGATCCTGCTTAGTGTTGTTGGTGTGATGTATGTCCTAGTCTGCAACTGTCTCTAAGTGACGGTCTGTGCTTTTTTGAGCTTTGGGTGAGGAGGAGGAAAAATGCTTCGTGATAACCTATGATTTGAAGTGATTTCGTGGTATGATACGAGTGGGTCTTTGTTGTCTAGGTCCCTCCAGGCTGGGTTGAAGCGAGAGGACGGACCACAGACGCGGAATGAGAGCTCTCGCGCCAGTTGGTGTGCCCGCTCGTTCGGATTACAGTCAGGATGTCCGGAAATGTTGCGCATGTGGGCCGGGAACCGTGTCATATGTGTGGGGACGTGAGGTTGCCTCCTCCCGTTCCTTGGAAGAAGACGGTGTTGATAACCGTAGCTGCTTTCCTAGAGACGACGGCTGACGAGATGGTTCTAATAGCTGTTCTTGAGTCCGAGTAAATGACTGACGATCCTTTGCAGCTTCGAAGCGCCACCGCGATGGCCATTTCTTCTGCTTCGTGAGTGAAGTTGGTAACTACTCGAATAGGAAAAACAGTGCAATGGACAGGATCCGAACATGTGAATTGCAACAGCAACACCAAAAACTCAGGCAGCGATTTATGCTGGACAAAGGGGCGCTTGAATGACAACATGCCTGAACAGTGGATTAAAGAGACACTGAAGTGAAAAATGATTTCTTCTGCATCAGTAAATTCCCGTTCTACGACAACAAAAACACCACTCTTACAACGATAAGATGTTTGGTAAGCCAGAAAAAGCGCAAGGACGAAATACGGGTGGCTACGCCTACTTAAGTTCGCGCACCTGGGGGCTGTGACGTCTTGGATTTTGATGGCATCTTCTAGGACCTACTTATTACATATAGCAGTACAGATTGACTACATTGTGTTCTAAAGGAGCCAACTATTAAATATGGCAAGTTTCCGGAACCTTTGTTCAGCCAACGCGGCCCAAATGCAAAAACATACTTTGGAATCCCTGACGTCAAGCTGACGCACCAGGGCTGGGGTTTCGGTGCGAAATTCAAATAATGATACTTGGACCTTCATTTTCTCATCTAATAATCAAACTATTTTTTTGAAATGACTGCCTGCAGGGTTCTCAAACAATGCTTCATTAGTCCAAACTGATTTATTGTTTCACTTTAGTGCCCCTTTAAGGTCAGTAAGCAAGTAACCTGGCACTGGATTGTGTTAAATGTATCGTGACTCATTAATCCTACTTGTTCCAAGTTATGTATCCATGGCTGGCAAAAATTACTCTGGTTATGAAGTCACAATAGATGAAATAGGTCTACAATACCACAGAGACACTCCCCAGTTGTATGGGCATAATTTACAACATGATTTCAATGAGAAATAAACCTTTTTGGAAAAACCAGCAAAGAGTCACGGTAATTTTGAGGGCAGGTTTTCTTTTTTTACACTTCAGGTAAAGCGCATTTTTGACCATCGAGTTGGTGGGGTAATGGCCGACTTTAGAAAGTGGTGTGTGCCCTCAAGCGGCCATTGGTAAGGCATTATGGGAATCTTAAGGAAAGAAGTTTTCTTCTCTTGCAGCCATCCATGTAGGACATGCCTCGTCTAATTGGATTTACCTCTTTCTTCTATCGTCTTAACTAACCATAGCACAACAGGTTACATAGCACAACAAAGATAAGCGTGAACCAAGTGGCCACAAGATGCTGTGCACCGAGTGCAGCCGTGCTCTGGCATCACCTTTTTTGCCTACCTGGCAAATACAGCGAAGCTCCCGAGTTATAACCTGCCTTTGCTAAATGCACAGCCACGGCACACAGCTGAGATGACAGTGGCACATAATCAGAACATGAAGTTTTACGTACGCTACTACTTTGTTGCATTTCAGCTGCCCGTATGCATGGAGACATTCTGGCTGGTAAAACAAAGTGATTCAGCACGTAAACAGTTTCTTGTAGGGCTCTTTGTCGTGTGTGTTATGCACTAGAACATGCCTCATGGCAGCAAGAATACTGAAAATATTATATTGAACGAGTATTTGTGAATGTGCATTTCAACATGTGCCTTTCAACACGTTTTGACAAGTTGCCAGGGATCACCGACAAATTGCACATAACCATTGCCTGCCACTGGCACTTAACCCTTTCGGCCCTGGCGTCATCAATTGATCCCACAAATTAAAACGTGTTTTTCAAGTGTAAAACCAAAACTGAAAACAATAATATTTTTTGTGGGGTGTTCCTCCGAGAGCCCTATCGCCACTGCGGTCAGCAGCGGAGCATTTTGTGGACGCTCGCGTGATGATGACGACGAAGTGTTTGTTCGTACTATGGCTGAGCAGCCTTCGGCTAAGTATCGACTTTCACAATGTATAACTTTTGTAGTCTCTAGTATTTGTGGCTGATATTTTTTATATTTATTTCCTACTGTTAGCGTAGGCGGCATGCGAAAAAGTGTAGGCCTAACCTGCATACTTTTTCTGTTCTGGCCCTTTGTTTACATGTCCACTTTTGACGACATCAGGGCTTAGTGGTTGTAAGTCGTGCGTTCCTCGCTTTAGCCGTATCCTCTTTCATATTTTTGGTGCATCGACACTGGCGGCCTTATTTTAGTCGTGCCATGTCAACGCTCACGACGCTTTCAAGAATGCACGCATAGTCTCTTTGAAGAACTGGACGACGGTAAATTATCAGACGTGGAAGGCGAGTGCGACGAGTCTGGCCGCAGCGGTGACGAGGGGGACGACGCACTTGGAACCCCGGTGGAGAGCGAGTGTGACAGTTGAGAAGCTGATTCGGAAGACGATAGCACACAACCAATGGCAAGCGGCTGGGCGAGAAAGGTGCCAGAGACCATATTCAAAGGGGCCGCTCACGAAGACCTTCACATGGAAGATGACATATTCTCACCATTTGGTTATTTTAGCCGTTATGTCCCGAAGAGCGTCTTTGCTGAGCTTGCTGAGAAAACAAATCAGTATTCTGTTTTTCAGTTTGGCACGTGTGTAAGCACTGATAAAGATGAAATCAGCCGACTGGTGGCTGTCCATCTGATAATGGGTGTCCTGAAATATCCAAGGTTCCGCCTATATTGGAATCCTGCAATGAGATTTGCTAAGATTGCATCAAGCGAGATCTCGCGCAACCGCTTCGACAAGCTGCTCAACACTCCTCACATTGTTGATGCGAACAAGCCGGACATCAATGAGAGACTCTGGAAGGTGAGACCTCTGCTCAAGAATTTGCAAGCAAGGTGCGATGATCTCGAGGTATAGGAGCATCTGTGCACTGATTAGCAGATTGTCCCTTTCAAGGGCCGTTTGGACATAACGCAATATGTGAAGGGCAAGCCTCACCCTTGGGGTCTGAAGGAAAACTCACACCGACGCTAGGGCACAGCGGTGTAAAATGAACGGTTGCGCAGGGAAAGTTCGAATTTTTCGTGAAAAGTGCAAAGTGCACCTGTGCTTCACGAAGTCCAGGAATTCTTTCAAGGACTTTCACATAATGAAATAATCAATTTTATGCTTAGTTTTTGTTGTAATAGCCGCATAAAATAAAGTAAATTTTTTTTTTCATTCCTACACCCACTGAGCCCTGATGTCCCTTTTTGAGGACATGAAGCCAAATCGGTAATTACTTCATGCACAAGCTTTATATTTTGTGAGCATGTCATTTGGACCTTCAAATTGAAGAAAATGCAAGGGGAAAAAATCTGCGGTAAAAATAAAAATTCCAGGGCTGAAAGGGTTAATTACAAGCATGTATTGAAAGATATGCCTTGATGTGTGCTGGCAACAGTTACAAGGTTCCTGTGAGTATGGTTTTCACGTTTAAGACCACGTGACAGCACACTGTTCCACAAAACGCTGCGGAACCCTTATACATAACTTGCATTGGCATCATGATGGCTGCCTTTATGCGGTACTAAGATGGCAAAAAGAGGCGTAAACAAGAAATGGGACAGCTTCACTGCACCACAGGCACATGTTGTGCTGAATGACAAAGTAATAACAGTGATAAGCCGGTGAAAAACCGTCAGCAGCCGTTTGACAATGTTTACAAGCCTTTTGCATGTTTTGCGGGTAGATAACTTTACAGAAATTTCTCACAGAATGTAGGTTGTGCCAGCAAGTATAGCCTAAGAGCCAGCAAAAAAAAGAAAGCATCAGCTGCTGACCCCACACATTTCCATGCATAGGGCTAATATGCACTGAAAGCGCGAGACATTCCTGCACGTTGAAACGCGAGCGGTGCGAGTTTGGGCTCGCTTGTGTCACCATGCTCACCCACATAGACAAATCAGAGTACGTAAAGCAATAACACCTAGAGGGAAGTCTAGGAGATGTTGAGCGAAGTTGGGAAGTAGAAATGAGGTTAAGTGGCGCAGAGGAGGAAGGTAGGCAGAGGTGCGCTAGGTTGACCTCTCGCAGTTCCTACAGGTTTTGTTTGCGATACGGACGTACCGGGTTCGTCTCGTGATAACATCGTCCTTGTGCACCAAACGCTGTGTGTGCAAGTGAAAACGTGTGACGGTGAGCGCACAATGGCAGCTCAATCTCTCGTGCACAAGGAAGGAAACTGGGGAAAAAGCGCAGTCTTCTGCCATGCCCCCCCCCCCCCATTGTACTATGATATCTAATTAAACCGTAGTTGGCCAGAGCATGGAAAAAGTATGTACTTAACGTTAAGCAAAATAGAATGAAATCACCCATTTACCTGTCAAAAAAGGAACTCGGACAGAGGGTGCAAAGGGCAGAAGACATGCAGTATTTATTCACTTGAAACGACAAAACTCTATTTTTTTTTTTGATGCCATGGCAGCCTAGCAGCGACCTCAAACTCACTTAACCTTTTGAGGGTCGATTTTTTTCGCCATATGCGACCGCTTAGGGTTGATTTCTTTTTTCATTGCAGATTTCAATTTTTCTTAAGGACTTATTTTGAAAAAAATTTACCTAAATTTTTCTAGGGTGACTGTAAAGTGAGAAAAAATATTTTGTGTGGGTATATATGTACTCTTCATTCATGAATAACACCGATAAAAAAGAAAATAAACTTATAAGAATAAAAAAATTTAATGAAATTTTATACCCATACTTCAAGGCCTCGAAAGTGCGCACACGAGAATATTTCGCAAGACTCAAATGTTCCTGCCCTTACACTAATATTGTCACAAAAAGACAAATGAAGATGCACCCGGCGTCGGCGAGACAGGCAGTTGTACAAGATGGCGTACACAAAACTCAAGCCGGCGTCCTCAGCCTCTACTACTTCTTCAGGGCCCACCTCTTGCCGAGTGCACGTTCCAGTCCCTTCTTTCTCCGCGCTGGCGCGTGACACCTAGCGGCAATATCTAATATGTACATCCATAGCGTAATCGATCTGCGTAGGAGGTACGCGCACTCAAACAAACTGTGTCGTTGTGCGCCCGTCAAAAAAGCGCAATGTGTGACAAACTTCTGCTAATCTTCATCTTATCGCCAACCAGAGGCAATTAGTTTTCGCGAGTGTCAAAAATAAAAAAATAAAAAGGCAACGAAAACGCATGCGTGGCGGCATCCTTCCTATGCGCACCCCTGTGAGCACTAAACGAGTGAGAAAGAGGCGGTCACCCTTTGAGCGATTAGTAACGAGATAGCCATCGGTATTCAAGAAGAAGCCGAAACCACCGGCAGAACAAAACCCGAACCGCCGCCTGCCCGCGCGCGCGTCAATGTGCGAGCGATAGTATATAGACGCGCGGGAGCAAAGTAGCTTTAAACAAACCATGCAACTAAAACCCAAGAGGGGGAGGCGCCCAGAAAAAATTCCCTGTATTCCCACATAGTGGCAGCACATGACAGAAAAGAAAAAGTTAGGAAATTGGCGCACTTTTTAAACATACAGATGGCACCGTAAATATACGGCATCGACCATTTTTGAACTTGTTCGTGGCGCCGTATATTTACGTCATTCACCCTCAAAGGGTTAACAAGAATGGTGTCACGCGTGCACAAGCAGACATGAACACATCTCACTCTATGACGATGCTGGCGTGAGAAAATGCGGCAGCAGCAGCAAGCGAAGCGACATTTGTGCTGTCTATTGCTTCAATGAAAAGTGAGCGCCGAGAACACACAGCACGCACAAAGTTACAAGCCGCCGACACACCTAGACTTCTCCTAACACAGATCGCTCTCAAGATATGCCTGCGCAACTGTGCGCAGCTGCCATATGCGCAGTTGCAGCCGGAGTAGAACCCCCACCCCCCCTTATATACTTGATACGGGACCTTGCACACAGTGTTGAAGGGTCTCTCCTAAGCTTTTCCTCTATGGATGGGCCAGAGTAATGCTGGTCGAGGGCTCCTCCACATGATTTCGCGCACTGCTGAGAGCATTGTCTGAGTACAGTATACAGTCGATTCTCGTTACAATGGACCCTGATAATCCATCAAAAAACGTGATGTTTTATTTGAAGTCTGTAATATCCGAAATGCCTCGCTTCCAAAACATTTTTCACTATCTCTAACAACTTTATTGCAAAGAGTGAGTGACGAACGTCTAAGGTAGAAAAACAAACAGACAAAAGTAGCAGTTTCGCCCGAAAGGCAAAGCATTGATTGCAATAGCAAATTACCGTATTCGTAGATGGTGCCGTAATTATACGACATGGACCATTTTCGGACTTGTTCACGGCACCATACATTTACATCATTGACCCTCTAAGCTGCGAGCCAGCTTCACTGCCAGCGCCCTCTTCTCAGCAAACACCCGCATGAGGCTGACGTAACGTACAGCTTCTGCCATTGTCGGGCCTGAATCACCCGTGCTGTCCTCATCACAGTCGTAGGTGACACTTCGGCAACAACAGAGAAAATAATGGCTTCATAAGACACATTCAGAGAAGTCTGAACCTGTCCGTTTCTGAAGTCCGTGAAGGAAATGCCTTCTGTAACACCCTGCCGCTCCAGCACTTCAGCAAGCTGGGTTTCACAAGTTCCTTCGACGGCGTGAGAAATCTGGTCGATGGTGTTGCTAGCATCCTCTGCATCACCCGCACACACCATGAAGCCAGCGTGCTTGAGGCAATAGTGCACTGTCAATTCAACCTCTCAGCACGAGTATTCCAGCAGGTGCTTTGCACCCCAGCAGGTCAATTGCACACCATAGGACAATTGAGAAACTTTGCCACAGTCAAGGGCTACAAGAGTTCTACGCAGCAGATTCATTTTGTACAGTGTTTCACAGGCAGAATGAAACCTTGGTCCAAGGGCTGGGCAATTGCTGATGTATTAGGAAGCAGAAATGCCAGTTTCACAGCCACAAGGTTACCAGCGCAACCTGCGTCGACACATTATCTAGGATAACCATAACTCTTCGGTTCTTCGCCACAAAATGGTGTTCAATGAGTCGCATGTACTCCTCAAAAAGTTTTGAGGAGTTTTGTATTGCTCCAGTAGATGACTACAGAGGGCAGACGGGCAGCTCTGAAACATCTCAGCTCAGCAGACTTCCCAATGACAACTGGAAGTTTTTCAGTTCCTGACATGTTCACTCCAAACGCAACTGAAATCCTGCCCTTGGCTTGCTTGCCGCCAGTGCATGCCTCACCTTTGAACGTAAGCTTTCTGTCTGGCAGCAGCTTGAAGAACAGCGCAGAGTCATCCCTGTTGAAGATATCCTCGGGCGCGCAGCCCGTCAAGATGTGCCTGACTTAACCATTTTGCCATTGTTCTGCGCCATCCATGTCGCCACCGGCACCTTCTCATGAAAGAGTGGTGTTTATGCCGCCGCCATCATCCTCAGCCTGGTTATGCCCACTGCAGGGCAAAGGCCTCTCCCATACTTCTCCAACTACCCCGGTCATGTACTAATTGTGGCCATGTTGTCCATGCAAACTTCTTAATCTCATCCGCCCACCTAACTTTCTGCCGCCCCCTGCTACGCTTCCCTTCCCTTGGAATCCAGTCCGTAACCCTTAATGACCATCGGTTATCTTCCCTCATTACATGTCCTGCCCATGCCCCATTTCTTTTTCTTGATCTCAACTACGACATCATTAACTCGCGTTTGTTCCCTCACCCAATCTGCTCTTTTCTAATCCCTTAACATTACACCTATCATTCTTCTTTCCGTAGCTCGTTGCGTCGTCCTCAATTTGAGTAGAACCCTTTTCGTAAGCCTCCAGGTTTCTCCCCCGTAGGTGAGTACTGGTAAGACACAGCTATTATACACTTTTCTCTTGAGGGATAATGGCAACCTGCTGTTCATGATCTGAGAATGCCTGCCAAACACACCCCAGCCCATTCTTATTCTTCTGATTATTTGCGTCTCATGATCCGGATCCGCCGTCACTACCTGCCCTAAGTAAATGTATTCCCTTACCACTTCCAGTGCCTCACTACCTATTGTAAACTACTGTTCTCTTCCGAGACTGTTAAACATTACTTTAGTTTTCTCCAGATTAATTTTTAGACCCACCCTTCGGCTTTGCTTCTCCAGGTCAGTGAGCATGCATTGCAGTTGGTCCCCTGAGTTACTAAGCAAGGCAATATTATCAGCGAATCGCAAGTTACTAAGGTATTCTCCATTAACTCTTATCCACAATTCTTCCCAATCCAGGTCTCTGAATACCTCCTGTAAACACGATGTGAAGAGCATAGGAGAGATCGTATCTCCCTGCCTGACACCTTTCTTTATTGGGATTTTGTTGCTTTCTTTATGGAGGACTACGGTGGCTGTGGACCCGCCATAGATATCTTTCAGTATTTTTACATACGGCTCGTCTACACCCTGATTCCGCAATGCCTTCATGACTGCTGAGGTTTCGACTGAATCAAACGCTTTCTCGTAATCAATGAAGGCTATATATAAAGGTTGGTTATATTCCGCACATTTTTCTATCACCTGATTGATAATGTGAATATGGTCTATTGTTGAGTAGCCTTTACGGAATCCTGCCAGGTCCTTTGGTTGACGGAAGTCTAAGGTGTTCCTGATTCTATTTGCAATTACCTTAGTAAATACTTTGTAGGCAACGGACCGTAAACTGATCGGTCTATAATTTTTCAAGTATTTGGCATCCCCTTTCTTATGGATTAGGATTATGTTAGCGTTTTTCCAAGATTCTGGTACGCTCGAAGTCATGAGGCATTGCGTATACAGGGTGGCCAGTTTCTCTAGAACAATCTGCCCACCATCCTTCAACAAATCTGCTGTTACCTGATCCTCCCCAGCTGCCTTCCCCCTTTGCATAGCTCCCAAGGCTTTCTTTACTTCTTCCGGCGTTACCTGCGGGATTTCGAATTCCTCTAAACTATTATCTCTTCCATTATCGTCGTGGGTGCCACTGGTACTGTATAAATCTCTATAGAATTCCTCAGCCACTTGAACTATCTCATCCATATTAGTAATGATATTGCCGGCTTTGTCTCTTAACGCATACATCTGATTCTTGCCAATTCCTAATTTCTTCACTGCTTTTAGGCTTCCTCCGTTCCTGAGAGCATGTTCAATTCTATCCATATTATACTTCCCTATGTCAGCTGTCTTCCGCTTGTTGATTAACTTCGAAAGTTCTGCCAGTTCTATTCTAGCTGTAGGGTTACAGGCTTTCATACATTGGCGTTTCTTGATCAGATCTTTTGTCTCCTGCCATAGCTTACTGGTATCCTGTCTAACAGAGTTACCACCGACTTCTATTGCACACTCCTTAATGATGCCCACAAGATTGTTGTTCATTGCTTCAATACTAAGGTCCTCTTCATGAGTTATAGCCGAATACCTGTTCTGTATCTTGATCTGCAATTCCTCTATTTTCCCTCTTACCGCTGACTCATTGATCGACTTATGTACCAGTTGCTTCCGTTCCCGCCTCAGGTCTAGGCTAATTCGAGTTCTTACCATCCTATGGTCACTGCAGCGCACCTTGCTGAGCACGTCCACATCTTGTATGATGCCAGGGTTAGCGCAGAGTATGAAGTCTTATTTCATTTCAAGTCTCGCCATTCGGGCTCCTCCACGTCCACTTCCGGCTATCTCGCTTGTGGAAGAAGGTATTCATTATCCACATATTACAGTAGAACCCCGCTGTTACGTTCCTCCCTGCTGCGTTTTCCCAGCTGCTACGTCGCTTTCATCCGGTCCCGGCATAGCTTCCATAGGATCCAATGTATAAGGAACCCCGCTGTTACGTAGTAGCTGTGAAAACGTTCCCGCATGATGCGTCGCAACCCGAACTCGCCGGGCCAAAGTAGGCAACGCGCTCCAACCGCCATTTTGGCTTTTGACGAGTTCTGACCGGGCTTGGTCGGGCTTGGCTATGGAACTGGCTGCAAGAAGCCACACGCCAGTTCGAGAGGCCGCCACTAGGTGGCCATTCGTGAAAAATGCTGTCACTATCATCACTGTGATTACAGTCACCGCATGGTTTGCTGGACGGGTCGACTCACGGAGGAAGGAAACTCAGGAGAGGCCGTGACGTCACTCTTCGGGGAAGCTATAGCTAAAGGGAAGCCGGCAGTTGGCGTTGCTCCGCCTATCGGCTCAGCTCTCCTCTCTTGTTTACATTTCTCGCGAAACCAAGCAGCGCTGCACGCAACCGGGCTGCTCAAACACGCGCGCTCCGCAGCAATACTAAACAATCGTTAGCACGTTAGCATGATTACGCCAAAGAGGGCAAAATTTCCCGTGGATATTCATTCGTCCGTTGCCGTTGCCTAGCGCGGTGACGACGAAGAGCCCGAGCCGCATGATGCCGGGGAGTTGCCAAATCCTAGCTTTGGAGAAGCCGTCGCGGCTCTGGACCTCCTCCGCAGGTACGTCGCACCTCACAACGACGCTGACAGCAATGCGGCCTTCCAGGCTATTGAGAAACGTGTGCTGATTTCTAGCGAGCGAAACAAACGGCAAGCCACCATTCTAGACTTTTTCTTTAAGTTCTAAGTGCACTCTGGGCGGAAATAAATTGTCTATAGTTGAAGCTACACTTTTTTCATTCATTTTCGGAGCTTTCCTCACTGTTGCGTTTTCCCGGCTGTTACGTTTTTTTTCCTCGATTCGGTGAAAAACGTATGAACGGGCTTCTACTGTATTCTGTTTCGCAAACTCTACTAATAACTCTCCCCTGCTATTTGTAGAGCCTATGCCATATTTCCCCAGTGACTTGTCTCCAGCCTGCTTCTTGCCTACCCTGGCATTGAAGTCGCCCATCAGTATAGTGTATTTTGTTTTGACTTTACCCATCGCCGATTCCACGTCTTCATAGAAGCTTTCGACTTCCTGGTCATCATGACTGGTTGTAGGGGCGTAGACCTGTGCGACCTTCAATTTGTACCTGTTATTAAGTTTCACAACAAGACCTGCCACTCTCTCGTTAATGCTATAGAATTCCTGTATGTTACCAGCTATGTTCTTATTAATCAGGAATCCGACTCCTAGTTCTCGTCTGTCCGCTAAGCCCCGGTAGCACAGGACGTGCCCACTTTTTAGCACTGTATATGCTTCTTTTACGCATAATGATCGCACTCGCGTAATGATCGCACCCCTAAATCTTGTCGTCAAAATTCAATTTTTTAAAATTTCCCAGGTAATGATCGCACCCCGAACTTGCCGCAGCGATATGTCGTGTGCCAAGTCTAGCTAGTAATGATCACGCTTACCATCCGTCGAATGCTATGCGAACGACTCTTCAAGACAAACCAAGCGGTCTGCACGCACCAAACATTCCTAAGTAGATGCCTCATTTCATTACTTTCATCACTTTTCGCACTTCCATGACCAAAAGGAAAGCTGCAACCAAACTTGCCTTTAAT
This sequence comes from Dermacentor variabilis, assembly GCF_050947875.1. Taxonomy (NCBI): domain Eukaryota; kingdom Metazoa; phylum Arthropoda; class Arachnida; order Ixodida; family Ixodidae; genus Dermacentor; species Dermacentor variabilis. The sequence continues at coordinate 20,343,800 of NW_027460280.1, forward strand.
ATGTGTATGCTGTATAATGGTTGTGGTCAACAACAACAACAATAAAGGCGCCTTTCGATTCTTCTTGTCTGCACTCGTGGGCACGCAACAAATCGTGAGCGGCAACAATAGTAGCCACGTTTACACTGACACGTTAAAAGTGTACCCTATTCATACGCCGACGCTTGTAACACAGCTAAGATATTCACCCACCCTTAGCGGAAACGTGCCCTATTAGGATAGTAGTGAAGACAGATGCCGCAGTTTCCGCAGCATGCTGGCCATGTGTTTCTATATCACTGGCAGCTAAGCGCACCGATCTGTTTCTGTCCCCCCTCAAAGTGGACATGGCTACGTTATTGCCGAAGACTTGCCGTTATTAACGATATCATTTATTACTGATACGGAAGAAACTGTTTGAATGCACATAATGTACTCATGAGAAGAAAAAAAATCGCGTTCGGTGCGTTCGGCTTGCTCCGCCGGCCGCCATTTTTGTTTTGGTGTGCCGCAGCAAACGCGGGACGAAAAAAAAATTTTTTTTTATTGTTTCGCGGGAAATTTAACTCGCGTAATAATTGGAGCCCTGATTTTACATCAATTTTTCTTACAAAAAAGTGCGATCATTATGCGAGTAAATACGGTAAACAAAGCTCCTATCTGTCAGCAGATGAAGGAAAAAGCATGCGAGCACGCAGAGGGAAGCAGCGGTGGAGGCCCAGTCCGGCCACGGAAACTCCGCCGTGGCAGTCTAAGGTGGCAGTAAGGGGGCTTAGGTGGCAGAGGTAATTAGCACCATCCATCAAGCTGGCAACAAAGCAAATCCGCTTGCCTTCTGCCCCTCCTCGCAATTGCGCTCCCCTGGCCCTGCCTCTCAACTCCCTCATAACTCCCTGGCCTTCGATGGTCTCCACGTGCGCCCACTTCTGCTCCGGCCCGGCGCCAGCTTAGCCCGCTCCCTGAAGTTCTGTTTTCTGCCGTTATCGGGAGGCAAGCGTTGGCCAGCGTGGGCAGTTGCGCAGTCCTCGCTCGCTGTGTGCTTGCGCACCGCGATGTTTCATGGCCCGCACCGTCTGTGCATCATGCTGGAGTACTTCAAGAACAAGTCCTCCTTTTAATTCAAACTTCCTTTAATTCAAACAAATTTTCGGGTCCCTTTGACTTCAAATTATTGAGATTCAACTGTATTTCTAAAACGAAACTACTGTTTAAGTGGGTACGGTTTAACGAGGTTTTACTGTACTTGGACCACGCACGGCTACGCGAGCTTTATCATGAAAGTGATCTGTTTTGGGGGCACAGTTTAGGTGTGCTGATGGCTCGTAGCTTTGCATGGGCTGTGCTCTCGCCGCTCAGTTTGCACTGAAGCGATAGACAGCACGAAGGTAACTTCGCTCGCTACTGCTCCCGCGATTCCTCATGCCAGTGTTATGACAGCAAGTCTCCATGGTCGAGTGTGATGTATTCATCATGTTTTTATGTACGCACCGACACCATGCTTGTTCATTGAGATAGTAAGTGAATGTTTACGAAGGGGGCTTTCTACTCTGGTGGCTGCTGCGTATGGCCCGGCCACGCGAGCCCAGTCTTGAATATGAACTGCGATCTGGACAGTGTAGGCATTTAGGCACACCGAGGGTTGATAGGTTCGTGTGCGCTATAGCACCTATACACTTGCACGTCACCCGCATTCACGACGTGAAGCACCACTTATTTTTTTTTTCCTACTTTTATTTTCGCCTCTGTCCATGAGTGATGTGCGCCACAGGCCTCAAGTAGAAAGGCTCGATGCGCACGCGCCTAGCCTCCATGATCGGTAGCAGCGGCGGTCACTCCGAATGTTCGTCTTAAAGGGGTGGAGACATCAAAATTTTCGTTCATGCGTTTGTTGATTCAAACGTTGCCTCATGCTTCAGGGAGCGCGATACACACAGCGGGATTCATATATATCCGATAAATAATTTAATAATAGCATTATTATATCGAGCGATTTCGGTTTCGGTTTCTGGGCTTTGGGGGATGCTATGACGTCACAGAGGAGGAAACGCAACATGGCTTGGTCACGTGGCCAACAAAAAATAGTGACGTAAAACTATGCTGCATCGTCTGCTCGCGCATACGCGTGCTCTGCCAGCAGGGGTCAACCACTGGCGATTCGAAGTGCATGTCGTGATTATTATAATTATTGCGAAGAGCGACAACAACGGTAAGAAAATATTGCGGCTTGTGAGAGTTGGTGATTCATTCCGAAGCGCCGTAAGCTTTAGCTTTGAAGCGAACCGGAAAAGGCCTAGCGACGATATCGGCGGCGCCGAACGATCAGAGGCGGTGAAGCTGCCGTCGATGCCAGAGCGACCACTGCTCGGTCGCTGATTGGCCGCTTCGCCGTACGGCTGCCGCACAAATGGGTCCCGGGCCCGTCCTCTCTACGGCAAAGAAATCTCACCGTTCGCGAGCAAAACCGCCGTCACACGGGGGCCCGCGAACGGCAAACGGCGTGCGGCGAGTTTCCGTGCCGGTAACGTGGACGGGCCGGTAACGTGGAAAGGCCAAGCGAAGGAGAGTCCGCTCCGAGCTGCCGAGCTACGCGACTATGCGAGGGGAGAAGCAGACAACACGAACGCCGCATATCCTGGTCCCTTTCGGAGTCGGCCGGCTAGTGTTACACTCAAACGTGTAAAGGCCCGTCCGCAGGGCAACTCGCCGCACGCAGTTTGCTGTTCGCGGGCCGGCGTGCGGCGTTCGTGTTGTCCACTTCTCTCCTCTTGTGTCCGTGTCTGCACGCCTTACCCCTTCTTTGCATTAAGAAAGGATTTCTATATGCCTGTAGCTCGGTCGTAGTGGAGGCTATGCTCGGTTGCTCGGCTCAGCAGGCTCCGTAATCGGCATTTCATCGCTACTCATCATACGTCACGTTTTTGTGCTGGTGTGCTATGACGTCAATATTTTCGTTCCTCCTCCGTGACGCAGTAACTGCCGCGCTAGCGATGGGTCTCGACTACGAGAAGGAGTTTTTAATGACTCTTTGGAGCTCAATTAAAATTATTTTGAAATGTTTGCACCGTCCAATACCTCGTTCTGGGTGTCCTTGCATACGGAAGCAGCCTAAAACATGCTTTTTATAGCCTCAAAATTTGGTGTCTCATCCCCTTTAACCGAAGAGTAAGTCTGAGGCGGTTCCTCATAAGCGGATTTTTGCTTTTTTTGCATAGAGTCTGTGGAAAATCAAACAAATGTTCCCATGCTGTTCGTTATATAGGAGAATTCGGCTAACGAAGTTCGTTTTAACGAGAGCTCACTGTAGTTTCGCTTTTGCGAGATTTTGTGATAGTCGGCACTGGATGTGTCGAACGTATACGGCCAACAGCATTCTTGGCATTGTGTGGAGATTGCCAACTTGGCACAGTGCCAGAAACACTGTAGGCTGTACATGAAGACATGCCCGGTGCTAAGCCTTCCAAAATCTTGGGAAAGTGAAACAATCTCTAAAAGTGATCGCCCAAGAATACTGCCCTTAAGGGCACACAGCCCACACACAGACAGCGTCAAAACAGAACTACTATTTGCCATAACCACTACAGATGAAACCATGATCACTATCGACACGATCATGCATGACAACTACAAAGGTCCGAAGGCACGTGGCCATTGCTGTATCAAGTGCGGCAGTAAACATAAGAACAAAGGTATAAGTGCACAAATAGGCACAAAGAATTTGTTCCTGTCGTTCCCGTACATTTTACGCCGATGAACATGGTAATGCAGACTCCCCTGCTTCATTTTACTCAGACACGAGCACCACTCTTGCTTTTTCTTAATCACAAATTTGCAGCGCTCCACACTCCAATGGTTGTGTGGCCAAATTAATGAGTTTGATGCAATAAAATGAATTAAATGATGCATACACCTGTCAGGGCCCGAGGATAAGTCATAAATTATCCAGTTTTCCAAGTAATGAGGGTTGAATTAAGAGGTTTTGCTGTATGTTTTCAAGGTTTTCTAGTTACACTAACAGCTTCGCTATAAAAAGGGAACAGAGTGCACAAAGGTTAGAGCAGCTGCTTTCGCAGATGTCACCACTGCATAAATGATAACATCGATGCCTCACAGCGCTTTGAAGCCTACCATTCCTATCCGAGTGATTTTGTCCCAACTCTTCGCCACATGCTTCTGTTCTGCTTTCTTGTTTGCAATAATGAGGTCACTGATGAAGCAAGGAAAATGCCCAACAATGACAGTGGCAACAAAGAAACCCACAATAATTCATCTAGTAGAGTGTGGTTGACCCCTGGTGTAAGTTGCCGAATGATTGAGATTTGGTACAGGCACTGACTGTATCTTCAGCTGCCTGTAGAAACAGCATGACAATGTTCAAAATACAGACTGACCAGGTTGCATGCAATCAAACATATGTGCATGCAGCAGCGTGTTGACAAGCTTTACTTTAGCCACTTGTGGAGTAATGACACTTCTAGTGAATCAGTTTTATCAGGCTCCTAAAAAGTTTAGACTCATCAATTACTCATCATCAGACACTCCTGATTTCAAAATATCTGGAGCCCACCAGGAGAAGCATTCCAGACGAAGGGTTGACAAGTACGTAGCAGTTATACTAGCAAACTTAATGAAAATACACTTGAACCTCATTGTAACGATGTTGAAGAGGGAGCTGAAATTACTTTGTTATATCCGTTACTTTGTTATATGGAAAAAAGTAACGTTCAACCCAATGGAGTGCGCAATCGAAAACATGGAAAAAAGAAGACAGGTGTGCAGCCCGCGGTACAGCTACACGGCCCTGCATGAAATGAAATTTTAATAGAACAAAAGCATCCTAATAATTAAAGTTTAATAATTTTATAATCAACAAAACAACATGCGAATTAGCACCTGGTGCAACCTTTAGATAGCTGCTTTCTGTTCAATTGTGATGTTCTTTTCGCGTCCGCTTTCCCTGGCTCGTCAAGGTAGAACAGCACGTGGCACACAACACAGCACTGCACTGCATGATCACGGAAGCAAGTGAACTTCGCTGTGCCAGCTTGGCTTGGCAGGCTCGTGGCCTCCAGGATTGCACCAATGCCAGTGCGATCTTGGAGGCCACGCCCAGCTGCCTGCCTGCGTGGCACGCCGCAGGGAGAGGGTGAAGTGAAGCGCATGCATGCACGTGACCCCTGAGGTTACGCTGGGGAGATCTCAGAGGCCACACCCAGCTGCTCCTGCCAGCATAGCGTGCACTATAAGTGAATGCACCGCCGAGCGTCTTTCGCACTGCCACACATCTAGCGCAGCCAGGCACATGCAAGAGAGAGATCAATGGAAAAGTGTGACAGTCAGCTGCACAGAAGTGTAGCTGGGCACCTGCACGCAAGCAGGTGTGTAGCTACATGCGGTGGTGGGAAAGACCAGCGTTGCCCAATACGTATTTGAAGCAAGGACATGCGAGTTTTCAACTGCCGCAGCGAACGAATGCCAAACCCCGCAGAAAGCGATGTACTCGACGCGCAGTGGTAGGATATTTTTTGGTTCTGGAGATGAATCTAGTTCGTTATATCCATTGGCCGGACAATTTTTGTTTGTCAAAGTGTCTAAGGGAATTTCAAGGGGAATTTCGTTTACTTCGTTATAGCCATTATTTCTTTATATCGTGTTTTGTTATAACGAGGTTCGAGTGTATTCTGACTTGGAATGTGTATAGCAATACAATGAATAAAATACAAGAGACCCTATGAAAACAAAATGCTTACCTTGCCCCTTTACTTCAGGTTGAACTGGAGGCGTTTGGACCATTTTGTCCACATCAGTCCGCTTCTTCAATTCTGCCGGCCGCTCCCACACAGACGTGCGAGTACTTGGGTTGAAGAAAAACACACGACTATCTCCAGTCCACACCACACACCATGGCGTGCCTGGAACAGGTGTGCTTGATACTGGCTTTGACTTGTCTTGAGGTTTGGCTGGTGGTCGCTTCACAGGAGCTGCAGTCTGTGCACTTTCCATACCCTGGTTCAAGAAAGTTGTAGTGTAAACACAGAGCTCATGTGAAATTAATTAACTAAACAGGGTTGACTTCTAATAATTTAAGCTCAAGAGGCTACCTGAATATTGTTTCAATTATCATTAAATACAGCTTTGGAAATTTTTGATTGAATCTTTATTGCATATAAAAAAATATTCCAGCATTCTAACATTCGCTACGGAAATATTTTATACTCTGAATACAAATGCTTGCCAAAGAATGCCTTTACTCAGTTGGAACTGTTCGATCCAAAAGGGAATGATGACGATGTATGGGTTTTATTGGCGCAAGGGCCAGATATGGCCAAAGAGCACCATTATAAATGAAGTGCAGATGGGAGAACATTACAAATGTCAGGGTTGAGAATCAGGATGTGAATGGTACATGTAATACCCCTGTCAAGCGGGCAAGTTAAGTGCACTTACGGAGAGTGCACTTGGTTTTAAGTGCACTTTCCCAAATCTAAACGTCGCAAGTGGAGTGTGCTCGCAGAAGAGTGCACTCCGGTCGGACTGCACTCACGGAACGCAGTTTGCGGATCGAATGCGTAGCCTCGCGCCAGCAGTTTTAACGATACAAAATGTAATGCATAGAAAAAGGACACAGAAGCTCATTCTAGCTGTTGAACCGCTTTTAACAAAATAACCAGAACAGAACTCGTTGATATTCTGTTCTAGCAGGATCAAATGGTGCCTTGTCACACACCACCATCTTGTTCTGGATTGGCTAGGCATTCGTCTTGGCCGGCCTTGACTTGCAACACTCTTATAAAAATATTTTCATTTTTTGTTGAGTAAATATGGATTAAGATTGCTTTTTAACTATAATACAATAAAGCAATAGCTTCTTAGAAGGTTTTTTATTTTAATCTACATATAAAAAACACGATTTTAGTTTGTTGCCAATTTTTTTTTGTTTACTGTGAGTGCACTGTTTTCCCATTTAGCATCGTGTATGTAGCCTTAAGTGTCACCCAAGGTCCCAAAGTGCACTCCCCGTAAGTGCACTTAACTTGCCCGCTTGACAAGGGTATACAGTCGCCGACCGTTTATTCGGACCTCACGGGGACTGCGAAAATGTCCGAATAAACAGGTGTCCGAAAAGGCAGATTAAGAAAAAAAAAATGAAATCCTTTATTTCCACGCACTAATTCGGGCTCGGCAGTAGGCTTGGAAGAAATCGTGAATGCGCCGTTGCACGTTGTTCCGTTTATGCGCAATCAGATAAGCCATGAATCTCGGAGAGGGTCGTATGGTCACTATTGGTGGCTGAAAGCACAGTCACTGCTTGTACACACTCCGCATGCGACGGCAGCGTAGCACATGGTGCGTCATGTGCTACGCTGGCACCCGGCTGCCGGCTGCCGCTGGGGAATGCCCGGCACCCGCTTGCCGGCACTCTCCAGCGCAATCTGCGCGGGCACTGTCGGCGCCATTAGACCCTTGACGCGATGTTTACATATGCCGCGTTGGATCACCGAAACCTCGACACAGCACACAAAGCAAACACCACCGTGCCGACACCAGTTGCACAAACGAAAAACGCGGCCTGCTCGCAGCGTCTTGTGCGAAGAAACAAATCAGCTGCTGGATTGTCTTGACATGGCTTACTAAGCTGAAACCGGAACTGCTGCAGAGCCGCTCTATCTAACCAGGCAGAAACAATGATGATGAGCGAGGATTTCCAGTAGCGCCACTTCGTGAGGCAGCAAGGAAGCTCCGTTCAAAACAAAAATGGCGTTCAGCAAGTCGAACCATGCACCGGTCAGAGTCGGTGCATGGTGCTCTCGACCGAGTTGACTAAAGGAGTGTCCGAAAAATCAGACGAGAGGTTGCAAGGTGTCCGAACTTTCGGCAGTTGTTATACATTATGGTCTATGGGGAGAATGGAAGCGCCGCGAAGCTGACCAAATAATCGGGCATGTCCGAATTTTTGGAGTCCGGAAAATCGGTCGGCGAGTGTAACTTGGCTGTGGAGAGGCCTAAAATTAGTTGCTGTAAACTGCGTAAAATGTACAGGTATTAAAATAACGACGATGACTAGTGGTGTGTGCTATGAACATACAAGTTCTATTGACAAGGGATTTTATACTGAACAAGTGAGTAACAGTAGTACTCGTACCTCACCAGTGAGCCTTTGAAAGCAAGGGCTGGGAGGCATGTGCTTACAAAAATGCTATTGCAGCAGCAGCCTCTAGTGAGAGAATGTGCTACGTATACCTTGGTCTGATAACTTGCAACCTGCCAACATCTCGCAGAAACGTTAAAACTAACTTCTTGTCAAATAGTGGTTCAATGCCGAAAAACATTGTGGGGTGGAGGGGAATGTGTTGTCTGTATGCCCAGAAAAAGTACTTTTGTCGTTGAGCTATTTCTCAACACGTTAAAAAGACATGAACCACCATAAGCATCTCCACATTTATCGCAGACAGGAGGATCATCAGCGGTTAATAGGTAGGAGTGAGCTTCTAAGTATGACATATCCTAAGGCGACAGAAAATTACCTCAGTCTGTTGTGTCTTTGTTAGTGCTGGCCAGTTTTCTATGTTTGGCTTGATAACATGAAGTTTATTCAGCATTTCAGTGTCCCACGTACGTTGCCAATGGCCCCTCAGTTTCTTGCATAATAAATCTACAACAGGTACAGCTAAGGAAGAATTCCTTGGTTTTGTAGTTACTGATGTAGCTATGCAGTCGGCAAGCATATTGCCCTCAATGCCTCTGTGGCCAGGCACCCAGCACACTATATGTTGATGAGATACGTACAAAGTGCAGAGGATTGAATAAAGTTCAGTAAAGAGAGGATATTTATTCTTTCGTAAGATTTAAAGCTTTGACGACGCTCAATGAATCTAAATATTGCTACGAAACAGCCACTACAGTGTGGCTGCACTGAAGAGGAGGAAGACGACGTGGACCCGCTTGATATAGCGTCGCCATTGTGGCCTTCCGTTAGCTTCCTCCGAATAAATGTATATAGCATTGGGCTACAGCTACACGTAACAATATTATTACTTTTTCTAGTTTTATTTCCTTGATGTGCTGTACAGCCGACAAGAGTGCATAGGCCTCCACTATAGAGATGCTTGTTTCCGGGTGCAGACAGCCTGATTCTGAGAAGGATGGGCCAACTGTGGCATAAGAAATGCCCACGTGGGACTTTGAAGCATCTGTGTCTGTGTGCACGGGTACTTTGAGTAAACTTCTAGGAAGTGCATTTTTATGAGTATTTGTGGGGCATTCTTTGTAACTTCTACAAAAGACGTGTCGCAGTCTATCAGCTGCCACAGCCACGGTGGTAATGGCTTGGCCGCAGCCAGTAGCGGGTTTTCAATAAGTGAGACAACCACTGCTTTGCTGAGGCTCTTCACACACGAGAAAGGCTCCCTCACCATCGGATGACTGTGAAGAAGTGTGGAACAAGTCGTATTGCCTGCGGTTTCGTTAAAAGGATGTTCAGGGTTAGAGTGTGTTTTCAGCAAATACAGTCGAACCCGGCTATATCGAACTCGCAAAAAAACGCCTATCAGTTCGATATAGAGCATAATTCGATATAAGCCTGCTAAATAATTGGATGTCATAAAAGCACATACCATTTATAAAATCACTTTATTGATTAAACTAGGTTACTTTCGCACGAAATAGTCCTGCATTTTCTTCTGCTTTGGCAATTTCGCTGCCTGTGACGCACGCACTTTTCCACATTAAGGAGTCGGAGCAGCTGAGGCCGCAACTTTCCGCATTCGCGCAGAAGCACCGGACTAGTGCGAGCGCACCAATCACTTCGGAGGATGTGGGCCAAGGACCGTCGTTGCTTTCCTCATTGTGCCCACTTTCACTTGTGCTCGGTACGATGTTGGCAATGTAGTCTTCGTTTTCGGGCTCTCCCGTGGTCGCGACACATCATTTGCGCTCACAAACTCATCCACCGTTGATTCGTCAACAGCTTCCGGAAATTCTGACAGTTCGCTCCAAACTTCGGCAACACTGGCAACGGCTTCGTCGCATTCATCAGAATTTACGGTCATTACCGAGCACGCGGAAGTCGGCACGGCTGAAGCAATTTCAGATTAACCACTCGTACACGGCCGTGCGTACGGGTCGGGCGCCACGGGCACCGGGTCGCGAGTTTGGACGCTTTAGCCCTAATCTCCCCCTTATTCTTCAAGATCGTGCCGAGAGTGCTCCCCGGAATCTTGTGCTCTGCGGGGACATCCGACTTCTCACCGCGTTTGACACGATTTATGATTGCGAGCTTCACGACGAAAGGCAAATTCTTCCGCTTCATCACGGTAACACTGCGAGAGAAGGCCTACAAGGCGCACACAAAAACAGCGAGACAGGGCGCACTTTCGCCATCTTGCATGACGAAGGCACAAGAGCATCTGATTGGCTGTCTGAGCAAGCGCTGTGGGCGGGCCAGGATCATTTTTTGCGGGGGGGGGGGGGGGGGGGGGGGTTGCCGACGGCTCGTCCGAAGCAGCGCGGTCGGGCGCGGTCACGGTAGGGAGAGCGGTTGGATGGAGCCGCGCAGCCGGGTTTTCTCCGCCACCGCGAGGGAAAGCCAACTTCCGGGGCACTTTCCGCCGCTTGACGTTCGATATATCGGGTGTCGCTGCTATTTTTGTCCGATGTAAGCGTAATTTTTGCGATATATACTCATTGTAACTATTTCGTGTCCAGAAATTGTTCGATATATAGAATAATTCGATGTAAACGGGTTCGATATAGTCGGGTTCGACTGTACATGAAACTGGACAACGACCTTTGCAGATGGAGTGATCACTCATTGGGCTCTACATAGAGACTTCTGTACCGGGCAAGTCCTAAAACTCCTGTGGCCAGACAGATTCCTAAAGGATGAACAAGGTCAAGCATTTTTAGGGCACTCGGTGTAGCAGATCGATACACCACAGCACCATAGTCTAGACGCGAGCATGCATCTTCTGTCACTGCCCCAGTTGGTGTCGGAGAGAATTTTCAGTAAGTTCATTGTTTTCAGGCACTTCGCCTTGAGGTATCTGATGTGGGGGATGAAACTTAGTTTTGGACTGAGTATGACAGCTAGGAATTTATGTTCTTTGTACACAGGAATGTGTTGTCCTTGCAATTCGATAGTGGGGTCAGGGTGCAGCCCTCTGTTTCTTGAAAAAATCACACAGGAGCTTTTATGTTGGTGGATCTTACACTCATTTTTGTCTGCCCGTTTGGATTCTTTCATTAGGCCAAGCTGGACTTGCCTCTCGCAGGCTGCAAGGCTACTGGATTTAAAACCTATCTGTACATCATCTACGTAAACAGAATAGAAAATGCCTGTAGGTAGTGAATAATGGAGCGTGTTCACCTTCATAATAAAAAGTGCGCAGCTGAGGATGGCTCCCTAGGGTACTCCAGTTTCCAGTGTAAATGAACGAGAGAGTGCGTTGCCTATTTTTATGCAGAAAGTACGATTCATGAGGTAAGTTTCAATAATGTTCAGCATGTTGCCCCTGATACCCATTCGTGACAGGTCTCGGAGGATTCCATAGCTCCATGTGGTGCCATAGGCCTTTTTCATGTAAAGAAAAATGGATAAAAAGAATTGCTTGTGGACAAAAGCATTAATAATATTGGCCTCAACACGCATGAGGTCGTCAGTTGTTGACCGGCCCTCTCTAAATCCGTACGGATCAAGCAATTTGTTTCATTGGGGGCAATGTAGAAGGCAACAATTTATCATTTTTTCAAACAACTTGCACAGGCAACTTGTTAGCGCTTACTTGTTACTGAGGCTAGATTTTACTGTTAGCACAACTTGTTGCTCGTTACTGAAGCGAGATCTTTGCCACGAGGATAGATGATGCCCAGCTGCCCAGAGGGTATAAAAGAGTGCAAGTAGTGCAATTTGTTTAATCATCTAGGACATAATTCTGTCGGGACCCGGAGCAGAATTATGACATGCGTTTAAGGACGCTTTAACCTCAGCAATGCAGAAACGCTGGTCAAAAGGTTTGTTTGGGGTACATTTACATTTGAGTGGCTTCCCTTCCTCCATTTCTTTGTATTTCAGGAAAGACAAAGAATAATGCATAGAGCTAGAAACGCACTCAAAGTGCTCACCAAAACGTCGGCTTGGTCCTTCAGACTGTCTCGTTGTTTGTTTACCAAGGGCAACAGATGGATTTGCTGCCGTTTCAATCTTCTCAGCTCATCCCATACTTTCACCTCTTGTGAGTACGAATTAATACCGGAAAGAAACCTCTCCCAGCTTGACCTCCTTGTTTGCCTTTGTGGCCTCCATCCCTGCGATTTGATCTGCTTGAGTGCTCTAAAGCTTCCCGCATTAGGATATTGGTGAAGAATGCCCCATGCTTTTTGTTTTGTTTTTTACGCACCTGCATACAGTCAACATTCCCCCGGGGGACTCATCCTTTGCATGGGTTTCCAATCGTCTGCGGGATGCATTTTTCTGCTGAGTCTATTATAAAACTGGTAAAATACGCTACTGCATCGTCTGCGCTAAATTCACTGATAAAATCTTGTGATATAAACCACTTGATTCTTTAAAATGATCCCAGTTGGCAGATGATAGTTTCAACCGAGGAATATGTGGAGGGCATTCGTATTGCTGTATCAGGTTTAGGGTTACAGGGAAGTGGTCACTTCCAAAAGTATTTTTATTACACTCCATTCTAAATATGGAAAGATGGCTGCAGAGTCAACTGCTAAATCTATTGAAGAGTACGAATTATGTTCGACGCTGTAATACGTGGGCTCTCTTTTATTAAAGAGGCACGCACCCGAGGACACAAGAAAGTTTCCTATTAGCCAGCCTCTCGTGTCGCATCGCGAATGTCCCCACATCGTGTGACGAGCATTCAAATCTCCGACAAGTATGTAAGGCTCGAGAAGTTCATGAGGTTATAAAGGTTTGGGTTGTTTTACAGGATGCTTTACAGCAGTGAAGTGGATAGACAATAAACCAGTGACACTGTTCACAACGTCACACAACCCTGAGGATGACATAACCGTAAATGAAATAACAATCATGAAACGAAGCCGAGCTTACCCTCTCCCTCTAGTGTTTCTAGACAACACAATCATGGGAGGTAGTGATCACTTCGTCCAGCCTAAGAAGAGCTATGGTTGAGAAAGTTTCGGTACCACCATTTTCGACTTTCTCCTTGCCCCAGCAATTGTACACTTGTACATTCTCCGCTAGATCAGCGAAATGACTGCAGTGTGCCATGTAAGCTTCAGACTGGACTTTCCATAGCAAAAACCAAACAGTGTATTACTTCACAAACAAGTCCTATGTGCCCATCAGCATCCAGCTCACCGGAGTGGGTCACCACTTGCTGGAAAAATCTGCCCACTACCGAATGTGCTGAAATTGCAACACAAAGGCAGAAGAAAAAAAGAACATGGTACTCCTGCAACACCAGCACTGTGCCACTGCGTGTGAATCTAGGTTAACGACAGGACCACATTAAGTGAAATTGGATCAACATCATAATGCTCAATGTGTACTGTTACCATCAGCCTGCAGGGATACTGCTCTGCAAACCTGTCTCAGCCCGCTGCAGTTGTTTTGATTGACCCGTGGGGGTGGCGTCCTTCAGAGAACCGGCGACGACAGCGTTAACTGACCGTGCACTTCCTTCGGAGAGCTGGAGACCACGGCAGCGTTAATCCACCACGCGCCTCTTTCGGAGAGTCTGCGACCACAGAAGAGCTGGGCATGTTTGGCGGACCGTGTATTGTTGGTTCAGGTGCCGTCGCCTTCATGGTCTATTTGCAGCAAGAATAGCTTCTCTAACAAAAGGGTGTTTTGTGGTACGTTTTTTCTCGGGCCCTAGGATTCGCCACAGTCTGCCGACACTCGTGGCGGCCGCTGGAGATGTCAGCTCTGGAATTAAGAGGCGCCGGCTGGGGTCAAGCGTGACAACCTGGCTATGAGGACCCACTCAAATTGGTGGGTTCTGGGAATCCAAAGTGCGTATGTGAGTGTGTGAGCCCCCTCCCTCAAAGGCGGGTTGACTATGCCCAAACGACTGTGGACGGACCGATTGGACGAAGGTTGGACAGCAGTTCTCCCTCCCTTAGGGATCTAGGGAGGACAGAGGCTTTTCAAGCAGCGGTTTTCGGCTGCTAGGGGGGTGCTTGGTGCTTGGAGCTGTGTGCTTCGTCTTGCGTGCTCCATTTGGGAGATATGCTAGACTGTTGAAATGTATCTTCTGTTTTAATGTAAATATGTAAATAAATCCTGTACTCCTAGTTCTCGATGAGAGCAAGTTCCTCCCAACAACCAGGTCCCAAGCATGGGTGAGTTGGAGACGGCATGGGCCAGATACCACACAGTTCATGCCCGACTACAAACCGTACAACTGGATGCCAGCAGTGGGATCGTCCTACAGCTCTAACAGTAGCTTCTTGCCTATGTATAGTGTCAAACATATTAAGCTTCATTAGAGAGTTTTAGAATAGGGGCCCCAAATAAATGGCGTCGAAGCCACTGCGCATGCGCGAGATGCAAACAGCGTTTGGGTTGTGCGGCATACCTGAAAAGACTGGACTACTTGACCACTTGAGGATATCGATCACAGTGTGTTGTGAGCGGTTTGTGAGGAAACATTCGATCAAGGACAATAAAAGGGGGTAAAGATTAGAGAGTTTGGGGCCCCAAAGAAATAGCGTCGAAGCCACTGCGCATGCGCGAGACGCAAACTACGTTTGGGTTTTGCGTTGGGAACGCTATTTCACCGATTAAGCGGCCCCAAAAGCTTTGCGTCAGCAAACATGGCGGCACCCATCGAAGCGATGGCTCTAACCTACAACCAAACTGGGTTCGATTCGTGGTAACACGTGAAGTTCGCAAGATAGGAGAAGTGACTGCGGTTATCGCATTCTCTCAATTAGCATGTGTTATGAAGATTGATTCATTAGATGCCGCTGATTCCGAATTCGTTTGTGGATTTTAAGGCTCGTAGGCCTAACGCAAGTAAGCTTGGCTGGTGAAGGCACGTAAAGTTGGTTTGCTCGAAACTAAGCGCAACTAATTGTTTGCTGCTTACAGAATAACCTCTAAATTGTAATTAAACGCGAATACACGCAAGTCAAAATTACTATCATAAAATGGTATATTTTATTTAATTATTTCTAATAGCTTTTCTTTGACACAGTAGCGGTGCTGTCAGAGCAAGACGCTATTCGCAAATGCAAAGCCCTATTCTAGAACTCTTCAGTCCTGCGTGCCGCAACGCTAACACCCGTAAAGCTCTTTGGGGCCCCTATTCTAAAACTCTCTATTTTTTATGTTTTGAAAATGCATAAATGATTTTTTATCAAGTGTGTTCATGTTGGACAGTAGGAAGCATACGCCCGACCACATTACTTGCTGTATTTCTACTTCAATAAAATTTTGGAATTTGAGAATGAACTTCTCAAACCTTTCTTTTTCTTTCAGAATTTCACACTTTGTTTTTGTGATAGCTACAAATAATTCTACCCATTAAAAGGGTTAAAAATGGGATGAATGAAAAGAACACAACACAAAAGGGACATCTGTTCACTTTTCCACAATTCTCAACTATGTGTCAGTTATATGTAGTTACAAGAATGAATCCTATAGCTTGCCCAGTCCACAGTCAATCCCACTTACAACAATACCGGTTTTAACAATAAAGTAAAATCTCTTTAAACGTACCCGCTTAAGGGGGGAGGAGGGGATCAGAATTAACTTTTTTGTTTCTTGACAGAAAGGGCTGAAATTTGGCACACACACTGCACATTGCAATAAAAAGACATATCTAAAATTTCATTAGGATATCGTAATTAGTTTTTGTTTTATAAGAATTTACAAGTTCCATGCTTGTGGAAAGCCTGGCACAGTAACGAAACATGATAGGGAGCAGGGAATACTATGTATGTTTGCACAGATGTCTAATCTACATCAAGACACTGTTCGATTCTTTTTTTTAAAGCGCTAATAATTTTTTGCTCAACATAACATGCACATGACTGTGCTTCACTGCATGGAGCCATGTAGTAATTGTGAAATAATTAAACAATGGAAAGATAAAGAAACATTTCAAGACTGCCTTTAAGTACAGCACAGCTTGTGGATCACAGCAAAACAAACTGGGCCAAAATTGGTCCAGCCATTGTTGTGCTACGCTTTCCACGAGCGAGGTGATTGACAAAAAAAATGCAATTGAGAAAACTGGCTGCAAAGTTTTAACAGCACTGCAAATTTATTCAAAAGCACCAGGGCTGTAATATTTTGAATCATTGCTGTCAGGCATCTTCTTACACCTTTGCCTCATTGTTTGGTGGGCTTTGGATGCCTTCTTCAGGCGTTCTTTATCTTTTTCTTGTGCCGTTTGGAGTAGTGCATGACCACCATTTTCACTGCCAGACCGAGCCTGGTATCGCAGTGTACACCCACAGAACGCTGTTGGCATCTTGGGCACAGAGTTTTAGCGATCAAAGAGTTCATCGCGGAAACAGGCATAATAATGAACTCACAGTCACAAGGGGCCGAAATTTGCTCTTGGCATTGCTGCTTCCGCACAGTCGCGGACACTGCGCGAAGGGAGTCGCGAACGCTGCATGCCTGCGCTTCTGCAGTCACCGCTGGCACAAAACGCGGCTCGAGGCGCGTCTGAATCGTGCGACGATTCGTCTGGTGAGCCTTGAGTCACCATACAGTATGTAGCTCGTCGCACACCGTCGCACAACGCACACCGTCTCTGTCGGCGATGGACACCTTCGACCCGCGTCGCCTCCAACAACGCGATTTCGGTTGCTGACTCGCGCGGCCGTACGCACAGGTGCGAGAGTCTCCGTTGGCACGTCTTCCGGTGGCTTGGTTATCAGTGTCGATGTCACAGGGCGATTGTCGGCTTCGCTGCTGGAATCGCACGGTGCAAGATAACGCGGCACGTTATCCGCGTGTTCAGTCGGGTTCTGCGCTTCTCCCGCTGGCCGCCGTCTTTTTCTCGCCGTAGGAGGCTTACGCTTCCGTTTTCCGAAGGCATGCTTCATTTAAAAGTTCTTTTCGAACGAGCGACGATCCATCACTGACCTGGGAGCTTTCATAAATCCGAATTCTGCGAGTGTCAAACGAAGAAACACGCCGGCGTGGTTTCCAAAGCAGACAACTACGGTCCGCTGTGGTTGCCAGCTTGCCCGCTGCTGCAGCAGCAACCAATGGCGAGACGCCTTTCAGTACGGCAACCAATCGGAGGCCCGCTTTCATCGCAGGGCCAGTGTGACCGCCTCTAGCAGACACGCGCTTCTTTTGTGTTTGTGTGTTTGTTACAAGATGGCGACGACCGAAGAATTCAGAAAGGGAATGGCGAAACTTCGAGCTTTCGAATGATACCAAGATGGCGGCGTTCGGTGGCGGGAAAGACGAAATAGGGCTCCGCGAACTGCGGTGATTTTACGCGATTTAAAGCTGTTTTCTCGCCCTACGAACTCATAAATTAATTTTTTTTCGGGCACTTTTAGTGCGTTTTCAGTTAAACCATTTTGATACAATGTAGATTAGGCATTGCAGATACCGAAACGCGTGGTTGCCAAAAATCGATCTTTTTTGCGATTTTCGCGATCTGATCCCCGCGTCCCCCCTTAAACAGTAGTTTAATTTTAAAAGTAGCCAAGTCAAATCCCCGACACAGTGGACATGGAACATAATGTGTTTTGTATCCTCATAAACCGTACCAGCTTATTGCGTAGGTATCGGTTAACATGTAGTGTTTCCACTTTTCATCGTGCAAACACGGCGGTGCGTCGTCTCCGTCGAGTGGACCAGCAGAACAGTAAGCCTCAGAGATCAGAAGAACGAACTTCAAGCGCCCTGTGCATTTGCACGTGAAGGCACATCAACATTACTATAATTTTGGCACCGTGCCAAAGTGCCAAGTGTTGTGGCTTCGTGCAATGACTCCCGTCATGCCGAAGCTCGGATGAAAAAGACGCACGGTGCTCAGCAGAGAAGAAAAATTAGATACCGTTCGTGCTATCGAACGTGACACGAAGAAGTCGGCGCTGGCATGCGACAAGGATCTACTGTTGACTATAGTGTGTAGAATTTGGAATGTGAAGAAGTTGCTCAGCAGCGCTACTGCAACCGCAAAGAGATGCCGACTACGAGGTTCGACTTTTCGCCATCGTTGCCTCTGTTGTTGCCGAAGTGTCGACTAGCGACAGTGATGTGGACGAGACGGGAAGCGACAGCACGGGCGATTCAGGCCCGAGAGTGGCAGAAGCTGCGTGTTACATCAGCCTCACGAATGCAATCGTCGCGACGAGAACAGCACCCCGCAGTGAAAAAGGCGCCCCGCAACTTCTGCAGCGCTACCGCCCATGCGCACAGAGAACATGGAACGCCAACGAGGAATCTGCCATGCGAGTGCTTGCCAAGAAGAGGTGGCTGGCTGAAAAGCTGGCTGGCTGAAAAGCTGGCTGGCAGCTCCAGTAAGTTTGAGACTGCTGTCGTCGCTGCTAGGCCGCCGCAGCATCAAACGAAAATAACAGTTTTGTCACACGAAGTCAATAAATACTGCATGTTTTTTCCCCTTTCATCACACTCTCTCTGAGTTCTGTTTTTGACGGGTAAGTGGGCGATCTCATGCTATTTCGGTTGAGCAGTACAGTCGAACCCGGCTATATCGAACTCGCAAAAAAACGCCTATCAGTTCGATATAGAGCATAATTCGATATAAGCCTGCTAAATAAATGGATGTCATAAAAGCACATACCATTTATAAAATCACTTTATTGATTAAACTAGCTTAGTTTCGCACAAAAATAGTCCTGCATTTTCTTCTGCTTTGGCAACTTCGCTGCCTGCGACGCACGCACTTTTTCACATTAAGGAGTCGGAGCAGCTGAGGCCGCAACTTTCCGCATTCGCGCAGAAGCACCGGACTATTGCGAGCGCACCAATCACTTCGGAGGATGTGGGCCAAGGACCGTCGTTGCTTTCCTCATTGTGCCCACTTTCACTTGTGCTCGGTACGATGTTGGCAATGTAGTCTTCGTTTTCGGGCTCTCCCGTGGTCGCGACACATCATTTGCGCTCACAAACTCATCCACCGTTGATTCGTCAACAGCTTCTGGAAATTCTGACAGTTCGCTCCAAACTTCGGCAACACTGGCAACGGCTTCGTCGAATTTATCAAAATTTACGGTCATCACCGAGCACGCGGAAGTCGGCACGGCTTAAGCAATTTCAGATTAACCACTCGTACACGGCCGTGCATACGGGTCGGGCGCCACGGGCACCGGTCGCGAGTTTGGACGCTTTGGCTCTAATCTCCCCCTTATTCTTCAAGATCGTGCCGAGAGTGCTCCTCGGAATCTTGTGCTCTGCGGGGACATGCGACTTCTCACCGCGTTTGACACGATTTATGATTGCGAGCTTCACGACGAAAGGCAAATTCTTTCGCTTCATCACGGCAACACTGCGAGAGAAGGCCTACAAGGCGCACGCAAAAACAGCGAGACAAGTCGCACTTTTGCCATCTTGCATGACGAGGGCACAAGAGCATCTGATTGGCTGTCTGAGCAAGCGCTGTGGGCGGGCCAGGATCATTTTTTGCAGGGGGGGTGCCGACGGCTCGTCCGAGGCAGCGCGGTCGGGCGCGGTCACGGTAGGGAGAGCGGTTGGATGGAGCCGCGCAGCCGGATTTTCTCCGCCACCGCGAGGGAAAGCCAACTTCCGGGGGCACTTTCCGCCGCTTGACGTTCGATATATCGGGCGTCGCTGCTATTTTTGTTCGATGTAAGCGTAATTTTTGCGATATATACTCATTGTAACTATATCGTGTCCAGAAATTGTTCGATATATAGAATAATTCGATGTAAACGGGTTCGATATAGTCGGGTTCGACTGTACTACCGTTTAGTACATACTTTTTCCAAGCTCCGGCGAACTACGGTTTAACAAAGTTTCACTGTATATTGGATATAACAATAAGCAGCCAGCACTACATCAACTGATGTGTGTGCTCTATGATAAAATAAACCGCTTACTACAACGTTCCCATGCCACATTACTGGTTATAACAAATTCATCTTGCTACCAGGAGTCTGCGACAAAAGAAATAGGAACGCGAAATATAAAAAAATAAAAAGTAAAATGCGAGCTGCCGCACCCGCTTGCATGCCGTGCACGTAACACACAAGAATCACCAGTCTTGCATGCCTCTCTCATCTCCCTTTTACCTCTCCGAAACAACAGTTGACTGTGTCAATAGCTATGATGGGTGCAGCCAACGAGGGCTATTGTTGGCGCTGTCGACTGATGTTTCGGAACAGTGGAAGGGAGACAGGCTAGAGGTGCGGCGTGTGTGGAACAAGTGGGTGCAGCACACAGGTGGGGATTTTTTTTAAAACAAGGTCTTCTTAGCCAACTTCACAGAGGTTTGGCGTATCTAAGATCTCAATCTTGTAACCACATCCAGAAAGAAACTGTTGGTGTTGGTTAAGGGACTTCTAGATGTCGTATGAGCATAAAAATGGTATCAAATGATACCGCTCCAAGCTGAGAACACATAGAAATAGTCAGCAACTAAGGATATAATTAAAATATTATAAATGAGTATAATAAGCCATAAACGTGGTGGGATGCGGGTGCCTGTGTCATACTCTGACGTGCCGACGCCAAGTGCCACCTAACTTAACTGCCATGCATTCCGCAAGATGGCTCGAAACCCCGTTATTGGGAAGGAAGAGCTGGGTTAGAGAAACGCAACTGAGTGACCTTGCACGCCGTCGTCTTTGAGTGGGGTGGGATGCGAGTGCCTACCTTGCTGTTGCCCTCTGTCATGCCACTACCAAATGCCACATAGGTTACTGTATTTACACCATTGTGAGTCGACCTATTTTTTAAAATTTGAAAATCTGAATTGGTGGGGGGGGGGTTCGACTTACATTCTAAACCAAAACATGGCCCCGCCAAAAAAGCGAGACCAACGAGATATCAGGGTAGCTACAACGTAGTTACTAGAGAGTTTTAGTTTAGGGGACGCAAGCGGCTTGCATACGCAAAAACTAGGGGCGACGGTACTGCGCATGCGCAAACTGCTATGTCTACTTGTGTCCTTGGGGTTGTTGGGGCGGCCGAAAACACCACTGCCCCTAAGCGTTCCCCCGTTACCCACGTGACACTCGCTGTGTACGACAACGAGTAGCTCGCGGGTAGATAATCTTATAAATCTTTCGTCATGTGTCGACAGACGTTTTTATATATATTATTACGACATCATTGAGCGATGCTCAAGAGACGAGCCGCCGTGAGAATGACGAAGTTGGTCGGTGCCCTTGGCACGAGCGAGTGTCAGCCTGGCTCCAGTGTAAATAGCGTGTAAATAGCATCTTTCGTCTGTGTCTTTCCACACGTTATTAGAGGTTTAGCGTGTCCAATATTCGAGTAAACGCAGGCGGACGGGGTGTTGGGGCGGGGGAGTAAACGGGAGCGGCCTGCATGGTGCATCCACCTGGTGGCACAAAGCTCAAACGTACAAAAACAGCTAATATTACTGTAACCGAGTCTATTCTACTTTGCTGCTGGTGTAAATCTTTGGCACTGGCATAATCGTGTTGCAGCCAAAAATTTACACCCGCAGCAAAGTAAAATAAACTTGCTTACTGCAATATTAGCTGTTTTTTTGTTTGAACTTTGCACCACCAGGTGGCTGCACCATGCAGGCTGCTGCCATTTACGGCTCTGCCCCAACGCGCCAACCTGCGTTTACCCGAATACCGACATGCTAAACCTCTTTATTAACTGCTTCTAATAAGAATAGTTCTATGTACTTTACTTCATATGCTTGATTTCATATTTTAAAAAATGATAAGGCAGCAAAGATCAGACGTCGATGGTGCTGCAAGCGCATGCGACCTCACTGCGGGTTGCGTGTGGGGCCGTTAACGTATAACGTGTTTCTGCTTGCGTACACAAACGCAAACGCACCTAAGCGCTAGGGGTCCCAACACCTTGCGTCCCCTAAACTAAAACTCTCTACTATGTTGTGTTTGCTCTATGGCCTTACCCGTAGCTTTTCACTATCCCGCGCATTTGTTCGCTTTTCAGAAGAGTTTTTCAACATCTTTGAGAGCTTTGCAGTGCACACAACACTCATGGGGGGGTGGGGGGGGGTGTCGATAGTTGATAGAAGTACCACTGTTCCATTCGTGGTGACACCCTCAGAACGGCGGCGCTTGCGGAGAGTGATCGGTCCCTGCCAGTGAAGTGCGACATGGTCATGAAACAAACCCGGATCTTCCCCTTTTAAGGGGGGACACGGGTCTTTGCGGCGAAAAAAATCACGAAAAAATCGATTTTTTGAAAATGAAATTTTCGATATCTACAGCTAATATTCCTTCAATTCACCAAGTCTCGAATCTCAGGGAAGAGTATTTCGTCCGCAATATCAATTTATAACATCACTGTGAGCTGAATTCCGCGCAGAAACAGCCCTTTT
This sequence comes from Dermacentor variabilis, assembly GCF_050947875.1. NCBI lineage: Eukaryota > Metazoa > Arthropoda > Arachnida > Ixodida > Ixodidae > Dermacentor > Dermacentor variabilis. The sequence goes on from NW_027460280.1 coordinate 20,366,272, forward strand.
TATCGCGGCGCGTAGCTCTTTTTCTATGCGCGCGATCTCAGCCATCTTGGTCTCGTTGGAAAGAGGAGCCTTCCTTCTTTAATTTCCCGCCAAAAGTGACTCCGTCGGTACGCCAGTGACGTTGAAATCCGGGGAGGAAAAAAGCCCGAACGCGCGATCCGATTCGTTGACTAGCGCACGTGACCAAAAACGCGTGCTGTGGTTGGCTGCGCGAGGTTCCCATCGTCTGCTCCACTCCGGAGGCGACGCGACCGCGCGTCTCGTAGGTTTGTTGGCACATGCCCAACGATGTCCAATCCACCGGGAAAGTTCGCCACGAGGCACAAGTTCGGCAAAAAGAAGAAGCGATCAGCTTATAACTTTCAAAAGCGCTCCATTCCTTCTGAAAGCATCGAGAGTAGCTCGCCGCCAACCGCAAATGATGCCGAAACCGCGGACGATGCCGAAGTAGGCTTAGCCAGCTCACAAATGAGTGAAATCATTACAGACAGCGGCCGCGTTCGGCGTGACACTGCAATGTTGCAGCGTGCGGATTTGTTGCAGAGGGAGATGAATGCTCAAAAAAACTTCGAGTTCTTGCGTCAACGCCAGCAACAAAGCGGGTGTCGGATTTGCTCACTCGCGCCGACGGCGTTGCAGCCGCGCCAGCCGACGCCGAGGCAGGCTTCGCTATCCTCAGTAGGACTCCGTGAACGCACTGATGTCGTTTGTCAAGTGCAAGGTGTGCGGCGGCAGCGTCGCAGGAGGCAAAAGCGAACGGTAATCTGGCCTCGCCATAAAGATCGTTATCACTTGCGCGTGTTGCGGCGATATCGCGTCGGCGCGGAGCTCGACCCGCGTGAACGACAACCTTGCCACGCGCGCGATGCAAGCCACCGGGAATCGGCGAACGGCGCTAAATAACGATGTGTTTGCCGCATTTGGGTGGCCATGGTCAGAACGACTATATTCCTGGTGGCTTTTTGCCACTTTCACTGCAAAATGAAGCAAAATTATTTCTGTACTTTTGATTAAAAGTGAATGTATTCCTTTTTTCTCGTTTTCTCAAAACACCGACTTTTGACTTGTTGCTGATTTGCCGCGGCGATATCTCTGCCTTCAAAGCAGATAGAGCCATAATTTTTGCTGTGGCTTGTAGCTGAGTGTGCAAGGTACACAGTGGTAGGGTCAGATTTTGGAATTTATGCTTTAAAAATTTTCAATTCTGCTTTAGATCAGATAGTGGGGTAGCCACAATTCGAACAGTAAAGATTGAATTGCTATAAAATTACTAATATTTGTTGTATCAAAATAGTATTCCTACCATTGTGTTCCTTATGTTTTCTAGTACCCAGGCATGTGCCAATATGAATTTTGCAGCGCATTTGTTTTCCCCTATTGTTTGTGCAGATTATGAACAATGAATTTCATTTACCTTCAGAACTAAATGGCCTATTGGAAAAATAATTACATATTTGAAATCAGCACAAAAGTCTTAACAAGAATAGAAAGTTTCATGAATATTGATACAAGACGTCATGGACATTATTTGAAGTACAGTGTCCCCCCTTAAGGACCTGCTCCACCGCGAGCATGAGCAGCTAGCGGCAGAAGATTATGAACTTATGCCAACTGAACCTGTCAAAAGAGCCTCCCTGACGGCTGTGTGTGGTTGGGTGCATTCGGCGTGGGCTGCTCTTCCATAAGATGCCATGGTGCGGTCGTTTGCCAAATGTGGAATTTCGCTGGACGACGATGCGCTGTGAAACCGTAGCAGTGATGACTATGGCAGCACCAGTGAGGATGATGGCACAAGTGACGACGAGTAGTCCAGTAACCATGCCAGCTACCAATAAATTCTCGTTATCGAATGCGCTTTCAGGTATGCTTTCTTTTTTTTTCCCTGTCACACACGATATGGGGGGTCGACTTACAATCGTGTAAATATGGTAACTGCTGCACCCTCCACCAGATGAAGGCCTTGCTACTGGTATGTATCCTAATGAAAGACTATCTGTATGGGTGATTATAACTTCAGAAAACGTTGCACGTGGTCTCTGCGATGGCAAGAACGTCAAGTGAGGATCACGGACGCAGGAAAGATGACGAGTATGAATCCCGAGACAATCCACAGCAATGCATGTTTGATGATGATGATGATGACCCCTTCAAGCACAACGAAGCACTCCGTAATGTTCCCAGCAACTGATGGAGGAGGTGGAGGAGTACCTCCACGTACCTGTTCAGTCCTGCTTGGAGATTCCTTTTCTGTGGTGGAAGAACTTTGGCAAAGTCAAGTACCTATCACTGTCCAAGCTACCGTCACTGTACAAACTAGCTTGGCTATACCTCTCAGTGCCGCCAACCGAAGTGTCAAGTGAGATGTCGTTCTCATCAACAGGGAATGTTGTCACTACTGGAAGAGAACACCTTCCCGAGTATGCTGAGCAATTAGTGTTTATTTATGCACAGCAACATGCACTAGGAAGAAAGGCTGGGTGAGCACAGTGGTCTGAATAAATTTAAAAATGAGAAGTCTCGTGCCTCATGTCAGTTCTGGTTGCCTCACTTGTATAATGGTTCAGAAAAATATATTGAATAAAACAGTCAGAAATGATCATTGTAACAAGACAATGTAATTCACTCCGTAACTTTTTCCGTTGTGTATTAGTGGTCCCAAATATTCGCTTCAATTCAAATTTATTCCAATTAGGTAACTATTAACTTTGTATATGCTCTGAAGTGAAAAACCCCTTTTCGCACATGGCTAGTTGTGTGGTTATACTGACTCAATATTAATGCATTATTGTCAACAGTCATCGTGTGATGGGTTCTGCTGAATTTTTTTTCGACGTGAGCCATGGGCTCTGTGCAAGAGCTCTTTGCATTCACAAAAAAGGCTTGACTGCTCTTACCTTAGAGCCAGTGGATTTGTCTGTCTGAGTTGCATCTACAACAGCAGAGTCTGCTGCACTTCGAGGCTCTCCAGTCGCAGAGTTGGGCCCAGACTTAGCAGCATCTGCATTTCCAGAGCCACTGCCATCGGACGCCGTGCCAGCAGCTGCAAGAGCCTCTGTAAAGCAGCACACAACACATTGCTGCAAACTGCGCAAATGCACAACAGATCATTTGCTGCATTTGACTTAATTAAAAAAAAAAACAGCTCAATGATCAACAGGGCACAGATACATAGAGCCATTACAGCTGAACAGAAATACAATACTGAACACTGACATGTGTCTTACACGAATGGCTGTTAAAATGTTTCAATAACCTTACACCAAGCACTGGAGGCATTGCTGTCGCAAGCTACAATTCTGCATATGTGAAAACGACGAGCGCTGGAAATTATTCTAAATAACTAAAAGGGGATTTTAATTACTGCAGGGTTCTTAAATGTTATACTGCAATATCATACTATCTTAATAAAAAGGGCATTTTCATTTAGCAGCAGCAGCAGCAGCCTATTTTATGTCCACTACAGGACGAAGGCCTTGCCCTGTGATCTCCAATTACCCGTCCTGCGCCAACAGATTCCAACTAGTGCCCGCGCATTTCCCAATTTCATCGCCCCCCTAGTCTTCTGGCATCCTCAACTGCACTTCCCTTCTCTTGGCACCCATTCTGTAACCCTAATCGTCCACCACTTATCTAACCGATGGCTTTATCTAACGTGGCCTGACCAGCTTCATTTTTTTCTCTTAATGTGGATTAGAATATCGGCTACCCTCGTTTGCTCTCTGATCCATACCGCTCTCTTCCTGTCTTTTAATGTTACGCCTAACATTGTCCGTTCCACCGCTTTTTGCACGGTCCTTAACTTGTTCTTGAGCTCCAAGTCTCTGCCCAATATGTCAGCACTGGTAAAATGCACTGATTGTACACCTTCCTTTTCAATGATAATGGTTAGCTTCCAGTCGGGAGCTGACAATGTCTGCCATATGCGATCCAACCCATTTTTATTCTTCTACGAATTTCCTTCTCATGATCAGGGTTCCCTGTTATTAATTGAGCTAGGTAAACATAATCCTTCACATACTCTAGTGGCTGACTGGCGATCCTGAGCTCTTGTTCATTTGTCCAGCTATTCATCATTACCTTTGTCTTCTGCATATTAATCTTCAACCCCTTACACTTTCTCTGTTTAAGTCCAGAATCATTTGTGGTAACTCATTTGCAGTGTTGCTGAACAGAACAATGTCATCGGCAAACCGAAAGTTACTGAGATATTCGCCGCCTATCCTTACTCCTAAGCCTTCCCAGTTTAATAGCTGGAATAGTTCTTCCAAGCACACAGTGAACAGCACTGGAGAGATTGTGTCTCCTTGTCTGACCCCTTTCTTTATAGGTTTTTTAATGTTATACTGGCACAGTGTACCATGCAAGATAATTATTTTTACAAGGTAAGCAGTTTTGTTGCTGTTATTTTTCAATAAACAGACTGTTTACAATGTGGGAGTGCAAACATACCCCTGAGGAGAACGCCTGCTCACCGCCCGAAGGCCTTCAAGATTTTTACAGATTGTTGCCAGACTTTGTTCTACAATCGGTCCTGGGTGTATGAAACTCGAAAAGGATCTTGAAATCGTTTGACACAGTAGACGTCCGTTAATTGGAATCTAGTTGATTCGATCTCAACTGGATGGAGGTGCCATCTGGCACCCATACATTTCTAGGGCCCAGACTTCTGTTATTTTTATCTTCAAATTAGCCTTCACTGGATATTTCAAACTTGGATGGTCAGCACACACAGGTGTGACCCTAATGGTGATCCCAGAGACTCCAAAAGTGGCAGCATCTGTCTTGGTTGCGCTTAGGGTACAGTGAATGCGGCAAACACACGTCATCTCTCGTCTTAAATGCCTATTTTTGGCCAGTTCAAGGAATATTTTAAGACAAAGATTGGTAATTTACAAGAAATTATTATATTACATATACGCAATTCCAATGCTCATGTTTTTCTCCAAAAAATTAGTACAAAGAAAATTGCCAATCCAACACGAAATCAAAACTCTGGTCACATTCGCAACAGCAGAGCTTATCCGTCACTGGCTATGTCATCACAAGATGGCGACCATGGATGGTGAAAGAACAAGTTCTTGCAGAGCATGACAATGAATCACTTTCCCTCTGATTATGAAAGCACATGGAAACAAAAAGTTGTGTTATGTTTAAGGGGAGCTGCTCCTCGAAAACATCACGTTTTTCGCTAAATTTCTGTTTTGAGTTATTACTTGTTAAATGATTTTTGGTCATTCGACTCTAATTTTCCCAATAAAACCAAGGCCGAATTCGAAGAAGAAATCGGTGAAAAATCAATCTGAATCAGCCGCGGTTGGCTCTCAAAACTGCAAATTTATGTGAATGTCGGCTATCTTTGACTGGGAGGGTGGGGCCAACATATGGAGCTGGACAGTTCGAAATGTGCTGGCTGTGTAAAGCGTGCATTGTTAACTGTTTTCAAAAATTTTCATGAAATTCCAATTGTATTTTTATGAATACAGATGTTTACAACTTTCAAATGCATTTTTCTCAATTTGCATTTTCAGGCAGTTTTCATAAGTAGCATACAAACTTTCTTACACATAAAATTCGCATATCTAAACAAAATTTTGCACACTGAGCCTTCAGACATTGTAGAGTGCATACATCTAAAATATTGAGATACCGTACAGAAGGATTCGAACGATGTAGTGGGTCGTCTTCTCCAGCGCTTTCTAGTTGGTCGTCCTCTTCAGTGCTTTTGCTCATGAATGCCGCTCATGCTGGGCATCCATGCCCTGATCTAGTGGTCGGACTCTAATGCCGGTGACTAAAAATGCCTTTACAAGTGGTGAAGGGTGCTTCGGCCTACAACATCCACCCAGGAACTTTAATCCTGTACCCTACGCTCAGCCTGAAGACACACCCCAGCAAACCCCTCCTCCATCCCAGCAAGCGCCTCCTCCGTCCATCATGTGCTCTGGTGTGCTTTGCCACAGCGACCCTGCCATTTTCAGTGGTGCATACAACACCGATGTCGAGGACTGGCTGACGACATATGAGAGGGTAAGCGCCCACAACAAATGGGACGACCCCGCGAAACTGAGTAACATGCTCTTCTATCTCGCGGGTGTCTCCAGTCTCTGGTACAACCATGAGTCTGATTTTCTGACGTGGCCCTCGTTCAAGGCCTCTTTAGTGGCTGTGTTTGGTCACCTGGCTGTGCCTCAGCTCCTCGTTGCAGCACATGCAAAAGGCGTCCCCAGTTGCCCCCTCCAACGACGGAAAATTTTCTCACCAATTCTGAAGTCCCGCCTGGCTTGAATGTTTCACAATGCCTCTGCAGAGAGCACAACTTTTCGTTTCTGGCATCGCCTGTTTGGTGCCATTACGATAACGCCCCGCTGCACACTGATACTTAGCCACCATACCGATACAACACAGGTCAAAATGACGACCTCGCTTGTGTACTTTGGTTGGATACTGGCACTGCTAGTAACAGCTCCGATACTGAGTTTTCTAGATGGCGCTAGCTCTGCCCCATATTTATCATTTTCAATTACAAACTGGAACATTTACTAATATCCTCGAATCTAAACCGACCCTACAGTTTGGTACATGATTATTTGAAGCAAAAGAAAAGTATCGGCCTAGATTCGAATAAATACGAAATGAAGGAATGGAATGAATTTGCGTGGCCAAGTTCACGAAACGCTACTACATAAGGACCGGACTACTTGTGTGGCCAAAACTTCGCAATGCACGGCTTTCCTGGAGGATAAACAAATTCACTCAACTGCCAGCATTTTATTGCTAACCTCCCTAGAAAGGACTTTAACCCTGGAACTTTGGCAAGAGTACCTGCTTGTTACACAGTGACAAAGGGAGTTCCACTGCTTCCTAGCAGAGTAAGTTCCTGGTTCGTTATCTACACACATCCACAACTAACACGTAAACTTACGCCCATTCTATCATCAACATATCAGGAATATGTGAATGGGCGCCCTCTTGAGTGAATGCGCCGAAGCATGGGTGACGACGACTACAACCACAACAAAGGAATGTTTGAACCTGAACATTTCATGACAACCCACAGAGTAAGCGAGTGAGCAGTGATAATATGTCTTTGCTACAAACTATACAAAGTAAAGGACATCTACTTTCCAAGCCCTTGGTCACAGCAAGAACAAATCTATAACAGAGCACACCCGCGAGCGATTAGGCAGAAAATAAGCAATCGAATAGTAACCACACCGAGAAGCATTAATGAGTCAGAAACACGAAAAGCTGCGGCTTGAAAGTGTTTGATCAATAAAGAATGAAGAGCAAACACACTGACCCCGATTTAATTCGTAAGCATAAAGTTTGGACAGCTTGAAATACATGACTAGTACCACTTGTAGTACAAGCACCTTATACTTTGCTCACGCCATTTGGACAAGGCGTGTTGAACTTCAAAAACGCTTACATGTCCTTTGAAGCAGTGGCCATAGCTCGCACAGTCACTATCAACGATATCTGCTGAAACAAAAGTTTATTGTGCAAACCAGCATTATGCACATCCATTGTAAATATGGAGGCAGCCGAGGTAAGCAATGGATGCGTCACCATGTTGCAAGCATGGCGGCGCCCATGAGATTGCCATGAAACGGGTCTATAGTTTGCATGCTTTGTTTTCCCATTAAGCGTGAAGATAAGCACTGAGGAAGAAGAAGCAATACTTCTGAGCGTCCTGGAAAGCACATTTCTGGCTATGCACCAGGAGCACAAGAGCCATTTGCCAAAAAAAGAGATGACATCAGCAGCAGTGGAGGGTCCAGCTATCTGTACAAGACATCCTACTCGTGTTGTGATTGGTCCCAAAGCAGCGGAAGTACAAAATAATCTGGAACCAATTAACGTGAAGAGGGTTCTTTCAATGGAGCTTGCCCACACCACGTGCGATTCGACACGATTCCAGACGCCAGGTGCCCCTCAACATGCCTTTATTTCTGCCCGACTCAGTGGCCAAATTAGCACAAAGCCATGCAGTCGGAGTCCGAATTATCGCACAACAGCCTGTAAGGGGTCCAAAATTTCGGTTGTCCTTATACATTAAGTCTACGAGGTGAGTGGCGGTGCCACGGACCTGTCCGAATAATGAAGCATGTCCGAATTATTGGTGTTTGAATTATCAGTCAGCGGCTGTAACCGTAACCTAACCAGGTAACAGCGGCTGTAACCGTAACCAGGTAACAGCGGCTGTAACCGTAACCAGGTAACAGCAGATTTGTTGAAGGATGGTGGGCAGATTGTTCTAGAGAAACTGGCCACCCTGTATACGCAATGCCTCATGACTTCGAGCGTACCGGAATCTTGGAAGAACGCTAACATAATCCTAATCCATAAGAAAGGGGACGCCAAAGACTTGAAAAATTATAGACCGATCAGCTTACTGTCCGTGGCCTACAAACTATTTACTAAGGTAATTGCAAATAGAATCAGGAACACCTTAGACTTCTGTCAAGCAAAGGACCAGGCAGGATTCCGTAAAGGCTACTCAACCATAGACCATATTCACACTATCAATCAGGTGATAGAGAAATGTGCGGAATATAACCAACCCTTATATATAGCTTTCATTGATTAGGAGAAAGCGTTTGATTCTGTCGAAACCTCAGCAGTCATGGAGGCATTGCGGAATCAGGGTGTAGACGAGCCGTATGTAAAAATACTGAAAGATATCTATGGCGGGTCCACAGCCACCGTAGTCCTCCATAAAGAAAGCAACAAAATCCCAATAAAGAAAGGTGTCAGGCAGGGAGATACGATCTCTCCTATGCTCTTCACATCGTGTTTACAGGAGGTATTCAGAGACCTGGATTGGGAAGAATTGTGGATAAGAGTTAATGGAGAATACCTTAGTAACTTGCGATTCGCTGATAATATTGCCTTGCTTAGTAACTCAGGGGACCAACTGCAATGCATGCTCACTGACCTGGAGAAGCAAAGCCGAAGGGTGGGTCTAAAAATTAATCTGGAGAAAACTAAAGTAATGTTTAACAGTCTCGGAAGAGAACAGTAGTTTACAATAGGTAGTGAGGCACTGGAAGTGGTAAGGGAATACATCTACTTAGGACAGGTAGTGACTGCGGATCTGGATCATGAGACTGAAATAATCAGAAGAATGGGCTGAGGTGCGTTTAGCAGGCATTCTCAGATCATGAACAGCAGGTTGTCATTATCCCTCAAGAGAAAAGCTTATAACAGCTGTGTCTTACCAGTACTCGCGTACGGGTCAGAAACCTGGAGGCTTACGAAAAGGGTTCTACTTAAATTGAGGACGACACAACGAGCTATGAAAAGAAGAATGATAGGCGTAACGTTAAGGGATAAGAAAAGAGCAGGTTGGGTGAGGGAACAAACGCGAGTTAATGACATCTTAGTTGAAATCAAGAAAAAGAAATGGGCATGGGCAGGACATGTGGAGGGAAGATAACCGATGGTCATTAAGGGTTACGGACTGGATTCCAAGGGAAGGGAAGCGTAGCAGGGGGCGGCAGAAAGTTAGGTGGGCAGATGAGATTAAGAAGTTTGCAGGGACGGCATGGCCACAATTACAGTCGACTCCCGATAATTCGAAGCCGCTTAATTGGAATTTTCGGTTAATTAGAAGTAAAGTGCTGGTCCCGTCAGTTTTGCATGTAATCCTATAGAAGAAATCGCTCGATGATTCGAAGTCCTCATCCAGTAATATTGTTTAATTGGAAGTTAATTTTCAGCCGGGATCCTCGAGGTGACCGTCATCCTTGTGCAATTTTTCAAGTGTTGCAACAGTTCCGAGCTCCGCGTTGCTGTCATCGCCACCGCAGCCGCCCGCAACGCCATCCTTCCTGGAGCGGCGCGATTATTCATTGCTACGGCTGCCGTGGCCTCCGCAATCAACTCCGGCGGGAGGCGAAGCGGCTCCCGCCGCAGGCCACGCGCGGCTGCCGCGCGTGGCCGGAGCTGATCGCGGAGGCCACGCGGGTGCCATAGGTGCACGCAGCGCTGCATACTGGCAGTGGAGAGATTGTGCGAGATTAGTCTTGCAGCGTGCGCAGCGTATGTCGAGGCATGTGTTAGCCGAGCGCCTTTGTGCGGGAAGCTCGTAGGCTAGGTTGTTCCACGAGTGATTCGGAATTGACTGTACCTATTCGCGCAGTTTATAGCCATGGCAAACCGTGGCTCTTATCGCACGCTCGACCTGGCAACAAAAGTTGAGGTTTTGAAGGAAGTTGAGAAGGGAGGTGCCGCCAAACAAGACATAGCGCGGAAGTATGGGATCAAGCCGAACACGCTCTTTAACTACATCAAGAACAAGCGCATAATAATGGATGCATTTGAGAACGACAAGTTCAAGACTTCTCGGAAGCGAATGCGCACCGGCGCTTACCCAGAGTTGTAGAAGGCTCTGCTGGTTTGGATTAGGGAGGCCAGGAGCAACAAACTTCCTCTCAGCGGAGACATCGTTGCGATGAAAGCCCGAACGCTTGCAGCAATGTTGGGGATCGATGACTTCGTTTCGTCAGATGGATGGCTGACGCGCTTTAAAGATCGCCATGACCTAGTTTTCAAGAGCGTGTGTGGTGAAATGCGTCCGTTAACCAGGAAACATGCGCCACGTGGAAGGACGGAAAGCTGCGTGAATATCTCGCCGAATACAGACCGGAAGACATCTTCAATGCAGATGAGACTGCACTCTTATATCGACTTCTACCAGAGAAGACCCTGACATTCAAGGACGACGACTGTGCTGGGGGCAAATGCAGCAAGGAGAGAGTGTCGGTGCTGATCGCGGCAAAAATGAATGGCACGGAACGATGTCGGTTACTTGTGATCGGGAAAGCCGCGAAGCCGAGATGTTTTAAAGGCGTGAAGATGCTGCCTGTGGACTATGAGGCGAACAAAAAAGCGTGGATGACGGCCGAAATCTTCAAGAGCTGGATAAGCAAATTGGACTGCAAGTTTGCTGCTTCGAACCGCAAGGTGTTGTTCCTTGTCGATCACTGCAGTGCTCACGTGAATGTGCCAGCCTTGAGTGCAATACGCCTCGCATTTTTGCCTGCAAACACAGCGACTCTTTTGCAGCCAATGGACCAAGGCATCATCAAGAATGTTAAAGTCCTGTACAGGTGGCACCTCCTCGAGCGCATGATTTTGTGTATGGATAGCTCCACAAAGTACGAGGCGAGTATGTTGGCGCGAGCATGGGATCGTGTGAAGCAAGAAACAATCGCAAACTGCTTCAGGGCTTGCGGTTTTGTGGCAGCTTCTTCGGAGGATGCCTCTGAAATTTCAGCAGAGGAAGCGTCAACAAGCGAGCTTGACGGCACTGATTTTGGTGATGCTCTCGGGGACGTCAATTTTGAAGATTACGTCGCCGTAGACAAGGCGGTCGAAACGTGCGGTGCGCTGACGGATAGCGAAATTGTAGAGATTATTCGGCCCCAGGAAGCGACCCAGGAAAGCGACGATGACGTTGAAGGTGAGCCGCAACCTAAAGCTGCCGATGTAGCTGCGGGCCTTGCTCTTGCGGAGCACTTCTTTGCCGCTAAAGGTAACGCGGAAGAAGCGTTCCGCCACATCTACAGCCTGCAGAACTTGCTTTCAGTAGCGCGATTCGGCAAGAAGAAGCAAAGCAAGATGACCGACTATTTTTCTTAGAGAAAATACTCGATTTCGCCACAAATAAAGTGCTGTTTTTTGTGTTTTGTGCTTAATTGGAAGTTCGTTTAATTCGAATTTTTTTGCGGTGCCCGTGAACTTCGTATTAACGGGAGTCGACTGCAGTACATGACCGGGGTTGTTGGAGAAGTATGGGAGAGGCCTTTGCCCTGCAGTGGGCGTAACCAGGCTGCTGCTGATGATGATGATGATCCTGTATTGCCAAATGAATTAGCAGTGTTTTGGTGTCCTTTCTGTCTTTACTTTTTTTTTTTTTTTTTTTTTTGTAGTTCGACCAATTTTAACAGTCAAGTCAGGGTCGAATTAATGAAAGTCGATTGTACAACAAAAATTTCAGTGTAACGAAGTAAAGTGCTGATTCTAGCAACTATGTTATAGTATGGTTTAACTGTGATTATGCAGCTATGACTGCATACTAATACAGTCGAACCTGCTTATAATGGGCCCGATTAGTTCAGTGAAAAGTGGTTGCTGTATTAGTAGTTTATTATATGTGAACTTCCACTTCAACACAAAAAATAAATTACCATAAAGCTGGCATTGGCAGTTATGATTTGAGACCACTTTGGTCAGAAAATCATATTTTCAGTACCTTCATTTTTTTTCCCGGCATATTTCTGCACCTAGCTGCAAATTTTCATTTCGAACAGAACCATTTAATTCATGTGTAACATCCATCTAAAGCAAAATAGAGTGTCATAGCTCTTTCCAAATGGTGCCCAATTCTAATCACCAACATTTGTTTTCTTTGAAAGCTTGTGATATATTTATACATGTACATTTCAGTATCAGCGAGACTTGAGTGGACTCCAGATATGTGAGCAATGAAGTTTAGTTGGCTGGAAGTGCAAAATACTGCAGCATACCACCTTTTAGCAAAGGTCTCCTCACTACGGCTGCATATCAGCCTGAGCGTGCCGAGACTGAGCGTGCCGAGAGCTGTGAAGTTGCCTTATTTACCTGTGTAACATCACACTTTTTGTTTCAGATTTCTTAGAGGCTTTGAGGCTGTGTTCCGATGCTATGCAGAATAACGCAACCACTGCCAGCTGACTATGAACATTTTTAATAGCTTGCCCTTGTGGCTTCCACTGGCAGTGTTTCACGAGCTTGGCTCATCAGCACCCTCCCAACGCTCATATTCTCCCTGCCATCTGGACTGTTCCAAGGTTCCAGTTATTCTGCAGCTCTGGATGATAGCCTCAAACAAAACAGCATGCAACGCATTCAACATCCACACATGCAATTTTCAGCGGTGCCCTCCTCAAGCGCCCAAAAGCACAATGCCGCTAATCAAGCTGCAGCACCGCCGATAGGGCACTGGATCTATGGTCGATCTCAGAAGCCATGCACACAAATGCTAAATGTTTCTAAATTATCATGCTCCAAAGTGGGGGTGCAGGCTTTACGTATGTAAACATAATATGTTTTATTTGTTGCTCTTGCAACTACTGAAACTGCAAACACAAGAATATGCTTCAAATCAAGTTGGACCCCGGAAATGTGCAACTCACTGTCTAGCTCAACAAGGGCCTCTGGCCGGTCCCATGTGGACTGCTGCGTGCGTGTATTGTGGTAGTAGCTCTTTCCATCAGCTGTCTTATGTTCTGTCCACTGGCTGGCTCGTTCTCGTAGCTCCGGATCCACTGCTGCTGCTGGCACAGCAGGTGTCGGTACAACTGCCTGCAAGCTGGGCAATGCTGCAGGAGCTGGGACGGGGGCCACAAATGGTGGCAAGCCAAGTGGTGGGCCAAATGGCGGCGGTGGCAAGCCAAGGTTGGGAAATCCAGGTGGCCCAATCCCTGCAACTACAAAATTAGCAACTGCAGCAAACAAGCAACACTGTGGAAGACACCAGCACAATGTCACTCTGATAACAGTGTGATTTCATGCCCAGTCAGTGAGTCACTGCTTACACATCTTATTTGTGTTGTAGTCTTAATAGTATAGTGGATAAATGAAAGAACAGGAAAGTATAAATCGGAATACCTCTTACAGGGTGTTTTTATATCTAAACTAATTTAAATAAGGCTACATTCTCCAATTTCTAGAATTACAAAAACTTGGTTATTATGACAAATGAATTGTTACACAATCCCATCATTAGTCTATTTTACGTTCACTGCAGGGCAAAAGCATCTCCCAGCAATCTCCATTTACCTACCATCATCACCTGCACCATCTTAGGCCTGCAGATTTCATAATTTGTCCCCACTGCATAGTTCTCTGCTGTCCGCAACTCTTTTTCTCTCAGCACCCGATCTGTAATAGATTACCTGCTTATGCATTACACAACCTGCACAACTCCATTTCTTCCTCTTGATCCCCACTACAGGGGTAAAGACCTTGTAGAAATTTTTGGAGCAGGCAAAACTCCATTCCAGAGCAGCATGGAGCCAACAAATTCAGATTTTGGAACAGTCTGGAGCATGCACATTTTAATTTAGAGCATTAATATGATTGAGTAGGGGCAACAGTGACAAAAAAGAGCATTCTGCAGCATTAAAGAAGAGTTTAAAAGCAGTCTAAAGGCATTTCTTCACACTATTCTTCTTCTTCTAAATGCTGGTCAAGTGACCGGAGGCATTTTACAAGATGTGAAGAAGTTCGGACTAATGAGCACCACAGCGGTTTATTCGAAGACATTTCTAGGTACTGTACCAGCATCAACTACCTCAAACCAAAATTCCGCACGTGACTGATTATGTTTTGCCACTCACTAGACTCGCAAGAAGCTCCATGACATTTGGAGTTTACAATGAGTGATTCGGTATAAGCACTCTCTGAATAAGTTAAAGGCAGCGACATTCCTCCTCTCCTGGCCCCTTCTTCTCAGCGTCCCCTAACCACACATGCCTTCCTTTATTACTCACACCCTGCTTGCTCTCTTTAATCATGGTAATTGCACTGTACAGCACTGCAATCATAGCAATATCAGGACTCACGATCACCCCAACTACTATGATCATGGGGCTGTGCGTCGCGATCAACAGCAACTGTTATGGTGCTGGCATGAGTAAAAACAAAACAACAACAAAAACAAAAGGCACAGCCAGCAGCACACAGATGCTTCCATGCTCGTTTCTGCAGAAGCAGCACCAGCACAACCACATGAGTCACCTCATCCAACAGGGAGGCACGAATAAACCCACGAACTCCTCGTTTGCCGTCACTCGTCGGCTTGGGCGGCAAGATAAAAGAATGGCGCTACCTCTACTTTTATTCAGGGGGCCCAATTAGGTGCAGCTGCTGATGCCCAGTAGAAGACAGAATACGAAAGCTACATTTACAAAACCTCCGAACCCAACCACATAACACCCTGTACCGCACTGAAGATCTTTCGCTGACACCTGCCGGAGCGAAAGCTCCCAAAGCTGTTTTGGCAGTGCTGCACATTTTCATTCATTTTTCCACTTTTGGCCCAATTTGCCGCAGCAATTTGCATGAGTATCAAAATAGCGCAATTGGCGCTGGATTCCCACCCCTGCAACTAGACTACAGGAGACCCCTGTTTGGTCTCTAATCCCCACCACCGTCTTCCAGTCTTTTAACATTATACCTATCAGTTCTCATTCCATTGCTCGTTGCATGGTCCATGAGTTCTTTTCAAGTTTTAAGTTTTCATTTCGTAAAGCGGTCGTGAACCCCATTTTATCGAAATTGAGAAATGCATTTGATGTTAAAACCGACTATATGAGAAATACTTTTTTGCAAAAAGTACTTCAATGACAGCAGAAGCAGAGTTATTAGCAATCAAAGAACGCCTGTGATTCGCTTTACAGCGCGCTCCTGGTCCTTCTTTAATGCCTTGCAAAGTGAAAACTACGGTGGTGCGGTGTGATGCCCACAACACTCAGCCTACTGAATGTTACCGATGGCGCAGAGTTCAAATTTGATTTTGGATGTTTACATACAAATCACTACTTCAGACTTTGGTGCCTATGATGCACCAAACTCTGAGGCTATCCCTCAGCTTATAATTAAGTTTACTGTGTCTCATCCCTTTGTTCTGCAACATTGTGCTAGATATTGTGCTAGATATGCGCGGCTATTCACGCACCGAGTGACATGAGTAGTACATTTCCTTTCGCACTTATCTTTACAGCAATCACACAATTTCTAACGTTCGAACAAACTTCAGCTTCATGTTCGCTCATGCAGGTACATTGGCAGCACACACATCGGCTATACAGTGGATGTCGCACTGCAGACTTGCTTTGAAAGGATTCCAAACGTAATTAGCTTCGATGATTACGGCGACATACCTCCAGGGTGTCCAACTCTGGAAGCAGATGACCTGTTCATCAGATGTTGGCCCTCAGGCCTCGAGTCATATCGCCCACAGATACCAATCAGAGAACGCTGTTGTCCCTAGCAAGCCGCGGTATCTATGCTATGCTCTAGACGCAGCTACATAACTATGTGCACAACAGGGCTGGAGTGGACACTCACACACCCATATGATCCTGTCTGGCCGTGCTATGTGGCTTGGACCAGCTTTGTACCACATCAGCTTGACCAACAGATAGCAGCCACCTCCAAATTGTGCATCTTGAAGAGCCATCAACAGCTCAATATGAAATGAAGTCTGCCATGGCATCTAGCCAGGAACGGCCAGGAATGAGCACAGACTGGCAAAAGTATGTCTGGTCTGACCTTAAGTTTCATGTGGTACGAGGCTAGTTGAGTGTTCAAAACTAATAGAAATTGGCTAGGCCTGATGACTGTGTTTCTGTTGCATTACCTTATGTAATACCCCTCGCAAAGGGGTCTTTAAGGAAATAAAACTGAACTGAATGAACTACAGCACTGATAAGCAGTATGGCTAAAGTTTCATACCTACATGGGTGGGCATGGCCGAGCATTAGCATATGATAGTCGTACTCCCGGAAATATGCAATTCCTATCGAATTTCGAAATGCAAATTTGAGCTGATTTCAGCTTGTTTATTAATCTGCATCAACAAATATACACAGTAACAGTAGGAACAAACACACTGATGTCGGTTATTGGCCAATAGCAGCTGCATATCGTAATCTCCTGTATGACGTAGTATGGCAACCTAAGAGTGAAGAGAAGGCTTCTGTTGAAAAAAGTGCTTGAGAAAAAGGCGACTTCGTGCACTGCTTGCAAGCTCCACTACAGTGTACTAGAAGGGGGCAGTGGGCTTACTCAACCACTCCTCTGACGCTGCTAGCGTCACATCCAAGCGGTGGCGCCACAGACAACTTCAATGGAGGCTTTGCTTGCAGAGTGACCATAACAGAAGCTTTAATTTTCCCTGTGATGCTGTTGATTTCAGTTCGAAGCAGTTCGCAGTCTTATTTGTTTTTAATTTCATCACACTTGAGATTCTTTACATATCTTTAGCAAGCACTATATTTCTTTAGGCAACAAGATATTTGCCACAACAGTAATTTGTGGAAAAGGATGACGCCAATCTTTTGGCGATTTACTGCCTACCCTAGCAGATAGATTTTTTAAGTAAATAAGTAGTCGCCAACAGATCCCCAGCAAACACATGCTTATTAACCCAAGATACAACACAATGCAAGAGTCACAATACTCACAGCCTAAAACTTGCAAGACCAAACGACTGTGCACCCGCTATGCCAGGGCTAACCAGCTACAGTCAAACCTCGTTACTACGAACCCTACATTAACGAATTTCTCAAATTTACGAATATTTTGAAGATCCCCGCCAGATTGCCTATATTTTAAATGTAAAAATATTTCAGAACCACAAATTTCAATACAGCGCATCTTTTAGAACAATGCACATAGTTTACTTTTCCCTTCATAACCGAGGAACATCAGTATTACAAATTCGGCCAGAAGTAGCAGCGCCACAACTCTCGTCCGAAACAAAAACCGCGATTGCTGTAGCTATCATGCCAACTGTTTCACTACAAACTTCACAAAGAACTTCACGACAAAGGCTTGGCGATGTTCGTGCGAGATCCAACGGTGAATGTAGCTAGCGATGGCACCAAGAAGAAGCGAAAGCAGTTTTCGCTGCAGGACAAATTGGACGTGTTGCAGGAAATTGACGCAGGGAAAAAGAAAATCGACGTGGGCAGACAGCGTGGCATTGCTCCATCAACCGTCACGACCATTTTGCAAGACCGAGACAAAATTGTCAAGCTTGACCAGGAATCGCAACTCGCTCCTATGAGGAAACGGCTGCGACTGGGAAACTTCCAAAATGTGGACCTAGCTGTTCTTACGTCGTTCAAAAACGCCAGACTGCAAAATG
This sequence comes from Dermacentor variabilis, assembly GCF_050947875.1. Classification (NCBI taxonomy): domain Eukaryota; kingdom Metazoa; phylum Arthropoda; class Arachnida; order Ixodida; family Ixodidae; genus Dermacentor; species Dermacentor variabilis. Next base: position 20,384,195 of record NW_027460280.1, read on the forward strand.
GTCCCGTGTCATAGCCCAATGCTTCAAGAGAAAGCCTGCGAATTTGCCCATACACTTGAAATAACTGGGTAGGACACCAGTGCGGGTTGGCTTTTTCGTTTCCGCCAAAGGAACGGAATAACTTGGCAGGTAGTCTCAGGCGTGGAAAACGCTGCTGACAGAGAAGGCACTAATTCCTGGAGCAATGATCTATTTCTAAAGGTGGCTGAATCGTACTCTGAAGATGATATTTTGAACGTGGATGAGACCGCATGTTTTTATCAGCTCCTGCCCGATCGGACGATGCACTTCAAAGGAGAGCAGTGCAAAACAGGCAAGAAGTCGCATCTTCACAGGACAGTCCTGCCCTGCTGCAATGCAACAGGCATAAAGAAAATTAAACCGCTCGTCATCGGCAAGTATGCGAAGCCTCACTGCATGAAAACCATCATGTCGTTACCGTACGACTACCGTGCTAACTCTTTTCTGAGTAGCTCATCAAACTTGACAACCAAATGAGGAGGGATGACCGAAGAATTCTAATGGCTGTCGACAACTGCTCTGCTTACATTGTGAATGTTCGCTTGAAGCACGTTCACTTAGAGTTTCTGCCCCCAAACAACATGTCCTTGCTACAACCGCTAGACCCAGGCATTATGAAGAGTGTGAAAGCAGAATTTCTTAAGCGCCTTGTGCAGCGGTTGATTACCAACGTCCACCTAAAACAGCCGAGTGCAATCCATATTCGTCAGGCAGCAGAAATGCTCACAGGAGCTTGGTGAAACTTGAAGGCGTCCACCATTAGCAACTGCTGGTGAACAGCAGGGCTTGTCAAAGTGCCTGTGCAGCTTGAAGATGACTGTGCCAGAAGATGCCAGGAGATCTGTGGACCAAGGTTGCGGAACTGCTGCCCGCCATCTCTTCCTTTGACGACTATGTGGAGAGCGACAGCGCAGTACTATTGGCTGTGGACCTGAACCCAAAGAGATTGTTAACTGCGTTCGCAACGTCTCCAGTGACGATGACGACCCGAAGGAAGACGACTGTAGGTCACCGAACGCAGACAATGAGATTGTGTCGAACATTGATATTTTAGAGCACATGAACAAAGTATGCACTTTCATCACTCGGTGCAATGATGTACCCAATGAGGTACTGCGCAAAGTGGAAGATGTCATCATCATCCTCAACCTGTTTTATGTCCATTGCAGTACGAAGGCCTCTCCCTGCTATCTCCAATTACCCCTGTCCTGCGCCAGCCGATTCCAACTAGCACCCGCGAATTTGCTAATTTCATCGCTCCACCTAATCTTCTGTCGTCCTCAACCACGTTTCCCTTCTCTTGGTACCCATTCTGTAACCCTAATGGTTCAACCCCGTGCTTGGTTATCTACCAATGGTTATCTACCCGTGCATTACATAACCTGCCCAGCTCCATTTATTCCTCTATATGTCAATTAAAATATCATCTATACCCGTTTGCTCTCTGATCCAAACCGCTCTCTTTCTGTCTCTTAAAGTTATGCCTAGCATTCTTCGTTCCATGGCTCTCTACGCTGTCCTTAACTTGTTCTCAAGCTTCTTTGTTAGTCTCGCAGTCTCTGCCCCATATGTGAGCACCGGTAAAATGCATTGATCGTACACCTTCCTTTTCAATGTTAACGGTAAGCTTCCAGTCAGGAGCTGGCAATGTCTGCCGTATGCGATCCAACCCATTTTTATTCTTCTGTGAATTTCCTTCTCATGATCAGGGTTCCCAGTGATTAATTAACCTAGGTAAACGTACTCCTTCACAGACTCTAGAGGCTGACTGGCAATCATGAACTCTTGTTCCTTCGCCCGGCTATTCATGATTATCTTTTGTCTTCTGCATATTAATGTTCAACCCCACTCTTACACTCTCTCTGTTAAGGTCTTCAATCATTTGTTATAACTCGTCTGCATTGTTGCTGAATAGAACAATGTCATCGGCAAACCGAAGGTTGCTGAGGTATTCGCCGTCAATCCTTACTCCTAAACCTTTCCAGTTTAATAGCTTGAATACTTCTTCCAAGCGCGCAGTGACTAGCATTGGTGAGATTGTGTCTCCTTGTCTGACTCCTTTCTTTATAGGTATCTTCCTGCTTTTCTTGTGTAGAATTGAAGTAGCTGCAGAACCTCTGTAGATATTTTCCAAGGTGTTTACGTAAGCATTCTGTACTCCTTCATTATGTAATGCCTCTATGACTGCTGGTATCTCTACTGAGTCAAATGCCTTTTCGTAATCTATGAAAGCCATAAAGAGAGGCTTATTGTACCCTGCGGATTTCTCGATAACCTGATTAATGACATGGATGGGATCCATTGTAGAGTCACTGGGTCACTGTGCAGTCCAGGGTCACTGTGCAGTCCATAGTAATAGGGTTAGAGCCTCAGGCTGCTGCGCTGAGCAAACCAAGTTTAAAACCAACTGCCAGAAAATTTTCGGTGGCTTGGTATGTGCTACTCATCATGAAACCCATTTACCACCAACTTGTGTTACTTGGTATATGCAACTTATTATTTGCCGCTCTTCAGGGAACGTTGCTGATGCCGACTATGGTCATTGCATATGCGCTGCTCTTCAATGACCCTTTTCAATGCCAATGTGTGTCACTATGTATATGCCACTCATCAATGGCAAAAAAAAGAAAAAAAGCTTAAGAGTTATCCTGTGCTTGGGCAGAATCGAAACAGCGTCATATTTATTCAGACAAACAGCTGTGCATGCATATTCCTACAAGCGCCATTGCGTGCACTTTGTGGTAGCGGCGATAAATGTCCAGAGGGAAGTTCGACAGAGAAGTTACGCCGCACACACGTCCCGTATATGGCGCATCTCTATGGTGGCAATATGTTGTGTTACTTCTTTGCTATATTGTTAATCGCATTAGTCAACATTCATCGTGAGATAGTTTCTGCTGCACTTTCTAAAATTTCCTTTTCCAGGGTTTTGCATTCCTTTCCTTTTTGGCGCAGACACCCAGTAGCCAGATATAATTGTTAAAGCCAATAATGCAACATTAGAAGATTGCAGTAAGTAATTTTACCAAAGTTCCCATCACATCCGAGTATTGTTAAAATCGATAATGCTATAAGTGGCTTCAACTGTACTTCTCAATATGTAATTGATATGTTCCAATGCTTGTCCCCTCTGTGTTTTTCATGCAACATGGTTACGACAATGGAATTTTCTTGGCACTTGATTGTTGTTGAAAGTGCGTGACTATTTTAGTTTTGATTTGTTGCAGGTGCCTTCTCGAAACTGAAACTAGCGAGGTTAGTTGATCCAGTAGTTGCCAACCGCAGCAAAACCTCAGGACAAGCCAAGCCAAGAGCTAAGTTGTAAAGGCAGCATTGAACATTTTCCGTGCGAGTTCCTCACATCGAGCGTTTGTTAATTTGTGTGTTAGGCAGCGGCACTGTCCCGGGAAACCTCTACAAGCAGTTCCAAGTGATGCAAACTTCGCTCTTGATGTCTGAGCCAACGAGGGTGGCGACAAATTTTCAGACAATGACTGTTGCGAAAAGACATACGATCATTCAGCTATCACAGCAGGGTTGGCTTCTGTTATGTTGTCAGGGGATGAAGATTCGGTGCATGCATCGACTGTACTTTCATCCATCTTTAGTGAGAGCATGACAATGGTTGACATACTGACTGCCAAGGAAAAAGACAAGCTTATGCGTGCACACCAGCTTGTTTACAAACTTGGGCCATATTCTCGGTTGACCACATTCAAAGATAAGTGCTTACACTTCAGCGATATTTCACATTAGTAGCACTAGAGGTGTCAATAGGCGACAGTGTGCCGACACTGTGCCAAGAATGTAACCCTCACTGTACATTATACGATGTGGCTGTGGATTCCGCGGTGCCGGTTTTGCAAAAACCATTATTGTGTGAACAGAGACTACTTTACGGGAGATATAAGACAGTTATCGTATAACCGGAAAGTTAAGTAAAAAATCGGAAGTCTCCTGGGCGAATCGGGAGGGTTGGCAGGTATGTGCATGTGTGCATATGTATAGGCGTGTTTGTGTGCGTTTTCTTTCTGTGGACGGTAGACAGCGAAAATGTGGTGTTGTTGGACTCCAATAGCGACTAGCTGCTAGGGTTCAGCCGTGTGCATATGTCTGTACGCCTTTGTATGTTCTATAAGGTTATTTCAGCACAGTACATGTCAATTCAGGTTTCATTACTTGATGTGCACGTTAGAATAGGCACCAAGTTATTTTTTTAAATATTTCGGTGGTAATATAACTGCACATTACAATCGGTGGTGCAGTAGAATTGTGCAAATACAGTAATTTACCTTTCCAGTATAACAGGTTGAATAATTCTTCAAAGCATAATAGCATTGCAGAGATTCTGTCTCCTTGCCTGACCCCTTCTTAATCGTCATTTTTCCACTTGTAAAGAATTTGGTAGCTGTGGAATTATATTGATAAACATGAGGTTGCTGTAAGTGGGTTCTTCTGTGAATACTCAACAGTCTTTTTTCGCACCACTATGCACTCAGTCAATAAAGGTCATGTAAGCCCTAACCTAAGCCTACAAGCCAAAATCATGCCAATATTCAAAATGGCAAAACTGTAACTGAAGGACACATCCTGGTCAACCTTCATTTGCTCACATTATGCTTGTCCATGATTGAACAGTTAAATGCCAATCTGTTGACCATCAATGTAATGAATTATATAAATTTTTATAACTTGATGTCAGTAAAACACAGTGTAATTTAGGCCTCAACATATAGTGCAACAAGAAAAGCCATGAGGTGCCAGGAAATCAATTTCAATACAGTGCCAATGCTTAAGCTTGTGAGCTCCATGACAGCCTGCGAAGTGCAGATTCAACGGAATAACAACAATCAACTGAACCTTTGTAGCACTTAGCTACTTTTATGTGGATGTCTCATTTTCCCTTTATTAAGATATGCCTAAATGCACTATGTCAAAACCATGTGGATATAGGACCGTGCATGCTGCACAGCCAATGCTAACAATGTTCACACTTGGGGATGGGGGTGGAGCATCTCCCATGCACAAATAATTCCTGAAATATCTGGGGCCAAATATAGGTTATTTCAAAGAAACAAAATTTCAATGTTTGGAGGTAGAGTGCCAATTTTTTTTCATTAACTCGTCTCCACTGTTCAGCAACACTGGAGACGAGTTACAACAAATGATTGAGGACCTTAACAGAGAAAGTGTAAGAGTGGGATTGAAGATTAATATGCAGAAGACAAAGATAATGATAAATAGCCTGGCAAAGGAACAAGAGTTCAGGATCACCAGTCAACCTCTAGAGTCTGAAGAAGTATGTTCACCTAGGTCAATCAATCACAGGAAAGCCTGATCATGAGAAGAAAATTCATAGAAGAATCAAAATGGGATGGATTGCATACGGCAGACATTGTCAGCTCCTGACTGGAAGCTTACCATTATCATTGAAAAGGAAGGTGTACAATCAGTGCATTTTACCAGCGCTGACATATGGGGCAGAGACTTGGAGACTGGCAAAAAAGCTTGAGAACAAGTTAAGGACCGCACAAAGAGCGATGGAACGAAGATTGCTAGGCATAATGTTAAGAGACAGAAAGAGAGCGGTTTGGATCAGAGAGTAAACAGGTATAGACAATATTCTAACTGACATCAAGGGAACAAAAATGGAGCTGGGCAGGTCGTGTAATGCGCGGGTTAGATAACCATTGGACCATTAGGCTTACAGAATAGGTACCAAGAGAAGGGACACGCAATCAAGGACGACAGAAGACTAGGTGGAGCAATGAAATTAGGAAATTCGCGGGCGCTAGTTGGAATCGGCTGGCGCAAAACAGGGGTAATTGGAGATTGCAGGGAGAGGCCTTCGTCCTGCAGTGGACATAAAAGAGGCTGCTAATGATAACGATGAGAGGTTTAACTATACAAGCACAACTCCCAAAAAGAAATAAATCATGCATTGAGCAACACAATTCGGCTATCTTGCCACTTAAACACCAGTGCAATAAGGAAGTTGAACCTTCGCAGCTACCAAACTTGCCTGAACAAGTCCTGCTGAAGCAATGTGAATTTGCCACAAAGCATGCAATTTTTGTTGTTTGCTAATATACAATGAAACACAAGGCAATGCTGTCAGTGTGTGCATGATTCCATACCTGCCAACCAGAAGATTTGCAAATTCATAAAACTATTGCAGCGGCAGGGGGCGAGGGGGGGATAGTGCGCGTGGCAGCACTTTTTTTTAAGGGATTTACCTTTTGCGACATGCTTACTCATGTTTTCACAACCGCAAGTGAAATCTGTGTCTGGGAAAGAGCAAAAACTTCACTGGGGCACACAATTTATTTTTGCAATGATTTTGTTGTTGCAGACTTTGCCTGCTTCAGAAACTTCTCTGTGTAAGTTTGCTCAAAGCAAGTACCACTCTGGTGCCCCTTGACCATCAGCAGACTTTCGAGTGTTTTCTCACACAGAGATGACCGAAACTCCATTCAAGTTTTGCTCACAGTGCTGAACATTCTCACATTCAGCATAGCTGTGGGGAATGGAGCGAATACCCAGCATAACCATTGAAATTCTGTGGAGCCTGAGCGATCCGTCGACACTTTGAACGCTTCCTAATTACGACCACTGCACGTCGCACCTTGGCTCATTCAATATGTCGGCTGGAACCTGATATACTTGCAAGTTGGCAAACTCGACTTCAAGTGCGTCGATTGCTTCTTTTGATTCGCCACTCTGCTGGGGAATGCCACCACTCAGCAGGGAATGCCATAATAAAATGATGTACGCTGTTGAATGAAGCAGTCTCCAGAGCTTGTACTTGAGCAACTTCAGCCACCTTGAGATTGACGTCTTCTAGCGGGAATTAGTGGTGAATGTAATCGCATGCTGCCTTTAAGTACAGACGTACAGCAAAGAACTGCTCTCTCTCAATGCAGCTCAGTGTCCCAACCACAGAGTAGGTTGTGCTGCCAATGGACTATGTCTTCTTCACCTTTCTGGTTCTCTTCAGCTCCACAGTCAATTTCCAGCAATGAATGACATGCCTTGGCAACACCTGGGCACACAAATCCAGTCAGGAGATCCTCGAAAAGACTGTCCAAGAGGCCCCTCAGTACATGAATCTGAGGAGCCTGTGCCTGAAGAAGGCACTTTGCCTTCTCAAAAAGCGGTATAACATTTTGGTGAACAAGACAGTATACCTGTTTAGCTCCGATGAGAAAAATAAAACAGGCTTTCCTCACAGGTCACGTGGCTGGCTTCCCCAGAATCCCTGGTATGAAGTTTCAGTTTTTTAAAGCGAAGGTTTCTTTACCTCTTCCTTCGACATTCCCACTGCTGCTGCTGCTGTGGGGCTGCTGTGGCTGCTGCGGTCAAGCACGCGGCATCACATCGGGAGGAGGGGGGGGTTCAGAGCGTGTATATAGATGAGAGGCACAAGTATATAGATGAGAAACTCGCTTTCACCGCGTCGAATGTGCACAATGCCCTCTGGAACTCCCTGGCAGTCACCACGTTAGCCGCTTGACAGCTGTAATTATCCATGACACCTCTCAGAAGCACTGCAGGAACTGCAGCGCTTCCCTTTCTAGTAACACGCAAGGCCAGAGTGGACGCAGATATTATAGAACTGTGTAGAGGAGAAGAAGGAGAGGGAGGAGAAGAGGCAGTTCCCATGTAAGAGAGGGGGGAGGTCGTGTGAGAAGGCAAGGAAACCCCCCTACTGTACGACAGCGGTTGCGGGGACAGAGGATAAGCTTAAGTTCAAGGTACGGTACAGTACGTTGCTGCTAAATCTGAAAAATAAGCGCCATGCAAATATGTCAAGCGGGCAACTTACGCAGGCCATGCAGAAGCAGAGCCACATTAATTAAAGCGCACCGCAGGCCCCAGGCGACGCTACGGAAGCGGTCCACCATCAAATCAATACTTCTATACCTGCCGCATTGCCGCATTGCAGCTATGGCATTGCTAGAGGTCGTGGATTTGATACCACTTGCAGGAGCCGCATTTCGACGGGGGCGAAACAGAAAACGCACGTGCACTTAGATTTTGGGACACGTTAAAGAACATCACAGTGTCAAAATTAATCCAGAGTCTGCCACTACGGCTTGCATCATAATCCGAGTGTGGTTTTGGAATGTACAGCCCCATAATCCAATTCCTGTTTAATACTTCTGCCACAATGCGATGTGCCATGTGAGGAAATGACAATGCTCAACTCTCTCGGAGGTTATAAAATATGGTGCACAACAATGCCTCAAGAAAACATTTGTCCTTGTGTGTTCTGTGTACTAAGCAGACAAACAGCATTGGTGCACGCAAGGTAATGTTAACTTGCCACTTTCGTGTTAGCCTAAATGGAGAAATTAAGCTTTAGCCATCAACATCACCGCTAATTATCATCAATCAAAGCATCCAGCACGGAAAGCTTCACTTACATCGATTCCCACAGTGCGTAGGATCTGCATAATTTTTGGTTGAGGTCAAGAATGAGCTCCTTCCCTCTTTAGCGAGAGTTCATCGCTGTCGGTGCTTTTTTTCCCCGAGGCCTGCAGCAGTCTTGTTAAGATGCGTAGCAGACTTTTGGGTCAGTGCAGGGTTCTTGTGGGTTTGTGAGGAAGCCTTTGGAATTTGGTATGACTCCAAAAACAAGCTCTGCTTGTTGCACTGCTTTGCTTCAGATAAAAAAAAAAAAAGCTGAGCAGTGGTTTGCACTGGTCGAGCAGCCTACAAACACTTTCCCAATGACAGCTAACACGTCGGCGAATGCTTCAACATATTTCTGAACTCAGTATCATGCATTTTTTGGAACTCTTTAAGTCTATCTTTCTATTTCGAGCTTTTCTCTAGGTAAAAAAAAATGTCAACCAAAGCTTCATCTACCTTTACAGGAAAACGTGACGCTCCTTTTCGGGCGGCCAAGTTGATGAGATGGCACAGTAAACCAACCTCTATGAAACCTGGTTGAGCCTCTCAATACAGTAGAAACACCATTTTTCTTGCTGATCATTACATTGGCATTGTCCGAACACATAGCCAACAGGTTTCCAACAGGCAAATTGCGAGACTTCATCTCGTCCAGAACCAGATTTGCAATCTTGTGACCCGTCGCTTCCCCTTCCTCTGTCCCGAGGCAAAGAAGACGGCTTTCAACTCTACTCGTTTCTTTAACGAAAGATGTCGCAACAACAGGGTAAAGCTGCGCATTCCTATTGTTACTGCCATCCACAACGATCGAGAATATTTGCCGTTTTAGGGCATCCAGCAAAGAGTCTCCACACTGGCGGCCATTTCCCGAACAATTGACGTCATCTTTGTTCGTCCACAGGCGTATCGTTTCGCTTCTTTGCACTTCGGGAACATCTTCCAGAAAAGCAGTCCAGCATGATCGCCGACACTCAGCGGGATGTTGTGTTCAACTAAAAACGCCGTGAAGAGACACTCTGCACGAATCAGACCAAGGTCGTCGTCGCTGCGTACAAAACTTGCTAGGCTTGGCTGGCTGTCCGCAGCTCACACGTATCCCTGATGCTTTTTCCAAACAAAGTGGACCTTGATGTCAGACTTGCCGCCATGCGAAATGTTCACATCACAGGCACACGTGGTGCAGGATCCGAACTTCTCCCCTTTCTTCGGCGGCACGAAGCACGAAAATTCTGCAGTGTACGATTTCAAAAACACTTGGAAGTACTGTCAGGGCTACGAGTCGCCATTGCACTGCGAAGGCCGGAATCGCACTGCGACTAACGCGGCAGCTAGTCACACAAAAGCCGAGGCCAACACTGCAATGACTGAAGCTGACTGAAGTCCAAACCAGCGCACCCGCGTGAACAAAGGCAACAGCATGGAAACTACGGCAACAGGTTTGCGGAGGTGCTAGAGACGCTATCGGCCCTATCGAGTTTTGGATATGGATTTGTGACCTTCCTACTAGACGACAGAAGTCACTACAACCTTGCAGCTGCTGATGATACCACGCATATGTATTACCCTCTCGTGGCGGCGCAAGGTACCAGGGTGTAGCTTTACTACATTTTCACAATATTTTTTTTCGCAAATAAAATTTATTCCGTAAAATTTCAAGCAAGATTCGTAAAATCGTAAGACTGCTCGAAATTCTTACATTTTACGGAAAATTCGGAAGAGTTGGCAGGTATGCATACAGCAACAAAATCATTCTCTAGGCCTAGGCTATCCATACGTTTACAAATTATTTCTAATGGACTACCTCCTTCTCTTTCAAAAATGTAATCAACTTTGCCCTTTGTATATATTTAAATATATTGTATATGTGTATGGTGCTTACAGTGGAAATGTAAAACAATGTTGAAGTGAGAAAATACAGATGAGGCAGCCGCCACTGGTGCTTCTAATGTCCTCCTATTGTCAGGATTTCCAGAAACCAAGCAAAACTATGAATTAAAGTCCGTGCATGTCCGTGCAAACAATGATGCAGTAAGCTATTAGCCGCAATAAAATTTTAAGTGAGAAGGTCAAGGCAAGTCAAAAGAAACTTCAAATGATGCGGGTGACAAAACTCTGGTATTCACTATTCACTTTATGAGGGAGGCGGCAGGGGTGGCAGGGTGGCTACAGGGGTGGCTTCGGGCCCCGAAGCCACCCCTGTAGTCGGCACCTAGGACTGCAACTATGCAAAAAAAAAAAAGAAAATTAGGATACTTCACAACTTTTTTTTTTCACAATCGTACGAAAATAACCTTGTACATTTATAAATGCCTTATACTAATGAATTTGGCATACATACTCATAAAGAATATCATGAGAAGCCAACAAACACTGACACCAAGGACAACATAGGGGAAATTAGTTGTGCTTAATAAATGGAATGAAGAAACGATAAATAATGGCAATTAAAGTGGATGAAAAAAACACTTTAATTTCCATTATTTATCGTTTCTTCATTCCATTTATTCAGCACAACTAATTTCCCCTATGTTGTCCTTGGTGTCAGTGTTTGTTGGCTTCTCATGATATTACTCATAAAAATCGGGCCCCTCGGTTAACCCCCTTTCTTCTCGTTTATACTCATAAAGAGACGTTCAGTGCTGATACCTAATTGAAATTAGTTGTTCACAAGTAGTTGCAAAAGTACAAAGTTAGATTTCAGGGAATCAAGAAAAAGAAATAGTTTACATGCTGTAATCTTTTTGCACAGTTCCAGTAATTGTACAAGCTGTTTGGCTAGATATCAGCACATTGTGATGTACAAAGAGCTAAACAAGCTACAGCACGATGCTTTTCGTAAAATTTAGTAAATAAGAAGGGCCCAAAAAGATGACTATATATTGCCTTTGTGCATCACATAACTCAAACTATAGCAGCTACACAAAAAGTAATGACATATTGACATAATGACATACAAACTCTATAACTGGCTGAATTTTGAAACCTCTAGTACAAGTAATAAAAAGAAAGGTGCTTTGATGAGCATCTCCCCTTAATCCGTTGATGATAGTGATCTAAAGAAGGAAATGATTCTTGATTCTGCGACCCCTGAGGGGGCACGTTGGCAGAATGAGCGGCCAGCGAGCAATCTGGGAGCAGCACAGCGCTGTCAGTGCAGATGGCACGGTCCCTTCGTGTTTCGGAGAGTGACACAATATAAAACTATAGGTGCAGCACATTCGTGTTCGGAAGGGTGCAAGGGCGACGGGAGAAGCACAAGAGGCTTGGAGAAGGCTAAAAAACAGCTTTTATTGTGTGAGCGTATGGCAGCCATTAGGGCGGCAGACAAGGGAGCAGCGGCTCAAATTTCTTTTTTTTAAAGGATTTCACATTCCATTACCTTTCGGGATGGACACCCAGCAGCCAGACTTCATTGTTATAACCAATTTTGCAGCATGCGGGCATTGTAGTAAGCAGGCTGACTATGACTGTATAGTCTGGTACAACTTTAGAAAAAAGGGCAGGCCCCGCCCAGATGACCGAAGCACGACAGCCGATTGCCTCCACGACTAATATAGTCCCGCTAAAAAAAAATCCTGCTTCTGAACGCGCAATTATCGGTATAAGTAAAGACTTTTGTGTTTTGATGACTGGTTTAGTAGAGCTCTTATGGGCTACAGCACATGCCGAATCGCGAGAGTAAAATAACCACGTGCCTTCCACAACGCTGCGCGTCATCTGCTCTTTAGCTTCATTGCAAGCGACAAAAGTAGGAAGAGCAGCTCTGCATGGCTTCTGCACTAGTTTACATGTATACGGCACATTTACTACTTGTTTTCTGAGCTTAAAATGAATAGGTTGCTATTGAACAAGTATCTTAAAAAAAAAAAACTGCGCACTTTTCGAAACCATTACAAACCTGGTGCGAGAAGACGATCGAGGCAGGAAAGGTACAAAAATGCTTCATTCGTTTAAATAAATACTCTTGGTTTTAAATAGCATAAAATTTATATTTTTGGTTCTGTTTTTTTACAAATTTTCTTCCCCTACTACTTTTTATTTTTGGGGGGGGGGGGGGGGGGGGCAAGCCTGCAATCTCGCTACTTCGCGCAAGGCATTTCGTGCGAGTTTCATGCCATGGAGCCCAAAGAGGTGACAATGGAATGTGATCTCTTGTTGCCGAAGGAACCTTGTGTCGCCTCAATGTCCACACTACCAAGGAGCCTCGACAAGAAAAACAAGAGTGGCCACATCCTGAATGGCAATTCACGCAACATGATCCTCTACTGCTACATGTACTGGCGTAACAGGGAGCCTGAACACAGAATGGAGGAATGGAGGATACGACCAAGTTTATCGCCGAGATGCTTGGTGTCAGCGAAAGCACAGTGTTCCACGTGAGGGGGGAGGTCAAAGCGTCACATATTTCGGGTGGCAAAATGTCTATGCCCTCGCGAAAGCGCCCACGAAATACGGAGAAAAGAGGACGCAGCGCGAAGTATGACAGCTTCACGTTGTGCGCGCTGAGGTCATGTGTGCATGATTTCTTTCGCCGCAACGAGATACTGACGGACGAGAAGATAACTAACGAGTACTCGAAACGTATGGATTTCCCATCACTGAAGCGGTGTTTTGTGCGTCGCCTGCTTGTCGAGATCAGATTCAAGCACGAGAAAAGGAGCTGCAATTCGCTGCTTATCGACCGGGATGACATCGCTGAATGGCGGAATCGCTACCTTCGTGACATGGAGCGCTACCGGGCGGAAGGCTGAAAGAGCTTCTTCCTGGACAAGACCAGAAGACGTCTTGGGGAAAAAATCAAGCACGTAACGGTGGAAGACTGGAGCAAGAACATTCACCACGTGATGGACCTGGAGGCAAAGTTCAGGCATGACACGTCTGGGAGTGACCACATCCAACCGATCATCATCCAAATGGGTGAAGATAACACTGAAGAAAGCTACTTTGACTGCGAGCTATCCGGCATTGAGCCACTCGACGAAGCATAACAGCTTCTTATTAACGAAAGAACAACCCTTATTAAGGCTACTAAAATTTTGCCAGTGGGTTCGCAGCAGCCAACAATTCTCTTGTGACCTCTCAAATAAATAAGCAGTTCATTTGGTGAAATATTTTTCTTAATGGAAGCTCAATTCTGAAAAAGCAACGTCCTGCAAAGATCATGCACAATTTAGGTACTGGCATGGAAACGTGCTTAAATGTTGGAAAATCTGAATGCGAATGGTTATTAGACCTGAATAACTATGCAGGGCCTGAAATGCTCATTCAGGCAGCCACTGTCCAGCTTGACATGAAAAAGCAGTAGTCAACGTGAAATTGACAGCCACTCTTAGCAGCCTGCACGCCAAAGCACATTCATGTGGTTGCATTGTTTATTTTGGTTATCTGGCTCAGGTAAGTAATGCGAATAAGAGAACGATTATGAACATCATTAGCTTAGTGAGGCCCAAAGTGCTCACTAGGGCAGCCATTCTCGAGTTGACGGGCCCTATGGTGAAGTGGCAACAGCCGAGGAGAAATTGACCGCCAATGTTGGCAGCCTGCATGTTGAAAGGAAAACAATTGCAGACGTGTTGGAGCCATTGTCAAGGTTTACATGCCCCTAAATGCCAATACATGCAGCCAAGCAATAACAAAAACACACCGTTGGCTCGGTTTACTCCACCGCACAGTTATGCTGCCCTTACTGTTCTTTCCAACCTGTTGAGATGAATACAGTGCAGTCCACTTATAACAATATCGAGAAAGACGAAAAATATGATTGTTATAAACGACGATCGCTATATCTAGACTGCAGTTATTAAAAAAAAATTTTAAAAGACAGAAATTAAAAAACGCGGAACATACCTTTGCAGCTCCGAACTCCAATTCACTACTTGTTCTAAAGAATAGATGATGTAGAAAGTAGGCTGTGAAAAACAAACTTTATTTCTAGCACCAATGACCATGTCAAGGGTTAGGCGTGCCGAAATAGTCAGAAATCTGCACTTGCTTTTGAAGCAGCTTCAGCTTAACAATCATGGTGTGCATGGATTCCAACTGCTGCGCGAACACTGGTGGCAATCCTTTATCATGCATAAAATCAATTAAGGAGTCGATCAACGACAGTGCACTTTGCGTGGACATCGAGGTCGGGGTCAAGGAGCCACTGTCAATCTCATTGTCACTATTGCTGCTGCCGTCGCCACCGTCACCGTCTGTCGAGACAGCACATCTTCAGCGATCGCCTCGTCGGTGACCTCATCGCAGAATGAGGCAGCACTGTCTGCAGTCAAAAACTCCTCCATCGACACACGACCTGTGTCACCAGTAGGAACGAGCTCCCAGAGCTCGGTTATGTCAGCGGCTTCCACCGTGTTGGTCTCAGTGGGTTGGGGAAGTTCGTCCTGACGCACAAAGCTTGCCTTTTTGAAGCAATTGTATATGGTTGACTGCTTTACTTCATACCATGAGCCATAAACGAAGCGCACGGCTTTCAAAAGACTGATCCTCAGGTAAGGGGCCCATCTGCATGACCCGACGTGCCAGGAGCTGCGCGGTCAATGGCTAAGATTAGCCACTCCAGCATGCGCCGCCGATACAGGACTTTAAAGTTGGAGATCACGCCGGCGTCCAACGGCTGCAGACCTGCCGTAGTATTCGTAGGCAGAAACATCAATTCGATAGATGTTAGCTTCGGGATAACGCTGTGTGTGCTACAGTTGTCAAGTAGCAAAACTACTTTTCTTCCTTGGCCTTCAATTATACTGTCGAACTCGAGCAGCCATTCTTCGAACAGGTTGCGGGTCATCCACACCTTCTTATTGTTGCGATAGCAGACCGGGATGTGCCGATTCTTAAAGGGACACTAAAGGTTACCAGAAACTCAAGTTAAAGTGATAGAGCAATGTTCTAGAACGTCTAAGGCGTCAATATAATCGCGAACAGAGCTTTAGTAACCGAGAAATTGAGGTAAATGCATGACACGTTTTGAGACCCCCCAGCGACATTCCGGTACTAGGCCGATGACGAAAAGACTCCTCATAATTTGTGTTACTAATACTCAACTACTCATATTAAAAACATCATTTCATTCGATTATAAGACGGAAAAAAATGCTACTTGTCTACGTCTATTCGATTCTAAGAAAAAATAACATTTTGACGTTACCCTTCAGTAATATGGGTGTTCGAAAGGTTTCGTTTTCGCTCGACTCTGCGCGCTCGACTCTGCGCCGCGCACGCTTTGGAGTTTCAGTAGTTTCGTTATCGCGTCGTGCTGTGAGGGTTTTGCTGGCTCGCGAAACTTTCATTTGGAACAAGCAGCGAGAATGCCACGACCATGTGATGTCGTGGGAAGCCCTCGTTGCATTCCCGCTCCGGAGAGCCGGTGTCGAGGCCGCCGTCGTAGTACGCAACGACGCCGGCAGTGCGAGCCATCAGCAGCAGGTCGCGCTCGTCGGCGCTCAAATCGCTCAAGTTGAGCCCACCATCGCGAGCCAATCTGTCGGTGTCAGGGTCCATTGCGACGAGCGTCGAAGTTAGCGTCATAGAATGAAGTACCAGCTTATGGGCGTCTTGCGCTGGAGTTTGAGGTATAGTAGCGGCGCCTGGTGGCGGTGCGGGAAACGACATCTGGGTCGTGCCAGCTTGGGTCGTATTGAGCCCTGGCTGTGGCGAAACACGTTTCTAGGCCGAGTTTCGCGTCGATTCGCACATTTTTATGCCCTGTTGCGAGTGCGAAAAGGCTCGTCGCTTCTCATAGACCACGCCGACCACGCTGAGAGCTCGCCGCAGCCTATAGTTTAACGAAAACGGACTCTCCGTGTGCCGTGGGACGTAATGTGGGACGTAATTCGTTTCTCCTTCCGCTAGCCACCATACTCTCGCTTTCGCTCTGCTGTCGGCTCTGTCTTGGCTCTGTTTCTGGCCGCGCGTTCGCGTTTTGCGCAGAAAAGCCGTAGCGCCGTCTGCGGACGCCGTTCTACTCACCGATGGCGCAACGTCACTATGAGACCATGATGTCAGTACTCCTCGATCGGAGGGCGGGCGATTTGAACCGCGCTAGAGGTACGCGGACGCTTCAGAACGCATTTTCTCTTAAAATAAGTCTCTCCTTGGCACGAAACAAGCGTTTCGAGCTTTCTGTGACGGTATTTCAACAGTCCACGTTGACTTAATAGTAACCTTTAGTGTCCCTTTAAAGCTTGTTGGCTTCTTTGGTCGCCCGATCATGAAAGGCTTGAGACGATAGCTCCCATCTATACTAACGCACAGCAACACAGTCACCCTAAGTTTTGAGTGCTTCCCGTCGGGGCATCAATCTCCTTTAAGAGCGCGAGTCTTCGACGACAACATTTGAAAAAACAGCAGTTTCGTCGCAATTATATACGTCCTTCTCCACATAGCGCTCCAGCACGCCGGGCAGCTTTGTCTGCAGCCACTGCTGCTTTGCCCGTGTGTCCAAAGACGCCGCTTCCCCTACCAAGTTTTTGTAAACGATTTCGTGCCGCTTTTTAAAGCACTGAATCCAGCCTCCCCCAGGCACAAAACTTGGGCGTCCCAGAAGAAAAGCGAAGTTTTTCGCTTTGGTGGCAAGTATTGGCCCACTGGTAAAGCGCCTCTTCAACATCTGCGTACAAAGGGTGCCTAGCCCTTTTCCGCTGATCGGCATGGCCGCTGATAGCTCCTGCCTTCGCAATCTCAGTGCTCCCAGTTTTCAAGATGGGTGATGTCGTCAACTGGGCGAGCTCATATTTCTTCATGAGGGCGCTCACCTTGAAGCCGCGTCGAGAGTCCTGTAAAATACCTATCTTCATGTCAAGCGACACAGCTTCGCGCTTTGTCGGAGCCATCTTCGAACTGGGTTGTACTGTTGGTTGCACGCTGCTTTGGTGGCATCAGCCTGCTGTCGCGAGAGAGAGAGACGCGGGACGGGAGCCACCGAGCCACTTTGCTTGTTGCTTTCCTTTTTCTTTCTCTCTCTTTCGGAGCGACTGTGGCTGACGCGCATGAAGCAGCTAGCGTCATCTTGTGGCGCGCTGCGCCTACTCAGGTACTCTCCGGTGTGTGGGCGGGACAAGACACGCTGCGCTGTAATGGCGGCAGATACGAACTTACGGAGGTAAACATCGCCTCGTCTCGACATCGTTCGTTTCAGGGAACTAGGCAACGCAAATGTTACGATTATTTGGCACGGAAAACGCCTTCCAGAGGGCAAAATTTTGATCGTTATATCCGATATGCGGTGAATAACCTATCGTTATAAATGTTTTTTTTCCCCATAGACCTAATGCATAAAATGACACTCTCATGTCGACCCATCGTTATAACTGATATATCGTTATATATGGTATCGTTATAAGTGGACTACACTGTAATGCCAATGTGATCAGAAGGCTCAAAATATTCTATTGGGCAGCCACCATCGAGTATGACGGGCCCTGTGATGAAATAACAGTAGTCGAGAAAATGCTTGAAAGGCACCATTAGCAGTCTGCACTTCAAAGCGCAGTCATGTCATAGCCATTGTTGGTGAAACGGCAGTAAACAACGCGAAATTGACAGCCACTGTTGGCAGCTTGCACGCCAAAGCATAATGATGTGGTTGCATTGTTTATGTTGGCTATCTCGCCCAGGCAAATCATTCAAATTAGAGAACAATTATCAAATATCATTAGCTTAGTGAAGCCCACAAAACTCATTTGGGCAACCACCGTCAAGCTTGATGGACCCCTTTGGCGAGATATCAGCAGTCAGGGGCACGCTTGAAAGGCGCCTTTAGCAGTCTGCATTTTAAAGCAGTCATGTGTAGCCATTGCAGGTGAAGCAGCAGTAGTCAACGCGAAATTGAGAGCCACTGTTAGCAGCATCCATGCCAAAGCATCATTATGTGGTTGTATTGTTTATTTTGGTTATCTGGCCCAGACAAACAATGCGACTAAGAGAAAAATTATCAAACATCATTAGCTTAGTGAGGCCCAGAAAACTCATTTGGATAGCTATTAATAGCAGCAGTCGAGGGCACACTTGAAAGGCACCGTTTGCAGTCTGCACTTAGAGTCGCAGTCATGCCGTAGCCATTGTTTTATTTGTCTATCTGACTGGGCAAGTAACACGAATGTAAGCACAATTATTCACCCTGAATAGCTCTGCTAGCATTGTTTCTACTAAAATATGCTGAGTAAAGTTGCATGTATCTTATTGAGGCAACTTCTTTAATTCACAAGCCGTCGGCATAGTGACGGCCAGATTCAGACAATGACATTGGTGAAGTAATAAAGGGTGAAAGTTGCATAAGGTCTCAGTGTGCTGCTTTGCTGGGCTCCATTCGCTGAAAAATGTCTCTGTAACGATGAAAGCGTCAGACAGGAAATGACACCCCACTGCACAATGCTATTCGTGTTGAAAATTTGTACCAGCATATGTGATGGGCAGCGAAACCGTCTGGTTACTAAGACTGGAAGCATGAAAAATGCAACAATATAGCAAGATGCTGTTTCACAATACGGCACCCTTTCATACACACTTCTGGCAAGCTGCCGCATGCATGGATGCATAAACATGAATAGAGGTAAGATACAAAGTTACTCTGCAACCCCCATGATGCTTTTAAGAAAATGTATCTGTAAACCTTTCTGTTTTCATAGGTGATCAAAGTTTGTTTTGTGCAACTTGGTTAATCACATTGCGGAAACAACGCAAGAAGGAAAGACAGAAAACACAGAGAGTAGGCAGATGGAGAAGGCGAGGTAGACCAGTGAGAAAGGCTTTAATGAGATGGAAGAGGCCAGCCCTGCAGTTTACAGGAGTTGGTGCTTTGAATGAGAAGGGTTAATAAAAATGTTTAAAAAGACTTTGCTGAAGGAAAACTAGCAAAAACAAGGGCTAATATTAAATAAAAGAAGAGAAATAAGCGTAAGCGCAAACACACGTGGAAGCAGGCACACACACACACAAACGCAAAAACTAAGAAAATCTCAATTATAAAGAATGTGGAAAACAAAGAAATGGGACCAAACGCAAGAAAACATAAACACACGTTTACAAACAGACGCGGGTACAGGTATTAGGAGTGGGTTCACATGCTGCTGTGCCTACTTTGTTGTATGTTTTATCTTTTTCTTTTTTTTTTCATTCTATTAACACTGTCTTAAGAATTTTTAATTGCAACATATCACGAGAATCGAAAAGCAGCATGGAGTTGTGTTGTGGGAAAGCATATCGAGTGCTGGAAGCACACCTTATGCATGATTGTGTCACAGAACGCATTCTACAGCTTGCGCATGCAGTGAACACTGGTGGACTGCAATCAATCGATGGTGCTACACAACGCTCAAACTCCGCCGCTACACGCTCGGCTATCTCAATGCTGACAACCGATCATTCATGCTAAGTTGACGGTGACAAATCTTTGCATTGGAGGCTTCTTTTGCAAATATTTTCTATTGAGACATTCGTAGGTTTGTTTCATGCGCACATGCGCTCGGCAAGGTCACCGGCCGTCCGGCTCATGACGTCATTCCAGAGTGCGCACCCAATGGTGGATGCTCGTGTGCATACGCCTCAGAGGAGTAAACGCCCCCCTTTTTTCTAAAGTTGTACCCGACTATAGTAAGCAAGTTGACAGTGCAGCAGATTCTCATTTCCATAACCAATAGAGTCGACTCTCGTTATACTGGACCCTGTCAATCTGACAAAAAAGTCCGTAATATTCAAAACGCCCCACTTTCAAAACTTTGGTTGCGATGTGTAACAATGTTATTGCGAAGATTGAGTGACAAACGGCCAAAATAAAAAACAAAACAAATGTGGCAGTTTCGCCCGAGAGGCGAAGCGTCGATTGCGATAGTAAATTAGCAGACAGCCATACAAAGTAAGGATAGTAGTTTTATCGGCCATATAAAGTTGTAAACATTCGCTTCTAACAAAATTAACAAGCACAATGCCACACGCGCACAGGTAAACATGAACACATCTCGCTCGATGATCGCGGAAAGTCGCTGTCAAAACGTTGGAGTGAGGAAGCACGGTAGCAGCAGCAAGCGAATTGACTGTCGTGCGATCTCTCGCTTCGACGTGAACTAAGCGTCGAAAGCACAGCTCATACGAAGCTACCAACACTGGGTGCAATTTGTCTACATCGCAGATCGCTTTCAAGATAAGGCACCTGCAAGGCCGTGCCGTAAGCAGCAGCCGCTGGAGTAGAAGCCCCGTCTCCCTCGCCTCCCCACAGTGCCTCGCACACGAAAGAAGACGCTGCACTTCTGCCCCGCCTTTCTGCCATGCGCGCGATATTGAGCCGCGATCGTTGGCTGACCCTCGCAAGTAAGTTGTCAGCCTGTGGCGACACGGCAAAAGTCCGTTTTATACACCAGATTTTGACAAAAATTGTCGCTAATTTTGTCCGCTGCAGCCATTAGTCTGTTGTAGCGCAGTCCATTAAGAGCGATCTTCTTTGCTTTAATAAAATAGGTAGAGCAAACTAAGGTTGAAATATGGTCCGTTATATCTGAAAGTTTGTTATACGCGGTTCCATTATAACGAGTGTAGACTGTATATTGTTAAAACCGGTATTATTATAAGTGGGGCACTGTGAGTGGGGATCAAAAGTCAAGGGCGCCACGGGAAGGACACTTGTGTAGCAAGGAGGTGCAGTGCACATGAAAGCCTGCTGGACTAGTTTCACGGTGGGGTTGCCGCAGGATCTCACTGGGAACAGACGCACTGGTATGCATCGAACCAAAAGCAAAGGCACTGCTATTGGCTGTAGCATTTCCAGAATGTTGACCAGGGAGACCACGCATTTCAGGTGAAGTATATGCCAACGTGGTGGTATGTGCAGACATGGATACCAAGGGGTCGTCGTTAAGAAGTAGGGCGTTCACTGATGGTGGATTTGATGGGGCCAGCAGCAGGGTGCCAGGTTGTTGTTGTGGAACGGATGAGATGCGGTAAGCGCAGTTGTTGTGTCGTCCTCCATCTTGTAGGTGTAGGTGTGGTGAAAGATTTGCGAGCAGTGGCACAGCTCTCACGAGGAACCGATGGCAAAAAGGCCGATATAGGCTGAGCAGCTTCTTCAGAAGCATCAGCTGTTGAAGGAGATTGTGGTGTGCTGCGTAGTCAATGAGGAACTGGTACGCCAAAGTGTTGGAAGAAGGCAGTTTGAAGCCTTTATACATGTTCTCGTCCGGCGGCAAAAGGTCAAGACGAGAGAAGACATCAGCAGGAATCTCTCGTTTGAGCAGGTACCATCAGAGCTGCGAAGACATGCATTGAACCACACAATAGAGCAGTGCAGACCGTAGGGGGAACGCCCACCAATCTGCCCTCCCCTTCTAGCACACGTCTCCTTTCCTCTACCCTTGCTATAGCTGTGTATATTTGCCTATATGCAGGCCATGCACTATACCTTGGAGCAGTGGCGTAGCCAGAATTTCGTTCGGGTAGGGGCTCACGTTGCAGCTTGGCCTCCACCTTAAGAAGACGCTTTAGCTCCTGTGCTGCTATCTAAATACATGGAGAAGGTGAATTTGTTTTCTCGGCAACCACTGCACCAAATTTGACGAGGTCGGGTGCATCTAAAACAAAAACTAAAATTCTACTGACTTCTCGTTTCGAATTTTTCATTTAGGTTGTCAATTCTTTATTAAAATTGGCAAAACTCGCAAATTTTCAGAACACGAAACAATCACGTTTAAAACTCTGTAGCTCAACAATGAAAAATATTACAATGGTGTGAATTTCATCAAATAGTACAGCTACAGCGGACAAGATTGATACGTTACACATGAATCTCAAAAAATTTAGTACTATGACAATACGGCTTTTGCAGAACCCTTGCACACCACATAACCAATTCACGTAAGATACAACTTGACATGCCAAATTTGTCCATTTTGACTCATAATAAATGCCGTTTACAGAACTGCGATATCTGTTCTTGATGCAGTGCTATTAGTTTGTAACGTCGTGCTTCTATTTCTTCCACACTTTCGGATTTTCCAAAATATCTTAAACAAAATTCAGGCCCTCAATCGAAATTCCGCTTCCAACAGATACTAGAATTTATCTTTCTCTCTCAAATGCAAACAATTTCATTAAAAGCGACCCAAGCATTATCCCAGAAAAGCGCTTTTACTTTTTACGTGTATTTGAATAGGCCACGTAGGAGTTGGGCCAGAGTTAAAGCTTCCTCTTAAACAATTTGTCGAGGGATCAAATACATTAATAACGGCATTGCCATTGCTAAAGACGCTGCAAACGAATTCTTGAATGCTATGCACTGTCAAAACAAGTAAAATATGTATTTTTTCATTAAAAATGTACTTGTATGTGCCAAAAATTGTGCCCTAAATAACTAATATCAAAGCTTCAATGTTTTGCCAATTTAATAAGTAAAGAAAATATCACACGAACTTTAGAACTATATCAGTTCGAAAGCAGCAAAGCAGTCCATGCCACTGATACGAAAAATATAAAGGCCATGAAATGAACAAGTTGAGGACAAATATGTTAATAAAACTGTGTCATTAAAGAACCTTGTTGACATTTTTGTACATATGCAAGGGCCAGTGAAAAATCTCAACGACGCTGTCATTTATTCCAATGTATTACGCAGGAGCAGCTGCCACCGGGCGTGTGTCGTGAGTAGTTGCATTGAAATTGTCTCAACAGAGAGCATGTATATAAAGCCGTTCTGCAAAATATTCGAGGGCGAGTCAAATGAAAGTGAGCCAATGCAAATATATGACAAATGGGGTACTTTATTTAAAAGTAGTCTCCATGAGCATTTAGACATTTGTCCCATTGACTAACGAGTCGCGTGATTCCCGTCTCATAAAACTCCTTGCGTTGCTGCTTCAAAAAGTCTGCAACTGACTCTTTCACATCATCGTCCGACACGAATCTGTTTCCCTTTAGCTGATTTTTTTTTTTCATTTGTCGCAAAATGTGGAAACCGCAAGGCGACAAGTCTTAGCTGTATGGCGGATATTGCAGCATTTTGCACTTGAACTTCGCGAGTTTTGTATTAACCACATCAGCGACGTGGAGACGGGCATTGTTGTGGAACAATTAAAAATTAAATTATGGGGTTTTACTTGCAAAAACCACTTTCTGATTGGCACGCCGTAGTGGAGGACTAAGGAAATTTCGACCACCTGGGGTTCTTTAGCGTGCACCTAAGTCTAAGTACACAGGTGTTTTCGCATTTCGTCCTCATCGAAATGCGGCCGCCGTGGCCGGGATTCGATCCTGCGACCTTGTGCTGAGCAGCTCAACACCATAGCCAGGTCGTGGAACAAGATGATCTCATTCGTCAATTTTCCACGTCCTTGGTTCTTGACTGTGACACGCAGCCGATCCGGCATTTCACAATATCGGAAACGATTGATAGTCTCTCCGTGTTGAGCAAATTCTATCAGTAATGGCCCCTGATGATCGAAAAAAAAAAAAGTCAACAGCACCTTTCTGGTGGAAATGATGGCCTTTGCTTTCCTTGGGGGTGGTGAATTCGAATGTTTCCACTGTAAGCTTTGCCATCGTGTTTCAGGCTCATAGTAGTGGCACCATGGTTCGTCTCCGATCACAATTGCAGACAAAGTCGTCACCCTCATTGTGATACTAGATCAGATGAGTCAAGGCAGTGCAGAACCGTTCAAAATCCCCCCCCCCCCCCGCGCTTTCATTCGCACATACAGCATGCGGCGCACGGTCACGATGTTATCACCCTTAGACTTCATACGAAACATGAGCGCGACAGCGACAGCAGGAATGCGCCTGGAGTGTCCATATATTTGCTATCGCAATAATATAATAAGAGCATCCAGCAACTGAAGTGTGTCGTGGCCAATTGCTTTCCGCAAAAGAAGAAGTAACAAAATCGAACTTTCACCATGTGACAATTCGCTGCGCCGCAACAATGTTTTTTTTTTTTCCTTTTGTGGGGCGGAGGCACCAAAATGAAAAAAAGAACGCAAAGTAGAGAACGTTGGTCGCAATCCAGTGCCTACTTTGGGCACCTAATGTGTCTACCGAATGAATATCGAAGAGAACGCGAGACGCTTAGTCCACCGAGAACCATATGCATAGTGCTCAGTATCCTACACCGGCGAGACAAGAGTTTCTGGAGGGGTTGCGCTCAAGCGAACGCGGTGGAATCTGTCGAGTCCTCACTGTGATGGCGGTGAGCGACCAATGTTTCTTTTTCTTGTCTGCCAGCCAGAAGGCATCCGAAACTCTGCCAGGCGAAAATCCATTCATTGGCGGAGGTGAAAAAACATGTTATTTTTTTGTGCGACATGACGGTACAAATGAACCACGACAACGCTTCGTCTCATCGGACCTCGCTGCGTGCTTTGTCAACTTGTCTGATAGTGTGTCGATTTGGCTTGTCTCATTGTATGTGCCGATCGAAGACTTTAGAAAAGTCAATGCACCTTTGGTGTCAAATGTTTATGACAACATTAAACCCACAAACTCCGCAATTGAATATATAAAGCACAACTTTGGAAATGTCAATGCACCTTTCACATCAAAAGTTTGAGAACTTTCTACCCATACAGTTTCGGAATTGACATCCATGCGCTCCATAGATTCCGCGGCCTCCGCGCGATTCCGCGGCGAGCCCGCTCGTCATCAAAACGCTCTTGAAACTTTGTGCTCGGATGCAGCTGCTTGCAGTATGTGACTCCCGGTGAATGGGCGTTGCTGCGAAATCCCCAGCCGAGTTCACAATGAAATCTCTTTTCGAGCGTGAAAAAGACCCCCCCTCCCCCCATTCTAGACAAAATCCAGAATTATTTCCAGCGCCGGGGGTTGCTTTGGTCGACGGCGCATGGACAGCACGAAAAAATTTCGGGGGGGGGGGGGGGGGGCTGAAGCCCCATAGACTCCCCCCCCCCCCCCGGCTACACCCCTGCTTGGAGGTAATCTTTGGCAAGTGCAATGGCTGAGCCGAGATGATTGGTGCCTTTATGCACATTTTGTTCTCGCACGTCTAGGGTTGGGGTTCGTGTAATCGCAAGTTTCCGAGGCATAGTCCAAAGCGTTCTCTCGCATTGTGACAGCGAGTGTTCTTGGTCATTGAGGAAACTACAAAACTTGCTTCGTGTAGTCTCATTGCCGACGCCTATGGCATCCAAGATTTAGGGCAACGCGCAATGCAACATGCTAATCTCAGACGCCATGAGTCACACCGATGTATTGCTCTCAGCACCATCAGCACCACATGCACTAGTGCTCATGACTGCACTGTTATGGCCCTACCTTCTCGCTATTTGTTTATATGTGCTTACTGACAAGATCTTATGCACCATAGGATCTAGTGGCAATTTGTGAAATTATTTTTATTGCTAAAACTTTAAAACTTCGAATTAACGGAATTCACAATTTAAAGGGGCCATGACACAGTCGTCCTATTGGTCTATGTTTATCTTTGTAACTAAGAGTAGTGGACCTAATATGGTTATACTACTAAAGACTGGGCTATCAGAACACAATTTAACCCGAAATTTCAATTTCAAATGGCGGCCTCTCAACCCCTCCCACCGACAGCAACCGCCATTTTGGCAAGGCTTTGTGATGTCAGGAACCCAGGGGCCACCTCTGTCATCAGCTTTGAAACAGTTCCAGACCACTCTGGGTGTCTTTCTCCACACGCCCTAGCACCCAACAGCGTAGCAATGGTGTCGCCACTGCATTGTGCCTGCAATTCCTTAAGGGGCGACGCGACAACTGAAGTGGTCAAAATGGTCAAAATTTTCGATTTTTTTTTTCGCGATCCTCGGACTTTCTTTTACCTCGTGGTGAAATATTATAACAAAATACACAGTAGAAATCAAGAAAACAGCATTTTCCTAGAACGCCGTCATCAAAAATTGTTAAAAAATTGGGCTTCGGCAGGCACCATCGCACCGCGGATAGCTCAGCTATTCGATGACGCAACGCCGGCATCTTGGTATCATCGTAAAGAGGAGAGATCGAAGCTCAAGATACCCACCCAGCAGCGTATTCCTCCACCAAAAAATAAAACCAGTAAACGCGAGCGAAAAAGAGGTAAAAGCGGCATCGTGATTGGGCGCAGTAGTCATGTGGGGAACATGGAGCACTCCTGTTAGCTGTCGCACATTTGAATTGCCCGTGAAACACACTCGCGCGCAATAGCGCAGCAGCGCCTTGCGCGTTCCGTTCATTGTGCTTGACCATTGTGGCAGCCGAACCACCCCAACGCGCATGTTCTGTGATGAGCCCCAAAGGAAGCAAGTTCCGAACAGCCCATGCATACAGAAAACGACAAAAGGCGTGGAACAGAAGGCGAAAACTAGCCGCAGAAGCGGATGCCGCTGCCCGTGTCGACGAGGTGCGACTGGCGCACGCAGGTTACCGGGAAAGCGCGTCTGCGTGCAGTGCTGACGACGCAACTGCGTGTGCTGGTGACGACGTGACTGTGGGCTGTGTTGACGACGCGACTGCGTGCGGTGGTGATAACGAGACCACGTGTGCTGGTGACGACGGAACTGTGGGCTGTGGTGACGACGCGCCCGCGTGCGATGGTGAAGGCGCACCCGCACGTGGTCGTGATGGCAATATGACATCAGCGAGAGCAAACATCGCGTCAATTATTCAGCGGCGGATTTCAGCTCCAATTCTCACGAATGAAGAGATTGCGAAATGAGCGGAGACAAGAGCGGATGTTTTGAATGCACTATCATCTACCTCTGAACAAAGAGGAAATTTCAGCTTTTGAAAGAAGGAGAGTGTGCCAACGACGTGGTTCCAGAGTCATCATTTTTCATTGTATATAAAGCACTCTTAAACGAGCTGCTCTCTGCAGCAAGCTGCAATCAGTGCAGGAAAACGCCAATTCGTGTTGAAACTGGGCCATGTCTTGGGCTTACGACTAAAATGGAACTGTTGTGTGACGACTGTGGGGTGATAAGCAAAAGGTAGTCATCCCCAAGATGTACTGGCACTCAGATGATCAACCCTTCTGAAGTGAACGTTCGTGCACTGAGAGCTGTGCAGTCAGTAGGCAAAAAGCAAGTCACACTGAATGATGTTTTCTCCCACATGGACATTTCCTATCGAGGACTGCATCACAAATCCTATGTAAGGCTGCACCGTAGGCATAGTCACCCTGCCACTGCCTCAGCAGCCATGACAATAGAGTCCGAAAGTGCACAGAAGGTGCGCGAGATCTACAGGGAACTTGGATGCGCCCCAGGCAACACTGATGTGATCTATGATGGCACTTGGATGACAAGGGGCCACAGAAGTCACATTAGTGTTGGCTGTGTTATTGAATTATATTCTGGCCTTGTCTTGGACCACTGTGTCCTCTCCAATTATTGCCATGGATGTTCTCTTGGCCCCAAGCCTGGAAACAGTACTTATTCAGAGTGGCATGAAGAACACTGACCACAATGCCAAAAAAACACCGAGGCAAGTGCAGGGCAAATGGAAATAATTGCAGCAAAAACCATGTTTCAGCGGTCTCTTCAGAAACACCAGCTCTGTTACACAAATGTCCTTTGTGATGGGAATAGCCGCACTTAATATTACCCTCAGTGAAGAGAAGGTGTATGGTTTCACACTCATACACAAACAAGAGTGTGTCAATCACGTGAAGAGAAGAATGGGAACTGCCTTGCGCAACCTTGTTGAGGAAAACAAGAGCAAGGACCATGAGCTCAGCACGAGTGGAAAGGGCCGCCTAACGCAGGGTTTAATTTAAAAGCTCACAAACTATTATGGCTTAGCCATAGAAAGTGACCCAAATGATGTGCCTGCTATGGAAAAGGCCATCATGGCTACTTTTCACACCATGTAACATCGACCGATGATGAGCCACATCGAGGGCACTGTTCCACTGGCGTGAACTCTTGGTGCAAGTTTAATTCTGTGGTGGCCTCAGGTCAACTAGCCCCTGCACAGAAGCTGCAGTTTCCTGCACATGTTCAAGAAGCACTCCTGCCTATATATAAGCGTCTATCTGCAAGAGAACTCCATCAAAGATGCCAGCAAGCCAAAACACGGGACGCCATCGAGTCGCTGAACAATTTCATTTGGTCACTCCAATAAAAAAAATCAGTTTGCTTCACTCCTGAGTTTTGAAAGTGCTGTGGCCGATGCAGTTTGCCGTTTCAATGCTGGCTGTGAAAGAGCACTGCAAACAATCACGTCGCAAGTGTGATACAGTCCAGGATCGTGTTCACTATGGCAGGCTACTCAAAAGGATGCACAACGTTTCAAAAAGTTAACGAAGGCAGACGAAACTGCTGCAAAGAAGCGAAAAATTACGTCAAAATGTAAAGAAAATGTGTCCTCACTGGCAAAGGACTACATTCTAGGCAGGTTTCAGGTGCTCAGAAGTAAATATTTTGATGTTTTCAGCAAATAAAACTTTGAGCTCCGTTCTCTCAGCTTTCATTTTTTGTGCAGTTGCTTTCAGTCATCCCAGTGCAATTTCACAACGAATGAAGACAGAGTCATTCTGTCCTTTGCCTTTAGATCGTGAAACATTGGTGAGTGCAATAAGGCTGTCCATTTTCATCTCCACCTTGTAAAAAAATTTATGATGAGTTTTTTAAAAAGGTCATTAGTAAGACAATATACACAGAAAAGTTCAAAAAAAGCTTTTGTGCTTATTTTGGCATTTACAAAATAAACCAATAGCTTTATTCCACATAATGTGCTTTTTTGAACATGCTGGTATGAAAATCTTGACAAACTTATGTGTAATTAATTAATTAATTTGGGGAATGACCATTAGAGGATGTCAAGTGTTCTAACTCAAGAACTATAATAGATAGCTGAAAACTGATATTAAAATATTGGCATAACAAATCACACCTGCATGCCAAATTCCATCAATTTATTCCCATAAATAAAAAAAATTCATTGCCACGTCCTCCCTTAAAGGGCCCCTCACCAGGCCCCATAGCAAATTTTGGTTATACGCTGAAAATTGTTACATATCCTCTAGGAAGCGTTCTGCCGAAAAAATTTTTAAGATCGGCCGAGATAGAAATATTTCAATGCTGTGAACCCATGATTTCAGAAGGCAAGCTACACGGCAAAACTGAACACTCTCCACTCGCCCCTTCTAGCCACCGCAAGCGAAATTCTTTCCCTGCATTCTCCCATATTGGACCTCGAGGATCACGCGACGCATACGTCACAGGCCCCGCCTTTTTTTTTCTCTCCTCGCTTTTTTTTTTTCTTTTTCCGGCAATGCGCATTTTTGCTGACAGCATTGCGTGCCAGCTGTTGTGATGTGCACAAGCACACGACTAGTGGTACAATTCAGTGCTACACGAATATTGAGGCAGAACAAGCAGATCGCAGAGCATGATCACGCGCTGGAACAGGGCTGAAAATAGCGAAGTTTCAGTACCTGCGCACGTGACTGCACGACTGTGGGAACACGAAGACGAAGCGGAAGTACATCTCTCTTCCTTCGTTGCAAAGAAAAACAAAAAACCTGCAGACATTCCGTTTGTGTGTTTTATTATTTCTCTAAACTTCGATTTGTCAATTCAAGCAACAGATCACACGAATAACAGATGGTGTCTTGAATAACTCTCGAAGTCACATGTTAGCACGAGTGACGTCACATTGTGGACACGAATACGTAGGTGCAGGCATAGAGTTTCCTACAAAAATTACTTAGGGAACTCTGGCGCTAGTGTCTACGGGAGCTGCAATGGGAGCAGTTGTACCATCATGGAAATTAAGGGAAATACATGGATTTGTCTTAATTCTGTCCTTTTGGCTTCAAACGGTTTCTGACTTTGTAAACTCGTCATTTTCAACAGTGTATTGCATAATAAATAATTAAATAAACATCATCAAAATTGCCCGATGGCAGGATTCGAACACAGGGACTTTAGCACAGAAGCCTGATATTGAAACCATTAAGCCACAGACGCATGTATCGACAAGCGAATGAAACGCCCTTATGAATTTGTGGCGGGCATGCCAGTGCCTTGAGACGCTTGGAGCATTTCGATTTGGCCACCTGGACGAGCTCAATTGTTGCAATTAATAGCAACTGTATGCGTTCGTGGGGTCTTCTGCACTTCGAAGAATATAGATTGCGCTGAAGTACACAACAATAGGATTTATATAGCATAATATGCAAAGCCACAAGAACGTTTGAATCCACAAGCACGAAGAACAGACAAGTCCATGTACTTCCCATCCTTCCCAAGGCAGGACAACGACTGCAGCGCCAGAGTTTCCTCTAGTAATTCTTGTAGGAAACTCCATGGGTGCAGGGACACGACTACCGTATTTACACAATTGTAAGTCAACTCGAACGTATGTCGACCCCCACATATCGTGTGACAGAAAAAAAAAAGAAACGAGAGCATACTTGAGGGCGCATTCGATAACGAAAATTTATCAGTAGCTGACATGGTCACTGGACTACTCATCTTCACTAGTGCTGCCATCGTCATCGTTGCTACGATCCCATAGCGGGTCGTCGTCCCACGAAATTTCACATTTGGCAAACGACAGCACCACGACATCTTGTGAAACACCAGCCCACGCCGAATGCACTCAACCACACGCAGCCGTCTGGGAGGCTCTATTGACAGGTCCGGTTGGCGTAAGTTCATAGTCTTCTGCCGTCAGCCACTCGTACTCACGGCGGAGCAGGTCCTTAAAAGACAAAGATCCAGGCTTGTTTCATGACCATGTCACACTTCAGTGGCAGGGACCGATCACACATTTCAGCGACGTAAGACGCAAGCTTAGCCTACAGCTCCAGAAAGCGCCCAGACTTCGGCACGTGAGAAATTCCTCACTTGCCGCCACAGGTCAAAATTTTGCTTCGCTGCAGTCGCCACTCTCGCACCACCGGTTCAGAAACATAGAACTAACAGCCCGCTACGCAGTGATTTGTTTCTTCGGCGTAAAGGATGGCAGCCCTCTTGAACACTGCTGTGAATAGAGAGTTTTAGTTTAGGGGATGCAAGTGGCTTGCGCATGCAAGAACTAGGGGCGACGGTACTGCGCATGCGCAGACCGCTACGCCTACTTGCATCCTTGGTCGGCTGAAAACATCGCTGCCCCTAAGCGGTCACGTTACCTACGTGACTCTCGAGGTGTACAAGAACTTACGAGTAGCTAGCAGGTAAAAAATCTCATATATCTTTTGCCTAGTGTCGACAGACGTCGTTTTTATATATATTAGAGGGGTTTAGCGTGTCTGGTATTCGGGTAAACGCAGGCGGACAGGGCGGGGGAGTAAACGGGAGCGATCTGCATAGTGCATCTACCTGGTGGCGTAAAGCTGTAACCAGGTCTATTTTACTTCGCTGCTGGTGTAAATTTTTGGCACTGGCGTAGTCGTGTTGCTGCAAAAAGTTTACATCCACAGCAAAGTAAAATACAGTCGGCTACTGCAATATTAGCTGTTTTTGTCTGTTTGAACTTTGCACCACCAGGTGGCTGCCCCACGCAGGCCGCTCCTGTTCACGGCTCCGCCCCAACCGCCTGCGTTTACCCGAATACCGGACACGCTAAACCTCTCTATTAACTGATTTAATAAGAATAGCTTTATGTGCTTTACTTCATATGCTTGATTTCATGTTTTAAAAAATGATAACGCAGCAAAGATCAGACCTGTATGGGGCTGCGGGCGCATGCAACCTCACTGCGGCTTGCGTTTGAAGCCGCTAACCTATAACGTGTTCTTGCTTGCATACGCAAACGCACCTAAGCACTAGAGCCTTGCGTCCCCTAAACTAAAACTCTCTAATGAGTGCCGAATGATTAGTGGGCCTGGAGCACTCCTGACAACTGAGGAAGCATAGAAGTAGCGCATAGCCGGCAGTCAAGTGGAACGCATCAAACCAATGCCTACACAACAGGGAAAGAGAAACCAACAGAACACCTATGAGAAACCTGCGAGCGGTGTCTGCTCTTCCAAGAACTACCAATACTCCCCACAAGTGCAGCCGTTCTGAGGGTGCCGCCGCAAATGGAACAGGGGCACTGCCATCAACTATCGACATCCCCCCACCAAACCTATGAGTGTTCTGTGCACTATAAAACTCTCAAAAATGTTGAAAGACCCTTCCGAAAAGCGAACAAACACGCGGGATAGCGAAAAGCTACAGGTAGGACCATTCAGCAAACAAAATTGTAACTACGTGGTAGCTCCCGCTGGTCTCGCTTCGTTGGCTGTGCCATGTTTTGGTTTCGATTGTAAGTTGACCCCCCCCCCCCCCCCACTTCAGATTTTCAAATTTTAAAAAAGTGGTCGACTTACAATCTTGTACAGTCAAACCTGGATAAAACGAAATTGAAAAAAGTTCGTAATTTTTCGTTATATTCAGGTTTTCGTTACATGCAGTTTCGGGTTAAGACTGGTAAGGATCATGCCAAAACGAAATAAAAATGCGACAGATATCAATTGAAGTGAACTCACCATTCAAAGAATTTATTGAATGGAGAAAAACTGCGTAATTTTTGCTTGTTTTTGCCCGATTGAAGCCACTACTCGGTGCTCCAAAGAAACTAAGGCATCCAGGGCTGCTTCATCGTCCTGCGAGCTGACGAAACGGCGCAGAACGTCCACCGCGTCCATCAGTTCCCTCGTGGTAGGCACCGCACAAGATGTGTCAGGCTCTGACGGACCGTCACCTTCAAGGCTATCTTTATCTTCAACTGTTTCCACAAGTGCCGCATCAGTCATCTCTTCCATAGACACGGTGCCGTTGTCCACGAACAAAAAATCGCACAGTTCGACACCGTCGGGAACCCCACCGTTCATGCGCAGTTCATCCCACGCTTCTGCGACCTCAGGTGGGCTTGAAGGTTCGTCTTTAGGGACTGTAGCTTGAATGGCCTGATTTACCTGAGCCTTGGCAAAGCAAGTGGCGATCACTTGTGATCTGACCTCTTGCCACGACGCAGCAAGCATTTGGATTGCTTGGTAGATATTGTGGGGATCTCCTCCGTGCTCTTGAGACAAAGGAATGACAACACAGTAGTGCAAACAATCACAAGGGCATTTATTGCACCTTTCATAGATCAATGCCTGCTAGCCGAGCTGCTATCCCCAAAACATGCCGATGGGCGCTACAAATCTAGAAGTCCCACTCACTGCGACCGGATAGTGAGTGAATATGTTCGCCCCATGCTGGATCCCAACGCCTGGTCGTTCGCGTGTACGGTCACGCCAACGGTGGCGCGTTCGAAGGAGGCCACGCGAGACAGTCTCGCAGAAGCATGGGTCGGCGCGCGCGCGCGGGACGTCCTCGCTGTTAGCCGATCCGCCGGGAAAGAGCCAGCCTGTTCTCCCCTGCGCCCCCAAGTAACCCTGCCGTGAGGCGGCGTTAGCAGCGCAACACTCGCGCCATCTCTCGCACTGCGCCCCAACCACATCGACCGCCGCGGGCATCACGCAGGCCACGCGGCGAAGCCAGATTACAGGAGACGCGCCATGCGGGAAAAACATATCAGGGGACGCGCGAGAGTCGCGCATCCCCACAATATCCACTTTCGTCGGCCGTTCAAGGCTGATGTCCAGGAGCATCTTTTGTATCAAACAACAGCGGTAGCAGCATTTAAAGCTGTTAATAATCCCTTTGTCTAAGGATTGTATGAGAGAAGTGCAGTTAGGTGGCAAATACTGCAGCTCGACGTTCGAAAGCTGTAGGCCTTCCACATGGTGCGCGGAGCAGTTGTCAAGCAGCAAACAAATGCTGCAGCCTTGTCGTTTGACATCTTGGTTGAGCTCCTTCAGCCAGTCGGAAAAAATTGCCCGCAACATCCACGCTTTGGAGTTTGCCACATATTTTACTGGCATCCGCCTTGTTCCTTTAAAACATCTGGGCCGGGCATTGCGGCCAATAACCAATGGGATTCGCTTGTCGCCGCCGCAAAGCAAAACCGTCACGCGGAGTTTACTTTGCTTTCCACCGCGGCAGTCTTCTCCCTTTAGTGACAACGTGCGGCTCGGTAACATTTGATAAAACAGGGCAGTCTCATCAGCATTTATAAATGTCGGCAGCTTCATAGCGGCTGAAAATGCCGGGAAGCTTCTCGGCCACCCACGAGGCAGCAGCATCGCTGTCTGCGGAGGCAGACTCACCAGATATCACCTTTCCGACGACACCGTGCCGGCTTTTAAATCCTTGTAGCCAGCCGTCACTCGCTTTGAAGTCATCGTGGCCCAGGATGCAAGCAAAATCTATGGCTTTCTGCTGCAAAATCGCGCTACTTATGGGCACGTTTTGTGCTCGTCTGTCCAAAAACCATGCAAACACGGCGTTGTCCATATCAGCATAGATCGACGTCTTCATTTTTTTTTCTTCTTGGCACTTGTGCCCGACTCCATCGCAGTGCGGATGCTTTGTTCTGCAGCAAGAATGGTTGACAGGGAGTTGGCTGGTATATTGAAGCGGGCAGCGACATCCTTCTTTTTTTCGCCGGCGCTAACCGCATTCAAAATCGAGAGCTTATTTTCAAGCGACAAAACTGTGCGTTTCTTCACAGCGGAACTTATCGCAACGAACTGACACCGTAAACACACACCTGCACACGCACGTCAACACGCTGACGAAGAAGGCTTATCATAAGTGCGCCGCAAGACACCACAAAGGATTTGTCATAGTAGTGCCACCTAGTGTCAAGCTACAAAATGAAAGCTTAAAGGTTGCTACGTTTGCCACGGAGCGGCGCTCAACATCATCATCATCACCGAGATTTGCTTGTTTGCTGCGATTGCAAGCGTTCTGCTCGCGGTCTACTTTACCTTTCGATATAAAAACTTACTTAAACAATATTCATTAAAGTTGCGCACTGCGCGGTCGAATTTTGGGCAAAACATTACAAGATACAGCTCGATGATCTGCACCACGAATTCGTTACATCAAGGTCAACCACCGCAACACGTTCGTTACATGAAGGTCGCCTATACATGGGCTTCAATGGGGGATGTGTTGGGGAATTGAAAAATTTCGTAAAATCCAGGAATTCGTTACATAGAGATTCGTTACATAGAGGTTCAACTGTAAATACGCTACTCTTCACTGGACTGACCACTAGCCAATGTAGGCTGTCGGTCCAGACAGTTTGTAACCATCTGTTGTGATTTACCAACAAAAATTGAATGAATGAATGAAAGAAGATAAGAACTGTGACGTTTAGAATGGCCAGGATATTTTTATATCAGCGCACGACATCTTTGAGATGGTTCGATAAAGAAAGCGGAACTTCATTCTGAAATCTGATGCACTGAAGTTGTCTTCTGCGTCAATGCTGCTTTTAAAATCCAAAAACTTCCATCCAGATTCAATAGAATCGCTAGAAATGCGACGTTTCTATGCATGAGTGGTGCACAATGCCGACCACACCCCTTGTTCGGAGGAGCGCTCGAAAAATAAAAAAAACTGAAACTGACTAATCAGCTTTTGAACAGCTAGCACTAATAAATGGTGCTAGCTGTCTGAAAGCGCTCAAAAAGCAGCCTAAATACGAATTTCCAACCATCGATAGCAGGCTATTGAATTTTTTATTCACAGTGCGCATGTGTTTTTACTATAAAGGTAAGGTTGTGATCAAGATGTTATTGTTACCTACATAGGATATGAAAAAAAAAGTGGGTTCATTACGCGAGTAAATATGCTACAGAAGTTTGAATCAAGACCTCATGGGCACATTGCAAGTACTAGGCGGCACCCTGTCTTTCCGACCCCTAGCGCCATCTGACGAATAGTTGCGCGAACGCGGTAGGATTACTCACGGCGTCAGCAGTTCGCGCTGCGTGTTTGGTGCCCTGTCAAACGGTAGCGATGGCGCGAAACAGCGTGCCGATATTAATTTTAACCGGGTTTCGGGAATTACAGGATCCTGACAGCTTTTTTCGCGAAAATAATTTAGAGAAAGGAAGTCGTCTACGTGAAGTAGGGCACATCTACGACGTGAGGGAAGTGTTGAACTCACACTCATCGGAAGTGACTGCCAGGTGTATTCCGCAAACGAAAAATAACGCACCGGCGACATGCGTGAAGCTCAGCGTAAGTTACTTCGTTATCTACGGTGTGGACGCATGAAATTATAGGTGACGTTGATTCTTGAAGATCGAAGATAACAGACAAATCCTAGTGGGGAGCTGCATTGGCGTGCTGGCATCGCAGGGAAGTGCAAGCATGTCGCGATAGTTTCCCTGTACATACAGGATGGCAAATGCGAATCCAAAACATCTCATCCAAGAAAGTGGGGCATTGGCCTCGAGCTCCACCACTGGAAAAGCTGGCGCCACCGTCGGCGTGACGTGCTAGGAGGGATCACATGGACAAAGCGTCCGCGTCGGCTGCTTCGGGAGCGCCGAAGCGAGCTGAAAAGGAGAGTTTAAGTTCCCGCGTACGCTGCGGTCCTCATTTAGTGGCGAGATTTTCCCGCTTCGAGTGTCTCCTTTACAACGCTTGAAAGCCCCACAATAGGTAGTGGCTGCCTTTGAAGGCGCGCAACGTGGTAGGCTACTGCTCGGTGCCGCAGTGCCGGACGTACGCAACGGAGCCTGGTGTCAGCCTTATTCACACGTAGCCGCAAGACAAGAAGCTGCGTGAAGCTTGGCTCGCGAAACATAAAACCGGCACACAGCCATCAGCTACAACTCGGGTATGCAGCAAGCACACACGCGAGAAAGATTTCTGCTACGGCGCCGGGTCTGTGATGTTCGGAAAACGTGCACTGAGACGCTCGCCCGAGTCCGCTGCCCGACTAATGTCATGACGGTTTGGTCTATGAACTTGTCGATGCTATAGATACTGGCAAGTTCACTGGAGTGGAAAGGGAGCGGTAAGAAGCACATTAAAAAAAAATCATGGCATATGGTCATGTTTGTGTTATGAATTAATGCACTGGATTACAAAAAAGAAGCAGCGGGAAATCGCATGCTGAGAACACCGATAAACATACAGTGCGACGCAACTCGAGAAATAATATTGAAACGTCCAAAAATTTAGAAGAGGAAAAAAAAAAAGATTGAATCGTCGCGACGGCACATCACAGTCCCTGTCGAAGTCTCTACAATGAAATTATTTTGGACAACTCTGATAGCGCCCACGCAACAATGGTTGCTTGTATACTTTGAAATGCTCATATTCTGCGGCCTAAAGCTCATGGCACGGTGCGAAAACGTGCATGCGGTGAAAGCGAAACAGTGCGCAGACAAGCATGCAGACGTGCAGTCGGTCGCTGCAAATCTGTGCGATCGCTGCATTGAGGCTTCGTTCTATTATGCTCTATTCAATTATGCAAACACTATAAGAACATATTTCATATAGTTTGCTCTCAGCGTTTACCTACCTTTCACGCAAGAAGCCGGTTCGGGAGACTCCATCGCGGCGACCGCGCGCAGTGGCGTTCACTGAACGTATATAGCGTCTGTAAACGATTCTGTGCTTTCAGTTTGTCCATGATTATTATTTAGACAGTAAAAAACTTCTCTCGTTTCGAAAGTACTTACAGAAATGTCCGGGAGAGCTCGTGCATGGTGTTTTCAGTGAGCGCTGACAGCAAAACCTATGAGGAGCACGCCATGTGATCCCTCATACTATGCCAGCCAGGCGCTTCCGATAGATGGCAACTCCGTAACTCCTCACCGCCAATACGAACAATTCGTAAGACCTACGCGAGGTATTCTAACGTTGCTCTCCACAAACACACAAAAAGAAGGCGAGGAACTTACCAGTTGTGTTAGACTACGCTGGGAAAATATTTTCACCCAAGTTACTGGAAGGTCGATACTTTTATGTTGCGATTTTTCAGAGCGTGCAAACGAGGTTCCAATAAATCACGTCGTCAAATATTTTGGTGATCTCAACTGCCCCTTAGTGGATATGCTGGGCGCAGAAGGGTGTATGCCAGCTGAGCCAGCTACAACCCCTCCTCGTAGCTCTCAGCAAGCCCTAGCGCTGTTTGAATGGGAGAGGATTGGGAAAGAGTTCCACAGCTTTACTGCGATGCAGTGAGGAAACAAACTACTTTGTTTGCTGCATATCCTGGTATGCACTGCAGGTGTCCCGTTGCTGCCATCATTGCTGTAAAAGCAACGAATTCAGCGTTAACGTACTTGGCATAACACCGGAACATAAAACAGCTTACACCGTCAGAGCACCACCCAGTGTTGACGCCGTTCTGCTTCATACGGTCAGCTTGGAAACCTGTAAAACTTTGTTCCTCGTGAGTTGGTGTACGTGCTGTTGCAGCCCACTACGCAACAGCTTGGGTTGCACTTCGGCATTGCTCAGAAAAAGCAACAGCTACACGCGAAACAGTGCACACACAGGCTTTCCAAACGCAAGCGGTATCCTGCCGGGTCCGCGCTCGCCGCCGCGAGGGGTGCCCTAGTAGACGCGGGAACTACATTCGCAACCTGCCTATATCATAATGTGGAGTCGACAGCCACCTAAATAAATGGGTGTGGAGAGGAATGGGTGGAAGGGAGGCCAGAGGAAGTTTTTGACTCACACCAAGCACCATCACAAATCATTTTGTACATCAGAGATGAGTTACAGATCAAATTAAAGCCTCAAAGAACACCATGCCTGTTTCAAACAATGCGAGAAACCTTTTTACCTGCATCCTCATCTTATTGCGTGCTCTGACTGGCTGTCTGTTCTTTTAAGCTGAAATAATAAATTGCAACACCAAAGTTGCCACTTCACCTTTGATGCGAGCTAAAGCATTGTAAGCCTCCGACGGGTCTCACCAGGGGGCAATCCAAATGGTGGTGGGGGTAGCCCAAATGGAGGTGGCAAGCCAAATGCTGGAGCAGGCACAGCCAAAGGTGGCTGAACCAGTGCTGACAGAGAGCCAGGGTTCGGAGGCGGCACCCCTTTGGGAGGCTCTTGCTGTGTGGGCTGCTGCTGCTGCTGCTGCTGCTGCTGCTGGTGCTGGTGTTGCTGCTGCGGCTGCTGCTGCTGCTGCTGCGGCTGCTGCTGCTGCTGCTGCTGCTGTGTAGTCGATGGCTGTTGTGTGGATGGCTGCTGTTGCTGCTGATTTTGTGCAGGTGTATCACTGCTGCCACCTGCTGCTGCTGCCCCGGAGGGAGTCAGAGTTGTAGTGGTAGCTGTGGCTGTCGTAGTGGGCTCCCCTGCAGACACCCACAAGAATACCAAACAAGACTCATAAGAGCATGACCACTGTCATACAGGCAAGGTGCATTTGTTTCATGCTTATATCCCAAAAATCTCAGGCAAAAATGCACAACTCAAACGATGAAGCCTGTTTGTGTGTTGCGAACAACAGGGTGTCTACCAAGTTGACATTTCCAAATTCCCTGAGTTTTCCAGGTTTTCCCTGAGCACCTTTGCAAAATTCCCTGAATGAGCCAGAACTTTGTTTTATGTCAAGACAGGCTGACACCATGTTGCTCAGTGCTGTCACTCTCTAGTAAGCATGTTGAAACAAAAAAATGACTAAATCCAGTTTGAATAGTAAGGAGTAACATCTATATTATTTAAAAAGAAAACAGAGGGCATAGCGAAAAATATGGCAAAACCCATTCCAAATTTTTTAGAACATTTTCAAATACTAATGAAAAGGAGATGCCTACATAAGTAAACATTTTTGAATATGAGCTATTTCTATCAACTATCATCATAGCAAGCTTATCGGTTGAGGCCTGAACTTTGTCACGACTAAGATTATCTCTCTGCAGCTGGAATTCAACCTCAACTGTCCTGACATACTCTCAGCCCGTACACAACATATCAGTGTTGGGTTTCACTGCTTTAAAGAGTTTATTTTGGTTTGAATGAGGGACACCTTTCACCTCGGTGTCAGCCAACACTGTTTTTTGAGCTCAAGCTCCTTCAAAGAGGCGGCGGCACGCTTCCTTTCCCGTTAATTCCTCGGTGCATTGGTCCTTTCTGTTCTCATCCTCCTTCTGCCACGTGTTCACCCCATGGATCATTTGAAGCATCGTCTTGGCCAGTTGTACAGTCAACGTCTGATTTTTCGGACTCCCTAGGGGCCGCAAAAACATCCGAAAAATCAGGCAGTCCGAAAAAAATGAATGCACGTCTTTAACTGCCCTTAAGGGCTAAAATTGCCACAGGCACACCTGAACAAGCTCTTAAGCCCTGCCACTACACTCATTAGGTATATCGGTGCTCGTACTGTGACAGGAGATGAGGTGCACACGTGTATAATTAAGGAATACATACTGTGTCCCTTGACAATCGCCCCTTCCCATGCTTTTTATCCTTCACCACGTAACACTGCTGTACTAAGGCAAAGCTAACTTTCGGAGACGCATTACGCGACGCGTTGTGCTCCGCGAGCTTCGAAGCAAATCGCGAGGATTTCAAAGGCGGAGTCAGTGCCATTGCTGACAACGGCGAATTCCTTCAATGAAAAACAGCACCACACGGCAAGAAGCTTAAAAGCGAACGTAGAAGCAGCTAGGCCTAACATTACCGCGGTGATGGCTACGGCTGCCAGCGGATCTGCGTGCGAGAGTGCCGGTTCGAGGCGGCGAGATAATCAAAATGGCGGCGGTGGTGACTTTGATTAATGCCATTTCAGACCTGCAGTCACGGCAATATACATTGACTATATGGAGTACAGGGTGGTGCCGCGAAGCCGTGAGAATTACCAGGCATGTTCGAAAAGTCGGTCGTTAACTACTCTGGCAATACCTCGTGCCGATGACACGGCATCAATGACGATACGTTGCAATTCCTCTATTACTGGAGCCAGCATTAACACAACTTTTGTTCCCTTTCAATAAAGTTAAAGCTAATTTTCCCTTATAAAAGCACAAATTCCCCGAGTTTTCCCTGAGTTTTTCCAGACTATTCAAATTCCCTGAGAATTCCCTGTTTTCCCGGTTGATAAGACACCCTGGACCAACTACAGCAAATGACAACAGAAAAAAACTCAATTTTCTTTTTTACCATGGTGGTGAGCAATAAAGCAATTTAGATAGCGAATGTGAGTTGCTCAACTGCCATGAAGTGCAAGGCCTTTCTAATGCCACCTACACTTGCTGGACACTGTAACATCTGCCACCCCACTGAAAACAGACCACAATCACCAATCACAAAGCTTCCGAGATCAGACATACGCTTCTAATCTCCCAAGGCCATGTCACACAACTATTCTTTGGCTTATAATGCGTAGGAATGGGCAGAAAAAGAGTATGATCAGCTGGTGCTCATCTTGCAGACTATGCCACACATGTTCCAAGTTTGCCAGGTGGGTTGGCAAATAGAAAAGGCAAAACAGAAAGGAATGACCTTTTTGTAGGACTTTCAGGCAGACTAAAAATCTGAATAGTCAGTGCTATTGAGCTCATGCAATATATAGCATCAGGACTACTAATATTACAGGTACAGGGCCTGTACTCTGAAACGTTCACCTTCCGCGAAACAATTGCCCTGGCCACGCCTCCGCCAACAGCGTGCGCAGATTGGCCATTTTAGCAAAACCGGAAAATAAACAGCCCCATCTAGTAGTTAAGGCCTACGTCATTTTAATGTCATGGTGTCGATGGGTGCTCTCGACATATATTGAATAAACGAACATGTCTTTTGGCATTTCTTGGCGTTCGGTTGGTGGTGGAGTGTAGTAGAGATAAAACAGGTGGTAGTTTATAGTAGTCTTTTGGTGGCGTCTTTGACGCAATTGTTTAGCGGCGATATTTGTTGATTCATATAAAATAAAACATTTCACACTTTCTTATTCAACTTATTTTACCTAAAGTGGCCGTAACCAAACGTAGTCAGTGTGCAGAACCCGTACTGCGGCCACTACACTCGAAAACAACACACCCGAGCCGCTCAGCACACGCCGGGCACAATCTTTTATGCGATGTGAAGCGTTCGAGAGCGCACGTTGGTAATGCACGCTGACGTCACGAGTAAGCAGTTGCTTGGTTTATTGAATGTGACTTTCGGCGAAACTTTCACGGAAGGCGAACGTTTCAGAATACGGCCCCAGATCTGCCAACTTTATATTTTAAAGACAACTGCTGTCAAAAATGCTAAAATTAGCTTAAAAAATACAAAAACTTCCTTTTATTGCTCATGCTGCTGACCACTAATTAAAAAAGTTCATGAAATATTTATGTAACGGTGGCCAAAATATGGGTAGCTGTTGTGCATTGGTTCTTTCAGCAGGTGGTGCTGCTCCTTCCAAGTAATCAGGGGGTCCAAAAACTCAGGCTCTGAAAAATTTTTTGACGATTGTGTCTGTATTCTTTCGGAATCAGTACTGAAAACCATTATTGGTGCCAATACAAAATTCTGATCAGGATCTAAAAATCAGGCATTTAAAATAAATTCATAAAATTTGACAGGGATGCAGGTGACTGCCAGTTTCTGTTCGAACAGTGAAGGCATATCAACAATTAAAAAGAGAACAAATTGTGAGGGAATGCATGCAGAAAGGATGAAGTAAGAATCATGAAAAAGAAATGCCATGCACAACCCATCTTAAAACACAAGAAATTCAGTAGATGGCCCTACTGGTTCCCTAGGTGACAGTAACAGCAGTAGTCTGCCCTGCAATGATAACGACGACTTGGACTACATACCTGCCACGTTCGGAGAAACCAAATACGGGAGAATTTCTGAATCTCTCCCCGACAACAACTATCGTTTCAAGTATTGACAGTGCATCTGCACATAGACAACTTGATTAGTCTTATTTACACAATGACATACAACCACATGAA
Organism: Dermacentor variabilis; assembly: GCF_050947875.1. Classification (NCBI taxonomy): domain Eukaryota; kingdom Metazoa; phylum Arthropoda; class Arachnida; order Ixodida; family Ixodidae; genus Dermacentor; species Dermacentor variabilis. Next base: position 20,427,317 of record NW_027460280.1, read on the forward strand.
CACCAAAGTCACACTTTTGCAAGCATTTTGTTATTGCCAATTTTTCTTTCAAAAGTTCTTTAAAATTTAATTAATTTACATGCCACAACCACAATCCAAATTGTAGTGGGGAACTCTGGATTAATTTCGACCATGTGGGGTTCTTTAACATACACCCAATACACGGTTCAAGAGCTTTTTTGCATTTCGCCTCCAAAAAAATGTGACTGCCGTGGCCGGGATTTGATCCCGCAGCCTCGTGCTTAGCAGCACAAAGCCAAAACCATTAACCCTTACAGCGTCAATGACGTAAATATACGGCACCGCGAATGAGTCCAAATGGACGATGGCATATATTTATGGCGCCGTCTGCACGTTTAATAAGCTCGCCAATTTTCTAACTTTCTTCCTTGGCATGTTCTGCAACTATGTGGGAATACATTGAATTTTTTCCCTCTCTTGGTTTTCGTTGCATGGTTTGTTTTAGAGCTAGTTTGTTTGCTCCGGCGGGTCTATACTACCGGTTGCGATTCAAGCGCACATGCGGGCGGCGGTTAGTTAGGGTTTTGTTGCGCGAGCGGTTTCGGCTTCTTGCACTCACAAAATTGATGGCTATCTCGTTACTAATCACTCAAAAGGCAACCGCCTGTTACTCGCTCGTTTACTGCTGTTAGGATCGGCCTGCAGCTATTTCAGCCCGCTGCAGGTGCGTCGATCAATCTGGGGTGGCGGCGCCCTTCGGAGAACGAGCGAGGACGACGACGCTAGCCGACCATACGACGCCTTGGCAAAAGGGTGCTTTGCGGTACGGGGGCCCCAGGATTCGTCACAGTCTGCCGACACACGAGGCGACCAAGGAGAAAGGCAGCTCTGGAATGTAGAGGCGCCGAATGAGTTTGGCGGGCCAACTATTGTTACCCAACTCCCCAACGCGGACCTGATCTGCTACAGGTGGGGGAGTTGCCGCGGGAACGTCGTCGTAGGTTATTTCCCACGCGCCGACCAAGACGCAAGACAATGTGCTACCCAGGCGCGCTACCTGGGACGGCTCCGAGTTCTACGAAGCCCCTCTGACGTCGGCTCCGGACCATTGCACCTGTGTGTGTGTGTGTGTGCGTGTGTGTGTGTAACCCATCCCGGGGAGATGCGGCCTGTTTACAATGACTGGACGAACGTTTCCGTCCCGTTGGAATCAAGTGCTTATAAGCAGCGATTGTCGGCTGCTAGAGAGTGCTCGTTGTCGTGCTCGAAATGTACTCATGAGCTGTGTGCTCCGTTGCTGTATGTTCGTCTTGCGTGCTCCATTTGGGAGCCACGCTAGACTGTCGATGTATCTCATGTTCAACTGTAAATAATGTAAATAAAACCTGTTCACCTAGTTCCTCTCTACGACCTTCAACTCCTTCATATGGTGGCAGCAGCGAGATCGTCTCCAAATCCTACATTGCTCACAGGGGTGCGCATACAAAGGATGCCGCCGTGCATGCATTCCCTTTTTTTTTTTTGATACTTGAGAAAACTAATTGCCTCTGGTTAGCAATAAGATGAAGATTAACAGAAGTTTGTCACACGTATTGCTTTTTTGATGGGCACACAACAATACAGTTTTCTGGAGGGTGCTCACCTATGCAGTTCGATTACGCTGTGGACGTAAATATTAGTGTAAGAGCTGGAACATTTGAGGCTCGTGAAATATTCCCGTGTGGGCATTTTCTAAGCCTATGTTTCCGTGTGCATTTTCTAAGCCTAAGTTTCCTATGTAAATAACAATGCACCAAATTTCTAATTTTTATAAGTTCATTTCCTTTTTTATGGGTGTTATTCATAAATAAACAGCACATATACAGTCGCCGACCGTTTATTCGGACCTCACTGGGACTGTGGAAATGTCCGAATAAACAGGTGTCCGAAAAAGCAGATTAAGAAAGAAAAATGAAATCCTTTATTTCCACGCACTTATTCGGGCTCGGAGTAGGCTTGAAGAAATCGTGAATGCGCCGTTGCACGCTGTTCCGTTTACGCACAATCAGATAAGCCTGAATCTCGGAGAGGGTTGTATGGTCACTATAGGTGACTGAAAATACAGCCACTGCTTGTGCACGCTCCGCATGCGACGGCAGTGTAGCACATGGTGTGTCATCTTCCGACTCGGAGTTATCGTTCGGCGGTGCAGCATAAACCTGACGAATGATCTCGCCGTGATCGAGTTCTGCGCATGTCAGTACAGAACCGTGAGCATCTGTGAAATTGTCAAATGAGACGGTGTCCGGAACCGGTCTCGGCAGAACACTTTCGGCATCAGTAGGGTGCACATCGGAAGGCGACAAATCCTAGGCTCCCGGCACCCGCTTGCCGGCATTCCCCAGCGCAGTCTGCACGGGCACTGTCGGTGCCATTAGACACTTGACGCTATGTTTCCGTATGCTACTTTGCATCACCGCAACCTCGACACAGCAAACAAAGCAAACAAAGCAAACATCACCACACCGTCACGCCGATAGCAGGCGCACAAACGAAAAACGTGACCTCCTCACAGCGTCGTGCACGAAGAAACAAACAAATCAGCTACTGGATTGTCTTGACATGGCTAACTAAGCTGAGACCGGAACTGCTGTACCAGGCAGAAACGATGATGATGAGCGGAGATTTGCAGTAGCGCCACTTTGTGGGGCAGCAAGGAGGCTCCGTTCAAAACGAAAATGGCGTTCAGCAAGCCGAACCACGACCGGTCAGAGTCGGTGCATGGTGCTTTCAATCGAGTTGGCTTAAGGGGGACGCGGCCCTTGAAAACCGAAAAATCGCGAAAAAGTCGGTTTTTGAAAAACCATGTTTTTAAGTTGTATGTCTCATAAACTACCTGTACTGTAATTATCAGAACCTAATTCAAACGCAAAGTAAAAAAAAAAACGCTACTTTTGAGGCCACCGCGGCCCACAAAACACGCGCAAATGCTGGAATGAAGTCAAACTTCGCGCGCGCGCCATTCCCGGCCCATGCGGCCTGCCCGCGCCATTTTGGTGTTGTTTTGACCGTGAATTCTTTGTCTCTGTTTTCCCGCCTTGCAAAATGGCATCATCGGCGCGGTTGAGGCGCTATTGGCGTTTTCCCGCGATGCAATGCGGAGCGCTGATTGGCCGGAGCAGCGCGTTCAAATCCCATGGGCTAAAGCGCACCTGCCATTGGCTGCTGCGCGAACGGCGGCGGCTGCTCCCTTAGATGCCGCGCCCGCCGCGCTCGCGACATTGTTGCCCCTTGCTCCATCCACCTCAACATGAGCTTGTGAGCTGCTCATCGCCTTGCGCTATCCTTTAGATTATTTTCTCAGCTTTCTTTTTTTCGCTAGTTCTTTGCCACACGCGATGCTGGCAAAGCCCAAAACAGTGCAGATGTTCGGTGCGCGGGAGCACGATATGCATCTTGCACGAGCATCGAACTTCCGATCTTCCTCGGCGAGTGCTGACTGCGTAGACGCTTTTTAGCGGCGGAACTGTGCTAACTGGATTTTCGGCTGTCAGCAGTCAAAAATCAGACACATTGAGTGTGCCTGGAGCCGCAAGAGTTAATTAAAAGCTCCGCAGGAGCTTTTCAATAAAAAAAAAAAGATGTGTTCTACTTTAAGAACTGTTTTCTCGGAACGGATTTTTTTCGCTAGTAGTGGTGCTGGGGAAGGCAATATCTGAAGAGCCGCTCTTCAGATTTGTGTGCCTTTTTTTTACGCTGTTCCTGAATGACGACCACGAAAACAGGCAAAATAGCCAAAAAAAGCTGTTAGCTTAAAGAAAAGAAAGTTAAGGGGGGACGCGGGGATCAACTTTGGAAAAACGACCCAAAAATCACCTTTTAGAAAGTTGCAGATTTCGAATCTTTGACCCCTTTTCTATAAGTTTTCCAAGTATTTCTGCTGAAAACGACTGCTAAGTACCATAAATAAATATATACATAAGGCAATACAGCGAAAATTTCGTAAAAATTGGTGGAAAAGTCGCGGTCTTCAAGCGTCCCTAGCTCCGGAACGGCAGTACGCGGCGCGGCCATGCTGGTACTGTTGAAAAGCGCACCTCTTCGCCTTTTGACGCCTCTCTTTCATTTCCTGATAGAGAGAAGAGCAAGCATAAAAAAACAAAAAGTCTGAAGGTCGCGGAGCTGCTTGTCGCGGCCGCCAATTGGCTTGCTCCGTCACGTGCATTTTATGAGCTGTCCCATTGGCCGGTTCTGGAAGCGAGCTGCTGCGGCGTCTGCTTCTCCCGTTTATTCGCGCGCTGGCTGCTGCCCCTTTATTTACGTGTTGGATATTCGAGGTACGCCACCGCTTTATCACTTTATTCGGATTTGAGTTTTCTATTTCATTTTGTGGTTTCGAGCATGACTGGGCGGACATGGACGACGAAATACGCGACCAAGCACTGCTTCGGCAGCCGCAAGCGCAAGCCGCCGAACATCCGAAGGATAAGTAGTCCTAGCAGAGATGTGTCCGCGCACAAGCTTGCAAGAGAGACTGTCGACGCATTGCCGGGCAGTTCCAGTGGCAATGATTCAAGTGAGGCTGCAGTGTTGCAGCCTTGAGTTCCATATAGGAGTGCTATCAATGTTTGCTTGAACTCCTAGCATGAATATACAGGTGTGCAGGCATTTTGCAAAAATGAAAGCAGAAAAATTTTGTAAACAAAAAAGTACTTCAGATATTGCAGCCATATTTTCCCAATTTTGTTTATGTGATATTATTAACACCTGTGCAAAATTTCACTAAAATCGGCTAGTAAATAATAAAAGTTAGCTTTCATCCCCATGTCCCCCCTTAAACATTGTGAAACATTATTACTGTGCAGTTGCTGGGGAATTATAGTTGAGCCCAGGTAACTTTCTCCTTTATTAGCTTAAAAAGAAGAAAGTTAACATGGGCTCAACTATAATTCCTCGGCAACTACACCGTAATAATGTTTCGAAATGTATAACACTTTACAGTAAAAAAAAAAGACATGAACTTGCATCCTTACAAAGACTCCGTCCTTACATGACACAAGTTTTCACAAACCATGACACTTACCTCCTTGCATGGCGCTGGTGGGCGGTTTGTCGGTTTGATTTTCTGCAACACCAAGAATGCTTGACTGTGATGCTGGTGCGGCACTGCCACTTGTCACCACCTGAGTTGGTGTCATGGTGCTGTTGGCCGATGTAACCGCCGCAGCTGCCATTGGCAGTGTGGACACTAAAGGAAATGGAGTAAATTAGGTGCAAGCAAAGTTGGACCATGCCAGTCAAACCACTCACATTTAGGTGGCACAGTTTCTCCACAAAAAATAGAAGCATCAGTCATAAATGACTCTTCAAGCTAAACTAGCTCATTCACGATAAAACTTTGCCCTGAGGTGGCTATTATGATACATGCAGTTTAAACGGCATTTGGGTAAATAGGTAACTACACAGGCATAGGTAACTAACTGTCCAAGGTAGACAAAAGAGGTTTTAAGGGGGGACACTGATCTTAGAAAACCGAAAATTAAAAAAAATTTAACCATTCGTTTCCATTTGAATCTATTCGTTCGAAAACCAAGTGCTCACGAGGGGAGGGGGAGGGGGCGGGGGGAAGGTTGTCACATCTCTTCCAGCACGGCTGTGGCTGCGCATGGCTGCCAGTGCGGCTGATACCTAGCCTGTGTGCTCTATTTTAGAGGTAATCTGCCGCATGTGCAAAAAGTGGGAATGCCGCTGCCGGCATGCCCACTTGATGTCTGAACACATCCATAGAGTGGTGTTGTATCATGTCCACTATCTTCCCGCATGTTTAGTAGCGAAGGTTGTGTAATCGCGGAGATGCACTGAAGTGAGAGGCAGACGAAGCATTCCCTCCTTGCCGCCAGCGCTTTTCATGATAGCATTGTCTTACTGCGGGTCACACTATCAGCTGCGAGGAGGAGAGTGCACGCAAAGGCGTAGCTGGCTTTACTTCGTACCGCTAATGTGAAGATACTGTCAACAGAGCATAAAACCAAACCTTTCATCACCGACCCTCAACATCAACAATATGACATTTTTCTCAATCAAATTTGCTTTTTCCGGTCATCCAAGACTTCGGAAAATCTTCCGGCTACTTCTTTGGAAGAAAAATCGATCAGTGACTGTACTTATTAGCACAGAAAGTCAAATTTCAATATAACAAAGCCCCCGCCCCATATTGCCAATTTTACCGACTTTAATATAGCGAGATTTAACAGTAAAACAAAATGAATTAGCGCAGCAGCCACTGCAGCCCTAGACTTTAGGTCTGTGCTTTGACCAGCCCTTCCTCTATTTTCGTATGTAGTTGCCCCATGTGTGTGATAGCACAACCCACTGAATGTAAACCGTTTGTAATAGCCATGTGCTTCTACTGGCTACGATGCAATCACTGTGATGCATCAATTCATTCTAAAAACCATTTTTTAAATATTGCACCAAAAAAGCCTTCATTTCATTGTTGGCCTGTACCCTACATGACTTGTTCAGCCCTATCACTACAGTCGAACCCACTTATAACAATATTCAAGTTCCACGAAAATTCCATTGTTATAACCGGATTGCGTGAAAAAATCAAAATAGGGGGATGGCAGAGCTGGTGTGAGAAAACTATAACGGTGGGCAGGCCAGTGCCCCTCCCCACCACTTTCCTCCACCCGGCTGTTGTGTTCACTCGTTTAACTGCTTCCTGGGTGCTCCAATAGTGTAACAAGCCGCGGCTGTCGGCATTCAAGAATGGCACTGCTATAACAACTGCAAAGAGGGGTCACGGGTGGCGAGCGATATGCGAGCACCGCCAAGGCATTGCTTTGGTGGCCCCAAAAGGGACCTTTTAAAAAAATGTGAGAGGTTGCCGTGGCAGCCTGTCAGCTTCAAAAATCCGGGAGAAACGCTGAGGCAAGACAACTACAAGCATCTCACCATGTACTTCTCACTGACTTGCACGAGAAAACCCTACGTCCGTCAGCCTTGCATGCTTCACACAATTCTTGCCATCATCTTTTTCCAATGCATCCAGGGGCTCCACGGAAGGTTCCTCACAACAACAAAGCCCTGGAGGGAGGGACTGAATCATCTGCCGGGCCTCTTGTAAGGACAACGTTGAGGCAGCCTGCCCTACCTCGTCATCATTATCCGACGCAAGCATGTTGGCGACAGTCGCCTCATAGGTTAGAAGCACTTAGTTTTCAAACCTATAGCTGTGCGCATATTTTTTTTTTTTTTCACCGGCAACGTCGTACACCGCCGATAATCAACGGGTGAATCAGGCATCTTCCGTTTTGCCGTTGAGTCAGAGGCTGAGAAACCATGCGGCCGGGAATGATTTCGACGCAACCAACAAAGATGAACCCAAGCGATTAAAGCTGTTTACAGAACTGCACTGAATGGGGATCCAGCAAGCAATCTGGGAGCAGCACAGTTGGTGCGGCCCATTCGTGTTTCGGACGGGTGGAAAGGCGACGGGAGAGAGGAACGCGGAGAAAGCTGGAAAATGAGCCCGCAGCAGCTGTTCGGGCAGTGGGCCATCATGCAGCGGCTGGAATTTCTCATTTTCTTTTTTCTTTTCAAGGAGTTCGCATTTCACTACCTTTCCGCATGGACACCTAACAGCCCGACTTCATGGTTATAACAGATAATGCGGCATCGGGGCATGGTAGTAAGCGGGTTATTTCACCATGGAAAACACACAAAAGTTGACAGTGCAGCAGCTTCTCATTGTGATAACCGACATACACTAAAACCTCGTTAAACCGTACCGGCTTAAAAAGTAGCTTGGTTTAAAAAGTAGTAAAGTCAAATCCCCGACTCAGCGGCCATTGAACATAACCTGTTTTGTATCCGCATAAACTGTACCAGCGTATTGCGTACGTACCGGTTAACACGTAGTGTTTCCACTTTCCATCACGCAAACATGGCGGTACGTCACCTCCATGGGGCGGCCTGGCCGAACAACAAGCTCCGGAAATCGGAACAACGGCCTCCAAGCGGCCTGTATGTTTGCGTGTGAAGCCACATCAACATCATCATTTCGGCGCCGTGCCAGGGAGCGTTGTGGTGTCGTGCAATCTACGACTCGCGTCATGCCGAAGCTCGGATAAAGAAGATGCCGGGTGCTCAGCATAGAATAAAAATTAGACATTGTTCGTGCTATTGAATGTGACACGAAGAAGTCGGCGCTGGCACGCGACAGGGATCTGCTGTTGACTACGGTGGGCGTCATAAGTGGGCTCGGCAGCGCTGCTGCGTCCACGAAGAGATGTCGGCTACGAGGTTCGACTTTTCGCCACCGTTGCGTCTGTTGCAGAAGTGTCGACAAGCGACAGTGATGAGGGCGACACGGAAAGCGGCAGCATGGGCTATTCAGGCTCGACAGTGGCAGAAGCTGCATGTTATGTCAGCCTCACGAATGCAATCGTCGCGATGAGAACAGCACCCCGCAATGAAAACAGCGCCCCGCGACTTCTGCAGCGCTAACGTGTGCATACATGGAGAATGCGTAACACCAATGAGGAATCTGCCATGCAAGTGTTTGCCGAGAAGAGGGAGCTGGCTGAAAAGCTGGCTCGCAGCTTCAGTAAGTTTGAGGCCGCTGTCGTTGCTGCTAAGACGCCATAAAACGAAAATAACACTTTTGTCGCGCAAAGTGAATAAATACCGCATGTTTTTTTTTCCCTTTAATCGCACTCTCTGAGAGTTCCATTTTTGACAGGTAAGTGGGCGATCTCATGCTACTTCGGTTAACCCTTTGAAGGTTTTCGCCGTACCTGTACGGCGGTGGTTTTCTGTCCCGCAAGGTCTTTGCCGTACGGGTACGGTTCCGACCCTCCGTTTGAAATTTCGCGCCATAATGACGATACGTGCTCACCGGGAGGTGCTGCCACCTCTTAGCACTTACAAGATGCGTTTGAAATTGATGCTACCTTCTTGGGGAGATAAACAGAGCTTATTGCTAGCTTCAGCGCGTCGCTCAGACTGCGGCAACGCCCCTTTGGCGGTTTCGGTTTCGCCGCGTGATCGCAACGGAGGCACGCGAAACGTCAATTTTTTCTTTGTCGGCACTCTCTTGCAGGGCGGTGGAAGTTGATTTCAATCTTGATTGTCGCTGCTCTTAGCGTGTTTATCAGCGCCGTTCACGAGATATTCTCGCTCTCAGTGGCAACGCGCTTTCGCGGTTTCGGTTCCGGCGCATGATCACAACGGAGGCGCGCGAAACGTGGTTTTTTTCTTTGTCGGCACGCACTCGCAGGGGCGGCGGAAGTTGATTTCTATCTTGATTGGCACTGCTGTTAGCTTGTTTATCACCACCGCACACGAGGTATTCTCGCTCTATGCGGCAACGCGCTTACGCGAGAGGGTGCCTCAAACCTCTGCCCAAGGCAGCCGCACGCAGAGATGTCGTGTGCACCAACACAACTCCTCGCTCCAAGAGAACAGACACGCATTTTAGGTGTGCAGATTGCGATAAGGCGCTGTGCGTAGAACCGTGTTTCAAGGAGTACCACGCTCGGAAATACTACTGAACATTTTGCAGTTCTGAGTGATGCCGACGCCAAAATACTGTTCCTAATTATTTTTTACTATTTATTCCCGACTTTATACATTTTGTACATTCAAGATCCGCAATAAAGTAATTTGACCACCTGGGAAAGTTTTTTTCAAAATAATTCGACCCTCAAAGGGTTAAGGGGGGACACGGGGATCAGATACCGAAAATCGCAAAAAAGATTAATTTTTGGCAACGACGTGTTTCGGTATCTGCAATGCCTAACCCACATTATATCAAAATGGTTTGGCTGAAAGCGCACTAAAAGTGCCTGAAAAAAAATTAATTTATTAGTGCGTAGGGCGAGAATACAGCTTCATATCACGTAAAATCACCGCAGTTCGCGGAGCCCTAACTCGTCTTTCCCGCCACCGAACGCCGCCGTCTTGGTATCATTCGAAAGCTCCAAGTTTCGCCATTCCGTTTCTGAATTCTTCGGTCGTCGTCATCTTGTAACAAACACACAAACGCAAAAGAAGCGCGGGTCTGCTAGAGGCAGTCACACGGGCCCTGCGATAAAAGCGGGCCTTGGATTGGCTGCCGTGCTGAAAGGCATCTCGCCATTGGTTGCTGCTGCAGCAGCGGGCAAGCTGGCAACCGCAGCGGACCGCAGTTGTCTGCTTTGAAAACCACGCCGGCGTCTTTCTTCGTTTGACACTCGCAGAATTCGGATTTATGAAAGCTCTCAGGTCAGTGATGGATGGTCGCTCGTTCGAAAAGAAATTTTAAATGCAGCATGCCTTCGGAAAACGGAAGCACAAGCCTCCTACAGCGAGAAAAAGACGGCGGCCAGCGGGAGAAGCGCAGAACCCGACTGAACACGCAGATAACATGCAGCGTTACCTTGCACCGTGCGATTCCAGCAGCAAAGCCGACAATCGCCCTGTGCCATCGACACTGATAACTAAGCCACCGGAAGACGTGCCAACGGAGGCTCTCGCACCTGTACGTGCGTACGGCCGCACGAGTCAGCAACGGAGATGACGTCGTTGGAGGCGACACGGGTCGAAGGTCACCGTCGCCGGCAGAGACTGTGTACCGTTTCCGACGCATCGTGCGACAGGGACATGCAGCCTGCAAGTGAGCCCCAACAGTCGACGAGCTACATACAGTATGGTGACTCAAGGCTCATCAGACAAATCGTCGCCTGAATGTCGCCCGATTCAGAAGCGCCTCGAGCCGCATTTTGTGTCAGCAGTGACTGCAGAAGCGCAAGCAGGCAGCGTTCGCGACTGCCTTGTGACTGTGAAAAACAAATTTCGGCCCCTTGTGACTTTGAGTTCATTATTGTGAAGGTTTCCGCGATGAACTCTTTGATCGCTAAAACTCTGTGCCCAACATGCCAACAGCGTTCTGTGGGTATACACTGCGATACTAGGCTCGGTCTGGCAGTGAAAATGGTGGTCATGCACTACTCCAGAGGGCTCAAGAAAAGGATAAAGAACACCTGAAAAGGGCATCCAAAGCCTACCAAAGAGGCAAAGGTGTAAGAAGATGCCTGACAGCAATGATTCAATATATTACAGCCCTGGCGCATTTAATAAATTTGCAGTGCTTTTAAAACTTTGCAGCCAGTTTTCTCAATTGCATTTTTTTTGTCAATCACTTCGCTTGTGGAAAGCGTAGCACAACAATGGCTGGACCGATTTTGGTCCTGTTTGTTTTGCTGCAATCCACAAGCTGTGCTGTACTTAAAGACAGTCTTGAAATGTTTCTTTATCTTTCCATTATTTAATTATTTCACAATAGCTACATGGCTCCATGCAGTGAAGCACAGTCATGTGCATGTCATGTTGAGCAAAAAATTATTAGTGCACTAAAAAAAAATCAAACACTGTCCTGATGTAGATTAGACATTTTGGCAAACATGCGAAGTATTCCCAGCTCCCTATCGTGTTTCGTTACTGTGCCAGCCTTTCCACAAGCAAGGAACTTATAAATTTTTATAGAACAAAAACTAATTAAGATATCCTAATGAAATTTTAGATTTGACTCTTTATTGCAATGGGCAATGTGTGTGCCAAATTTCAGCCCTTTCTGTCAAGAAACAAAAAAGTTATTTCTGATACCCTTCTCCTCCCTTACGCAGTACAGTCGCCGACCGTTAATTCAGACCTCACGGGGACTGCGGAAATCTCCGAATAATCAGGTGACTGAAAAAGCAGATTAATAAAAAAATGAAATCCTTTATTTCCATGCACTTATTCGGGCTCGGCAGTAGGCTTGAAGAAATCGTGAATGCGCCGTTGCACGCTGTTCCGTTTACGCGCAATCAGATAAGCCTGAATCTCGGAGAGGGTCATAAAGCACAGTCACTGCTTGTACACGCTTCACATGCGACGGCAGCGTAGCACATGGTGCGTCATCTTCCGACTCAGAGTCATCGTCCGGCGGTGCAGCAGAAACCTGACGAATTATCTAGCCATCATCGAGTTCTGCGCATGTCAGTACAGCAGTGTCAGCACCTGTGAAACTGTCAAATGAGACGGTGTCCGGAATCGCAATGCGACCACTGTTCAGGTCTCTGCAGAATATTTTCCGCGTCAGTAGGGAGCACATCGGAAGGCGACAAATCTTAGGCCTCCCGGCACCCGCTTGCCAGCATCGCCGGCATTCCCCAGCGCAGTCTGCACGGGCACTGTCGGCGCCATTAGACACTTGACGCAATGTTTCCGTATGCGCGTTGGATCACCGGAACCTCGACACAGCACACAAAGCAAGCACCACCATGCCGACACCAGTCGTACGAACGAAAAATGTGGCCTACTCGCAGCGTCGTGCACAAAGAAACAAATCAGCTGCTGGATTGTCATGACATGGCTTACTAAGCTGACACCAGAACTGCTGCAGAACCATTCTATAGAACCAGGCAGAAACGATGATGATGAGCGGGGATTTGCAGTAGCGGCACTTCGTGGGGCAGCAAGGAGGCTCCGTTCAAAACAAAAATGGCGATCAGCAAATCGAACCATGCATTGGTCAGAGTCGGTGCATGGTGCTCTCGATCGAGTTGGCTCAAGGAGTGTCCGAAAAATCACACGAGGGGTTGCAAGGTGTCCAAACTTTCGGCAGTTGTTATACATTATGGTCTATCGGGAGAATGGCGGTGCCGCGAAGCAGACCGAATAATTGAGCGTGTCCGAATTTTTGGAGTCCGGAAAATCAGTCAGCGACTGTACTACCGTTTAGTGCGTACTTTTTCGGAGCTCCGGCCAACTACAGTTTAACAAGCTTTCACTGTATTGTTAAAATCAGTATCTTTGTAAGTGGGTTCAACTGTACTAACAATAGATGCTGGCAGACTATTCTATTCGTTGCATGTTTTTGGTAAAAATGATCCCGAATGTGTTAAGTGTATTAGAGTCACGCACATGTACCTTATGTGTATGATCTCTACGTGAGGAGATGAATGGTGCTGGATTAATCCATCCCGACCGAAGTGCTGCGTTCTGGTAATAAATCATATGAAATAAGCATAGGCATGATTGTTTCCTGCGGGTTAACAGCAAAGGTAGGTTCAGTGTAGTCTTCATGTGTGTTGCACTTGCCTCACGATGGTAATTACCGTATTTACTCGCATAATGATCGCACTCGCATAATGATCGCACCCCTAAATGTTGTCATCAAAATTCAATTTTTAAAATTTCCCATGTAATGATCACACCCCGAAACTGCCGCAGCGAACTGTCGTGTGCCAAGTCTAGCTAATAATGATCACGCTTACCATCCGTCGAATGCTATGCAAACGACTCTTCAAGACAAACCAAGCGGTCTGCACGCACCAAACATGCTTAAGTAGATGCCTCATTTCATTACTTTTATCACTTTCCGCACTTCCATGACTAAAAAAAAGCTGCAACCAAACTTGCCTTTATTATGTGTATGCTGTATAATGGTTGTGGTCAACAACAACAACAACAAAAAAGGCGTCTTTCGATTCTTCTTGTCTGCACTCGTGGGCACGCAACAAATCGCGAGCGGCAACGATAGCAGCCACGTTTACACTGATACGTTATAAGTGTACCTTATTCATATGTCGACGTTTGTAACACAGTTAAGATATTCGCCCACCCTTAGCGTAAACGTGCCGTATTAGGATAGTAGTGAAGACAAATTCCGCAGTTTCCGCAGCATGCCCGCCATGTGTTCCTATGTCACTGGCAGCTAAGCGCGCCCATGTGTTTCTGTCCCCTCGAAGTGGACATGGTTATGTTATTGCCGCAAACTCGCCGACATTATTCATTACTGATACAGAAGAAACTGTTTGAATGCACGTAATGTACTCACAAGAAGAAAACAAATCGCGTGCGGCGTGTTCGGCTTGCTCCGCCGGCCGCCATTTTTTTTTTTTTTTTTTTTTTTGTGTCCCACACTACATACAGCGACAGCCGCCTATTTGTTGACCTATTGTCATCCCGTAGCAAATGCCAGATGAAAACTTTTTTTTTTTACAGTAAATTTAACCAGCATAATGATCGCACCCCTGAATTTGAGTCAATTTTTTTTTACACTAATTTTTTTTGTCGGTGCGATCGTTATGTGAGTAAATAGGGTAGTATAAACCAAACGGAGCGATTCTGGACGCTTTCAAGACAGTTAGGTAATTGAGATGGCATGATGTGGGTCCCATACTGATGATGCATATTCCAACTGTGGACGCACATATGTAGTGTATAACAATTGTTGGCATGATAATGGTGCGAGGGAGAAGTTTCTGCGAAGGTATCCAAGTGTGCAATTAGTTTTGCTCGTTATAAAGTCGATATGGTACTTCCAGGATAAGTTATAGGTTATATAGGTGCTGTGATATTTGTAGTTTCTTACACTCTCTCAAGGAATGTTATGAAGTAAATAGGGAGGACAAAATTAAAATTATGGGGTTTTACGTGCCAAAACCACTTTCTGATTATGAGGCACGCCGTAGTGGAGGACTCCGGAAATTTCGACCACCTGGGGTTCTTTAACGTGTACCTAAATCTAGGTACCATGGTTGTTTTTGCATTTCGCCCCCCTCGAAATGCGGCCACCGTGGCCGGGATTAGATCCCGCGACCTCGTGCTCAGCAGCCCAACACCATAGCCAGTGAGCAACCACGGCAGGTAAATACGCAGGACAAGCTTCATAAGTACAGGATATTCGCATCAATTTACATTTCTTGACGTTAAGTTATATGTGCCATTTTATAGTCCAATTATGCAGTGTGTTTAAATCGTCCTGAAGAGAAATATTAGTGTCATCAGTAATATTGTGATATATTATGCAGTGATCTGCAAAAAGACAAATTTTAGACGAAATGTTATCAGGTAGATCGTTAACGAAGATCAAAAATAACATCAGATAGATCATCAAACATCAAATAGATAAAAATAGAAAACATCAAAAGAAAAACGCAAAAAACAACAAATAGATTAAATAGCTAGCATGTATGGATCACCGGTGTCGAATTTATCGGTAGGCGACTGCATCTCCAAAAATAATTAAGCTACAGGAAATATAATTGCATTTTTGAAATCAGCATGAAAAACAACCAGATTACCCAGTTTTGTTACATTCACTGAAAAATTAAACATACAGTAATATTCTAGACCGGAATTCACAAAATTTGCAATTTAACAAATTTTTTCGCTGCAATTATGACTTTTCTATATCAAGGTTTGACAGTATTATTATTGCATTTTTACGAATTCATCATCGGCTGTTTTAACAGTAAGTCCAATTATAACGAACTTCTGATATAGCCAACAAATTTCGTGCAATGAAGGAGTTCACAGTATCTGAGGTTGACTGTATAACCCACACCCGACTTTGTTCTTAAACTTTGGTATGACTTATAACTGCAGAAATATGGTATTACTAATGTTAGAGAAAGAACAATGTAGCCAAAGGAAGGAATAAAAAGAACCCTTACCTGGCCCAGCATTAGTAACGAGAGCTCCACCAGGGGCAACTCCTGCAGCAGCTGCCATGCTCTCAATCTGCTCTTGACTTAGCACTTTGATACCAGGTCCCTCTGGTTTATTCCAGGCAGACTCCCTAGTGCGGGCGTTATAGTAGTAAGCCTGCGCAAGTTGAGCCAATGTAACTCGGACTTAATGACACAAGTCAGACACACAAGCTCTTGCAATTGCAAACACTTTTTTCAACTATATAAGTTTTTAAAAAACAGCAATTTGAAACATGAAGCAACTTGCAGCGCAGCTCATAATCATTACAACAGATTCACACATAATATACCGTATTTACATGATTGTAAGTCGACTCGAACGTAAGTCGACCCCCCATATCGCGTGACAGGAAAAAAAAGAGAGAGAGAGAGAGCATACCCAAGGGCGCATAACGAAAATTTATTAGTAGCTGAGATGGTCACTGGACTACTCTTCACTAGTGCTGCCATCATCATCGTTGCTGCATTCCCACAGTGCTTCGTGGTCCAGCGAAATTTCACATTTGGAAAACGACCGCACTAGGACACCCACGCCGAATGCACCCAACCACACGCAGCCGTCAGGGAGGCTCTTTTGACAGGTCCGGTTGGCATAATTTCACGGTCTTCTACCACGAGCAACTCGTACTCACGGCGGAGCAGGGCCTTAAAATTAAGGCAAAGGTCCGGGCTTGCTTCATGACCATGTCGCACTTCACTGGCAGGGACCGATCACGCATTTCAGCAACGTATGCCGCAAGCTTAGCCTACAGCTCCGGAAAGCGTCCAGACTTCGGCCCGTGGGAAATTTCTCGCTTGCAGTCACAGGTGAAAATTTCGCTTCGCTGCAGTCGCCACTCTCGCACCACCCGTTCAGAAACATCGAAACTGCGTCCCGCTGCGCAGTGATTTGTTTTTTTGGCGTAAAGGACGACAGCCCTCTTGAACGCTGCTGTGAACGAGTGCCGAACGATTTGTGGGCCTGGAGCACTCGTGACAACTGGGGAAGCATAGAAGTAGCACGTAGCCGGCTGTCAAGTAGAACGCATCAAGCCAATGACTTTCAACAGAGAGAGAAACCTGCGAGCGGCGTCTGCTCTTCCATGAACTACCAATACTCCCCGCAAGCACCGTCGTTCTGAGGGTGCCGCTGCAAATGGGAAGAGCAGCACTTCCATCAACTATCAACACCCCCCCCCAATGAGTGTTGCATGCACTGTAAAACTCTCAAAAATGTTGGAAAACCCTTCCGAAAGCAAACAAACACGCGGGATAGCGAAAAGATAAGGGTAGGGCCATAGAGCAAAGATAAAATTGTAACCACGTTGTAGCTCCCGCTGGTGTTGCTTTTTTGGCAGGGCCATGTTTTGGTTTCGATTGTAAGTTGACCCCCCAACTTCAGACTTTCAAATTTTGAAAAAGTGGTCGACTTACAATCGTGTAAATACGGTACTTCCGGATATAACAAACCATACTTCTCACCAAGTTTGGTCGGCCTATTTGATTCCTGCTACATTCTCAAGTTTTACATTTTAATGTCTTTGCACTGGCTTTACTCAACAATTTTGAAAAATCAGAACATGAGACATTTTGCCACCTGTGTGTGTGGCATCGTCAGTACATGAATGGTCCAATATGGCTAATACATCCTATTCATCTAAGAAATCTATCTATCTACAGTGTAGACCGCTTATAATGCAAGTCACTGGAGCCACAATTATCCACAAATACTTGGTACTGCACTACAACCAAAAGAACATTTTTCAAAGGCTGCAGATGTACAAAACATGTAGAATCGACGCATATGACAGGGATGTTTCCATCCATTCATCTTATCATGCAGTCATCATAGCGCATTTCATGTCTACCAAGTGAACTAACATGTCCGATAGCTTGGGCCGCTAGGTATTTGCTCCTGGTTGTGACGCCAACGTGATCGTTGCATCCCTGCAATTATAGCTTGGTCATTAAATTTACATATGATAAAAGGTTAGCATTTGAGGACCCACAGCCTTCGCTTAAAGCAGGTGAAATAAAGAGAGAAAGAAAGACAAACCCAAGTTTTTGACACATTTTTCAGATTTGCTTGATTATTTCGACTTTCCCACGGCACTGCCACCAATTCCACAGAACCAAGGTAGAAGAGCGATGAAAATTTGTTCGATTCCTAGGACCAATGTGCAATGTGCGATGTAGAAATGTGGCGACCACAGACTGTCGCCATTAGAGTGTCGCCCGTGCCCTTATTTTCGTTGCTGAGCTGGTTCCTCCTCTTTCCAAGTGCTGTACAGCCACCGCAACACATTTCATTGACTCGGCACCAGACCGCAATAATGATCAACTTCCAAAAAGGCGCTCTGGTTAGGCCCAGCCAGTGGCAGGCCCACGGCCTGGCCCAACGTTACTAGACTAGCTTCAGTTGTAAAACTCTCCGCGCGCTTACAGCCGCTGTCGCCCCTTCTGTGACACCTGTCAGATGGCAACGCCGTTCCATCTAGCTCCACTGCAGACACCTCGCCGCGGCCTTGAGCTCGTGCGGACGGGCAGTTTGCGCGTGTTTCACGCTCACTGGCGTTCTCCCCTGTCCGAATTGGTGACACCATGAGAAAGCGGTATCCTCCTACAGCAATAAGATTTATCGGGCCAGTTGGTTCATAATGAAAGGGCAAACTGCACGAAAGGAAGAAACGCATACAGCGAAGCGCAGAAGCTGCGTTTCTAAATGTCGTGTGTTTCTTCCTGTCTTAACGTTTCGCGCAGTTTAGCTCAGGAGCCTGAAGATCTGGCCAAAGTGCGTGATTGTAGGATGATCTTCATCCCCACCGAAGCTTCTCACCACGCCAAAGAAGCGCTACAAAAAGAAAGATGAGGTCAGTCTTCGAACACACCAAGCCACAAAAAAAAAAAAAAAAAAGAAAAGTCTGCTGTTTCACTCCGAGAATATGGTTTACCAGAGAAGCTGAAACGTGTGGCTCGGTGTTTATCACTGGGTTACTCCGGAGGGTTCATTGAAGTATTTCTCAATTATGAGGTTACACACACAATCGGCTGTGACGGAGGGAACGACATCACTGACGGTATGTCCGCAGTCCGCTGTTGTCGCTTGCGTTCGATGTCTCAAGTTTGCTCGGTGAAGTGGTTAACAGCCTTCGCCCGCCATTTGCCGCTTGCGATTCTTCAAAATTAAATCTGTCCATTACTTAAGACAACGAGTGGCATATCCTCCGACGGGACATCCGCGCCAAGATCACGGTCGGACCTATACCCAGAAACTTAAACCCCGAAAACAACAGGGGCAGACGACAAGCGAGAGGACAATTCCTCCTTAACCAAGCCTTGGCGAACCGCGAACGCTCAGCTTTTGTGGACGCGGCGACATACACGGGAAACAAAGCTTTCGCAGTGGCGGTTGTGGATGGCCGCGGATCCACAAGACATACAGCCACGGTAATTGCAAGGAAGCCTGAACAGGCAAACAGGTTGCGATCGCTGTTGCGCTCACCGACAATCTTTCTCACATCAACAGCGACTCCATAGCCGCTATCAGAGCTTTCCAAAAGGGCACAGTCTGCGCAAAGACTCTCGGAATTGTCACAAAGAAAGAGATTAATAACCACGTCATATACTGGTTCCCGGCACACTTAGGACCAAAGATCGGCGACGTCCCCAACCTTAACGAGGCGACACACGAGGCTGCGCGCGCGCTTACAGACCGCGCGGATTCACCCGACCACTTAGAGAACAAGGACGCCCCAACTACATACAATGAAATCACTAAACACTAACACCCTACAACGTAGAGAGTACAGCACGCCACACCGTACGCTCACTCGAGCTCAAGTGGTTACACTCAGAATGCTACAGACAGTCACATACCCCACGCAAAACAGACTACACCACTACATGCCTGAGCTCTACGACAAGTCTTGATGCACCAATTGAAATACCCTTAACATCTACCAGTTACTCTGGCCGTGATCGCAAGCTCACATAAACTCCGAACCGGACAATTATTTGTTTTGAACACATATACACATATATACAGTTAACAGGAAAGGGAAGGCGAGGAGCAGGCTGGCAACTGCCACCGGAAGGGGCACAACGCCTGCCTACTCTTCTGAAGGGAGGTGACAGCAACACAGAAATGGAAGATAGGAAGGAAGGGAGGAAAGAGAAAAGGAAGAGCAACAGGACAAATCTAAAGACTAAAGTAGAACACAGTACACTAGCACGTTGTTCCGCCGAGTTTCGACTCTGCAGCCGGAATTAAAGTGACGCCGCATCGAACAGCCTCCACAATTATCTATCACATCCATGGCTAGTTTGCTACGCGGCTAATTGTGCGCTCCACGATGAGACGCCAAGTATAGCTGCACGCAATCACCGTTTCACTGGTAGTCGGTTCACAATATACACTACAAGGTGTTTGAACCCGCCACTTCCCATCTTCGAAGGAAGAAGCGTTAGGACACAGTACAAGCGCAAGTTTGAAGAAGCAATGCGAAGCGATCGAAGAACTCGCTCCCCAACTGTGGGCCGTCCAGCAGGTCCACGACGCTGCCAGGAAACTCAACCTCCCGGTTCCGTCATGGGAGACGCCCACTCCATGAGAGCCCAAAGCTCTTGTGGCCTGCAGGACCTTGAATAAAGTTGATTTCCTTCCTTCATACTCCCTTAAGCAATGGCTCATACCCCCGTAACCGCAGCCTCCCCATTACGACGACAGAATTAAAATTCTACGCTGAAATGATGAACAGCAACGCAGTCATCTGTGGAAGACGACGAACGCGGGAGCAGTGGCACGAGCGCGTGCCGTGGATTTCGCAGAGTTCCCCGTCACCACGAGGAATCGCTCTGTTCCACGCCGAGAAAAGCTTCGCATTGCTGGGAGCACAGAAAATGTGGCGCGCTGAACTGTTGACATCATTCCTATAGCCGCCTATGCAGCCAGGTACGCAGCACGTCGGCATCGTCTGCCGATATTCTTAACAAACTCGGCGAAGGCTAGTTTAGCGGATGACATGCTTGCTGAAATTCGCCGTCAACTAGTAACCACAGAATACACCAACGCTGCACCGCATGCTTAGTCCGGCCCGCCCGCGTAGCCAGCTAGTGAGGAAGTGAAGCCGGGTGCGACTGCAGCGGGCGCGGGCGGGCGACGGTTCCGCGCAACAGCGCCAAGTTTGAAAATTCAAGCTAGTCTAGTAATGTTGGCCTGGCCAACGTTTATACACACTTTTTAGTTTCCGAACTCCTCGCCTCATCTATGGGTAGCATAGATGAGGTGACCTTTGCGCCAAGAGGCGAGATCAGATGACCTTTGCGCCAAGAATGTGAGTGTCGTCTGCTATAGCCTGGAATGGTTATGGTTGTTTGTCGCAGCGCTCGGCATTTAGATGGAGCTCGCTGATTAAAAGAGTCGTCTTGTTCCACAACTTTTTACCCTCTTAGATACGAAGAACCTACGGGAGGCTAGGTGCCCAAGCTGCGTCTCATTGAGGCATGCATAAAAGCGACGCATTCTGTGAGCATCCTCCATTCAAGTAAAATGTGGTATAGAAGTTGCATAAACAGAGATAAAGTTCCTTAGAATGGCTGGCCTTTCTACTCATAAAATGAAAGCCATTTCCTGGAGAGGTCTTCAACGCTCTGCACATGAACACAGCTATCATTAATTGCAACAATCAGTTGCGCACCAGAAGTGTTACGTCATCGCTACCTACGGGCAGAACAGCTTCAGTGAATTTAGTTTGAGAGCTCCAAGCTCGCATACTTTTCATGTACTTCTGTTTACAAATGTCCTCGACGAATGCAACATTTTGCCAACTTACATGCACAATTATAAGCAGCTTTTTTCTGTTGAAAACATGACATTGAGTTAAAGAGAAATGCCCACTTACGCTGAACTGTTGCCCTATTCAAATAAAGCTAGCCATATCTGCCTTTTAACGTAAGTCTGACGCATGTGCCAAATTTCCTTGGTGCACTCACGTCATAAAATATTGTAAAAGTTGACCACGCGATCCAAATGTGCTTCAAATCTTTTAAACATCACATAGATACCCTTCTTGTGACAGCTACATGCTTATTAGCTATAGCTTTTGGTTCAACAGTATTCCAAAGTTCACTTTAAAAGAAGAAAGCATCCAGCCTTCACCATTTTCACACAAGGAGTACTCAGAACGAAAAATATGACACCTTTATTAAAACGAAGTACTCATCACGAGCACACAGCAGCCCATGGCTGTTTATAGTGTTTTCATGCTCCCGCTGTGCTTTAATTGCATGGTCATTGTCTTGGTATTTCATTCATATGAGAAGTACATGCGTGTTATAAAATGGAATAGCTCTCCAATTCGACGACCTCGAATTTAAGAGAAGCTAAAGTGCAGCACTCATTTTGAGCCTTTTTTTTTCCCCCTGTGTATGGCCGAAAGGGGGGCTCTTGCAAAGATTTTTAAGGGACAGGGTGGAACGTGATTCTACTAGTTGATCTTGGCTAACTTTTTCGGTGGGAGCAAAAGCAGACTGGAATGTTCGGAAACAAAATGGAACTGCACACTTTTTTATGCATGCCAATGCACCCCGCTCATTTTCGACAACCTCACTGCTTATGACATGTGACTTGATTATGTCACCTTCGTGAAACTGTGCATCAAAAAGCCAGGCATGATTTTCCCCAAATCTTTCTTCGTGAAGGAAATGGCTCTTTGCCACTTTTAAAGTAACATGGGTTTGACAGCGGGGAGAATCATGTGCTGTTTGTAAGTCCAATCTCGATTTTTTGAACTCGAAGGGGCCCCAAAATTTGTTCAAATTAAAGAAGGACTTGTTTTTGAAGTATTCATGCACCATAGCACGATGCACGAATGATGCGAGTCGTGAAACATCGCGGTGCGCAAGCACCACAGCGAGCGAGGACCATAAAACTTCCCATGCCAGCCAACGCTTGCTTCCCGATAACAGCAGAAAACGAAACGTCAAAGAGCGGGCTAAGCCAGCATAGGGCTGGCGGGGCTGGCAGCACAAGCACGGATGCGGATGCACTTGAGGCGAGCGCACGTGGAGGCCGCCGAAGATTAAGGAGTTATGAGGGAGTCGAGAGGGAGGGCGAGGGAAGCGTAGTTGTGAGGAAAGGCGGGAGGGAAGCAGATTTGCTTTCCTGCCAGCTTGCTGGACAACGCTAAATACCTCTGCCACCTACTGCCATCGAAGCAGCTGAGTTGCCAAGGCCAGGACTGGGCCATCTGCTGCAGCGTCGCCACATTCGAAAAGGTCTGTTCGATTCCAAAAAAGGTGCACGGCACCACAAACGAAAAGGTGCAGGGGGTGCCAGTTATGGTATGCCAGACTGCACCCACTCGCTGAAAGGTTCAAGGGTGCACTACACCGCAGCGCCTCCTTGCCTTGCACCCTGTTCAATCGAGCATGGGAGTGCAGGATGCACTGTTGCACCTTGGGGAATCGACCGCCTAGGTGCAGTGCACCGTGAATAGATGCAGAAGGTGCAGAGAAACTTGGCTGAATCAAATAGACCTAAAGACAAGGAAAATGAGGTACTGTGTCGCCCTCCCATCCTTGTATTCAGGGTCTGTCTTGTCATACAGAATTAGATGTGGCGCACTGTCTCCAACAACCTTTCCATCGGGACGTCTCGGTTTAGGTGCGTCACTGTAAAAAAACCAAAACCAAAATAAACACGAACGAGAGCCGACGCAAGCAGACGATAGTGTGAAACAAGTGGTGTGGCTGAAGCAGATGAGAGTACGAATAGAGTGGTCGGCCGGGTCCGCATGATACCAGCTTCTCACACGTACGTCACTGTAGGGGCCACTCTTATTGGTCTCCTCCGCTCGCGGCTCGCTTGCCGCCGTGGCAAGCCACGAAAAATCAGCCCAGGACTGATCCCTCTCGCGGCACCCATTTTGTCACTAGTGTGGCTTTGGCCATTACGGCGCGATGCAGAAACTGTGACCTTGCCATTTGAGAGAGGGTGCAATTTGCAACACTTTTTTTTTCATTACACGCACGCAGCGTTGAGGGGCTTCTCCTACGCCTTTCCTCTATGGCAGGGTCAGTAACTTGGCACACCACCACGTAACTTGGCACACTGCTGAGAGCATTGTCGGAGAGCGGTATGTTCGAATTAACCATCGCAAATGGTTGCACATTCGAATTACCGGCATTTTCGACCACTGGAATACACATAACTTTGACGGGACCACGGTGCCAGTTCAAATTAAAGGGTCACTAAAGGTTAATATTAAGTCAACGTGGACTGTTGAAATACCATCCCAGAAACCTCGAAACGCTTGTTTCGTGCGAAGAAGAGACTTACTTTAAGAGAAAATGCGTTCTGAAGCATCCGCGTACCTCTAGCGCAGTTCAAATCACCCGCCCTCCGATCAAGGAGTATTGAGGTCATGGTCTCATAGTGACGTTGCGCCGTCGGTGAGTAACGCGGCTCCCGCAGACGGCGCTACGTCTTTTCTGCACAAAACGCAAACGCGCGGCCAGAAAGAGCCAAGACAGAACCGAAAGCAGCGCGAAAGCGGAACTATGGTGGCGGCGTCGTTGCATACTACTACGACGACGGCCTGCTTTGAAAGGCACTTCACGCGACTTCAGTAAGTCGGCGTTGAACTCGTAATCCTTTGGACGAAAGTGCAGCGAAGCACACTAAGTGATTTTTCGGCTCTTTGCCAGCGCACTGTGGCAGAGGTACGGCACTTAACCACTTCGAACGGAGAGGTTCACTCGTTGGCACACAGTGACAAGTAACATTGGATGCGCCGCTGCAACTGCCCTTGGCCAAGTTCCGCGGACCGTTCGCGCATCCCACGACATCACATGGACGTGGCATTCTCACTGCTTGTTCCAAATGCAAGTTTCGCGAGCCAGCAGGACAACCGCAGCACGACGCGATAAAGAAACAACTGAAACTCCAAAGTGCGCGCGGCGCAAAGTCGAGCGCGCAGAGTCGAGCGAAAACGAAACCTTTCGATCACCCATACTACTCAAAGGTAACATCAAAATGTTATTTTTTCTTAGAATTGAATAGAAGTAGACAAGTAGCATTTTCTTCCATCTTGTAATCTAATGAAATGATCTTTTTAATACGAGTAGTTAAGTATAGTGACAAATTATGATGAGGAGTGCTTTCGTCATCGGGCTAGTACCGGAATGTCGCTGGGGGGTCTCATATCGTGTCATGCATTTACCTCAATTTCTCGGTTACTAAAGCTCTGTTCGCGATTATATTGACGCCTTAGACGTTCTAGAGCATTGCTTTATCACTTTAACTTGACTTTCTGGTAACCTTTAGTGTCCCTTTAAGGAGATTTGAGTGTAGGAGCTTTCCTGCACCTGCTGGTGGAAACAGGCATAAACATGTGGACATGTCATGAAGTTCTATAACATGACGTGGAATGTGGCACCAGGAGTAAGGTTTATCTCAGCAGGCAAAAAAAAAGTGGGCCTACAGACTCACGCTTACGCGCTACATCAACACTCAGTGACCTGCACATTGCAGGTACTCGTGTCTCTGTGAACACAGAACTAGGACCGGACGCAAAAGGCCTTGACGGCTCGTCACACGCACATGGACAGTGATGAGGCACACACATTGAGAAAATGAAATAAGAGTACCAGCACAACATGCAGCACAAACAACCACAGCCAGCATGCACATGTCAGCAGAGCAGCGCCCTCAAAGTCTCTAGGAAGAGGTTGTGTCCGGCTCGGGAGAAGGAATTGCGAAACTAAGAAATATCTATAAGTGTTGGGCCAGGCAACATGCCGTCGCGAGAAGCTCGTCCTTGAGATGTTCATACCCGTAGACAATTACAGAGAGACTGGGCATGCAATCACACATATGCGCTGAAATAACGACAGCGCACTTAATGCGGAGTTTGGTTTCCCAGGCAGTCAGTCAGCAAGTGCCACAAATGTGGATAACAAGTTTGTAGATGGCAGTAACTGCGGAAGCTCACGTATTCAAAACTGAATTCGCAGAACACAGCTTAAACCGACAGTGTCGTGGAGTCATGGTCGCACCTGCGATACTGCACTTCGCGACAGCACACACAGTCACAGGCAAAGGCAAAATGCACCCGCTGTCTCGACCATTGCAAAACTTTTGCAACCCTCGTCCGTCTCCAAAAGAAGTCAGTCCACGACTGTATTTACTTACCACACACAAATCGAAGCGCAAAAGAGCGAAAGTGCACACACGTTCAGTGCAGAGCGTCCACTGCTGACAAGTGGCTGGAGCAAAGGTTTCTCCGTCACTTAGGGAAGCCCCACATGCCCGCAGATCTCATACACACAGCATAAAGCTGTACCATTGATTTTTTCCGCCGTAAGCACATTGATCAAGGAGCAATGCCACCACGTGCCCTCTCCACCCACCCCCCTATGTTTCTTGTTCATTTGGCCTGCGTCTTCCACTCCTCTCATCGCCGCTCTCCCCTGAGCCAGTGCATCTTGTCAAGAAGAGTGCTCGCTGCCACATTATAACCATTATTTCGTCTCGCACTGCTGCACTATCAGCGATATGCGCATGAACGGGGTGTTATAGGAGGATACACAGGAGTCAGAAAAGGTTGTGTTCTATCCGGTCCTGCACTAGAAGCAGTTAAGTGGTCTTTATTGTATCTGTAAACATCCGACAGGGGCCGATGCTTAGAATTGCAGGCCGACTGATCCCTACAACTGAACCATGATTCCGCATATTTTCTCAGGCCCCATCACTGCTCCCATGCCAACAATTTCATATCATCAAAATCAAGCATGTGTCCTTTTGTCGAGTAATGATCAATCAGTTCCATCTTTGCACATGTGTTTTGCATTGCCTTTGTGATGTCCTTCATGTGTTCCTCAAGACAAGTACCACATCACCGACCAGTCTCGCTAATGTAGCTGGCATCGCAGTCCAAGCAGTCCACCTTGTAAATGACATTGCTTTGTTCGTCTGGCAAAGTGCAGACTCTTGACTTCGCAAACATGTTTGTCAGTGTGCATAGGCTTAAATACAGTTGTAACACCCAACAGCTACAAAGCCTTGCGAACTATATCAGATACATTATGAGCACATGGCAGGGACACAAATCAGATCCCCCGACTTTTGGAACATTTTTTCAAACTTCCCTTTTAATGGACCCAGCTACAAGACTACAGCAACACCTCACAAATTCGGATTTCACAAGACCAAAAAAAATTCCAATTAACCGAATGTTGAATTACTGAGGGTATCAAGCAAACAATAAACAAATGCTTACCACATCAACACCCCTTTATTTACTGAATGGAGTGAAACAGAAGTACGTCCCTCTGGCCACAGCACAGAGTAAAACAAAGACTTGCAGACGTTCAGTTTCTAGGTTTTATTATTCGTCTAAACTTTAAATCATCTAGTAAAGCTACAGATCAAACAAATAACTGCTGTAGCTTTGAATAATTCTCAAAGTCACGTGTCGCGGTAAGTGATGTTTCAGCAATGCGAATTATGTAGACGCACTTGAGCGTTTGACCTCGACTCTCCAGCTGGGAACACAGCTCCCTTAACTCTTTCGTTACCGCGAGAAAATGGTCATTTGTTATAGGTCTTGGGAAAAAAATTATTTACCACTACAAATAATATTCCAGCACACAGTGTAGCATAGCATATTGTGCATAATGAAACACTCTTTCCAAAAACATATGTTGCCAAACAAAAAAATTTATTAGTTAAAACAAAAATTCTAGAAAGTGCCATTTTTGCAGCCAGTTGATAAAAACAAGAATAAAAAACATGATATCCACAAAAACATTAACACCAAAGGAAATTCAGAATATACATTACAAAGATAAACAACCCAGAAATAGTGTCTGAAAAATTAATGCTCAGTACAGCACCTTTCTTCGGATACAAAAAAGAAATTAAGACCAGTTTATCCATACAGTGAAACAGTTCCTGGATATTGTGAAGCATAGGTGCACTCCGCAGTTTTCCGACAAAACGTGTAGTTTTTGTTCAACTTTGCGGTGCTCCCAACACATTTTGCAGTTCCGCCTTTTCAGCATCTTCTGAGGATTGTCCGATGAGAAGTCCAAGGAATGTACTTCACCAGTTCGTCTAGAGTCATGCACCTCTCTTCCAGGATAGATCGCTCTCAGTGTAGTTGGGCAACTACAAGATTATACATCCAAGCATATCTATTTGCATTTTGCAGGTTGCCTTTATCACCTCGGCAGAGAAGAAGAGCAGAAAGAAACCACCGTCATTGTAAACTGTCTTGCACTGATCCGTAATGATGAGCCAAGATGTGCTATGGGCAGCCTTCTTGGCGTGAACGGAAGTTTCTTTGCTGCCAATGGCAGCACATCATAACCAAGCGAAGTATGCAACCTGAAGACGATCAGTAGAGCTCTCAGCTCGTGCAAAAAGATCAGCAGTAAAGCACCCACAACAAAGGAGACCACTCAAGGCCGTATAGGAAACTCGCCAGTGAACAGCTGCGGATGTCCCATGCTGACTCAAAACACTGTTGACGTCAGAGCTTGAACCTGCTTTGCTGTTATCTTCGGAATCATAACTCGAGTCCTCATCACTAAATTGAAGTGCAGATGCAACATAGTTTCGAGCACGACGCTTCTCTCGCAACGCAGCCACGCGGGACAGTGCCATGGGAGTGAGTTTTGATAACTGCGCAGCGACATGACAGCGCATGCTTTTTTTCTTGACCACGGCAGAAGCTGACAGCCACGCCTTTTTTTTCTACCACATACGCACATCAGTTCGCAAAAAGGTCAGTCAATAATGACAACATCGCCGAAGCCCGAAAATTTAACTGATTCTGAAAGTGCACGAAAGAGTGAATGAAAGAGTTAAGGGCAAACGGCATTTGGTTTGAAATTTCAGCTGTTTTCGCAGCGTGCAGTGGTGTAATACTTTACAGATCTGATCGTCAGTGCGCAGTGTATCCAGTCGCCGACCGATTTTTCCGGAACTCATGGGGACCAAAAAATAGTCTGCAAAATTCGTTCTGGCCAAACAATAAAATTTATCAGGCTTAGAGCAGTTTAGAAAAAATCTCTGATAATGCCCTGCCTCATACTATGCTTAGAGGCGATCATATTTGCTTGGATTTGTGCAAGAGTGACGTCATCTCTGTGGTCTCCTATACAGTCGCCAAGAGCGTCACTGTGTTGGCGATCTCCGCCAATGAAGATTGCCATGGGGATCGAAGAAACGATCCACATTTGTTCGCACCACTTGGCTCTCGCGAAGGAGGCGGTGCCAAGCACACAAATGAGCTGCACAAACAGACACATACAGATGCGTCGTCGTCTTCGAGACACACTTGCTCTGTGGAAAAAGCATGCGCAGAATGGCAACCAAAACTTTTTAAAATTCCGCACCAAGTGATTATGACAATCATGCTGATGAAAAAAAGAAAAATAAGGCATCTCCTGGTGCATTTTGTCAGCCAAGGAAGAGCGGGCATGGCCTCCGAGACCGGAGGATAGCACGTCTGCCAATCTTGGAGGCTATAAGCAGGCCACTGGAGGCCAAGCCAGCGGAATATTCAATAAGGTGGGCACGAAGATTCGTCCGAAAAATCAGTCGCGCAAATGCATTAACTCTGTGGGAGCCCTGACGGTGCATGTCACAGCGCGCAGGCAGATGAAGTACTGCCCGCAGGCTAGTTACAAAAGCCACAGAGAGCATCATGAGTTGGAGCAGCGCACCACAAGATGACGCCAGACGCTTTGTGTCCGCATTGCCCGCAATCATGCCCCACTATGCTTGCAACTATGCTCCATGCGTGAAAAGAGAGGGGGGAAAGAAAGAAAGGAAGGAAGAAATGAAGCAGCGCCTGCCCTTTCTACACCCTGAAGTTAGTAGATGGTGCTGATAAAGCACAAAGCTGTGTCCCTTGAGACGAGGCTGCAAATTTTGCAAGTACGAGCCTGCGCAGAAGCACCGCGATCATGACGGCTGCAACCAGGGGCCAAGCCGATCAACAGAAAAGGTGAACTTTGTGCACCGGGACAAAAACCACCATGATTGCGAAACCAACACTGTGGAAGCCGCTGACATTACCGAGCTCTGGGAGCACATCGCTACTGACGATGAAATGGAAGGTGCTCCGATGAAGGATTTTGTGAGTGCTGCCTTGTTCTGCGAAGACATATCCGAAGAGGCAATCACTGTCGCGACAGACGGCAGCATTGTGACGAAGGCGATGACAGCAGCAGCAGTGGAGATTTGATTGACAATGGCCCGTCTCTTGACACCGACCCCGATCGATTCGCTCATTGATTTCAAGCAAGCAAAATTATTGCCGCCAATGTTCACGCAACAGCTGGATGCAATGCACATCGCATTTGTTGACTTTAAACTCCCATGAAGCAAATGCAGATTTTTTTACCATTTTAGTGCACGTAACACTTGACACACGGTTTAGAGGAATAAACGTTTCCTTTTCCACTGCTTACTTTTTACGTCATTTTTAGCGCAAGTGGCAAATTTGATTTCAGAGCTTCGAAGGTATGTTGGGTAGGGTTCCTCCCACGCTATTTTTTTAACGGCAGTCCAGACATAGCACTGGTTAGTTAGAACAATCAGATTTTTCATTCTTTTTTATATCGTTATTTGGACTGCACTACTGTACCGCAAGAGTCTTGTAAGCATGCTCATCGCATATGATGCCAACAAGGGCTGCAACATCAACATGCTTGGTGCCATACATTTGCTACAGTGAAACCTCGTTACTACAAACACCGCATTAACGAACTTTTCAGATTAACCAACTTTTGAAACTCCCCTGCTGACTTCTTAGAGTTTCGATGTAAAAATATTTCGGCACTACCAACTTTAGAATCCTGAACTTTTTGGAATAACAAACGTTATACAATATTTGTCATGTTCACAACACCTCAGTAATTTGAAGTAATATTCAGAAATCTGGGATTCTTAAATTTTCGTGTATCCTTCACAGCAGCCAAAACAGAAGGCTAGTAGATTACAAGGCACAGAAAGCAGACGCTGCGGCGCACATGTTCAGAAAACCTGAGTCAGCGCTCAATAAAAAAGCGCGGGAGAGAATTTTTTAAAATCCATGGCAGAGATGACATTGCAGAGGCGACATCGCATCAGGCTTTGCTAGCACATGCTTCGCCCAGGCAAGCGTCGCCTAGACACAGAGGCATGTATCTTCATTCTTTCGCCCTTCTTTTTGTACACCACTTTCTTTTACGCTTCTTTATGCGACCGTACTAGCTACACGCGTGGAGGAATGTAACCTCCATACTCATGGGGATGCCACACGTCCCACTTTGCGCTTTCCGGACAGTGTCGTTTACGCACGCTTGTGCTTTGGGATATTTCAGGTGTCCGCCTTGAGCGACACAGTTGCGGTGTCCAACGGAAGGAATATGAAAAACAAGCAAACAGCAAGAAACATTGCGCTTTGGAGGCGACATTGAGCTTCATTTTTCTTAGTAGTTTTCTCAGCGTCTGCGTCGGAATTGTTAATTTTTGGGCTTTAACTATAACGACCTTTCAGAATAACAATTTGCTGCAGTCCCCTGAAGTTCATTATATCAAGATTTCACTGTACAGTGACACCTCGTTACACCGTAGTTGGCCGGAGCTTGGAAAAAGTATGTACTAAACGGTAGTACTGCTTAACCGAAATAGCATGAGAACGCCCACTTACCTGTCAAAAATGGAACTCGTAGAGAGTGCCATGGAAGAGGAAAAAAACATGCAGCATTTATTCTCTTCGCGCGACAAAAGTGTTATTTTCGTTTGATGCCGCGGCGGCCTAGTAGACACACCAGCGGCCTCAAACTTACTGATGCTGCGAGCCAGCATTTCCGCCAGCCTCCTCGGCAAACACTCGCATGGCAAATTCGTCGTTGTCGTTGCATATTCTCCATGCATGGCCACGGTAGAGTTGCAGAAGTCGCGGGGTGCCTTTTTCATTGCGGAGTGCTGTTGTCGTCGTGACAATTGCATTCTTGAGGCTAACGTAACGCGCAGCTTCTGCCACTGTCAGGCCTGAATTGCCTGTGCTGTCGCTTCCCGTCTCATCCTCATCACTGTCGCTAGGCGGCACTTTCGCAACAATAGAGGCAACGATGGCGAAAAGTCGAACCTCGTAACCGACATCTCTTCGCGGTCGCAGCAGCGCTGCCGAGCAACTTCTTCGCATTCCAAATGCCACACACCGTAGTCAACAGTAGAACCCTGCTGCGTGCCAGCGCTGACTTCTTCGTGTCACGTTCTATAGCACCAACTATGTCTAATTTTTCTTCTATGCTGAGCACCCGGCGTCTTTTTAATCCGAGCTTTGGCAACGCGAGTCCTTGCTTGCATGACGCCACAACGCCGAAATGATGTTGATGTTGATGTGGCTTCACGCGCAAACGCACAGGGCACTTGGGGGCCGTTCTTCTAATCTCTGAGGCTTGTTGTTCTGCCGAGCCGGCCGGTGGAGACGATGCACCGCCGTGTTTGTGCGACGAAAAGTGGAAACACTATGTGTTAATCGATACGTACGCAATAAGCTGGTACGGTTTATGCGGATACAAAACAGATTACATTCAATGGCCGCTGAGTCGGGGATTTGACTTTACTACTTTTAAAACGAAACTACTGTTTAGCCTGGTACGGTTTAACGAGGTTTTACTATATAACATTCTTGGAGAGAGCTCGCACCTGTAAAGATCTGAAAGTGTTCTGCACATGCCAGGTTTTTCCCAGCAGCACGCAGGCGTGCCTGACATTGCTCACCAGGTTTGCAAACCATCTCTACAAACCTGTGCACAGAATCATTGGCAAAGAGACAGAAGGCAACTTCAACTCATTCGCACTGGCTGATGCTGATGTTCCCATCATCACCCCAGCTACGGATGCCAAAATACCAAGTCGGTGTCTACTTACTACCTACTTGGTGTCTACCAAGTTCTCCAGGTTTTCCCTGAGTGCCTTTGCAAAATTCCCTGAGTGACCCAGAAATTTGTTTTATGTAAAGATGGGCTGACACCATGTCGCCCAATGCTGTCACTCTCTAGCGAGCATGTTAAAAAATATGACTTAATCCAGTTTGAATAGTAAGGAGCAACGTTTATTTTGTTCCAAAAGAAAACAGAAGGCAGGTGTTAGTAATATGCACAGCGAATAAAATATCTTCGAAAAAAATGGTAAAACACATTGCAAATTGAGTCGAGCATTCTCAAATAGGAATAAAAAGGAGATGCATACATAAGCAAATATTTTCAAATATGAGCTATTTCTATCAACTTATAGCAAGCTCATTGGTATGAGGCCCGAACTTTGTAACAAGTGAGATTCTCTCTCAGCAGCTGGAAAGTCAACCTCAACTGTCCTGACATACTCTCAGCCCGCACACAACGGCTCAGTGTTGCGTTCCACTGCTTTTTAAGTGTTTATTTGGTTTGGATGATGGTCACCTGTGTCTCGGTGTCGGCCACCACTTTGTTTTTTGAGCTCAAGCTCCTTGAAAGACATGCTTCCTTTCCCATTGCTCAATGCTCAATGTGTAGGTCCTTTCTGTTCTCGTCCTCCTTCCGCCGCGCGTTCGCCCCACGGACCATTTGAAGCATCCTCTTGATCAGTTGTACAGTCAACGTTCGATTTTTCTAACTCTCTGGGGCCCCGAGAACGTCCGAAAAAATAGGCAGTTCAAAAAAAGGAATGCATGTCTTTTATTGCCCCTATGGGTTTAACTCACCACAGGATCATTACAAAAAGCTGTGAAGGCCTGCCAGCACACTTATTAAGCATATCGGTGCTCCTACTGTGACAGGAGATGACGGGTGCATGCGTGTATAATTAAGGAATACATAATGTGTTCAAGAGACCAAACTGGTGGGCTAGTTGGTAGTACATAACTAGCGCTGCGTCTTCGTTTCCTTCTCTTGCCCTCGTGTTTTTTTTTTTTTTCGCTTTGTCTCAACATATTGTATCCCGTAAGAATTGCCCCTTCCCACACTTGTTATGCTTCACCGCAATACATTTTTGTATGCTTCACCGCATGGCACAACTGTACTAATGCAAAACTAACTTTTGGAAACCGGCTTTATGCAACGCATTGTGCTTTCCGAGCATTGAAGCCATGGAATCGCGATGATCACAAAGGCGGAGTCGGTGCCATTGCTGACAGCCGCAATTCTTTCAATGAAAAACACGGCACCGAACGGCAAGAAGCTTAATAGCGAACGTCGAAGCAGCTAGGCCTAGCGGCGCAGTGGTGGTGGCTACAGCTGCCATTAGATCTTCATGCGAGAGTGCCGGTTCGAGGCGGCGAGGCAATCGAAACGGCAGCGGTGGTGGCTTTTATTAATGCCGTTTCGCACCTTCGGTCACGGCAAAAAGTCCGGAAAATCGAACGGCGAAGGGGTCTTGCGTCCAAAATTTCAGATACGTTTTTAAAGACGTTCCTTGGGGTATTTGGTGGTGCCGCGAAGCCGTCCGAATTATCGGGCATCCGGAAAGTCGGCCTTTGACTGTACACTGGCAAATCCTCCAGCCGATGACATGGCGCTAAAGACAATTCGTTGCAACTCCTCTAGCTTACTCGAGCCAGCATTACAGCAACTTTCGTTCCGTTTCAACAAAATTACAGCTACTTTTCCCTGATAGAAGCGCAAATTCCCCGAGTTTTCACAGAGTATTTCCAGACTACTCAAAATCCCTGAGAATTCCCAGTTTTCCCTGTTTTACCAGTTGGTTGGTCGGTTGGTTGTTGGTACACCCGGTGTATTTACTCACATAATGAACACACTCACATAATGAACGCACCGCCTCGCTTTTCCAGTCAAGTGTGCGGGTTTTTTTTCTTCTTTTTCTCGCATAATGACCGCACCCTGAACCTGCTGCCATAAAGTAGGAGTCACACGGTATGATCTGATATGGAGTCTGGCGGGTGTGAGTGTGTCCAACGCCGTGTCGGACGGCAAATCGTATCATGTCTCCAACTATTATTGCAACAGCAGTTATATGGACGCTCCAGACGCATTTCTGCCGTCGTCACCGTTGCCGCGTGCAGCATGATGTAGGTGGGAGTGAAAGCACTCAAGGGAAGTGGACAATCACAGTTCAATCTCCCACGTAGTTTTTCGTCGCGCAAAAGCAGGGTGTCTACCAAGTTGACATTTCCAAATTCCCTGAGCACCTCAGCAAAATTCCCTGACTGAGCCAGAACTTTGTTTTATGTCAAGACAGGCTGACACAGTGTTGCCCGATACTGTCCCTCTAGTAAGCATGTTGAAACAAAAAAATGACTTAATCCAGTTTGAATAGTAAGGAGTAATATCTATTTTATTTGAAAAGAAAACAGAAGGAAGGTGTTAGTAAAATGCACAGCTAAAAAATGGTAAAACCCATTCCAAATTGAGTCGAACATTTTCAAATACGAATGAAAAGGAGATGCATACATAAGTAAATATTTCTGAATATGAGCTATTTCTATCAACTGATAGCAAGCTCATCGGTGTGAGGCCTGAACTTGGTCACAACTAAGATTCTCTCTCAGCAGCTGGGAAGTCAACCTCAACTGTCCTGCCATACTCTCAGCCCGTACACAACATGTCAGTGTTGCGTTTCACTGCTTTAAAGAGTTTATTTTGGTTTGGATGAGGGACACCTGCATCTCAGCGTCAGCCAACACTTTGTTTTTTGAGCTCAAGCTCCTTCAAAGAGGCGGCCCGGCACACTTCCTTTCCCGTTAATTCCTCACTGCGTCGGTCCTTTCTGTTTTCATCCTCCTTCTGCCATGCTTTCACCCCATGGATGATTTGAAGCATTCTCTTGGTCAGTTGTATAGTCAATATCCGATTTTTTTGGACTCCCTAGGGGCCGCAAAAACATACGAAAAATCAGGCAGTCCGAAAAAAATGAATGCATGTCTTTAACTGCCCTTAAGGGTTGAAATTGCAACAGGCACGTCCGAAAAAGCTCTGAAGACCTGCCAGTACACATATTAGGCATATCAGTGCTCGTACCGTGACAGGAGACGGGGGTGCACGCGTGTATAATTAAGGAATACATACTGTAGCCCGTGACAATGGCCCCTTCCCACGCTTGTTATGCTTCACCGCCTAACAATGCTGTATTGAGGCGAAGCTAACTTTCGAAGACTGGCATTACGCAACACGCTGTGCTCTGCAAGCTTCGAAGCCAATCGCGAGGATTACAAAGGCGGAGTCAGTGCCATTGCTGACAGTGGCGAAATCTTTCAATGACAAACATGGCACCGCACGGCAAGAAGCTTAATAGCCAACGTAGAAGCAGCTAGGCCTAACGTTGCAGCGGTGGTGGCTACGGCTGCCAGCGGATCTGCGTCAGAGAGTGCCGGTCCGAGGCGGCGAGATAATCAAAATAGCGGCGGTGGCGGCGGCTTTGAATAATGCCATTTCAGACCTGCAGTCAGGGCAATATACATTGACTATATGGAGTACGTGGTGGTGCCGCAATGCTGTGCGAATTATCAGGCATGTCCGAAAAATCGGGCGTCTGGAAAATCGGTCGTTAACTATTCTGGCAATACATCGTGCCGATGACACTGCATCAATGACGATTCATTGTGATTCCTCTGTTACTGGAGCCAGCATTAACATTACTTTAATTCCATTTCAATAAAGTTACAGCTAATTTTCCCTGATAGAAGCACAATTTCCCCGGTTTTCCCGGTTGGTAGACACTCTGAAAAGGCCCTAGGGGGAGAGGCGGCGGCATTGCACTCTGGCAGCAACTGCTTATTGCACAACTGTGCTCGAGGGGCGCTGACAATCACAGTACAATAGAGGAAAGCGAAAAAGAAACATGCCATCATCTGTTGCGCGCATTGTTCCAGGGGGAGGGGAGAGAGGCGGGACGGCACGGCATTTCACTTCGGCAGCAACTACGCATTGCACGGCCGCGGTGCGCCCTATCTTGAAAGCGATCTGCATCAGGGACTAAGTCAATGGCAGCTCATGCGTTTGTGCGTGGTGTGTTCTCGTCGCTCAGTTTGCATTGAAGCAAATATTTGCAAGTTTATACGTACAGCCCAAAAAACTACTATCCTTACTTCGTGTAGCTGTCTACACATTTGCTATGGCAACTGATGCTTTGCATTTTGGGCGAAACTGACTTTTTTTTAGCGGTGGCCGTGGAAAAAAAAATTGCTCAAAATTTTACTCCACATATTGAACTTACCCCACATATTGAACACGCTTCCCAATTTCGCACATATTTTTCTGGAAAGAGAGTGCGTCCATTATGCGAGTAAATACGGTAGTAGACTTGGTTATGGGTAGTCCCGAGAAGGAAGAACAGGTTTGTGATATACAAACGGTAGCACAGACGCAGGAGAGCCTTGGCCTGTTTCGAAACAGTCGAATGCATGGGTGGCAACAGCGACGTGATGCGGTACCTGAACAAACTAGAGCAGGCACTACTCACGCCCACCAGAAACACCTGGCAGACCCAATTTGCCGCCTTTTTAACACCCCAATAAAGCTTTGCTTCACTGATATCTCACACCTACACCTGTGTCACATAGACACTTTTGATCAGGATTGAATTCTCAAACATGATAACCGTATTTACTCGAGTGTAACACGACCACGATTGTAACACGAGGGTCGACTTCCCAGTCAAGAGAAATAAAAATAAAACCACAAATGCAACGCAAGATGAAAGGAAGAAGAAATTGTAACTTTATTCAAGAAATCACAATTCAGAAACGTGTTTTCTTGGCTGTTTCCTTTTAGAAGTAGTTTCACTTTTGCGAAATTTTGCATGGCTCGACACCGAAAGTAGCCCCGACAAGTGTTTTTGGCGCTGCGCCAAAATTGCCATCAGTGCCAAGAGCACTGACAGCCATTTACCGTATTTACTCGCATAATGATCGCACTTTTTTGTCAAAAAAAAAATTCACGCTAATTCAGGGGTGCGATCATCACGCGAGTTAAAACTTCCTGCAAAAAAAAACAAATGTTCATTTTGCGTTTGCTTCGGGATGACAACAGGTCAACAAATAGGTGGCTGCCGCTGTATGTAGTGGGACACCAAAACAAAAATGGCGGCCGGCGGAGCAAGCCGAACGCGCTGAAAGCGATTTTTTTTCTTCTCGTGAGTACACCACGTGCATTGAAACAGTTTCTTCCATATCTGTAATGAATAATATCGTTAATATCGGCAAGTTTGCGGCAATAACGTAGCCATGTCCACTTTGAGGGGACAGAAACAGATGGGCGCGCTTAGCTGCCAGTGACATAGGAACACATGGCGGGCATGCTGCGGAAACTGCGGAATTTGTCTTCACTACTATCCTAATACGGCACGTTTCCGCTAAGGGTGGGCGAATATCTTAGCTGTGTTATGAGCACCAGCGTATGAACAGGGTACACTTCTAAACTATCAGAGTAAACGTGCCTGCTATCATTGCCCCTCGCGGTTTGTTGCGTGCCCACGAGTGCAGACGAGAAGAATCGAAAAGCGCCTTTGCTGTTGTTGTTGTTGTTGACCACAGCCATTATAAAGCCTACACATAATAAAGGCAAGTGTGGTTGTAGTTTTTTTTTTTTTTTTTTTGTCATGGAAGTGCGGAAGGTGATTAAAGGAATGAAATGGGGCATCTGCTTAAGAATGTTTGGCGCGTGCAGACCACTTGGTTTGCCTTGAAGAGTCGTTCGCGTAGCATTCGACAGATGGTAAGCGCGATCATTATTAGCTAGACTTGGCACATGACATATCGCGGCAGCAAGTTCAGGTGAGATCATTACACGGGAAATTTTAAAAATCTAATTTTGATGACAAAATTCAGGGGTGCGATCATTACCCGAGTGCGATCATTATGCGAGTAAATACGGTACTTCAAGGGGTTCGGTGCAAGTGATAGCGCGAGAATCGCATAATCTTTGAGCTTGTTTGACTAAATACTCCTCGAGATGTGGCAAACCATACCATTTGGGGAAGCCATCAAGCCACAACGAGGTTCACAGAGCCCTTTCTACTGGCCCAGATTTAAAGAGGGCCTCGCATTGGTCTTGCCATCCACAAATCATTAATTCGTTGGCGTCGAGCCGGCAAGCCAAGGCAGAGTTTTGGATCTTCTCCAGGCACCAAACTTGCTCGTCTCTCGAAACAGGTGTCATACCGAATACACTAAGTTGCCATAACGTCACGAATAAATGGAGTCAAAGCACAAAAGGCCACAGGGTGCTGCAGCACCGTAACTGTAACACCAGTCACAAGCACAGCAAAATGGCGTCGATTCCAATAAAAACGAAGTTTTGACTTTGATCCACTTGTTTATCGACTGGATCAAGACATACAGATTTGCCAACATAACGATAAATACTGTGATATTTAGGATATTTGCTTTAAAATGGTAAATTTTTGCTGGTATTTGAAAGTAACGTGAGGGTCGAGCTCAAGCAACGAAAATCAAACTCGCGTTTGAATTGGGTAAATACGGTAGTTCTTTCACACAGCTTTTGCAAGTAGCCGATCATTACTGGTCAGATTATACGATGCTTGGAGATTTGCGTTGCGGGCACAACCACAAGTGGTGCACGCACCAAGAAAGCCGACGGCACAGATGCTGCGGTCTGCTGGCAAACGTACTTGTACAATACAGCAAGCATACTAGCACAATAACGGCAGGCACTTTGTAGATCAGTCACTGCACACATATCGCACAGGACGACTGGCACTACTCGGCAGCAAGTACTGCGTTTCAATGAAGCGGCGGCAGTTTCGCTTAGTAGCAGATTGTTATACAAAGGTGCATACACACACATCAGGGAAAGTCGGACGAGTCGTCTGCTCTGCTGCTCTGTCCCCTGCCAAAGTTTCGAAACACTGCTCGCCTTTGTGCTATCGCACAGTCGCGCGAGAGAAAAGGATTTTTTCACCGCTGTGGAAAAAAAAAAAGAAAACTCACAGTGCGTATTTTAGGTAAAATTTACTGTGCCATCACATCTATTTCTTTGTTGATAGCAATGCGCCAAATGTCAAGAGATGCAAATTTATACTTGGCAGTCGCATACTACCACTCAGTGCATAATTATGCTTCATTCTATGAGGTACACATTAACGAGATTTCACTCTAACACATAAATGAAACACTGGACAGCGGAAAACAAACTAGTGGAACTCGCACAACAATGCAGCTTTACAGTTAGCTTGCCAGGCTTGACTTGTCCTGTGGTTTCAGCAGGGCCAGTGTTGGGGCAACTAAGCTTCACTAGTTTTGTTTTCAAGGAGGGACTGGCGACATAGACAACCTTGCCGCAGAGACGTATGAAAGCCAGATTATTGCATTGCTGCTCGACACATGCAAGCAGAGTCTGAATTATCGAACGGCACATATGGAAGATCTCCAAAATTTCGGTCGTCATTAGACAGTAAGTCTATGGGGCTAGTGTTGGTGCCGGGAAGCAGTCCAAATAATTGATCACATAGAAATTATCAGTCAGTGACTATACATTTCTCAGATACAATGTTTTTTGAACAAATTGAAATTACTTGTTGCATCATAAAAGTCAATTGTAACAGGCAAAGGTTGAAAATAGAGGCACGCTATGGTGCAGTAACGATACAGCAAGTTGCATGACTTGTGGCAGCCGTCACCTAAAGAACAGTTTTATAAATGCGCAAAGGAACGCCCACAGAGAGAGAGCTCACAAGAAGGAGGGTTTGTCGTAATGCCATCGGGGCTTTTTTACGAGACTGTGATGGCTGGCTGTCAAAAAGAACTTCAAACCTATGCCAGTAAAAGCCACAAAGATAAAGGCGAAGGCTGTTTCCATGTGCAGGGAAATGGAACTGCACAAACTGGCTACCTCAGTCAACAAAAGCAAAGGTGATGGCTTACGGTGTGGGGATTGAGGTGCCTTCCCACGTCTCGTCCCCCAGCTTGCGTGTTGTGCTTAACTTTATCTCCAGGAATTGCCGTCGCAACAGCAACATGGCATACACGGCTAGCGCACCAGAGCCAATTTCACGCGCAAACCATGCTTGTCTCTCCCTGGCTTAAATCACCACGCGAGCAAGTGCCACCAGGACGCACCCTTATTGGCCTTTCGAGTGGCGGTCCCCCGGCGCCCTCTCCACGTGAGCTCTCTTCCACTGAGCGCTTTGTGGCCGCGGCAGATACTCACAGGCCCGCATCAAGTTGGTTGCATGGGACCTTTGCTCCCGCGACTTCTCGTTCTTGTGCTTTGTGCACCACTTCTTGGTTAGCCCTAGTGCAGCGTGCGCGCGTACTCGATCGGTCTTGCGGTGAGCCTTTGTCCGTAAGCACCGTGACTGTCACACTGTGCTATACCTTGGGTGAATAAACTCGCGTTTGTTGGCGATCTGACTTTGGAGCCTTCCCTGCGCCGTGTCGGAGTCGACGAACCCTACCGTAGCGCCTTTGTGCGTTGCACAGTGCGTTGCCCTTTCCTGACCGTCGCTCAAAGGGCGAGCCTTGCGCAAACCCATCTCCACAACAGCCAAGACGCACAAGAATATCCCCTTCCGATCTATTGTGAGTGAAAGAGGAACTTGGCAGAACAACATAAGCATGTTTTTGCAGAAGTGTTTGTCGGACCTATAAGTGAGCGACCCATTTGAAACAAAAACCTTGGGAGCTGTTACTAAGTTCACATAGTCGAACGATGACACTGGTCATGCTTTTTCCATTGACATAGAAGATTTGTTTTATTCTGTCCCTCATGTTTCATTGCTTCAGGTGGTTCGAAAATGTATTGAAGTTAATGGCGAAGTGTCTTTTCAGAATTCTGCCGGGTTGAGTGTTGATAGCTTTTTAGCGTTGCTTGAGTTTTACCTAAACTCTACCTTCGCCCAATTTGAAGAAATTTACATGCAGAAACAAGGCATATGCATAGGTTCCTGTGTTGCTCCTATGTTGTGCAATATTTTCTTATCCGAATTTGACAAAGCGGTAAACGGAGGGATCGACTGTGACCAGGTTGTTACTGTGTTTTGTTATGTTGATGATTTTCTTGTATTTTCAACAAAGCGAGCCAGTTCCACATATGATGACGTCATCGCAGGTGTACTACACATCTTTCAGCGCCTTGGCAAAGGGTTAACTTTTACTCATGAACTAACAAAAGATAATAAGATCTAGTTTTTAGATAATGCTATAACCTTCTGACAACTTGTGTGCTGGGAATATAACCCAAGGTCCCAAAAGAACTTGTTGCTCTACGACTCGGCTCATTCGAAAACGATGAAGCGGCTATAGCCACCCAGTGTATCAAGTCAGCCTTGGAGAGGTCATGCACACATAAAATACACGAAAGCTTTGGCAAACAGATTGTAAGGTTAGAAGAACCTGGTTTCCTGCAATCAGTCATTTTAGCAGTAGCAGAGGCAATGCTTAAGAAGATTAAAGCAGAAAACAATATCAGTGAAGCCGCAAAGGAACGCAAAGATCAAAAACTTTAAGTTGTGCCTTATGTTCACAAGATTTCCCACAATTTAACCCTTTGAGGGTCGAATTATTTTGAAAAAAACTTTCCCAGGTGGTCAAATTACTTTATTGCGGATCATAAATACTAAAAAAAAAAAATTAGGAACAGTATTTTGGTGTCGGCATCGCTCAGAACTGCAAAATGTTCAATAGTATTTCAGAGTGTGGTACTCCTTGAAACACGGGTCTACGCACAGCGCCTTATCACAGTCTGCACACCTAAAATGCGCGTTTGTTCTCTTGGAGCGACAAGTTGTGTTGGCGCACACATGACATCTCTGCGTGCGGCTGCCTTGGGCAGAGGTCCGAGGCACCCTCTCGCATAAGCGCGTTGCCGCAGAGAGTGAGAATACCTCGTGAGTGGTGGTGATAAACAAGCTAAGAGCAGCGCCAATCAAGATAGAAATCAACTTCCGCCGCCCTGCACAAGAGTGCCGACAAAGAGAAAAATTATGTTTCGCGCGCCCCCGTTGCGATCACGCGGCGGAACCGAAGCCACGAAAGCGAGTTGCCAGTGAGAGCGAGAATACCTCGCGAGCAGTGGTGATAAACAAGCTAAGAGCAGCCCCAATCAAGATAGAAATGAACTCCCATCGCCCTGCAAGAGAGTGCTGACAAAGAGAAAAATGACGTTTCGCACGCCTCCATTGCAATCACGCGGCGAAACCGAAACCGCAAAAGGGGTGTTGCCGCAGTCTGCACTACGCACTCAAGCTAGAAATCAGTTCTGTTTATCTCCCCAAGAAGGTATCACAAATTTCAAATGCTTCCGAGTCCTATGAGGTGGCAGCACCTCCGAGTGAGCCCGCATCGTCATTATGGTGCGAAATTTCAAACGGAGGGTCGAAACCGTACCCGTACGGCAAAGACCTTGCCAGGACAGAAAACCGCCGCCGTACATGTACGGCAGAAACCTTCAAAGGGTTAAAAAAGGTTGTGAAACGTTATCGAGTTGAGGTGGTGCTTTCGGCTCCTGGAAAGCTTGCTGGATTATGCTCACGCATAGGAAGTACGAATAGGTCCCCAGGGTGCGGAATAAAACACATCAACACCTACATAGATTGCAGTGTTGGGGTAGTCTATCAGATTCCTCTATCATGTGGCAAAGTCTACATAGGCTAAACAGGAAGGTGTGTGAATGTACGCTTGTGTGAACATGAATTGTCAATTAGGAATAAAGTGAACGGGCACCTTCCTACCCACTGCTTAGCATGCCTGTGTAAGCCGATCCTGAAAGTGAAGGTATTGTGCCATTTGCCGAGATAGCCGAGCAAGAGAGTTATGCGGGGGGTATCACATAAGAAGGGAGATTGTGTCAGTGACACCTCAGTTTATCTGTACCACAATGAGATGAGGTTTATTGATGAACGTAGTTAGGTTGCGTGTTGCTTGAACAGAAATTTTTTTGGTGATTATGCTTTTTCCGCACACGCGCAGTGGTGTATTTCTGGGATGTACTTATTTGTCGTCTTTGTGGAATAAAGATTAGTTGCAACTCTGCACCTGTCCTTGTGTGCTCTCTCTCTCTGTGGTCGTTTGTTCGCTCAGTTATAAAACTGTTCACTAACATGCACAAACTCACCCAACAACAAGTTCTTCTAAACCAGACACCTAGAGGATTACCTTTCCTTGGGCATTTTTCGTCTCCACCCATATCTCGCCAGAGAGGTCGAGGCAAGGTTGCTGTGGTGGAGGAGCCCCTTGTGGGGGTGGCATGGCACCTGCAGAAGGGGGCGCATGCATAGATGTTGGTGGTGGCAAACCCGGGGGTGGTCCCAGGGCCGGTGGTGGTCCCCCCATAGGAGGGGGCCCACTCATCGGGGGTGGTTGCTGTGGCGGGTGCTGCTGCTGGTGTGGAGGAGGGCCCATGCCAAAGCCTGGTGGGGGCATCATGGGCGGTCGTGGGGGTGGCATGCCTCCAAACGCCTCACCACCATTCTGAAAGCTTGGTGGCGGCGGTGGCCCACCCTGTTAGAAGAAAGCATTTGTACCTGTTAATTGCAGTTACATACCAGCCTGATGTCTCTTTCCCAGGCAAATCCTACAACTTTACACCTTTGCAGTCATAGGTGCAAAGACAACACGAAGCTTGCCTGGTAAAGTGGTACTCTCTTCTACTGTCCACCTTAACCATCCTCATAATCCACTCCAACAGCGCTTAGCGCAAGCTCTTCCATCACGACACATTGGCAGTGGAATCAAACAGCAAGTGGATTCACAGTTCCGGTTCTTACCCATTTTCAGCATCTTGAAGATAGCTGCTGTTTGATGAAATTTGAAATGAAGTGCTTGGTCAATGTTTCCGGTTCTTGATAAGGAATAAGCAGCAGCAGCATCGCAGAATCAATACCAGGCCTTTCATTACCAATTTCATCGCCTTGAATGTTTGTGCATAAAGATCTCATGCTGGGGCCATAGCTTCTTTCTGTTTGCCATTTACAGACCTCCTGATGCATCACCTGATTATGTCTCGGTTACCTGATTATGCACATGTCTCGGTTC
Organism: Dermacentor variabilis; assembly: GCF_050947875.1. Lineage (NCBI taxonomy): Eukaryota > Metazoa > Arthropoda > Arachnida > Ixodida > Ixodidae > Dermacentor > Dermacentor variabilis. Next base: position 20,471,748 of record NW_027460280.1, read on the forward strand.
CAAAGAAGCAAACTGCTACTTAATGGTGACCTAAACCTGGCAGGCGTTAATTCGGAGCGTTTTGAATCCCTTCCTCAAAACAGCAATAATGTACTTTACATCAGCAACAGTGTACTTTACATGATGTTAACACATGACCTAATTCAAATAGTTCAGGAACCGACACATGTGCAAGGAACTAGCAAATCTGTACTGGATTTGGTATTTTTTCCTAGAGGATTACCTGTTACACTGTTGAAGTTGTGGAAGGCATCTCTGACCACCTGCTTGTCAGTGTTCGCTTACTCATTGTAGCTTGTACTCAATCTAATAACAATGTGAAACGTTGTTCTTTCAGACTACTCACGTGCACATGATGCATTCACTATACGCCTCGTGCACCGCCTATAGAGGCGCCACTGAAAGCCACCTAGCGGACGCTTCCAACAGTACACGCGGGAGCAGTAGTAGACGACAACCCTTTGCAGCAAGGATGGCTGAAGTTCGCGGCTGCGATTTCTCCTTTGTTCGGGTGCCAGGCTGCTGCTTCTGCTGCGACAGCTGTAGGGAAGATGCTAACCTCTGTGCGAGCGGGTATGAACACGATGTTACCGGTGTTTGGGACAACATGGGCCCACATACGTGCAAGGTGTGTCCCGCAGACAAATGCCATGAACCCCATCTACATGACGTGGAGCTCATGTTCACTAGCCGATAAATTTTGTTGAGTGATGCGATTTCTCGATGGTTTTTTTTTATTCTACCCTTGCCGCAATGCTGCTTCTGTACCTGAATAATAAGCACCCGTCGTTAGTGCAGACTTATATCAAACAAATCCGCACGGTGCAATCTCTGCATATGCCGTTGTGATTTTTCTGCCGATGAATACATGTGACATCACCGAATAAGTGCAGTCGAAGTCGCCTCAAGAAGAGTAATTGCCAATTTATTGATGGAAACGCGCACACTAGCCAACGAAGTCACCAAACACACGGGTTAATAAAAGCGCGTGTTAGTGCTGTACCGCCAATGCAATTCTGCTGCATACGCCGATGAACTACCGTTCCCGCTGCAGTTTGTGCAATTTTAGATTCGCCAATGGAGCTGCTTGGAAACGTACAAAGCTAAAGACTGACTAACTTTTCAGTACTTTTTTTATATTACTAGAGAGAGGTGCCACATGATATATTTAAAGGCAGAGCAGCGCCAGTCAAAGTAGATGAGCGCTGGCGGCAAGGCCCGGTTTAGTCGTCTGCAGCGTAAGTATAAGAAAGAATTCAGTTGAGTACAAAACTCACATGCAAGAAGGGACTACGTTGTGAAACAAACAAATCACTCGGCGTGTTAAGTTTGCTCAGGCAGCATAGAGGTGTGACGACTTCCCAAACGGGACGCGAACTTTCCAGCGAGAAATGGAACAAAAATACCATATGCAGCAGCTATTAGCAATTCTCGCCCTGAACTACCTATTTTCTAAACACATTTCCAAAAACACAAACAATATCTAAGATGCCCTCGAGCGAAAAGAATAAAGCTGTTAAAGAAGCACTTCCTTGGTATCATTCCAATAAGACACAGCGTGATTATACCCTTTACAAACAAGGCAGGACGAAAACTTTGCAGCTCAATAGAATTGACAAGAGTTATGCATGGAGCAACTAGCAACAGTTAAACATGTGCAAAGCCACACATAAAATAGATGTCAAAACATGAAGTGCGCGACAGCTGGTGCGAGGATTTGCTGCGCCACATGAAACCAACAATTTCAGTTCTTGCAAACTTCAGTAGCTTTAACATACAACGCAATGCGCTCTGCAGTCGTGCTGCCTAGCTAGCGCAACGCGGTAAAGAAGCGACTAACGGTAGAAGCGGCAAACGACATTCCGAACTTTAGAGAGATGCCTTTAAACCTCATGCTGCACTGCAGACGAACTTAGTTTCTCACGCGTCTATGATCGAGTGGAAAACAACACCGACGAGACAAAGGAAATGATGAAAACAAGGAATTTCCCTTCGAAGCGACGATCCATTTTTGCTACCGTTGCTCCCGCTGATGAGGCTTTGCCGGGAATGGTTGAAACCGTATCGCTGGAAAGTTTTCACAGGTATTTGAGCCCCCCACCCTGCAACAATTCTTCTTCGACATTCCCTGAAGCTTTGGCCACCCCACACGTGCGAATGGTGTTGCCTATCTTGCTTTGAAAACGTGAATAAGACAAGAGAAGCACGATCAACGACACAACAAACTACGGCGCGCGCCAGGCTCCTCTCCCGCGTGTTCTGCGCAAGGCCGCCAGCGCGTCCGTCGGCGTGCACGGCGCCTATAGGACATTTGGAAACATGACTTATCGATTTTAATGATACTGATTTGAACACACTTTGGTGCCATTTTAAAGATATGTGCCACTACTGTATAGATAAGTTTGTGCATAGCAAACATAAATTTGTTCGAAGACAAACGCCGTGGATGACGCGCGAAATTATCCACTTAAAGCGAAAGATAAAAAGGTTAAAGAAACAGCGCTTGCATTTAGGTCATTTAAAGGATTCAAAAGAAGGTCTTGCACACGCAGTACACTCTTCGAAAGAACATTTTAATACAGTGCTGCCAAATTTCATTGTAGAGGAATCAAAAAAGTTTTGGAATTATATAAGTGAAAAAAAGAAACCAGTGTCGAAAATTCTGGTTGATGGTTCCATGGTTATCGATCACGAGGATATTGCACACCACTTCAATGACTACTTTCACAGTGTGCTTTCAAATTCTGGTGCTTGTCCATCCAATGACGCAGTGTTTCACCCCTGTGATGTAAATTTTATTTCATACCGTGGCGTAGTTTCTATGTTACTAAATTTAAAAACTAAATCATCATGTGGTCCCAACAACCTTCCTATCGTGTTTCTGAAGAGATATGCTGAATCTGTTGCAAAGTTTCTAGTTATTCTATTTCGTATTTCATTACTTCATGGACAATTACCGAGCGACTGGAAGATGGCCAGGGTTGTGCCAATACACAAGAAAGGTGATCGCGCATTATTGCAAAATTACCGTCCAATATCACTTATATCATCATGTTGTAAACTAATCGAACATATTATTGCCAACCAGATTAATGAATTTTTAGATGCGCACGCAGTCCTCTCTCATTTCCAGCACGGGTTTAGGAAAGGATACTCAACAATTTCACAACTAGTGACAGTAATACATTCACTCGCTTCATGTCTCGATAAGAACGGGCAGATTGATGCAATATTTCTTGACTTCAGTAAAGCTTTCGATAGAGTTCCCCATGACAAACTAGTATTAAAACTCGGATGCATTGGCCTCCCAGAAATTTTAATCATATGGATATCAAACTATTTAACCAATCGCTACCAATTTGTACCAATTAATTTGCAACAATCAGGTTGCCTTCCGGTCGGCTCTGGCGTGCCCCAAGGAAATGTGCTGGGGCCATTATTGTTTTTATTATATATTAATGACATTAATACTGAATTTGATCTGAATGTCCAAATCAGGTTGTTAGCGGATGATTGTGTGCTTTTTCAAGAAATAACTTCAATTGACAACCAAATCCATCCAAACTCCTCTCTTGCTAAGATTTTTGAATGGTGTGAAACGTGGGACATGAAACTTAACACTGATAAGACCGTCTTTCTTCGCTTTTCTCGTAAAAAAGCTCCGCTTTCTTTAAAATACAGGCTAGGTTCGTCACCTTTGCTGGAAGAGATTAAATATAAGTATTGGGGTGTCACACTTACTAATACTTTATCATGGAATTTACATATAGATAACATCTGCTCTTCCGCATTCCATAAACTATACTTTTTAAAACATAAGCTTAAAAATTCTCCCCCTGGCGTAAAATTACTTGCTTACAATTCACTAAATAGACCGAAACTTGAATATGCATGCGTTGTCTGGGACCAGTTTAATAAACACAATATCACCCGCCTAGAAAAGGTACAGAGAAAAGCTGTAAGGTTCATTTACTCAAAATTTTCCCCGTGTGACTCACCCTCTGAATTAATGCAGATTAACGAAGACTGATAAAGAATAACAGAAATTGAGAAAAACAATCCTTACAAAATATGATCTCTGCTCTTATGTTCTTGGCGTTTTCTTGAATAAACAGCATACATGAACATGCCATCAAAGCTACTGATGTTGTGGAGGCTTGTTGCTGGACACTAGCATAAAAAATTTTCTTTTTTAGCTGCTGTTGTTATTCAGAAGTGTCCACTTGCACACAGCAACAAGCGCTGTACCTGATCATCAGGCATGCTCACAAAACACTGATAGGACTTCTGGCGTCGCTAGATAATTGCAAAGATGGGATTAGTCTTGCTCAAGAAGTCGTAGTAGAAAAAAATTTTCATGGCCCTGTGGCAGTGCCCTGCAGGCTCTTGCATCAGCTACGGCTTGGCCATGCAGTAGCTCTCCACAACACGCCCTCCTCATTGGGCAATGCTAATCTTGACTCCCGCTTTAACTTAATTACAGCAAAGTTTAGCTTCAATTACAAAGAATGTCAGGAAAGCACAGCATCAATATTTTAAACTGCTGCTACCAACTGAGTATCAACTGTATGAGTTGCAATTATAACTGAACCCTGCCACAGCAAAACAAACAGGAGGTACGAAAATACAGTAGAACCTCGTGGATACGATCCCGTTACATACGATTTCCCAGCGTCAACGTTCGTAATAGAGAACGCAAAAAATAACCCTATATTTTCTTACCAGTTCACATGTTCCCAGAAAACACGATTTTGGCACCAACGTACATAGCCAAACAGTGATCTTAAGGTGCGTTTTCCGGCTTGTAAATCCCATGTAAACAAGGAAAGGCACAAGCTGCACGTGATCGAGAACACTAGCTGCTCGCCGTAGCCACTTCCCCACAATACTACTTGCCTGCCCATCTGACATGAAAGCACCGGCACGCACTCAGTTTCCTATTCGGGTAACAGCAAATCTTCTCCCTGGTCGTCGCACACCACATTCAGAGTCATTGCCGCCAACTCTATTTGGATAACCATCTTTACCTTTCACAGAGCATGTGGCGTAGTGCCATTAAAAGCATACTGCACGGTTTTAGCAGCAATAATCAAAATGTGCTGCCGGTCCCTCCCTGCTGCAGGCGGCATGAACTGAGTGTCATGTTTCGCTCTGGAGTCATCATGGTCTCATATTCCAGCGTCGCCCGACCAGCTCTTAAGTTCCGGTCTTCTGCCGCCATCTTATAACACTACGCAAGAGGAAAACGACACCATGTGTCTCTCTCAAGTCGCTCAGGCCAGACAAGCTCCACACGCGTCTCATGCTGCAACGATTCGCCCCGTGTGGACACATCAAAACTTCTGGCTGAAATTCCTTCCTCAAGGAAACTGCTGACCTAGGCCTAATTTAAGGGGCACAAACATAAGCTTGCCGAAGTCGCAAAAACTACAATATGGGTCTCGATCCGTTCAGGCCCCACCAGCTGTGCACATGTCGGCGTCTCGTGCTGCAACAATTCGCACAACACTTCACATTATGTAGATGTCAATTACAATTGAGCCTACCAAATTTATTAAAGACTTTGCATCACACATTTTCCTAGTTAGTACATTTTTTTTCTCGCATTTTTATCCAAAACATATGAACAAGGTTTCGATGTATTTGCTGCAGTAGGAACTTCCATTGTGAAATCTGTCGAAAACTTATAGCAAAGTTAAGTTAGCAGTACATAAATATTATTCGTTTGTAAAATGCACTCCGTGCTGCCCGTTTTTTTTCCATGGAAGAGGTGTAATGAAGCAGCTCACATTCAATTAGCATTTGTGTATCATGCAAGATCATGTTACGGCAACATCTAAATATGTCAGTCAGCCACAGTGCCCCTTTATAAGCATGACCGATTGCTGCATAAATTTGGTTTTGTTGCACCTGTCTGACGGCAACATGGCAGCGCCATCATGGCAACAGCATCACCATATGTGGTCACAAAGCACCTTAACACACAAGTACACAATCCGTTAAGGGTGTAAATAGTCGAATACGGTCACTAACAGCTAATTTGGACTCAATGGAGACCACCCAGAAATCCAAATAATTCAGATTATGAAATAATGGGCTTGCCAGAATGCATATTCATTGTAGAGTGGTACACCGCAGCCGCTATGTAACAAATTTTCGAGCTCAGAGCGGTTTAGGGGCCCTTTAAAGTGCACTGCGGCTCCATGAAAAAGCCAGGATATGGAAGGTTTGGTTTGTTTTGAATGTGGCTTGGCATGAAACATTGTGATGATTGAAAAAATAAAAAAATTTCAGAAAAAACTTATCATCAGAACTGTTGTTCTAATCTGCTGCATTCAAAAAATTTTCCCACAAGAACTAGGGGTGTGCAAATATCAAAATTTTCGAACATGAATACTTAGCTTCAAATATTGAATAATGATGTCCACATGCATTTATTAGCAAGCTGGGTTATTGTAACATGTTGTAACATCGCAATTACATTGTCAATGGCAAAAAATTAGAGCAGTAAGTCATTAAACTAAAAGACTGTGTATATGACTCCTGTTAAATTGCAAAATTTAGTCATTCCTGTGATATCCTGTTTCGATATCCAGTTTCGGTTTCGAATGGTTATGACTGCTAGCGCCACTCTGCGTCCAACGCTGTAAGTGTACCCTGCCGTGTTTCCTTTCCCCTCACTGGAATATATGCATTCTTGGTCTCGTTCCCACTGGACCACAATTCCCACTAGCTGTTTGTTTTCGACAACCTGTCATTATCATCACCAGCCTGTTTTATGCACACTGCAGGACGAAGGTCTCTCCCTAGGCTCTCCAATTACCCCTGTCCTGGGCTAACCGATTACAACTAGCGGCCGCGAATTTCCTAATTTCATCGCTCCACCTAGTCTTCTGTTGTCCTCGATTACGTTTCCCTTCTTTGGTACCCATTCTGTAACCCTAATGGTTTAGCGGTTAGCTAACCTGCGCATTACATGACCTGCCCAGCTCCATTTTTTTCTCTTGATGTCAATTAGAATATTGTCTATACCCGTTTGCTCTTTGAGCCAAACCACTCTCTTTCTGTCTCTTAATGTTATGCCTAGCAATCTTCGTTCCATCGCTCTTTGCGCGGTCCTTAACTTGTTCTCAAGCTCCTTTGTCAATCTCCAAGTCTCTGCCCCATAGGTCAGCACTGGTAAAATGCACTGATTGTACACCTTCCTTTTCAATGATAATGGTAAGCTTCCAGTCAGGAGCTGGCAATGTCTGCCATATACAATCCAGCCCATTTTTATTTTTTTGTGAATTTCCTTCTCCTGGTCAGGGTTCCCTGTGATTAATTGACCTAGGTAAATATACTCCTTCCCAAACTCTAGAGACCGACTGGCGATCCTGAACTCTTGTTCCTTTGCCAGGCTATTTATCATTATCTTTCTCTTCTGCATATTAATCTTCAATCCCACTCTTACACTCTCTCTGTTATGGTCCTCAATCATTTGTTGTAACTCATCTGCATTGTTGCTGAATAGAACAATGTCATCGGCAAACCAAAGGTTGGTGATATATTCACCGTCGATCTTTACTCCTAAGCCTTCCCAGTTTAATAGCATGAATACTTCTTCCAAGCACGCAGTGAATAGCATTGGAAAGATTGTGTCGCCCTGTCTGACGCCTTTCTTTATAGGTATCTTCCTGCTTTTCTTGTGTAGAATTAAAGTAGCTGTAGAAGCTCTGTAGATATTTTCCAAGGTATTTACGTAAGTGTTCTGTACACCTTGATTACGTAATGCCTCTATGACTGCTGGTATCTCTATTGAATCAAATGTTTTTGCAATCTATGAAAGCCATATAGAGAGGCTTATTGTACTCTGCGGATTTCTCGATAACCTGATTAGTGACATGGATGCGATCGATTGTAGAGTATCCCTTACTGAAGCCAGCCTGTTTTCTTGGTTTACTAAAGTCCAGTGTTGGCCTTATTCTATTAGAGATTATTTTGGTAAATATTTTATATATTACTGGGAGTAAGCTAATGGGCCTATAATTTTTCAATTCTTCAATGTCTTCCTTTTTGTGGATTAGTATAATGTTTGCATTCTTCCAGTTTTCTGGGACCCTTGCAGTCGATAGACACTTCGTATAAAGAGCCGCCAGTTTTCCAAGCATTATGTCTCCTCCATCTTTGATTAATTGATTGTTGTATTCATATAGGAAGTTGTGGCCAAGTACTGCACCAGGGTGGCCAATCCTGCTCTGGTGAGGGAGTGCGTTACCGGTTCTGGTCACTGGAATCAGGCTGCACTCCAGCGCTGTTTATGCAATTTTATCAACATGCAGATTTTTTTTTTTTTTTTATCCGGTGGAAAATTGCGCGGCACCAGGATTCGAACCACGGTCCTCTTGCATGCGAGGCGGATGCTCTACCTTTACGCCACCGCTGCACGGAAATCAAGAAAGAGAAATGGGTATGGGCAGGACATGTAATGAGGAGGAAAGATAACCGATGGTCATTAAGGGTTACGGAGTGAATTCCAAGAGAAGGGAAGCGTAGCAGGGGGTGGCACAAAGTTAGGTGGGCGGATGAGATTAAGAAGTTTGCAGGGACAACATGGCCACAATTAGCACATGACCAGGGTAGTTGGAGAAGTATGGGAGAGGACTTTGCCCTGCAACGGGCGTAGCCAGGCTGATGATGATGATTATCTTTGTTTAAATCGACTGTTATTTCATCTTCTCCTGCCACTCTTCCTCGCTTCATGTCTTGCAAGGCCCTTCTGACCTCATCGCTAGTTATAGGAGTAGTTTCTGTATCCTGTACATTACTGTTTCCAATTCAGGTATCCTGACTCCTCTGCGTACTGCACAGGTCAGCATAGAATTCTTTAGCTGCTTTCATTATATCGAGATTTCTGATGATTTTACCCTGCTTATCTTTCAGTGCATAGATCTTGCTTTGTCCTATGCGAAGTTTCTTTCTCACTGATTTCAGGCTGCGTCCATTTTTTACGGCTTCTTCAGTCTTTTTCACATTATAGTTTCGAATATCACTTATTTTCGCCTTGTTGATCAGTTTTGACAGTTCCGCAAATTCTATCTTATCTCTTGAGATGGAAACTTTCATTCTTTGTCGTTTCTTTATCAGGTCCTTTGTTACTTGAGAGAGCTTGCCAACTGGTTGCCTTGGTGCCTTGCCTCCCACTTCAATTGCTGCCTCTGAAGCCAGTTTCGTTACGGTTTCATTCATTACTGCTATGGCATCATCACCATCTCTTTGTTCTAAGGCTGCATATTTGTTTGCAAGTACCAGCCTGAATTTGTCTGGTTTTACCCTTACCGCCACTAGGTTGACCTGTTTCTTCTTGACCAATTTTGCTCTCTCTCTCTTCAAATTGAGGTGAATCCTAGCCCTCACTAACCTATGATCACTGCACTTTACACTACCTGTCACTTCTACATCCTGCACTATGCTGGGATCAGCAGAAAGTATGAAGCCAATTTCATTCCTTGTTTCACCATTAGGGCTTTTCCAGGTCCACTTTCTGTTGCTACGCTTCCTGAAAAAGGTGTTCATTATTCGAAGCGTATTCCTTGCTGCAAATTCTACCAGCATCTCTCCTCTAGCGTTCCTAGAATCGACACCGTAGTTGCCAGTTGCTTGTTCACCAGCCTAATTTTTATATCTTGTTCTATACCTTATTATACAACATCAAATGCCCGTAAACTCAGAAGCATCTGACCCTGCGCCAAACGTCACTCATCGCGTTTGCTGTCAAGCAATAAGCTCAGGATTGGGCATGGCACTGCAAAAGAGTGCACCCATGCTGTCAGCAAATCTGTACCTCTTGCTATTGAGGCTGGCTTTCATGCAGAGCTTATATGTACAGTGGCTAAGCATGCTTTACAGGCGAAATTTCGCCAGCAGCATGCAATTATCACAAAACTCAGCACGAAAGTCACACATTCTAAGATTAGATAGAAACAAATGAGAAGAACCGTGCCCGCTCCCGCACAGCCAGCAATATATTCAATTTGTTTTGAATATTTGTATCCAACCGAACATTCAATCATTTTTGAATACCTAGTTTTCGAATCAAATACAAATATTAAAAATATAATATTCAATGATATTCAAAATTTTGTATTCACACACCCCTACGAAAAACTTCAAGAACCAACTTTGACAGCTCTGGCTATCATGACCATTATCACCATATTTATGCCTACTGCAGGATGGCAGCCTCTCCTAGTGATCTTATATTACCACTACTACTATCTTCCATAAAAGTGGTGTCTATCCTATGCCTGAACATTTCCTAATCCTGTCACTTAATTGTCCACTGTCTCCCTTCCCAGATCTGGTATGTATCTTTGGCCTTTAGTAATGCACTCTACTCACCATGCCTGGTGGCGGTCCCATACCCATTGGTGGTGGTGGACCCATGTTAGGTGGAGGTGGGAAGCTCGGGTCAAAAGGTGGCCGGTAACCAGGTGGAGGGGGCCGCCCCATCATGGGCCGCATCATTGGGGGTGGACCCCGACGGCCCATCATGCCTGGTGGAGGCGGGCCCCGAAATCGTGGTGGCGGGCCCCGAGGACCAAAACTGCAATGCGGAAATAAGATGCTTAACCTTCCAAGAGTCAATTTCTTTCACCGAATTCAACTTCCAGGGTCGATTTATTTTACTGCAAATTTAAACTCTTCAGCGCCTCGTTTTGAAAAAAATTTACTGCATATTTTTTAGAATGATCATAAAGTGGCACAAAAATATTTTCTATGAATAAACATGCAATGTTTATTCATAAATACAGACGGGCTGGCGTAAATACTTATAACAACAAAACAGATGCACTGGAAGAGATATATTCCGATTCAGCACTTGGGCAGCAGTCTGCATTGAAGGTACCACCACTTGACTCACTTGCAGAAGTGCAACCCGCATACTGAACTACTGTAACTGAACCGTTGAACCGTGTATGTGAGCATATGCAAGAAAACTATGTGTGTCTATCAAAAACAAAACAAAAAATCAAGTCAGAAACTTGCAGTAATCCTTCATACCATCACCAACGAGTGGCAATCAGTTTTTGTGAGTCTCAAGCAAAGAAACACAGGCATGGCAGCATTGTTCGTGTATGGTGGCAACATTTGTATATACCAGCACCTGCCTGTGAACAGATGTAATCACACCCCTGTCAGCAATAAACGAGCGAGCATCTAGTGGTGACCCTTTGGCAGATTAGAAACCAGACAGACATCAGGTTTTTGTAACTGCAATAAATGGAAACAGCTTGCGGAATTAAAACCAATAGATTAAACAGTGAAAAAAAAAAAAAAAACTCTTGTATCCGCAAAGGGTGCCAGCATTAGCTGGGCAACAGAGAGTTGAAAAATTAGCATGTTTTTCTAACATACAGACAGCATCGCAAATATATGGCACTGACCATTTGGGTCATGATCACGGTGCCATGTATTTAAGTCTTTGAGCCTCTAAGTATTAATAGGGCCCTACAACACTTTTAATGCAATTAGCATTCTTAGGGTACTTCACACACTTTCTGAGGACCGTCAGTCTGTCCGTATATCAATCTTTCACGGTGCCATGTATTTACGTCTTTGAGCCTCTAAGTATTAATAGGGCCCTACAACACTTTTAATGCAATTAGCATTCTTAGGGTACTTCACACACTTTCTGAGGACTGTCAGTCTGTCCGTATATCAATATTTCTATCTAACCACTTTCTCGCCAAACTGGCCAGTCCATGGTCAAATGGGTAGGGCATCAAACTGCTGTGCTAAGAGGGTTCGAAACCAACCTTTCGACCAACTCGGGTCACTGGGTATGTGGCACTGGTTATATGGCACTGGGTATGGGCCGCTGTTCAATGAACCTCTTTGATGCTGACTTAGCAACTGGCAACAATGTGCAAGTGGGTATGTACCAAACTTAAATAAAGCTCTCAGACGTTAATTTAGTACACTGGGTATGCGCAACTGGGTATGTGCAGCTCTTCAACTTCCTTGACCCAGTGACACCAACTTGGGTCACTGGGTACGTGCCACTGGTTATGTGCCTCTCTCTAATGAACATCTTCTCGTGTGTCACTGGGCATGTGCTACTGGGTATGTGCTGTTCTTGACTGACAAAAAAAATTGCGGCAGAACCCATCTCCGATTACTGTCGACGTTAATGCGTTAGCATTGATTGGTACAGTGACACAACATGTTGCCACCATCGAAACAATTTATATATGAGGCATGTACCGCAGCCAGACTCCTCTTTTGTGCTTCCCTAAGAACACTTGCTGTCATCTAAAGCTACCGCTGTGAAGCTTGTGCATGACCTCCAATATGCATGGCGTACCAGTGTGTGTGAACGCTGAGAAATGTATCATACTGCACCCAGACTCTCTCATGCTTGTTCTTGGACTGCTGTGCCATCTAGTGGCACAGTGGCATGCCAGGGCCTATGAATGCTATGAATTGTTCCCTCATTTGGCCACACATTCAGTGGCACAAACTCAGTAACTCAAGTTGTCTAGAAGTTCATTGAATAGTGGCCCATACCCAGCGCATTAATGGCGCAGCTTGCTGAAGTGTTGGCGTGAAAGGCATTCATTGAAGAGCGGCACATAGCCAGTGCATTTGTGGCGCAGCCTGATAACACGTCAGGTTGCTGTCTTTGAGGAACCCTTCTGTCAAGGGCTTGTTTCCACTCAGGATCAGAGAAAGTTAAGGGATATTTTTCGTCATAGTAGAGCGGCAAATTTCCAGTGGCACATACCTAGTCACCCAAGTTGGCGTCAATGACGTTCATTTAAGAGCGGCACATACCCAGTGACCCCAGTTGGCATTAAAAAGGCTCATTGGACCGAGTAGCACATACCTAGTACACCAAGTCAGCGTCAAAGAGTTTCTTCGAACAGTAATACCTACCCAGTCCAGCATCTACAGTGACCCATGTCAGGGTGAAAGAGGCTCGTTGAACAGCAGCATGTATGCTCACATTGCTACATACAGTCCTTAGTGACCCAAATTGGTCCGACGTGTGGTTTCGAATACTGTTACCTCACCACAGCAGCCCAATGCGCTACACATTCGATGCGCGACTACCCAGTGACCCAGGTAGGTGGGAAAACGGTTAAATACAAATATACATAGAAACAAACATACAAACAAACAAATAGATACAGAGATTACTCCCAAAAAGTGCATGAAGTACCCAAAGAATGCCAACGCATTAAAAGGTTTAAAAGCTACCTAGTGCTGTGTAGAACCGAACGCATGTAACATTATATATACTCAGACAATCTTCTCCAAGTCTATATTCACATGTGCAAACTTCGTGGTGGTGCCGCCAGTTGGCACAAAGTGTCAGAAAAAGAAGCGCAAGAGAGGAGCATTTTTGAACATCGACTTGCTTAGTTGCTACACAACACTATCGACATATGAGCCAAATGTTATTCCCATACTTGCCCCAGGAGCACACAAGTGCACTCAAAAGGCCCTGCCCCTGCTCTTTTCATAAATTTTTCAAAACCCGCAACTTTTCAAGCAGTTTTCCTTTCATACAGTGAGCTCAATGGGTCCTTGGCAGATTTCTTCAAGCATCGCACTTAAGCAGTGCCTTGAGAAATATTGTGATTGACAGAGTGCTGGTACCATCTTGCAGCTAAGAACACCACTGCACTGATACCAAGTCTTCCAAGATAGCTCAGCAGCACAACGTAGGGTCACCCACATGATCTTGAAGCCATGCTGACATAAGATTTCAAGGTGATGACAGGCAGAGACAGAAAAGAGAGGAAGGCTATGACAATGTGGCACTGGCAGCATTCAATTCGATAGCTCCGATATCATAAGGCACATTCAAGTGAGGAGATGCCTTTAAAATACAAGACATATTCCACACCTTTCACAAAACATGTTGCGGCACCCCATTCAGATTGCCCCCCGCCATTGAAGGTTACCTGCAATTAAATTTTGAAATGCATAGAAACCTTCGTTTGTGATAGCATAGATACAAAGCAGCCTATGTGCAAAATTCGCATTTAAAATTGTTTTACTGAACTCTGAGAAACACCACCATAACTGCAATCTGGAAGCGATGCAGAAAACATAACTTTGAGAACAAGCGCCTACCTGAGTGGCCAAACATCCAAGCATGTCAGCAACATAAGCACACGTTTCACCCAATTAGCGCAAAGCTTTTTCCAAGCTAATTCGAAAACCTTTCACGAAGAGCTAGACTTCGCTGTAAACATATTACCTCCATCATTTAAAACATTGTTTACAGACCTCTCGGATGGTGCATAAACAGCCGAGACTGTGGCTTTCTAAAAGGTGTTTATCGCTCTTCTGTTACCACAGTGGTCTAACAGGAGGAGCACATATATGGTGCGGGGTTTTAGAAACAGCCAGGGTGTTCACCAGTTGGTTGCTCACGGGATAGGTGCCTCACATATTCTTATTTCTAGGTAAAAAGATGGGAAAAAAAGGTTCAGCCCACACTCCTGTCTCTTTCATGAGAAAACATTGTACTTGGATTGAATTTATGACCAGAGTACTCCCAATACTGCATTTGTGAGCTGTGACCCACCGAAACTAGAAAGTAGCTCACAATACTGTTTTCATTTGAGCGCATTGGTCACAAGTGGAGTAGAGTGCTGCTTCGTGGTGAAAGTCTTTTTGAAAGTGGTTCTTATCTGCTGTACTACATCCAAATTTAGGAGGGCCTTTTTCTTACATTTTTGGGCACGTGCTATACGCAGCATGGTTCAGACATTAAACCACCAATCGCAGCTAAGGAATATGCTTCAATACAGCACTTGCGCAACTTCGCAGCGAGCACTGAAAAATTCAACATTTTCATTCTAAAACGTGGCACCGACATAATTATGAAACGCAGCACTTTAGATTACCGCACAAGGAACACACAGCGAAATGAATTGTTTTTATTGAGTTTTAAAAATTGGCCGAGAAACTGAAGCAAGCTTTTTTTGCTCTATTTTGCATTGAAAAGTAATGTAATGTTTACATGTAAAAAATTCAGTATTAAACAAGCCGACCATAAACCAAGTCTACACAAAAGTTGCTTTTGCAGCAGTGGAGTACGCACTCTATTCAGCATTCAATTTGCACACTGCCCAATAAGGTTTATTATGCCTAATTTTGTTTGCCATACAGGTCAACCTGGGCCACACCTAGGATTTTTCAGTGTCAAAGGGTGTGTGTGCACTAAATATGGCTGGTGTAACGTACAACTATTTAATTCTGTTTTTATTTGAAATCTGCCATTAGCCCTCTTATGTTATGGGGTTTTACGTGCCAAAACCACTTTCTGATTATGAGGCAAACCGTAGTGGGGGACTCCGGAAATTTGAACCTCCTGGGGTTCTTTAACGTGCCCCTAAATCTAAGTACACGGGTGTTTTTGCATTTCACCCCCATCGAAATGCGGCCACCGTGGCCGGGATTCGATCCCGCGACCTCGTTGCTTAGTAGCCCAACACCATAGCCACTAAGCAACCACGGCGGGTGCCATTAGCCCTCTGTGGTAGGTAAAAATACCCGGCCATATACTCCACCCATATAGGCTTGGCCCAAGTCATGCTGACCTATAACAGAGAGCTAATGGCAGACTTGAAATAAAAACAGATTGAAATAGTTTTACGTTATACCAGCCAGATGAAGGGGGTTCTCCAGCTCAGCTTGCTCAACAGCAGTGGAGTGCGGAAACACTAGGTGGATGGCAATCACAAGGAGGCGAAAAGCCGTTGCAGCAAAACAAATAAGACGTTCTTGTTTGAATTAGGCAATAAAATGCACCACCTTGACAAATTTTTGAGTTATTACTGCTGACAGGTGCTCCAATGGCACAGGAGAAAAGCAAGTGTGACGCCCATCTCTGCAGCTGACACATATTTCCCATAAGTGCTTGAGCGACGGCCAATGGTGGCGCTGGCACGCAGAATAAAGGCCAACTGAGGGCACTCCATTCCAGAAGTGCAGTGATGTCCCAAAGCCCACCATTGTTTCCCAAGTGGCTACACACACACACAGAAGAATGAGACCAGCTTGCGACACATTCACATCCCAAGAACAGAGGTGCCAGAAGCATCACCACAATGCATCCACTACTACAATATGCTATGGTCCCCAGCTTGCTGTTCTGGCTGTGGGACCTGTCTCCTGGCCTCTCCACGAAGCTGCTCTTCTCTAGTACCCAGCTCCCTTGCACATACCTCAACATACCTCTGCTGTCCACTGCCTCATTAGGCCCCTGTGATCATTCCCAAACAACCTCATGTCTCCTGGCTAAAGCCATGCTTCAACCCCTCTGTGTTCTTGTGCCCCTAAGTCGCCAGGATGGCTTTCTTCTATGGGAAGTGATTGTACCAAAGGAAAATGGCACCATGATGATATTTGTAGATAATGACAATAGTAGGTTTATGTGCCACACATTCACTCATCTGTAACTTTGACTGCCCTTTTAGGCATTTTGCTGCGAAACTCCATTGAGAAGTGCTCGCCAACAAACACGCCTGCTACAATATCATCAGAATTTCGTATTACACTTTTAAGTTCATCACTAGCTACACATATTCTGTGCCTTTCAATGCGAAATCTCTTCCTCACTGACTGCATAGTTTCCCCATTTTTCTTTGATGTTTCCGATCAATATTTGAACATTTCCGATGTTATAGTTTCCAATGTCAGTTACCTTTTACTTGTTCAGCCAATGCAATCAGTTCAATACCAGAACAGTCAGTCAATGTGACCTGATCCATAGGCTTGTCGCTTTTTATGATATAACGGTTAGACCTGGTGTTTGCGAGACCCCAGATATTTCTTTCTTCTTGGTAGCTGACTACCAAACTTCAATTTGTAGCCTCTACAATCATTTCAGTCAAGTCCTCATACTTTGCCTCTATTCGATTTTCACCTTCGCATTCTAAAGCCACTGGTTCATGAGCAAACACCTCAATTCTTTAATTTTTCTTGACTGCAATCAAGTGGCCTTGCCCAACATTCCCACTTTCTCGTTTAAAAAAGTAACTAAAGGTCACTACCCTGTGATCACTACACTTTACTATTTAAAATCTCTAAAACGCTGCCTGATACTGGGATTCACATATAATATAAAGTGCACTTAATTTTTTGTTTCCCCATTTTACCTTAAAAATTCGATTTATAAAATTAATTCAATGCTATGGTTTTACATGCCAAAACCACGATATGATTATGAGGCACACCATAGTGGGGGACTCCAGATTAATTTTGTGATTCCTTAATGTACACCCAATGCACAGCACAGGGGCATTTTTAAACATTTTGCCTTCATCAAAATGCGGCCACCACAGCCAGGATTTGATCCCACCATCTCCAGCTAAGCAGCACAATAATGCATTTGTGGCATTCATTATTTGCATGCCGTTTTTTCCCACAACCTCTACGAACAGACGACCTTATGCTGAACATACCTATACATAATTTAATAAGTTTGGGTACCTTCACTTAATAATTTGGGTTCCTTCACATACTACACTGTTAATGATTACAAATTTCTTTAAATTATCCAATGTCACAATTTGACAAGATTTGCATCAAGAAATAATTTCCTCATATTTGTAATGCAAACTATTTATACCATTACGATAGTCTCAATTAAGAAGCTATGGAATACAATACTGTTAGTAAGATTTACCATCATTGTCACTATTCAAACACAAAAGATATTTCTATTTCCTCTAATGAAGTAAAATGTCTAACTACGTTACTTGCTACATAATTACTGCTCTACTGTTGTGTTACTATTTCTTGTATACTTTCAGAACGACCACACATCGTGCACTCGACATGTGCAGTCACTGATTTTATTACAGCGCAAAGGCTAGAACATACTACCATTTACGACTGCGCTACAACCACGAAACAAAGTTTAAAGGATATGTGCACCATAAGTGCACATGTAAACAAGTAGCGGCTAGCAGATGATGTGACGCGCAATCCACGCTGTCGTGGTTAAGGAAGTGCCTACCGGAAGGCAACTCCACTCGATCTTGCGGTCAATATCTCACTGCTATGATGCAAAAATATTAAATGGCCAATTGAGCGAAAAAGCCGGCATCTGTCGTCTGGACAAGCAAGAATTTGAATCTAAATTACCACTGGCTGCAACACAGCATCATGAGCGCACCTCGACAAAGCAGAGCAGGCGAAAAGGGACACCTGCTGCTGTGATAGCGCGCCAGGTGTTGTGCGAGGGGAGACTGCACTGCCACGTCACCCTCGCTCATAGAAAGCTGCGTTATCCACATGTGCCTAGTCTGTGCAACTCACCTACATTCTATCTGCGCTTCGGTAAGGCCAAATCAAAGCGCGTCAAGTCAAGGCCTCCTATATAGCAGGCCTGTGCACTCTGCTTTACAACGTCATGTTACTGGGACCAAAATTTCCATTGCCAAGCCTGGTGTGACAAAAGAGACGATGTCAAAATCACCGCGGCCTACTCAAGAACGGAGCCCGGCAGGGTAGCATGATGTCACAGATCGAAGTGCACCGGCCTTACGCTATCTAGGAGGCTTGGCCAAGCGTCTCAATGCACTCACTTGCCTGTGAGGAGGCAACTCAAACAACCACTCAGCTGTGTTCAATTGGACATTATTGCTTTAGCATTCACAACTCATAAGAAGTGCTTTGGTGAACTGATTTTTTTTTTTCTTACTGCTGTAACTGTTCTATAACACATTTCCACAAGTGCACCAACCAGAGTGTCTAGCACTTGTTTCAATCAGATTTCTCCCCCTCTAGCATTTGTGATGCTTTAATGTGTTTGATTCCAGGGACGTAGACGGGGGGGGGGGGGGGGGGGCTTATGGGTCTTCAGCCCCCCCCCCCTCCACCCCAAAAATTTTTTCATGCTGTCCGTGCACCGCTGATCAAAGCAATCCCCAGCGCCAGAAATCACTCTGGATTTTGTCTAGAATGTCTTTTTCACGCTCAAAAAAACATTTCCCCGCAAACATCGCGAACTCGGGCTGGACTTCTCAGCAACGCCCATGAACCGGGAGTCACATAATGCAAGCAGCCCCATCCAAGCACAAAGTTTCAAGGGCATGTTGATGGCGAACAGGCTCCCCGCAGCATCTCGTGGAGACCGCAGAATCTACAGAGGGCATGAATGTCAATTCCGAAACTTTATGGGTATAAAGTTCTCAAACTTTTGATGTAAAAAGTGCATTGGCATTTCCAAAGCTGTGCTTTAGGTCTTCAATTGCGGAACTTTGAGGGTATAATGTTGTTATAAACATTTGACGCCAAAGGGGCATTGCCTTTTCCAAAGTCGTACATCGGAACATACGAGACAAGACAAATCAACACACTATCAGACAATTCACAAAGCACACAGTGAGGTACAACAAGACGAAGCGTTGTGGTGGTTCTTTTGTGCCGTCATGTCACAAAAAAAAGATATCTACATTTTCTTTTACCTACGCCAAAGCATCTATGTCAAGACACTAAAGCCAGCAAAGGTAACTACTTTCTTATTTATTTTTTCTATTTTGACTTTTATTCGCGAGGACACATTGAGCTTCTTCAATTTTTTTGTTCTCGCTACCCTACCCGCAGGCTGCCAGAGCCAGCCAGAGCACATACGTTTTTCTGCTATTGCCCCAACCATCACGCGGCGCACTTCGGCGCGCGTTCAGTTTCTCTGGCCAAGTGGATTTTTGCCTGGCAGTTTTGGATGCTTTCTGGCTAGCAGGCGAAAAAAAGAAACAATGGTCACTCGCCCCCATCACTGTGAGGACACGATGAATTGCACCGCGTTCGCTTCAGTGCAACCTCTCTGGAAAGTCTTGTCTTGCCGGTGTAGGATACAGAACAGTATGCGTATGGTTCTCGGTGGACCAAGCGTCTCATGTTTTCTTCGATATTCCTTCGGTAGCCACACTAGGTGCCCAAATTAGGCATTCAATTGTGCCCAACATGCTTTCCTTCGTATTTTCTTTTTTCAATTCCATGTTCCCACCCCACAAAAAACAAAAAGGCATTGTCGCTGCAGAGCAAATTGTCGCATGGTGAAAATTCGACTTTGTTACTTCTTTTGCAAAAAGTAATGGGCCACAGGATGCTTCAGTAGCCGGATACTCTTAATATTGTGATATTATTATTCATCATCATCATCATCATAATCAGCCTATTCGTGTCCACTGCAGGACAAAGGCCTCTCCCTGTGATCGCCAATTGCCCCTGTCCTGCGCCAACCGACTCCAACCAGCACCCACAAATTTCCTAATTTTGTCGCACCACCTAGTCCTCTGCTGTCCTCTGCAGCGCTTCTCTTCTCTTGGTACACATTCTGTTACCCTAATGGTCCAACGGTTATCTAGTCTGCGCATTACATGACCTGCCCAGCGCCATTTTTTTCTCTTAATGTCTATTAGAATATCGTCTATACCCGTTTGCTCTCCGATTCCATACTGCTCTCTTTCTGTCTCTTAAGGTTATGCCTAGCATTCTTCATTCCATCGCTCTTTGCACGGTCATTAAATTTCTTTTTTTTTAAGGCTTGTAGCACAGCTCAGAAAGAGCAAAAAAGGAAGGAGGTAGGGGTAATGAAAGGGAATGGAAAACAGAGCCTAAAAAGTCATGACATACTAACTCACCCAAACTGCCACGCTTTTGACCTTAACTTGTTCTCAAGCTTCTTTCCCAGCCTCCAAGTCTTGGCGCCGTATGTCAGCACCGGTAAAATGCACTGATTGTATACTTTCCTTTTCAATGATAACGGTAAGCTCCCATTCAGGAGCTCATGATGTCTGCAATATACGATCCAACTCATTTTCATTCTTCTGTGAATTTCCTTCTCTTGATCCGGGTTCCCTGTGATTAGTTGACCTAGGTAAACGTACTCCTCCACAGACTCTAGATGCTGACTTGCGATCTTGAACTCTTGTTCCCTTTCCAGGTTATTAATCATTATCTTTGTCTTCTGCATATTAATCTTCAGCCCCACTCTTACACTCTCCCTGTTAAGGTCCTCAATCATTTGTTGTAACTCGTCTGCAGTGTTGCTGAATAGAACAATATCATCAGCAAACCGAAGGTTGTTGAGGTATTCGCCGTCATCTTTACTCCTAAGACTTCCCAGTTTAATATCTTAAATACTTCTAAGCACGCAGTGAATAGCATTGGAGAGATTGTCTCTCCTTGTCTGACCCCTTTCTTTATAGGTACCTTCCCACTTTTCTTGTGTAGAATTAAGGTGGCTGCGGAACCTCTGTAGATATTTTCCATGGTATTTACGTAAGCAGTCTGTACTCCTTGATTACGCAATGCCTCTATGACTGCTGGTATCTCTACTGAATCAAATGCTTTTTCGTAATCTGTGAAAGCCATATAGAGAGGCTTATTGTACTCTGCGGATTTCTCGATAACCTGGTTAATGACATGGATGTGATCCACTGTAGAGTAACCTTTCCTGAAGCCGGCCTGCTCCCTTGGTTGACTAAAGTCCAGTGTTGTCGTCATTCTATTGGAGATTATTTTGGTAAAAATTTTATATTTTCCTGGGAGTAAGCTAATGGGCCTATAATTTTTCAATTCTTCAAAGTCTTCCTTTTTGTGGATTAGTATAATGTTTGCATTCTTCCAGTTTTCTGGGACCCCTGCAGTCGATGGACATTTCGTAAAGAGAGCCGCCAGTTCTCCTAGCATTATGTCTCCTCCATCTTTGATTAAATCGACTGTTATTCCATCCTCTCCTGCCGCTTTTCCCCGTTTCATGCCTTGCAAGGCATTTCTGACCTCATGTCTAGCTATAGGAGGAGTTTCTGTATACTGTTCATTATTGTTTTGAATAGAGTGCTCCCGAGTCGTCTGGGTATTGTAAAGGTCAGTATAAAATTCTTACGCTGATTTTACTGTATCTTCGAAATTGCTGATGATATTACCCTGCTTATCTTTTAGTGCATACATCTTGGTTAGTCCTATGCCAAGTTTCTTTCTTACTGATTTCAGGCTGCGTTCATTTTTTACGGCTTCTTCAGCCTTTTTCACATTATAGTTTCGAATATCACTTATTTTCGCCTTGTTGATCAGTTTTGACAGTTCCGCAAATTCTATCTTATCTCTTGAGATGGACACTTTCATTCTTTGTCGTTTCTTTATCAGGTCCTTTGTTACTTGAGAGAGCTTGCCAACTGGTTGCCTTGGTGCCTTGCCTCCCACTTCAATTGCTGCCTCTGAAGCCAGTTTCGTTACGGTTTCATTCATTACTGCTATGGCATCATCACCATCTCTTTGTTCTAAGGCTGCATATTTGTTTGCAAGTACCAGCCCAAATTTGTCTGCTTTTACCCTTACTGCCTCTAAGTTCACCTGTTCTTTCTTGACCAATTTAACTCTTCCTCTCTTCAAATTGAGGTGAATCCTAGCCCTCACTAACCTATGATCACTGCACTTTACCCTACCTATCACTTCTACATCCTGCACTATGCTGGGATCAGCAGAAGCATGAAGTCAATTTCATTTCTTGTTTCACCATTAGGGCTTTTCCAGGTCCACTTTCTGTTGCTACACTTCCTGAAAAAGGTGTTCATTATTCAAAGCTTATGCCTTTCTGTGAATTCTACAAGCATCTCTCCTCTAGTGTTCCTAGAATCGACGCCGCAGTTGCCAATTGCTTGTTCACCAGCCTGCTTTTTCCCCACTTTTGCATTGAAGTCGCCCGTTACTACAGTATACTGAGTTTTCACTTCTCTCCTCACTAATTCAACATCTTCATAAAACTGACCTACTTCCTCATCATCGTGACTGGATGTTGGATCGTATGTTTGTACTACCTTTAATCTATACCTTTTATTGTGTGATTTCGACTACTGCTATCCTCTCAATGATGCTGTAGAATTCGTCAATGTTGCCCGCTATGTCTTTATGGATTAGGAATCCTACCCCGTATTGCTTCTTATCCGGGAGATCTCAAATAGCAGAGGACATGGACGTTATTCAGCAATGTGTAAGCCTCACCCGTTCTTCTAATCTCACTAAGGACAATAATATCCCAAACAATGTCTGATAGTTCCTCAAGGAGTCCTGCTAAGCTTGCCTCACTCGAGAGGGTTCGGGTGTTAAACGTTGCAAGGATCAGTTTCCATTGGCGGCCTGTCTGGACCCAGAGATTCTGAGCACCCTCTGCTAAGTTACAAGTCAGACCAATGCCTGGGTCAGGTGCTCCGCAGCTGATGGGGACTGAGGGCCATGGGTTAATTGTAGGAATCATTCGGGAGGTAGTGGCCGAATACTGCACCAGGGACGCCAATGCCTGTTCTGGTGAGGGAGTATCTTTGTTCAAGCTTAGTGGGCCTTCCTAATTTGGTTGTACCTGGATTAGTATAGCCCCACTTGCTCTCGGCATCTTCCGCCGGTGTCAGGCGCCACTCCAAGCCTGCAGATGTAGTGCACTGGATGATTTCAGACGCATAAGACATAGCTGAGTAAAATAATCCCGCAGGCGGCTAGGCTACCTTGTCGCCGAAAAGTACGGCCCAGAGGGCCCTACATGCGTATGAGATCCGCTAATTTGTCCGCCCTTTGCAGGTTTTTGCTATCGGCATAGGTTGCACAACATAGTGTGAATTCTCGGTTACCCAAGCCTCTTGTTTCCCGCATCTTACGCATGCACGCGGTCTTGAGCGCGAGACATTTTTGCTAAATTTGAACAGCGCTTAACACTTGTGCGTAAAAATAAAAAAGGGAAAAGTTTTTCAGCGCTTACCGAGAGGCCTCGAATGTCGTATGATCCGCTCATCGCGTCTGCTTGCCTCTTGTCGTTCGAACACTGACGTTCCCGGGTGGCTATTCAGAATATTCAGTCGCACCGCCATCTCAATATCGCGCTGAGATTCGCACAAAGCAGGCGACCTTGACGGCTCTCAGTGGTGTCTTCATCCTTTCTACAGCTTTGGACAGTGATTATACTAGAGCTAATGAGAAGGAGAGAACGGGGGGGGGGGGGGAGATAACTGGGAACGCAGCGAGCCTAAGCACTAAGTAGATGGGAGTTGTATGCCTCATTTAACCTACAGTGGTGCCTGCTTCGAGCAGTCAAGGTCGACCAATCTGCGCTCGGTAAAACCGCATACATGGCACTCGATATTATTATTGCGATAGCAATTAAATGGAACTCCAGGCGCATTCCTGCGTCGCCGTCATGTTCCGTATACAGTCTAAGGGCAATAACATCGTGACCGCGCGCCGCGTGCTGTATGTGCGAGTGAAAGCTAGGGAAGGGGGTGGGGGGTTGGCATGGGTGAGCTGACGATGGCGGCTCAGTCTTGTGTGCGCAAAGCAAAAAAGCGGGGAGGAAGCGTGCCGCTTTCCGTCGCACGCGATACATCCGGGGGAGTGGATAGAATGGGGCGGGATCTAGGATTCTGTGAATCTGTGATTGCACAACATGTTTATTTGCCTTGTATGACGCATTATATGCAGTGACTTCTTTTTAGATACATAGATTTACTGGAAACGCAAAGGTTTATTTAAATATCTTGTTGCAAGGTTTTGTGTATAAGTGCAGTGACTTTGTTTCCAACGACACTTTTTTGCCCTTTATCAAGCTGTACCTTCTCATTTGTATATTCCATTGCATCTTCGCATTTCTAATGTACGAGGGCGAGTCAAATGAAAGTGAGCCTACCTATCCCGCACAATAATGGTTCGGTTCATTATCTGCTAGGCATGGACGTAGCACACGGGCATCTCTCATTTACAAAAGTGACACGCAGGTGTGAGGATAAATATTCTTTAATGCTCTCATAAACTGGGTTGAACATGGTTGCGTGACATAATGGACGCTCCAGAAGTTGAGCAGCGTGGTGCCGCGAGGTTTTTGACAGCTGAAGGGGTTTTCTAAAAAGAAATTAGTCGCCGTATGGCTGCCGTGTACATTGAACATTGTATTTCATAGGCTACTGTGAAGCGTTGGAACAAACGGTTCAAAGAAGGACGTGAAAGTTGCAAAGACAATTCAAGACCGGGCCAAAGCCACTGTGCAATCACCCCCAACAAAAATGCAAAGGTTGATGAGCTGATGAGACAAGAACGGAGGATAAGCATCAATAAACTGGCATAGCGTGTGAACATCAGTCACAGTTCGGTTAACGCCATAATTCATGAACATCTCTGTTATCGGCTCTTGTGAGCGCAATAGATGCCCAAGAATTTGAACCACCGCCAGAAGATGGAGAAGTTCAACGCTGCCTTGACTCATCTGATCCAGTATCACAATGAGGGTGAAGACTTGCTGTCTGTAATTGTGACCGGGAAGAAACCATGGTGCCACTACTATGAGCCTGAAACACAATGGCAAAACTTACACTGGAAACATTCGTATTTACTACCCCCAAGAAAGCAAAGGCCTTCATTTCCACCGGAAAGATGATGTTGACTTTTTCTTTTTTTTCAATCGTCAGGGGCCATTATCCATAGAATTTGCTAAATCTTGAGAGACAATCAATTGTTTCCGATATCTTGAAATGCCGGATCAGTTGCATGTCGCAATCAAGAACAAATGATGTGGAAAATTAACGAATGAAGTCATCTTGTTCCACGACAATGCCCATCCCCACGTCGCTGTGGAAAACGCTGCAACATCCACCATACAGCTTAGACCTGTTGCCTTGCGACTTCCACAGTTTGGGACAACTGAAGAAACAGCTCAAGAGAACCGGATTTGTGTCAGACGATGACGTGAAAGAGTCAGTTGCAGACTTTTTGAAGCAGCAACCCAAAGAGTTTTATAAGACTGGAATCATGCAACTCATTAGTCAACGGGACAAATGTCTAAATGCTCATAGAGCATATACTCGCATTGGCTCACTTCCATTTGACTCACCCTCCTATATTTTGCAGAACTCCTGCTTTTTATACGTCCCCTTTGTTGCAACTATAATTTCGGTGGGATTACTCACGATACACAATCAGTGACAGCTGCTTCTGCGTAATACATTGGAATAAATGACAGCGTCATTGATATTTTTCACTGGCCATTGCATGTGTACAAGAATGTAAACAAGGTTCTTGAACAACAAAGTTTCATTAACATGTTTGTCCTCAACTTGGTCATTTCATGGCCTTTACATTTTTCATATCAGCTACATGCACTGCTTTGCTGGTTTCGAACTGATATAGTTCTAAAGTTCGTGTGATATTTTCTTTACTTATTAAACAGACAAAAAGCATGGAAGCATTGATATCAGTTATTTTGGGCACAATTTTTGGCACATACGAGTACATTCTGTTATTAAAAAGTACATAATTTACTTTGTTTGACAGTGCGTAGAATTCAAGAATTCGCTTGCAGCATCTTTGGCAATGGCAATGCAGTTATTATTCATCTATTTGATCCCTCGACAAATTGTTTAAGAGGAAGCCTTAGCTCGGGCCCAACACCGACGCGGCCTATTCAAATACATGTAAAACGCGGAAACGCTTTTCTGTCATATCCCCTGGATCACTTTTAATGAAATTTGTTGCATTTGAGAGAAAGTTGAATTCTAGTGTCTCTTGGAAGTGGAATTTCAATTTAGGGCCTGAATTTTGTTTAAGATATTTTGAAAAAATTGAAAGTTCGAAACAAATAGAAGCAGAAGGTTTACACACTAATAGCTCTGCTACAAGACTGTAAACGGCATCTACTATAACAGTCAAAGCGGACAAATTTGGTGCGTCAATTTGTATCTTACGTGAATTGGTTTCGTTATGTACAAGGGTTCTGCAAAAGCCGTATTTCCATGATACTAAATTTTGTGAGAATCATGTGTAACATCAATTTCTTACGCTGTAGATGTACTGTTCGATGCAATTCACAGAATTATGATATCCTTTTTCCTTGTTGAGTTACAGAGTATTAAACTTGATAGTTTCGCCTTTTGAAAATTTTCGATTTTTGCCCATTTTTAATTAAGAATTGACAACCTAAATGAAAAATTCGAAACAAACAGTCACTAGAAATAAAGTTTTTCTTTTAAATGCAACAAACCTTGTCAAATTTGGTGCAGTGGTTGTCGAGAAAAACGAATTATCCTTCTACATGTATTTAGCTTGAGCGCGCAAGCTAAAGCTTCCTTTTAAAGGGAAGCTGAAGAGTCTGTCGAATTCAATAAGACGCTCATATACGGATGCGGGAACCTTATAAACCATGGACGTAAAATGTTGGCGTGACATTTCACTTAGGAACGACGTAATCGCCGGTTAAAATTGCGCTGTCGCTCCGCCCCCCGTCGAGCTCCGCGCGCTGCTGCTGACGCTGACGATGCGAGCGGAGACCGGAAACTGCGCAGTAGTAACGTCAGCACTGGTGTTCCGCTCCTTCGCAGTCTCCGCGACCGTGCCTGACCGCGCTTGTTTCTGCTTGCGTGCCATCATAATCTGCCTCGCTCGAGCCTGCATTCCTTTGTTTGTGTGTATGTAGAGTGTTGACGTGCGCAGCATCAATTGAAGTGGTGGGCCGATCATGCCGGCGTTCTGTGCAGCCTACGGTTGCACGAACACCAGCGGCCGCGACAATGTTCCATTACTCCCCACAAGACAAGAAGCTTGCAGCTAAGTGGGAGGCTGCTGCGAATCAAAAGAATTTCAAGCACTCAAGAACAGTGCTGTGCTCCAACCACTTCCGTCATGACGATTACTACCAGAGTTTATCAATAAGGCGTGAATGAGTGAGAGTACGACTTTCTGCTAGCAGGCTTTCTAAACGCAGCGCGAAAAGGTCGGGGCAACAAATGTACAAAGGCGGGACGGGTGCGGGCGGATGGACGGTAACTGGTCTTGGAAGACCTTATGAATACATGAACTTGTCCAAACCTCGATTTTGATTTATTGCTAGCTCTTTCGTGTTAGCACGCTGAACGGAAGGCACATGTTCATCTCCCACCTTTGACGCAGGTTTGGTCGCAAACCACCATTAATTTTCTATTCGCACGTGTGTCGTGAAACAGCCAACATGCAGCTACCATAATGCAGTGCAAGTGTAAAGTTTTCATGTGTCTGAAAGCCAGCGCACGCCAGGACGCTGAGCTCCCCCTCACGCACAGAGAGAAAGCGGCTGCCTCACGTAGCCGACGGAATTCGCCGCCTTTACGGCTCCGGTTACGAGTAGAGTGCAGATGGCGCGCTGATGAAGGCCACTACACGTGCTACAAGAGCTGCAAAACTTTTCCCGCATGTAAACCATCTGTGTAGATTGCCGACAGCTTTGAGGCAGTGCACAAATGCCGACGATCACATCCCTCCTTACGTTCCATGAGGAGGCATGCCGGAACATAACAGTACAGTTGTTTGCCCGGAAACGAACTCATTGAATCGCTGAATACAGCTTTGCAAAAAACATACTCACCAAAGAACATTTCTAACATGAGGAGATGCTAACACTTCGCTTTCGTTCGCGTCAAAAGTACTGCTTGCTACCAGTATCTCTTGCTTCTTGAAGAGGCCGGCTACGTATACATGTAGAGAGCAACGCCGAAGCCCTCAGAGAAACGCAAGCTCTCGAAATTTACCATTGCCGTCTGACCGAACCACAGCGCCAAACCACCTTGCACTGTGCTTCATGTGTCGCGGCAGCGGCCGGTCCGGACGAACACCAATGTTGACGTCACGAGGCGCCCGACCAATCCCAGGCGGAAACGAGGCGCGCGAGCTGCCCGAGTCTGCTGCTGCACTTTTCGTCGAAATAAAACCTGTTTGCGCTTTCTTTCGCTCAATTTCGATGCGATATTCGGATTCGGAGGGTTGAAAACCATTACGTAGAGCTCTTCACTCATTTTTTCTGCAAAACTCTTCAGCTTCGCTTTGAGGAGGAGGCCAAGCTGCAACCTAAGCCCTCCCCCCCCCCTAAACAAAATTTCTGGCTATGCCACTGTTTGATTCCTTTTGTTAACTGTATATTAGGCTTGTGCAACTATTTAATATTTTTAATATTCTAACGAAAATTAAGCTATTTGATATTCCTTTCAGCTCTAATTTCAGTATTCATCATTTCTGAAGTATTCGAAATAAGCAACTATAAACTTTAAAGCATCTACGACCAACAGCTCCAGGTCTGGTAGGACACTCGCATTGCTATTAGCAAGGCACAAGGCTTGCTAATATTCATTCAAGACATTCAAGACATTTCATTTCAAGACATTCAAGACATTCATTTTACAGTCACTGGCAGATTCTCTGGACCTGACGTGGCACCACCCCCTTCTCTTATTGAAGAAATTAAGAGTTTCCTATGAATATTACTACAGTGAACTTTGGCACCAATGCATGTTTGAGCTGCAAGCATAGTGGTTCAGCCAGCATCGGTATGATGGGCAATATATAGACTTGCCTAAACTTCGTGCTCTTGGCTTCAAATGGCTTGTGACTTTGCAAAATCATAACTTTCAACAAAATACTGCATTATAAATGCAACAGTCTACAATGATTCTGCACATGGACAAAGTTGTATTCCCTTCAATGTTTAGATATATACCGTTGCTTCTAAATTTAAGCTGATAAAGGCAGATAATATGTACTAAATAAAGTCACAAGCACGAAAGTCAGACAAATCTACATAGTACAAACCGTCCTTACCATAAAAGCTGAACAATTCCTTCTGATTATTTTAGTACGAAACTCTACGGAACAAAGGTAACTATGTTTTGAATGCCACTTAATTTTTCTTATATAATCCCCACGCATGATGACGAAAAAATGGCGGCCGTGATGAAAGTCTCTGACACTCAGAGAAATACCCATGACCTCACATTCATTAGCAAGGTGCTCTCTCAGCTTTCCAAGAGCTGCACAGCTCCTGTGAAAAGATATGTGTCAACTTGGCACCAAGCCACAACTTTTGTTGTCGACACCAGAGGAAGCATGCTGGTTAGGCCTAACAACCAAGGATAAAGTCTATAAGGATAAATCATTGCAAAATGTTTGCCACTCATCGAGCAGCCCATCTGTGATCAGTGAACCTGTTTGCCTGCCGGTAGTTACGATAAAAATGGCAGTAAACGCCTGCTATGTGACTAGCATTAAAATTTGTTTTGTATAGCTTTTTTTCTAGAGGGTATGACACATCTCAACTAAAACTGCTGTAAAACGATTACAAATTTTACACTCTTTTTCATAACATGCAGATGAAACTGCAATGTATTTTATCCAATCATAACACTGTTGCAATGCCTCGCACTTGCTTCTAATGTACGAATTCTCTCAACATGGTACTGCCAACAATGCTGAAAGTTTTCTTGGTCATGTTGCAAGGCCCCTTCAAAGCAAATCAAGACCAATATAGCACCAGTGATGTTAACCCGTTCAAGGTCAATGATGTAAATATAGGGCGCCGCAAACAAGTTCGAAATGGTCGATGCCATATATTTACGGCGCCGTCTGTATGTTTAAAAAGCGTGCCAATTTCCTAACTTTTTCTTTTCTGTCATGTACTGCCACTATGTGGGAATACAGGAAATTTTTTTCGCACGCCTCCCTCTCTAGGCTTTATTTGCATGGTTTGTTTTAGAGCTAGTTTGCTCCCGCGCGTCTATATCTATCGCTCGTGCATTGGCACGGGCGTGCGGGCGGCAGTTTGGGTTTTGTTCTGCAGGCAGTTTCGGCTTCTTGCGCTTGCAAAACTGATGGCTATCTCATTACTAATCGCTCAAAGGGCAACCTCTTGTTTCTCGCTCGTTTAGTGCTCACAGGGGTGCGCATAGGAAGGATGCTGCCGTGCATGCTTTCCTTTGCTTTATTTTTTTATTTTGTAGACTCACGAAAACTAATTTCCTCTGTTTGGCAATAAGATGATTAGCGGAAGTTTGTCACACGTTTTGCTTTTTTGACGGGCACACAACCACACAGTTTTCTTTAGTGAGTGCACCTACGCAGTTTGATTACGATATGGATATACATATTCAGGATATACATATACATATACAGGAGCAGGAACATTTGAGTCTTGCGAAATATTCTCATGTGCGCATTTTCAAAAGCCTTGAACTATGTGTATAACAATGCATCAAATTTTTTATTCTTACAAGTTTACTTCCTGTTTTATTGTTGTTATTCATGAATGAAAAGTACATATATACCAATGAAAAATATTTTTTTCTCAATTTACGGTCCCCCTAGAAAAATTACGGTAAATTTTTTTCAAAATAAGTCCCTAAGGATTGGACTCTGCAATGAAAAAAAATCGACCCTGGGCGGTCGCATATGGCGAAAAAAATCGACCCTCAAAGGGTTAAAGGAGTACCAGAAAAGTCCAGTTCTATATCTTTCTATCCATTACTGAAAAAAGGATAGATGACAATGATAGCAGAGTATAAACCGCGCAGAAGGCTCTGACGATCAATAATGCTCAAAAGGTCCCTGAAACGGTTTTTTGTCGTATGCCTACACACACCGGGCATCTCTCAAGGAATGCTTTCTCACAAAAATTTTATGTCAGCACACTATAACACAGCAAGTGGTTAAGCACGACCCTCCCCCTCCAAGCCACAGCATTCCCCCCGCAACTTTTGCACCATGTGGCCATCACTATGTCCCGCCTCCTTCAAGCGGCAACACAAGTATTGTCTACTTTCGGTTGATTTGAACCGAGTGTGTTCCAGTGTCTCTTTCCTACACAGCTTTTTCTTGTTAAGCTTGGACTACAAGGAGAAAACCTTCATGACAAACCTCGCACGGTGGATGCAGATGTGTCATCACGACAACCTATGTTGGATGGCTTGCGCTACGTGAAGCAAAAAAAGACTAATGCCGCCGCATTGCTGCGAACTTATATGCAATGCACAAACCACAAAGTAGCTGTTTCGGATATTATTTCGGTTTGATAATTGCCTGATAACATGTAAATATCTAATACGTAAATTTACAATTGTCTCTATAGATGGCTTGCATTGACGTCATCCTAAGAACCATATTGGTGACTTAGAAGGGTTTGGGTGCGAGCTAGTTGGTGTGAGTCATTCATTTTAAACAGCGCCAAAAAAAAGCACAGACAAGGAAGAGCACACGACCAGCGCTTCCTGTGCTCTTCCTTGTCCGTGTTTTTTTTTTTTTTGGCGCTCTTTAACATTACTGACACGTTGGTGAACCAGCATGATGAGCAGCTGCATCCACATCACGTGCAAGCTATCTATGTTACGCTCTTATTATTTTTATTATTTTTTGTAGCTCTAGGCGGTAAAAGAAAGCACTGCTGCTGACTTGTGAATGCAGTGAAATGGGCTATTTGTAATGTTTCCTGTGCTCGAGAATCTAAAATAAGATTACGGAAAAAAAAATACTTCGGGAATTGAGCCCCGCACTTTCTGAGTGGCCAGTGGAGATTGTACCACTACACTAATGTCTAACTAAAGCAGGCAGCTTTCTGTTGGGCCTGCTGCGTGCTGTAAAGCATATTCAATTGCCATTGCAATGCTTTCTTTTTTTTTGGGGGGGGGGGGGGGTCTCTGCCTGTTGAGATATTTTTCAGTATTGTTCTGGGCAAATTACGTACACAACTTCGCTTTCCGAAAAATGCGGAACCTGAGGTTGGTGCTAAAAGTGCCTTTTCTTTCAAAACTGTGGGTGATCATTGTGTTAACCCAGGAGGTTGGTGTTGACATTCAAATTCAAATTCTTTATTTTCCAAAACAAGTTTTGTGGTTGACAGGGCCAAAAGCTGCGGTCTGCAGCTTGACAGAGGCCCGGACACCATATTCAAGGCAGGGCTCGACCTCGACGTGAATGTCGAACCGTTAAACAAAAACGTATGGAACAGAAAATAACAGTTCATCAGAATAAGAATACATAATACTAGATATAATGCTTTATATCACATTCCAAAAACACTACAATGTGAAATACAAGCAGACACAGGAGTATTTAGCTTCTGTTAAAGAAAAAAAGAAGAATTATGAATGTACGTAGCTTCACGACAATAGTGGTAGGTATGATATTTTTTTAAGAGTTGTTGAAGTAATGCTAGTGTGGGCTTTACTATATTTTTGTATTTATTTAGGATTAACGGAAGATTATATTTCAAAGACTGCAGTTTGTAAAAAGTGCGGAAACGCGGAATTATCCAAAAGTCAAGAGAACGTGTACAAACATTGGTATTTTGCTGAAGCAGTGCTATTGTACGATGTAATAAAGTTTTTAAAAGTGGGTGAAGACACATAGAATGAACGCAAAACACGAAATTCATACATATATTGTATTTTCATAATGTCGTACAACCTAAAATAATATTCTGTGGAAGCTAAATAATCGATATTTGCGATATTGCGAACAACTTTCTTTTGTAATAAACAAATCCTCGTAATATTCCTTTGTGTAGCGGTCAACCATACGAGACTACAGTAATTAATATAGGAAGCGAACAATGCAGAACAAATTTGTTTTTTGGCTTCCACTGGGAGAATTGCACGGCAACGCGATAGAGCTCCTGTGGTCATTGAAAGTTTTTTGCATAAGGTGTCAACATGCGAATCCCATGTCATATTAGAGCTAAATGTTACTCCGAGAATTTTATATTCACTGACGATTTATATCCTGTGCCCGTCATAGTATATATCCGGTTCTGAATTAATTACTTTATTTTTTGTACAGAAGAAAAGTACCTTGGTTTTAGCTGGGTTAATCTTGAGGCAGTTAGAATTTGACCAGAATACGAGCTTCTCAAGGACATGATTACATCTTGATGCTAGGTCGGCTTCATCAGTTCTGGAGAGTAGGATAGTGCTATCATCGGCATATATGATAAATTTTGACCTTGTGTCAATACTGACAATATCGTTTATGTATACGTTAAACAAAAGAGGACCTAAAATACTGCCTTGAGGTACACCACATTTTATATAGAGGGGAGATGAATGGTAATTGTCAATGTACACAGACTGAGTCCTGTTGGCTAAGTACGAACGGAATAGTTCGAGCTGCTTACCACGAACCCCGTAGTCCGAGAGTTTTAGTATAAGTATGTTATGGTTAAGTGAATCAAATGCTCTACTGTAATCTACGAAAAGACTGAGAGTTATGTGTTTATTTTCAATGTTTTGTAGCACACATTTTTTAAGAGTTAATAAAGCTGTTTCGGTAGAGCGTCCTTTTCTAAAACCAAACTGTGCGTCGGAAAGAGGATTTATTTTGTCAAAGAAGTTAGTCAGTCCAGAAAATATTTTTTTCTAAGCCTTTAGAAAAAATTGGTATCACAGATATTGGCCAGTAATTTTTTGTCTCATTTTTATTGCCTCCCTTGTAAATGATTGTTACCTTGGATCGTTTCAGTGCGTCAGGAATTTGACCTGATTGAATATGTGAGCGAGCGCAGGTGTAATGCATTCAATAACATGTTTTATGGACTTTATTTGTAGGTTGTCTATATCTAAAGCCTTGCTGTTCTTTAGACCTAGAAATGTTCGATAAACTTCAGCTTCACTTATATCATGCAGAGCAAAGCGTTCAGCAGGGCAATTTCTTGACGGTCTGATAACCTGTAGGTTACTATCTGGAAGAGCGTGTTCTAGAAACGCTTGGTTTCTACAACATGCTTTCTAGAAATGCATTGATGTGCAGCGCTCACGTTTTCTATAGCATGTCACTGCAGTTTATTCCTTGCACAAACCTGCAGTACAAGGCAAGCGTAATACAGCGATGGTACCATTAATGTTGTTGCCGCCAAAGAAGACATCGCTGCTATTTTCGTGCGAGAACCCCTTCACATTTGTCCCAGTGGCTGCCATTGCCAGAGCTGTAGCACACGATCTGCATCCTCAGGAAGATGTGGGCCATTGGTTTGAATAACTGTTTTGATTTATTGGATTTGTGTACTTATATTTAAGGGAACACAAGTTACTATGCATATACATGCCATTAAAAGTAAGCTTAATGCAGCGGCATGTCTCAGACATTCCCAACGACGTAACATGGGTAGCCAATTGAGTAACTAGCCTGAGTGACATCACTTCCCCTGTGCTATGTATTGTGAAAAGGGGCAGCTGAAAGCGTAGGGGTGTGGCAGCACTGCAATCGGTAGCAATGCACGTTTTTAAAACCTTATAATTTACACACATTACACGACAACTTAAATATCTTGCTTAATGATATTACATACTACTTGGACTTATTTACCAGTCAAACTTCTATGTTGCAATGCTTGCAGCAATCGAGGCCTGTTAAAGTTATGGTCGTCTTTAGTCAAATTCTTGCTCTCTCACGTTAGTCAAAATCTTACTCCCCCACGTGACCAAGAATGACCTGTTATGAGTTGCTGAGGCTTTCCAATGATGACGCTCCTCGGTGCATATGAAAAAAAGTGTCATTTTTGGAGGCTTGGTTTGAATACTGACAGCAGAACAGTGTGCTGACCAGAAGAGAATTTAGTATGAACAAACTGAAGCAGAAGACATCTAACATTTCATATGAATATAAAGTCACTGTAATTTGTGGAAGCTGCACCTCCCGGTGGTGAAGTGGTAAGGCTCGGCTTTTTTTCTCCTCTTACCCATCTGAACTTAGCCACTTAACGTAAAACAACCCTTTAGGTTCTTACTGCTGGATTCGTTTAGCTTTTCTAAATTTTATTTTTGGGCTGCCCCATTATTAAGCCTCCCATTATCCTTGAAGAAAACAAGATGATGTCAGCGCCATCCGGTAAACATGACAAGTCAATTAATAGGAGGCTAATGAAGACAAAGCAGGCGCATCTAATCATTGTCATATCACATGTACAAGAAAATTTACAACCTCTACAAATGAGAAGGCAACATGCTTAGAACATCAAGGAGGTAGGTGCCAGCTTTTTCCAGTACACAGATGTTGAGTAGATGTTAGCCAAGCATGGCAGCTGCTGGTGTGATTGCATTTTCCAGGATCAACATTTTCCAATGGTTTTGCATCACTGCATTGGCAGAGTTGCCAAGAGGTAGAATCCTGGACTGCCAATCTGTTTGTCATAAGTTCAAATCCTCGCAGCACAAGTTGGTATGCAAATATTCAGAACTTTCAAATGACGAATCCTGTATTATCCTATTTGAATTAGCCCAAAAAGCAAATAGTCACTATTTGATTAGGTCATTGAATCAAATGGTCACCACTCGAAAACCCAAATATTTTTCTAGTACTTTAAGTCGATGACTGTGTGCGATCGAACATGAAACTAAGGTAAATATGCAATAATTTCCACAGTGGACATAAGGTACTAAGGCGCGCTGTACTACTCAGACTTTTCCAGCTCAACACGATCATTCGCAATAATATGTTGTTTAGACACGGCAATCTGCAGGTGGTACTGTTTGGTATACTATTTATAAATGCAGCACCTATGCTCTATTATTGAATTAACTCAGAATACCGTGCATTGCAACATACTTTATACAGTTGTGGCACGATCTGGTAGAACCATTCGAACTAGAGAAAAGTCTTTTTTTTTTTCCTCTGCCATCGCCACAGACAACATGTGTGTTGGTTTGGTCACGAAAGTATACGCCAATTTTAAGTGGCCGACAAGGCTGCCTTTCCAAACTTTATGTGATAATGCGTGACCGCATGCTCTTTGAAGAGCCCTTAGTTTGCGAACTGCTTAGTCAATTGTGCTTAATGCTCCCTTCTTGCTTTTAATGAGCTGGCTTTATAATGTGCAGCACAATTACAGAAATTTCGCACTGCTGTTAATATTAGGGAACAAAAATTGTAGGCAGAAAGGCTATATATTATTCGAAAGCTACAAAAAAAAGTATTCATCGATTCAGTTTACTTCTGGGACTATTCAATTTGCATTCAATTTGCTTCTGGCACTTTTCAAATCTTAATTGATTCAGTCTCAAAATGTGTTATTTGCACACCCCTACAACACAATGAGAATTTTTGTTTCTTTGTATATTTCTCACAAAGGACTGATCTTCCAGTGACGAACGGCGCTGGATATAGAAACGACCCGGGGTGTGTGAGCCCATCACACAACCTATAACAGCCATTGCTGCAATAAGCTTTCGATTGCACAGGGGTGGGACTGCCTAAAGTGATTTTGGAGAAATTTTTTGGAGCACTTTGTAGCAAATAAAATTGCATTTTGGAGCAGTTTAGAGCATATTTCATTTTGAAGCAGTTTAATGCAGGCCAATATTAATTTTGGTGGAATAATGGAATATGGCAGTGCACTTCGAAACCACGATGAAACAATAAGCCAACAAGAGCACTGTACTACAACTGTTTTAAGCTGAATTTTGAAGCAGATTACTTCAATAATGAAACCATCTAGTGCATGCAAATTTTGGTAATATGCCTGTAGATTGTTAATTAGTGATCTTGTCGGCGCCCGCGGCTGTGTTTTCGGTTATCGCTCTAATTGCTGTATAAACTTCCTCTCTTGTAATCGGTCTGTCCATGTCGGGGTTCTCTGTCCCCAGATACTCCCCGTCATAGCCTTTGGGATTGTCTTTGCCGTAGCATTTTACACGCACTGCCTCCAGTAGTTCCTCGTCAGAGCCTTCGTGCTGGTGGACCAGTTTCTGGATTGCTTTGCCGCTTTCTGTTTTCATTTTGGTTGAGTTCATGAGGGCTTTTAGTATGCACCACGTCTTGGCTGTGCTGAGCATGCCATTCAGTAAGCTGCAGAACTGCTGCCACCCTTGCCTGGCCAGCTGTGTTACGTACTCTTCTGCCTTCTTTGTAATCTCTGCTATCTTCTTCTTGAGTTTCCTGTTTAGCTTGTCTTTTTCAGCGTTTTGTGAGCCCGCGTCTTGCCTCCCATAGCCCGAGTAGCCGCCGGTCCACCAAAAACACAGCCACGGGCGGCGACAAGATCAGAAACTCCCTAATACGCAACCTCAGCAACGAGGCAATAGATCAGTTCACAGCATACCTCAACACACTGTGGGCAGAGGGCACGATACCGAAAGAATGGAAGCACGCTGTCGTGGTGATGATACCTAAACCCGGCAAAAAGCTTCACATTAAAAACCTGAGGCCCATCTCCCTCGCCTCATGCCTCGGCAAACTCTACGAAAGAATAGTCACCAGAAGAATCCAACACCACCTGGAGGACAAGGAGCTATACCCGCACAGCATGTTTGGCTTCCAGGCGAACCTGTCAACACAGGACGTCCTGCTACAGATAAAAGAAGAAATCATAAACACGTCACCCAGAGCAGGCGAAAACGTTATCATGGCCCTAGATATCAAAGGGGCCTTCAACAACATTAGCCACGAAGCCATCATGGAAGGACTGAACAATGCCAACTGCGGCAAGAGAATCCACGACTATGTGAGGGCTTTGCTGACCACACGCTCGGCAACGGTGGGATTGGGGGATCTGCGAAGTGACGTCTTTACCACCCCACGCAAAGGCATGCCACAGGGCTCCGTGATCTCACCAATACTCTTAAACATCGCAATGATCGGACTGGCTCGAAGACTCAGCAAGACTGATGGCATCCAGCATGCAATATATGCTGACGACATCACGGTATGGGTCAATCGAGGCTCCCTAGGACAGAAGCAAGAAAAACTGCAGGAAGCGGCCAAGTGCGTGGAAGAATATGTCAGAGAAAGGGGCCTGGCATGCTCCACCGAAAAATCAGAAATCCTGAGAGCGGGAAGAAACCCCACCAAGGAAGAACTAATAGTAAAACTAGAGGGACAAAACATACC
The DNA here is from genome assembly GCF_050947875.1 of Dermacentor variabilis. Lineage (NCBI taxonomy): Eukaryota > Metazoa > Arthropoda > Arachnida > Ixodida > Ixodidae > Dermacentor > Dermacentor variabilis. Next base: position 20,510,403 of record NW_027460280.1, read on the forward strand.
TGAAAGGAGCATGATACGCATGTTAGGCATGTGGATTTAAGGAAGCAAGAAATGCAACCACACAATAAGCTTACTCAAAAAATCTACAGAACAAGTAAACCGAATAATAATGAGGGTATCTCAAAGAAGAAGCGGAATAAGAGAAGGAGACACAATCAAGCTGGTCAGAAGCCTGGTGGTCAGGAGAGTCAAATACTTGCTCCCGTACCACAACATGACCAAGCACGAAAAAGAAGACTGAAACGCTACTAAGGAAAGCGTATAAGACTGCGTTACATCTGCCAAGAAACATGCCCAACGATAAACTGTTACAGATGGGCCTAAGCAACACCTTCGAAGAACTCACGGAAGCGCAGCTCAATGCACAGATTGCCAGGCTCCAGCAGACTGCCACCGGAGGCAAGCTCCTAAAAAGAATAGGGCATAACACAGACGGAATAGAGGATCGGGCAGCTAGCATCCCAGACAGCGTTCGTCAGACACTAGAGATTAGACCCCTACCGAGAAACATGGACCCGAATCTCCACGCCGCCAAAAGGCAGGCACGAGCAGATTACGTGGAATGAAACCTAGCCACACTAGAAAACACAGTACACACAGACGCGGCCGTATACCCATGGGACCGCAACACTAGAATGTTTAGAGTCGCGGCAGCAGTGGTAAACCACAAGGGGAACCAATTAGCTGCGCGACCCTGAGAAACTGCATGGTAACGGAGGGGGAAGAGCAGCGGCTGAAGGTTACTGCAGGAACAAATCTCTGATAATTCTAACAGACTCCAAAGCAACATGCAGGAACTACATACAAGGCAGAGCTAGTAAGGAAGCATTGAGAATCCTCCTCGAAACAGAGCCTCCTAACACAAACATAAAACATAGGATCTTCTGGATACCGGCACACACCGGGATAGAGGGCAACTCAAGGGTGGACAGCCTAGTTCGCCAACTCACGCACCGAGCAGAGCAGTCGGTGTCATAATTTATGGTACGCGGGAGTGGAAAGTATAAACATACGAATACAGTGCGCCGTGCGGTGGCAAAGATGACAGTGACTCTGTGCAAATACCCGCAAGAGAGCCATCATCATCATCATCATCATTGACGCCGACTTGGGAGCGTCGGCAGCCACAATCCGGCCACAATAACATCACAGTCGGAAACCCTAGAGGGCCCCTCAACGGTGGAGCCAACGTATGCAGAAATACTTAACCACTACAGAGGAAGGAGACTCAAATACCCCCCACCCCACACATCGCTCACACAACACGAGGCAGTCAGCTGACGAAGACTGCAAGCAGGTACGTTCTTCAACCTGCACACGCTACACAAAATGTTCTCTACCCAGTACAGGGATACATGTGGTATAACATGGGGGTTGCCCCACACCACAAACATCACGTGGGAATGCAAGTGTAATTTCGCATTCCATAAAGTAAATAACCCAAGTGCGGAACAATGGGAGGGTCTGCTCACCAGCAGCGAGCTCGCAGCCCAACGGGCAATTGTGCAGCACGCCTGCGAGGCAGCAAGACTCAGCGGTGCCCTGGAATAGGGGCGCCGACCTTGTGGAGCGGCCAGGACTCAAGACATGAACACACCGGCCCACCGCCAATCTCTCTGAGATATAGAGCCATAAAGTTTTTCCATTCCATTCCATTAATTAGTGATAGCAATAGCAAAAACATGCATTCTGCAATAGTGAGCCTGAAATTTCAAAAAGTAGCCCAAGACATTTTTTCTTTACTGTCTCGATAATGTGGGTTAAGTGCCTGGAAATGCGCTTCACCAACAGACGTACGGTAAAGACAGAGTTATGACCTACTGTGGTTTATTATTTCAATAGCAATCCGCCTTTTGCAACGCGGAACTGCGCAGCGCCCTAGAGGCTGAGGACCGAAGCAATTTGGCAGGCGCACGGCCGGACTCTACTCTCCCCTCCGAGTGAGTGGAGTCAGGCCGTGGCAGTGGAATAGGGCTCCAGCCATTTCTACATAAACATAAAACATAGGATCTTCTGGATACTGGCACACACCGGGATAGAGGGCAACTCAAGGGTGGACAGCCTAACCTAGCCTAGTGGGTGGACTCTTACAGACCGCACATATCCGTGTCTTGCCATTCTACACGAAGTTCACACCCACGTATATCGCGCCGATGGCTGCCCGTCCTGCGGGCAGACCTCCACTCTAGCACACATGCTCTGGGAGTGCAGGTCGAGATACTCCAAGTTCAGCAAGGAGGAGTGGGACTCGCTTCTGTGTAGCCACGCTCCAGACAAGCAAATCCTGGCTGTCCGGCGTGCTCGTGACCAGGCCGGTGGGCTAGACCTACCAGTCCCGACGTGGGACTAGCCGCGGGCGCAACGAGTTCGCGTCCTCCCCGGACCTCCAATGAAGTTTTTTCACTCACTTGTCAGCCTCGCCATTCTCACTACAGCGTGCCCGGAACACCTTTAGAATATTATTGCCATTGAAATTTGGCGCGATGTCAATGTCGTGTGTCATTTATGGCTGCACCTCCTGTAACAATCCCAGTAGGGCAATGTGGATTTTCCGATTTCCGTTGATAAAACGCGATCGACAGCACCGTGAAGCCTGGATTAGGGCTATGATGAGGCAAGATGCACAAGGGCATCCGTGGCAGCCATCAGCAGCACCTAGACTGTGCGGGAAGCACTTTGTGACAGGTATGTATTGGCATATGCAGTTTACCTCTCCGTTTTTTGTCATAACTGACTCATAGGAATAATCTTGACAAAGACGCAAATGTATGTTTGAGCTAGTGAAAAATCTCTGAGCTCGTGCGACCTGGTTGAATGAAACGCGAAGTGTTTTTCTTTTTTTTTTTTTTGCTATAGTCTTTGTGCATCCACCGCTAGAACACAGTCATTTCGCAACTTCACACCATGCACACTTGCAGCTTTAGAAACGCTCAGCGAATGCTCTTGACGTCAGCGTAGTTATCTGTCGAAGCCAAGCTCACCTGCACTGCCAGGCTGATGTGGGAAACAGCGTGCACTGTGACAGTAGCCGATAGTGCTAGTTTGCAATCGTTGCTAGTTGTCGTTTCTTCATTCTTGTTGGCACTAAGTAATATTTACTTGCAGAAGGCTTTTATGTTCGTTTAGCGAATCAGGATGCAGTATGGTTAGTACTAAGGCTTAGTTTCCTGTGCAGCGTCTTTTGGAGTCGAGTGGCATGTCTTATTGTTTAACTGATATTTCACGGGCTCCTTCGCTGTCGCCCAGACGTCTGGACTTCATACCGATACTGTTTGTGTGCACGGACCAGTTCAAAAAAAAGGATGCAGTCGACTGCTATGTTCGTACCGTGGCGCTTTCTAAAAGGAAGACAGGCACCCCACAAACAGGAGGTATCACCGATTTTGGACATTCTGACCAATTTTTGGCATCTTTGTAGATGTACACACACTTTATGTGGGTAAATAATGCGTGCAAATCGGCCTACTGTTGGCTTCCTCACTGCCTGTGTATATATGTACGCCTAGCACCATGGCACACCATAAAGCAAGACATGCAGTGGTGAAACATGATATTTGCCTTAAGAACTACACCTCATGCCCTATTCGAGTCATGCGTTTTTATGCGTACTCATGCTGTTTTATTATTCACCTTACGCCCCAGGTGCAATGGTTTCAGGTCAAGGAGGAGCTTGTAAAGCACTGCCGAAGCTCTTCCAGCCATTTGTCACACAAGGAACCTCTCAATACAAAGCATTCACCAGCGGGCTCCACGGCTAGCTGACGCTGACAAAATATGATGGCACATACACATTGTTTCGGTCTTGTCTCACACGTTGCTTGTTTGGTTCCGAGTCTCGCTTGGGGCGGCTGTCGCAGCACGCAGCGGCACCTGCCAAATTGTTTCTCATGGCCACCGCATGATGGCGCCGAAATGCATTACAAAAGGCATATTATATGGACACTCCAGGCGCATTTATCCCGGGGCTGTCAGCATCGCCGTGATGTTCCGTGTAAAGTCCAAAGGTGATACAATCGTCACCGTATGCTGCATGTGTGAGTCAAAGCATGCGAGGGTGAGCCGATGATGGCGGCTCCATCTAGCGCGAGCAAGGGAGGAAAGCAAGCAGAAAGCGCGCCGTCTTCCGTCGTGCACAAGGCACCGGGGGGGGGGGGGGGTCTACACAGGTGGCGGTTGCATAAGGCAAGGCCCATATTGAAAGCGATCGGGACAGAGTACATGCGCCGTGTGCCGATAGCTTCGTGCGAGCTGTTTTCGCCGCTTAGTTCGTGTTTAAGCAAGAAGCAACACAAAAGTCCTTTCACCCACTACGGCTGCTGCGGTTCCTCACTCTAGCGTTTTGACAGCGAGTGCGCGTGGTGATCGAGTGAGATGTGTTCACGTTTGCCTGTGCGCGTGCGACACCATGCTTGTTAATTCAGCGAGTTAGCGAATGATTACAAGTTTATAGGACTGATAAAACTACTATCCCTATTTCGTATAGCTGTCTGCTAATTTGCTGTCGCAATCGATAGTAGTATATATATTTTTTTAAAGCAATTTTACATAATAGACCAGGGCGATTCCAATTACAAGCACCTAATGCTTAACTTTGTTATAAGGTAAAACTATTCCGATCTGTTTTCATTCCAGATCCGCCATTAGCCCTTCGTGATGGGTCAAAATTGATCAGGCCTCGCCCATACAGGTATAAAAACAGATTGGAATAGTTTTAAGTTATACAGGCCCTAGGAACAGAAATGCCTGTGCCCGTTGAACCCGCTGGAGTGCGCACCTCCCTGCTATCTAGTTCGTTCGAAGCACCCTCAGCCTACTTTTTGCGGTTCATGTGCCTCAGCTAGGGAGTACCGCACCGCTCAGCCCACTCAACCGTATTCTAAAGCACTCTAAATACAGCCGGAGTGGCCACGCACGTGCCAGCCACTTGCCGGAAGGGCTAAAAAGTCCAGTGTTATAATCGCGAGAATTACGAGAAACTGTGCTGGACGTGCCGTCACGCGGTGTGCAGATTCAAATGTGAACGGCAGCACTCATTTTTCAGAGGACGAATCAACTCGCTGTTCGCTGCCCCTGCAAGAGCACACATGCTGAAGCCGTTCTGGCACAGCATGGCGCGATTCCGGTCAATTTTCTGTGTCTCAGTCCCAATCCCAGTCTGTCATTCCGAATCCGCCATTAGCCCTCTGTGAAAGGGCAGAACAGTCAGAGCCCACTCATATCCTCCACCTTGTGGCGTTCCACAGCATTTAACAAACACGATAGCTGTAGAAGGTAGCAATATGGGCTAGGCCCAAACCAGTTTGATCAATCATGGAGGGTTAATGGCAGATTTGGAATAAAAACAGATTGGAATGGTTTTAAAGGGTCCCTGAAACGGTTCCGACAAATTATGCAGGTGCATCGGGTGCAGCTACAGTAAAACATTCACACCACAATTTAAAGGGCAGCTCCAGCACTTTTTCGAGGTCAACAGATCTAAATAAAATTTGCTGAGTGTGTTCTGCATGCTTTCGTAATTATTTGAAGACATCAGGCTTAGTAGTTGCACATATTTTTTACAAGTGAATTTCGTTCATTCACTCTGTGCAGGCGTCTGCGATATCAAAGGTCGAGCATTGAGCTGTTGCGCTTGAAGACACCGGTTCAAGCGCCGACATCGGACGTGTACATTTTTTTATTGAAGATGCCCTAAACGAGGCGAGACGTGAACTTGCCTAACTATTGCAAATTGACTAGCAAGAGGAACAGAATACTTCGCATTAACAGCATTGTAAAGTGAACACCTGCCTTGCCTGCTCCTCAGCTAGTGGTCACACTGCGTTATACCGTAAAAGGAGGTATACGCAGAGAATGCTGGGAATTAATGGCAGGGACAGGGTAGAGGAGTGAGCTAGTATTTGGTGTGAGAAGTTGTTGTCGCAAAAAGTTACGTTGTGTGGACAGGCCAGATATAAGGCAAGTGGTGTTGCGTTGTTAGCTGCACAAACTTCAGCCCTCACCATCCGTACACAGTTTGAGCCAATGGCGATCTCGTTCTAAGCGTTTCAGAGTCGTTGAATTTATGGATCTACTGCTGGCGGATCTGAGCGACTGACCTGAAGCTAATTAAGCCATTAGGATGAAGAAAACTGCTTCTGTAGTTCAGGTTTGACCATACAGATTTGAAATAAACCATTGCTCATTTCGTACAGTGCCCACACAAAAAGCTAGAAGCGACGACATGGTGCACTATTAACATCTGTACGTTGCCATTCTCAAAGGTGGCCAGTCGCACTTACTGGCACTTCCTTAAATTAAACAAGACTACGTACATTGGTGTATTTTCACGTAATGTTATGTTGACTCATTATGTAGCTTTTGAGGTCCACTGTTTGCCTCCTATACCAAATAGGCAGCAAGCGGAGGACCCTTCAATACAGCAGCGTAAACAACCACCTCGTTCAGCTGCCAATGGTGTCAATAGTGGCATCAGTGTTTCCGTGAGAAAACTGTGTTTTCTCTAAATGACTGATCATACATGCAATGTCCTAATCTATGTCTACTTCATGGAACACCCTAATTGTGTGCATGAAAAGAATATGAACAATGATAAGTAGACAGCATAACAATGCTCCCACACTACGGTCTCCCATTCACTGTCTTCGGATGTGCATGGTCGCTCATATCGATGGAACACATAGTGATGCAGAGGTGCTTAAAGGCACAAAATCTGCGCGTTTTGCTGTGTTATGACATTAATTGATGTCACTGATGAGCGGCTAGCATTATAACTCAAGCGAACGATGAGCAGTCGCTGTACCTGCCGATGTAAACAAATGCACAGGTCGGTGCTTTGGACTGTCTGCCGCATTGTTGCGGGATACAAATACAGAAAGTCATGCTTCACATCTTACAGTGAGCATGCAAAGTGCTTCCCCGAGAAAGGGTAAAACACCTAAAATAGCAAGCAGCATGTATAATATCAGTTGTTAGGACTACCCTTGGTCTTCACGTTGCAGCGCGATATGTTGCACATAGGTGCTGGCTCTCGTGGTAGCAGGTCAAATCACAATTTGTCTATTGAATTCTTCGGAATCATAACTGTCATTGTTTGACAAATCCGAAGAGCTGGTGCAGCTGACATTGTGACCTGAAGGTCAGGTACGCTCACAAATCAGCTGAGTGTCTGCTCTTCGCCAGTTTCGTTCGCCTCGCAAGCGAGACCGGCATGTCTTGCGCGCCTTTCCCACTATGTGCCTCTCGTGACATCACACAAAGAGGTTCACTAGGCTGCTCGTTCAGTTTCAGTTTCGTATTTGCGCTTTTTTTCTCACATAAATTATTTTCGTATTTGCGAAACAATTCCATCAGACGCGTGACGGGGGGGGGGGGTCTTGGGAACCAAAAAATTTCCTTACCGTGGCATGGTCAAAAAAAAGCCAGAGTTGCCCTTTAAGTGAAGTGTTTCATATAGCTACAGGAAACGGCAAGTTACCCTCCTCTCTAGCTATGCTTTTCTTCCTCAATTTACTCGCCGAGCTAAGTTCTGCCTTCACTGACTCTGTGTCACGATGTGACGGCGTGTCGCCTACTGGTGTCATGGAGCCAGCATGCGAAGCCCCTCCAATTTCTTTGCTAGCCACCTGGCAGTCAATCCTCAGCAAGAGCTATCCAAGCAGCGTGCATTATGAGCAATCTGTTTCAGCCGTTTGCGTAATGGACCCACAGCTTGAGCAGTTGCACCGGTTGAGCGAAGATATGGGTTTGGACCCATATAACAATACACTTTTTCACAATCCTGAGCTCCACATTGACGACGGAAGCCAACAATTCACCACCACCCTTGACGATAACCACCACCGGTAAGCGTAAATAAGGAAACTGATCTTTGCTATTCGATATGTGGTAGTGTGGTAGTAATCCTCCAGCGTAAAGTGATAGCCACGAACGCACAGATGCTGCACCGATCAGATACCGACAGCCTGATATGCTACCGCCACTCCACTCACCAGTTGCCTTGTAGAGGGACACAGATATCACAGCTTGACATGTCACCAATTGCTAAATTTGCAGCCCACAACACAAAAAGGGCGATTCATGGTGCTTGCAAAAGAAACCTCGAGACCAACAATGACCAGGCAGCTCACGTCAGCAAGAAGCATATTCAAGCGGACGACACTTGTTGTGTGCCAGAAATGCTTGCGTGTAGTGATAAATTGTCGTCATGTTTTCTCTTTCTGTTACTTTTTTTAGAAAGACAAATTAATAAATATTCTAACTACTACGAACAACAGTTAAGCACCATAAAGTTGGAAAGATCAATGACACAACGTGGGTAGCCAATCGAATAGCTCACCTGACCGACGTCACACTCCCACGCCATTTAGCAGAGGACGAGGCGAATTAACACTCAGGGGAGCCGCCGCTGGGATCAGTAGCGATGCACATTTTTAAAACCTTATAATTATGTGCTTTATGCGGAGCGCTTAAATGTGTCACTTAATGATCAAAAGGGCCTACCCTAACGACTCAGTACATTTGTACAAAATCATTTCAGGGTCCCTTTAAGTTATCCGAGCCAAGTCCACACTCACAGATGCCTAATGTGGCATGTGACTGGTTAATCAGCTAATGCAGAAGACGCAATGCCACTACTGGAAATGTTCTGTGCGGCAACAAAGGAAGAGAAGAAAGAAAGAGGAGGAGGGGTTTGTCATGTGATTAGACTCTGCTCCTCAGCTTCAGTATGGGGGAAGGCAAGGAAGGAACGACATTTATGGACACTAGTCGAGGCAAAGGGAGAGAATGTCTCTTTACATTGAGCCTCGCCTCCTGGTGGCATGGTAACGGGAGGATTTCTTCTAGCTCGTCCAACAGGAACTGATTTGGAAAATTATTTTGGTAAAACGCTCCCAAGTTGGCATAATGGGGCCTGGTGAGGGGCCTTTGAAAACCTACTTTCATTTCCCTTATTTCTATCATTTCAATTAAAGGGACCCTGAAACGATTTTGACGATTTTATACAAACGCACTGAGTTGTTAGAGTACGTCCTTCTGATCATTAATGGACGCATCTAAGTGCTCCGCGTAAAGCGTGTAAATTATTATAAGGTTTTAAAAACTCGTATCACTGCCGATCGCAGCACACTGCACAGCGGAATTTTAAGCCGCCCCTACCCACAAGACGCAAATCGGTCAGTGGCGCGAGCTATCCAATAGGCTGACCAGGGCGCGTGATCGATAATTTTTCCAACTTTATGGTGAACAAATGATGTTTGTAATAGTTGGAATGTTAGTTCATTTGTTTTTATAGAAAGAAAGTAACAAAAAGAATGCACAAGAACAATTTTTCATTACACTTAAGCACTTCCGGCACACAGCAAGTATCGTCTGCTTGTTTTACAACGCGCTCAGTCTTTGACGACAGCTCCACCGTCAGTGTCGGTCTGTCTTTGTTGCGTTGTGGACTGCAAACATAGCGACTGGCAATATGTCAAGCTGCAACATCGTGTCCCTCTGCAAGCCAGTAGACGAGCGGACTGGCTGCAGCGCATCGGGCTGCCGATATCCGATCGGCGCCAGGATTTGCGCAATTGCGGCGGTCACTTTACACCGGAAGATTACTAACACAATAGCGTTTCGCGAGCTCGGTGTTAGGGTAAACGCAACTGCAAAGGGGACAGGGCCTAGCCGTGTCCTCTTGTGTGTCGTTTCATGGGATGAACAGAAGCGCAAATGTGAATGGTCTGCACGGTGCAGCCACCTGGTGGCATAGAGCTCAACCAGACACAGTAGCAGTGACAAAATGCATTCCTTGCTGCTGGTGTAAATTTTTCGCAGGAGTGTAATCGTTAACACGTTTTTGTAAATGTTTAAATTGTTTTACACTCGGTTAGAGCAACATTAGCTTTTTCTTCAGCTGGTTAAGCTCTTCGCCAACGGGTGGCTGGACCGTGGAGACCGATCAGGCAGCTCACATACGTCTACGCTAAAGTTCCTTCATCAGCTTGAGTTTATGCTTCCACCGTTTCGTTGAAACTTTCCGCTAGTGTGTGGTTACCGGAATACCAGATGTTCGGCGCTGCGACGGAATGCTCGCAACGCACACTGCTTCGATAGCTCTCGCTTGGGGTCAACAGCCAAGCGGCTAGCGGTGAGGTTTCACGCGGGCTCCAAAACAACCGGAAGTGGACGACGCGACGTCGCATCATAACGCAGACCCAGTGAAGGCAGAGCTTAGCCCCGAGCGCTCGGCGAACGAGTTGAGGAGGAAAAGCGCGGCTAGGGAGGAGGGTAACTTGTAATCGCTTGTAGCTCCATTATTACGTAATGCTTCACTTAAATTGTGGTGTGAATGTTCTACTTAAGCTGTGCCCTACGCGTCTACAAAATCAGTCCGAACCGTTTCAGGGGCCCTTTAACCATAATGGTTAATTTCAACTATGCTTTAACTGTTTTTACTAGCTGTCCTCTTATTCTTCTCTCTGGCTCATTCATGATACGACTGACATTTGAGAAAAGCAATTTACCAATCGAGCTTAACAGTCCTCTTTGGTGTGCCTAGCCCTGCCACACCTTCTTGAGAAAGGTGTGTAATATGACTGGTACTTAAGGCCATCACCTTACAACCAAACACAAAACAAGAAGTTTAAAAGCGTCACCTTTTCTTCACTCTTGATGGTTAAAGCTTGGGAGAGCTGGTTATTGTTCATAATGGCAGTACTGCGTAGCACGTGAATGTAGGAAAAACAACAGAGAAGAATATAAAGTGCTCTTTACTCTTCTGTCGTTTTTCCTACATTCGTGTGCTACGCAATATCACCGTTACGAAATATTTTTAACTCGTTTTCTCAGTTTGTGTTAGTACCAAGCTTTTATTTAAGTGCGTAGTGTGACCAGCTTTAAAGGCACTTCTTTACGTTTTCAATGCTTATATTACTGAAAGCAGGTACTACCACATGAAATAGACAAGCATAGCAAACAATGTCATCATAAAAACCTTCCCTGGGTCACCTGGTAGCCACAGAATGCATTACACTCGTGCCTGTAGAAACTACATCCTCTTATTGGTGGTCAAACGAGATGTCTCAGGCTGCAGCCAAGGACTTGTGTTTGGGGCAACATCAATGTTGCCCTGAGGAAGACAAGTCCCCTTGTCCAGCCTGAGACATCGCTGGTTTGACGACTGCTGCTAAACACAATTTTCCTATTATACCTATTTGGATACCCACTTGGGGCACTCTTATCAAGACGCCTGACAAAGGATATGGTCAAGATTCCTGACAAGAAAAGCATGAAGCTTCACGAAGCTTCAAGAATGCTCCACTAATGAGCAGCTTGCCTGAACCTGCCAGATGCTACAGTGAGCACTGGGTAGTTGCTAGTTACAACGGTAAAGAAGTTAACAAAACTTAATGTTGGGCAGGTTCGTATACATTCATATTTTATAATGTGGAAGATGGTGTAAAAGCAACAGACATTTTAAACCCAGTGGTTCTTAGAAGCCAATGTGAAGAACCTGACATTTAGGTACTCACAAGTGCTGCTAAAGGTAGTGTGTGCGGAGCGATGCATGATGCTATAGGTGCCCAGAAGCAGTTAAGGTATAAATCTAGCTCTCGCAGTATTTCAGGAGAGACATGAAGAAATGCGGCCACATTAACTGCCAAACGATATTGCACTACCGAATTGTTTCTGTATTCATATTACTCTTCAATATAGCGGCAGTTATGCAAATAACGCTGTTTACTGCATATTAGGATGACCCCACCAATACCCACAGGCTTTGAATAAAGAATGCAAGAACAGTTTTGCGAAAACACATATTTATGTTTTCAGTGATTTGATCAATTTATGGTAGGCTGTACAGCAGTTCCAAGCTGCGTCAAATTTTGGCGCGAGCGCTACGAATTCACTACACTTGCCGGTTTGCTCAACATTGATACCAGATAGCAACACTCTAGGCAATCGTTTACATGCAATAAAGCGACCAGCTTCACAAACAGTCAGCAAAACGAAGGGATGTCGTTCTGAAACCGAAATCAAGCCTGCTAAACTCTACAATTAGAATACAAAGAAAAAATCTTGAAACCACGTTCCCAGCTTGAAGAACTGGAAAGACGCGCGCTCCGATGATATAGCACGCAAGCAAACGCGTGCATCAGAGAAAGCAAGAAACGAGGAATAAGACAATAGTTGCTAGTTCTCTGGCTCACAGCTACAATTGACCCAAAGAACAGCTTAAAAGAAAATTATTCATTCGGGCGAGGTTCCGCCATTACAAAAAATCAGCAGATCGTGTAAACGTTCACAGACGCAGCATTACCTTGGAGGACCTCTTGGTGGAAAACCATCGGTACCTCGGTTGCGATGCATAAAACCGCCCTTCACACCGTCGTTTGGGCCGTCACTATCGGACATTTCAAAACTGTTGTCGCCCATCAGCAAATACTCTATACAACCAGTACAAAGAACCGGTAGAAAACCACAACCGACGCGGGCCGGGAGTATTAGGAGTATAGCAGGCCAAGACAAAATCCCAAGCTTTCTTATTTGCAGGTGAAGGTGGCGCAGGACGTAAGAGTGTTTTAAACAAAACTTCAAACTTCATCTTATGTAAAAACAATAAATAATTTTCAAAATTCATGTACTGTCTTTATTATAATCAAAATTGTAAGTGACCTGGTTTTTTTTTATTTAAAAAGTAGCACTTATTCTTGCTTTCTTTTTACTCAAATCAGCAACAAGATCACATTTTATAATCTAAATTATGCACGATAACACTTGACACTTATTTTTCTGGTTTGTCAAGCAAAAAAACTGCGAATTGACTTTGTTTTTGTCCCTCATGGCGGCCATGACGTTTTTCTGGCGTTACTCCATGGCCTGCATCATAGAGTTTCTCACTACATTACCTAGAGGGAAATCTGGCGCTGCTGCGCTGTGGTATGCATGGGAATGCCGGTATATTGTGGATTCGGATTGGCATCGTTCTCGTAAAGACAGGACACCTTGAAGACGCGCTTGGCAAGTACCATTCCGTCTGTCACGATGATTCATTTTCTACTAGAACAGCACATGGAAAGCTGTTTTAGCTTTATTATTACGCGAAAACATGTTTTGTTTAACTATGAGAACTTGTTATTGTGTGTATGACTACATGTTACGTAAAAAGTATCAGCGGGCCGCTAAAGTTGGAGGACAAACGACAAGGTTCGCGCTCGCTCTGAAACAGTTGGTCGTCTGTTCTTGCTTTTCTTCGCTTGGTCATCCATGGTGGGTGAGTAAAGATGTAATATGCGTGAATGGAAACATTTTATGAAGATTTTACTTTGAAAACGCGTTATTTGCGTAGCCATATCTACGTTTTAGACGAAGCCTCTTACAACACCAGCCAACACGAGCCTCGCAGACACATATACCGTCATTCCCATGACGGCACGGTGTCCCCTTAAGAAACTCCCATAGACGGTGGCGCCAGATTACCCTCTAGGTGTTATAGTGAGAAACTCTATGGCCTGCATGAAGGAAGGCCAATTAACACGGAGGAAGGAAACTAAGGAGAGGCCCTACCCCCTCCGCGCGCTAGGAGAAAAGTGTGGCGGAAATGACGTAGTAGGTTCTCATTTTTTTGCAGCTTTTTTATTTTTTTTTGTTGTATGGCCACGCCTTTTGGGCCACAATGGCGGCGTTGTTATGGTTTTGAGCGCTCACACGTGTTGCTCTGGTAGGTTGGTGGTAGGCGCTGTGTGGGCGGGTTTGCGTTAGTCACCGTGTCTTGTTGCGCTGTGTTACCTGCACCGTGCTATGCCGGATGTTGCGCGAGCGCACGCGCTCCGCGCGCGAAACCACGCGCAGCGCGGCGTGGTTTCGCGAAAGATGTAAACAAGAGAGGAGGGGGGCCCAAAAGGCGGAGCATCGCCATGAGCAACGCCAACTTCCGGCTTCACTTTTGCTTCACAAAGAGTGACGTCAGGGCCTCTCCTTAGTTTCCTTCCTCCGTGGCCAATTAACCATATGCATGTGGCTCCACCTGCGTGAGTGGCGCTGCGCTTGAAATATGCGAGTCTGTTGTTACTGCGCGCCTGTTATATTTAAAATAATTAATTTTTACAATAAAAACAAATAAAATTGTTAAATTATGTTGAGAGAACGCATATATGTGTCATGTTTTTTACTGAAATGAATAATTTTCAGAAACCCAGAAACGGTCATTTCTTTTGGCGCATGCTGACGTATGTCGAATCCGTTTGAATCCAATCCATCATGGTGAGCGCGCGTGCGTTGTTAGTGGAAATTTAACATCTCGTTGGTTCAATTTGTGTTCCTTATCATTTCGAATCTGTGAAACGTTCAACGCGTCGTACCACTGCCGTTGTCGTGACAAGTAACCTTTTGTCGACATCGCCCAAGATGGCAGAGCGGCCTGAAGATCTCAACTTGCCTCTCTCTGTTGTTACTCGCATCGTCAAAGACGCCCTTCCGGATGGCGTCAACGTTTCGAAGGAAGCACGGGCAGCGTTGGCCAAAGCGGCAAGCGTGTTTGTACTCTACACCACTTCCTGTGCTAACAACTTCGCATTGAAAGGCAAAAGGAAGACGGTGACTGGCTCCGATATCATATCGGCGATGGAGGAGATGGAATTCGAGAGTTTCATCGACACACTCAGTGGAAACCTGGAACAGTTCCGTCAAGGGAAGACGAAAAAGGACGCTAACCGAGCTAAAAAGCAACAAGGTGGTGGTGACACGGTCTCAGCTGGCGATACCGAGATGGGAGAAGATGGCGAAGTCGATCCAGGTGATGAAGCAAGCTGAAAAACTGAGGCCGATACCACGCAGTCACTTGATCTGATGTGACCCGTGTTACCAAGTGCGAGACAGCCTTGCCGTTCTTGTTGGAAAACTTGCTGCCGGCCGCTTGTGCTCTCCTTTGTTTGTCTGCGAGTGATTATTTCATTATCTTGTGCTTGTCGCTGTTATTGTCATTACTGTTGCCACAAATTATACGGCCGCGCGAGATTCTACAGTCCATGAACGGCACCTGATTTGTTTACTGTAACTTGAAAGCCTGCGTGCTGTGCCCGGTTGCAGTACTTGAGGTCTATGCTGTGGCGTCTTGGTTTACATCTTAAATAAATACATACTCGCGAGCTTTCGGGCTGCTTCTATTTACTCATACCGTTATCACACGGCCGCTTTCGATCGTGGTCATGCCCGATCCGGATCGAAATTCTCGACCGCGATTGGCTCCCTCACGCAGCCTGCGCAAAGGAACCAATCGCGACCGAGAAATTAGATCCATATTTCTTTATCGCGATCAAAAGTGCGCCGTGTGAAACCCGTATTAGTGTAGGGATACAAGCGCTTTTGCCGGAATGCCCGAATCTCTCGCGAACATGTTCCAGCATTAGAACTACTTTAAAACAAAATCTAGCAGCTAATAATGACTTAGCACTCCCTCTAATGCAAAGGTAATCAACAAGATTGTCCAATGATTTCTATATCAGAGAATTTAATAAAATAGTGCCTCTTTGTGCACAATATTGTGTAGATTGTGCCAGTAAGCATTTGTCCTGGTTTGTCTCGTCCAGTTTATTTGCTTCACGCTATCTGAGAAATCGTGACATACCAACTAGCACAAACCACTACCCTTTTATGTAAGCCAAGCAAGGAATATTGTAATTTCGTCGCTTGACTGTTCGTGACTTGTAGCTATTACATCTTTTTAATTGCAACTGTTTCCTTTTCTCAACACAGCTTTCATCAACTGATTGACAGAAATGTGTGTTGTCATTATTACATGTGAACAGCTTAACTTGGCCTTGTTTGTACTAAACTGGAACTTGTGCGTATGAGCTTTCAAAAGAGCATTTGAGTCCTATTCTGTCAGTGCACTTTCCACAAAAAACTGAATAAGGTATTTGGGAATGTTGGGCTTAATCATGGCACAAGCATTAAAAATGTACAGCCACTAAATGCATGTGATAAGTCAAGCTGCTGAGGTTCCACCAGCTGAGTAGAGATGGGTCATAGCTAAATGAGTGACCTGAAAGCATCGCAAATGCCATAACATGAACCATGTATAGGGTCCTTCGTTTTCGTGTAAAACCTGATAATTCCCAATTCTTGCACCTCAAAACAATTGAGGAAATCGGGTTGAAGCCAGTTTCTTCCCGAACTTTGCCCTTTCATAAAAAATAAACGCATGTTTTACAAAACTAATGAACACTGTCCACCTTTCCTGAGCAAGTGGTAAAGATGTATCATTTTATTAAGATATAAATATGATATATATGCCTCGTTTTCGCTTGACACTCAAGTGAGAACTGGCATATGTAAAAATATAATGCATTGAGCGCCTGCCGGCCTTTGTTGCTTTTTGAGTAGCAGCGTTTACATCAATACGGCAGTGGTGCATTCCATTGCATTTGCCACACGTTTCATACATGTAAACGGCGATAACGCACTAGGAAATGAATTACCAGCGCTGACAGTGCTCTGGCATTGCCAATGGTAGCTGTCACGTTGACAGGATGTTTACCCAACTATGTTGTGTTCAAAGAAGGGTGCGTGGTTGATCACATCTAGTTGGTATACAGGATGTCCCAACTACCGTGCACCAAGATTTCAAAATATGCAAATGCCATGTCATGATCATCATCAGCCAGTTTCATGTCCTCTGCAGGACGAAGGCCCTCTCCCTGCCATCTCCAGTTACCCCTGTCTTGCGCCAACCGATTACAACTAGCGCCCGTGAATTTCCTAATTTCATCGCTTCACCTAGTCTTCTGTCGTCCTCGATTGCGTTTACCTTCTCTTGGTACCCATTCGATAACCCTAATGGTCCAACGGTTATCTAACCGACGCATTACATCACCTGCCCAGCTCCATTTTTGTTCCCTTGATGTCAATTAGAATATTGTCTCTACCTGTTTGCTCTCTGATCCAAACCGCTCTCTTTCTGTCTCTTAACATTATGCCTAGCAATCTTCGTTCCATCGCTCTTTGTGCTGTCCTTAACTTGTTCTCAAGCTTTTTTGCCAGTCTCCAAGAGTCTGCCCCATATGTCAGCACTGGTAAAATGCACTGATTGTACACCTTCCTTTTCAATGATAATTGTAAGCTTCCAGTCAGGAGCTGACAATGTCTGCCGTATGCAATCCATCGCATTTTGATTCTTCTATGAACTTCCTTCTCATGATCAGGCTTTCCTGTGATCAATTGACCTAGGTGAACGTACTCCTTCAGACTCTAGAGGTTGACTGGTGATCCTGAACTCTTGTTCCTTTGCCCGGCTATTCATAATTATCTTTGTGTTCTGCATATTAATCTTCAACCCCACTCTTACACTCTCTCTGTTAAGGTCCTCAATCATTTGTTGTAACTCGTCTGCACTGTTGCTGAATAGAACATCAGCAAACCAAAGGTTGCCGAGATATTCGCCATCTATCCTTACTCATAAGCCTTCCCAGTTTAACAGCTTGAAGACTTCTTCCAAGCACGCAGTGAACAGCATTGGAGAGATTGTCTCCCTGTCTGACCCCTTTCTTTATAGGTATCTTCCTGCTTTTCTTGTGTAGAATTAAGGTAGCTGTAGAACCTCTGTAAATATTCTCCAAGATATTTACGTGAGCGTTCTGTACTTCTTGATTACGTAATGCTTCTATAACTGCTGGTATCTCTACTGAATCAAATGTCTTTTCGTAATATATGAAAGCCATATAGAGAGGCTTATTGTACACTGTGGATTTCTCGATATCCTGATTAATGACATCGCTTCCAGAAGCCAGCCTGTTCCCTTGGTTTGCTAAAGTCCAGTGTTGGCCTTATTCTATTGGAGATTTATTTTGGTAAATATTTTATATATTACTGGGAGTAAGCTAATGGGCCTATAATTTTTCAATTCTTTAACGTCTCCCTTTTTGTTGATTAGTATAATGTTAGCATGTTTCCAGTTTTCTAGAACCCTTGCAGTCGATAGACACTTCGTATAAAGAGCCGCCAGTTTTCCGAGCATTTTGTCTCCTCCATCTTTGATTAAATTGATTGTTATTCCATCTTCTCCTGCCGCCCTTCCTCGTTTCATGTCTTGCAAGGCCCTTCTGATCTCATCGGTAGTTATAGGAGGAGTTTCTGTATCCTGTTCAATACTGTTTCTAATGGAGGTATCCTGACGCCTCTGGGTATTGTACAGGTCAGTATAGAATTCTTCCGCTTCTTTTACTATACCTTCGAGATTGCTAATTATATTGCCCTGCTTATCTTTCAGAGCATACATCTTCGTTTGTCCTATGCCAAGTTTCTTTCTCACTGATTTCAGGCTGCGTCCATTTTTTACGGCTTCTTCAGTCTTTCTCATGTTATAGTTTCGAATACCACTTATTTTCGCCTTGTTGATCAGTTTTGACAGTTCCGCAAATTCTATCTCTTGAGTTGGACACTTTCATTCTTTGTCGTTTCTTTATCAGGTCCTTTGTTACTTGAGAGAGCTTGCCAACTGGCTGCCTTGGTGCCTTGCCTCCCACTTCAATTGCTGCCTCTGAAGCAAGCCTAGTTACGGCTTCATTCATTAGCTCTATGTCATCATCATCTATCTGTTCTAAGGCTGCATATTTGTTTGCAAGTGCCAGCCTGAATTTGTCTGCTTTTACCCTTACTGCCTCTAGGTTCAGTCTTTCAGTCTTTCTAGGTTCAGTCAGTCAGTTTGCTCTTGACCAATTTTGCTCTTTCTCCCTTCAAATTGAGGTGAATCCTAGCCCTCACTAACCTATGATCACTGCACTTTACCCTACCTATCACTTCTACATCCTGCACTATGCTGGGATCAGCAGAAAGCATGAAGTCAATTTCATGTTTCACCATTAGGGCTTTTCCAGGTCCATTTTCTGTTGCTACACTTCCTGAAAAAGTTCATTATTCGAAGCTTATTCCTTCCTGCGAATTCCACCAGCACCTCTCCTCTAGCGTTCCTAGAATCGATGATAGAGTTGCCAATTGCTTGGTCACCAGCCTGCCTTTTCCCCACTTTTGCATTGAAGTCGCCCATTACTACAGTATACTGAGTTTTCACTTCTCTCATTGCTAATTCAACGTCTTCATAAAACTGATCTATTTCCTCATCATCGTGACTGGATGTTGGATCGTAGGCTTGTACTACCTTCAATCTATACCTCTTATTAAGTTAGGTTACGACTACAGTTACCTGCTCGTTAATGCTTTAGAATTCGTCAATGTTGCCCACTATGTCCTTATGGATTAGGAATCCTACCCTGTACTGCTTCTTATCTAGGAGACCTCTATAGCAGAGGACATATCCGTTATTCAGCAATGTGTAAGCCTCACCCGTTCTTCTAATCTCACTAAGGACAATAATATCCCAAACAATGTCTGATAGTTCCTCAAAGAGTCCTGCTAAGCTTGCCTCACTCGAGAGGGTTCGGGTGTTAAACGTTGCAAGGATCAGTTTCCATTGGCGGCCTGTCTGGACCCAGAGATTCTGAGCACCCTCTGCTAAGTTACAAGTCAGACCAATGCCTGGGTCAGGTGCTCCGCAGCTGATGGGGACTGAGGGCCATGGGTTAATTGTAGGAATCATTCAGGAGGTAGTGGCCGAATACTGCACCAGGGACGCCAATGCCTGTTCTGGTGAGGGAGTGTCTTGTTGAAGCTTAGTGGGCCTTCCTAATTTGGTTGTACCTGGATTAGTATAGCCCCACTCGCTCTCGGCATCTTTTGCCGGTGACGGGCATCACTCCAAGCCTGCAGATGTTGTGCAGATGCCATGTAGCTGGATAGAACCATAGTAATGTTCTTTGCCGTCGCTTGGAGATACTCAGGTTGAGCATGAAAGAAGCCTGTGAATATACGCAAATTGCCTAGAGCGGCCAGTTGCTCGACAATTTTGCATGTATTCACGGGATTCTTTCACACTCGAGAAAACACTTTTATGTAGCGCGTATTGAGCAACAGGAAGCTGTATCGGGAATTTTTCGTGTTCGTCTACAATTTTCTTATTGACACTGTTCATGTAAGTATATTTGAGAACTTGGTTAATTAAGACTAATTATGTAATTAATTGGAATGCAAAAAATTATCTGTATCTCCAAGCGACAGCAAACAACATTATCTTGGTTCTGTCCAGATACGTGGCATTTGCATATATTTAAATCCTGGTGCATGATAGTTGGGACACCGTGTATATAGACACTATATTGGAAACTAGAAAACAGGACTACTACAGAGAAGTACAAAAGGTAGCAGGTCCAGGATGAACACAAGATTGCTCCTAATGCATATGATAATGTACGACGTCAACAGGTACTTGTAAGTTAAGCAAAAGTATCGTACCTTTAGAAGCGTGCCTGTACGCACTAATATTTTGTATATTTTTTCATTGTTAAATTACCGAGAGCAAAAAAAAACATGGGATTTCCAAACCAATCTCTATTTTTTTGTTTTGTTACTGTGGTTTCTTTTAAATGTATTAATGATGCCTGACAACAAGGACTTATAGAGATGAGTTCGTCACATGAGTTGCGAGGAGCTCTCTTTGCTATTACATGTTCCTGTGAGTGATTTTGCTTATTTGAATAGAATGTCTGTGTCCAAAATGACACCATTGCTTACGTCAATTGTTTGTAAAAGTTCCCCCCCAAAATCGTGAACTTTCGGCTGCTAGACAACCAAACCTCCGATTTCTCCGCGCTTTTCATGCCAGACAAAAAAATACCCAGATTTCTCCCCAGTTTCCCTGTTTCAATATAACACCCAACTTTTACCCTCTGAATTGCAAGAAATATAAAACCCAAAAGCAAAGGACCCTAATCTAGGGTTGCCAACCATCCCGAATTTAGCGGAACTGCCCCATATTTTGAGCGATTGTCACCTGCCCCGACTTGACCCAGTTGGCACATCCAAATGTCGCAACATTTGCTTTATTTCTAGTGGATAACAATAAATAGACCGCATGCCATTTTTATAATGCCACATAGCTCGTTTGTACATTCTTCTTTCTGGTATTCTGTTGCATTGTCATCAACATGCAGGCGGTTTGTCGTGGTTCTAGTTCTGTTGTAGGCCCTAAGCGTTCACAGTAGCGCTATCTGTATTGGTAGCCGTGTTAGTCAGGCAACTTTACTACACCATTATTGTTATAAATTGCGATACGGTAGAACTGGAAAATGATTTTCAACTTTTTTGCACAAACAGACTGGTGGCTCCTGGCGCTGAGAGAGTCGGTCATCACCAGCCACCCCCGTCAATCCTCGCTCCCTCAATCCGGACTCCACTTACTTGAGAGTTGGCAACCCTACGCTAATGTACAATAGACAATATGCAAAACCTGCTAGTACACTTATCCACACACCTTTGATGCAATCGAGGTGGCATGACCTTGGGCTAGAATCATAATTAAAGTGTCAGCATGCAGGTTAGTGACATCACTCCTGCTCCCGTTCATTCCCCACACAGTCCAAGGTTTCAAAACTAATTTCTCAGCTTTAACAGCGCTACTAGCAGGAATGCAGCCATTTGGGTTAGGGAAAGTTAGGTCTATGGGAAAGC
This sequence comes from Dermacentor variabilis, assembly GCF_050947875.1. Classification (NCBI taxonomy): domain Eukaryota; kingdom Metazoa; phylum Arthropoda; class Arachnida; order Ixodida; family Ixodidae; genus Dermacentor; species Dermacentor variabilis. The sequence continues at coordinate 20,531,946 of NW_027460280.1, forward strand.
CTGCTTATGGACTTTTCCACATTGTCTATTGCACTCACTCCATTACAGTGGCCATATTTTCAGTTGCATCTATTGTCAGCATTCAATCATTCTCCAGTTACTTGAAAGCAGCCTGAACATGCACCCAGAACTACTGACACATTTAGCTTTAAAAACAGCAGTGCAGATGGTGAGAGGCAATTGCTCATTTGTGATATACGTTGGTTGTGCCTTCGCACACAGCTGATGACCAATGATGACCAATGTAGCAGTTTGGGCGAGTTCTGCATAATTTAAACAATGCAGCACAAAAATGACAAGGACAAATAAGGGTCATTCCATGGAAACTGTCCTAGCGTTGGCGCTCAACCATCTGCGATTTTTAAAAATTTTTAGATGCTTCTAAAGAACATGAAATGTCGTATTATGAAACATTTTTCGACAGCTCAAGCACCACCAAAACTTTTCTTAAGGCATGAAAATATGCGCCATAAAAGACATTACTAAAAACCGCCTTCCTTCATTAGGAAAGCAAGACTTGAGACAATGAAGAGAAGCCTTGCACCTAGAATTGCAGTCATACATTATTAGCCATCCCTCCATCTCTTATATTCTGTTAAAAATGGGCAAAATGGTCCACTTTGGAAATTTTATGCCAGCTAAGTTCACAGAAGCTGAACTGTGCACAAAAAATGTTTTCAGATGGATATATTGCACAGTAGTGTGCATATGTGAAGATAAATATGCAGAAAACTCGCTTCTTGCACATGTTTAGCCGCCAATTGAACACTGAGGTGGTCCTAGTAAAAGTACGCCAAATAAAGTTTTAGAAATGCGTCACGTAACTTGATGTAAAATTGTCTCTTACTTCTAATCACAAAATATGGGGTACCTATACATGAAAGTCGTCAGACATGGAGGAAGCGTACATAGGAGAGAACCCAATCAGCCTCGCTGCATTGGAGAAAGTGTGGCAGTCACCTGCCTTATTCGCAAAGGAGCACTGGGACTAGCGGTTCAAAGAGCAATGTTGTCATAGCAACCACACTTAGAAACGAGCAGTCGTTTGCAACCGTTGGTGCATCTGCGCTTGCACGGCATGTGCAATGCTGCTGGTGCGCTCTATGCATTCGCAGAACATTTACGTTGATGCTGCATCCTGGCTTCGTTGCACACGAGGGTGTGATGGAAAGGGTATAAAGAGAATGAGGGTGGCCCACCAAGGTGGAGGAGCCTTAAAAAAATGACACCTCTCCTATTTTGTTTCCTTCGACCACTGCATCGGAGAGCGGAGCGGCACCTTGCTGCGAACAATGGGCATAGCGCAGCCTTTGCCCTCGTGACCAAAACGTAATATATATTGCACAATGGAAGCACAAATGTGCAGAAATATATGATCTCGCGTAAGCCTGTGTCCACAAGTTGTAGCTGTAGTATATAAAGTGGAGTATTCTTTACAAAAGCAACTGATCAAAAACTACTGCGATGCAAAATGCACAGAGTGAGACTTCTATGATCGCAATACTTGCATAACTTCAGCAGCATAGCCTGCTGTGTACATTTGCAAAGCCAAGATTGTTGGGGACAGTTAAAAAAAAAATCTATTACAGTTAAACCACGCTAAATGAAGTTGGTAAAAACAGTACTTCGTTATATTGAAATTCTACCTTTTATACAGATAAGTGCAGTCGCCAATGGATTTCTCTTAAAAGGGCCCCTCACCAGGCCACATAGCAAATTTTGGTTATACGCTGGAAGTTGTTGTGTGCTCTCTAAGGAGTGTTCTACCACAATAATTTCTCAGACTAGTTCGTGAATAGAAGTGATAGAAATACTTGAAGCGCTGCGAACCCATGATTACCACTTCACCATCAACATAGACACTTTTTCTACTTCCCCCCGTCTAGCCTCCGTACGCGAAATTCTTTTCTTGCGTTCTCCCATACTGGAACCAAAATCCGTTGTGAGCCCTGCCTTCTATCTCTTTCTCACATTTTTGCAGAGTGGCGCACTTCGGTGACCAAAGATAAGTGTTCCAAGAACTTTCACCCTAAAAATAGTTGGTACACAAATGTTCTTTAGTTATGAAACACGAAAATGTTAGTATTCCATGCAGTGAAGCAGTTCCTAGACTTTGTGAGGTAAAGGTCGACTGCATTTCTAGCAGCAGAGAGCACAGCTTGCAGTTTCACCTCTTCTGCATCATCCTGGTTGGTGGTAAAGTTTGGGCACTGGCTTTCAAGTTGGAAGGCCTTTGCAGTCTTCACTACTGTACCGCAGCAGCCACTTGACTGGTCTCTGAAACTGCAACTGTCTTAAACATCATGAAAGTGCCAAATTCTGCATGTTACATGTGCCCGACATTTTAATGTGCGCATGAGGGAAATAAAACCGCTCCAAGTGAAAACCTAAACTTAATGGCTAACAGCTGGTGAATTTTTGTAGTTCAATGGCATGGGATTGTAAATATGATGATGCAATGGTCATCCTCCGAACTACTGCTGGTGCTCTGATCGCAAAAATGTGATGCACCGTAACCACGAGCTACACATCTTTTTTAACAGAAAAGAGCAAAGGACAGCCATGCAAATTTTCGCCAATACGCACATGCTTGTTTGCAAAAAGTAACTTTAGCCCTTTAAGATGCCGCTTGCTATTTCCTACAAAACATTTTTTTTTCTGTTCCTACTATCTATATTTGACAAAATAAGATGAAATGGAAGGCTACTGACGAAAATACAAGAGCAGTTTATTTTTTTTACAGTCGTGTACACAATTGTGTACATAGCGTCATAGAGGTCAAGAATCAGGAACAATCTTTCAAGTGTGAAATTTGTAGTAACAGTTATGGTCCTTCGTCATACAAAGTGGCACTTCACATGTCTTGCAAAAAACTCTTGATCGCCCTTTGCAACCTTCGTACTTGCATCTAGAAGGAAGGGTTTGATCCCGGGCTTCTGGCCAATGGTCCATGCCATCATACCGTGCATCCGAGCAAGGTCGTCGAATGCGGACGTTCCTCTCGTGAGGAACATCTGTCGGAACGTCTTCGTAGGACGGCCTCCCACGTTTCCTTGTATTAGGCACACTGCTGATGAGGGCCTCCGTAATTTGCAGGTGGAAGTGCAGGAGATCAAGGAGCTTTGACCGCCATGTGTGTGCGTTGTCATGTAAGTACTCTATCCAAGCATTACAGACGGCCAAGTCTACAAAATGAAATATCACCCTCAGGGTCCACTTTTTTTACCTGATCTTGGTGCGGTACAGGCTCAGCAGAAAGTCCATCTTGTCAACGCCTCCCATGTTTCGATTGTACTTGGCAATGATCTCGGGCTGTTTCACAAATATGTGCTCGCGCATGGTTTTGTCCCACCTCTTGACATCCTCTTCGTCACCAATGCCAACAAAGTTTGATGCAACAGACACAGTATTATTGTCTTTCCAGACCACCACTACAACATCATCACTTGTGACGTTTTCAGCGGAGTATCCTCGCAGCTTCTTCTTCATCACATTTTTTTATTCAAGAGGGCATTTGCCTAGCCTGTTTTGTCTCACTGTTCCAGCTGCCAAAATTTTGTCATGTAGTCGGCGAAGGAGGGGCACTGATGTAAAGTAGCTATCAAAATAAAGCTGATAATTACATCCAGAAGGAATTCTTTTAAGCCCAGACCACACGTACGCTTGCGGACGCGCGCAAGCTCGCGTTCACGCGCCCACGCATGCGCACACGGTGCACCATGGCTCGTACGCGTCGAAACGCGGCGTGATCTCGGGGAACAGCTCCTCTCTGCCTCGCGTCGGCGCGCCTGGCTACGCAGCTACGGCGCGGAGCGTTCAACTCTCAGTGAAGCAGATTTATATCGTGCAAGAATGTGGTTCTTCCTTCCTTTTTGCACTGATCTAACAGATATAAAAATATAACAATTACGTTTATAAATATCGAAGCATCTTGAAACGCTGTCAGTAACAAAGTACGAAGCAGCGCCTGCCGAGGAGTCTGTGAGTGAGCCCAGTGAGCGCGCGCTGTCGCGCGTCTTTGTGGATGCAAACCACCATTACTCGCGAGGCGCGGCAGGCGCTAGGCGCGCGGACGCGAGCTAGCGCGCGTCCGCAAGCGTACGTGTGGTCTCGGCTTTAGACAAATGCAAGACAACACCCGAACAAAGACTGTAGTCTTTAGTTCTGCAGGAATCGTGTTTTCTCCCTGGTATACCGCAACACTTTTATGCCCCAGGGAGATGGCTTACCTTTCACGTACTGTTTTGTGGAAAGCTGGCCCTTGAAAGGGATCATTTGCTCATCGATTGAGCATTCTTCCTCAACAGCCAGCTCCAAGCATCGCTTTTGTATAAAGCCGAGACCACACGTACGCTTGCGGACGCGCGCTAGCTCGCGTCCGCGCGCCTAGCGCCTGCCGCGCCTCGCGAGTAAAGGCTCAACCAGACGTACGCGTTCCAATGCGCCCGCACGCGCCGCACCACGCCTGGGCGCGTACGGCGTCAGGCGCGGAGGCTGTTTCGCATGTCGGCGCGCGGCGGCGTGGAGACCTACAACCGCTAGAATTTTTGCGCCCACGCCGGAAGCTGCCGCTCGCGTCAGTAGCATGACACACCTCACATGACCACGGCAAGCCAACGTCACTTCCGGAACGACTCTTCGCGCGACGTTCAGGCAAGCTTGCGGGAAACATGGCGGCGGTCCCGGCTGCCCGCTTCGAATTGAATTTGGCGTTGCTTTTGTAAAATGCACTTCGTTCGTAGCAAATGACTGTGTAAACGGCTTTCGCTTAGTCTCAGGCCGCTTCGACGACAGAGTATTATGGATAACCTCGTGGTGTTTTCGAGATCGCTTCTCGTTTCGAACGAGTCGAAGCCTAACGAAAGAAACGTTCGAGATGTCAACGCCACCTGTCGCTAATGGCGCGAAATAGCCGCAACAACGGCATATGGCCTCTGAGATTCGAAGATATCGCCGGTCAACTAAAATTGTAGAAAACGTGCGCTGCTTAGCGTACGCTATATTATAGCGTATAGCGTACGCTGTAGTTGCTGACGCTAAACTAAAACTGTCTAATATGTAACACATTGCTTAACGAGGCCGTTAAGCGAAGGCTAGACTGCCTTGAACATGGCAAGCTAGCAACACTGCGCCGCCGCGACGAGACGCGCGGCTACGCGCGGCAACTCGTGCATCATTTGGGTGCGCGCCCTCTTCCTCCGTCGGGCGCCACGCGACGTCGAGTCAGCGCGGCGTGTGCGGACGCATTGGAACGCGTACGTCTGGTTGAGCCTTTAATGGTGGTTTGCATCCACAAAGACGCGCGACAGCGCGCGCTCACTGGGCTCACTCACAGACGCCTCGGCAGGCGCTGCTTCGTACTTTGTTACTGACAGCGTTTCAAGATGCTTCGATATTTATAAACGTAATTGTTATATTTTTATATCTGTTAGATCAGTGCAAAAAGGAAGGAAGACCACATTCTTGCACGATATAAATCTGCTTCACTGGGAGTTCAACGCTCCGCGCCGTAGTAGCCAGGCGCGCCGACGCGAGGCAACCCAAGCGCGTGATAACAGAGAGGAGCTGTTCCCCGAGATCACGCCGCGCACGGACGCCGCGTTTCGACGCGTACGAGCCATGCTGCACCGTGTGCGCATGCGTGGGCGCGTGAACGCGAGCTTGCGCGCGTCCGCAAGCGTACGTGTGGTCTGGGCTTAAGTTCCAGAAAAGGACGCACTTTCCACAGGCGATCTTCACTGTGGAAATCAGAACCTTCTGGAACAATGTGCATATTATTTCGAAGCTTGAAAAAGCGCTTCTCGGTCATAGTTTCACTGATGAGTGGAACCTTCGTCATCTGGTTCCAATAGAGCCTTACACGAGGCAAATCGACGACACCCATCTTGATGTACCATTCCGAACAACTTCCTTATTTCATCGGCTGTCGTGTTCACGTTATGCAGAGTTGACTGCACACTACACAGATTAGTGTTTTCTGCTATCACCTTGAAAACTGACTCGGGCACGTATCTGGAAAAGTACACGAACGGCGTACACGTTTTACCTGCGTCCGGAGGGCACTCGTCGTGACCGCTGAAGTCGGTGTCTGATGGGGGCACGTAAAGTCTCTTTTTCCACTGAAACTTTTTAGGTAGGTAGTCTTCTGCACTTATCTCTTTCAATGATGACCTTTGATGCTCCTCTTCTTCATCTTCGCTGGGACTCTGTATGCTACCATCATTTTCCCGCGGAACGTCTTCCTGTGGAACGTCATCTTCATCGTCGCTTTCACTGATATCGGACACATTCCCCGAAGCAATTTTTTCCAGTAGCCGATCAGCTGTTTCTTTGGTTGTATGATGCAACTTTGGTTTGTAGAATGACGCGCAAGGCAAGCCCATAAAACCTGGAACATAGCAGTAACGTACGCGATTAGACAGAAATTGGCGCCCAGTCGACTTCCAGTATCACGCTTTGCACACAATTGTGACCATGCACTGAATGCTCCGCTGGCAAGGAAGTCTTTCAAGTAACGCTGAATAATACGACATACATACATATTTGCATGTTAGGCATTGTTTCTATAATTTTTTAGAACCGCAATACCTCTGAGAAAAAAAGGAGAAATAATCGAAAAAGCTCACCTGCCATGTTAAGGGGGAAGTGACGCCAGCGCCGGCATATCCGCCATTGTATCCGCCGAGAAAGCGCGATTAGGGTGGCTAGAAGGGGAGGTGTGAATACCGGTGGCGCTTTCCTTCGGGCGCGCGTGACCCCCTTGCGCACCGATGCCACCAGGGGGAATGTGACGCTGCCGCTCGCGGCGGGGGACTCGTAGCCGTGCTGGCCTGCGCCTCCGCTGTCAGTTGGTCTCGGCGCACCTTTTGGAGTGTTCCTCGCGACAATCCGTAATTCGAGGGCGAGATGCAGTCGGCAGCGAAAAAGAAGACGGAGCTTTGTGCCCGGATGTGATACTGGGTGCAAGAAAACCACAGGAAAGGTATCTCTTCCGTGCCCCTGCCTGCAAACGCAAGCGTGTTACACTGAATGAACGAGTGAGTTTCTTTTCAGGGGCATTTACCAGCTTATAGGACGTCGAGGTTCCCTGCAGAAGTCATGAGGTTATTTTAACATAGTTTTTCTCTCAAAACGGTGCATGATTGTTCTCTTTGGTATTTCAGACGGGGCAGCAAGAAAGAGGCCACCCTTGATGAAACTCTTCCGTTTCTTGATGAATGGGAGGCTCACTCCAATGGGCTCGGCTTTCTTAGTAACAGTACTTCTAAGGGGCTGACGATGACCATCCATTCAACAAAACACCTTCTAAAGTACCTTACCGACAATGCTGACATCATGTACATGATGACTTCGAAACTGAGCCAAGACCGCCTGGAGCAATGTTTTGGCGTTGTGAGACAAGCGAGTGGGGCAAACAATCATCCTACCCCACCTCAATTCATTCTAGTCATAAGGTATGTATACGTGCAAGCTTGGTAAATAGTACCAATGTTTTGCAGAAGTTCGGCATGCTTAAGTAACTAATGTTGCTTGTGCACATCCAGGTGTCTTAGCTTCTAGAGCCTCACAAGGAGCCCCAAGGACGGCGATGTGTCTTCGGATGTCCTGGAGTTATCTGTTGAAGAGGTGCTGGCTGAACAAGAAAGCCACAGTGAAGACAGCGTGAAGGCTGTGCCAACAGATGCCGTGCAAGTGGCTGTGGACCACCAAAGTTATGTAGAGCACCGCAGCGACGCACGGCTTAAAGTTTATTACATTGCAGGTTATGTGGCGAGAAGGCGTGTTTTGCCCACACATTGTGAAGACTGCAAAGCAGCATGTCTTAGTGATAAAGGCAATATCCCCAGAGAACTTCCATCAGAGGCATCCAAAGAGCGGGACCTTGGGGGCATTTTATATCCCCCAGAATCGTCCTATAAGCTGGTAAATGCCCCTGAAAAGAAACTCACTCGTTCATTCAGTGTAACACGCTTGCATAGCCAAAGCTGTGGCAGAAATATTGCAGTCAATTCGTGATATGCCAAAAATTGGTTGCCTGGACCATTCTGCTACCCTGACAGCCTCAGTTACACGTTTTTATTGCCTCACAACGATTCACTTTTTGCTTAAAGGTGTCAATCAGCAGGGCAGTGAGAAGAAATGGAAAACACTGAAACCTTGTGTGTTGTAAAGTTTTCACTATTTTTTCCTCACTTGTAAATAAACGATTTCATGACCAGATCTGTTGCTTCACTGTCTGCAGTCATGGGAAATTGCTTATATGAGCGTCAAAATAACATGCTACAGGTGTGCAAGTGCAGACAGAAAGTGGCTTGTAAATAAGTCGAGACGAATTATCAGGTAATGTCTCTTAATCTGGAGACATTACCTGATACGCATAGGGTGATTGACTACTGTGCGTGACTACGTCATAGGGTGATTGCATAGGGTGAATGACTACTATGCGTGCGTCACGCATAAGGTGATCGAGTGCGCTGATCTAGAGGACGACGGTCGCATTTTCAGGGAGGCGAAATGCAAGGCGCCCGTGTGCCGTATGATGCGAGTGCGCGTTAAAGAACCCGAAGTGGTCGAAATTATTTCGAAGCCCCCCACTAGCCCTTAACACCATGAGCCGCTTCACGAAATGTGCACAGACAAAACGCGTTTGAATCTCGATACAGTGCGAACTGGGCCCGTAAAATTTCACAGGAGTAATGATGTGGTCTGACGTAAGATCGTTTTCATGATAAATATTTATTCTTTGACGCTCGCAGAAAGCCCGGGATATCTGAAACGGGCTCACTTTCACTTCTGTTCTAGAGATGCAGCCGACGCGAGGCTGGCGAGGTGCTCATTTCGTCTGGCTGCTTCCCCCGCCTCGGTCAACAGCGCCGCCCCGCGGCATCGGTGCGCAGTGGGGTCACGTTTTCGCCGCCGGTATTCACACCTCCCCTTCTAGCCACCCTAGCGCGATCCTCTCGTTCATGCGCTGCCGCAAAGGCCGCGGTGGCGCTGCGGTCAACTTGGTCAACTTGATTGGTGGATAATATCAACGCAAAAGTAAAGGTACAGTGGCTAGATAGGGAAGTGTGATGAACGCGCCAGCTCGCGCGTGGCGCTTTGGAAGGAAACTTCCAGGGGGCGCTGCCACACGCATACACGTCGGCAGCGACGGCGGCTAGCAGCCGCAGTGCAGGGGCCCTGCGCGGAATGCGATCATCCACGCGCGGTCAGGAATGCAATAACAAATAAGAGAGCTTCACACTACGTATATGCTCGCTCGTTCATGGCTAAAAATTGCTATATAGTAGCATAGCTCCTTACGAATCACAGGGCGCCAACGTAACAATCCGATTGAGCGCACATCGATGGTAGAATGCACCTTGTTTTATCTGGTTATCGAACGCAAAGCAAGAAAATTCCCAGTGGTAACTCGGAAGCAAACATTTTATTTTCAACACATTGCTTGCACAAACAACTCATATTTTGAAGAATAGCTTAGAATCTGTAGAAAGCAAACCATTCTCAGTCATCGACGATATTTTGATACGCGACATGCCAGAGCTAGTGCTCTTTTTTCACGAGAACAACAACAACAAAAAAACATTTTGTTTAAATAGTTTACAAACAGTTCAAACAGAACGTTGTCAGGCTCTGTTAAGTGACGCGCCTGAGCTTCAGGTGCTTCTTTTCACAGGAAAACGCGCTCTCTTTGTTGAGTGCCTTCGTGTAGAAATGTGCAAACGGGTGACCAAAATAAATTTTATAACCTGGTTGGTGAATTTGGGGCCATACTGTGCAAAGCCTAGCATGGCGTCATTTTTTTTTCTTTTTTTTTTTGCAGGCAGAAGACAAGCTTTTCCAAGAAGTCACTGTGCAGCTCGTTGTAACTGAACCACACCGAAAAAAGTAGTTTCAAGGGTGTCTACATATGAGAAGAGCTTCTCAGAAGGGTATATGAGGCCCCGCAGAACTTGATGAACATCGCCAGCTATTCTTTGGCTTCGTCGGCTAAAACAAGGAGCTCGTCAAAGTATTCCTTGCACGCAGTCCTCAGGATTGTTTCGTGTACAACATGCCCTGCCATGTAGAAGACTAGCTGCGGATCGCTCATCTTTTCGAGGTACTCATGGTATGGAAGCATTGCGGACTTCTTTATCACGTGAGAAGCTTTCGCCAGATTACCCTTTAGGTGTTATAGTGAGAGACTCTATGGCATCAGATGGATGGATGGATGGATGGATGATTGAGGCTCAACCCTTTCAATCGGGTGGCGGCGGCGCGCGCCACCTAGCCTTTAATGGTTCTATATGCATGCATACGTATTTACTCCTTTACTAGAATAGGGAAGTGTGGCGACCAGCACGGAGCGCCTACGAGACGCAGTGAAGCCGCCCACAGGGGAGCCGCGAGGGGGCGCGCGCTGACGTTTACACGTCGCCCGGTGCGAGTTGCGCCGGCTCTGCTGCTTCAGCAACGCCACGCGCCCTGACCTCTGGGAAGTAGTGCTCGTTTCTTTTTCTGCTGCAGCAATTTAAACACGTAGAAGAGCGCACGCACAAGCCACTTGCCGGCTCAAAGCCTAGCTGTCACTTTACACTCAAACTATTGAGAAACTGAAGAGACAAAAATGCAGAACTTGAAAAGGGCGTCCTCGCAGACCGGTTACACGCCCTTCCACCGAAGCAAAGACTTGCTGTTATGCAATGCTTTCAAGCTGCTCGTCAAAAATCAACGAAAGGTATGTAGTACAATCCGGACTGGTTGCTGGATTGCGTGATAATGCTAATGAAAAACTGGAGGCTCGACGAGCATGTCGGGCGGGAAGGCATACTCATCCTTCCAAGCGGAAGCTGTTTGAAGGTGCACATGCGGAAATACAAGGATGGGTTTGGCCTCAACCCTGCTATTAATACAGGCATTGAAAGAAAAACCAAATCTATGGAGGAATTCAAGTGCCATGATGGCCTGATTGTGGACGAAATGAAGCTGTCAGAGTTCTTGAATGTTGGCGCAGGAGGGAAAGTAGGAGTGGTGGACTTGGGGAAAATTCACATTGGAAAATGACAAACATCTTCCCTGCAATCACGGTCTTGTGATCATGTTTCAACCTTTCACTGGTTCCTAGCTGGCACCAGATATTCGGCGTTTTCGCTTCCAGGGGAGATGTGAAGGCTGCTTTTGTGCAAGATCTTAAGAGGAAGCTTTAGCTCGGGCCCAACTCCGACGCGGCCTATTCAAATACATGTAAATACGCAAAAACGTTTTTCTGAGATAACCCCCGGACCGATTTTAATGAAATTTGTTGCATTTGAGAGGGCAAGTGAAATTCTAGTGACTGTTGGTTTTTGTTAAAAAGATTTTCAAAAATTCGAAAGTGTGAAAAAAATAGAAGCACGAAGTTTACACATTCATAACTCTGCATCAAGAGCAGATATCGCGGTTCTGTAAACGAGATCCATCAGATCATTGAAAGCGGACAATTTCGATACGTCATTTTATATCTTACGTGAATTTGTTACGTTGTTTACATTGGGTTCTTCAAAACCTATATTTCCATTTTACTATATTTTTTTACATTCATGTGTAACGTATCAATTTTGTCCGCTTTAGATGTACTATTAGATGCAGTTCACGGAATTGTATTATCAATTTTCGTTGCTGAGTTACAGAGTTGTAAACTTGATAGTTTCGTTTCTTGAAAATTTTTGATTTTTGCCAATTTTTTATAAAAAATTGACGACCTAAATCGAAAATTCGAAACCAACAGTCACTAGATTTTAGGTTTTTCTTTTAAATGCAACAAATTTCGTCAAATTTGGTGCAGTGGTTGCCGAGAAAAGCGAATTCTGTTTTTACATGTATTTAGATAGGAGCACCCGAGCTAAAGCTTCCTCTTAACAGAAGCCGTGCAGCTCGCAGAAAAGGCTGGACTGAAAGTAGATTATATCACGGCGGACGGAGCTTCGTGGAACCGTTCAATGTGGCGGCTTTTTGTGATTTCTGGCTCCTCAAGGTCCATAAAACCATCTGCACCATATCCTGTTGACACTGGAAGACGCCTCTTCATTTCGGATTTTCCGAGCCGGATAACATGCGTCCAAAATGGCCTTCTTAAAGCAAGGTGCAAAAGGCCTGAAGGGTCTGTTTATACTGAGCACATCAGAGCAGCACACATAGAGGATAAGTGTCCACTTACCCTTAAAGTGATGCCGAAGATCACTCTTGCTCACGTGAGACCTAACAACTTTGAAAAGATGAAGGTAAACCTGGACTGCACCTTTTCATTCCCCAGGTGCTTCGGGGCCTGTTTTTCTACAAGAAGCAATTAAAGGAGCACTGGGGTGACCCCGCACCAACTCAAGCCTTTGTTCTGCTAATGTGGAAGCTAGTAAAGGCAATGACAGCACGGATTCCACCTGAGGGATTGAAACCTGACTCTGAACATGAAAGGCACGTCAAGGATGTATGAGACTGCTTAAACCGATGGGAGGCTCACGCGGGAACGTCACCAGCAGGATTTCTTTCAGCAAGCACTGCCAAGGGACTAAGGGTCACCCTTCAGATCACGCTTGATCTAATGAAGTACCTTCGTGAGAAACTTGGCTTTAAGTAGCTGCTGACGCGCCGGCTGAGGCAAGACTGCCTAAAGAAATTGTTTGGTATCATTAGACGATTTTCTGGTGGCAACGACCATTCCTCTTCTGCCCAATTCTTGCTCGTTGTGAACTGTTTGAGTTTTTACGAATTGGTCAAAGCGCCCAGGAGTGGCAACTGTGAATTAAGAGAGCGATTTGACCTTTCTCCTCAGTGGTTAGGATGCAAGCCATGGACGACCGCACGCCAAGTTTCATCCTAGACGCCAGCGCTCGTTTCTCCCCTGGCGGAACGATTTCATCTCCAACGGGTGTAGGTTTCCGCCGCCGCTTCCCTTAGCGGTCGTGCCCGCGTTCAGTTCGCGCTGCGCGCGAAACGTCTCTTGTTTGCGACGGCGCCTCTTCGGATGACCGGAAATTATTATTGCGTTGTTTACTGTCACGACAGCAATGTAAACACGAAAGGGTTGATGTCACCAGTGAAATTCTGCCGATTCACAAGAAAATGGTACGAAAAAAAGCAGACGACAGACATGGATTACTGCGGTGCGCCAAGTGAAGTAAACAACTGGCAAACGAAGCGAGCGCGTTCATTAATCACTCCTGAGTGTATGAAGGTTTTTATATGTAACCCACATGAATTTAAAAATTACTCGGTACATAATTCTTTTATTCATATAAAAACTTTGAGTTGTTCGAGGAGCGCTTGTCTTGTCTTCTTTCTCGTGTTTCGTTTGTGTGTGCGCTGCCAAAAAATGGAAACCACTTCTGTTGTATGCGCTAGCAGTGGCCGAAGGTCACGCGTGCCGAGAAATTGAATACATGCACGATGCATTGAACATGACCGGAGTTCATTCCCGCTTCACCACTGCATCGCTCGATCGACTTACTGGACGATACACGCCCGCGTCTTGGTCGCGACGGCATTGCTGAAGCAGGAATGATTACTAATACTTTCAACTTCCGTCTCTTGGGCACTGTTAAAAAATGGCCAAGCTGTCTACATTGCTGCCTCTATTCCATATTGTAGGGGACGTACTAGTTAAAGTTGTGTGCGCATGTCGTACTTGTGCTATGCAGCGATATATTTTTTTTTATTGCCGCACAGTGTCGATGGAAGTCCGTTGTCGCCATCAGAGACAACACGGATTTGTAGCAAACATTGTGAGACACTGCAAAAATGACTTTAGCTCGTATGTGCCGCATCGTATGTGCTGGCGATTTTTCCAGCGGCACATACGATGTCGTTTACAATTACCTGCTCAGCGTCACTTACACGGTTAAACAGACGCTGCCCTTTTGCAGCCATAAAAATAATCGTCAATCGTATCGATCTTCTTAAAGGAAAATAGAAGCGTGTACAGTCTGTTTCACACTTAGGGGAAAACTCGGAACGTATTGCATCGCGATGCGGCAAGCAATGGAGTCGTGCGGTGGCAGCAGCTCGAGCAGGCGCAGACGCTCGAGGGGCGGAGTCGTGATCTGCGTCGTCTGCTACGGCGGCGTGCGCTGGCCGCATTGTCGGGAAGCGTGCTACTGTCAGGGGCAGTGCACCGATTTCATCGGTACTGCGGGAGCTGAGCTTATATTCTTTACTAAACGTTGTGCGAAGCCAAACTCCGAGGCAATGAAGGCATTGGCGATAATGGAGTTCCACAAACTTCTTTTGACAGCATGCTTCGTTTGTTCTTTCGAAAGGCCGGGGTACTGAGCGCGTACACGTATATTTCTTCACTGTGTGTGCTACCGTAATAAGCAGTGACAAGACGCACCAAGATGTGCGCGGAACGTGCTCAGTCTTTGTTTGACTCGAAAGCAAAACAAAGCACTCAACAATGATAACTATGGGGGTCGAACACGATGAAACAAACGGATACGATTAAAGAAATGCTTTAGGTTAAGACAATGAGCCGGAAGTGATTTTTCTCGACAATCATTCACTACACCAGGCAGACCCTGCCCGCCGGCGGTGAATCGGACACGTCATGCTCGGAACTTCAGTTAGTATCTCGTCATGTCCCCAGCGGCAGCGATGACAGCGCTCATCCTGGAAGGCAGTGAAGTGTAGAATGACTTGATCAGGGATGTCTTCATTCGCAACACGTCTCAGTCGCTGACAATGGTGGATCGAAGCCTATCCTCGGGGGCGACTGATAGAGGGGATGTTGCGCCAGTGATACTTTCAACGAGCCCCAGACATCTTAAATGATGTTGGCGCGCGGGGATTGAGGCGGCCACTCCAAGAGAGTGACTGCGCGCTCTTCCGGCAGTTCTTGCACAACAGGAGCAGTGTGGATCGGCGACCTATCGCGTTAGAATATACAGTCGCCTTCCAGAAACGGGCCGTCAAGAATGTATGGAATCAGTACGTCGTCTATGACTGCCCTGCACCTTTCAGCGATGAACTTACCTTCGAGGCGTATCAGTGGACGTCGCACAACGCTTAGTAAAGAATACCGGCTCATTTCACGCAGTAACCATGAGATCGGCGCCCTGCAACTGACAGTAGAACGCTTCCCGACAATGCGGCCAGCGCGCGCCGCCGTAGCAGACGACGCCGTTCAAGATCCCGCCCCTCGAGCAGCTGCGCGAGCTGCTGCCGCCGCCTCACTCAAGCGCTCGCCGCATCGCGATGCAATGCGCTCCGAGTTTCCCTAAATGTGAAACAGACTGTAAATCGCCCTTCGAATGAAATGTCCACGCGCACACACGTAGGCACACACCGTGCGCGGCACGAAACGTGCCCAAACACGCGCAGCGCAGGAGGCAATCAAGGCGGTGCGAACGAGAGATGGGAGAGGGGTACCACCCGCTATAGGTTTATTCGATAGTGAAGACGGTCAGCCATGGCAGACAGTACCAAACAGCAGAATCTGCTGTCGGTATTTCGTCGGAAACAAAATGAGCAATAGCATGCACCATCCGGCATATGTACCATTTTTCCTTCGCAATGCCACCGCCAAGCCCTTTCCAACGCCACCGCACCAAGTGAACGATACGAAAGGTAAAAATTATCCATTCATTGCCAAGAATTATGTAGGAGGGAAGCTGCCTTGTAATACGAGTTGTATGCGCATAGTGCCGGCGCACGCGCGACTAAGCCACCTATGTGTTTATAAATATGCGCATGCGGATGAGGACTCGGCGCTGAGATGCATCCGGCAAATTAATGTAATTAGTGCTAAATGTAGCCAGAATTGTTACGGATCAAGCAGCCGAGCACTCAAACCTTTGCTTGCGCGAGTCAGCTGATGCGATAAAGCTTTCTTCTCCGTTGACTGCTGTGGCGAAGTAACATCAGAATTTTTTTTGTCTAGCCAGAGAAATATGGAATATCTTCAGGCCAACTAATACTTCCGAAACCATAGCGCAGCACGACCGGAGCCATAACTGCTAGATTTGCGAGGCAGGCAGCCACGCAAGCATGGCATCGATACACGACGCAACCGTTAAAGAAACACACGTGCTCGCCGCGACGCACTGTGAAAAATGTATAAAGCTTAAAAAGCTTCTTTCGTCATTTCTTCACTTGATGGCGCTCGCTTCTTTACAAAAACTCCACTTGAAGCGGCGCGAAAACGGAAACATACGAACTATAATACGGCTGCGTATGCGTGTGTCGTCTGGTTGTGTGGCTGGAATATGCCGCGTTTCGTCGCCAGGGCGGCGTGCAACGCACTCTTTTCGACGCGCCGCCTATCCAGCGCTGGTTCCCCATGGGAGTTTCTTAAGGGGGCACATAGAGTTTCTCACTATAACTCTATGAGGGGGCACCGTGCCGTCATGGGAATGACGGTATGTGTGTCTGCGAGGCTCGTGTTGGCTGGTGTTGTAAGAGGTTTCGTCTAAAACGTGGATATGGCTACGCAAATAACGCGTTCTTAAAGTAAAATCTTCATAAAATGTTTCCATTCACGCATATTACATCTTTACTCACCCACGATGCATGACCAAGCGAAGAAAAGCAAGAACAGACGACCAACTGTTTCAAAGCGAGCGCGAACCTTGTCGTCTGTCCTCCAACTTTGGCGGCCCGCTGATACTTTTTACGTAACATGTAGTCGTACACACAATAACAAGTTCTTATAGTTAAACAAAACATGTTTTCGCGTAATAATAAAGCTAAAACAGCTTTTCACGTGCTGTTTTAGTAGAAAGTGAATCATTGTGACAGACGGAACGGTACTTGCCAAGCGCGTCTTCATGGTGTCCTGTCTCTACGAGAACGATGCCAATCCGAATCCACAATATACCGGCATTCCCATGCATACCACTAAAGTCCCTTGATAATTTGAAAGTACCGCCACTCTTTGAACTCTGCCGCCGCCGCGCGACCTCCTCGCCTCCTCCTCGCCCCTTGCGTGTCCCCGCCACGGGAACCAGTTTTGCCCCCGTTTTTCTGCACGACGATTGGTCTACCTGCCGTTGCCCTTGGAAACGCGCGGTTCTTGCGTTTTGCTTGTGTTTTTCTTTTTCGTTCGCGCCATTTTCCTCCTGAGCACGGCTGGCTCGGTGCTTTAGCTCGGCGTAGCGAACGTTGTGCGCAGTGTTTCTGGTCTATGTGCTAGCGCTATGCCGGGCTGTTGCGCATATAACTGCAGCAAGAAGCCTGAAGATGGTTATGCCGTTTTTATAATACCACAACGAAAGCGTAACGGCTTGCGTAGGAAGCAGTGGCTGCATGACATTGGCCGAAGCAACTTTGTTCTGACAAAGAACAGCGTTGTTTGCGAGCTGAGGAGTCTTTCTTATAGCTCGTAGCAAAGCATCCCATAATGCTGCATTTTTTTTTATCATTCTTCCGGCCTGCTCACCAGCGTTTTTGTTGCGGTTGTCCTCAGTATGCTTAATATTCTGGGGTGGCTCCATTACTTCGCACGTCGCTAACTGTTGTTATTCAGTCGGAAGCGCAGTATTATTGATTCTGCTTTGCGCCCTGAAAAAATTAGTGGCAAGTATCCCCGTAGTATTGTAGGTGATGAGCGTTCACTAGTCAAAATTGAGCTTTTTTTTAAGTTTTAAGGCGAAAGCCTTTAGATCTTTATATTTCAAGGTCGCGTTCTAAACTGGACGTATCACGTGACCCAAGGAAGGCCAAAGGGGACCCAAAGCATGTCCCCCCCTGTATGAGAGAATGATTACCCAAGTTAATTAATGAATCATTAGTGGTTGACATAAGGTGGATTAGGGAAGATTAGGTTGATTAGAGTGTATTAAAGAAGATTAAGGTGGATTAGAGTGCATTACGAAGGATTAAGATGCATTAATAAAGATTTAGGTGCGTGGAGGAGAATTAAGGCGGATTATGGTGGATTAAGGTGAAGTGTTGATGAAAGGGTATTAAGACCGATTGGGGTGGATTAGGGTGCATGAACAACAATTCAATCAGTAATCAATCATTACTTTGGTAATCATTAATCATCTCTTATACGCGGCTGCACATGCTTTGGTTCGCTTCCCGCCTTCCTTCGGTCACGTGATATTTTCTGTAGCTCACAATGTGACCTTGAAACAGAGGTCTAAGGCTTTCGCTTAATAAGCCACACACAAAGGGATGTGTCACAAGCAATACTAGACCAGACGCACGAAGTAAAGCATCTGATCATGTGGCAGAAAAATTGTCTGGAGTATAGAACTCGCCTCAAAGCTCCATTTACATCGGTATACCCCGTTCATATGGCTTTAAGAAAAAACCAACCTTTTCATAAACGTTGCCTCCAGCATTATCGATGCTGTTATTAGCATTTCTCAAAATTTTCAACCCAACTGGGGCGCGCAACTGGCCCAACATAACACGCCTCCATAGAATCCTGCGGCCCGTCCGCGGGAGCCCAGGAGGAATAGCGTGCCGTGCGCAGCCGGCGGGCGAGGAGAATCGAGGAGGAAAGCGCCGTGAGGAGGAGAGTGTCGCTACTTTCAAATTATCAAGGGGCTTTACATACCACAGCGCAGCAGCGCCAGATTTCCCTCTAGGTACTGTAGTGAGAAACTCTATGTCTGATGCAGTCATAGAGTTTCCTACAAAGGAAACTCTATGGATGCAGTCACTAGGGTTGCCAGATTTGGCTACTTTGCGCCAAATTGGCTACTTTTTGAGGCTGTTGGCGGGGAAAAAAATGCCTTGGCTACTTGGCTACTTTTTTGGCTAGTTTTGAAATAGCTTGACTATAGTAAAAATTGGATAGAAACTTGTGTAGCTCATATTATGCAGCAACATTAGCAAATATTTAGGCCAACCCGCAACAACGACATTTCAAATTTTTTCAACCTGGTCCATCATCATTGTCAATCTGACTCTGGCGCTTTCATTTCATGCAAAGGATTTCGCACTGGTGACGTCACAGCGTGTTCCATCTTCGCATTAACGTTCCGCGTTAGGCCTTCCACCTTCCACACATAGGGCTTCTTCGATTTTCGGAGTTCTGGCAGCCCGCTGATATAGTGTGAGAAACTCTATGGCTGGCAGCCAGACGGCAGCCAGCTAGTACGTGCTCATACCAAGTTTGGCTGGCACGCTGCGATGCAATTTTCGGGGGTCGGGCACCGGGCCTTCACGAAGTGCTTGCGAAAGCACGGAAGGAGGTCTGGTTCCACCTCACCCGGGAGCGGCACCGCTTGGGCGAGAAGTTTCTCGAAGTGTGGGCTCGTCCTGCCGTGATTTTTGACGAGTCAGGTGGAAAGCTATCCATTAAGTTATGATGCATGCTCCAAAGGTCGCACGACTCGGCCGTGTGCGCCAGTCGATCTACGGGGTTTTGTTTGGCTCAGTGGAACCCAGAGCTGGAACCGGTGGTGGTGCACCCTCAAGTGGTCGCGCTGCTCCGCGGACCATAGAGTTTCCTACAAAATTACTAGAGGGAACTCTGGCGCTAGTGTCTACGTGAGCTACAATGGGAGCGGTTGTCCCAGCATGGGAATTATGGGAAGTACATGGATTTGCCTAAACTTCGTTCTTTTTGGCTTCAAACGGCTTTGTGACTTAGTAAACTCGTCATTTTCAACAGTTTATTGCGTAATAAATAATTAAATAAACATCATTGAAATTGCCCGACTGCAGGATTCGAACACAGGGACTCTAGTACAGAAGCCTGATATTGAAACCATTAAGCCACGGATGCATGTATCGACAAGCGAATGAAACGCACTTATGAATTTATCGCGGGCATGCCAGTGCTTTGAGACGCTTGGTGCGTTTCGATTTGGGCACATAAACAAGCTCAATCATTGCAATTAATAGCAATTGTACGCGTTCCCCGGCGTCTTCTACACTTCGAAGAATATAGATTGCGCTGAAATATACGACAATAAGATTTATATAGCGTAATATACAAAGCCACAAGAACGTCTGAATCCACAAGCACGAAGATCAGACAA
This sequence comes from Dermacentor variabilis, assembly GCF_050947875.1. Taxonomy (NCBI): domain Eukaryota; kingdom Metazoa; phylum Arthropoda; class Arachnida; order Ixodida; family Ixodidae; genus Dermacentor; species Dermacentor variabilis. The sequence goes on from NW_027460280.1 coordinate 20,551,898, forward strand.
ATCCATGTACTTCCCATCATTCCCATGGTAGGACAACGACTGCAGCGCCAGAGTTCCCTCTAGTAATTTTGTAGGAAACTCTATGCCGCGGACGGCTTTGGTGGTCTCCATGGTTGTATGCCTTGACCTCTTTTGCGTCAGGGCAGTCCGAGGGTCAGTCAGGCTTGTGCCCTGCAAGACCGACATGGCTGTTTGTGTGTTGAGTGCAGTCCCTCAGTTGGACTACACCACAACAGCCCCCTTGTCCGGGAAGGACCGTTGGCCCGAACCAAGTCCCCCCACCCAGTCAGCCCGGGTTGTGGGGGAGTACCGGGGTCAATGTATCGAATGATGCTGGGTTGATGAGTACAGGCTCGTCCACTCTTAGGGTGAACACGGCTCACCGTGGCCGCGCTCCGCGGGGCGCCAGTGCGTCCGGCGCGGCGGCGCATCGAAGCGAAGCGGCGCAGGCGCACACGGACCCAGGGGAGGTGCTTCGCGTCGTCTGCTACAGAGCTGGAGCGCGCCGCTCCGGCTTTGCTGCAAAGTACACTTCGCTAGACCCAGGTGACTGAGCGACCGGGGCGGCGTTGCGGGAAGGCGCACTTCGCTAAATGGAGCATCTTCTAGCTGGTTCGGTCTACAGTTTGTGAACAGCCTGCTTAATCAATATACATTAACAGAAACAAGCTTATCACCACATAAATCACTTAGCATGTTTTTAAGAAGTGATGAGGGTAAAAATAGTCATTTCTTCGCGCTCTTTATTAGGCTGGTGCCATTTTATTTTACTCTCGCAGCACTTGGTGTAGTGCATACCGAGAAACCTATTAGGCGCGCTCTTCTTCGTTGGAGTCATCATGTGATGAGCCTAGCGCGCCATTTCGCGCATGTCTTGATGCTAGAACGAATTTGCTTAATTGACCTAAAGAAGCGACCTAAACCCGCAATAAATTCCACAGAAAGTTAGAGAGCGATTGTTCAATCACGCATCATCATGTTTGCCATCGATTTTACCATTAAGGAGGGCAATAATATTACTTCGACAGCAACTAAGAAGTGACATCCGCTACTTCGCAGCTTTCTTATTGACGCGTTAATGTCGCTGGTAGGGGTGCATGGAGCACTTTACGCGATGTAGGAAAGGGCTCTCCCCTGCATAGCAACTGATTTGGCGGCAGTTTTACTCCCCCTTTTCATCTTTCTACATCATATAAAAAAAATTCATTTTTGTTGTCACAGATTGGTTAAAATCGCCGATGCGGTGCCGGTCCTTTGACGGCTACCTGACGTAAGAAGTCGCATTCTTATTTAGAGGAATCGTCGGTCAGTTATTTGATTACATTGATTAGGTGGAGTGAAACATGTGGCGCCGTCGTTTATTTGGTTGTTTGTTTTTTTTCTCCTTGGAGTCGATGCATTCCGCATGCGAATGCCCTTTCTGTCCGTTTTGAATAGGTAATTGAAGTGGGAAATCTATAATCTACATGTCTGTTTTCTAGCTTAAATTACGTCTTGCCGGGTAATTAAGTCGTTACTAGCTTGTATTTCATTTCAGTACTTCCTCGGAATAGGTCATATGCATATCCTCACTAGCATATAATTGTGCGATATGCGTCCCGAAGCGGCACATGGCCTCTGCGTTACGCCATATAGGTGGGCATCGGATAAATTTGGAGAAAAGGAGGAATTGATTTCTCTTTTTTTTAGGGGTTAGGGGGGTGGCGAGGCTGAGTGGGTAAAACCAAATATGAATACGGCACAGGAACCCTTGCCTTGAACAAGCGATGCTGTTGCCGTCGTGGGGAAGTGGCCGGTCCGTGTGTTGGACGAACGTGGCAACGATAATTAAACCGGCGGTCACGAGGCCGGCCCGGTGTCGTCTGCCGATAGCATGGCGGTGGTCGGCCAACGGGCTCGACATTTATCGACTTCGGCGACAAAAACGCTGTAACAGTGCTGGATTTTATTTCCCCGGTGCACTTTCGGAAACTGGCCATGTCGCGGGTACCGGAAAAAGAAAGACGACGCATTGTTGATCTCTGCCTACAAAACTATCCTCAACGCGTTATATCGTAGATGACAAAAAGGCCACTGAAAACAGTGAATCGAATAGTCCAGGCTTACAAGAAGGATGGAAGAATTGCGGATGCTCCCCGTAAAGCCCGGCAAACAGTGACCACTGAAGCTGAATACATGACCATTGTTGCGGCGGCTGCTGCAAACCCGACCTTTATCGCTCGGGAAATTAAGAACAGCCTCTGGCTGGGTGACGTCTCTGACACAACTATCAAGCGTCGCCTCTACGCCCCAGCCTAATAAAGAGCGCGAAAAAATGACTGTATTTTTACCCTCATCACTTATAAAAACATGCTAAGTGATTTATGTGGTGATAAGCTTGTTTCTGTTAATGTATATCGATTAAGCAGGCTGTTCACAAGCTGTAGACCGAACCAGCTGGAAAATGCTCCAGTAAGTGAAGTGCAGCTTCCCGCAACGCCGCCTCGGTCGCACAGTCACCTGGGTCTAGCGAAGTGTACTTTACAGCAAAGACAGAGCGGCGCGCTCCAGCTCTGTAGCAGACGACGCGAAGCACCTCCCCTGGGTCCGTGTGCGCCTGCGCCGCTTCGCTTCGATGCGCCGCCGCGCCGGTCGCACTGGCGCCCCGCGGAGCGCGGCCACGGTGAGCCGTGTTCACCCTAAGAGTGGACGAGCCTGTACATGAAAGCTCTGGGACGCGGCGCCTCTGGTTGCCAAGTCCTCTTCCCATCTGACAACGGTACCGGTCCTGATGGGATGGCAACGTGAGGTGGGATCCTAAGACAACCCGAAGCTGCCCGAAGTTTGCAAAATCGAAGACTTGGACAGCTGGTCACGGGATAAACGTAAACATGCTACCAGCATGTCAGCGGCCGGTCTGGCCGGCGCGCTCTCGGCGTAGTCGGTCCATTTATATGTTCCCAGTTTGAAAATATACAGCTGTATTCTGGAATACGATCACTTTTGCGAGATTTCGCGCGTCTGGGCATTTCACTTTGCAGAGCGTAACAAACGGCCGGCGACGCGTCCGATGCCAAGACGCAAAATCGCGCGTAAATAATCGCGAAAGCGATAGCTCGAGGATGCCTCGAGCTTTGACCTTCTTCGAGAAATGTGCGCCAAGATTAACTCAAACATTTACACTGTGATTCTGATTTGTGATAATATTCTGGTCATATTACATGCTGATCAAAGCGCTCTTAGCTGTAGTCATTTATACACGCTTCATAATATTTTTTGTATGTTCCTGCATTTACTAAAAGCAACTTTAAGTGTTGGCTGTGATAATTTCTTCAGAGTTGCATAATACTATGGTGTTCTAGAAGGGGGTAGTGGGCTCAGGAGCCGGTGCGCCCTATGCATTGCAGCGAGGCGGCGAGTGCACTAACTGCCAAAGTGTTCTCTCGTTTATGGCAATATGTGTTTCGCTGCTCACATGTTAATGTGAGTGCCGGACTTCGCCGAACAGATGAATTCCAACGCAAAAAACGCGAGGCAGCGTCACTGCTTCGCCCCTGGCTGCACGTCCGGCTATGTGTCGTCGAGGCAGCAGGGAGGGTGCTCCAAGTTGCATATTTCTTCAAGGTCGAACGTCTTAATATTTTTATTTAGTGAAAAGTGATATCCTTGCCTCCCTTCATACCTCCTTGTAGTGGAGGCATGAAGGACTCTGGAAATTTCGGCCACCTGGGGCTCTTTGGCGTCTACTAACATCGCACAGCAAACGGGCGCCTTGTTTTTCGCCTCCATCGAAAAGCGGCGTCCGGGATGCCATCCCTCATCCTTGGGCACAACAATCGGGCGCCCTAACCACTGCACCACCACGGCTTAAAATTGCATTTTGTCAGCCGTAGTCACGTTCGACTAGCGTTTAATGAGCTAAACCATTGCTTGCAACAACATCACTGAAAGGCTGACGCGTTGCGTGCACAGCAGGCCTGCGTCCTTGCGTATGCTCAAAGCCAGCGGCGCGTACCATGCATTGGATGGATGGATGGATGTTATGAGCGTCCCCTTTGGAACGGGGCGGTGGGTTGCGCCACCAAGCTCTTGCTACTATGCTGCCTAATATCCTACTTAGGTTAACCAATGAAAAAAGAAAAGAAAAACACTATGAACTACTACGCCCAAATTTTCTGATCCCCAATTGCGATCTGTGCTTTCGTACGTCTCAGTCTTTTGTCGTTTCCCTACTGTTCTTCCACCACTGATCCTCCAATCGCCTCTTATAATACTAATGCCTATCACGGACATGTTTGCTTTACCACTGCTCCCGCTGAACCCAAGGGCTTCAAGGAGGCCAGTGGTGCCTAAATCTACCGCTGGGTAGACGTCTTCACATTCTAATAAAATATGCTCCGTCGTTTCCCTAGCTTTACCGCAGCAAGCACATGCTTCTTCCTTCTTATATCTCGCTTTATAGGTGCGTGTTCTAAGGCATCCCGATCTCACCTCGAAAAGTAATGAGCTTCCCTTTGAGTTATCATAAATGGTTTCTTTCCTGATTTCATTTTTTCCTCTTAAGTAGTTACTCATGGCAGGTTTCTTTTCCATTGCCGCCACCTATGAGATTAATTCAGCCTCTCTGACTTTCCGCTTGACCTTCTTTGTTGCTGTGTTGCCCACCCCACAGGCCGCATACTTGCTGGTAAGCTTCCTAGTTCTTTTCCTCCACTGTGAATCAATGTTTTTCCTGTACAGATACCTAAACACTCTCCCAGCCCATTTACTTTCTTCCATATTCCTCAGCCATTCTTCATACTCAATTTTACTGCGAGCTTCCCTCACTTCAAAACCAGTCCAGCCCATATCCCCCTGCACAGCTTCATTTGTAGTCTTCCCGTGAGCGCCCAATGCGAGGCGACCCACTGACCTTTGGTTCCCTTCGAGTCCTGATTGTACCCATGATTTAAAGCAAACAACCGCATTTCCAAAAGTAAGTCCTGGAACCATTACCCCTTTCCACATACCTCGGAGGACCTCGTACCTATTGTATCCCCATAGCGCTCTGTGCTTCCATTATGGCTGCATTTCTCTTCCCCTTGACTGTTATGGTTTTTTCCTGTGTTTCCATATATCCATTGCATTCGTTTATCCATATACCAAGGCATTTATATTCTGTTACCCGAGGTATTTCCCGGCCCTGTATCTCCACTGTCTGTTCACTGTTTTCATTGAATACCATAACACCTGATTTTCTAACAGTAAATTTAAAACCTAAATTGTTGCCTTCCTGTCCACAGATATTAGCCAGGCGTTGCAAATCACTTTGCTTGTTAGCTAGCAACACAATGTCATCCGCATAAAATAAACCTGGGAGCTGCTGCTCTACTACTGTACCCGTCTATTTGTATGAGAGATTAAAACCGATATTACTTCCTTCTAGCGCCCACTCCATCCTCACCATGTACATCATAAACAGCAGCGGGGATAAAGGGCACCCCTGCCTCAGTCCCTTGTTGATATGAACTTTCTCCGAGCTCCTCATCCCTTCCCATTCAACGCAAACGGTATTTTCAAGGTAAATCTCTCTCAAAAGCTGTAGACAATCGTTACCTAAGCCTTCCCTTTTCAGAATATACCCCACAATATGTTGCGGTCTACGTTGTCGTAGGCTCCTGTAATGTCGAAAAAGGCCACATACAACGGTCTGCCTTCTGCTTTTGATATTTCAATACACTGAGTAAGAACAAACAAGTTATTATCGCATTACGGCAAACAGCGCCACCTACGCCCGGCTTGAAATGGAGGAGCAGCTCCCATCCGCCGTTGGCGTCACCTCTAGCCATGTCAGCCATGTCACCTGCGGAAGCCGTCGCGTGCGCCGCCATGTTGTTTGTTTTTGGTCATATTTGCTTTACTATCTGCCAGATGATCCTGAAAACTTAAGTGTTACCAGACAAGAGCACGAAAATGAGCCAAAACTATAGAAAATCTCTAGTTTTGGCATTTTGTTTCTGTAAAAGCTGCAAGATTGAAATGTACACAATTGTGTACATAGCGCCTCAAAGGGTTTATTATTAAACCAGTCTTGCCGCCAAAACTAAACTAAAGCTGATTTCGAAACCCTTTTTCCTGAGCTTCCTACCGGTTTGTGTTATGTATCTGAAAAATGGTTTCAATGTGTTTCAATTGGCGATCAAAAACATAGATCACCAGTGATCGATTTGAATATATCTGGTAACAAAAGAGTTAAGGCCAAACTATATGAAGTCTACTAAACTTGACCCACTGAGTCAGCAAATACCATGAAATTATGGGAATGTGGCATAGGCCTGTTTGTGTGTCTTTCTTACTACTCAAAAAAGATTTCCCAGTACACCATGAATGCTTTATTATGTACACAATTCCTTTTCAACATTAAAAAGAAAAAGGCATCCAAAATCAGTATCTTCATACACCATGATGTCAAAATCTGCAAGCTTTGATGAAATGTGACCAATGGCTGCTTCACCAGTCGGCACTGTTATTGGCCAGGTAATCTCTGCGGCCAATGTTGGATGCCTGTTTGCTCTGCATGGCTTCCAGCTTGGGGCAGTCGGTGATGCGATGCCCAAGACCACCACAGTAGGAGCAACCACGTTCTTCTGCAGCAGCAAACAAACCTCTTTCAGGTTAACTTGATTATGGCTAATTTTATTTTTCACCTAATTTGACCCCACATATAGGTTGACAGGTGGCATGTATACATATTTATGGGCAGCATTCCATTTTAAAAAGTGGCACACACAATGCCACTCTTGGTAACAAAAATACTTATACTGAAGTGGTTGCAGGGCCCTTGAATACGACATTAGTCAACATAACCAGACTGATAATAGGAAAAAAAAGCATACCAGAGGAAACCAGGCTTTCCATTTAATCCCACTGGTTGTTATCATGGAAAAAATTCCTTATTTCTAGTTTATCATGGTGTCTTGTAAAAACCAAATAAGCATGCCGCTCGACTTTGGAAGTGCTGGGTTTATTTCGCTTAAAGATAAAATGTGCAATAGTGATCTTTAAAGAATATGCAAATGAAAACAGATTTGCCTGCAGTTGCTTTATTATCCATTTACTGTGGGAAGCAGGGCTGGACTGAAGTTTGCAGAAAATAAAAAAACAATGTGAGAAAGGGCATGCAACACTAGGGTGTGCAATTACAAGTGTCTGCATGTGCCATGTTTTGTCTTTTCACAAGTTCCCTGCAGCCCTGGACAATGTACGGAGTGGATCAGATCTCACAACTGCAAAGACTTCAAACCTATCAAGTTCACAAGAGCAAGCAGCTCAAGTTTATTAGCAGTAAGAATGAGCATTCCATATTGCATGGCTCAATTTCAAAGCTATCACATTCACTCATGTAAGGCCCACACTCCCGCTTTAGAGTTTGCATGCGCACTACACTCAGTTTCCCTAAGTGCAATGCATATACTCATGTACTGGTTAATCCCTGCAAGCCACTACAAGATGGCACTAGTCCGTGTCCAAAAAATTGACAACCATTTCACTCTGTGAAGATGGAATGCAGCGAAAGCTGACGCCCGTCAAAGCTCTCAAATGAAACGGGTCGGCCCAGCATTGCACAACCTTCGGGGTGGACCCAGTACGGGGAGCGCTTAATGTCTGCTTCACCTCCGCCGGAAGTCGGCCCGGCATTGCACTATCTTCGTGATCGACCCACGCATGCCTGCTTCACCTCCACCACGGGTCGGCCCAGCTTTGCACTACCTTTGGAATCGGCCCACTTATGGGGGGCGCTTAACGCCTGCTCCACCTCTGCCACAGGTCCGCCCGATATTTCACTACCTTCAGGATCGGCCCGCGTATGAAATTCAAGTGCGAGTTACAGGTTCCAAGGCCCACAGGGGTATGTGCCATTGAGCTTTGACCCTTTCTGCAATATCACCAGGACTGGCCCACATGATGATTTTTTCTGTTGACGGATGCCAGAAAAGCTACAGAAGGTTAGTTATACATAACTTTTGCTGTAAAAATCTGTTGGTGACTGTAAATGTGTTCATAGTCGGCTGCCAGTAGTTCCATGTATTTACACAGCAGTCTGAGCATAGTTCGAGGCTTCAGTGCATACACATAAGCCTGCCTTCTGTAAGGCCTGCACCCAGTAAAAATTATGAAAAGAAGTGTGGGCTCTACGCGAGTAAATACAGCATATATAGTTGCTCCAATTTCAATCCACTGCGTTAAATCAACAGAGGTTAACATGCCTACAATGCTGTGTATTAACACATGCATGCGAAATGGCTGCGAGCAAATAATATGGAGAGTGAAAAGTGCATCAGCTTTATAACATGAAAAATGGCACAAACAAGCAAAGAGAAGTAAGGAGAAATAAAGACCAGCGTTGTGGTGCAGGTCGGCCTCACATTAGCAAAAAGATGAGAAAGCGTGACTTGCGTGGCGCACAGTGCCAGGTGCAGGAAGTGGCAAAAACCAAGCACATGCACAGAGTGATGTAAAGGCGGTATGCGCTGTATGTCGTCTGCTAGTGAGCTACCCCTTCACTTTGCCCGCACATGTGCTACACAGACAATGTTTTGATTGATTTCTGTCCAAGATTCATTTACTTTGTGTGTGAAGGCGCGAAACATAGTTCCATGTTTCTTCCCTACAGAGTAAGGCAAATCGATGAAGAAACTGTCCATCACCTTACATATTTTATTATAACTCCTGAGAAATATTTCAGCAAGTGAATGTGACAAGAAGCCAATAGTATTTATTGCAAAAGCTACTGTATTGAGCAGAAGTCTGTGGATGGGTAATGCACTGGTGAGTTACCCATGGTGTCATCTATGTGTTGCTTTTTATACCATGGCGATGGAAGCAAGTAGCTTTGAATGCACTAGGGAAACTCTGGGGTGAGCTTGAGAACAATGCGGTACTTATTCATCAAGAAGGCAGCAGAACCTGCAATAATCTCTATGGCCACGCAGTCACCGCCTTAGTGGACGCAGAAGCTGATTACCCTGTCATGCGTGGACCCATCGCTGCCCAGTTGAAGAAAGTTAAAACTGCATGGGAAGGCCCTCTAACAGACCTACAGTGAATGCTCACAGTAAGAGTGTGTTGAAAAAGTGATCTTGCCCAGAAATTTTTGACATGACAGAGAAGCACAAGCAAAAAAGCTGGGCGACTTCAACTTTGGTGTAAAGCAGTACAGTGTTCACAGTTTTTATCAGAGGAATGAAATTGGGCACAAGGCATCATAAGTGCAAGCAGATGACAGGGCAGATGAACTCATTCTCGATGGTGTTTGCCCTCCCTACTGGCCAGCAATGCTCATAGCCTTCACAGTACTGAAGGGAAGTACTGAGATGGAGTATAGATTTATATGCTTAGAGGCAGATAACCTTTCCAATGAATGGTCATACTAGCATCCATGCTGATTCCTCATTTGGGCTAGTCCCACAAGCATTGCAAACTTAAAGCTTCTCTGTTGGAATTACAAGTGTTTAATTTCCAGAGAGATAACATAAAGAGGTGCTTCTAAAGGCCATGATTCATGTTGTTTGCCCGGATCTAGTGCATCAAAGGGCATTCGCACGAGGAATATTATTGCGCGGGATATGGGTGGAGTCGAGTGAGTTCAGCCGCCACAAAAAATTCCCTGTAGACCTCCCCCACTCAGTGTTAGAGGACAACATTAGCAGCTTCTACTCTTGACACAACTCTTCATTTCTTAAAATTCACCTTGTTCTACGCTTCAGATGTAGTGTCTCAAAGGCATAAGAATTGTTCAACCAGCAAAAAGAAAGAAAAAGAAATTCGAGGAACACCTAAGCATTTCTTATGAGTTGTGAACATGAAAGCATTAATGTGCAATTGAATGCCATTAAGCGGTCCTTCGAGTTCTGAGCTCCTCGCAGGCAAGCGAGTGCATTGAGATGCTTGGCCAACGCCTCCTATATAGCACAAGGCCGGTACACTTCCATCCATGACGCCATGCTACCTTGCCCAACTGCCATAGAATCTAATGGGGATGCTCTCGAATAGGTCGCAGTGATTGTGACATCACCGGTTTTGTCACGCTGGGCCTGGCAATGGAAATTTCGGTCCAAGTAGCGTGATGTCATAAAACAGAGTGCACTGGCCTGCTATCTAGGAGGTGCTGGTTTAGCCACACTCAGCTACTGAGCATGGGGTCGCAGGCTTGAAACTCACTACTGCCAACATCCTCCCTTTCAAATTTATTCTGTCTTTTTATAGATTGATTTCTTTATAGCAATTACCAAGGCGAAGTTAGAACACAGGTGAGTGCTTGCGCGGGCAAGGAATGCGCGGATAACACAGGCTTTCGAGAGCCAGGGTGACCTGGCTTCGTGGCGATGCCCTCTCCCATCACACCACACCTAGCATGCCAGCAGGTGCACCCTTTCGCCCGCCCGGCTACGTCAAGGCGCGCACGTGACGTGGCGTCGTAGCCAATGGGAATTTAGGTGCTGTTTCGCTGCGACAGATGCCAGCTTTTTTGCTCAATGAGCCATTTGATGCTTTTGCATCAAAAATACAAAGTGGCATCATACTTGATTTGGCCATGCCAGTGGCACACATGCAATGTACCTTTGCAAATGTGACAGGACTGCCAAGCAAAACAATGAAGCGATTACGATATGGCTGCCACCCTCTGGAGCAACAACTTTGTCAAGGCTCCCAAACACCAACATGAAATTCCGCTGCCTCCTCCGCCAAGCGGGGATCATTTGTTCTGTGCGGATAGAAGGTCCCTTTTTGCTGGGGATATGCAGTGGCGGCACGCCATCTCATGAAAGTGTGATGCTGTTGTCATGTGACGCGCAGTACCTGTGCCGATAGCTGGGATTTCTCACCTTTGTGCATGCCCCTTCAAGCACAGGACGAGGCTGTGTGCATGAGCTTACACAAATAAAAGAAACATTTTATTTACTGTAGAATTTGCTAAAAAAAAGAGACATGGAGGGAAATGAAAAAGTGTTCCATTTATTTAAAAGTTTTGTGCATTAAGCAGAAGGCACGAAATATTTTTACCACTTATTTCATAACGTGTAGTGGCAGTGTTACTACTTAGGTATAAAAAGGGTTGCAATTTTGCTCTGATCGAATTTCCACATGCGTGCATTAGTAAATGTTGCTTTGGATTTCTGTGCAGCCACTGTGTTCAATGCAACACTGCAGTATTTCCACTCCATTCCTTTATTGCCAGCTGGATCCTACAGACCAGCAGAAAAACTTGCGCCACCACCAGCAAACTATGCGCTGTAAATACAGGCTAACAGCAGCAATCTGCCGCTGGATGAATGTGCCTTGGATAAATTTTTTTAGGTGCGCTGCTGTACACTACCAAACTAGCAAAAAGTGGCCGATTCATTCAACCTCTCTCTGCTAGGAACCATCCCTGATCCTCACAGTAGATAGTCACATGTCCGCTGCTGCAGAAGCAATGATGCTGGCCACTATGGCCTGCTAACATAGCATGTAGTGTGCACTGGACCACAATTATTCACATAATTGTCACTGCTACAAGAAGGATAAAGATATGGCGCCACCATCCCATACGTACAGTGTTACGCACTGGTCACGTGCCCCTTCAGAAACCTCTGCTCCTTCCGTCGCGGCAACCCTCCTCCTCTATGCTATCAAATTGCGTCTGGCGCTCCTACTCCTCTCCAGCTTGTTGGCCACCCCGTCTCTAAACACTGTACTCTCTGGAACTCCATGTAACTGCACCCATTCCTGGGTACCCCATGCTTAATAAACCCAGTTAACCCTCATTAACAAAAGTCCAGTGTTCTATCATCTACTATATGTGACATAACGAAACATGGTGTAAGACTAGTTCTAACGTCAGTGTATCAGCAATGGAGGAGATTCCTGCACCTATGAAATTCGACTCCAGAGGAAACGCTGTGGAACAATAGCGAGCCCTCAAACTGAGCTTCATGTAGTACCTCAAGGCAATTAACACAGCGAGAGCACCATCTGACCGGTAAGTAGCACTTCTTTTGACCATATTCCTAGGGGCAGGCAGTGAAACCCGGACGAAGGACAAAAGGAAGTAGACGATACGAGCGCTCATGTTGTCCACTTCCTTTTGCCCTTCGTCTGGGTTGCCCTGCCCAACCCTAGGAGTACGTTCAGTCACCAACTCGCCCAGCTTGCTGTGTTAATTCTTTTGACCGTCGGTGGTTCTTCACTGCTTGATATCTACAACACTTTAGACTTCGGGGAACCAACTGAGGAAAGACCAAGTCCAGAATTTAAATATGTCTATGTCATCAGCCTCCTCGACGTGCATTTCTTACTGAAGCACAATGAGCTGTACTCGCGATACATCTTCCGAACTCACATGCAATGGGAGGAAGAGCAGTTTGACAGTTTCATAACAGATTTGAAGCTGAAAGCATGCGACTGTGGATTCGGCAACGAAAGAGAAAAAATGATCCGGGATCAGATAACCTGTGGCATCTATGACGAAAAGGCTCATGCAGACATTCTCAAGCTAGAAGATCTGACCCTAGAGAAGGCTGAAAGGTTGTGTAGAGCACACGAAGCAACGAAAATTCAAGTGAAAGCATTTAATGAGGGTATTCCATCAAGTAGCGAGACCGTGCACACAGTGAAGAAGTTTGTCCATCGCACCAATGCCAACTCAAAAAGTGCAAAAGGTAAGCCACAAACGCTTAATGTACCAAAATGCAGGTATTGCAGTGATAGCCACGAGCGCAGAAGAGGAGCATGCCCAGCTTGGAAACAAACGTAGCAAGAGCAAGAAACGAAATCACTTTGTGGCAATTTGTAAAAGCAGCAACGTGGCTTTTGGCCTCGAAGAAGATAGCAAGGATGAAGCCATAGAGCCAACTCAAAGCCACAAACTAAGCTCAGCTTACACATTTATGAGAGTGAGCCACAATGCAGCTGTTAACGTCACCCCACCTAGACAGGTCAAGCTACAGCAAATACAACCATGCACAACAACACTGCGAACGTGGAATGGAAGCAAGGTTCACTGCTTAGGCAAGGCACAACTAGAAGTTACGACTGCAAATGTACAGAGACAATCTGTAGAATTTGTAGTGGTTAAAGATGACCTTGCTCCTCCGATCAGACGAACAACAGCCGAGAAAATGGGTCTGATAACCATAGACTACAACTGTGTGGCTGGAATCAATGAAATTTCAGAGGAGAATGTTACTCATCACATAGTGGAAAAATGCCCAGATGTTTCTGGAGACACTTTAGGAAGACTCCTAGGAAAAGTACACTTGGTGACTAAGCCAGATACTCTTCCGAAAGCGATAACAAGTTGCAAGGTGCCTGTCAGCATTGAACCGCAAGTGGAACAAACATAGGCGAGCCTAGAAAAAGAAGGTGTCATTAAAAGTGTGACAGAGCCAATGCAGTGGGCGAGCACATTAGTTTTTGCAATAAAGAAAAAATGGTGAAATACGAATATGCATTGACCCACAAGCGCTCAACAAGGCTCAGGAATGAGAATGTCGCATACTGCCCGTCCTCGATGATGTACTGCCCGATCTTGCCAAAGCAAAAATCTTCTCAACACTTGACTTGTGAGAAGGTTCTTGGCAATGTTCTCTTGATGATGAATCAAGCTTTATCACCACATTTTAAACATCAAAAGGTCGTTATCGATGGGTCCGCCTGTCGTTTGGACTTGCGGTAAGCAGCGAAATTTTCCATAAAAGACTTCAAATGGCACTTGAAGGATTTAGCGGGGTTCTCTGCATTGCAGATGACATTCTCGTCATTGGAGTGGGCGAAAATGAAAAAGACGCAGTCGAAGGTCATGACAAGAAATTAGAGAGCTTACTTCAGAGATGCTGACAAACTAGAATTTGTCTCAACAAATAAAAAACGCAGCTTAGAGCCTCATCAACTGTCTTCCTAGGACACTGCTGACAAAAGAAGGATTATAAGTTGATCTAAATAAAGTCAAGGCCATCTGCAGGCTTGGAGTGACGCCTGTCACCGGCAAAAGATGCCGAGAGCGAGTGGGGCTATACTAATCCAGGTACAACCAAACAACGAAGGCCCACTAAGCTTCAACAAGACACTCCTTCACTAGAAAGGTAATTGGCCTCCCTGGTGCAGTATTCGGCCACTCCCTCCCAGATGACTCACTCAGTTACCCAATGGTCCTCAGTCCCCAGACTGCGGAGCACCTGACCAAGGCGGTGGTCAGACCTGTAACACAGCAGAGGGTGCTAAGAATCTCTGGGTGCGGACAAGCCACCAATTAAAACTTACCTTTGCAACGTTTAACACCCGAACCCACGGTCATGTAATGCGCCGGTTAAATAACCCTAGTTGGACCAGTAGGGTTACAGAATGGGTACCAAGAGAAGGGAAATGCAATCGAGGACGACAGAAGACTAGTGGAGCGATGAAATTAGGAAATTTGTGGGCACTAGTTGGAATCGGTTCGCGCAGGACAAGGGTTATTGGAGATTGCAGGGGAGGCCTTCGTCCTGCAGTGGACATAAAACAGGCTGCTGCTGCTGCTGCTGCTGATGATGATGATGACTGAACAGGCGCCAAAGCCAATTGATGTCCACGGAATACAACGCTTCTGCGGAATGATCAACTACCTCTCGAAATACTTGCCAAAAATTGCCATTGAGCCATTGAGAAAATTCACTGCCAAGGATACACCATGGCACTGGGGAAAACCCAAGCAAGGAGTATTTCAAAAGGCAATAAACACTGTGACAAAAGCTGCACTTCTCGCCTACTTCGACTCACAAAAGCAGTTAGAAATTCAGTGTGATGCAAGCGATCTTGGACTCGGTGCAGCTCTCCTTCAAGATGAACAGCCGGTCTTGTTCACCAGCAGAGCAGTTAAACCGACAGAAATCCGTTATGCACAAATTGAAAAGGAAATGTTGGCTATCGTCTTTGCATTAAACAAGTTCTACCACTACATATTCGGAAGAGAAACAAAGATCATCAGTGATCACAAGCCCCTTCAAGTGACCCTGAACAAACGATTCGATCAAGTTCCAAGACAACTACAAGGCATGGTTCTTCAGATGCAAAGATACAACATTGTCGTCGAGCCACAGACCAGGCAAACAATTACTTTTGGCTGATATGATGTCTAGTGTGTTCCTTCCCAAAAAAAGCAATGAACAAGAACTTGAAAACAACAATGCCTTACACTACCTTCCTGTGAGAAAAGAAACCCTGCAAAGATTGAGAGCAATCATCTTGTCAGGTTGGCCACAAAATAAGTGTGAACTACCCCAAGACATGCGCGTGTACTTCACATAGAGAGATCGAGCTTACAGTTCAACCTCTTTTTCAAGGGATTACGCCTAATGGTCCCAATGTCCCTGCAAGACAAGATCAAAGCAACACTCCACTCTTCACATCTTGGGATCGAGAGCTGTCTACCATGTGCTCGTGAATATGTCTGTTGGCCAGGAATGAATGCAGAATTAAAGAACCTCATTGCAGGGTGCGAAGTATGTCAAAAAGGAAGCATACTCTCAGCAACAAGAAATTCTCTCTCTCCATCCAGAACTAAGCTATCCATGGGAGCAAGTTGGATGTGACATTTTCGAATTCAAAGGAAAGAACTTCTTGATCAAAGTGGATTACTACAGCAACTTTTGGGAAGTGGACCAACTGAAATCAATGACCTCCAATCAAGTAATACTCAAACTGAAGTCTCAATTTGCACGACATGGAATACTAAGAATTCTGATAACTGACAACGAACCACAATTCACCAGCAACGAATTCAACTTTTCAAAAAGCTGGAAACTGTAATTGGTTACTTTTTTTCAGTAACATGTACAACTTAAAACAAATCCTTGCAAATGGAGAGACACACAGTGACCAAGCTAGATTATGGCCTCAACACGAGAGCTACATTGTTATGAGAAAACACAAAGTGGCAGGTGTCCCCTCTGAATTGGACACTGAATGCTTTGAGTGTGAGGACGTTTAATTTCATCATGCCAGATATAATCTGTAAGCCCCAGTCACCAAAAGCACTGCACTAAAACAAACAGCAAGTAATGCTGTAGCAATTGCTTATGACACATGTTGCAGCCCACCAGGGAAAGAAAAAGCATGGGTCATGGGGCCTTTTCAAACACTGCAAGCTGTGCAAATGAAATACAATTATTGGACATAATATGCAACTTTATAGCGAACATGTGCACAAAAAAATAGCACTTGCCTCCCAATTCCAGGTATTTCTCATTCTCTGATTGCAGGGCATGAAGGAAGGGTGGAACTTTCTGCTTGGCTTCCAGCAACAAATGTTTCATGTCCAAGAGCACAGACTCATCTGAAAATATGTGTATACAAGCAGATGAGCAAAGCTTCTAATGAAACATTGCAGTTGTAATTAAGATTTTTATTAGGTGCTTCAATGTCTTCTAGTGCATGATAGATGTCAGGCTACTAATTATAGCTGGCTGGTAGCATGAGACAGTAAGCTGAGCTAATTTTCTATATTGCTTGCTTTCTGCGTTCAGGCAGAAGAAAAATTAGCTCTGACTAATGCCACAATAATGAAGGTGCAGATAATGCAACAGGAGGAGAGGAATGCAATATTTTATACCACATGACTTGTTGATGAAGGTTGTTGCGATTCCCACTCGACCAGAACGTCCAGTACGGCCAATTCGGTGCACTGAAAGCAAATGTTGCATACCACAGTTCATAAGTCACCCACTGTTGCCTACTTTCAGTTCCAAAAAGAAGAGCTTGCAACAAAGCCTGACTTTAATCACAATTTTACAAAACATAAGTTTGGGAAATTATTTGTGCTAAAGCACATTTTTTGGTGCTCTTTCAAATTTTTTTGTTGGTGGACCTTACACAACAATGTGATTTACATACAATTTCTTTAACATCGCTGCACAGCAGCATTTAGGTAAATGAAAAAGCTTAAGAGCAAGCTTTAGCTTGGGGGCTCCTATCTAAACACATGAGAATGAAGAAATAATTTTTCTTGGCAACCACGGCACTGAATTTGATGAACTTTGTTACAGCTTAAAAAAAAAAAAGAGTTAAAACCTAGTCACTGCAGCAAGCAGAATGTTTATTTAGGCACCCTAGTTTTTTAAAATAAAAATTGTCAAAAATTTCAAAATTTCAAAAATGAAACTTTTAAGTTTACAACGCTGTAGCTCAGCAATGAAAAACTATATCACAATTCTCTAAACTACACCTAATAATGTATCTAAATGAACAAATGCGATGTATAATGCACCACTCTGAAATATACCACTAATTTGTGAGTATGAAGTTTGCAAAACTCTGTAACTGATCCTCAAACTGTAATGATCCTCAATTTCATGTCAGTCGTAAATGAATAAATGAAACTTGTTAACTTCACACGGTCTAACAGATGCAGTTTACAGAACTGCAACATCTGTTCTTGGTGCAGTGTTACAGATTTGTACACTTCATGCTTTTTCTTCTGTAACTTAACAATTTTCGGCAATGTCTGAAAAAAAAAATTCTAGGCACTAAATCAATTATCTGCTTGCTACATTCACTAAAATTAAACTTTCTCTCTCATTTGCAAACAATTTCATCCAAATCAGCCCAGGGATTGTCTCACAAAAGCGTCTGCATTTTAAATTTATTTGAATAGGTGGCATCATAACCCCAAGATAAAAGTTCCTCTTTACAAAATGCAACCTCCAATGTGATAGAAAAGTTCGAACTATGTGCTGCTGCATCCATTGTTGAAAATTGGAACTGGGCAGCGAGTTATCACTAAAAGAGAGAGAGAGAGATAGAGAGGAAAATAAATCACGGTGTTGCCTTTTGAAGCAAGAAAAGTTTTCAATAATGTGTACGGGGGATGAGAGTTTCAATGGCTTGACTGGAGGATGTCTTTAGGAAGACTGGGCACACCAAACCGAGAAGTTGTTATATGCGATGTGCATCAGCAAGCTTCAAAGTGCACATGCTTGGTTCTCCGAGTGACCCCTCTGAGCACACACAGTAGATGTTTGATCGCACTATGCTAATTTAATTGCAGCATTTCACAATTGGATTATAGACCCTTTTCGTGGAGCAGTTTGCTCTATAGCAATGAGATGGGGCTTTTGGTGGCGCGCCACATGTTGCCTCAGTGAAAGCGCACAAATAAGAAACCATTACCCCGTCTGCCCTGCTACTGTGCAATCAGCAGCCCGAAATCCAATTGGGTGAGTGCTAGCGCAGTGTGCTCCATTCATGCTGCAAAATGTGGAACGGGAAGATGTCTGCAGTGGCTGGCTGCAAAAATAGTGACTGGCATATTAAGGCATGCAATGAACCTGTGTGGTCAAGTTGCAAACCACTGCTACACAACGTAGGCCTATGTTGCCGGCCGATCACATTGCACGGCATTACTTGAGGATAAAAACAAATCACTCATGCACCACCATTGTGCAGCTAACCTCCAAAGGAAGTACTTCAACCCGAGAGCTTTGGCAAGAGTGAGCACCACTTGTAACAGAGTGGCAAAGGGACCAGCACTGCTGGAGCTGGATATTTTTTTGCGTGTGAAAATAATTAATTCTCACTGTCTAAACAATAGTATGAAGCTCCTCATTTGACATAGAAAAACAGCATTGTTACAGGTTGACAAATTAAAAAAAAATTATGCAGGTTCAATGCACATGTTGGGACTTGTGTGAAACAAAACTTTAGTAAAGCGGTTAATTAAATGCTATGCAACTAAATATGATATGTACAATTGCATTTATTTTCATAATATGCAACATGTCATGTAATTCACATACACATTTTTATGTTTATGCACTACACCATTCACAAGCTACATGCCAAAAAGCAAACATTAAATCAACAACAAAGCAAACAGTGTGCAACGTCAACGAGGTCGAAGGCAATGTATGATGCTTGTTTAAAGAAGAAGGCCGATGAGGGGTGTACGCATAGTGAAGTAGAACACATATATTAAATACATTTAACCTTTTCAGTGTCACTGACATACCGGTATGTTTCCACATTTCTATCCTGCCATGTCACCGACTCACCTATACATTCTCCAATCTCTCCACTTGGATGAGCGGAGTAACACACAGTTGGCATGCTCCGAGGCAGTTTCACCATCTGTTGTATATTTCCAGAAGAATATTTTCCACTCTCTCTGGCTATTTGTTAGTGCGCTGCTGAATGTATCCCTTTATAACGGTAGCTGTGCAGCACAGAACATCTGCAGATGGAAGGGGTAGCTCTCTGACTTCATGCACTACTACAGCAGCAATTCTCTATTCAAATATTCACGCCATAGCATAAGCACCACTCTTGCGCGTTTCTGCCATCTGTCACATGTACATAAAAAAATTTTTTTCTTCTCTGTTCCGCATTGCGCTGCCTTCAGTACAGCGTGCCTCCTTTCCAGCAAAGCGGGTGCTCCTTTCGTCGGTGTGCTTTCTCCAGGATGATTCTGCCCTCTGTTCCTCTCTGTCTCATCTGTTGGACACTTCACTTTGTCTAGTCGAACACGAATAAATGAAAGCGCTTCTTCTTTCAGCATGGCCATGTGATTGCTTTGAAATGGCTGCCTGCATGGGACCTTCAAATCGTGATTGGAGCGGCGACTCTTCCTACTCTGAATACGAGCTAATCTCAGACTAGCAAGATGACAGCTTGTCATCCGAGCAATAGACAACTTCGAAAAAGTCAGAATCTGACTCTGACATGGCAGCACTATCGTGGAAATGTGTGCATCTAAATGCAACGATGTAGATGATAGGAAATGAAGTTACGAATGTGGGGACCATACTAAGATGCATTTGCCATTATCCATGTCATTTTTTACCTTCTTACCATCACTATCATCATCAGCATGTTTTATGTCCACTGCAGGACGAAGGCCTCTCCCTGCGATCTCCAATTACCTCTGTCCTGCATCAACTGATTCCAACTAGCACCCGCGAATTTCCTAATTTCATCACTCTGCTTTGTCTTCTGTCGTCCTCGATTGCGTTTCCCTTCTCTTGGTACCCATTCTGTAACTCTAATGGTACAACGGTTATCTAACCGGCGCATTGCATGAGCTGCCCAGCTCCATTTTTTTTTCTTAATATCAATTAGAATATCGGCTATACCCGTTTGCTCTCTGATCCCAAACCACTCTCTTTCTGTCTCTTAACATTATGTCTAGCAATCTTCGTTCCATCGGTCTTTGCGCGGTCCTTAACTTGTTCTCAAGCTTCTTTGTCAGTCTCCAAGTCTCTGCCCAATATGTCAGCTCTGGTAAAATGCACTGATTGTACACCTTCCTTTTCAACGATAATGGTTAGCTTCCAGTAGGGAGCTGACAATGTCTGCCATATGCGATCCAACACATCTTTATTCTTCTATGAATTTCCTTCTCATGATTAAGGTTCCCTGTGATTAATTGACCTAGGTAAACATACTCCTTCATAGACTCTAGAGACTGACTGGTGATCCTGAACTCTTGTTCCTCTGCCCGGTTATTCATCATTATCTTTATCTTCTGCATATTAATCTTCAACCCCGCTCTTACGCTTTCTCTGTTAAGGTCCTCAATAATTTTCTGTAACTCGTCTGCATTGTTGCTGAATAGAACAATGTCATCGGAAAACCGAAGGTTGCTGAGATATTCGCCGTCGATCCTTACTCCCAAGCCTTCCCAGTTTAATAGCTTGAATACTTCTTCCAAGCGCACAGTGAATAGCATTGGAGGGATTGTGTCTCCATGTCTGACCCCTTCTTTATAGGTATCTTCCTAATTTTCTTGTGTAGAATTAAAGTGGCTGTAGAACCTCTGTAGATATTTTCCAAAGTATTTACGTAAGCGGTCTATACTCCTTGATTACGTAATGCCTCTATGACTGCTCGTATCTCTACTGAATGAAATGCCTTTTTGTAATCTATCAAAGCCATATAGAGAGGCTTATTGTACTCTGCGGATTTCTCGATGACCCGATTAATGGCATGGATGTCATCCCTTGTAGAGTATCCCTTCCTGAAGCCAGCCTGTTCCCTTGGTTGACTAAAGTCCAGTGTTGCCCTTATTTTATGGGAGATTATTTTGGTAAATATTTTATATAATACTGGGAGTAAGCTAAAGGCCTATAAGTTTTTAGTTCTTTGACGTCGCCCTTTTTGTGGATTAGTATAATGTTTGCATTCTTCCAGTTTTCTGGGACCCTTGCAGTCGATGGACACTTCGTATAAAGAGCAGCCAATTTTCCAAGCATTATGTCTCATCCATCTTTGATTAAATCGACTGTTATTCCATCTTCTCCTGCCACTTCTCCTGTGCGGGAGGCTCTCACTAGAAAGTCAGCGCGAGGCATGTCGGCAGAGTCAGTTTAAGTCAATTTAGTATATCTCAAATGCCTGAAAGCATGCTTGAATTATCCACGGTATACAGGTTTCGCTGATTGGCGACAGGTGGCACGGCATAGTATTTCTCAATGGTTATAACATCGTGGTTTCAGAATCTCCCATACGCAAGCGGCCATGAATGCGGCTAGATACACAATATATTTTCGTCAAATTTGAATAGCACTTAAAGGTAGTGTGGAAAAAAAAGAAAATAAGAAACTGAAAAAAACTTTCAGCGGTTACCACGAATTCGCAAGTCGCGTATGGAGGGCAGTACACTAAACAGTTCATGGTCTCGGCTGCCTGTCTCATGCATCGGAGAAGTCTTTCCGAACGAGACGGAACTGGTACTGATGCGCCATGCAAGGTGTTGTTTTAGTTTTATAATATGAGAGAAAAAACCTTGACACTGGGGGTGTATCACCTCCAGAAAAACCCAACGATGGAAGGGTTAAGGATTCTATACGTTTTGCGTCACAATGACACCTAGCCAATGGCTGAAGAATGAGGTAGCTCAAATAAAATAAAGCAAAAAAAAAAAAAGAGTTGAATATTACGCCCTATTCCATTAAGACTTTAGGAGGTTTGTGTGCCTTAGATATAGCTGTGAGTGGACACTATGTGCATAGGTTTTGTCGTGATTTACTGTTTTCTTGGACAGAATGAAGCTGCTGTCACTGGCACTACTTTGTCGAACACACGTAGTGATATATAAGCCAGTTTAGAGTAGTTTGCATACAGCCTGCACATACCATATATATATGTTAGTGGAGCTTGCACACATCCTACACACACACACACGCACACACTATATATATATATATATATATATATATATATATATATATATATATATATATATATATATATATATATATATATATATATATATATATAGATACATACATACCTATGATATGGGCAGGCTGTATGCAAACTCCACTAAACTGGCTTATATATCACTGCATGTGTGTGTGTGCATGTGTACAGGCTGTTCAATCTTAGACTTTCCGGGTTTTTTTTAAAAATGCAAAGAGGAGTACACAGAAGCCATTTTTCTACCTAGGTTATGCGGCCAGGCAGTCGCAAACTGTTAGGAAAATTGTCGTCGTAATGTCAGTATTTAATTAAATTCGATAATTAGCTTTTTATTTACTGCAGTTAGCATGTATGTTTATATTGAAAACTCAGAGGTGGTGCCATTTGGTGACTATTCCAGTTTGTGCAATTTTAGTAACGCGCCTGTGTCCCGAGATATGCACGTCTGAAATTTCAGCCCAAGCCATCTAATTACGCATGCGAGACGACGGCACCCGCTATGAGACCCCTCCCTAGTGTGACGCAGCTGTTGCGTACGACGCTCTATCTGACAAGAATGCGGGGTGGCAGGCGACGGTGATTACTTTTCATTCTTGGCTACTGTTTTCGTTCGTGGCCAACAAAACCGAAAGATGACTGCGTGGCGGCTTGGCCGAGCTCTTTTTTTGAAGCAATGACTCACAGAGTTGGCAACAAAGCATGGTGCCCCCGCACAAGTACTGTTGAAGCAATCAAGTGCAGGATTATGATACCGGCTTTTTTTTTTTTGCATTTCGAGGTTCAAAGTCATGCAAGCACTAGGCATGAAACAAAGGTGACAGCTACCAGGCAGCACCTTAGTTTCCAATGGTGTTTCAGGGACACTGTACCTGTCCTAAGTGTGTGATTTGAGAGTGCTGCATTGCCTATGCCTGGAAAACTGCTGTGAGACAACTGTGAACTGGCGTGAGTAGTGCACTTCATTGGTATATGCCTGATGATTTTTTTATTCTTTGCTGTTTTGCGAAAGTGCCGAACAGATGAGTCATTGCCTTGCAAGCGCATTGAGTGAACCCCTGAGCTTCCATTATGTGCCTTTGCCTTTGTCAATGATTGCCTCTACTAAGCTGGGCCATTGGAAGAAGCAAGCTCTGCGTTCGGACCTTCTGTGTTGAAATATGGCTGCTTCATCTGGGTCGAGGTACTATTCTACAGTAGAAAAAAATTGATGTAGTGCTATCAATGGCGGAGGTGAACGGCAGTGCCTCATTAGCAATGAGTCTGTATGCGTCTCGCCATCCAGATCGGCGAGTTCCAACCAAAACAACATTTGTTAGCATTTTCAGAGGTTTTCACATAACAGGCTCAGTTCACCAAAAAAGACAGCCCAAGAAGAGCATAATTGATGATGACTTTGAAATCGACGTCCTTGCCTGCGTGCATGGAATGTCAAATGCAAGCATCAGAGAGATTTCTAAACAATACGGGAAAAGCGTGGGACAGTGCACAACATCCTAAAAAAGCACGAATTTCATCCATACCATGTGAGTCTTCATCAGGACCTAAGTGAGGCAGACATTGAAAAACGGGAAGACTTTTGTAATTGGGCCCTAATAAAAATTGACCAAGATAAGGATTTCGTAGAAAGAGTGATTCAAACTGATGAGGCTCGATTTTGCAGGAATGGCACAGTGAACATTCACAATGCTCACTACTGGTCGCAAGAAAATCCTCACCGACTGCGACAACACAACCACCAAATTCATCATCATCATCATCATCATCATGATCAGCAGCCTGGTTACGCCCATTGAAGGGCAAAGGCCTCTCCCATACTTCTCCAACTACCCCGGTCATGCACTAATTGTGGCCATGTTGTCGCTCCAAACTTCTTAATCTCATCCTCCCACCTAACTTTCTGCTGCTCCCTGCTACACTTCCCTTCCCTTGGAATCTAGTCCGTAACCCTTAATGACCATCGGTTATCTTCCCTCCTCATTACATGTCCTGCCCATGTCCATTTCTTTTTCTTGATTTCAACTAAGATGCCATTAACTCGTGTTTGTTCCCTCACCCAATCTGCTCTTTTCTTTTCCCTTCAAGTTACACCCATCATTCTTCTTTCCATAGCTCATTGCGTCGTCCTCAATTTAAGTAGAACCCTTTTTGTAAGCCTCCAGGTTTCTGCCCCGTAGGTGAGTACTGGTAAGACACAGCTATTGTACACTTTTCTCTTGAGGGATAATGGCAACCTGCTGTTCATGATCTGAGAATGCCTGCCAAACGCGCCCCTGCCCATTCTTATTCTTCTGGTTATTTCGGTCTCATGATCCGGATCCGTGATCACTACCTGCCCTAAGTAGACGTATTCCCTTACCACTTCCAGTGCCTCGCTACCTATAGTAAACTGCTGTTCTCTTCCGAGACTGTTAAAAATTACTTTAGTTTTCTGCATATTAATTTTTAGACCTACCCTTCTGCTTTGCCTCTCCAGGTCAGTGAGAATGCATTGCAATTGGTCCCCTGAGTTACTAAGCAAGGCAATATCATCAGCGAATTGCAAGTTACTAAGGTATTCTCCATTAACTCTTATCCCCAATTCTTCCCAATCCAGGTCTCTGAATACCTCCTGTAAACATGCTGTGAATAGCATTGGAGAGATCGTATCTCCGTGCCTGATGCCTTTCTTTATTGGGATTATGCTGCTTTCTTTATGGAGGACTACGGTGGCTATGGAGCAGCTATATATATCTTTCAGTATTTTTACATATGGCTCGTCTACACCCTGATTCCTTAATGCCTTCATTAATGCTGAGGTTTTGACTGAATCAAACGCTTTCTCGTAATCAATGAAAGCTATATATAAGGGTTGGTTATATTCTGCACATTTCTCTATCACCTGATTGATAGTGTGAATCTGGTCTATCGTTGAGTAGCCTTTACGGAATCCTGCCTGGTCCTTTGGTTGACAGAAGTCTAAGGTCTTCCTGATTCTATTTGCGATTACCTTAGTAAATACTTTGTGGGCAATGAACAGTAAGCTGATGGGTCTATAATTTTTCAAGTCTTTGGTGTCCCCTTTCTTATGGATTAGGATTATGTTAGCGTTCTTCCAAGATTCCGGTACGTTCGAGGTCATGAGGCATTGTGTATACAGAGTGGCCAGTTTTTTCAGAACAATCTGCCCACCATCCTTCAACAAATCCGCTGTTACCTGATCCTCCCCAGCTGCCTTCCCCCTTTGCATAGCTCCCAAGGCTTTCTTTACTTCTTCCGGCGTTACTTGTGGGATATCAAATTCCTCTAGACTATTCTCTCTTCCATTATAGTCGTGGGTGCCACTGGTACTGTATAAATCACTATCGAACTCCTCAGCCACTTGAACTATCTCATTCATATTAATAATGATATTGCCGGCTTTGTCTCTTAACGCATACACCTGATTCTTGCCTATTCCTAGTTTCTTCTTCACTGCTTTTAGGCTTCCTTCATTCCTGAGAGCATGTTCAATTCTATCCATACTATACTTCCTTATGTCAGCTGTCTTATGCTTGTTGATTAACTTGGAAAGTTCTGCCAGTTCTATTCTAGCTGTAGGGTTAGAGGCTTTCATACATTGGCGTTTCTTGATCAGATCTTTCGTCTCCTGCGATAGCTTACTGGCATGCTGTCTAATGGAGTTACCACCGACTTCTATTGCACACTCCTTCATCACTCCACCAAATTAGCTGGGGTCTAAATGTATGGTGTGGGGGATAGAGTCATTGGCCCTCACTTCTTTGAAGGGAACCTCTATAAAAAGAATTATGTGCACGAGATTTTTGCTGGTATCGTCCATAAATTTGCCTCGAGTCTCCTCAACTAACTGCGGCAAGTTTGGTTCCAGCATGACGGGGCACCACCACATTTCTCCTCCACTGAAAAGAACTGGTTAAACTGTAACTTTCCACAGCAGTGGATTGGACGCGAAGGAGAGATGTTTTGGCTGCCGAGATCCCCTGATCTCTCTCTACTGGACTTCTTTTTGTGGGGCTATGTGAAATATAGCGTTTACGCAGTTGAGCCCATCGATGTCAACGACATGAAGATGAGAATAGTTACCACGTCTAGAAGCATCGACCTGGAAATGCTGTGCAGAGTTGTCAATTAGACGTGAGAGCGGTTCATCCGGTGTGTTGTGGCGGAAGGCAAGCATTTCGAACATTTTTAAACCGTTGGTTTCTTGGCGATTGTCATAATTCTAAGTTGAGTAAGATTTCATATTACTCAAAACTAATATTGTGCGAGCAATGGTATATTCAAACCAAATTTCTAAAATGTTTGTATGTTTTGTTTGTATGTTGTAGGCCATGGATTTACACTGTACTTGCCTTTTTTGTTGTCCTTTTATTCCCACTTTTTCTGAAGTAATGCCAGAATCGGAGCTGTGTGTAACTAAATAAATATGAATTTGACTACGTTCACACAATTCCATGCGCTGTCATGACGACTGGTACGTGCTTTCTAATTTTAAAAAGGTGACAGAGAATACGGGCTATTCACCCGCCTTTCCTAAGCGCTGAACCCCCCCCCCCCCCCCAATGCAGGGTCGGAAATTCTCTTTACGCATGCGCAAGGCGCCCTGGAAACTTTAGTGGTTAATAATGTGCTGTATGGCAGCTGATGCTGTTGCTTTATGTTGTGAGATGGCATTAATTTCAATCATTCTGCAAACAAAGAAACAAAGTTTCCATTATTATAAAAAAAGGCAGAGCAGTATCGCTGCATTTGAGTGCATAAAAAGTCTTAAGCGGCATGGCGTCTTGTCACCCACTCTACTAGCAATTGCTCAAAGAAAGAGGGCTCACCTTACGTCGCCCGCACAGTCATCCTTCGGTTTCACTGGTCAAGAATGAAACACTGGCCGAGAACAAAAAGTAATCACCGTCGCCTATCCACATTCTTGCCAGATGGAGCGCCATGCGCAACAGCTGTGTCACACTAGGGAGGGGCCTCGCATGCGTAATTAGACGGCTTGGGCTGAAATTTCAGACGCGCATATCTCGGGACACAGGCGCGTTACAAAAATTGCACAAACTGGAACAGTCACCAAATCGCACCACCTCTGAGTTTTCAATATACACATTTTATTTCATTTCATTTTATTTCAGCATTCTTTTTTTTACAGCAGAACATGCTAACTGCAGGAAATAAAAAGTTAATTATCGAATTTAATTAAACACTGACATTACGACAATTATCCTCACAGTTTGCGACCGCCTGGCCGCATAACCTAGGTAGAAAAATGGCTTCTGCGTACTCCTCTTTGCATTAAAAAAAAAAAACCTGGAAAGTCTAACTTTGAACACCCTGTGTGTGTGTGTGTGTGTGTGTGTGTGTGTGTGTGTGTGTGTGTGTGTGTGTGTGTGTGTGTGTGTGTGTGTGTGTGTGTGTGTGTGTGTGTGTGTGTGTGTGTGTGTGTAAGCGTGCGTGTGTGTGTAATCATATCATAAGAAGCCGACAACAAAGACACAAAGGGCAAGACAGGAGAAAGTACTTGTACTTACTGATTGAATGAAAGAAATGATAAAGGAATTGAAAGTGGATGAAAAAACAATTTGCCGCAGGTGGGGAATGACCCCACATCTTCGCATTATGTGTGCGATGCTCTACAAATTGAGCTACCACGGCGCTGTATTTCAATCCACTTTCTGGGGTATTTATGTGTTACTACTAGAAGTAACCCTGGGATTGTTAGCCAATGCCACCACTCACAAAAAAACCTTGGAGGCTATACATACATACATAGACACACACACACACACACACACACATATATATACATGTATATACAGTAGAATCTCATTGACAAGTTCCCGTTACGCACGTTTTCCTGGTGCCAACCTTCGCAATCGAGAACAGAAAAAATGACTCAATAGATTTACGGCCATTATTTACCATTTCATATATTCCCGGAAAACACAATTTTTCGGCACCAACGTTCAGCAGGTTGTCAAACTACGATAGTATGATACATTTTTCAGCTGCGAGATCCCATGTAAACAAGAAAATGCGTGAGATGCGTGCGATCAAATACAGTATATAGCTGCCTGCTGCGGCAGCTTCACCGCAATACTCGCCCACCCGTCTCATGTGAAAATGCCGGCGCGCAGTCAGTTTCTCATTTTGGTGCCAGAAAATCTTCTCTGGGGTCGTCCCACGCAGCATTTACAGCTACCACCGCCAAGCCTATCGCAATAAGCATCTCCGCCTGTTTCAGAGCGCGTGGTGCCGTCAGAAACGTAGCGCATGCTTTTAATACAGTTTTAGTTTAGCGTACGCTATAAAATAGTGGGTCATCACTTCGCATGCGCAGAACGCTAAACG
This sequence comes from Dermacentor variabilis, assembly GCF_050947875.1. Lineage (NCBI taxonomy): Eukaryota > Metazoa > Arthropoda > Arachnida > Ixodida > Ixodidae > Dermacentor > Dermacentor variabilis. The sequence goes on from NW_027460280.1 coordinate 20,580,410, forward strand.
ACCCATAGCGTATAGCGTATGCACGCTATTTCTCAGATTTAGCATTAGTGTCGGCGTGGTTTGTGGAGGTTGCGTGAAACATGGCGGCGGTCCCAGCTGCCTGCTTTGAATTGAATTTGGCGTTGCTTTTGTAAAATGCACTTTGTTCGTAGCAAATGACTGTGTAAATGGCTTCCGCTTAGTCTCAGTCCACTTCAACGACAAAGTATTATGGATAACCTTGTGGTGTTTTCGAGATCGCTTCTCGTTTCGAACAAGTCAAAGCCTAACGACAGAAACATTCGAGATGTCAGCGCCACCTATCCCGACAGTTGGAAAATTTCCGCCACGATGGCATATGGCCTCTGACATCCGAAGTTCTCGATGGCCAACTAGAACTGTAAAGAACGTGCGCTGCTTAGTGTACACTACACTATAGCGTACGCTGTAAGTTGCGTACGCTAAACTAAAACTGTCTAATAGGCAATAACCGAAACGCGCTGCTGTTCCCTGCTGCAGGTGGCACGATGTGGGCACCATGTTTCGCTTTGGCGGCATCCGGTGTCGCCCACCAGCTCAATTTCGTTTCGCTTTCCCGTCGCCCTCTTAAGAAGCTTTAGCTCGGGCCTAACTCTGACGCGGCCTATTCAAATACATGTAAAACGCAAAAGCGTTTTTCTGAGATAACTCCTGGACCGATCTTAATGAAATTTGTTGCATTTGAGACAGAAAGCTAAATTATAGTGGCTGTTGGAAGCGTAATTTCAATTTAACGCCTGAATTTTGTTAAAAAGATTTTCAAAAATTCAAAAGTTGGAAAAAAATAGGAGCAAGAAGTTTACAAATTAATGGCTCTATATCAAAAACCGCTATCGTGGTTCTGTAAGCGGCATCTATTAGAACATTCAAAGCGGACAAATTTGATATGTCATCTTATATCACATGAATTCGTTACGTTTTGTACAACGATTCTGCAAAAGCTGTATTTCCATATTACTAAGTATTTTGAGATTCATATGCAACATATCAATTTTGTCTGCTTTAGATGCACTATATGATGTAATTAACATAATTGTGATATCGGTTTTTATTGCTGAGTTGTAAACTTGATAGTTTCATTTTCAGAAAATTTTCCATTTTAGCCACGTTTTAATAAAAAAATTAACCTCCTAAATAAAAAAATTCGAAACCAACAGTTACTAGACCTAAAGTTTTTCTTTTAAATGCAACAAACCTCGCCAAATTTGGTGCAGTGGTTGCTGAGAGAAACAAACTTTCCTTTTACATATATTTAGATAGGAGCACCCGCTCTAAAGCTTCCTCTTAAAACAACACGCAATAGGAAAACAACAAAATGTGTTTGGGGCCGCCGGAGCACCACCAGCTCGACACACGTCAGCGTCTTCTGCCATAACGATCCGCACGAGGCTTCGCATTATGTAAATGTCAACAATAGTAAAGTCTGTCAATATTTTTTTACTTCAGATCGTACGTTTTCCCGGTTAGCATGTTTTTCTCGCGTTTTTTCCCAAAACGTATGAACGAGGTTCCACTGCATATGCCAATGAATTAAACTTGGGGGAAGAGGCAAAGAAAGCTTTGCTTTGGAAATATGTTTACAGAGAAGCAAGCGTAATAATGTCAGTTGCTATTTAAATGCCATGTAAACAGCCTTCTCATGCTGCTTAGTGGCAGTTTCAACAGATGTAGAACTGAGAATGCACAAGAAACAATGTCAGGATATTGTAGATGAATGATGATACAATGAGAAGGCGGATTAATTACTCAGAAAGCTTGACAAAAATCAACAGACGCTGGATGCATCTTCCACACAGAAACAGTTCAGGATAGTTTCAACACATATAAAATTCACAGCTTCTAACAATGAAGTATCTCTACAGCATGCAATAAGAATAAAAAGAATGTGCCCCTACCATAGTTTTCAATATCTTCTGGCATGTCATAATTTATGACATGCTGTATGTTCTCAAAGTCGAGACCCTTTGATGCCACATCTGTTGCAACCAAAACATCTTTTTCGCCCCGCCTAAATGAATCCACTGCTCGTGACCGCTCTTCCTGATCTGCAACAGAACAGAAAAATTGACGTTATGATTTGTACATTCTGCACAGGATCAAGTGTCTTATTGTGATTCTACGAAAAATAACATCACAAAAGTGACAATTTATAATTACACTCTCTTAACACAGTAATGTGATTAGCGAATGTTGAAAGCCATTCCTGAAAGATAACTAAAAAGCTGAATTGAAATGTTAACATTTGTAAGCATTTGCATATGAAAGCATTCATTTTTTTATTTAGCCACTTGTTCCTTCAATGTGCTTCCTAAAAAATAAGTAAAGGAAATAGCTTCCCTGAAAGAGTGCTCCCATTATTTTATCATTTTCTTACATGCTGCAGGTATTTATGTCAATCAAAATAAGTGGCGTCAACCTATTTACTTCTTACGCTTCCGACTTTATGTCCATACATACATATAGAAAAAAGGAGTCCACATGCGAAAAATGCATGTTTAGTTGCTTACATTTTGGCCATAGCACGGCCTTTTTCAGAATCACGGCTGAAACGTACGCAATAAACATGCAATTTTTCATATGTGTGCTCCTTTCTAATCTACGTGCATACCAGACCTACAGAACATTCTGTTTGAAATTACATATATATATATCTTGTGACACTCTTACGTGCGTAGTGGGTTTACGCCCCTACAGGATGTGGGGCATCTAAGACGGGTGAATGAGGAAGATGACATGCTAGCTGAATCTCAATAGGCGCTCAGCTGATCAAGGCCATCACCACTAACTCTACCTGGCTTCTCATCCACAAACAAATGGCCTTATGGAACACACAAACAGAACTCTTACTAAGATGCTGTCCATGTATGTTGCATCAGATCGTAAGAACTGGGACAACATACTACCTTTAATCATGTACGCATTTAATACCTTACAGCACAGGCTACAGTTCCTTCTTTCTTTTTTATGCTCGTCCACCTTGTTACACACTAGAGACTATCTTCTCCTTTTCAAGCCGCGATAATCTTTGAATATATATCCGTGACCATCTCTCTAGATGAAGAGGCCCGATGACTTGCTTTTTTGTGCACTCTTGTTTCACAAGACTGCTCGAAGGCACGCTATGACTGCAGACGCCGACACATGATATATGACCCTGGTGACTTAGTGTGGCTGTGGAAACTGTCATGAAACTCACGTCCAAAACGGAGAACATGCTCCGGCTGATCCTCAGGGTGACGAACCACAGAGGAGGGCTCAGCGAGAGCAATCTCATCAGACTTTACCACGCCTTCCTCATGAGTCACGTAAATTACGTAGCCTCGGCGCTAAAATGGACCAAGAGAGACGTGGCCAAAATAGAGACACTGATGCGCAAGAGCGTCAAAAGGGTGCTAGGTCTTCCGATCACTACAAGCACGGAGCAGCTCGATCGGTTAGGGGTCCACAATTCACTATCAGAAATCATCGAAGCGCAGACCAAGGCACAGGTCGTGCGGCTGTCGACCACCAGGGCCGGCAGGCGCATCCTAGAAGAAGCAGGGATAAATGCCGAGGCAGAGTGCAACGCACACAAGATTGCGCTCAGCGCGGCGGTAAGGGGCACTTTCAAGGTAGAACCGCTTCCGAGAAACGTCCACCCGCAATTCAACGAGGGGCGCCGAAAGGCGAGGGCCTGAGCACTGCTGAAATCGACCGCCAACTGCCCGGGCCTGGCGGCATTTGTAGACGCGGCCCAGTATGGGCGCAGCGACCGGTACGCGGCCGTCTCGGTACGCTGGGATGGCACGATAATTAATGCAGCATCGGTCAAGGGGGTAACGTCCGAAGTGGCCGAACAGGTAGCAATAGCCATGGCAATGAGAGACCCCGAACGTCCTTACGTCTACACAGATTCGCGATCGGCGGCAAGAGCATTCGCCTCGGGCTCGATATCCCGGGAAGCGGCGGCCGTCCTCGGCAGCGAGGGAGCCGCGGGTCAGCACATCGTCAAATGGTTTCCGGCCCACATGGGGGCCGACGTGCACCCCGAATTTCCCAACGCCAACGAGATGGCGCACGGACGCGCGCGAGGACTCACGCACCGCGGCGATCGTGGCGAGCGAGGTGGCGGGGAGGGAGGGGAGCACCGAGACCCGCTGCTCACCTTTAACGAAATAACAGCACACTATCAGCTGTCGAGGAGGACCTTCCCACTCCCCCACGCTAAACTCACTAGACCACAGTCATCGATATTCAGAATGCTTCAGACAGGGTCGTTCCCCTCGAGAGGCAGACTGAGCCATTATTTACCAGAAGTAGAGCCACAATGTCCGGATTGTGGCTCTAGCGCACATGCTCTGGCAATGCTCCGCGTTAAGCGGCACCGTGTTCACTAAAGAAGAAGACTGGGTGGACGCCCTGCAAAGCGACGACCACCAGACCCAGCTCCGGGCCGTCCAGAGGGCTCACGAAAGGGCGGAGGCTCACGGGCTTCCCGTCCCAACGTGGGTGCGGCCCGCGACCCCTGCCGCCCACTGAAGCAAGAGTGGGTGGGGAGGGGTTCCTCAGGACACATTAAAGTTATTTCCTCCTCACTATGTTGGACTCTATGTTATCACTGATCATATAAGCGAATTAACCTACCACATAGTACGCCTCACATCAAACGGCCGATGGTCAGCAAAGATTGAATTCTTGCATGCCGCCAATTTAAAGCCCTTTATTTCTCAACAGCCTGTTTGACTTGCCCAGCGGGCTTCGTCTAAACGAAGAGAAATGTGATACTTTTATGTGCGCAGGAAAAACATGGGGAAGTCGGGAGATGGAAATTCAAGACGATGAGCAAAACAAGAACAAGGTGAAATCCCTCGCAATGAATCTCCAAGCGTATGCTCCTGAAGTCTACCTGTCGCTCCTTAGGTTAGTTCTGATGCTCAACTATTTTCAATTCGATTCTACTTACTACCTGCAAACTTTTGGTACTAGCATGGGAACACCATTCACTCCCATGTATGTGAACATTCTCATGGGACAGCTTGAAGCAGACCTGTTGAAATCCTACCCTTTAAAACCCCACACCTATCTTCATTACATCGACGACATATTTATATGGGAACACGGCACAAGCGCGTTAACAGACTTAATTAGCCATTTCAATCGCTTTCACCCGAGTATTAAATTTACTGCTCACCACTCTCCTAGTCAGATTAACTTCCTGGACATGACGGTCTACATAGAAAATGGAAAATTGAGAATGACACTTTACCGGAAGCCTACAGATAGCCAGCAATATCTAGACTGCAAGAGTCATCGGCTGTGACACTGCAAGCAAGGAATTTTTGTTGGACAAGCGAAACAAATAAGGAGAATCTGCAGCGAAGACCACGATTATATCTATCAACTAAATGACCTTAAAACAACGCTGGCGGAAAGGAACTATTCCCAAGTTGCTCTCGATAGAGCTTATGATGTCATGTCAAGATTGGAGAGACAGTCGGAATTAGCGAAGAAGCAGCCTACAACAGAATCTGACAGACCGCCGGCCTTTATAACAAAATATTCTAATGCACTCCCAAACATAAACAACATCCTACGAAGATACCACCGAATATTATCAAGTAACGAGCATCTGAGAAAAGCATTCCCGGATGTACCAAGGGTTACCTATTGCCGTAACAGGAACTTTAAAGACAAGTTAGTGCATGCAAAAGTCAGCCAACAGCATTCCCCCATACAAAAAGCACGTTGTCGCCCCAGGTGAAAAACCTGCAGGCACCTTCAAAGTGACATTAAAATTAAGAGCACCGCAAATAGTTATACACACGAAGTCAAATCTAGCTTCACTTGTACAAGTTCGGATGTGATTTATATGCTTAAATGTTCCTTCTGTAATATATCGGTGAAACGGGACAATCAATGAACGTCAGATTAAACGGACATCGTGCGGACACAGCTAAAAAGCTTCCCAAAGCCGTCGCTGAGCATTTCAACCAACCAGGTCATAACTTTGATGAACTTACAGTCAAATTTCTGTTCTGAACGAGAAAGAAAATACAGAGAATCATACCTTATCCATAAGTTCAAGACATTGCAACCAATAGGCATAAACGTTTTAAAGGGAGTTTTAGAATCTATTCGCTATGTTAAATTTCAAGCTATAGGCAACAACACTTAGTTTGGTTTCTTGGCGTATCCTTTTTTTTTTCCTTTCCTTTCCTCTTTTTCTTTTTTCAGCAGGTGTGTCAGACGCCGTTGACATGCCGGCTAACACGCGTGCGTTGACACGTGGTTGGCAGACGGGGGCGAAGAAAGGTCAGTGGCACTTGATTACATTGTATTCATCAGAGATGTACCTGTTTGAGGCAAAGCTGTAACAATGTAGATACCCATCACTGTCACATCACCAGCCTTGTGTTGTGCATGCACAAAAATTGTGCTTTGCTCTGTTTCTTGCAGCAATAAATCAGTTGGCAGTTGGTGCCTTGTGTGTGCATCTGTTCTTTTATGTGTTCCATCTAGCAACCAAAAACCATGCTTAATAGGAAAGGAGAATTGACTAGTATGAAATAAATGGACGGATGTTGCATGAGTTTCTTCACAACAAAAATGTGCCGGCCAAGTTGGAAGGGCAAGCTCACAAATAGTGTTCTGCATTCTCGGGTTAATCTGATAAAAGCCAAAAAGCACTCAGAATTTCAGGACCCTAGTTGTGATCAAGTGATCATGCCATGACAACATTTGAAGAAAGAAGCGTGAGAAGCTGAAGAGAACAAAGAACAAACTCGTCGCACAATCTGCTCATCAAGCTGAGGTTCCTAAGGAAAAATCCAAACAAACTGTTCCCGCTAATTAAGGAACTGAAAGCTGAGCTTTTTGCTTGATGTGTATTGTATCCTTGTCGTGTCCATAGCATTCCACCAACTTAGTGGTGGCTGCAGCTTCTGCTAAGTCAATAGAATGACGCATCTACGACAACCTTTGTGAGAACATTGAGTGTATGCTTGCCATCGTAACGACAAAGAGAAGTGCTGTGCAGTCATTAACAGCTTCTAAGAGTACTACGCTGCTGTTGCAGAAAGGTGGAGCCATGCCATACAGTCAAACATTCCTCACAACGCGCACTACACCAGCGAGTCATTAGGGTATCACGCCGAAATTGTGAGCCCAAATGTGAAGGCAGAACAGCCAGCAGCATTCTACACGGATAAGCAGTTGTTTTATGAAGTTTTACCACAGGGGCACAACACTACCTTACCAGCATGGGAGCTCTCAGAATACCAGGCATATGCTGTCCAAGAAGTTACTGAGCCCACAGTTTTCTGGTGGATGCACAACCAAGACTGGCCCGTGCTTTTATATATAGCGGCAATTCCAGTATGCCCTGCTAGTGTTGATAGGGTGTTCTCAATGTTTTGCTCCGTAAATCGTAAACATCACACTCTAATGACTAACTACAACATTGGTAAATATGCATATATGTAACAATATAATGAAACCAGTAACATCGACACTTTACTTTGGTATATTGAATTTTCGTTGTACTACTGAAATTAGACATTTTATACAAATAAGTACAATTATCAATGAATTGGTCTTACATGGAAGAGGCAATAAATATTTTTTAATTATCAGGCAATAAAAAAAATGAATTTTAATGACAGGAAAAAAATTCATTTTGTTGAATTTGAGAGTCGGCACCCACTCCACCGCTGTGGTTGATAGTGCTGCCTGTAGTGGACCGACGCTATCAGTGGACTGTTCTCCACACAGTTTAACCAATGCAGCATCAAAATACATTTGGCGATTTAAGAGATGTGTTCGTAAGCAACTGCATGTAATTCAAACATTTGACTACCTGCGCCCATGGCAGTTTCCATTTGTTGGCTCTGTATTCGGTCGCGGCGGCAGTGAAATTTCGTTATATTGAAATTGCTTATGAACACAGTCCATTATATTGAAGTTTTACATAAATGGTGTTCCCTGCACAGAACACTCTAAAAAGTTAAATACTTGTTATATAGAGAATTTCGTTGCATCAAGTTTGTTATATAGAGGTTTAACTGTATTACAGTAGATTGTAATAGTGATAAACCCTTGTGCTATTATAAATGCCGACTGTAAATAAAAAAGGTTCTTGTGGATATACTGCATTTCTTTTGCAATCAAGGTTGTTCTTAGTTATGGAAAAACTAAAATATGAATAGCGCTTAAAAGGTTGAAAAACATTGAATTTCGTTGTGATGTAAAAGAAAGCTCCAATATCCTCCAATTTCTGAGGAAAAGGTAAACTCATAAAAACACCCTCCAATTTTAGCCAAATATAAACTCAGAAAATGCAAAACCCTGCTGATGACACACTGGTACTACGAGCAATGATGCATAGAGCTGAACTGATTCTCATCACAGAGATGTGAATGGTTGAAAGGAAGATGCTGAAATGGGATGTGTAAAAAGACAGCTTGGCAAAGAAGTGTTTCCAACAACTAGAGACACTACAGCAAAGTTTCAAGAAGGAGAATCATGTGGCCACTTTGTGAAAGCGTACCAGTTGTCCCAGTGCACATATAAGTCAGTCACGCCAAGCAGGACTTCACTGTCTTTGTGTCCACTTCCAAGTTCCTTATCACTGCCTCATAAGTGCAACAATCATACAATGTAAAATCTGCACATCTACACTGTGTGCATTGAAAATTTGAGATCCAGTATTCTGAAAAAAGCTCTGTGATTTTACAAGCCAAACCCATTGCCTGATCATGAGGCATGCTTAGTGGGAGACTCTGGATTAGTTTGACCACCTGGGTTCCCGTAACGTCGGCACACAAGCATTTTTTTCATTCTGCCCCCCCATTGGAATACGACTGGGAGTGAATTCACTTTGTGCTAAGCATTGCAAGGCCATAGCCACTGTACCACTGTGATGGGTAAGAACAGGTATGGTGTTCCTGACAAGCTAGAATGTCGAACTTACAGAATGGTGATCATGGAGACCTCATAAGATAAGACAATAATATTTATTGCTCAACACTTATAGCAGTGGTAGGCATCAGAAGTTGTCTGATAATTTACAATAAGCTTATTTGTTAAGTAGACTGCACAAAAATTTTGGTACCTTCAGGAGAGAAGCACACATCTTGAAACTGGTGCTAATCTCTGGAATAGCAGTAAAAGTATTTAGTAAATGTTGGTTTATTAATACTATACTCCTCGGTAGTTATCAAAATTCCTAGTATCTACATATAATCTCTGCCAGCAAAAATTATCATTTTATCATGAGTTTCCTATTTTCAATCACTAGAGATTGTCATTACTAAAAAGCCAACTATGTATGTAAAGGCAGGGTCGAAAGCTTATGGGATGCAAGGATCCAAGTAAAAGAATATTTCCTGGGCATGCAGCCTGGATTTTAAATGTTCTACCTGTACTAGTGTACGCAACCAACACAGTGCTGTACTGTTTTAATGGCTGCAAGATAAAACCGTGCTATTTGACTCTCATGGAACCTGTAAACTTTTAACCCTACCCATAAATTCAACTTTCCAGTACCCTTTTTTCTTTTAAAAACCACTCACCAAATCAAAAAACTCCATAATTAAAAACAGAAGAAACAGTGTGAAAAGCCATGAGCTGGTGCCTACTTGCCTTTGCCACCATGGATGGCCACTGCCTCCACACCTTTGAGCAGCAAGTACTCATGAATGGCATCCACATCTTGTTTCTTTTCAGCAAAAATAAGAACCTGCAAGGCACACAAAATAGTTAATTTGATATATACTGCTGCAAGAAGATCTCTCTGAAGACATCTTTTGCCTTGTTGGTCAAAGTGACTAATAGCATTCAGCCCTGAATGGAACAGGTAACCAATTTTGAACATGGTACAAAAATTGTTTCCAACAGAAAAGAAAAAGCTATATATACATATGTAGAAAGAACAAAGCAAGGCACACAAGTGCTACAATGGCAAAACACCCCCCAGTAGACTGCCACACACTCTTATCACAGGGATACAAAAATAAGGATATCATTTGTATGAACACACTACGTGAGCCTTCTTTTGCGTAAAGTATCACGCGGAATCCACTTTTCACATACATTTTGCGCATAAATCACTAAATATGCCACATCATCAGTGGTGTACCAACTACGTATTTCTTGAGGGGGGGGGGGAACCACAAATGATTTGATCTCTCTCTCTCTCTCTCCACACACACACACACACACACACACACACACACACACACACACACACACACACACACACATAGTCAAGCCCACTTGTAACAATATTCAAGTGCCACGAAAATTCCACTGTTATAACATAACCGATAATTGTTGTAACCGGGTTGCATGACAAAAAAAAAATCAAAATGGGGGATGGCATGGCTGTTCCGAGAAAACTATAATGGCAGGGAGGCCAGTTCTCCTCCCGACCACTTTCCTCCGTCCAGCTTCTGATTGTGTTGACTCAATTAACTGTTTAACTCTGCTTCCTGCAAGCTGCAATCGCATGTTGTTAACAAGCCGTGGCTGTTGGCATTCAAGAATCACACTGCTATAACAACTGCAGACAAGGGTCACGAGCAGTAAGTGACATACGAGCTCTGTCGAGGCATCGCTTTAGTGGCCCCAAAAGGCACCTTTTAAAAAATGCAGGAAGGTTGCAGCCAGCAGCATCTTAGCTTGAGAAATCCAGAAGAAACGCTGGGACAAGGTCGCCACAAGCATTTCGCCACGTACTTCCCGCTGATTCGCACGAGAAAACCGCATGTTTGTAAGCCTTGCTTGCTTTACGCAAAGCTTGCCAATATCCTTCTAGTCATACAGCTGCATCCAGGTGTTCAACGTAGTGAAGCGGAAGGTCCTAAGTGAAAACAAGCCCATGAGGGACTGAATCATCTACAGGACCTCCCACGGGGCAATATTGAGGCAGCCTGCCCGACCGCGTCAGTGCTGCCATCGTGGCCATCACTGTCGCTATCTGATACAAGCACGTTTACGACGATTGCCTCATCGTTTAGAAGCACTTCGTTTCCAAACCTATAGCAGTGTGCTTTGTTTTCAACGACAATGTCGTGCATTGCCGATGATCAGAGGGTGGATCAGCCATGTTCCGTTTCGGCAGCGAGTCAAATGTGGATGAGAAACTACGTGACCAGGAATGACTTCGACACAACAAACAAAGACAAGCACAAGTGACTTCATCTGTTAGCTTAATTGCACACAATGGGGGCCCAGCAAGCATTTCGGAGGGTGGTGCGGCGCAGAGCTATGGGCACAACCCATTCGTCTTCGAAGGGGGTGGAAGGGCGATGGCAGAGGTGCACGCGAGGCTGGCGTGGCATCTCTCCTAGAGAGAAGGGCGCGGCGGCAGTTGGGGTGGCAGCTGATCGTGCAGCGGCTTGCATTTCACTTTTACTTTTTCAAGGATTTCACATTCCATTATCTTTCAGCACTGGCACCGAGCAGCTAGACTTCATCGTTATAACCAATAATGCGGCATGGGGACATTGTAGCAAGCAGGTTATTTCTCCATAGAAAGCATACAAAAGTTGACGGTGCAGCAGCTTTTCATTGTTCTAACTGATACATTGTTAAAGTGGGTTTTACAAACAAGTGAAAGAGCGTAGAAATGCGTCAGTCAGTTATTTTTATATTTAACAGACATATACCTATTTATCAATCACATGTGGAGAAACACGGGAGCCCAAAAACAATTTGAATTTGCATTTATTTGTTTCAACTATATAAAATCTCATGATGATGCCGGGACAAAAGGCAATGAGTGCCTGAAGAGGTCCCGGATCCCACCTTGTAGCAGCAGTACAGCACACATAAAAATGCACATTTGCTGCAAACTATTTCAATAATTAAACAAAGAATTAAACAAACAAAAAAAAAAACAAAAAAACAAAGCCTACATCATATCGCTAGTTTAGGTAATAGCATTGTCAAGGTTATGGATAACTAAGTACAATAATCAAAATTACTTGCATTATTCACAAGAAAAAAAATACAGCAGATCGATGCGTGTGACCTTGGAGAATTACAACCCAATTTCCAGTGAAGCTGTTTCTTTGAAACAGTTGCAATAAATGTTTCAGTTGCCTATAAACTCTAAAAAGTTGCCTGTATATTATTGTTCCGTTTGATACCCTGCCTGCATGTAATGCTTTGGAGCATTTCTTGTTAGGAATTTTTAAAAAGCCAGTAATTCGTCAACATACAAGTTACTTCGCCCTAACATTTACCATGGTGTCTTCCTTGACTCCATCCCCCCTCTCCCTCCACCACAATTTCCGCTTGATTTGATATTCGTTGAATCCACAGTTTTCCCAGGGTAGCAGGATATATTCTCCTTTGCTGGTAAAACACATTCATAAAGCTCCAGGTCGCTTGCATACATAATTTACTACAAATGTCATAATTAGTCCCCTGTCTTTGATGTTTACATACATATTGCCTAGAAGGGGCCCTTTTTTTTTTTGCCAATTACAAACAAAGTGTCTTGTTTAGTTCACTGAGAACATCGCGAAACATTTCATGCCGTAAGGCACACCACTAGTTGGGCGCGGCTAATTATAATACTTTATCCGAATCTCCCCCTCGCCCGCAGATTGAATATAGTAAGCTGACTGTTTTCAAGTACGCATATAGCTTTCCCAAAAAATTGGGCATGTTGCAAGTAGTGCAAGGTGACATTCATAAAGGTGGGAACTACCCAGAGCCAGGCCTTCACAACGCGAGCGTGTATGCTCAATCCCACGCGTCGACTTTTACAGCGCCTCCTGAGGAGGCACAAAAGACAATCCTTGCTGCCTAAGCAGAATGTACGTAATAAAGAAAGGCATTACTTCCGTGGCCACTCCATTAAAAAGGATAATTTAGCTTCAGCTATAGTTTTGTTAGACTTTCAAGCATGCAGCCGAAAGTGCCCGCTGTCAAAAGTGTGTGTGTGTGGGGGGGGGGCAAATGGTGTACTCTGCCCCCCCCTGCCCCCTCAGCAAATACGCCTATGCACATCGTGCAAATAAAATCATGGGGAAGCATGCATTTTCAAGTAACTGTTTGCAATTTTCAATATTGCAGCTTCCTGTTACATACATTTTTTAATACTGTATATAGCAGTATCTGTAGAGGGAACACTGAATAAACAAACAAAATTTAGGAACACAGTCCTCTTATAAATGCTTGTTTCCTGTCTAGATCACATTTACCTTTTTATTTTTTCTTCAGCCTCCATGAAGTAACGCTAGTTTGATATAATTAAATATGCAATGTTTGATTTAGTATTTCGTTTTTATCTTAATTATTTCACATAGTAGATACAGCGGCTCTAACTGCACTCTATCCTTTTTCCTATGTTTATGAAAAGTAAACAAAAAAATTTGTTGGGACAAGATTCAGCAACCAAATTTGATTCATCATTTTACTGGTCATTCCACTATTCTTGATCGTTTGCTACAAATCCAATTGTAGTAGGAATGTTTATATACAGTGAACTCTCATTAAGACGAACTTGGTTAAGCAGAATTATCACATATAACAAACAACATGGGAACATTTGTTTGGTTTTCCATAGACTCAATGCAAAAAAAGTCCACTTAAGGCTAACCACCTCAGAGGTACTCTTCGGGCAAGACAAACATTCGGAGTGACTGCCACCACTACCAACCCTGGAGGCTAGGATGCCTCGATGCACCGCGCCTGGGAGCACGCGCATCAAGGCACCCTACTGAAGGTCTGCAGACCTTCAGTAGGGTGCCTTGGAAAGGCACCCTAGGCACCATGGCACCCTAGGCATAGCCCAGGCACCCTACATAGCCCATGGAAAGAGGCAAAAACAAGGAGGAAAGAAAAAAGTTTGTGACGTTTCACTTAGTGAACGCGGGTGACGCGCAAGCGTACGGGTGCTAAAGCACATACGAAAGTATCGGCCCTCAGTGTGCCTAGACGCCTACAATGTCCACATCACAGATTCTATTCAAAACAGGGCTAGTGTGGCAATGCCGTACGCAGCAGTTGCCCAGAGTAGAACGCCCCCTTGCAAACATTCGCTTACTAACTAGATTGACAAGCATGGTGTCAGTGCGGACAGGCAAACAGGAACACATCACACTTGATGACTGCGGACGCTCGCTGTCAGAATGCTGGTGTGAGGAATCGCAGCAGCAGCAGTGAGTGAAGTGACCTTCATGCTGTTATCGCTTCAACACAAACTGAGTGGCGAGAACACAGTGCATGCAAAGCTACGAGCCATCGGTCCATTTAGACTGTGTCCCCAAAGCAGATCGCTTTCAAGATAAAGCCTGCGTGACCTAAGTACAACACCCCCCTCCCTCCCCTCCCTTGGCGCTATGCGTGCGATGGAAGATGGCGCAATTCTTCCCCATTTCCTCCCTTGCGCACGCGAGATTGAGTGGCCATCGTTGGCTCACTGTTGCATGCTTTCACTTGCACACGCAGTGTATACAGTACCCGAGGACAATGTTATCACGAGACGAATCAGGTACGTTCGTATCGCAAAGAAAACCTATAGCAACTGCTAGAGGAGGTCAACCCAGCATGCCTCTGCCTACCTCCCTCCTTTGCAACGCTTCGCCTCGTTTCTCTTTCCCCACTTTGCTCAATGTCAGCTAGACTTTCCTCTAGGTGGTGTTGCTTTGCCAGGCGGTCAGCGCACTGCTTCATACTCTCGCTAGATCAGAGCCTGCACCGATGAGCTGTGAGGTGGCAGATGCCTGCCTGAACTCTCTCCAGCAGCACAAAGGTACAGAAGGATTTGAAATGTCCTTAGGTAAGATGACATCATTTGTGACTGCTCGCTGATTTGCACAGAAACGACAAACATCCATCATGGACTGGATGAAATCAAGGAAGAGTACCCATTTGAAGACAGTTTTTTTGTTAAGTTCAGATAAATGAATGCTATTTATATCCTTTTTCTCCCACTGTAAGTGTATTTCATTTACCATTTTGAAGTAAGATATTTGGATGTACCTGGTGATGTTGCCAATTATTCTTCTGATAAGATGAACTTCTGATAATACGAACAAATTTTCATGGTCCCTCCGAGTTCATCTTAAAGGGAGTCTACTGTAGTTTGTTGCTCTGCAATTCAATTTGATTGATATCCAAATAATGATCACCATATTTGCACTGAAAGCTATCTTGGGATTTCATATGGGCAAGCTTGGCAACAAAAAAAAAAGCAATTTTTCAAAGCCTGCTTTAAACTTCCGAATTTTCGGTAACCATGTTATGTATAACTGAAATTTTGGCAATAAGAAAACTAGGCCATAGCTTAGCACCACTAACTCTCTAAGTATGCGATACCATACTTAGAATGTGATGATTGTGACATCTCCACAGCTGCATCTGCATGCGTCCAGGCGACTTTGCACACTTTCATTTATCAAAGTGATGTTTCTATACCTCGTATCTCTTACAAACTTGCAATTTCGGGCACACTGTGATGCGCTTGCAGATGTTCAACACTTCCCAAGTCTTATGTTAGATGCTTCCAAAGTGTGTGAAGTCCACATACAATGCCAGAATACTGGCTGGTGTTATAATGATAGACTTAGGGTGCACACATACTTGCTAAAGGTCTCTGCACATAGCCATTTGTTTGTGAGCCCATAATTACTGAGTACACAACTTCAGGCAGATACCATGAGCAAGGTGAATAAAAGATTTGCAAAGTCTTTGTCATCTATGAAAGTCTTAACACTTGTGTTGAGAGTGTCTTCACTATTGCTGCACTGCAATGAGGTCAACTTATTTGGTACGAGACACTGCAATCATGGTGATGATATCGCCTATTCTTACTTCTTTGTTTTCTCATGTACTGTTACATTAAGACTTCACAAAAATTTGTTGTCAGTTTTTAGTGATGTGTTTGCCTATTCTCGACTTGACCCTGTTTTTATGCTTTTTCCTTCACATTGTAGGATGTGCCGACTGGCCTAACTCAACACACTTCCACCAGCAGATTCCCCTTCAGCACTTTTGGTTTGCTGGGAACTAGTCTGATGTCTGACTGAGCAACACAAGCCCCCCTTTGCAGCAAAGTCTACTTATGACTGAGTAGACTTCCTGGAAGTTTTCTTCTGTGGACCACCACCCCGGTGCCACAGCACTTGGCTGCACCTGTCTTTTGGACATGTTGGTGACCCATTATGACCCGAGTGCAGAAGTTCTCTACAACTTGCTGTTAACCGACTATGGCATCACTTTTTACATGTTGCAGAAGGGGCACGAACTACGTTTTTCTCCAGATAGATTTTGACAAGCCACTTCAAGGCATGTTAGGCTGTAATTCCCATAGCACACAACTAGACAAGGTATGCAAGCTGCTGGTACATTTATGCATTTACTTTTGACAAAAAAAGTAAACTGCAACTATACATCTGCAAATGCAACAGCCAACTGCAACACTAATACCACTAAAACATTTACCAGATAGCATCGTGTAGTAAGTGGTAACATTCCTACTTCATAAGAGCCTATAAGGGCCTGTAGTATACAGTTGAACCACCATATAAGAAACATGTATATAAGAAATTATTAGATATAACCAAGTAAATCTAATAAGTTTATTGCTGATCTCAGCATGTAACGAATAGCATAAGCTTAAAATACTAGTGGACACTAACGAAGGTAGTTCTTGTAGGAGATGATTTCAATATATGATTTCAAGTGGTTCAAATATATTAAACAAACGCTGATAATGCAGGTTTCTCATTGGTATTTACATGTTTCTCAATATATTGTTTCCATTCCTAGTGAGGAGCTTTTCATAATGCACTAGCACATGACAGAAAATAAATCAAGAACTACAGTGAGAAGCATGCATTTCTGCATGGTGCCTGTCAGTCTACTTCACAGTCCTGGCACCCCATTGATGCTACGGCAACACACCCGGATCATTTTGCTGAGTTGTCCCAATACAAATTGCTTAAAATGCAGAGCCCATCTTGTGCTGCACTCACTGGTGGTGCTGTCTTCTGGAGAGTTTCAAGGAGGTGCACAATCTTGGCCTCTTGCTTGACATACTCGACTTCCTGCACCACATCCAAGCTGGCTGCCCCTGCCCGCCCTACATTCACTGTAATGGGTTTGACCAGGGCACTGCGGGCAAAGTTCTGGATCTTCTTGGGCATGGTGGCCGAAAAGAGTAAGGTCTGTCGCTGGCCCTGCCAAAAGCAAGGTTCAACACATCAGTTCCAATGGTGTAGCAGTTCTCAATATTTTTATAATCATGCACTTTCAAAGCATACTTATAAGGACTCAACTAAAATTGTTGTCAACAAATAATGAAAGTGGTAAACAATTTCAGGAGGTTAAGGTTTTCAAATATGTTCTACACATCCTCCTTTCTGTACTTCCTTTCAGTGAAGAGAGCTGATGCTTGTTTACCTGCAAGAGAGAATGAACCTGAGCAGTCCACATAATACACCCATACCTATATACCCATATTTCTTTGAAGTGCTAGCCATTTTAAGACCACCACAAGTGTAGAACACAGCACAACTACCACAGAGTTTCATACTAACAGTAACTAAGAGAAAATCAGTGACAGCGTCTGCATGCACTGCCAGTATGACAGCTATTACAGTGTGGAAATGATATAGAGCCCAAGAATTTATCTAGATTCGTCTTCATGGTCAAAAATAACGTACAGCGCGAAGGACAAGGACAGCGACAGACGACATACACAGCGCTGTGTATGTCGTCTGTCGCTGTCCTTGTCCTTCGCGCTGTACGTTATTTTTGATCATGAATTACCAACTAGCCCAAGCAACCACCCTAGTTCGTCTTCATGGCTCTGAATCACTATGTAGTTCCTTATTTGTTGAAACAAATGTTGTCATTGCAAATTAGCTGCAGAGTAATTTATGAGCCTGTTTAATACTGAAATTTATGCTATCTGACTGCTTTCAAAATATTCCAAAAACTATTTTATAGAAATTACCTATGGTGCTACTGCCCAAATGTCATGCATATATCAGATTCAGAATCAGCTACCTGGATTCAAGAGTCATACTCAACAGGCAGCGAAAGCCCATGTCTCCACAGAAGCTTGCTTCTGTGATGGTGAGATGCAATTGCAACGGTGTTTAAAATATTTTTTTGTACATGCTAAACAGACAAAAATATCAAGTGCTCTATTAAATGACGCAAATTCAAAAACGCAGTCTTACTGCTAAATCTGAGCAAAATGAAGGCAGCGATGTGTGACAAGTATTCCTTTCGGTATGCTAGAATAGAAGCGCACGTCACAGTATCTCTTAGCCCAATTTTTTATGAGCGATACAGCTTTATTAATAACACAGCCTTGTTGTATTGACATATAGAAGTTCAGACTACAAAATTATCCCATGTTTCAGGAGATATTCTTGAGACGGGAATCCAATGACAACCATGGCTAATGAAAGCATGCAGCTGGCACTAATGCGAATAGAGGACTACTACCAAGATGGTGGCCCATAACCGAGAGAAAACTCACAGATGCGCATGAGGGGTGGCGATATCAGTGGCCAATTGCAAAGCACTTTATTCCTCGTCTTTTACATGGTGCTTAGTTTTTTACATGAACAAATTGATAACCGTGCACTGAAGCTGAAACCTAATTTTGTTCCCCTGTTTTTCTTGTTTGTGGTTAGCATTCATATTTACTTTTGACTATGTAGCCACCTTTAAATGCATGTTTGCACTGATCGGGTGTGCATCCTTCGATGCAAATGCAGTCAAAGTGGGCACAGTGCAGTGGCACTAGTGCCGATCAAAGTTGCACATTTAAGCCAGCAGCATCACAGAAGGAAGAATGTGTGCATTTTTCATAGTGACCTGAGACAAGAAAGGCTTCAGTGCAGAAACAGGATGGCAGTGAGAAACACACAGTGCTGCACTTCTCGCCCCCCTGTTCCCATGTAAGATGAAAAACCGACTAGCTGAGATCCCCTTCAAGTGTTTAGGGTAAAGCTTACTGTAACCTAATTTTCCTAGCTGTCAAACACCTGTTTAAAGCTGCTTCTCACTGCATTACAGACATATATTTTAGTGTGTCCAAAAGGCGTCGAGATAAACATTTCAAACATGGTCGTACTTTGGGCAACGTCCCATTTTTCGGACTCCTTAAGGGCCGCGAAAACGTCAGAAAAATCGGGTAGTCCGAAAAAAATGCATGCAAGCTTAAGCCTTTTGCTGTCCCCAAGGGCTCAAATCGCCACAGGCACATTCGAAACAGCTCTGAAGGCCTGCGAGTACACTTATTAGGTGTACCGGTACTCGTACTCTGACAGGAGACAGCGGATGCATGCGTGTATAATTAAAGAATACGTAGTGTGTTCCGTGACAGTAACCCCTTTCCACTTTTAGAATGCTTCACCGCAATACACTGCGTATGCTTTATCGCGTAACACCGCTGTATTGCGGCGAAGCTGACTTTCAAAACCCGGCATTATGCAACGCAGGTAATTTAAGCGCTTCGAAGCCATCGACGAGGATGATAAAGGCGAAGTGGGCGCCATTCCAGACAACGGCGAATTCCTTCAATAAAAAAAATTCACTAACGATTACGATGCTTCCTACTGCGAAATTTGAGCGGAGGAGG
Organism: Dermacentor variabilis; assembly: GCF_050947875.1. Taxonomy (NCBI): domain Eukaryota; kingdom Metazoa; phylum Arthropoda; class Arachnida; order Ixodida; family Ixodidae; genus Dermacentor; species Dermacentor variabilis. Next base: position 20,600,019 of record NW_027460280.1, read on the forward strand.
AGGAGGAAAAAAAATTATTCTGGTCCTGTACAAGCTGCTGTTACCTGCCTAGCTAGTCCCATGTTGGGACCGGGAGGTCAAGCCTCCTAGCCCTATCACGGGCGTACTGGATAGCCAGGACTTGAGGGATATGATCGTGGGATCTTATCATTCCTAAAAACCGATTCCGGCAAATTCCAGGGCCGAGCGACTCACACTCCCAGAGCATACGTTCAAGCGTGCATATCCCTCCTTTTGCATGCTTTGCATATAATATTACTGTCTGCATTGTCACACCATGCCTTTGCTTGTGCAGGTGGATAATAATAAGACCGTGCTTGACATTGCCTAAGCGTAACTGCTTGTGCTCTGTTTAGCTTATAGTGAGGGGGTGCAAACTCCCTCCTGCCCATGTGGTAATGTTTTGTAATTTCATTGTATGTAATGAGCGTATCTCTCAGCTCTATACGTATTTTCATTTCACGATATATTGGTTGGCGTGGACAATCGGTCTCATGCGGCACGTTGCAAACGGAGTGAAGTGTGGGGCCACTGCCACGCTAATCTGGAGATCGCGAGAAGCCGCCGCCGACAAACCTCCCGGACGATGGATGGATGGAAGGTAGGAGCGTCCCCTTTGAAACGGGGTGATGGCAGTTGCCACCATGCTCAGCTATTAATTTTTGTTTACCTGTGTTGTGTGTTATTAAAATTCGCCACTTTCTTTAAATACATCTTCCTACCCTTTTAACCTTGTCACCTCTCTGCTTTTGAGCCACCAATCCTCCAATCGCCTTTTGCTAATTTCCACCGCATATTTATTTACATGACTATTGTTATCTCTGAACCCTAGGGCCTCAGGAAGCGTGACTGTGGCCGCATGGACATCGGGATGGATACCACCACATTTTAGTATGAGGTGTTCCATTGTTTCTACAGATTTACCACACCCAGTACATGTGTCTTCTTCGTTAAATCTCTTTTTATAGCTCCGCGTTCTAAGGCATCCTGACCTAGCTTCAAAGAGTAGGGCACTGCTTCTTGAGTTATCATAAAGCGCTTCCTTCCTGATCTGCTGTTTCCAGTATCGATGTAGTTCCACACTATGCTTCTTTTCCATTGAATTAATCCAATTTCTACCTTCGGCGTTTATAACTTGTCGTTTAATGCTCTGTCTTTCTTCGTCCTCGTGTTTGGCATACTTACTGGTTAGCTTCCTAGTTCTTTTCCGCTATTGTGAGTCGACGCTCTTTCTGTGTAGGTATTTATATGCCTTAGCTGCCCACCTGTTATCATCCAATTTCCTCAGGTGTTTTTCGTATAAGATTTTACTTTGAGCTTCCCGTGCTTCGAACGATGCCCAGCCCATATCCCCCTGTACTGCTTCGTTTGTGGTTTTCCCGCGGGCACCAAGTGCTAATCTTCCCACAGTTTCCTGACTTACTTCTAGTCTCGACTGAACCCCTGCCCTTAAACACAATACCGCATTCCCGAAAGTAAGCCCCGGCACCATTACTCCCTTCCAAATACCTCTCAGTACCTCATACCTGTTGTACCCCCACAATGCCCTATGTTTCATTATCCCGGCATCTCTTCGCCCTTTTGCTATGAGAAACTGTTCGTGCTTTTCCGTGTACATCTGCCCTTTGTTTATCCATATCCCGAGATATTTGTATTCGGCCACTCTGGGTATTTCATGGCCTTGTATTGTAAGCTCCTGATCAGTGGTATCGTTGAAAAACATCCCACCGGACTTAGCTGCATTAAAACTGAAACCTAAACTGTCTCCTTCGTCTCCACAGTAATTAACCAGAGTTTGCAAATCTTCCTGGCTATATGCTAACAGTACAATATCGTCCGCATACATTAGACCCGGTAGTCGTTGCTCAACAACCTTTCGGCCTAATCTGTACAACAGATTATACCCTAGATTGCTTCGTTGTAACCTTCTTTCCATACTTATCATATAAAGCATGAACAGCAGCGGTGATAGAGGACAACCTTGCCTTAATCCTTTGTGTACCTCGACAGTTGTCATACTCTTAATTCCTTCCTATGTTATTTCAACATTATTTTCTTGATATATTTCCTGTAGAAAATCTATTACCTCATGACCAATACCTTCATCTTTTAATATGTTAGGAGTTCCCTGTTCACGTTGTCGTATGCACTGCTTATGTCCAGGAAGGCTAAATACAGAGGTCTATTTTCTGCCTTAGCTATTTCTATGCACTGAGTAAGCACGAAGAGGCTATCATCTAAGTGCCTACCACTTCTGAACCCGTTCTGAAGTTCTCAGAGTATTCTATTACTTTCTACCGATGAGTGCATTTTTAACACGTTCACTGCGCCGTGGCCCACCGGTGGGTCACGCAACACAGTCCATCCATGCTGGCGCAAACAACGAGGCGTTTCTTGCAGTGCGGCTATGATATGCTTCCACAAATGCATGAAAATATGTTTCCACTATCATATCACAGATGGCGGTAGAGATATAAAGCGCGCCTGTATTTACTGACATTGGTGCTTGCAATCCGTCTGATGATAAAGCTGACGGCTATCAGGAAATGGCGCAGAAAATGTTCCAGCTACCCGCTCCAGTCTTTTGTTCGGGCGCTTTCCACATGCACAACATACTTTTGAAAAGCACTCACAATGTGTGCAATAGCTCAACTGAAGAATTAGTCTGTCCTATTCGCAATAACTTGGCTCACTCTCAGTGCCAAGCCTCGTGGTCCTCATCCTTGTGCTTTCCATTTTTTACGAGCATTCAAAAATCGTGATGGACTGTCAAAAATTCGATGGAGGTACAGAAAACCAGAAGAAAAGACCCTGCGGTGGAAGCCGATCCGCCGGGAAACATGACAGTCCAAATACATTGCCATCCACTTCGTGCGGCACAACTTCTGCTCCAGCGAACGTTGAGTGTTCAAGCAGTGATGATGACAGCCTCGAAGAGTTATTGGAAAGTTCTTCTGAACTGTGGGATGGTGAGTCAAGCGTTTGCGGTGAAGCGGTATCTGAGGATTGGGAAAATGGTGATGTTCAGGCTGCATTACCTGCCGAAAGCAGGAATGCGATAATGACTAGTGTTAGAGCGATGTCGTATTCGAGCCCTCCTGTGCTAATCAGCCTCCCGACTAGCAACGATGCTCTCAGCTTGTTTTCTCTTTTTTTGACTGATGACATTTGGGACATGGTGGTTCATGAGACAAACAGGTATGGGAAGCAGTACATAGACTCGAACGTCCTACAAAAGAAATCGCACGTGAAGAAATGGACTGAGACAAATGTGCAAGAAATGAAAGTATTCGTTGGTGTACTGATCTGCATGGGTCTAGTAAAGCTTCCTAATCTGCAGCACTACTGGGCAAGAAGCGATCTGTACGGCGTAAACTGCATTCGTCAGAACATGGCCCGCGACCGGTTTCTGCTGCTACTAAGGTTCTGGCATTTCACAGATAACGAGGAACCGGGCGCACCAGCAGGATCGTCTCTATCGTATTCGACCCTTGATGGAAAAAATTAATCGCAATTTCTGCTCAGTGTTGGAGCCAGGCAAAGAGATTGTCATTGACGAAACGATGATTCTGTGGTGTGGGCGCCTCGCCTTTAGGCAATACATCCCTGGCAAAGCCCACAAGTATGGGGTCAAGCTATACAAGGCCTGCACGTAGGAGGGCTATACATTGAAAGTGCAAATATATGTTGGAAAATCTGGCGCCATAGCAGGCATGGGGCATGCCGAAGAAGTAGTAGTAAATTTGATGGCTGGTTTCACCGGCTGTGGTTGCACACTTTTCGTCGACAACTTCTACGCGAGCATGCCGCTTGCGTCACGCCTGTTGAAAGATGCTACATTTTTATGTGGCACTCTCCAATCGAACTGAAAGGGGCTTCCAAAAGAAGTTACACAAGCTACAGTAAAAAAGGGGAAGTCGTTGGTCTTGAATTCCACAATGGAGTAAAGGTGCTGAAGTGGTTGGATAAATGGCCCGTTCTCATGATGACAACGGTTGCTGAACATGACGCCAGCCTTGTTGATACCAGAAAAGAAACGAGAAAGGGTGAGCCGATCATGAAACCGCACACAGCCCTCGACTACAAGTGGCGAAAAAGGGCGTAGACTACAGTGACCAAATGACGTCCTACTACTCCTGCCTACGGAAAGGGCTCAAGTGGCATAGGAAAGCTGCGGTGGAGCTCATCGTTGGAACTGCAGTTGTGAACGCATGGGTTGTCCGTTCAATGGCGGACGGTAAAACGTCGCCAATCATCGAATTCCACGAGGAGTTGGCACACGCACTCTTCGCCACAGCTCAGATTGAGACCGGAAGGACACGTGGAACAAAGCGCACCCATACACTGGAAAAGGCCGATGGACCTGCACAGTCTGTCCGAAGGAGATGTACTGGATGCTACGTATCGCTGAGAGCTCGCAGAAGTCCAGAGCAGGCAAGGGTAATGGCGAAGAAAGTTGTTACATTTTACGCAAATTGCGTGGGAAGGACATTTATGTGTTTGCCATGTTTCAATCTTCTGCACGAGTAGAACTACTGAACATAGACTACGTTTTAGACATCGTGAGCTGGTGGCACATAAGACGTTTAGTTGTAAATGCTGTGACCTGAACTGTTTTTTTTCTTCCGAAAATTATTCTGGAAGTACTTCAATAAAATGTCGAGTTTGAGGTCTTGTTCTTGAGTCTTGGTGCTTAGCGAATGCTGAAATCACGGTCACGTGGTGTTGCCCCACAAAGGGGAGCTGGTCGGTGGGTAGTAAACGTAGCAGGCAACGGCTTCAAAACGCAAACTCTTTATTGTGGAACCTTGTGCATGCCCAGAAAAAAAAAGAAGAATCAAGGGTGCAAGAGCAACAAGCGCTTCTGGCACTTGTTCGGACCAGAATGACCGAAATTTTTGGCCACGCTCTAGTTACATAAAGCAGAAATTTTGTAGACAGAAAGGGCGCCGTTTTTCAAGGACATCCTTGAGAATGCGCTTCGGTCCCGTTCACTGGGGATGAAGCGAGCAGAGTCGCGGTAATAAATGACTTGATAAGTTCTCCAGATGCTGTATGCTACAAGGATCCATTATCCATTTTGTTTTTATGATCCATTTGGTCCTTTACATCAGGTCATTATTGTTCAATGACGTTGCTGTGCCATTCAAACGTCCGTGGGAAGCGACCTGACTATTGGCTCATTGGCGACCGGACCTCACTATTGGATGCACCTTGCAGCCCATACTGAACCACAGCGCGCAACGAATGGTGAAGGCTATCGTCCACGCAGGTATCTGCTGCTTTTCATTTCTGTGATTGGTCGACTGCTGCTTTCGTCTGATGATTCTGTCAGGTTTACGTCACGCGAAATGGAGCGGAAAATGGACAATGGATTCTTATAAAATGCGGCCCCAGGGGAAGCAACTTCCTGGAAATGCACGGGTCAAGTAAACCACGTGATGATTTTCTGCACTAACATACATGATTGAAGTAGCCCGCACAAGCTGTCAAAATGCCAGTAGAGCCAGCTTTCAGCAGGCGGAAAAAACAGCCTCAGAAGTGTGCCCCACCGGTGTGTCACGCCGCACCTGCGGAAAGCATCGGGTGACCGACCGGTGAGCCACGACGCACAGAGATCAAAACTATGATAAGGGGCTACGCAGTGAACGTGTTAATTTCGCCGCCTGCATCGCCAGCCTATATATAACTGATGTTATTGTAATTGGTCGGGAGGGTTTTATGTTCTTCTTATCACCTTTCCCTTTATAAACCAAATTCATTTTACTCTATTTGCAGCTGTGCGGAATTAGCTTATTTGTTATGACTGCCTCCAATGCTTTTATCAGTGTTTCCTTGCTTCTTGGGCTAAGTTCATTAATTAACTTGATTAGAATTTCATCTATCCCTGCGGACGTGCATTTTGGAAAATTTGCTTCTGCTTTTTTCCAGTTAAGATTGGTCAGTTCTAAGCTGTTCTAAACACAATACATGCTACTACGGCGCCATCTCGTAGCCACCGGTGCTGCACTACGCTTTTCTTCTCGCGTTTTTGCCACACACCCCTTCACTTTCCGCCTCATGGTACCGCTGCGCCCTCTTCTCCGCTTTCCTCCTAGCACATTTTCTATCTCGCCACTTTTTTTTTTTCATCCCCCACTGCGCGCCTTGTTCGCCCTTATTTTTCACCGTGCTTGTTCGCTCGGTTACGCCGGGAACGCTGATGCTCGCCACAGGAGTGGGTGCCTAGTGCTCTAATACACAGCACAGAACAGCAGAAAGCTTGGTAGCGAGCATCAAAGCAACTCTGGCTAACGTTGCCGCGGTGGCCATGGCTGCTAGCGGATTGGCGTGCGACAGTGCTGGTTCGATGCTGCGAGATAATAGAGAATTTTAGTGCGTCCGGTATTCTGGCAAGCGCGGATGGTTTGCCGGTTGAGCGGGGGCGTAAATGTGAGCGGCCAGATTGGTGGCGCCAGCTGGCGGCGCAAAGCTCAACCACACAAATACAATGCTAACTACTATATTCTGCTTCGCTGCTGGTGTAAAGTTTCGACAGCGGCGTAATCATGTTCACAATTACGCCGCTGCCGAAAATTTGCATCAGCAACGAAGCAGGATAAAGTGGGTTACTACAGCTTTAGCTCTGTGTTTGTCCGGTTGTACTCTACGCCACCAGGCGGCTGCATCGCTCCGGCTGGACAAGTTTACGCCCCCACAAATCCAGCAATCCGCCCAAACCGCCCCCGTTTGCCGGAATAGCGGACAGGCTAAAGTCTCTAATAAAAATGGCGGCAGTGGTGGCTTCTATTATTGCCATTTCTAACCTGCGGTCATGGCTAAAAGTATGGAAAATTGGACCATCAGGAATGTCCGAAAAATCGGTCGTTGACTGTATTACACATTTAATAAGCACACTTTGAAGACTGCAATAGAGTGTTTTAGTTCAGCCTTTACAGTCCGCTCTGCTCAGAGTTGCCCCGCTAAGCCACAGCGGTGATTTTCACATTTTAGTTACACGTTCAGTGTAGCGGAGTGGACATTTCACAGTTGCAGCGTCCTCTGGCCAAATTCAGCGTAATGGAACAAAATAAAAACACCCATTGATAACTTTTATAAAGTAAAATGAATATACATAACTTATTTGTCCATAAAGTATCTAGACGTGTGCTTGTAATGCGTTACCAGTCCATATTATCTAGTGGAAAATAAAGCACCCTCTTGAGGAACACCATGTGATAGCCAGTGAGGTTGCTGTCTGCATGCAATCCAATCTTTTCTGACGCTAATGCTACCCAACGCACTGCACAGTGCGCACCGCATCCTCCCACAAAGCGGGGTATTCAAATGGGTCAGCACTTGCGACTTGTAGTAAACATAAACCTTCATCTATGTGAACTAGCATTTATGGCTTGTGCTGCGCAGACGAACATAAAGGCATGGTTGAAGTGCACGGCATGGTCGAGAACATGTCCCAGAAGGCAGCCATCTTGGAAAGAGCGAGGCAAGCGAGGTGCCTCAATGCACGCACGAGAGAGGGCGCGCACATCGACCACCCTCGGTGGTGAAAGACGAAAGCGACGCTCCGCTCAGGCAGCTTGTAAGCGGACTGTGTTTGTCACTCCGCCAATCCACTTGTGGCTAAGCTGAGGGCGCATGCGTATTCACACTTCTGCTCTGCTTAGCAGCTCAGCGGACTGTAAAAACACCAAACTAAAACACTCTATTACCTCCCACCATGAGCCTGCACAAGGCATGCCAATACATTATTGAGCATGAATTTTTTTTAGGGCATCAATGCAAATAACATTTTTGCTATAGAATTTAAAATAGTGAAAGAACCCAAGAGTACAACAGTCTCTTCTGGACAAGGATTCCTTGCACTGACCTCCTCTTAACAAAAGCCATTAAAGGCCCAACTGCAAAAAAAAAAAAAAAATGCTTTGGCTAATTAATTCCTTATAAATGAGAAGTATATACTTATGAACCAATCTTGGAAAAGCCCCAGGGCTGGCGATTGTATCTTGTTAGCATCCTTTAAACAGCACCTAAGCAAATGACGCATGAACCTGGTGGCGTCGCTATGACGCAAGTCCTAGTACACCGCGTCCGAGATTTTTCAAGTGCGCTGCGGTTCCCAGGCATTCGAGCTGGCCACGCGCCTGGAGCTATGTCGCCGACAGAGACCAATTAGAGCATGCAAGTTGTCCAAGCGTCTTGACGGCTAGCGGGCTTGTCGTGGCACCCCATGGTAGCTGCAGTATCTAAGCTATGTAGGAGAAGCAGCTAAGTGCGACTACTGGAATATGTGCACATGCGCTCCAGTATGGCCGTGCTAAGTGGTGTGGACCAGCTTTGTACTGTACCAAGGGACGTATACTTGGATGATCACTTTGGTAATTGATCATGTATTTTGATCACTTTGGTAACTGATCATGGTAATTAATCATGAATCAACTATGCCCTAGTCTCAGAAATGGTCTATGAACGACTAGACCAAATGATATCATGAGAAGCCAAAAAGGACACCAAGGACAACATAGGGGAAATTACTTGTACTTACTAATTGAATTAAAGAAATGTTAAATTAATGGCAATGAAAATGGATGAAAAAACAACTTGCCGCAGGTGGGGAACGATCCCATGACCAGTTGCCTTCACCCAGAAAGATCACGTATTCATGACGCCTGCGGCAGATAGGATGTTCCACATCCGCCGCCAAGGTTTGTGAATGATGGTGCTGGCTAACACTCCCATGGTTAGTTCTAGTAGTAACACATAAATACCCAAGAAAGTGGATGGAGAAATGGTGCTGCGGTAGCTCAATTGGTTAGAGCATCGCACGCATAATGCAAAGATGTGGGATTGTTCTCCACCTGTGGCAAGTTGTTTTTTCATCCACTTTCATTGCCATTAATTTATCATTTCTTTAATTCAATTAGTTAGGACTTACGGAGTCACCATCTGTCGGAAGCACCTGCCTTGCATAGTATGAGGGATCACACGGCGAGCTCCTCACAGGTTTTGATGACAGCGCTCAATAAAAACACCATGTGGCAGCCCTCCTGGACATTTCAGTAACTACTCTTAAAACGAGGGAAGTTTCTTACTGTCGAAATAATAATCTTGGGCAAACTGAAAGCACAGAATCATTTACAGACGTTATCTCTTTACCGAACACGTACAGTGAACGCCACTGCGCGCAGTCGCTGCGATGGAGTCGCCCGAACCGGCTTCTTGCGTGAAAGGTAAGCAGTCGCTGAGAGCAAACTATGTGAAATATGTTCTTATAGTAGGCTGCCTGCGTAACGAGATGGAGCATAACATAATGAAGCCTCAATGCAGCGATCTCACAGTTTCGCAGCGAACAAATGCGCGTCTGCATGCATGTCCCCGCACAATGTTTCGCTTTCGCTGCGAGCGTGTTGTCGAACCGTGCCGTGAGCGTTAGACCGCAGCATATGAGCATTTTTTAGCACACAAGCTACCATTGCTGCGTGGACGCTATCAGAGCTGTTGAAAAATAATTTTGTTAGAGACTTTGACGCCTACGGCGAATGTGATGTGCCCTCGCGACGATACAATCTTTTTTTTCTTCTCAATTCTTGGACGTTTCAATGTTATTTCTCAAGCTGCATCACACTGTATGCTTATCGGTATTCTCAGCGTGCGATTTCCCACTGTTTTTCTTTTGTAATCCAGTGCGTTAATACATATCACAAACATGGCCCTTTGCCATGCCTTTTTGTACTGTGCTTCTTACCACTCCCTTTCCATTCCAGTGAACTTGGAGTTCATAGACCAAACTGTCATGACATTAGCTGGGCAGTGAGCAAGGACGAGCGTCTCAGTGCTCGTTTTCTGCTACTCATCGAACATCGCAGGCCCGGCGCCGTACCAGAAATCTTCCTCGTGCCTGTGCTTGCTTCTTACCCGAGTTGCAGCCGATGGCTGTTTGCTGGTTCTAAGTTATGCGAGCCAAGCTTCACGCAGCTTCTTGTCCTGCGACTACGTGTGAATAAGGCTGGCACCAAGCTCCGTTGCATGCGTCTGGCACTGCGGCACCGAGCAGTAGCCTACCATGCTCCACGCTTCCAAAGGCAGTCACTACCTATTATAGTGCTTTAAAATGTTGTCAAGCAGACACCCAAGGCGGTAAAGCCTCACCACCTAATTACAATCGTAGCGCAGGTGGGACTTTAAACTTTCGTTTTCAGCTCGCTTCGGCGCTTCCCAAGCAGACGACACAGCCGCTGTGTCCACGTGATCTCTCATGCCACATCACGTTAATGGTGGCACCAGCTTTTCCACAGTGGTGGAGCTCGCCCCCAATAAGTAATTTCCCCTATGTTGTCCTTGGTGTCCTTGTTTGTTGGCTTCTTGTGATATGATTATTAAAAATTGGGCCCCTCGGTTAACCTCTCACTTATCATTCTTACATAACGAGGGTCTCAAACCCGGCAACATTGATGCCCTCAGGTGGCATGTGCAGGTTTATTGACTAGTTGCCTCCACCCAGAAAGATCCCGTGCTTGTGACACCTGCGGCAGAAAGGGTGTTCCACATTCGCTGCCAAGGTTTGTGAGTGGTGACGCTGGCTAACACTCCCAAGGTTAGTTCTAGTTGTCACACATAAATACCCAGGAAAGTGGATTGGGACATGGCGCTGCGATAGCTCAATTGGTTAGAGCATCGCACACGTAATGTGAAGACGTGGGATTGTTCCCCACCTGTGGCAAGTTTTTTCATCCACTTTCATTGCCATTAATTTATAATTTCATTAATTCAATTAGTAAGTACAAGTAATTTCCCATATGTTTTTCTTGGTGTCTTTGTTGGCTTCTCGTGATAGGATTATTAAAATCGGGCCCCTCGGTTAACCCCCTTTATTCTAGACCAAATGATGATAGATGAACATGGAAAAAATAGCCTGGGTAGCTATCATAAACGCTTAACCTTAAAATCTGGGAGATATATTATTGCAGAACATGAACCAATAGCATCAAAATTTCTAAATATGAATGAAAACAAAATAACAGAGATTGCAATAAACAGAGAAGAAAATGGAGACGTTTCGTACAACAGTCCGGGAACATAAGGAACTGGTAAATATTATGCAGCAGGAGATAAGACAGACACGGCAAAAAAAATTGTTGTATTAGAAGGAGGAAACCCCATAAGTGGAGAGAACAAGGAAATAAAGCAAGCTATACAGGGTGTCTTCTTTAGCTGCACCAAATTTTTTAAAGATTTATTATGGCAGATAGCACAATTCTAACCATTGATCTAAATTACTTGATGAGGTGGCCATTACTTCTACAAGAAATCTAAATGTTCTATTGAATAGTTAATGTATTTATGATAATTAACTTTTTAATTAATTAGCTTATGCCACATATTTCAATCTACGAATTACAGCCGCTGATTTTGCACGGCGTATCCACTTGGAACGAATTCTCACGACAGCACCAGTTCCGAGATCATCAACATCATTAGCCTATTTTATGACCGCTGCCAGACATAAAAGTCGACAAATTGCATTAGCATTCCAGTTACTGTCTTACAAAACCACTGTTTTATGCATTGAAGCACAAAAGTAACAGGAACACCAATGCTATTTCGACAGACACATTGAAAATTAATATCTCGGAACTGGTGCTGGTCCAGAGAATTCGTTCCAAGTGGATACGCTGTGGGAACTCAGCGGCATTAATTTGTAGATTGAAATATGTGGCATTATGTAATTAGTTTTAAAATTTCATCAATGTAATTACATTAATTATTCAAGTGAACATTTTGATTTCTGATACACGTAATGGCCACCCTATCCAGTAATATAGATCAAGGGTTAGAATTGTGCTATCTGCCATAGGCAATCTTCAAAAAGTTTGGTGTAGCAAAAAAAAAAGAAAGACACACTGTATAAGAGTGTAAGCAGGCGTCTAGGGATCATTGAAAAATGCAAAGAATTACCTGAAGAAGAGGTGCTCCTTAGATGGAACAAATACTGAGAAGAGTAAAGGGTGGCGAGTGAACTAGTGCAAGATAAAATTAAATGCAGAAGTGAACGTTCAGTGCATAACATTCGCAAAAGAGACAAAGGCACACCAAAAGGATTCTGGAACCATGTAAGAGCACTTGGAGCCCCAACTAAAAATTCACAAATGGCTATAAGGGATGAAGACAGGAACATCTTTGAAGGAGACAATGCGCTGCGGTATATAACAGATGTTATTGGGGATAATTCTGGCACGAAAAAGCGTAGTTCAGACTCAGATTGAGCAACAACAAAGAACCCTGAGAGATCAAAATTTACCAAAGCAAACTTTTACTTGAAAAAAGCATAAGAAAATGTCTCAATAGCATGGCTGCCGGACCCGATTAAATTCCAATACGGCTAATAAAAAAACCCCAGCCCTAAGAGCAAGGCACCGCTGACTAATGCCATAGAGCAAGTGATCAGAATGAAGAAAATTCTGGATGGATGGTGTGAAAGCAAGACGGACCTCATCTACAAAGCAAGGATGATAAGGATAAGACAAGCTTGTACAGGCCAGTTGCAGTAACGTCATCGATATACAGAATGGCAATGCAAGCCATGAAACAAACTGTCGAAGTGGGTGGGAAAAAATTATGTACTGGAGGAACTACAGAATCGATTCAGACCAGGCAGACACTTAGAGGATATGTTCAATAGCTCATTATAGACCTTTATGGATAGCATTTCTAGATATTAATGGGACGCTAAAGGCAAATACTAAGTCAATGTGGACTGTTAAAATACTACTCCAGAAACCTTTCAGCACTTGTTTAATGCCAAGAAAAGACTTAGTTTATGAGAAAATTGCATCTGAAGGATGTGCCTAGCTTTAGCCTGTTAAGATCGCCTGCCCCTGAGCGAGGAAGGGTGACGTTGCTCACGTCATCAACGCCCTTTACTGCCCTTTGTGAGTAAAACAGCACCCAACTGACGGCGCAACATCTTTTTTTTTTTTTTGGAAATCGTAAACACGCATCCATAGGGAAACCGAGCTAAGACATTGTGTTAGATTCACAGCTGCAGCTGGTTTTGGTAAAGTGCCGTGGACCGTTCAGGAATCCCGCGACATCACATGCACGTGGCATTCTCTACTCCTTGCAGTTTGTGTGAGTTTTGCGAGCCAGCAAAACCAGCACAGCACTATACAATAACGAAACTACTGAAACGTGAAAGCATGAGCGGTGCAGAGTGGAGAAAACGAAACCTTTCAACTGCCTGCATCTTTGTCAAGGGTAACGTCAATGAGTCCTTGTTTCTCAAAATCAAATAGAATTTGACAAGTTACATTTTATTTCATCTTTTAATGCAATACAAAAATCTTTTTATTATGAATGGTTGAGCACTAGTGTGAGAATTATAATGAGGAGTGCCTTTGTCGTCAGGCTAGTACTTGAATGTGCCAAGGTAGTCTCTAATTGTGTCCTGCATTTAACTCAATTTCTCAATTACTAAAGCTCTGTTCGTGATAATATTGGTGTCTTAGATGTTCTTGAGCACTAATCTATCACTTTAGCTTGACTTAATATTTGCCTTTAGTGCCCATTTAAAAGAGCCTACAACACCGTAGACAGGGAGTTGTTATGAGATATTCTCAAGCACGAAGGCATAGATGACGATTTCATGGAGCTGCTGAGGGAGATAATAGAAAGACATCCGAGTACAAATTGTATCAGAAGGCCGAAAATGTATTAAAGTGGTGGAAATTCCCCATGCACTGAAGCAAGAATGACCTCTGTCTCCATTGTTGTTCATGCTTTATGTTAAGGGCACAGAAAGACATCTGGAAAACAGTTAATTAGGATTTTATTCAGCCTACATGCGTAATGGACAAATGGTGCAACAGAAGCTCCCTGGACTGATGTATGCGGACGATATAGTGCTAGTGCTACATAGTGCTACTAGCAGACAGTAAAAAATATTTAGAAACACTGGCCAATGGGTGCGGCAACGCAACGACAAATCTAGGCCTGACGTACAGTACAGAGAAATTGGGAATTATGATCTTTAATGAAGAGATGAGCAATTACGTAGTGTCAATTCAACAGCAAGTCATACCCATAAACAAGCAATATAAATACTTCGGCGTATGTATAAACGAAGGAAGGACTTACTCTAACACCCCCCACCAAGAGAATCTGAAAATAAAGGGGGAGCGGAATGCTGCAATAATGAAATGCAGAGCATTGTGGGGCCGCAATAAGTATGAGGTGGTGCGTGGAATCTGGAAAGGAGTAATGGTGCCAGTGCTAACGTTTGCAAATGCTATTCTGTGCTTAAAATCGGATATCTTGTCGGGGCTAGAATTAACCAGATTGGTAGATCAGTTGGCTTTGGGGGCCCACGGTAAAACGACAAATCAGGCAGTGCAGGGTGACATGGGTTGAGCTTTTTTTGAAGTCAGAGAAGCAAACAGCAATATTAGTTTTGAAGAAAGATTGAGGAACATGGGATTAAAATAAATGGGTGGCTAAAGTGCACAAGTATCTGTACCTGAAAAGCGTAGACACAGAATATAGGAAGAGGTCAAGAAAGTTGGCAACCAAGTACAGAATGATTGAAAGTGTAGATAGAAAACCAGGGGTCATAAGAAAGAAAGTGAGAGAAAGAGAGACAGTGAATTGGATGCAACGAATGGAAACAAAAAAGACCATGGAGATTTACAAGAATGGGAAAGAAGAAATTACAAGGGAAAATCTGTACAATAACAACAAAGGGCAGTGCATTACTATTTGAGGCTCGAGCTGGTTGCCTAAGGACAAAAACATACCGGAGTAAATATTCACAGCAAGATGAGGCATGTGTATGCAGCTGCAAAAATCCAGAGACCACTCAGCATGTCCTAATGGAATGTGAAGGGATTCATCCAGTGAAACTCGTAGGCAACGTACACGTTCCAGAAGCTCTTGGGTTTAAAGTGGACGAAAGCATAAACCAGTCAACAGTCAAGATAAGCAAGAGACATTTAGAGTATTAGTGAAAAAAAATTAAAAATGCAGGGAAGAGATTGATACGAATGGATTCATTACAGGCATAGGTAGTGCTACAAGGTAGTTAGAGAAGTTCTGAGAAAAAAAAAAAGATTGAGGAGACGTATACAAAAATGCTATAATGAAAAACAAGTATAGCATACCTGATCAAACAAGCAGGTTAGGTGATGATTTGTGCCCGCCCCGTTTCAAAGTGGATGCCAATAAAGCATCATCATCATTATTACTTTCGGCAAAAGTATTGCCTTCGTGTAATGTAGTGCTGAACTGGCCAATCAACTAATCTGGTTTTGCTTAACCAGACAATAAGTGTGCATTGAAAGTGATATCACCGAAAGTGATGGTCCGAGAATACGTCTCCAGCTTGACCGAATGACAGTTGCAAAATACAGACCGGGCATTTGGAAATGCTATCAATAGCAAGCGTACGTGTAGTCTGTACTAATCTCGGAGGTAATACTGAGGAGCCACGCATTCAAGGTCATGTGTCAATTCTGGCAAGCAGCGGCTTTTTTTTTTTTTTTCAGTTTGGGTATGAAAGACTGCTATTTTTGCATGCTTTTTGGTATGCTTCTGCTCGTATTTCAAGCATCAAATTTTGCACGGAGGCTCTTCTATATATCTACACTATCTTAAACTACGCTTTTTAAGAGGTTCAAAATTTTGTTGCAGTTGGCCTTTGATAAAAACCAGCACCTCCATGTAGAACTAGCAAACACTGCATAAACCAGGAATATTTCATCTCGTACTACTACTTTCAGCATACCTTGCTGAATGTTGTTCTCTCCTTTATGATTACTTTTTTTTGTCATAATATACACCTTTAAGGTCCAACTCTGAAAGTGTAGTAAATGCAAGGAGGACAATTGAACAGGTGGCTTACAAGCTTAAACACATGGCTGAACTGTTGAAAAGAGTATGCAAACAAATGTCAGCAATTTAGCACATATCCAGAAAAACAAATAACCTCTCTTTCAGTTGATTCAGCCATGTCAGTGTTTTGTTTTGTTTTTTGCAATATTAGTGAAAAAAAAAAAAAAGCCACAGTTATTTGCCCTTTGTCCAGTGCACTACAATTTTACGACTGAGTGTCTTTCACTATGAACTAATTGCACATGGTGCCTATGGTCAGACCTTAAAGAAAGAGAAGATTGTGCGGACATCCTCCTCGAAGCCCATGTCAATCATGCGATCAGCCTCATCAAGGCACAGGTAGCGGCACATGTCCAGGTTCACCATCTTCTTGTCCAACATGTCCATGAGCCGGCCAGGCGTTGCCACCATCACGTGCACACCCCTACATGGTGACAAAGATCATCTCTATTCATGCATCAACAACAACAACAACAAAAAAAACTGTATAAGTCGACTTCTGTTAATTTGACCCTGAAGAGACTAGGGTCAAATTGCTTTAATTAAAGAAGACGCAGAAAAAACACAACATTGATTCAAACAAATCCACAAATCAAAGTTCTACTCAGCCAGGCTCACTTGGACTCCGACTCACCAATTTTCTACTTAGCTGTGTTCACTAGGACTCGGACACACCAATATTCTACTTAGCTGGACTCACTTGGACTCAGACACTAATATTTTACTTAGCTACACTCACTAGGACTCGGACTCACCAATATTCTACTTAGCCAGACTCGCTCAGACTCAGACTCAGCAGAATTCTACTCAGCAGAGCTCACTCAGACTAAGACTCACCAATATTCTGCTCAGTCGGGTTCATTTGGACTCATGCTCATCAAAATTCTACTTAGCCGAGCTCTCTTGGACTCAGACTCACCAAGGTAAGACTAAGCCAGGTTCACTCATACTCAGAGTCACCAAAGACAGACAGACTTCGCTCGCTCAGGCGCTTTTGGATTCACACAATTACAGACACAGTCATACTAACAGAATCATGCGATCAGACTCCATTAAATCTCGTGGAATCACCAACTTACTCATTTGATTTGAACATACGGGCTTATAACTCATGTGAATTACCAGCTCGCTAAAAGGATCCTTGATACAGCACAATATCAGAGCTCATTTCAAAGTTGCATTCCACACTCACACCTACAAAACTCCACTGCCATGCACTGACTTGCCCATTCTTCTACTTACACTCACATGCATTAATGCGATAGCGTTAAGAGGAAGCATTAGCTCGGGCCCAACTCCGACGCGGCCTATTCAAATACATGTAAAACGAAAAAACATTTTTCTGAGATAACCCCTGGACCAATCTTAATGAAATTTGTTGCATTTGAGAGAAAGTTAAATTCTAGTGACTGTTGGAAGTGGAATCTTGATTTAGAGCCTGATTTTATTAAAAGAATTTTCAAAAATTTAGAAGTTCAAAATAAATAGAAGCACGGTTTTCAAATTAATAGTTCTGCATCAAGAAAACATATCGTGGTTCTGTAAACGGCCTCTGTTAGACCATTCAAAGCGAACAAATTCAATATGCTAATTTAGAGCTTATGTGAATTCGCTACGTTGTGTACAATGGTTCTGCAAAAGCTGTATTTCTATATGACTGAATTTTTGTTTAATTCATGTGGAACATGTCAATTTTGTCCACTTCAGATGTACTATCAGATGCAATTCACAGAATTGTGATACCATTTCTCCCAGTTGAGTTACAGAGTTGTAAACTTGATAGTTTTGTTCTATAAAAATTTGCTATTTTTGCCAATATTTAATAAAATGTTGACGACCTAAATAAAGAATTCAAAACCAACAGTCACTAGGTTTTAAGTTTTTCTTCTAAATGCAACTCGAATTTGTGCAGTGGTTGCCGAGAAAAACGAATTCTTCTTTTACATGTATTTCGATAGGAGCACCTGAACTAAAGCTTCGTCTTAAGGAGCCCGTGTCGCAGAAAAGCCGGCATTGGTGGTGGCGTCCCTTGTCCGGCACCCAGCGTCGGCGCCGAACGTTTTGGCAGAAAGATTTTCGAACCACACATACCCAGGCTTCTCATGTGATGCAAGGAACTCACTGAACTAATTGAATTTCTCAAGATAATATACGTAGAAAAATCGTAAACTATGACTTACACACAAACTACAGACATGATAGCTCTCAGATTGTAATTTGAATATACGAGAAAACATAATTCTGTTATGCGAAAACTCAAACAAACTCCTTTTCCAGCGTTTCTGCAATGCACAGACCGGAGACGGCGTCTGCCATTTGCGCACGCCGGCGCGTAAATATCTCTACAGAGCAGCGTGCCTGCTTCCTTGAAACACTTCCAGATGGCGTTCGCCTCCGCCGCATCGCGGCCCATGCAAGAGGCCGTGTTTCAACCAGAAAGCCCGCCTTCGTACATAGCATTCGCTGCGAGCGTTTCCCGGTAAACATTACGGCTACATACGCTGTAGTTGCCGGGAAGCATGAGAAGCAGTCAGGGATCTTTGAATGCTATCGTGTTGCACTCTTAAAGGCGAAGCTTACGCGTCCTCCAAATTTTGGCCTCATCACTGGGTTTTTGTTCCCGCTCATCATGATGTCCATTCATACTCACCAGCATTTACTGAAAATCAAACTATGGTCTCCAACCGAAAAAATAAAAATAAATACTGGTTCAATTCAGGTTCAACATGCTCCGATTTCTTTCTGGTTCAGTTCCGGTTCCTACAAAAAGAATATATAAAGGTTTGCAAACCAGTTCAGTGTACTTCACTTTATCTAGCCTCAGAGTGGCATGTTGCACAGCGCTAGTATTCCCCGCATGGCGCACACGCAAGTTCTGTCAGGTGGATGCAGAAATGGACTACCTGGCATGTGGGGAAGGCAAATGATGTTTTTACATGAATGTCAACTAATGAAGTTTAATGCATACAGCCACAGCAGGCTAACGCATAAAGACAGCTATCTTAGCAGGCAGTGGCATCGCTAGATTTATAGTGTGAGGCACGTGGTGTGTAGTGCCTCAATGCATCCATCTCCGTGCTCCCTCTTTCCTGTGTTTGCTTTTATTGTCACCCTTACTGAGCACGTGCAAACTGTACAATATAGCCTCCTTTGACATACTAACTGTGTTGATTTAGGTACAGTCGAACGCCTCTTCAATGAATACCTCTACATCAAAATTACCTGTATAACAAAGGAATAATTCTGTCCTGGTTCTATTGCGAGCTGTGCGGTGCGCAAACTTTACAATGAAGTGACCTGTATAATGAATGATTCTGGAGGCCTCACACTCTTTGCTATATAGGCATTCAGCTGCATTCGTAAAAGGGATATATCGATGGTCACAACCAAATAATAAGGTTTTTTTCTTCATAAATGGTACATTGTTTTTAAGCAAATAAAATATTTCAAACAGTAAAAAAATTTTGAATATATAAAAAAAATTATCAGTCTGATATAGAGCACATGCACAGGTTTGATGAGCAACAAATATCGGAAGAAAAATGACGTAGTAATAAACATACAATAAATCACTTTATTTTCTTAGCATCATAATTTCCAGAAGTCAATTTTTTAAATTTAGAATATAAGGAGTATGCAGCACGATCATCAAACACACAGCTGAAATTATGTAGCATAAGAATAAAATTTAGCTAAAAAGGTCCAAAATGTAATGAAAGTAACACTCTTGCAATACTAGCTGTTCACTCGATTAACCAAGTTTTTCCTGATGCTGTGAGGCACGCTCGCCATGTTTGCATCGTAAGAGAAATAGTATGTGCCATGAATTCAGTATAAAAAAATTCAGTGACGATTTAGTGATAAATGCAAGATAAATGCATCAGCATCCTATCACACCTCTTTGAGGTCCCAACTAAAGTGAGAAATGATTTCTTCTGCATCAGTAAATTACCTTTCTACAACACCAAAAACACCACTCTTACAACGATAAGACATTTGGTAAGCCAGAAAAAGCGCAAGAACGAAATACGGGTGGCGACGCCTACTTAAGTTCCCGCACCTGGAGGCTGTGACATCTTGGATTTTGATGGCATTTTCTAGGGCCTACTAATTATATATAGCGGTACAGATTGACTGCATTGTGTTCTGAAGGAACCAAATAATAAACATGGCAAGTTTCGGGAACCTTTATTCAGCTAACGCGGCCCAAATGTGAAAACACACTTTGGAATCCCTGACGTCACGCTGACGTACCGGCGCTGGGGCTTCGGCGCGAAATTCAAATACTGATACTTGGACCTTCATTTTCTCATCTAATAATCAAACTATTTTTTGAAATGACTGCCCGCAGGGTTCTCAACCAATGCTTCATTAGTCTAAACTGATTTATTGTTTCACTTTAGTGTCCCTTTAAAACCGCATTCACCACATTGAAAAGTAGTTTTCAGAAGCTCACTTGACGCACCTGCTGCCTTTTCGAGGAATGAAGGGCAGCTGACAGTGGTCCTGAGCGGACCACCCTCAGATGCACTATAATATACCTTCACCACATGACAGGCTTCCCACACTTAACACACATACACATTTTCCCATCTTGACACTCCTAACGCTACCACATTAAAAAGCATGAAGTATCATGATTCCTAACCTAATTATTTATGATATATGAGCACTGCTGAAAGTCCTGCTCACCCCAGTGCTCTGGAAAACTGTGCACGATAGTGAATATGTTGAAGGTCTGTGGTTGCTTCACAGATGCAACAGGAGTGATACAATCATTACACAAAAGCATAGATGTGCACACAGCATGGCCACTGTGCAGCTGTGACATTGACATTTGCTCTCAGTCGTGCTGAACACCAGCCCCGCATCTGCACAAGGCAACAGCACGAAAGCTCAGTTTAAGCAGCATGCATGCATTACAGCAAAAGAATGCCGAGCGCACGCTGAAAGGAACACTAACTTAACTGACCAAACTCGGCACACAGCGTTGATCACGCTTGCTTCTCGCAATGCCGTTGGCGCTGCAGGGTCTAACGATGCTTGACCCTTGTCACAAAGCTGAATGCGAAAATGAAAGCTAAGTTCACATAGCCCACAATGCTTTTCACTCACCTGCAAGGTTTCCCACGTTTCCTTTTCAAACTACCTCTATAGTGCTGTGGAGGCACGATGAGTGGACACAGTTTAGGAGCAAAACAAGAGGCACCGGGCAGGGAGGGAGGGTGAAAGCAGGTGCCATATTTCTAGACCGAGCGCCGCCGGAACTGCAAAGGCTCTGGACTGACACTACAGGTGCGTATATAAAGCTGATATGTGTGTGTGTGTGATGGAATGGGGGAGCGCAGCGTAGGTGTGAGCATTGTGCTGCCTATAACGCGGCAGCTGCGCGGTGTGGTGCGGTTCTATGTTACATCTTTTTTTTTCTTTTTATGCAGTAGTTTGAAGCTTGGATAAATTTTTCACATTGGCATCGTTGCAACAATTTTAGCCATGGCTTTTTCCGAATTGACCGTAGGTCAACAAAATAATTAGAATTCCCTCACAAAGATTATTTTTTGCTGAAGGCTCACTCGGACTCATCAGCAAAATTTTAGTGTCGGGCTAACTTGGACTCAGACTCACCAGAATTATAATCAGCCGGCTTAACTCACACTCAGACTGACTGCAGTTCTTCTCAGCCGGGCTCACTCAGACTCACTAAAATTCTGCTCAGGCGGGTTCACTCAGACTCAAACTCACCAAAAATTTATTTAGCTGTACTTACTCAGACTCAGACTCAGGAATCAGCCTTGAGTCTGAGTGAGTTGACTCATGAGTTGGTGTTAAAGAGGTCCATTCAATTCAGCTGCATCACTTGAACCAATTCACATGGTTGCGCACCTTGCCATTCGTTTCAAAGGTGCAGCTTAGCGCCCCCTGCACCCTAGCATTCGTTTGAAAAAGTGCAGCAATGGCGACACTGGTTCTGGAATTTTCAGAACCTGCTCTGCCGGTGGTGCCGCATTGGTGCACGCATGCTTCACGACAGTTGTGGACCTTGCAGATGATGGAGCAGGTGATGTCAGCGCACGACTTATCCACGCTTTTCTTCCCTGTCGACAGGATTCAAACACAGGTTACTCTTGTAGTCAGCGAGGATGGGTCCCGCATTCCACTTGGCGATTGTTTTGCATACAGAACGACAGGTATGTTAACCCTTTTTAGTCACATGTGGTCAATTTGTCGTTGTCAGCTTCGTCAATACAGCTGTCAGCCCCTGTGAATATTGGTGAACATGAACTATTCGTTGTTTAGCTATAGCAGTGTATGTGTTTGTCAATATGCCAGCACTGGGAAGTGTATATACGTATGTTATTTTGATCTAGAAATTTATCGCACTTTGTTTCCCGTGCAACAAAAGTGGAGGAAATAGTAAGTACGTACTACCATGTGTAAAAATTTTAATTGTGGTTGCCAACAAAAGAAAGAAACTGACGAGCCATACCACTGCTGTGAAAGTAGATTACCAGCGAAGCTGTTTAGCACACGACATAGAGGTGACAGAATTTAGATCAAAGGTATGAGAAAATTAAATATCTCTTGAGCGGTGACGGTGGTCATCCGAAGAAAGACACGCACGCACACTTTTATTTTGATCGGCGGCACACAAACACACATATATTTCCTGATCAGTAGCACATGAACACATACACATTTATTTGATTGGCGGGTCTTGACCAGTGGTGCACGCACATTTATTCTGGGTTAGTGGCACACGAATGCACACAAACATTTTCTTGATCCCTGTGCCTTAGTTGATATTCTTAGTAGGACCATGTTCGTATCATTCACTTCATTCTATGCAAAAGCTTATGTGTCTCATCACTTGGATATAAATTTATAGTTCTGATTAGTGGTCATCATGATAGGTATGGTGCACACATTCTCGTATCACCTGTGTATTTAAATGTGTCAGCGTTTCTATGCTTACCCAATGAGAAATTTGTCCATCCCATAAGACAATGAATGGCTCATACCCCCTTAAGCAAGAGAGAGAGAGATAGAGAGAGAGAGTAAACTTTAATGACGACCAGCAGTTCAGTCGGCTGGGCCTAGGCCTCCCACGATGGGACGTCGAGGTCTTGCCTCTTCGCCGCTTCGTAGGCCTGCTGGGTCGCCCAGAGTTGGTTGTCGAGATGGGAGCTGCGCAGGGCGGCGTGCCATCTCGACGAGAGGGTCACGGGATTAAGGTCTTGGTATTGATCTTTGCACTCCCATAGCATGTGGGGGAGTGTTGCCGATTCAGTTTTACAGACCTTGCACGTCTGGCTCGGGTAGATGTCGGGGTATATAGTGTGATAGCGTGTGAGGGAGGGGTATGTATTCGTCGTCTGTAACAGGCGAAGGGTGGTTGCCTGTTCCCTGTTTAACTTGCGGTGAGGGGTGGGGAAGGTTCTTCTTGCGAGGTAAAACGACTTTACAAGGTCGTTGTATCTTGTAAGGCGGTCGCGTCCTGCGGGTGCACCTGCACCATCTCCGGCACGGTTGACTAGTCCTCATGCTATGGAGTGTGTAACCTCGTTGAGGTTGGTGAGGTGCGGGTGGACAACACCGGCGTGTGCTGGGATCCAGACGAGGGTGATTTGATTTTCAGGCGAATGCGGGGCTTGTCGTAAGATACGGAGTGATTGATGAGAAATACGACCTTTGATGTAGTTGTTGACTGCTGTGCGAGAATCACTCAGTATGGTGTGACAGGCTGGGTCAAGAGTGGCCAGGGCGATGGCCACTTCCTCGGCCGTCTCAGAATTTTTGGTAATCATGCTGGCAGCATGTCGGAGCAAGCCGCCTACTGTGGTAACCGCCGCAAAGCGCCGTCCATCTTGGTACTCAGCTGCGTTGACGAAGGTGACGCCCGCGGTGTTGCCGTAAGCTTTGATGAGGGAAGTAGCTCGTGCCTTCCTGCGTTCTTTGTTGTAGTCTGGGTGCATGTTTTTCGGAATAGGGTCGGCGTGTATCCATTGCTGAATGTCGCGTGGTATTGGGTGTTTGTCTCCATGTTGACGGTGGTAGCAAAAAAAAATTATCTTCCTGAGAGCCTACTGATCTTGAAAATGGTGCCTATTGATAACTAATCTATTGAAAATACATATCCAAGTGATGAGACATATAAGCTATTGCAAAGAATGAAGAAATTTTGCATCAAATGCAGGAGCTGAGTTTTAGCATAGGCAGATTTGTTGACAGACACGAAAAATCCACAAAACCCAAGCCATAAACAGCTTTACTGCAAGAAGACCTTCATGTTTATTTGTTGTACTGCAGTACAACAAACTCGCCTGAGTGCATAGGTCGACGAGTTGTCCCTTCTTTACCACCTAGCCTCCGTGTGAACCTTCGACTATGTTATCCCAGAGTACAGACATACCTAAAACTGAATGCGGTACTGTTTTCTGCCACAGATGGGATGATCATTACTGTCATCTTTCAAGACTCCGCTACTGATGGCCTGCCAGTGTAATCTGAAGCTGCTTAACCAGCATCACCTGCCATTGAGGAAACACCTACCTGCCTTTGAGGAACCACCTGCGCTCCTTGGTGCCGCACTGATGGAGGAGTGATCTGGATACTCCGAAGCCGAATTTTGGATTGCTCAGAGGAACCGGTTCGTCATTTCAAAACGTAGGGAATTGAAGCCTCAAATAGGAAAGCGAGGCGGCATTAAGCAAGTTTCATTTACTTTATCGTTGAAGTGTTAACAACAAAAAGTTAAATTTCAACACTGTTTGCTTAGGCATTTGTGAGCATACTTCAGTAGCTTTTAAAGGCCCCCTGAAATGGTTCGGACAAATTTTGTAGACACGTAGGGTACAGCTAAAGTTAATCACTCGTAACACAATTTGTGTGAAGCGTCTCATATTAAGAGAACTACAGACGATTACATAGTTCTCCTCCATAGCCATGCATTTTCTCCTCAACTCGTTCGCCGAGTTGATCAGGGCTAAGCTGGCTCTGCGTCATGGTGGCACGTTGTGTCGTCTACTTCCAATTCTCTAGGAGCGCGTGTGTGAAGCCTCTCCAACCTCTTCGGCAGCTGCTTGGCAGTCGACCCCAAGCGAGAGCTATCAAAGCAGCATGTGTTGCGAGCATTCTGTCACAGCGCCGAACGTGTCTGGTATTCCGGTAACCACAGGCGAGCTGGGCATTTCGACAGATGGGTGGAGGCATAAACTCATGCTGATGAAGCAACTTTAGCATAGATGTACGTGAGAGGCCCGATTGGTCTGCACGGTCCTGCCAACTGTTGGCACAGAGCTTAACCAGCCAAACAAAGAGGTAATATTGCTCTAACCAAGTGCAAAACATTTTAAACATTTACAAAAACAACGTGTTAACGATTACACTTCTGCGAAAAATTTACACCACCAGCAAAGAAGAATACATTTTGTTACTGCCACTGTGTCTGGTTGAGCTCTATGCCACCCGGTAGCTGCACCGTGCAGACCATTCACATTTGCGCTTCTGTTCATCCCTTGAAATGACATGCATGGCCAGGCACTGTCCCACTGCGCTTGTGGTTACTCTAATACCGGACTCGCAAAACGCTGTTGTGTTAGTAATCTTCCGGTGTAAAGTGACGGCCGCAATCATGCAAATTCAGGCGCCGATAGGATAGCAGCAGTCCGATGCGCTGCAGCCACTCCGCTTGTCTGCTGCTTTGCAGAGGGACATGATGTCGCAGCTTGACATATTATCAGTCGCTATGTTTGCAGCCCACAATAAAGGCAATTCGTGGTACTCACGAAACGACAGACCAACACTGACCGCGGAGCTCTCGTCAAGACGGAGCACATTATAACACAAGCAGACAACACTTGCTGTATGCCGGAAGTGCTTAAGTGTACTGAGAAACTGTTCTTGTGCATTCTCTTTCGGTTGCTTTCTTTTTATAGAAACAAATTAACTAAAATTCCAACTATTCCGAACAAAATTTGTTCACCATGAAGTCGGAAAAATTATCGATGACCCGCCCTGGGCAGCCAATCGGATAGCTCACCCTACTGATGTCATTAGGGCAATTTACGTCAAATGGGTAGCGGCGGCTAAAAATTCAGATGAGCAGTGTGCTGCAATTGGCAGCAATGAACATCTTTAAAACCTTATAATAAATTACATGCTTTACGCGGAGCACTTAGATGCGTCAATTAATGATCAGAAGGACCCACTCTAACGACTCAGTTTGTTTGTACAAAATCATCAAAATAATTTCTGGGTCCCTTTAACGTGTTGGAATTGCCCATGTTTAATTTATGAGTTTTTTTCACAGCAAAAAAAAAAAAAAAAAGGCCATGTGGCAGGCAATTGCTGAGACGATATCCACTGAGTTCTAGCTGTGCTGACTCAACGTCAGGTCCAGAATGAATGGAAAAGTCTAGAATGCTCATAAAGAAAGACAAAAACCAAAAACAATTCTTCGGGGCACCCGGGGGCTGTGTGTGAACATGAAGAGTGAGTGTTGTCGACAATTGCGTGCAGTCTCAGGCTTTAGTATTTTCCAACTAATTCTTTTCTTCTTTCTTAGCAAGCTAAGTGAAGTGCTAGAAAAAGAGTACATCACTCCCACTGTTCTCATGAAGCCTGGAGCAATACTAGAAAAAGACAGCAGGTGCCAGTTGACTCAATTTCACTAAAGTTTATCCCCCTTAATGCTGCACGTTGTTTTTCAGCAAGTCTTCTGACGGTGATGACAGCAATGAGGACATGGAGCCAGGAGCATCGTGCATTGTCAAACCCCTTCCAAGCTGTGCCTAAGCTGCAGTTTTGAGCCAAGAACCAAGGCATTCCTTTGCCAAGAAAAGGATGAACAAGGACAGCACATCACTACAAGCGATATTAAATGAATTTCAGGAGGCCAAGAAAGAGCAGGCCAACCGCATTGGGAAAAAAAAATAAAAAAGACTTTGCTGGAGTGGCTTGTAACAGCTGTTGAAAAAGTTGCCTCGACGGTTTTGGAATAAAAATTCTCAAGCAAAATGAAAGCTCTGTGTATGTATTATGTGTTATCAGACACTGCAAGACAAAACGAAGTAGCCTAGGACCTACAGGCCCCAAACGTCTCAATTCTTTATCTTTCACGAACAAATGTTTTCTCAAAATATATTTGCAGCATTACAAACACAATGTCAAGCAAAACTTATCTGCATGAGTACTGTTAGTGGCACAAATCAAATAACTGGTGCACCTCACAAAAGATGCGATGCAAGGACATGCACTTCTGTGCTTTAGCACTACTTTTGGGCAAGTGCCTTTCGCAGGCACTCACTGCAGCCTGCCACATTGTGATAAACAACAAGGCCCCTGTCCTCATCATTTCCAACTTCCTCCAGATCTGGGAGTTCCTGCAGTACTTAAAAGAAATCTCTCTCCTCATTGCATAGGTTGTGCAGGACGCATGTGCCCATGATTAGCAGGCAGTATTGCTTCATACTGGCAGCATCCACCAAATACAGCCTGCAAAATCATTGCTTAGGTAGTCAAAATGTTACCTCGATGGAAACTCGCAGCTGGGAGTGGCACTTGTTATACAGTTAAACCTCGATATAAAGAACCTCAATATAACAAAATTCTCGATATAATGACATATTTAACTTTTCATAACCTCTTGTCGATAGAACACCATGGATTTAGAACCTCAATATAACGAAGTGTGTTTGTATGCGATTTCAATATAACAAAATTTCACTGCAGCCACAAAGGGATGCTGAGACAATAAATGGAAACTTGCGCAAATGCAGATGGTCAACTGATTGGATTACAAGCAGCTGCTTGCAAACGCACAAGAGTGACCACCGAAGTGAAGCCGCATCATGTTACGTATGATGGATGAGAAAAAAAAGATGGTGGCTTCATGAGTGCCGCCATGGGATTCCCATGCAAGCAAAGGGAAAGAGGGGGAGGGGAGCGAGCTTGCGGCAACGCAATCAAGCGCACGCGAGGTGGCGGAGTTAGGGGTAAGTTTGCGCACACCTTGATTTCTGGCACCCGTCTCGGCAGTGGCTGCGCATGGCTGCAAACGCGACTGAGCACAGACGCAGCCGCGCACCCTGCTTTAGAGGTAATCAACCGCATGTGCGAAGAGTGGGCATGCCGAGATAGCATAGCATCATGTAAGCTGTTTTCCTGTGATTATAGTATTAGAGGTTGCGTAATCCAAAGTTTTGGTGACCTGTTGGAGCGAGAGGAAGACGAAGCATTCGCTCTTCGCTGCCGTCGCTTTTCATGATAGTGTCGTCCCAGAGTGGGTAACACTATCAGCCACGGGGCAGAGTGCAAGTGAAAACGTGGCTGGCTTCGCTTAATTTGTACCGCCGATGCAAAGATATCGTCGATGTGGCATGAAACCCTATCATTTGTCGCTTACTCCAAAATTCATCAATTGTTTTGTGATTAAAATTTGCTTTTTTCATTTGCCCGCTAAATCGGAAAATTCTGCGGCCCCTTTCCATGTAAGAAACATTGATCGGCAGCTGTACTTATTTGCATAAAAGGTCGAATTTCAATAGAACTAAATTTTGATATAACGAAGCAAATGGCCGATTTTACCTGCTTTGTTATATCGAGGTTTAACTGTATTTCCTTTTCCAGGTGGGGAAGCTCTGCTCTGTATCCTTGCAGGGCATCATAAGCCATGGTAGCAACAGATAGACTGAATGCCCCAGGATATAGCCATTGCTGCATTTTGTTGTTGCAACTTCAAAAAAGGGGCCTTCAGAAAGCACCCTCGCGTCATGCGCCAGGTTGGCAAATCCAATGAGCACATCCATGAACCTGTTCTCATGGTTGCACATGCCCTGCAGAATCAATGAAGAAACTGCTTTCGGTTGAAGTATGAATGCAGAGATTTGCTTGGCGGGTTTATATTCACGTGGCTTACATCCACGCAGCCAACGGTTTATCATGGTCCCTTCCCAGCACTGTTTATTAAGAAGCCACCCTTGCCATGTTCTTGCTGTTGCTGGTCCGGACATGCGATCACTTCTTCCTCCTTGCTATGTTAAAAGTTGAGCACCGTTTCAATGGATGTGAGCACAGATGACTCAGTTACATCAAACCTGTCTGTAATTGAGTACATGCTGCACTGGCTCCCGAGATAGCTCAAAACAATGAGATACATTTTTTTAGCACTGATTTGCATGCGCCCTCCACGAGCTTCTGGGAAGAACGGAGATACTTGATAGTGGTCTGCAAGAAAGTTAAATGTCTCGCATGACAGTCGGAAGAGCCGCTTAAACTCAAACTCAAGTTAGCCACCCATGATGTCTTTATGGTATCGTGGAATATGATTTCTGTCTTTCCTCATCAGGTCTACGGCCAACATTCAGACCAAGTCATCAAACTCCTCTTCACTGTCTGAGTTGACAAGGTCCATGGCTACTTGAATGACTGTCGAGAGTGCGGCACAGTTCATCGTCGTCGTTCAGTGTAGCAGCAATGCGCGCACGCACGCACGCACGCGCGCACACACACACACACACACACACACACAAATAAAAAATCTAAACAATTTTTTCTAAAACAACTGCAAACAGTGCAACACAAGTAACACAAGTTCACAAGTAAGGCAAGTTCCATGCAAGTTTACCAGCATGTAAACAACAAGCATCACGAAGCAGAATGCCTGCACAACACCTGTACCTTGGCATTCGTTTCTCCGTGGTGCTAGTGTCATGCCACAGCTGCACAAATGAACTGACCCGCCGTGGTTGCTCAGTGGCTATGGCGTTGGGCTGCTGAGCACAAAGTCGCGGGATCAAATCCCGGCCATGGCGGCCGCATTTCTATGGGGGCGAAATGTGAAAACACCCGTGTACTTAGATTTAGGTGCACGTTAAAGAACCCCAGATAGTCGAAATTTCAGGAGTCCCCCACTATGGCGTGCCTCATAATTAGAAAGTGGTTTTGGCACATAAAACCACATAATTAAAATTTTTTTAACCACTGAACTGGCGCTGCGAAAGTGCGGAAGTCGCCATGCACCACCGTGAACTGGGTTCAAGTAGTGCAGCCGAATAGAACAGACCCTCAGTGACAAAAGTTGGTCTGTCGGTTGGTTTCGAACCCTCTTTTCTCAGCACAGCAGCTCGATGCTGTACCCATTAGACTACAGACTAGACAGTGATCCAAGCTGGCAGAAAAATGGTTAGAGGCACAAACAGGCCGATAGTCACTTCAAAGTGTATGAAGTGGCCAAAGGGTCTTAATAGCATTAAAGATTAAAGTAGTATGCTTTAACTTGGAATTTAAGCAGACAAATGGGGTACCGTCATCGCTTAAAAGTTAAATTTCAAGAAAAGTGCATTCATGTATAAATATGAATGACTCTTTTTAGCAAAACAGACAAATAAGTACTGTACTGCCACTTAAAGGCAATGGGAACAGCATCTGGCTGAACACATACCTTCGCACCACTTCAAGCTGCTCCTTCACAGAAGTGCCTCCAATGCAGAGGCAGCCTCGAAGGCTTGGGTAGCCAGCGCCCTCCAAGTCACGGACAAAAAAGGTCACAATTTCAAATGTCTGCTTGGCCAACTCGCGCTGCACAGAGAAAAAGGATGCCATAACAGTGTGATCACTCACGTGCCTTACACAGCGCGCAGGAGTTTATACGTAAAAGTGTCATTATAAACCACATACTAATTCATGAATAGAAAATTCAGCACTCAGGAATACTAAATTCATTTATAGTAAACATGCTAGCATGATATTGCTACGGAAATGTAATTGCGATGATGAAAAGGTTTGCAGTGTGAAGACGACGACAACGATTAGAGGCTAGCGCGGGGCTGTTGCCTCTTGGCCAAGTGCGGCGTAATACCTTGTAAATATATTTATAAATAGCTTTTCGTCAGCGTCTTCCTACGCAACATATCTGGTGGAGGTGGACGTTCCCCGTACCTCGTCACGGAGCTTCTCAGTGGATGGTACGTCGAGCCTTCCTTCATGGCTCTCGGCGACGACAACTCGACTCTGCCGGTTCTGACACCTGCTGCCACTTCGACGACCTACATCACTCTCCCCGCTCCCCGTGATCCTGGCGTATTCTTGGGCAAAGATGTGGAAGATGTGATGACTGGATCAGCCTGTACGAACACGTCTGCCGCAATAACTGGTGGGACCCTACTATCATGCTCGCCAATGTAGACTTTTACCTCGGTGGCACACCTTGATTTTGGTTACGGACGCACGAAGATGAGATCACCAATTGGGATTCGCTTAAGCAAAAGCTCCAAGACTTGTTCGGCAACCCCTACGGTCACCAACTTGCCGCGCAGAAGGCGCTTTCCGGCCGTGTGCAGACGTCAACAGAGCCCTACGTCACGTACATTCAGGACGTATTGGCTGTGTGCCGCAAAGTTGATGCACACATGACTGAGTCCGACAGGGTCTTCCACATCCTCAAAGGCATTGCCGATGACGCCTTCAACTTGCTCGTTTTTAACAAGTGGCGACGGTGGATGCAGTTATAAAAGAGTGCCACCGCCTGGAACTCGCTAAAAGCCGACGTATCGTCCAGAAGTATGCCCGTCTGCCAAAACACCCCAGTGACATCTTCCTGTGCCGACGCTCTTCGTCCCAACAACACTGGCGATGTTACCAGAATCGTCCGGCGTGAGATCGAGGCCGCCTATCCGGCTGCCTTCGACTCCAGCCCCTCCAATGCACCTGCAGTCACGTTTTCCCTGATCCAGGCAGTTGTCCGCCAGGAGTTCGAAAACATGGGTCTTCACACCATCTGCTCGGCCCATCGCCCTGATACCCACCCAGCTTCTTCGATTCCGCCCCATGACTTTCGTGATGAGCAAGTCGACGGTGTTTCTCTATATGCTCTCATAGACACCGGGGCGCATTTGTCGGTAATGAGCGATGACCTTCGTAACCGGCTGAGGAAAATTATCGCACCCGCCACGACGCCTGTTGTCCGTGTCGCCCATGGCGGAACAGCCCTCGCAATTGGTATGTGGACCACCCGCGTCTCCTTTGCCGAACGCTCCACTATCATGCTATTCACAGTCATCGCTCACTGTCCCCACGACATCATCCTCGGCTTAGACTTCCTCTCCACACATTCTGCTCTCATCGATTGTTCTGCCAGCACTCTCCACCTTGACCTGCCTGTTCTGGATCCCGCTGAACCACCACCCCAGTCGCCTCCAGTCCGTCGACTTCGTTCGCTAGCCACCTTCGGCACCGACCTACGTTGACTTCGTGTCATCCCCACCAGTCCCCGACGGTCACTACATCGCGGCTCCTCTGCAAGACGTCCTCCTCACACACGGGATCACAGTGCCTCATACAGTTTTATCTATTATGGCGAATTGCGTCTGCCTGCCAGTGGTCAATTTTGGCTTGACGACACAAGTGCTGCCATGCGGGATGTCTCTGGCCCAGCTTTGCTCATTCGAGGATCACTCAGTAGCATCTATTGCAGTAGATGACAATTCAGCCGATCCTTCTTTATCATCACAGTCGGCAACTTGTATGATCACCGACTTACAGAAAATGATTGCACCCGGCATGCCGTCCGAGCACGCTTGTGAGCTCTACCGCGTTCTGTTTTCCTACCACAATATTTTTTACTTTAACGATCGTCCTTTGGCTCAAACTACAGCTGTTAAACATCCCATTATTACCGGTGATGCCCCTCCTATTCATTGCCGCCCGTATCGAGTGTCACCGGCTGAGCGTCAAGTTATTAATGCTGAAGTTCGCAAAATGCTTGCCAAGAACATTATTGAACAGTCATGCAGTCCATGGGTGTCACCTGTTGTACTGGTGAAAAAGAAGGATGGCTCATGGCACTTTTGCGTGGATTATCGGCACCTTAACAGGGTTACCAAAAAGGACGTTTATCCCCTACCTCGGATTGATGACGCCCTTGACTGCCTCCATGGTGCTCGCTACTTCTCCTCTATTGACCTTCGCTCCGGCTACTGGCAGATTGCCGTGGACGATCTCGACCGCGAGAAGACTGCTTCTGTAACACCCGACGGTCTTTATCAATTCAAAGTGATGCCGTTCGGTCTATGTAACGCTCCTGCCACTTTTGAACGCATGATGGATTCCCTTCTTCACGGTTTCAAATGGTCCACGTGTCTGTGCTACTTGGACGACGTTATAGTATTCTCCCCAACGTTCGCTACACACCTCGAGCACCACTCAGCAGTCCTGGACGTTTTTCGTCGAGCCGGTCCGCAACTCAACGCAACGAAGTGCCAATTCAGCCGTTGCCAGATTACCGTCCTTGGACATCTCGTTGACGCAAACGAAGTGCAACCGGACCCAGGCAAGATCCATGCTCTTACGCACTTCCCTGTTCCAAAGTGTGTCAAGGATGTGCAGAGCTTCATTGGCCTTTGGTCGTACTTCCGCCGTTGCTGGAAAATTTTTCGCGGCCATAGCACGACCACTAAAAAGACGCCCCTTTCCAGTGGGGCAATAACGAGGCCTCTGCATTCTCGCATCTAATCGACCTTCTCACAACACCTCCCGTTCTGGCCCATTTCGATCCTTCCGCGCCTACCAAAGTCAATGCTGATGCCAGCAGTCAAGGAATTGGCGCAGTATGGGCACAACGCCAGCGCGGCCACGACCGTGTTATCGCTTACGCCAGCAGGCTCCTCTCGCCCGCAGAGCGCAACTATTCCATCGCTGAGCGTGAGTGTCTGGCCCTAGTTTGGGCGGTTGCGAAATTCCGCCCATACTTATATGGCCGACCCTTTTCCATTGTCACAGACCATCATGCGCTTTGCTGGCTATGCTCACTGAAAGATCCTACAGGAAGACTTGGTCGCTGAACCTTACGCCTCCAAGAATATTCTGATTCTGTCAACTACCAATCTGGCCAACTACAGAAGGACACTGACTACCTGTCTCGCTACCCGGTAGATGAGCCTTACGCCGCCGACAGTAGTACCGCCAGCAGCATTTTCTCTGTGTCTGCCTTCGCTCACATGACCAATGAGCAGTACAGAGACCTATCGCTGCGAGCACTCATTGAGCGTCTGCGCTCTACACCTACAGGCGCATCCGTTCGCCGATATGTCCTCCAGGGCGGCATTCTGTACCGAAGGAGCTTCCTCCCTGATGGCCCTGATCTTCTTCTTGTCGTGCCAAAACATCTACGACAGACTGTGCTCTTTGAGATGCATGACGCACCCACTGCAGGACATCTTGGGGTAATCCGCACGTACGACCGCGTCCGCCGCCGCTTCTATTGGCCTGGTCTCGCTCGCTCCGTCCGACGCTATGTTGCTGCCTGTGATCCCTGCCAGCGTCGGAAAACGCCTCAGGTGCTACCTTCCGGTCATCTCCAGCCGATCACCGTCCCTGTGGAACCGTTTTTTCGTGTTGGATTAGACCTCCTCGGTCCCTTTCCCACGTCATCCTCTCGGAAGAAATGAGTAGCCGTCGCAACTGATTACGCCACCCGATACGCTATCACGTGGGCTCTCCCTACCAGTTGCGCCCCCGACGTCGTGGACTTTCTCTTGCATGACATTGTTTGCTTCATGGCGCCCCGCAACAGCTGCTTACTGACCGTGGTCGTAACTTCCTCTTGAAAGTTATCGCCGACATTGTGCATTCCTGCTCCATTCAACACAAGCTGACTACCTCATACCATCCTCAAACCAATGGCCTGACAAAGCGGTTAAACCGTACTCTTACCAATATGCTGTCCAAGTACGTTTCCAAGGACCACCACGACTGGGACATTGCCCTTCCTTACGTCACATTTGCGTACAATTCTTCCTGCCACGACACCGCCGGATTTTCTCCATTTTATCTACTCTGCGGTCACAAACCGACCTTGCCCCTAGACACGGCACTTCCTCCTGCTGCGATCTCAAGAAGCAAGTATGCGCGACGCCATCGCCCTCGCCGACCATGCACGCCAGCTTGCCCGTACTCGACTGATGGCCTCGCAAACCACTCAGCAGCGTCAGTACAACACCCGCCACCATGACGTACAGTTTTCGCCTGGTGCGCTCGTGATCCTGTGCTCGCCTTCTTGTCATGTCGGACTTTCAGAGAAGCTCCTTTTGCGATACACAGGGCCATACCGTGTGCTGTGCCAGGTGACGACACCTGTGACGTACGAAATTGCTCCTGTGCGCTCTACCTCGTCCTCTACTCTGGCATCTAATGATGTCGTGCACATCAGTAGGCTCAAGGCCTACTACACTGCTTCTGAGTCCGGCCTTTAGTCGCTCAGGGATGGCGCTTTTGCCGCCGGGGGTAGTGCTATGGGACAGTATTTTGCGATGACGAAGAGGCGAGCAGTGTGAAGACGACGACGACGATTAGAGGCTAGCGCGGGCTGTTGCCTCTTGGCCAAGTGCGGTGTATTTCCTTGTAAATATACTTGTATATAGCTTTTCGTCTGCGTCTTCCTACGTAACAATATTCTAAAACAAATAGAGAGCACAACTATATCATCATGGCAATTTTAGCTTTATTATTATAAAAGTTAATGCCATACCTAAAATGGTGGTTGGGAACCTAAAAGCTTTCCTGAGTAGTACTGTCAAATAAAAGATTTATTTATATTAAATATTATGAATTATTGGTTTTACTCTGTATAACAGCTCATAAGCTTTCAACTGCAACAAGCACTGTCTAATTCCGACAGCTACATCAAAAGATACTATGGGCCATAGTCCACAACATGTTGAAAAAGTTGGTGTTGAGATAACGGGCCACAAAGTTTTGGAAACAGTTGACCCATACTAAATCGTGTCAGGACTACAATACTTGGCGTCTTTCTCAGCCGGAAACTGGTTTAGGAAGTTCAGGTGCCTTCCACATTCACCATAGATGCTTTTGTGCAGCTCTACAAAGTGCAAGTACACCAGGCTGTATGTCGACATAGGACATGCTGTACGGTTGCACCATTTTTGATGACATGAAACGTGTTGCCAGGCAGGCTAAATACTGTGATAATGGTTTGTCAAAGCTACATGATCCTTCTCTGGCAGCTACTTACATCAAAGCATTAATTTTCACATGTTAAAAATCACACCTACGGCGCATAACTGACGCCGCACTCGGCGGATTGACACCAACATTGCTCACCCACCGTGGCTACTTAGTGGCTATGGTGTTGGGCTGCTAAGCACAAGTTGGCAGGATCGAATCCCGGCCACGGCAGCCGCATTTCGATGGCAGCGAAATGCGAAAACATCCATGTGCTTAGACTTATGTGCACGTTAAAAAAACCCAGGTGGTCCAAATTTCCGGAGTTCCACACTACAGCATGCCTCATAATCAGATGGTGGTTTTGGCATGTGAAACCCCATAATTTAAATACATTTTAACCAACGTCGCTCCTAGCCTCGAAATAAGATATAGAATACACGAACAAACACAAACCACGTATGCGCGAGATCAGGCAACGGTCATCAGTGCATCGTGTACAGTCTCCGCAGTAAAACAACACCCAGATGTCCGCTCGAATACAAAAGGCAATGGTTTGCTTCACTGTTGCTTTAAACACACTTAGAGTGTGCTTTCCGCTAAATCATTTTGATACAGTGTAGATTAGGCATTGCAGATGAATTGAATATCTATGCTTCAAATTTCAATAAGAATTGTGAACTTCCAGGAGAAACTGATTGTCGTCTGCTCATGCTTGGCCACGCCTGCCTACGTAGGAATGAAACTTAACGCTGCAGGCCACTGACCATAGTGAAAACAAAATGACATTTTGATATCCGTATGGGTCTTTTGTTCACAATCAATGATACCACCTCATTCTTGTTGAATGCACCAGCGTTCAGTGCAATCATATTCCATTTTGTTTTATTTTTCACTTTAGCATAAGTACTAAGCTTATTTATGCCATATCTGCACCCATAATACTTAAAAAAATGAAAGAATAAGAAAGTCCTGGCACCGGCCCTCATAGATAGCATACTGATTAAAGGCTTCATGCAGAGCTTGGCCTGAGCTCCCATCACTGTGGACTTCCCATGCTGGGAAGCAAAATCGAAACAGTATAACAAGCCACAGCATGACAATGGCTTCCTACGTACTCTCAGGAGAGATATTTCTAATAGAAAAAATTTAGGCAGAACCAATCGCAAGATGACTGTCGATGGTAATGTGTTAGTATTGAATTAATAGCGACACAATGTATTGCCACTGTTGAAACGAGTTATGTATGAGGCATGTACTGCAACGGGGTCCTCTTTTGTGCTTCCCTAAGAGTACTTGGCGCCATCTAAAACTGCTGCTGCGAAACCTGCGCATGGTCTCCGAAACGCATAGCGTGCCAGAGCGTGCGAACTCTGAAAAACACGTCATACGGCAATCGGACTCTTCTTTTGCACTTCTTTCTGAACACCCTACGCCATCTAGTGGCACTGCCTAGAAGAACACACGTGGCCTCAGAGATGAAAAGCGTGGTGGGCTGGTGCCTGCAAACGCTGAGAATTGTTCCCTTGCTTGCCGCACACTCAGTGGCACATACTTAGTAACCAAAGTTGGCGAGAGGTTCATTAAAGAGTGGCACATAGCCAGTGCATTCATGGCGCAGCTTGCTAAAGCATCAGGTTGCTGTCCTTGGGGAACTCTTGTAAGGTGGGTTGGATTCCGCTCAGCATCACAGACAAAAGATATTTTTCGTCATTGTAGAATGGCCCATTTCCAGTGGCACATACTTAACCTAAGTTGGCATCAACGACATCCATTGAAGAGCGGCACACTGGCATAATACCAGTGACCCAAATTGGCATCAAAGAGGTTCACTGAAGACCAGCACAGACCGAGTGGCACATACCCAGTGCTCCAAGCATTGAACAACAGTACCTACCTAGTCCAGCATCTACAGTAATCCATGTCAGCCTGCATGAGGTTCGTTAATAATAATAATAATATTTGGGGTTTTACGTGCCAAAACCACTTTCTCATTATGAGGCACGCCGTAGTGGAGGACTCCGGAAATTTTGACCACCTGGGGTTCTTTAACGTGCGCCTAAATCTAAGCACACGGGTGTTTTCGCATTTCGCCCCCATCGAAATGTGGCCGCCGTGGCGGGAATTGATCCCGCGACCTCGTGCTCAGCAGCCCAACACCATAGCCACTGAGCAACCACGGAGCGTATGAGGTTCGTTGAAGAGTGGCACGTACGTACACATTGCTACATACCCAGTGACACAAGTTGGCCCGATGGTTGGTTTTGAACCCTGTTACCTCAGCACAGCAGCCCAATGTGCTACCCATTCGACTCCACCACTGACCCCCCGGTGACCGAGGTAGGCGGGAAAATGTTCTCTCTCTCTCTCTCTCTCTCTCTCACACACACACACACACACACACACACACACACACACACACACACACACACACACACACACACACACACACACACACACACACACACACGCACACACACACACACACACACACACACATTGCCCCCGGAAAGTTCATTCGATACCCTAAGAATGCTAACTAATTAAAAACTGTTGTGTTAAGTGCTTCACATGCAAGTGTCTCCTTGTCCACTTCCCATGTCGGGCGGCATTAGCCAGCTATGCCAACATAAAGAAGCCAATCCAAGCTGATGACATCTTGGAGTTTCGGTAGCTTTAACTATATTAAATATACCACAAGCACATCGTTCATGACTACCTTGTATTAACGTCACCGGAAGAGTGGGAAGTAGAAATGGGCTTTTCTAACCAGAACCTTTCAAGAAATATGCAGTTAAAAGACATAAGGCTCACGAAATGCGGTGTCTTTTAAGCAGCACATGCAAGGAATGCCTGGTTAGTGGCCTTTAATGCTAAGGTTTGCCTCTTAACCCTAGCATATTTTTTAAAAAAGCTTTTTCCCCTCACCTGCGAATCCAGCAGGCAACATGTGCAGCGTAATGTGAATGCTGGTAGAACAAAGGAAGAGTGTGCCGCAGTGAATGTGCACCAACATTGTAGGTACCTCATTGAGATAACACTGTAATATGCTACTGGCATTTCTCAGCATACAATGCAAATATTCACTGTTCATTTACATGAAGCAAGGCACATTGGTTAGAAACTGGGCTTGAAACTGGCAATACATGTGGCAGTATAAACGCTGCTGCAACTAGCACAATATGCCTGTTACATTGAAGATAACACTTCTGTGGCATGTGGTTAGGTTAGCTTAAACTAGGCTAGGTTAGAATCAATCAATCAATCAATCAATCAATCAATCAATCAATCAATCAATCAATCAATCAATCAATCAATTAAAGCGTTAGACCACACCTATAAGAAAAGTCATGAAAATATTAGCTTTAGTGAATTATATTGGAGTCTTCCAATTGATACTTGGATGAAAACACAAAAAATGCTGCTAAAAGATAACTCATGATAAGCCCCTTGTGGTATGCAGTGCCTCGTGAGATGGACCTTACCGAAGGACACACCACGAGGCCGTATGGACCCTCATTCTGAATAAAGGGAAGCCGCTTTTCTTGTTCCAGGCAGAACATCAGCAGGGGTAGCACAAACACGAGGGTCTTGCCAGACCCAGTAAAGGCAATGCCAATCATGTCTCGTCCAGAGAGCCTAGAAAAAATACAACCAACTAAATGGATGCCATTTCACTGACAAAAGCAGCAGGTCTACATGCATCTCAAGTATTCCTGCCACAAATTATGTAGGCAGGTCAGGGCCCAAGAATTGATGGCTCAAGATAGGTTGCAAGTAATAACCAATCCTCACTCTCAAGGAACACAGATGCACTGGTAAACGTTAAGCACAGTTATAGTATGACTTCACAAATCAGATATAGCTTTTTCTTATAATTAATGGCAAGTGTAAATTCTCCATTGTTCCTCAATAAAACACTTAACAATTGATTCTGGTTACATTACCCTTGTGAATGTGGTACATTACTCTAGTGGAGGCAATAACAAATATGCAACTTTTACTCAGGACTGATGCAGGGAAGGCAAATCCCAACATACAAAAAGTAAATAAAGATACAGGTAGCACAGCATAAACAGATATTTACTACAGTACTGACAGTAACCAAAGTGTCAGTGCCATTAAATAATCCACGGACCTTCCTTCTCTCACTCACCGTTAAAGAATCACCCATGTTTGTCTGTTTCATAACTTATATTACAACTTCCCCAGCTTGCATAATACCATTCATTTTCCTCCAGCACGTACTTCACGACAGCTGTTTACTCCTTATGTGTTCATCATGTATTTGGCAAAACAGTAACTTTTAATCAACCACCGTTACCTGCTGCCACTGACGAGTGGAATAATCTCCTAGATAACATTGCAAATGAGAAGAAAATTCAAAAAAGCTTAACTAGTTAGTACTTACTAGAAGTGTTAATATGCCATAGTCATACATTCATACATCCTGCTGCATATTGTTTCCTGTATTTTGCTCTATAAATATTTGTCATTATATTTTTCAACTTTTTGCCTTTATCATCTTAAGCTTCTCACTTTATTAAATTTTTCTTGCACGTGCTCTCCATTATGTACTATTTATTACAAGTTAATATGCAATATTCATACAATCATACATAATAATGTATATTGTTTTTATGTATTATGCCCTGTGACCCTGTCATTATATTTTAAACGTTCTGCCTGTACTGTCTTACACTTCTAACTTTAAGAAATTTTTTTTGTATTTGTCCTCTCCCTATGTAATGCCCCACTGGGACCTTTAAGGGCAACATAAATGATGGTGATAAATGTGCAGGAGTACAAAAATACTTTGTTTAAAAGCAAATATTTTTTTTTAAATTACAGGTTTGAAAGTTTGAAAGTTTATTTAATATAAATAATGTATACAATTGCTAAATACACTTTCGGGACCCAGCAAATTTGTTGGGTCCACAATCTTAAACCAATATTTTACAGTGTTGCACAAGTGCTATAGCAGGTTTGTAGTTTTGGAAAACATTAAAATATTCATTTCTGTGACAGTGTTGGCCATTCCTCAGAGGTACCAATATTTAAAAAAAACCTGTAGGGTACAGGCTTTGAATGTTCGCATGCAATAGCTAACCAGCAAATTACCCAACTACATGGCAGCATTCACAACATCCTGGAGTTGCAGACAAAAGGTAGCACAAATGAGCTGTAAAATTTCTGCTACATGTGTCTAATGAACAAATACTGTCCAAATTGATTTTTGAAAACGTCCGGACTTTCAGGGTTTCTAAGAGGTATTCCAAGCAATATTTTATTTCTGGTGTGCTGCATATTTGTGGGTTATCACACTGCTCCGGGCACTACAGCCAGTCAGCTTAAGTTCAAGTGCATTTGCATCATGTGAGCTCCTTCTGCAATTGATTGACATAGCTAATATTTGAAAGGGTATGATTTAGTATGTACAACAGGCCGACTACACCTCTCTTCAGGGATCCTGCTTTTTCTGTTTCACTGCTCCAAAAAATCCAACAAAACTTCTCCCATAGAGAGACCCTTTGGACAGGATCACTGCTAATGCCAGTGACTTCTATGGCAAAGGCAGCATCAGTTCTGATGAGCAGGAAACGAATAATGGTGATAAACGAGAAGTCCAATGTGACATCTGCAACACAGCCCCAAGGACAAGAAAGCAATACAACCTACACGGTAACACTACACACAGTTTAAGTTACAGTTTAACTAAAGCCTGGTCTCTGTGATGCTAATAACATGTTCACATAATATTCTTAGCAACAGCCACACCCCGAAATTTGGGGATACATAATGCATAAAAAAAGTATTTCAGGAATTTTGTGTGTACACACACCCCTTTCCTAAGTGTGCACCATATCAGTCATGGCCACTAGAAAGGTGCTATCGCCATGTGCTAAAAAAAGCAGTGCATGAAGGTATTATCAGTCTCCTCTTTGTTTCTGTATTTGAGAGTCTCTTGTTGGAAGCTCCTCAACTGATAGCATTGTCACGAAATCCATACCCTGGTGCCCCAAGGCTTGTGATGATGCACTTTCCCACTCTGCAATGTGAAAGTCCACACCACTTTTGATTGGCAGTGCCTGCTGCTGTGTGCTGCTGCCCTAAGCACATGAGCACCTACCTCGTGTGCCTTGTGTGTACATCTTTGCAATAAGCTCACATCGGTTTAAACATGTGCAGCCGTTATTCGCTTTAACATTCAGGTTATGTTTCACATGAAAACTTCGGCAGCCTTTTTACCACATGACTTTATGCACGGCACGATATCGAAGCCCTCGTTCTAGGAAAGCTTTGGCTTTGAACAGCACCAAGCTTCAGTTCTGTGATTATGTACCAGCAGTGAGAAATGAGGTAGTAGTTGGAGCTAAAATAAAAGCTCCCCAATGTTATACAGAGGCAAGCACGTTCTGTTCTTCAAAGCAGATACTTCAAAGCAGATACACATTTCTTTACTATTGAATCTTGTACGGGCCAAACCTAGCAAAATTCAGACCTTAAGTGTAGCTCTTGCAGCAGCAGCAGCAGCAGCAGCAGCAGCAGCAGCAGCAGCAGCAGCAGCAGCAGCAGCAGCAGCAGCAGCAGCAGCAGCAGCAGCAGCAGCAGCAGCAGCAGCAGCAGCAGCAGCAGCAGCAGCAGCAGCAGCAGCAGCAGCAGCAGCAGCAGCAGCAGCAGCAGCAGCAGCAGCAGCAGCAGCAGCAGCAGCAGCAGCAGCAGCAGCAGCAGCAGCAGCAGCAGCAGCAGCAGCAGCAGCAGCAGCAGCAGCAGCAGCAGCAGCAGCAGCAGCAGCAGCAGCAGCAGCAGCAGCAGCAGCAGCAGCAGCAGCAGCAGCAGCAGCAGCAGCAGCAGCAGCAGCAGCAGCAGCAGCAGCAGCAGCAGCAGCAGCAGCAGCAGCAGCAGCAGCAGCAGCAGCAGCAGCAGCAGCAGCAGCAGCAGCAGCAGCAGCAGCAGCAGCAGCAGCAGCAGCAGCAGCAGCAGCAGCAGCAGCAGCAGCAGCAGCAGCAGCAGCAGCAGCAGCAGCAGCAGCAGCAGCAGCAGCAGCAGCAGCAGCAGCAGCAGCAGCAGCAGCAGCAGCAGCAGCAGCAGCAGCAGCAGCAGCAGCAGCAGCAGCAGCAGCAGCAGCAGCAGCAGCAGCAGCAGCAGCAGCAGCAGCAGCAGCAGCAGCAGCAGCAGCAGCAGCAGCAGCAGCAGCAGCAGCAGCAGCAGCAGCAGCAGCAGCAGCAGCAGCAGCAGCAGCAGCAGCAGCAGCAGCAGCAGCAGCAGCAGCAGCAG
Organism: Dermacentor variabilis; assembly: GCF_050947875.1. Taxonomy (NCBI): domain Eukaryota; kingdom Metazoa; phylum Arthropoda; class Arachnida; order Ixodida; family Ixodidae; genus Dermacentor; species Dermacentor variabilis. The sequence continues at coordinate 20,643,132 of NW_027460280.1, forward strand.
CAGCAGCAGCAGCAGCAGCAGCAGCAGCAGCAGCAGCAGCAGCAGCAGCAGCAGCAGCAGCAGCAGCAGCAGCAGCAGCAGCAGCAGCAGCAGCAGCAGCAGCAGCAGCAGCAGCAGCAGCAGCAGCAGCAGCAGCAGCAGCAGCAGCAGCAGCAGCAGCAGCAGCAGCAGCAGCAGCAGCAGCAGCAGCAGCAGCAGCAGCAGCAGCAGCAGCAGCAGCAGCAGCAGCAGCAGCAGCAGCAGCAGCAGCAGCAGCAGCAGCAGCAGCAGCAGCAGCAGCAGCAGCAGCAGCAGCAGCAGCAGCAGCAGCAGCAGCAGCAGCAGCAGCAGCAGCAGCAGCAGCAGCAGCAGCAGCAGCAGCAGCAGCAGCAGCAGCAGCAGCAGCAGCAGCAGCAGCAGCAGCAGCAGCAGCAGCAGCAGCAGCAGCAGCAGCAGCAGCAGCAGCAGCAGCAGCAGCAGCAGCAGCAGCAGCAGCAGCAGCAGCAGCAGCAGCAGCAGCAGCAGCAGCAGCAGCAGCAGCAGCAGCAGCAGCAGCAGCAGCAGCAGCAGCAGCAGCAGCAGCAGCAGCAGCAGCAGCAGCAGCAGCAGCAGCAGCAGCAGCAGCAGCAGCAGCAGCAGCAGCAGCAGCAGCAGCAGCAGCAGCAGCAGCAGCAGCAGCAGCAGCAGCAGCAGCAGCAGCAGCAGCAGCAGCAGCAGCAGCAGCAGCAGCAGCAGCAGCAGCAGCAGCAGCAGCAGCAGCAGCAGCAGCAGCAGCAGCAGCAGCAGCAGCAGCAGCAGCAGCAGCAGCAGCAGCAGCAGCAGCAGCAGCAGCAGCAGCAGCAGCAGCAGCAGCAGCAGCAGCAGCAGCAGCAGCAGCAGCAGCAGCAGCAGCAGCAGCAGCAGCAGCAGCAGCAGCAGCAGCAGCAGCAGCAGCAGCAGCAGCAGCAGCAGCAGCAGCAGCAGCAGCAGCAGCAGCAGCAGCAGCAGCAGCAGCAGCAGCAGCAGCAGCAGCAGCAGCAGCAGCAGCAGCAGCAGCAGCAGCAGCAGCAGCAGCAGCAGCAGCAGCAGCAGCAGCAGCAGCAGCAGCAGCAGCAGCAGCAGCAGCAGCAGCAGCAGCAGCAGCAGCAGCAGCAGCAGCAGCAGCAGCAGCAGCAGCAGCAGCAGCAGCAGCAGCAGCAGCAGCAGCAGCAGCAGCAGCAGCAGCAGCAGCAGCAGCAGCAGCAGCAGCAGCAGCAGCAGCAGCAGCAGCAGCAGCAGCAGCAGCAGCAGCAGCAGCAGCAGCAGCAGCAGCAGCAGCAGCAGCAGCAGCAGCAGCAGCAGCAGCAGCAGCAGCAGCAGCAGCAGCAGCAGCAGCAGCAGCAGCAGCAGCAGCAGCAGCAGCAGCAGCAGCAGCAGCAGCAGCAGCAGCAGCAGCAGCAGCAGCAGCAGCAGCAGCAGCAGCAGCAGCAGCAGCAGCAGCAGCAGCAGCAGCAGCAGCAGCAGCAGCAGCAGCAGCAGCAGCAGCAGCAGCAGCAGCAGCAGCAGCAGCAGCAGCAGCAGCAGCAGCAGCAGCAGCAGCAGCAGCAGCAGCAGCAGCAGCAGCAGCAGCAGCAGCAGCAGCAGCAGCAGCAGCAGCAGCAGCAGCAGCAGCAGCAGCAGCAGCAGCAGCAGCAGCAGCAGCAGCAGCAGCAGCAGCAGCAGCAGCAGCAGCAGCAGCAGCAGCAGCAGCAGCAGCAGCAGCAGCAGCAGCAGCAGCAGCAGCAGCAGCAGCAGCAGCAGCAGCAGCAGCAGCAGCAGCAGCAGCAGCAGCAGCAGCAGCAGCAGCAGCAGCAGCAGCAGCAGCAGCAGCAGCAGCAGCAGCAGCAGCAGCAGCAGCAGCAGCAGCAGCAGCAGCAGCAGCAGCAGCAGCAGCAGCAGCAGCAGCAGCAGCAGCAGCAGCAGCAGCAGCAGCAGCAGCAGCAGCAGCAGCAGCAGCAGCAGCAGCAGCAGCAGCAGCAGCAGCAGCAGCAGCAGCAGCAGCAGCAGCAGCAGCAGCAGCAGCAGCAGCAGCAGCAGCAGCAGCAGCAGCAGCAGCAGCAGCAGCAGCAGCAGCAGCAGCAGCAGCAGCAGCAGCAGCAGCAGCAGCAGCAGCAGCAGCAGCAGCAGCAGCAGCAGCAGCAGCAGCAGCAGCAGCAGCAGCAGCAGCAGCAGCAGCAGCAGCAGCAGCAGCAGCAGCAGCAGCAGCAGCAGCAGCAGCAGCAGCAGCAGCAGCAGCAGCAGCAGCAGCAGCAGCAGCAGCAGCAGCAGCAGCAGCAGCAGCAGCAGCAGCAGCAGCAGCAGCAGCAGCAGCAGCAGCAGCAGCAGCAGCAGCAGCAGCAGCAGCAGCAGCAGCAGCAGCAGCAGCAGCAGCAGCAGCAGCAGCAGCAGCAGCAGCAGCAGCAGCAGCAGCAGCAGCAGCAGCAGCAGCAGCAGCAGCAGCAGCAGCAGCAGCAGCAGCAGCAGCAGCAGCAGCAGCAGCAGCAGCAGCAGCAGCAGCAGCAGCAGCAGCAGCAGCAGCAGCAGCAGCAGCAGCAGCAGCAGCAGCAGCAGCAGCAGCAGCAGCAGCAGCAGCAGCAGCAGCAGCAGCAGCAGCAGCAGCAGCAGCAGCAGCAGCAGCAGCAGCAGCAGCAGCAGCAGCAGCAGCAGCAGCAGCAGCAGCAGCAGCAGCAGCAGCAGCAGCAGCAGCAGCAGCAGCAGCAGCAGCAGCAGCAGCAGCAGCAGCAGCAGCAGCAGCAGCAGCAGCAGCAGCAGCAGCAGCAGCAGCAGCAGCAGCAGCAGCAGCAGCAGCAGCAGCAGCAGCAGCAGCAGCAGCAGCAGCAGCAGCAGCAGCAGCAGCAGCAGCAGCAGCAGCAGCAGCAGCAGCAGCAGCAGCAGCAGCAGCAGCAGCAGCAGCAGCAGCAGCAGCAGCAGCAGCAGCAGCAGCAGCAGCAGCAGCAGCAGCAGCAGCAGCAGCAGCAGCAGCAGCAGCAGCAGCAGCAGCAGCAGCAGCAGCAGCAGCAGCAGCAGCAGCAGCAGCAGCAGCAGCAGCAGCAGCAGCAGCAGCAGCAGCAGCAGCAGCAGCAGCAGCAGCAGCAGCAGCAGCAGCAGCAGCAGCAGCAGCAGCAGCAGCAGCAGCAGCAGCAGCAGCAGCAGCAGCAGCAGCAGCAGCAGCAGCAGCAGCAGCAGCAGCAGCAGCAGCAGCAGCAGCAGCAGCAGCAGCAGCAGCAGCAGCAGCAGCAGCAGCAGCAGCAGCAGCAGCAGCAGCAGCAGCAGCAGCAGCAGCAGCAGCAGCAGCAGCAGCAGCAGCAGCAGCAGCAGCAGCAGCAGCAGCAGCAGCAGCAGCAGCAGCAGCAGCAGCAGCAGCAGCAGCAGCAGCAGCAGCAGCAGCAGCAGCAGCAGCAGCAGCAGCAGCAGCAGCAGCAGCAGCAGCAGCAGCAGCAGCAGCAGCAGCAGCAGCAGCAGCAGCAGCAGCAGCAGCAGCAGCAGCAGCAGCAGCAGCAGCAGCAGCAGCAGCAGCAGCAGCAGCAGCAGCAGCAGCAGCAGCAGCAGCAGCAGCAGCAGCAGCAGCAGCAGCAGCAGCAGCAGCAGCAGCAGCAGCAGCAGCAGCAGCAGCAGCAGCAGCAGCAGCAGCAGCAGCAGCAGCAGCAGCAGCAGCAGCAGCAGCAGCAGCAGCAGCAGCAGCAGCAGCAGCAGCAGCAGCAGCAGCAGCAGCAGCAGCAGCAGCAGCAGCAGCAGCAGCAGCAGCAGCAGCAGCAGCAGCAGCAGCAGCAGCAGCAGCAGCAGCAGCAGCAGCAGCAGCAGCAGCAGCAGCAGCAGCAGCAGCAGCAGCAGCAGCAGCAGCAGCAGCAGCAGCAGCAGCAGCAGCAGCAGCAGCAGCAGCAGCAGCTAGCAGCAGCAGCAGCAGCAGCAGCAGCAGCAGCAGCAGCAGCAGCAGCAGCCAGCAGCAGCAGCAGCAGCAGCAGCAGCAGCAGCAGCAGCAGCAGCAGCAGCAGCAGCAGCAGCAGCAGCAGCAGCAGCAGCAGCAGCAGCAGCAGCAGCAGCAGCAGCAGCAGCAGCAGCAGCAGCAGCAGCAGCAGCAGCAGCAGCAGCAGCAGCAGCAGCAGCAGCAGCAGCAGCAGCAGCAGCAGCAGCAGCAGCAGCAGCAGCAGCGCAGCAGCAGCAGCAGCAGCAGCAGCAGCAGCAGCAGCAGCAGCAGCAGCAGCAGCAGCAGCAGCAGCAGCAGCAGCAGCAGCAGCAGCAGCAGCAGCAGCAGCAGCAGCAGCAGCAGCAGCAGCAGCAGCAGCAGCAGCAGCAGCAGCAGCAGCAGCAGCAGCAGCAGCAGCAGCAGCAGCAGCAGCAGCAGCAGCAGCAGCAGCAGCAGCAGCAGCAGCAGCAGCAGCAGCAGCAGCAGCAGCAGCAGCAGCGCAGCAGCAGCAGCAGCAGCAGCAGCAGCAGCAGCAGCAGCAGCAGCAGCAGCACAGCAGCAGCAGCAGCAGCAGCAGCAGCAGCAGCAGCAGCAGCAGCAGCAGCAGCAGCAGCAGCAGCAGCAGCAGCAGCAGCAGCAGCAGCAGCAGCAGCAGCAGCAGCAGCAGCAGCAGCAGCAGCAGCAGCAGCAGCAGCAGCAGCAGCAGCAGCAGCAGCAGCAGCAGCAGCAGCAGCAGCAGCAGCAGCAGCAGCAGCAGCAGCAGCAGCAGCAGCAGCAGCAGCAGCAGCAGCAGCAGCAGCAGCAGCAGCAGCAGCAGCAGCAGCAGCAGCAGCAGCAGCAGCAGCAGCAGCAGCAGCAGCAGCAGCAGCAGCAGCAGCAGCAGCAGCAGCAGCAGCAGCAGCAGCAGCAGCAGCAGCAGCAGCAGCAGCAGCAGCAGCAGCAGCAGCAGCAGCAAGCAGCAGCAGCAGCAGCAGCAGCAGCAGCAGCAGCAGCAGCAGCAGCAGCAGCAGCAGCAGCAGCAGCAGCAGCAGCAGCAGCAGCAGCAGCAGCAGCAGCAGCAGCAGCAGCAGCAGCAGCAGCAGCAGCAGCAGCAGCAGCAGCAGCAGCAGCAGCAGCAGCAGCAGCAGCAGCAGCAGCAGCAGCAGCAGCAGCAGCAGCAGCAGCAGCAGCAGCAGCAGCAGCAGCAGCAGCAGCAGCAGCAGCAGCAGCAGCAGCAGCAGCAGCAGCAGCAGCAGCAGCAGCAGCAGCAGCAGCAGCAGCAGCAGCAGCAGCAGCAGCAGCAGCAGCAGCAGCAGAGCAGCAGCAGCAGCAGCAGCAGCAGCAGCAGCAGCAGCAGCAAGCAGCAAGCAGCAGCAGCAGCAGCAGCAGCAGCAGCAGCAGCAGCAGCAGCAGCAGCAGCAGCAGCAGCAGCAGCAGCAGCAGCAGCAGCAGCAGCAGCAGCAGCAGCAGCAGCAGCAGCAGCAGCAGCAGCAGCAGCAGCAGCAGCAGCAGCAGCAGCAGCAGCAGCAGCAGCAGCAGCAGCAGCAGCAGCAGCAGCAGCAGCAGCAGCAGCAGCAGCAGCAGCAGCAGCAGCAGCAGCAGCAGCAGCAGCAGCAGCAGCAGCAGCAGCAGCAGCAGCAGCAGCAGCAGCAGCAGCAGCAGCAGCAGAGCAGCAGCAGCAGCAGCAGCAGCAGCAGCAGCAGCAGCAGCAGCAGCAGCAGCAGCAGCAGCAGCAGCAGCAGCAGCAGCAGCAGCAGACAGCAGCAGCAGCAGCAAGCAGCAGCAGCAGCAGCAGCAGCAGCAGCAGCAGCAGCAGCAGCAGCAGCAGCAGCAGCAGCAGCAGCAGCAGCAGCAGCAGCAGCAGCAGCAGCAGCAGCAGCAGCAGCAGCAGCAGCAGCAGCAGCAGCAGCAGCAGCAGCAGCAGCAGCAGCAGCAGCAGCAGCAGCAGCAGCAGCAGCAGCAGCAGCAGCAGCAGCAGCAGCAGCAGCAGCAGCAGCAGCAGCAGCAGCACAGCAGCAGCAGCAGCAGCAGCAGCAGCAGCAGCAGCAGCAGCAGCAGCAGCAGCAGCAGCAGCAGCAGCAGCAGCAGCAGCAGCAGCAGCAGCAGCAGCAGCAGCAGCAGCAGCAGCAGCAGCAGCAGCAGCAGCAGCAGCAGCAGCAGCAGCAGCAGCAGCAGCAGCAGCAGCAGCAGCAGCAGCAGCAGCAGCAGCAGCAGCAGCAGCAGCAGCAGCAGCAGCAGCAGCAGCAGCAGCAGCAGCAGCAGCAGCAGCAGCAGCAGCAGCAGCAGCAGCAGCAGCAGCAGCAGCAGCAGCAGCAGCAGCAGCAGCAGCAGCAGCAGCAGCAGCAGCAGCAGCAGCAGCAGCAGCAGCAGCAGCAGCAGCAGCAGCAGCAGCAGCAGCAGCAGCAGCAGCAGCAGCAGCAGCAGCAGCAGCAGCAGCAGCAGCAGCAGCAGCAGCAGCAGCAGCAGCAGCAGCAGCAGCAGCAGCAGCAGCAGCAGCAGCAGCAGCAGCAGCAGCAGCAGCAGCAGCAGCAGCAGCAGCAGCAGCAGCAGCAGCAGCAGCAGCAGCAGCAGCAGCAGCAGCAGCAGCAGCAGCAGCAGCAGCAGCAGCAGCAGCAGCAGCAGCAGCAGCAGCAGCAGCAGCAGCAGCAGCAGCAGCAGCAGCAGCAGCAGCAGCAGCAGCAGCAGCAGCAGCAGCAGCAGCAGCAGCAGCAGCAGCAGCAGCAGCAGCAGCAGCAGCAGCAGCAGCAGCAGCAGCAGCAGCAGCAGCAGCAGCAGCAGCAGCACAGCAGCAGCAGCAGCAGCAGCAGCAGCAGCAGCAGCAGCAGCAGCAGCAGCAGCAGCAGCAGCAGCAGCAGCAGCAGCAGCAGCAGCAGCAGCAGCAGCAGCAGCAGCAGCAGCAGCAGCAGCAGCAGCAGCAGCAGCAGCAGCAGCAGCAGCAGCAGCAGCAGCAGCAGCAGCAGCAGCAGCAGCAGCAGCAGCAGCAGCAGCAGCAGCAGCAGCAGCAGCAGCAGCAGCAGCAGCAGCAGCAGCAGCAGCAGCAGCAGCAGCAGCAGCAGCAGCAGCAGCAGCAGCAGCAGCAGCAGCAGCAGCAGCAGCAGCAGCAGCAGCAGCAGCAGCAGCAGCAGCAGCAGCAGCAGCAGCAGCAGCAGCAGCAGCAGCAGCAGCAGCAGCAGCAGCAGCAGCAGCAGCAGCAGCAGCAGCAGCAGCAGCAGCAGCAGCAGCAGCAGCAGCAGCAGCAGCAGCAGCAGCAGCAGCAGCAGCAGCAGCAGCAGCAGCAGCAGCAGCAGCAGCAGCAGCAGCAGCAGCAGCAGCAGCAGCAGCAGCAGCAGCAGCAGCAGCAGCAGCAGCAGCAGCAGCAGCAGCAGCAGCAGCAGCAGCAGCAGCAGCAGCAGCAGCAGCAGCAGCAGCAGCAGCAGCAGCAGCAGCAGCAGCAGCAGCAGCAGCCTGGTTACACCCACTGCAGGGCAAAGGCCTCTCCCATACTGCTCCAACAACCCCGGTCATGTACTAATTGTGGCCATGCCTTGCCTGCAAACTTCTTAATCTCATCCGCCAACCTAACTTTCTGCCGCCCCCTGCTACGCTTCCCTTCCCTTGGGATCCAGTCCGTAACCCTTAATGACCATCGGTTATCTTCCCTCCTCATTACATGTCCTGCCCATGTCCATTTCTTTTTCTTGATTTCAACTAAGATGCCATTAACTCGTGTTTGTTCCCTCACCCAATCTGCTCTTTTCTTTTCCCTTCAAGTTACACCCATCATTCTTCTTTCCATAGCTCATCGCGTCGTCCTCAATTTAAGTAGAACCCTTTTCGTAAGCCTCCAGGTTTCTGCCCCGTAGGTGAGTACTGGTAAGACACAGCTATTGTACACTTTTCTCTTGAGGGATAATGGCAACCTGCTGTTCATGATCTGAGAATGCCTGCCAAACGCACCCCTGCCCATTCTTATTCTTCTGGTTATTTCGGTCTCATGATCCGGATCCGTGATCACTACCTGCCCTAAGTAGACGTATTCCCTTACCACTTCCAGTGCCTCGCTACCTATAGTAAACTGCTGTTCTCTTCCAAGACTGTTAAGCATTACTTTAGTTTTCTGCAGATTAATTTTTAGACCCACTCTTCTGCTTTGCCTCTCCAGGTCAGTGAGCATGCATTGCAATTGGTCCCCTGAGTTACTAAGCAAGGCAATATCATCAGCGAATCGCAAGTTACTAAGGTATTCTCCATTAACTTTTATCCCCAATTCTTCCCAATCCAGGTCTCTGAATACCTCCTGTAAACACGCTGTGAATAGCATTGGAGATATCGTATCTCCCTGCCTGATGCCTTTCTTTATTGGGATTTTGTTGCTTGCTTTATGGAGGACTACGGTGGCTGTGGAGCCGCTATAGATATCTTTCAGTATTTTTACATACGGCTCGTCTACACCCTGATTCCGTAATGCCTCTATGACTGCTGAGGTTTCGACAGAATCAAACGCTTTCTCGTAATCAATGAAAGCTATATATAAGGGTTGGTTATATTCCGCACATTTCTCTATCACCTGACTGATAGTGTGAATATGATCTATTGTTGAGTAGCCTTTACGGAATCCTGCCTGGTCCTTTGCTTGACAGAAGTCTAAGGTTTTCCTGATTCTATTTGCAATTACCTTAGTAAATAGTTTGTAGGCAACGGACAGTAAGCTGATCGGTCTATAATTTTTCAAGTCTTTGGCGTCCCCTTTCTTATGGATTAGGATTATGTTAGCGTTCTTCCAAGATTCCGGTACGCTCGAGGTCATGAGGCATTGCGTATACAGGGTGGCCAGTTTCTCTAGAGCAATCTGTCCACCATCCTTCAACAAATCTGTTGTTACCTGATCCTCCCCAGCTGCCTTCCCCCTTTGCATATCTACAGTGCATTTTGCTGGCTAGTACAATGCAATCTTGTTAATTCGCACTCGCTTAAATTGAACTTTGGGTTTATTCGAACTCATGTTGTGGTCCTGTCAAAATGATGTATATTTCAATGTGCAAAAATGCCCGGTAATTCCAGTGCGCAAGCATTTGTGACGGTTAAATCAAAAACACTATGCCGCTTGACCGTGCTCTCAGTAGTGCATCAACTTACATTCTGTCACTATCAACCTGGCAGTGCAGCCGCGCTGGCTGTTGCTCCCATCTCCTGTTGCAAGTACTGTATTTTGACACGTATCAGCCGTGCCCAAAATTTATAAAGATTAACAGTAAAATCGGGGTGTGGGTTATATGTGAATTTTACCTTGAGGTGTGGCTTCCCAGCAGCAAAAATTTTGTCTAGAAGTGTGACTTCATGGCATCATGCACTGTGCTGCCATGAACCATGATGTTCAAATCTTGTTATTTTTGGCGTTCAGAGTGTATCTAATGAATCAGAGTCAGCTTTGCACGAATAAAATTATCAAAGAGCTGTTTCACAACAGGCTAGGCGTAAACTGCATATCAGTCAGCTTGTAAAACCAGCACCAAAAGACCTATTTTGCTGCACTTCCTGGACTACAGAGAAACAGAAGTACAATGTAACGCCCATAAATTGAAATGAACACCATATATTTCTACAAAAGGATTATTGTGCCAAAACACTTTGGAAGCGGAAACTGCTTTGGGAAAGCGCAAAGCCAGAGAAAGATCAAGGAAAAAAGATCAGTCTGGTTCACGACAAACTTCGTATCAATGATCAGCTATTTGTGTGCGGTGATAGTCAAAGCAGATCGCTCTAAAATGCTCTCTGTCTTTAAAGATTTTTCTAGGGCAGATGATACTTCCATAATTGACTATCCAGATACTAACCTCCCCTTTCCGATGACTGACATTCAAGCCTCTAGGAATTGTCGCCGTTTGTGTGAAGGATTATGTACCTGTTAAACAAACACATAAGCGAACATCGAACCATTGAATTACTGGGAAATTATCCAGACTAAACGAAAAATTAAGAGACTTTGCAAACAGAAGAAACATCATCTTCCAGATGCTTAGCAGTAAGGCAGACTTTACCTAGAGAAGGTCAAGGTATCCAAAGAACGTTATTCTTCAAATACTCTTGTAGACTTCATTAAAAGTGATAGTCAAAAGTTTTGGTGTCATTTGAAAGAAAACAAAGAAGATGTTACGAAAATAAAAGTTGATGATAAAGCCTGCGCCGAACCACCCCTATTCACGTTCGCCTTCGCCCCAACAACGACAATCTCGCTCCCCCCAGCCCCGTCGCCGACTCCCTTCATATGCCGCTCCCAGCTGAAAAACTAGACGATGCAGCGCCTCGAGGTGACGCTGCATTGCTCACTACACCGCCAAATCCTCTACTGATGTTGCCCACTCATCTGAACCTTCTTGACGTGCAAGTCCACAGTGTTTGTGTATCTGCTCTTGTAGACACTGGGGCATATTTGTCGGTAATGAGCGCTGACCTTCATAACCAGCTGAGGAAAATAATCACGTCCGCCACGATGCCTGTTGTCCGTGCCGCCGATGGCGGAACAGCTCCTGTAATTGGTATGTGTGCCGCCTGCATCTCCTTCGCCGATCTCTCCATTATCGTGCTATTCACAGTCATCGCCCACTGTCCCCACATCATCCTCGGCTTAGACTTCCTTTCCGCACATTCTGCTCTCATCGATTGTTCCGCCAGCACTCTCCGCCTTGACCTGCCTGTTCTGTATCCCGCTGAACCACCACCCCATTCGCCTCCAATCCGTCGACTTCATTCGCTGGCCACCTTAGGCACCGACCTACGTTGACTTAGTGTCATCCCCACCATTCCCCGATGGTCACTACATCGCGGCTCCTCTGCAAGACGTGCTCCTCACACACGGGATCACAGTGCCACATACAGTTTTATCTATTATGGCGAATTGCGTCTGCCTGCCAGTGGTCAATTTTGGCTTGACGACACAAGTGCTACCATGCGGGATGTCTCTGGCCCAGCCTTGCTCATTCGAGGATCACTCAGTAGCATCTATTGCAGTAGACGACAATTCAGCCGATCCTCCTTTACCATCACAGTCAACAACTTGTACGATCGCCGACTTACAGAAAATGATTGCACCCGGCATGCCGTCCGAGCACGCTTGTGAGCTCTACCGCGTTCTGTTTTCCTACCACAATATTTTTTACTTTAACGATCGTCCTTTGGCCCAAACTACAGCTGTTAAACATCGCATTATTACCGTTGATGCCCCTCATATTCATTGCCGCCCGTATCAAGTGTCACCGGCTGAGCGTCAAGTTATTAACGCCGAAGTTTGCAAAATACTTGCGAAGAACATTATTGAACCGTCATGCAGGCCATGAACGTCACCTGTTGTACTGGTGAAAAAGAAGCATGGCTCATGGCACTTTTGCGTGGATTATCGGCACCTTAACAGGGTTACCAAAAAGGACGTGTATCCCCTACCTCGGATTGATGACGCCCTTGACTGCCTCCATGGTGCTCGCTACTTCTCCTCTATTGACCTTCGCTCCGGCTACTGGCAGATTGCCGTGGACGATCCTGACCGCGAGAAGACTGCTTTTGTAACACCCGACGGTCTTTATCAATTCAAAGTGATGCCGTTCGGTCTATGTAACGCTCCTGCCACTTTTGAACGCATGATGGATTCCCTTCTTCACGGTTTCAAATGGTCCACGTGTCTGTGCTACTAGGACGACGTTATAGTATTCTCCCCAACATTCGCTATGCACCTCGAGTGCCTCTTAGCAGTCCTGGACGTTTTTCGGCGAGCTGGTCTGCAACTCAACGCATCGAAGTGCCAATTCGGCCGTGGCCAGATTACCGTCCTTGGACATCTCGTTGACGCGAACGAAGTGCAACCAGACCCAGGCAAGATCCATGCTGTTATGCACTTCCCTGTTCCAAAGTGTGTCAAGGATGTGAACAGCTTCATCGGCCTTTGCTCGTACATCCGCCGTTTCGTGAAGAATTTCGCGGCCATAGCATGACCACTAACCGAGCTTTTGAAAAAAAGACGCCCCTTTCTAGTGGGGCAATAACGAGGCCTCTGCATTCTCGCATCTAATCAACCTTCTCACAACACCTCCCGTTCTGGCCCATTTCGATCCTTCCGCGCCTACCAAAGTCAATGCTGATGCCAGCAGTCAAGGAATTGGCGCAGTATGGGCACAACGCCAGCGCGGCCACGACTGTGTTATCGCTTATGCCAGCAGGCTCCTCTCACCCGCAGAGCGCAACTATTCCATCAATGAGCGTGAGTGTCTGGCCCTAGTTTGGGCGGTTGCGAAGTTCCGCCCATACTTATATGGCCGACCCTTTTCCGTTGTCACAGATCATCACGCGCTTTGCTGGCTATGCTCACTGAAAGATCCTACAGGAAGACTTGGTCGCTGGACCTTACGCCTCCAAGAATATTCGTATTCTGTCACCTACAAATCTGGCCGACTACAGAAGGACGCTGACTGCCTGTCTCGCTACCAGGTAGACGAGCCTGACGACGCCGACAGCAGTACTGCCAACGGTATTTTCTCTGTGTCTGCCTTCACTAACATCGCCAATGACCAGTACCGAGACCTATCGCTGAGAGCACTCATCGAGTGTCTGCGCTCTACACCTACCGACGCATCCGTTCGCCGATATGTCCTCCAGGGCGGCATTCTGTACTGAAGGAACTTCGTCTCTGATGGCCCTGATCTTCTTCTTGTCGTGCCAAAACATCTACGACAGACTGTCCTCTTTGAGATGCATGACGCACCCACTGCAGGACATCTTGGGGTAACCAGCACGTACGACCGCGTCCGCCGCCGCTTCTATTGGCCTGGTCTCGCTCACTCCGTCCGATGGTATGTTGCTGCCTGTGATCTCTGCCAGCGTCAGAAAACACCTCAGGTGCTACCTTCCGGTTATTTACAGCCGATCACTGTCCCTGTGGAACCATTCTTTTGTGTTGGATTAGACCTCCTCGGTCCCTTTCCCACGTCATCCTCTGGGAACACATAAGTAGCCGTCGCAACTGATTACGCCACCCAATACGCTATCACGCGAGCTCTCCCTACCAGTTGTGCCCCTGACGTCATGGACTTTCTCTTGCATGACATTGTCTTGCTTCATGGTGCCCCGCAACAGCTGCTTACTGACCGTGGTCGTAACTTCCTCTCGAAAGTTATCGCCGACATTGTGCATTCCTGCTCCATTCAACACAAGCTGACTACCTCATACCATCCTCAAACCAATGGCCTGACAGAGTGGTTAAACTGTACCCTTACCGATATGCTGTCCAAGTACGTTTCCAAGGACCCCCACGTCTGGGACATTGCCCTTCCTTACGTCACATTTGCATATAATTCTTGCCAGCAAGAGACCGCCGGATTTTCTCCATTTTATCTACTGTACGGCAGCAAACCGACAATGCCCCTTGACACGGCGCTTCCTCCTGCTGCGATCTCAACAAGCGAGTATGCGCGCGACGCCATCGCCCTCGCCGACCACGCATGGCAGCTTGCTTGTACTTGACTGACGGCCTCGCAAACCACCCAGCAGCGACAGTACAACGCCTGCCACCATGACGTACAGTTTTCGCCTGGTACGCTCGTACTCCTGTAGTCACTCTCTCGTCACGTCGGACTTTCAAAGAAGCTCCTTTCGCGATACACAGGGCCTTACCACGTGCTGCGCCAGGTGACGCCTGTGACGTATGAAATTGCTCCTGTGCGTTTAACCTCATCCTCTACTCTGGCATCTAGTGATGTCATGCACGTCAGTAGGCTCTAGACCTACTACACTGCTTCTGAGTCCGGCCTTTAGTCGCTCCAGGACAGTGCTTTTGTCGCCGGGGGTAGTGCTATGGAATAGTATTTGCGATGACAAAGAGGCGAGCAGGGTGAAGACGACGACAATGATTAGAGGCTAGCGCTGGCTGTTGCCTCTTGGCCAGGTGCGGCATATTTCCTTGTAAATATACTTGTATATAGCTTTTCATCTGCGTCTTCCTACATAACAATATGACCACTACATATTGCAAAATAACTTACACTGTATTGATGATTGGTGCACATCGTGGAATATGAAACTAAACACTGAAAAACACACGCGCCTAACAAGAAAGAAACAACCTAACACATACACTTATTCACTAAAAAAAAAAACACGATATTTTAGAGGTAGACAATTAGATGTACGTTGGTGTGATGTTAGACAGCAAACTTTCCTGGTCTACACACATGTCTGTAATATTATTAAAGGGAAAATCAGACATCCACGCAAACGTTGCTAAGTGCTACAAAGGAAACCCATATGGGTTCCTTGAAAGACAACCTTCGCAGTTGAAGAAAAAAATAAAACATTCGTCCTGGTCCGAGACTCGAACCCGGGACCACCGCCTTTCCAGGGCAGCCGCTCTACTTTATTAATTACTTCTCTCCACTTTGTGGGTTTTTCGCAGAACTTTTACGCCATTTCTGTAATGTGTTCATTACCTCTAAAAGAAATATGGTTTCTCCGGAGAAATTAACAATGTGCCATTTCATGTTAAACTTCTCACGTATAATGCTTGTGTTAGAGCGAAGCTTGAATAAGCCGCGATTGTATGCGACCAACACAATAAAGGCGACATTGCACAGCTCGAGCATACATGTATTCGGAGGAGGGCAGTGTGATACATCTTCAATACGTACCGAAGACATGACTCGCCCACTTTGTCACACTGCATTCCTACTCTGGAGTCCTGCAGAAAAGTTAGCTGCCTTGTGTTTTTACACAACTGTCTTTATGGAACTACTAAACATACTATACCAGTAAAGCCTCATTCTAGAAGGAAAACTTAACATACTCATGATAGGCCAACTTTCACTAAAACTAACACATTTAAGAACAGCTTCTTTTCTAAATCTGTCTCGGAGTGGAACAAATTACCTGCAAGTGTCCTTGATTCTAGTGATTTTTCGCATGAACTGGGGAGTGTAATTTTTGCGGCTGTTAATTTTTTTTTTTTAATTTATACATACTGCAGCCCGTTAGGGCTATGGCAGGAGTGGGTGTACATGCGAGGAAAACTGATTATGATATGCAGAAACAAGAAATATAAAGATGTGAAGGAACTATACATCAGCAATAGCATTTAAAAATTGAGAAATGGGTAACAAACGAACTTCGGCAGGTAACAAATTCCACTGTTCAATCATGCGGGGAAAAATGTATTTGAAAGTGTTAGTGCGTGGATGGAGTGGTCTGATATTAGAGGCATGATAAGCTCTAGTTGAAGTCGGGCAAGCTGGCATTAAAAGGGAGGGATCTGATAGGTGACAAAGAGAGTTCTTATAAGAATAGAAAATCTTCAGAGATTCTATGTGCCGCCGCCTTGAAAGAAACTGGAGGTTTAATTCCGTAAGAGCAGCTGATGGTGAAAAGTCTCGGTCGAAGCGACGGTAAACAAAACGAATAGCCTTCCTCTGGACAGGCTCAATACAATTAATTTCACATTGTTTATATGGGTTCCATACGGAGGAAGCATATTCTAAAATTGGGCGAATCAGTGTTTTATATGCTACTAATTTAGTGTCCCTCGGAGCAGCAGACAACGTCCGGCGTCCATTCCTATGTTCCTATGTCAATTGACCATATCCTATGTGTTTGACATTTACACTGTGCATTTAGTATGTTTTTTGGGTTGTCAGTTGTACCTATTTTTGTCATCCCAGTCATTTTTTGATGGCCCTGACTGCTCGGACCACAGCAGTGATTTGCAGTATGTAAATAAACAAAGAAAAAAAAACACTTTGAGAACTCGTCCCCCATCTTGGCTCAGTGCACATGCGCCGCCTAATAAAGCACTGCACGTAAGCCCTCAATTCAATGAGCGTCCTTTAATTTGAACTCCACTTAATTCAAACAAATTCTAGGCCCCTTAAAATTAGAATTATCACGGTTCAACTGTACATTCTATTATTTCAGTTGCATGAAAAATGTATTAGACAAGTTCTAGTATATTCAAACATGATGCACATGGTCACAGACTCATCTTCATAAGGAAGCGAAATATCTTGGTGAATTCCCGTTGTCACCTATTAACCCACGGCTGCTGAATACAACCATACCCAATTATAATGAATATAAATGTATTTAAATAACAGTTATACCAGTAGTTCAGTATATCTAGATTTACCCCAAAAGGACATGATAAAGCATATTTGGTGGAGCTCAAGCCACATTTTGTAACAATCTATTTCACCTTATATTCTCTCCTGCATTCATCATTGGTTCATATGCTGTCACATCACCTTTATTGTATGAATAAGCCACTCGGCATGACGGATGATAAGGGTGAGAAATGAAATGAATTTTTGTAAAATATGGCTCCTGGTTGCAATGACCCATTTCTGTATTGAAATAACTGAGCGAAGGCTGCTTCCTTTTGAGCTGCTGTGCCTCAGCCTTTTCATTATTGCTCAAGAGGTTCTCGTGCTTCTTCACAAATGTAAAAGGGAACACACAACCTTGTGCAACCAGGAAGTGCTCATGAATGTCACCAACACATTGTGTCACCCCACATCCACAGCACAAAGTATGGACAGGTGACCTTGGTCTGTGAACTGTGCACCATGTCGCTTCATGAAACAGTGATTTTTGGGCCCTGTGTCAGTGAATACATGTGCAGGTAGTCACCACTGTGCTGAGTCATGCTGCCATTGCCTTATGCTCACAAGCTGTCTGCTTCACCAGCTGCAAAATTGTTTCTTAATATGCAGTGCCAGCAGCTTTCTTTTTTCTTTTTTTTTTCCCCAAGCATGCTACAATTATAGGGTCATTCCATGCGAAACGTCCCAGACCCAAAAGTGACCATCATTGATTTCCTTGAAAAAAATTAGGCTAGATGGCTATTGTGTGAATAAGGTTTCATCGAAGTTTTCATTGCAAAAAATGTTTTGATCACATGAGCACTCTTTGACATTTCCGCAAACAAGCAAAAGTTGGTTGGAGGTACATATTTTTTTAATCAGGTCTGAAACTAGATGCAATAACAAATTTTATTTTAGAGCATTGTATTGGCATCCTTCTCTCATACGACGTCATAATTGAATGCCTTTTAGAATTTTCCATATTTATTTGGCTTAGTAAAAAAGCAATAAAAGTTTCACTTCGGAAATTTTTTAAATAAACTGCATTATTTTTTTCAGCTACAATAATTTTTCTGTTTTTGGCCTGTTGCTATAGTATATGCTAAAGATAATTTGGAATTAAAGGGACCCTGAAACGATCTTGATGATTTTCTACAAACGTACTGAGTCGTTAGAGTAGGTCCTTCTGATCATTAATTGATGCACCTAATTGATCCGCATAAAGCGTGTAATTTATTATAAGGTTTTAAAAATGCACATAGCTGTCGACTGCAGCACACTGCGGGGCGGAATTTTAAGCCACCTCTACCCATATGACGCAAATCACACATATGATGTCAGTGGGGTGAGCTATCCGATTGGCTGACCAAACGTGTAATCAATAATTTTTCCAAATTTATGGTAAACAAATGATGTTCGTAATAGTTGGAATGCTAGTTAATTTGTTTTATAAAAAGGAAGTAACATAAAAGGAATGCACAAGAACAATTTTTCAGTACACTTAAGTACTTCCGGCACACAGCAATTGTCGTCTGCTTGTGTTACAACGTGCTCCATCTTTGACGAGAGCTCCGCCGTCAGTGTCGGTCTGTCTTTTCGCGAGTGCTATGGTTCGACTTTGTTGCATTGTGGACTGCAAACGTAGTGACTGGCAATATGTCAAGCTGCGACATCGTGTCCCTCTGCAAGTCAGTAGACGAGCGGACTGGCTGCAATGCATCGGACTGCCACTATCCGATCAGCGCCAGGATTTGCGCGATTGCGGCTGTCACTTTACACCGGGAGATTACTAACACAATAGCGTTTCGCGAGTCCGGTATTACGGGAAACGCAAGCGCGAAGAGGACGGGGTCTGGCCCTGTCCTCTTCGTGTCGTTTCATGGGTTGAACAGAAGCGCAAATGTGAATGGTCTGCATGGTGCAGCCACCTGGTGGCATAGAGCTCAACCAGACACAGTAGCAGTAACAAAATGTATTCTTCTTTGCTGCTGCTGTAAATTTTTCGCAGGAGTGTAATCGTTAACATGTGGTTTTTGTAAATGTTTAAAATGTTTTACACTTGGTTAGAGCAATATTAGCTCTTTCTTTGTCTGGTTAAGCACTGCGCCAATGGGTGGCTGTACCGTGGAGACCGATCAGGAAGCTCACATACATCCACGCTAAAGTTCCTACATCAGCTTGAGTTTATGCTTCCACCGTTCTGTCAGAACGTTCCGCTAGTGTGTGGTTAATGGAATACCGGACACGTTCGGCACTGCAATAGAATGCTCGCAACGCACGCTGCTTCAATAGCTCTCGCTTGGGGTCGACGGCCAAGAAGCTAGCAGAGAGGTTCCGTGCGGGCGGGCGCGGGCTCCAAAACAACCGGAAGTGGACAAAGTGATGTCGCATTGTGACGCAGAACCAGTGAAGGCGGAGTTTAGCCCCGATGGCTCGGCGAACGAGTTGAGGAGGAAAAGCATGGCTAGGGAGGAGGGTAACTTGTAATCGCTTGTAGCTCCATTAATATGTAATACTTCACTTAAATTGTGGTGCAAATGTTCTACTAAGCTGTACCCTACACGTCTACAAAATATGTCCACACCGTTTCAGGGGCCCTTTAATAATAAATATATTTCTTCTGAAAAATACTTGCAAAGTTGGCAAGAAGTGAATTTCTTGTGATATTCAAGCCAAATTTAAGCATTAAGGCCCTCCGGATAAAAATATGTCAGATAGCTCAATATATACGCACAAACCTCTTACCTTGTGATTCAGAAATTTTCATTCGAGTAAATTTTGCCTGAAGTGAGAAAATAATTTTTGAAGTTAACAACAAATATCACCAGCAGGCACTGTGTACATGCCGAGACTCGTCGTCTGTGCGTGGTCGTCTGCTCTTCTCCTCGTAATCTGCCGCCCAGAAGACGATGGCTAGTTTACGGGGTGATTATTTTTCAGTTTTGTGGAATTAATAAAAATCGCCTATTGCAGATACCATAATTCTAGTCCCTGAGGTGAATTGTTCAGAGAGGCGGACATTACCTTACACCAAAAATCAAAACACATATATAAAGAAATAACTAATGTTCACTAATTAACTTCCAAATTATTGTATGGCACATATTAAAATTTATGAATTTTAGTCAGTGAGATTGTCAGGAGTTTCCACTTTGAATGAACTTCCAGAACGCCATCAGTTTGGAGATATGTGCCATCAAACTCACCATAAAAATTCACTGTTGGTCTGCTTACTTTTTGTTGCCAATTATATGCACACTCTATGCGGATTTTTGCCATTGCCTTCCCCGTCACTGTCACCGTGAGGTTCCGTATGAGGGAAAGCGTATAAGGGTAGGCCAGCGAACAAGGTTCAATCTTGCGTGCGTGAGCGAGGGACATGGCCTGGATGTGCACCCTCTCCTGTGGCTCGCGAGGCTGGGGGGTGAGGCGAAGGACGAGGAGCATTCTTCTCCAGCAGCGGCTACGGTGCCTCGATGTCCTTGTCACCCACTGCTCCGTACAGAGTGGACGCAGCCACGGCATCTGCTACAGCATTGGTCATGCAAATTATGGACGCCGTAGTAGACGCCTTTGGCGGACGCCGTAGGGATGCGTTGCTGGCGCTCATGTGTCTTGAATGGCTAAAGTCGCCATGGCTAAAGTGTGCGCCCACGCGGGCCTCATCTGCAAACTGATCAGTGATGTTTGCAGAGTAGTGCCGGTAGCTTCGTATGCACTGTGCTTTCCACATTTTGTACGCATTGAAGTGCCATATGCACGGAGGTCAATTGGCTCGCAGCTGCTGCCGCCATTCCGAACTCCACCGTTTTCACAGAGTTTCCGCTGTCATCGAGCGATGTGTCATGCTTACCTGTGCGTGCGTGACACCGGGCTGGTTAATTTAGTTGAAACACACTGACGGGCTAGTTGGTTTGAATCCATGATAGAATGAGTAAGTGCGACTGAACAAGGACATAGAAAAAAGCAGACACACAAAGACAGCACTGTCTCCTAGTGTCTGTTTCTTTTTACGTCCTCATTAAGTCGCGCTTACGCATTCTATCATTGTTAATTTAGTTAGTAAGTGAATGTTCACAAGTTTACACAGCCAATAAAACTACTATTCTTACTTTGTACAGCTATTTACTATTTTGCTATCACAATCGGTGCTTCGCCTTTCACGTGGAACTGCATTCTTTTTTAGCGAAACGCTGTTTTATAAAAGCAAAGCATGCAAGCACCAAAGTAACTGTATTTCGACGCATACTTTGAGAAGTAATATCTCGAAATCGGTGTCATTCTGGAAATTAATTCTAAATGCATACGTCTGACAATCTCACTGGCTCCAATTAATAAATTTCAATATGTGCCGTGCAATAACTAATTAGGAAGTTAATTAGTGAACAGTAGTTCTTTCATTGAATGTTTCAATTTTTGGTGCAAGTAATGTCCGCCTCTCCTAAAAATCCAGCTCAGGGCCTAGAATTGTGGTATCTGCAACAGGCAATTTTGAAAAATCTCATAAAACTGAAAAATTTTCACCTCGTATACTTGCCGCCACCTGCTGGGTGGCGGACGACGAGGAGAAGAGCAGATGTCGATGTGCAGACGATGACAAGCAGACGACGAGGGGAGCTGCAGCAAATATTGACACGTGTACTTATCTTTATCGGGTGACCACGTTTCGCTGCCTAACAAATGTTATCGCACAGCGCGGGACGCGCCTGCATGTATCCGAAGTTTCTGGAAAGTTATCGATGCTTCTATTCGCTGTCTGTTGTCGCCGAACCTTATGTTATCTAATTTCATCGCCTGACGCGAATGGTGTAGAACTTTTGTGGAAGGCACGTGGGTACCAACGATTAGTCTGGAACATTCGACGATTGATATATAAAAGCCGACGCGCTTGACCCGTTGATCAGATTTCGACGATCGCCAACTGTGTTCGCCGCTATCGTTGTGCTATAAGTGTAGCCTGTTTTGTGGGCACAGGTTCGCCCAATAAAAGTTAGTTTTGTCGTTCACAGTATTGCTACTGTGTTCATCAACGTCACCACCACGTGACAATATGCAGCGTGCTTAGTGGTGATATTAGTTGTTGATTTCAAAAATTGTTTTCTTGCTTCAGACAAAATTTACTTGAATAAAAATTTCTAAATTGCAAGCTAAGAGGTCAGTGTGTACATTGAGCTATCTGACATATTTTTATCCCGCGGGCCTTAATGCTTAAATTTGGCTTGAATATTGCGTAAAATTAATTTCTTGCCAACTTTGGAGGTATTGTCACGAGAAGGAGTCAATAAGTCGAGCAACTATTTACAGGTTATATTTACAACAGCGGTTGCAGCGCTGACCGGTTAGATTCTCAGTGCAAGCCTAGTTCGTTCTTCCTCCTTGTTTTTCGAGTGATGGCGCCCACGCCACTCGTTCAAACAATCAAATATCACACGCGTGTAGCACGATTCCCCAGCGGCAGAAGCGACGTACCAGAGCGTCTAAATGTCATCACTGGGAGGGTGATACTGCTTCAGTCGTGTAATGTGCACAATATCACTGGACTGGAAAGCAGATGGGGTATCAGGAGCGATCTCATAGGTGACGGGAGTCACGGCACGAAGCACTCGGTATGGGCCTGTGTAACAAGACATCAGTTTTTCTGACAGGCCGACCTGACGCGACGGATACCATAGAAGCACCAAAGAACCAGGCGGGAAGTGCACGTCTCGGTGTTGCCGGCCATACAAATGCCTTTGACTCTCTTGGGATTTCAGAAGGCGATCATGGGCAATTTCCCTTGCATGGGCACAGTGGGCAATGATGTCAAGTGCATATTCACTAGTCAGTGCCACGTGAACAGGGAGGGTTGTGTCGAGGAGCAGTGCTAGTTCTTGGCCGAACAGAAGAAAAAATGGGGAATAATTGGCGGTGTCATGGTGTGAGGAATTACAAGCAAATGTGACAAATGGTAGAGCGGGGTCCTAGTCAGTGTGGTCTGAAGGGATATTTCGCGAGCATGTCTGTGAGAGTGCGATTGAGACACTCCGTGAGGCCATTTGTTTGCGTATGGTATGATGTGGATAGCTTGTGGCTCGTGGCACAGGACTGCAGGATGTCTGCGATAACTTTTGATTGGAATGTCTGGCCACGGACTGTGAGATGTTGTCGTGGAGCTCCATGTAATAAAATCACGTCACATAGAAGAAAATCGGTGACATCTGTGGCGCAGCTTGTAGGAAGCACTCAGGTGATGGCGTAGCGCGTGATGTAATCCGTGGCCACAACGATCCACCTGTTCCCAGAGGTAGAAAGAGGAACAGGGCCAAGTAAGTCCAAACCAACCTGAAAGAATGGTTCCGCGGGAATGTGGAGTGGTTGAAGGTACCCAGCAGGGAGTGTCGATGATTTTTTGCGTCACTGGCATTTCTCACACGCAGCTATGTATCTTCGAACGGCGCAAGCAAGCCCTGGCCAGAAGAAGAACCGGCGGATCCGGCCGTAGGTACGTGACACACCTACCGGTGACCGGCAGTGGGGAGGTCGTGAAGTTCGTGGAGAACAGCCGAGCGAAGGTGTTTAGGGGTCACAAGGAGTAATGCAGGGCTGTCAGGGTGAACATTGTGGCGGTAGAGTACACCATCTTGAAGTGTGAATAAGTGAAGGGAACTGTTGGCAAGTGACGATTCCAGGCGGTCAATGATGATAAGCAAGGGCGGGTCACAGCACTGCTCGTTGGCGACATGGAGGAGTGGAAAAACAGAGAGAACACAGGCGTCGCTGTCAGTATCAGAGATAGAGGTAGCGTCTTTGAGAGGGTAGCGAGAAAGGCAATCTGTATCCTGGTGTTGTCGTACTGACTTGTAAGTCACTGTGTAAGGATATTCTTGTAGTCGGAGGGCCCAACGACCGAGCTGGCCAGTAGGATCCTTGAGTGACGAAAGCCAACAGAGCGCATGATGGTCTGCGATTACTGAGAAGGGCTTGCCATATAAGTATAGGCGGAACATTGAAACAGCCCAGAAGAGAGCAAGACATTCGCGCTCGGTAATCGAATAGTTGCGCTCTGTAGGTGTCAGGAGCCGACTAGCATAGGCTATAATGCAGTCGTGTCCGTGTTGGCATTGCGATAACACGGTGCCGATCCCATAACCACTGGCATAGGTTCGGACCTCTGTAGGTGCGGACGGGTCAAAGTGGGCCAAGACCGATGGATTGGTGAGAATTGTGATAAAACATGAAAATGCGACAGCCTGAGGGGAACCCCACATAAAAGGCACGTCTTTCTTCAGAAGTTCAGTGAGTGGTCGAGCAATTGCTGTGAAATCTTTCACGAACCGTTGGAAATAAGAACAGAGCCCCACAAAACTCTGGACGTCTTTGACAGACTGAGGTACAGGAAAAGCCGTTACTGCTCGAACCTTCTCCGGGTCGGGTTGTGCTCCGGAAGCATTGACTAGATTACCTAGCACTGTAATCTGTTGGCACCCGAAGTGGCACTTCGATGGGTTTAATTGGAGCCCAGCCTTGCGGAAGACGTCAAGGATAACTGCGACGCGCTCAAGGTGCGTCTCAAATGTAGGAGAAAACACAAGGACGTCGTTAAGGTAACAAAGACAAGTTGACCATTTGAAACCTTGAAGCAGAGAGGCGATCATCCATTCGAACGTGATGAGGGTATCGCATAAACCGAACGGCATAATCTTGAATTGGTAGAGGCCATCTGGAGTGACGAAAGCGGTTTTTTCTTGGTCTTCCTCATCGACGGAAATCTGCCAATAACCAGATTGAAGGTCGATGGATGAAAAGTATTTGGCACTGTGAAGACACTCAAGAGCGTCGTCGATTTGTGGTAAAGGGTAAATGTCCTTTTTAGTAATTCGGTTTAGGTGGTGGTAATCAACGCAGAAATGCCACGTGCCATCTTTCTTTTTGACGAGCATGACCGGCGACGCCCAAGGACTCAATGAGGGCTCAACAATGCCTCTGGCGAGCATCTTGTTTACTTCCTGCTGAATAACTTGCCGCTCCGCCGTGGACACGCAATGTGGTCGGCGGTGAATGGAAACTGCATCACCAGTGTTTATCCGATGCTTAAAAAGGGACATCTGACCAAGTGGTCGATTGTCAGTGTCAAATATGTCGCGGTAGGAAAGAAAAAGGCGATATAAAGCGGCTGCTTGGTTAGGTGCGAGGTCCGGAGCGACCATGGGACATAATGGGCTGTCGAGGTTCAAGGCATCCTGCGGGTAATTAAAAATTAAATTATGGGGTTTTATGTGCCAAAACCACTTTCTGATTATGAGGCATGCCGTAGTGGGGGACTGCAGAAATTTCGACCACCTGGGGTTCTTTAACGTGCACCTAAATCTAAGTACAGGGGTGTTTTCTCATTTCGCCCCTATCGAAATGCGGCCGCCGTGGCCGGGATTCGATCCCGCAACCTCGTGCTCAGCAGCCCAACACCATAGCCACTGAGCAACCACGGCGGGTCCTGCGGGTAATCAGGAGACTCTGGAGACGCGTCAGCTGCAAAAGCAGTGACGTGGTCATCTGTCACTGACCGGAGTGTGGCCACCGCTATGTCTTCAGGTAACACTTGCTTCGTCAGGCCAAAATTGATAATGGGGAGACACATCCGATCTGCGGCAAGGGTTACGACGGAGTGTGGCACAGAGATGTGGCATGCCAGGAGGACATCACGAATAGGTGCGACGACATAGTCGCCATCAGGCACGGTTGCCATTGAGGCCAATTCGATGAAGGTTAGGGCTTTTGGAGGTAAGCAAACAAACGCTGTATTGCAGAGGGTATTCGGTTGTTCGGGGCGAATGTGTGAAAGAAGAGGAAGCTCGAGGCACAGCGTACCGGTGGAACAGTCGATGAAGGCAGAATGTGTCGTCAGAAAGTCGAGCCCGAAGATTAGGTCATGAGGGCAACTGGCCAGCACGATGAACAGGACTGGAACTTGGCGGCCAGCAATTCATATGCTAGCAGTGCACATACCCCTGACGGCAACAGTGGCGCCATCGGCGACGCGTACGGCTCGAGTGATGGCAGGCGTAAGAAGTTTTTTGAGGCGTTGACATAGGTTAGCACTCATTATGGCCACTTGGGCTCCAGTATCAATTAATGCCGTCAACTGAACATCATTACGTCTACTTCAATTAGGTTCGTGTTGGGAAGGAGCATCAACGGAGGATTTAGACAGGATGAATGTGATGCAGCACTACCTCCAAGAGCTGCATGGCCTAGTTTTCCGTCCGGGAAAGTCCATAATTGGTCGGTGACGAATAGCGGCGTGGCTGGGGCGACGGGGACTGACGGCATTGAACTGACGGCGAGCAAGCAGAATGACTGACATTGACGGATACGTCAGAGGTAAGAGGCATACGGTGAGGCGAGCAACGGCACGGGTCGGCATATGGGCGAGGAGACGGGGAAAAAAAGCTCGAATACGGCGATGTCCAGGAGGTGTGACAGTGGTGAGCGGTGTGGCCAATAACGGAGGCAACGGAAGCAAATGGGCTTGTCGTCCAAAGTTCTCCACTCAGCAGGGTTGCGGTATATGGGAGGGGAGTACAGATCGCTGTGAGGCAGAGCAATCGGCACCAGTCGGGCGTCAGGTCGGGAGCAGCAGGAAAACCTAGGTTTGCAAATTCTTGCCGTACAATTGCCTGAATGAGGGAGATCGCTGGGGCTGGTTGGTCAATGATGGGTTCAAATGGGCGTGACTGGAACGGCGCAGGACTTGTAGCCTCGAGTTTATGGCGAACAATACGTGTGACGTGCTCATTTAAATGTGGTGAAGCGGTAAGGTCAATGCAAGACGACGTTGCAGCCATGTTAGGGAGCCACAAGAACTATGGAATGACGTGGCGACTTTTGGCGAGCTCAAAGCAGTGGCATTCCTTAATAATGACGTTGATGGTAGACACATTGTTGAAGACCAACAAGTTCAAGGCGTCATCTGCGATCCCTTTAAGTACGTGGCCGACTTTTTATGTACGAGACATACGATTCAGTAGAAGATTGAACTCGGGTAGCAAGCTCTTTTCTAGCAGCCAGCTGCCGATCAGTGGGATTTCCAAAGAGGTCGACGAGCTTCTCCTTGAAAGCATCCCAGCTAGAGATCTCGTCCTCGTGTGTCCAGAACCAGACACGAGGAGTTCCACTCAAGTAGAATAGAACATTGGCTAGCATAATGGTAGGGTCCCAGTGGTTGTTGTGTGAGGACGCTCAAACAGGTTGAGCCAGTCCTCAACGTCGACATGATCTTGGCCGGAGAATATGGCAGGATCGCGGAGATTTGTAACCGTAATGTAGGTTGTTGTCGGGGTCGCAGGAGTAGGAGGAGACGAGGTGTCGTCACTGGAAGCCATGGCGGAAAGCGGGACGGTGTGGCCGCTGCGGAGCTCCGTGGCGACGACAGGGAATGGCACCCTCCACCACAATGTTAAGCGAAGGAGGAGTCAGTAAGACAAGCAACTATTTACAGCTTATATTTACAACAGCGGTTGCAGCACTGACCGGTTAGATTCACAGCGTGAGCCCAGTTCGTTCTTTCTCTTCTTTTCTCGAGTGATGGCACCCATGCGCCTCATTCAAACAATCAAACATCACATGCACGTAGCAGTATTTTTCTCAAAAATATATTAATATTTCCAAATTATTTTTAGCATACACTATAGCAAAAGGCAAAAGGGGGAAAAATTATGGTAGCTGAAAAAGTAACACAGTTTGTAGAAAAGATTTCCAAAAACGCAACTTTTATTGATTTTTTACTGAGCGTAATAAACAGCAAATTTTAAAAGGCATTCAATTATGATGTCATATGAAAGAAGGATGCCAATACAATGCTCTAAAACAAAATTTGTTATAGCATCTAGTTTCAGACCTGATTAGAAATATGTACCTCCAACCAACTTTTGCTTCTTTGTGGAAATTTCAGGGCGCTCAAGTGATGAAAACATTTTGTGCAACGAAAATACTTTGGTGAAACCTTATTCACACAATATCCATCTAGCCCATTTTTTTTTTCAAGAAAATCAATGATGATCACTTTTGGGTCTGGGACGTTTCGTGTGGAATGACCCTATAGTAAAGTGTACAGTTTGGCAGCGAGAGGTTGGGATGCCTTCAGGCTTGAGGATGGCCCCTGATCCAAGCAATTACAGTACCTATTTTACCTGACAGCATCTATTATGAGCCTACTGAAGCTGCAGCAATTGTTCCAAAGCTACCTGAGGTTGGCAAAGGGGTGCCCACATACCATGCCCTGAAATCTTTATAGGACGTCCTTTCGAGATAAGAAGACTATAAGCAGCCACACAAGGAGCAACATTTCTACATATCACAAAAAGTTGTTTGTTTCCAGTACACCGGGGTTCTGTTTTCTTCCCGGTACCTCCTGCATACACATCTTCATACACAGAGTCTGCAACACACACAGAAAACAGTATCCCCACGGCAAGCGGACAAATGCATAGCCACAGTAGGAGGTGCAGCATTTTGATGAGCACTTTGCTGCAAAACAGTAACCAATGAGATAACTCAACCAACAATGAACCCAATGGCAAAGTGTACAACCTGCATGCACATGAGGGAGTTTCTTCGGGTTTTAAAGACATTTTTGCATGCTCACCATTGTTCTTCACCACCTGTCCACTCATCAAGAAGCCTGTCCTTGGAGCTAATAGCCTTGAGCCTTTTTTTCTTTCACTTCCTCACCTTTTTATAGGAGGTGGGGGTGAATGGTTCATAGTATCAGTACAAAGCTTTGAAAGGTAACTGTCGAAAAAATAAAATTGTGTGCAAGGTTTAACTTTTTTTTTATTTGTCAATACTGTCAGTCGTGTCAGGGACGGTAGCAGGAAGGGCATCTTTGTGGGATAATCAATGCATACAGGCAATTATAAAAGAAAGAATGAAATAAATAATAATAAATGTACTCAATATAAAATGCCCCATAGCATAAAGTATAAGAGACACCGTAGTGGGGGGAGGACACCAGATAAATTCCAACAAGTTGGAGTTTTTTATTGTGCAGTAAAAGTACAAGAGCACTTTTGCATCTGGCCTCCATTGTAATCGGACTTGTGCCTTCATGCTCAGCCAGAACCCCACAGACACTGCACCGGGTTTCCTTGAAAACACTCTTTTTGAGTCAGCCCACTAAACCTACGTGTGCAGTACTTTGCAGTGCAGTGTTTTGTGGATTTGGCCATTTTGGTTGTAGACCTTTACTTAGCCATTGTTTCGTAATGAATCTTGTGTTCTTCATATTGAAATGTCATTTTGTCATTGTATGTTGACATAAATAGTGCCTGCATGCCACCCCTGTATGGTGTATGCTTGTAGTTGTTCTCTGGGCCCCAGATGTACTCGAGCTTTTTTGTATCTTTTTATCTACGGTACATTCCCTAACTGACTGGTATGAATAAAGCATTCATTCATTCATTCATTCATTTATACATTTATTATCAAAATAAGAAAAAGAAGTTCTCACTTTGGTCTTGAGTCTAGTAGTGATCAGTAAGCACTTGCCATCTCTAGGCATGCCCCTGCTCTAAAAAACTTGCCAGAGCTGAGAAAGACATTTACACTATAGTAGTCCATAAAAATGGGATAGCCTTATTCACATGGAGAGACAAAAACAGTATATAGCTCTACCCAATGGCATGAATTACTGCAGAAATTCTATATGAGCATTGAATGCAGGAGTCAGTCGATTTAGCACACATAACTTTACTTCTTCAGTTTGGACCTGTACTGGTCTAAACAATTGTGTTAAAAAAAAAAAACTTTCCTCTTTTGGTCCTCGCCTCTTATGCATACAGACTCCTCATGCCCTCACTTGTCAGCATGCAATTTTTTTTAGGTTGGTAGTAGAACCAATAATGTAGCAACAAATTTGGAACAAAATACTGCCTATGAAGCTTCCTTTGATGCAAAACCAAATCCATCAACACGGCTGATTTACGAAAAAAATATTTCAGCTCGTTTCACCAATCGCGCCTGCATGCTATCACGTGACAGTTGTGAACTTGCCATTTCCTTTCTTGAGGCAATGGCAATGCAGCGCAATGCAAAAAGCAGGTTGTCCTATCATCTGAGAGGCTGCATACACCAGTATGTATACCATGGTATTGGGACATAAAAGAAAATAACCAAAAGCACTATCAATAGGATAAGCATGTAAGACTGCAACACAAGACTAAAAAAAAAGAATATTAAGTTGTATCTGGTGCACAAGCATCAACAGCAGTCATGAGGTTTTGTCCTGTACTACAAAAGGCAAGTTAGAAAGGTATGGTGACTGCTTACACAGCTGGCAGACCTTGCATCTGGATTGGAGTGGGCTTTGTAATGCCTTTGTGACGTAGGCTGCTCAAAATTGTTCGAGGGAACTTCATTTCCTAAAAGAAGAAAGAAAAAAAAAAGAAACCTTTCATATTACGGCACTCTTCCTTCTCTTTACCTCAACATCAATAAATCAATCTCACTGCAAGTTCGGCTATTTCACCACTGCGGCAGTGCACACCAGTAGTTGTATTCTGGTTGCAATGGTGCATGGAGAGCACGCGGAAAGCGGAATGCACCGAGCCTTTTTGATTGTATGCAATGTTGTTTCATCACTGCATTGTGACAGTATGTAAAGTAATAAACTGGTGTGTACCTGGTGTGCTGCAATAAAATGCAAAGAGAAAAACCATTAAAGGGCCCCTCACCAGGCCCCATAACAAATTTTGGTTACACGCTGGAAGTTGTTATGTGTCCTCTAGGGAGAAATCTGCTGCAAAAATTTTTCAAATCGGCTCAGTAATAGGAGAGATAGAAATATTTCAGTGCCGCGAACCCATGATTTCAGGAGGCGAGCTCCACTGCCATGACCTCGAGGATCGTGTGACACATACGTCACAGGCCCCACCAGCATTTTTTTTCCTTGCTTTTTTGCAGCGTGGCACACTTCTGCTGACGGCATCACATGTGAGCTGTTGTGACTGTCTCGACTCACGCAGCACACGATTTTACGTGCTGTGCACAAGGACAACTGACTAGCGGTACAAGTCAGTGCTACACAAATACTGAGTAGTGTGGATCACATAGCATCATTCCGCACTGGAACATGGTACAAAATGACATAGTTTTGGTGTCTGCACGCACGACTGCACGAAGTGGGAACAAGCAGACGAAACACCTCTCTTGCTGCAGTGCGAAGTAAAACAAAAACATGCAGACATTCAGTTTGTGTGTCTTAGTATTTCTCTAAGCTTTAATTCATCTAGTCAAGCAACATATTACACAAATAACAGATGTTGCCTTGAACAATTCTTGAAGTCACATGTCACCACGAGCGATCTCATAGCACAAACACGTGTACGTAGGAGCACTAGCATGTGTATACATCATTCTCCAGCTTGGAGTGCAACGGTTGCGAGAAGAGAAAACGGTGTTCGCTTTTAAATTTCAAATCTTTCCGGGGCATGTGGTGATGCAATACTTTGCAGACATGATCGTTATCACGCATCATTTGCATTATTTGCCCGCAGTAGACGCACCGTGGCACCGGTGCAGGTAGAAGGGCATCGGAACAGATGCCAGACAAACGCCACAGGTGTTCTGTAAGCCCACTTTGACAAAAAACTTGACCACCATTATGATGTGTGAACATTGTCAGCTCAATATGGAAATCGCCTCCCTATTTCTGTACAGTGTTCAAAAACTTAAATGCAAACAATTTCAAAACAACTATAACATCTTGTTTCTATATGAGGTTTACCTGCATTTGCAACAGCGGCCTAATTCCAAATTCAGAAGGTATAATTAGGACTACTCCATCATTAGAACTTGGCTACGGAGAGACTGCAGGTTACACTTTTATGTATTTATGCATAAAAGGCAATTGTTGCTGTTTTTAGCGGCCTGCATTTCAGTTTTTACACTGTACATCTCTTTCCATGTCGTGACAGCATCTTTTATGATAGTGACAATGTCCAACATTTGTTGTGTGCCTGCGTGTCAGCCTAGTTGCAAGGGTTCCTTAATAACCTAACTTACTAACAAATGACTACCTAACATACAAACTAAAATTAAACTAATTAACTAAACTAATTGCCTAACAAATAACAAACTCAGCTAACAACCTAACTAGTTAATTACCTAAATAAATTCTTGAATACCGAACTTGACTAAATCGTAACTTAAACTAACAAAGGTAACAGGAATAATTAAGTAATCACACAACTAATAACTAAGTTAGTTAACTAAAGTAACATCTAATCAACTAATTACTAACTAAACTAGCCTAGCTTACCAACTTATTAGTACTCCTGTAACACGAACAGTCTTAACAGTTGTTAAGCTAACTACAGTTACGGCTGACCGTGGTTACCATACGCTACACGGCAGATGTAACCGCAGTTAGTCGTCTAACCATGTTTGTCACAAACTGAGCTTTGTAACCTCGGTTTCTGTTCGCAAACAGAGAACCAGACAAGATGGCGGATGCCATAGCAATTGTGAACGCAACAGCGTCGTCCGAACTGATGAGCCAAAAGAGCGTTAACTGACCAGATGCGACTACAGGGGCACTATTATGAGTTTGAGAAGATCCAGTGGCACAAAAAAACCTAGAAAATTAGCCTTAAACAAGAGCAAAACAGCTGATCAACGCTATAGAAAACAATAAATTGTACTGGCTGTTCTACTGACTTCACCAAGCCAGGGTTGAGAGATTGATTTCAAATTCCGCCTAGTGGTGAAGAACATGTGGTTTATGTACAATTTCACGCTATTATTTGATGAAGAGATCATTATTTGCTGCACATAATTAACAACTCAATAATGGTATTTTAATATACACAGCAAAATTTGCACAAAAAATTTGCTCATGTGATTATCACCTGATAATGTTCCTTTCCCTAACTGAGCCCACATAGCAATAGCAAATCGATGTAGCAGAAACTGGTTAAATCCGCTAACCACGGTTAATCGTAACTGTAGTTAAGGCTGACCATGTGACAGGGGTATACCTAAACTTGCTAATAACCAACTTAAATTAACTAATTAAACTAAATAACTAGCCTATTTAACCAAATATAACCATAAATAACAAACTTAAATAGATAAACTAACTAAAATAATGAACTAACTTGCTAAATATGACTACAATAACCAATTAACTAACCAAACAAATAATCAATTAACTAAACAATTATCAAGCTAACACCCAACTAAAGTAACTAACCTCACCAATAACTAAACTAAATAATAACTAATGTAACTACAGTAACAAAACTAACTGAACTAATAAACAAACAATTTAACTAACAACTAATCAACAAACTAAACTGACTAATAAGCTAACTAACAAAGCTAACTGAACTAATTAACTAAGCTAACTAGAGTAACTAATAACCTAACAAAAGTAAATTGTCAACCACGAAACCAAAGCAGCTAATAGCTAACTAGCAAACTAAAATTGGGACTAAACTAATAAATATAATTAACTAATCAAACTAACAATCTAACCAATTAACAAAGCTAACTGATATTCAAAAAGTAACAACTAACCTAATAACTAATCCTAAAATACCAATATAACTAATCTGCTAACTAAATAATAAAGTAATAACTAACTTATCTAACTAACTAGAGAATAGTGTATAGACAGCTGACCTAAACATTTTTTCTGAGGAATGCAACAGGAGGGGGACACACGTCAATCTTGTAATGCTGCAGTGTATATAATTTACGTACAAATGCACTGCATGCTAAATTGCTTAGCCAAAGGTTTTTGTTCCATGATCACTCTGCCAAACATGCTGAAACAAATGTGGAGGAGGCACCTTTCCTGGTGAAAAATTTGCATGATCATGCAGCCCAGCCATCTGGCTGCGGCAGATTGATCCCCGACGATGATTTATTGGTGTCCCCTTTGAAACGGGGCAGTCACAAATGGTCACCTAGCCTGCTTGAGTTAATCAGGTATGCTAAACATGTCTTTCATTCTAGCATTTTTTATACATCTTATTCTTTTTTCTCTTCTTCAAAACTTCTACTTATGCCAGTGCCTCTAGTACCACCTTCTGTCTGTATATGAAACTTTCTGGGAAGTTTTGTGACGAGAAGGAAAGTATCAAAAAAATATATATATTGCAGCAGAACCCATCTCACGATCACTGTCGATGGTAATGTGTTAGCATTGAATTGATATAGTGACGCAACATATTGCCACTATTGAAACGAGTTATATGTATGAGGAGTGCACTGGGCAGTGGGACTCCTCTATGGCACTTTCCAAAAAACACTCTGCACCATATAGCATGGCTGGCATGAGGCCTGCACATGGCCTCCAAAATGCATGGCACATCGGTGTGTATGAACACTGAGAAACACGTCATGCGGCAACTGGGTTTCTCTCTTATGCTTCTTTCTGGACACGTTGCGCCATATAATGTTGCAGCGTGTCCAGAAAGATGCCACATGCTGAGAAGTTCACGTGTGGCATCCAAGAAGAGAAGCATTGCACACGGTATACCTGTGGATGCACTTGCCTCACTTGCCGCACACTCAATGGCACATACCCAGTGACTTAGGTTGGCAGGAGGTTCACTGAGGAGCGGCACATACCCAGTGCATTCACGGTGCAGCTCGCTAAAGAATTGGCATGAAAGGCATCCTTTGAAAAGTGGCAAATGCCCAGTGCATTTGTGGTGTAGCCTGCTAATGTGGTGGGTTGCTGTTCTTGCGGAACTCATTCATTCATTCATTCATTCATTTACCATCAGGGCCTTTCAGCATTAGAGAGGGGAGTGGGTTATACAAGAAATAGGAAGGAAATATATTACGAGCTAATACACAATATTTGCTAATTATACAATGTTAGCTGGAAGTTTGATAAGTACAGTAATAGAACATGGCATAATATAAGTAACATTAGAAAAAAAAACAGTAGTTTGCACAAATGCTTGCTATTATACAGTGTCAGCTAGTGCTTTTTGAAAACTTTCATTGTTATTAATGGAAACAGTATCAGAGGGAAGTTCATTCCAATCTTTTGACGTGGGTTTGACGTTTGTGGGTTCGATTCCACTCAGCATTGGAGAAATTTAAGGGATCTCTTTCATCATAAAGTGCACATCGCCATTGTCAATGGCACATACCTAGTTCCCCAAGTTGGTGTCAAATACATTCATTGAAGAGTGGCACACACCTACTGGCTACCCAGTGACCCAAGGTGATATCAAAGAGGCTCACTCAAGACCAGCACGGACCGAGTGGCACATACCGAGTCCCCCAAGTCGGCGAGTTTCCTCGAACAGTGGTGTCTACCCAGTCCCGCATCTACATTGACCCATGTGGGCATAAAAGAAGTTTGTTGAAGAGCTGAGAAATGCATCATGTGGCAACCAGGTTTCTCTCTTGCACTTCTTTCTGGACAAGTTGCACCATCTAGTGGCACTGCCACTAGATGGTGCAAGAAGTCCACGCGTGGCCTCTGAGACCAGAAGTGTGGTGCACTGGTGCCTGCGAACGTTGGGAATTGTTCCCTCAGTTGCCGCACACCTGGTAACACATACTCAGTGACTGAAGTTGACGAGAGGTTCATTGAAGAGTGGCACATAGCCAGTGCATTTGCGGCGCAGCCTGCTAAACCGTCGGGTTGCCGTCTTTGAAGAGACCTTGTAAAGTGAGTGCGATTCCGCTCAGGACTGGAGAAATTTAAGGGATTTTTTTCACCCTTGTAGAGTGGCACATTCTCAATGGCACATACCTAGTCACCCAAGTTGATGTCAAAGACATTCATTGAAGAGCAGCACACACCTAATGGCATATACAGTGCTCCAAGTCAGTGTCAAAGAGTTTCATTGGACAGTGATCCAGCTCTGCAACTACAGTGACCCATGTTTGTGTGAAAGAGGTTTGTTGAAGAGCAGCACATGTGTGCACATTGCCACATGTGTACAGTCAACCGCAAAAGCTTACGGGAAGCAGGATCTGCCAAGAAGCTGAATTCTCGCAAAGCATGCTCACACTGCCTCGAATTAAATGTTCCAGCATGTAGTAGCCTTCGCCACCTACACAGTGATTCATTAAATACAAAGTGTCATGCTTTAACAGTGCAGGAATTCACATTTGAAGGGGAAACTGCATCCCGTAAACTTTTGCTGTTCACTGTATATATGTGCAGTTCAACGGTTGGTTTCGAACACTGTTACCTCAGCACAGTAGACCGATGCACTACCCATTTAAAAACGGACTAACTAGTGACCCAGGTAGGCGGGTAGATATAAACATAGATAGTCCCCGAAAATTCCTTGAAGTACCTTAACAATGCTCACGCATTAAAATCGAGACGAGGTCTCTGCTTTAAAAAATTCACCGACAATTACGATACTCCATAATGAAAAATTTGAGTGCAGCTCTATACGTGTTTTCATTTCGCTATATACTGAGGCAAAGAAATTGAGAGAGACATGTAGCCGAGTTGGCAATCGTCAAAAATCTGATCTGCGGGTTAAGCGCATTGGCTTTTATACATGACTTGTCGAAGGTTCCAGTGTAATCGCTGGTGCTACTTGGCTGCCAGAAAGTACTACACAATTTGTGTCACCCATACAATCAGATTACAAAACAATCGCAAACCATGACAATCGAAACAAGCGCTAACGAGACCAAACCAAACAAGTGTGAGCAAGCACTGACGCGAGCAGATGACAGTATGAAACTGGCGGTCCAGCTGAGGCCAGATATGAGTAAGCACCGAGCGATTGGGCAGGTTCGCATAAAACCAGTTTCCTGCATGCACATCACTGAAGAAGCCGCTCTCATTAGTGTCCGCCATTCGCGGCTCGCATCTTTCTTCATCTGCTGCTCCGTGTTTGCTCTTTCATTCTTCACTGTTGTGCTTGTTCGCTCAGTTATGCAGAGATCGACGCCACCGCTCGCCGCAGGAACGAGCACCTAAGAGCTATGTTCTAAAACACAAGGAGGATGCCTCCAATGGAACAGCACAGGGCCTCCTGGCGATTTTGATGGCCCATTGGCACCTTGCGTGTTGTTAAGAGGCATGGAAAGAACAAATAGACTGCAGACTTTGGCAATTCCTTTAGTTCATAACTCGTTTACTGCGACAGCAGCATTGTCCCACACTGAAAACCACTATATTATTTTTGCTTGCCTGATTTTTCATCAAATAATTTTGTTCACCTAGCACAGGGAACTGGACAACAACCCAGTGGTTATAGGGAGGCAACACATACGTTTAGATTAATTTTATGCCAATTTCGTGAAAGCATACGACAATATGAAAAAAAAAACACTTCTGTACAGTTCCACTTGTATTGGACTTCATATCAAGAATGAATATTTTGCAATAATCGCTTCTTAATGAATTCTTAAAAAAAAAAAAAAAATTCACTGGCGATTATGATACTCCCTAATGCAAAATTTGAGCACAACTCTATAAACAAGAACGGCACCGCTGAGCAGTGCTGCCGCACCGGCGTGAGAGCGCCACATGAGGGGCAAAATTCAACTAGTGGGTGTAGAGCTCTCCTATCTCTCGTTTACACCGCCTTGATTGCCTCTTGCACTGCGTGTGTATGGGTATGTTTCGTGCCGCGTGCGGTGTGTGCTTATGTGTGTGTGTGCGTGGACATTTTATTCGAAGGACGATGTACATGCTTCTACTTGCCTTTAAGGAGATCGGTAAGCTTGACGATTATTTTCATGGCTGCAATGTGGCGAAAGGGCAGCATCTGCTTAGCCATGTAAGTGACACTGAGCAGGTAATTGGAAACGACATTGTATAGGCCGCCAGAAAAATCATCGGCACATACGATGTGTGTTGGCTAAAGTCATTTTGGCAGTTTCCCACAAAATGCTTGCTACAAATCCGTGTTGTCTCTGATGGCGAAAACAGACTTCCATTAACACTGTGCAGAAATAAACAAAATATATCGCAACATAGCACAAGTATGACATGCGCACACAACTTTAACTAGTACGTCCCCTACAGTATAGAATAGAGGCAGCAATGTAAATAGCTTGGCCATTTTTTAACAGTGCTCAAGAGAGGGAAGTTGAAAGTATTAGTAATCATCTATGCTTCAGCAATGCCGGCGCGACCAAGATGCGGGCGTGCATCGTCCAGTAACTTGATCGATTGGTGCAGTGATGACGCAGGAATGAACTCCGCTCATGTTCAATGCGCTGTGCACATATTCAATTTCTCGGCAGATGTCAACTTCGGCCACTGCTAGCGCATGCAACAGAAGTGGCTTTCATTCTTGGGCAGTGCACACACAAACGAAACACGAGAAAGAGGATAGAACAAGCGCTGGTCGAACAACTGAAAGTTTTTATTTGAATAAAAGGATTATATACCCGGTAATCATGAAATTCTTGTGGATTATATGTAAAAACCGTCATATACTCACGAGTGATCAATGAACGAGATCACTTTGTTTGCCAGTTGTTTACTTTTTTCGGCAGACCACAGTAATCCATGTCTATCATCTGCTTTTTCGTACCATTTTCTTGTGAATCGGCAGAATTTCACTGGTGGCATCAACCCTTCCCTGTTTACATTGCTGTCGTGACAGTTAACAACACAATAATAATTTCCAGTCATCCGAAGAGGCGCCATCGCAAACAAGAGACGTTTGGCCCCAGCAGTGGAAGACTGCCAAGACCATCCTCATCCCCAAACCAGGCAAGCCGCCGAACACGGACAACCTCCGGCCCATCTCGCTCACGTCCTGCATGAGCAAGGTGTTGGAGCACGTCCTCATGTGTAGGTGGCAGGATTACCTGGAGGAGTCGGGACTATACCCCACCACGATCATCGGGTTTCGGCGTTCCCTCGGCACCCAAGATGCGATGATTCTGTTGAAGAAAGATATCATTGACGATGACACCCTAACGAAAGACAACAAGGCCATTCTGGGGCTGGACCTGCAGAGCGCCTTCGACAAGGTGAAGCACTCTGCGATCCTAGCCCAGGTGTCCAGACTCAACATGGGCACAAGAACGTACAATTACATCAAGGACTTTCCGATGGGGCGGACTACCGAGCTCTGCGCCCGCGATCTACGGCTCCAAGAGAAGAGGCTCGGCAGTGTCGGGACCCCCCAGGGCTCGGTCATCTCGCCGTTGTTATTCAACCTTGTTATGATCGGGGTGGCCAAGCGACTCTCTCGCGTCGAGGGCGTCCGGCACACCATCTACACCGATGACATCACGCTGTAAGTTCCGGGAGGCAGCGATGGTCACATTGAGAGCATGCTGCAAGAAGCCGTCGACGCGATCGAAGACCAGCTGAACGGTTCCGGTTTGATCTGCTCACCGAGCAAGTCAGAACTGCTGGTGTTACCACCGAAGTACGTCAGACGTAACAAGAGTGAAGCGAGGGATTACGAGGCCATCAAGATCGTGACGAGGAACGGCCAAGTGATCCCGGAGGTCGACAAAATCCGGGTGCTCGGCATGATTATAGACAAGCGACGGGGCAACGGCGAGACTATTTCCCGCCTTACAGCCAAGATTACCAACGCAATACGCCTCATCAGACGGGTCGCCAACCGCAAGGCCGGGATGAAGGAGGAAAGCTTGATTCGGCTTGTGCACTTCTTTGTAATCAGCCACGTCACCTACGTTGCAGCCTTCCACAACTGGATGCAATGTGAAAAGAATAAGATCAACGCCCTGATACGCCGAGCTTACAAGGCGGCGCTTGGACTATTCGAGTGTACGAACACCAACAAGCTCCTGAGCCTGGGGGTACACAATACCCTCGAGGAAATTGCGGAAGCGCAACGGACCGCCCAGCTGGAGCGGCTCTCTATGACTGAAGCCGGCAGGCGCATACTTCAATACTTGGGCTTCACGCCCGGAGCGAAAACGGCAAGTAGCGACGTTTCTGTCCCGGACGGAACCCGGCACCAGATTCGGGTGGACCTCATCCCGAGAAACATGAAGCCGGAGTTTAACAAGGAGAGAAGAGCGGCGAGGGCCCAGGCCCTCATCGACTTTCACGCCTAGGACGAGCACACAAGGTTTGTGGATGCGGCAGAATACCAGGGAGACTGCGCGGCGTTCGTAGCTACCGTCATCGAGGCATCGTCCGGCGCGACGAGGGCAGAGGCGAGCTTACGGGTCCGCGAGGCGTGTCAGGCGGAGGAGGTGGCCATTGCCCTGGCCATTGCCGACCCCGGGTGCCACACGGTGTTGTACGATTCGCGAAGTGCAGTGCGGAATTATGCGAAGGGCAAAGTGTGTGGTGAGGCTGTGCACGTCCTGTGCTCGGCTGACCTGCAACGAGAGAATCGGTATGTTAGAATCAAGTGGTTCCCGGCGCACGCGGGCAACGATGCGTCGGAGAAGCACGATAACCACAGCGAGACGGCACACGCAGTGGCGCGAGCGCTAACCAACCGCGCCGCTGCAACCGACCGTCCAACGTGGTGTAGTGCCAAGGACCGCATGACGACGTTCAACGAACTTACACAGTTCCACTGCCTTGCTCGAAGGACTTTCCCACCCCTGCACCCGGGGCTGAGCCGAGCGGAGGCGGTGCTGTTCAGACAATTGCAAACTGGTTCTTTACCCACCCCAGTGTTAATGACTCATCTATACCCAAAATTATATGTGAGTGATGTGTGCCGCATGTGCCAGCGGGAGAGGGCCACCCTGACGCACATCCTATGGGATTGCACCAAGTTCCCCGATGAAGCTTCGACAAGTACAACGATTCCGCCGCAACTCGCGGCTGCGGCGGAATGCTACGACCACGAAAGCCAAACCTGGGCCGTCCAGCAGGTCTCGGCAGCTCTTGAAAGACAAAGGCCGAGCGAAACCGACGGAACGTTGCCCCTCAGGGCCGCCGACCGCGGGAGTAACACGCGCTGGAGTTGAGTAGAGACCACCCGCTGAGAAGACGTCAGGGCCCGCGTCACGGCGCCATTTAGTCATGGTGTCGTTCTGCAGGCGACTACATGAAGCTGTTTCTCTCTCTCTCGCGTGCGCGCTCAGCGCGAACCAAACGCGGATGCGAACTTGAAGGGAAGCGGTGGAAACGTACACCTGTTGGAGGTGAAATCGTTCCGCCAGGGAAGAAACGAGCGCCGGCATCTAGGATGAAACTTGGCGCGTGGATGTCTATACGTGTTTTCATTTTGTGTGTCCATATTTTGTATTATAATTCTATAGGTATACGGTTTATATTAGGAAGAGAACCCTGTGAGTAGTGTGCTTTGTTTCCATACAGATGACGTGCACTACTCTGGTGCCATATCATAGCCATCGTCGTCACACAGCCTGTCTTGCGCGACACTATGTTTCTTCTCACGTTTTCGTTCCACTGACGACAAAAGCGGCCCTTCGTTGTGGGGAAATTGTGCTACCAGTGTCAGCACCGCACGATAACTGCCAAGGGAGCATTACATAGTCTTATACCTCTGTCACACAGCACGTGCAATGTCACTCACAGTAAATAACATTCATACCGAATGAGCGAAATGTGAACAAGGTGAATGCTGGAGCCAACGTTTCGACAAGTGGACTTGTCTTCTTCAAGGCTTCCACTTGTCGAAACGTTGGCTCCAGCATTCACCTTGTTCACGTTTTGCTCATCGTCTTGAATTTCCATCTCCTGCATTCCCCGTCTTTTCTCTGGATTCATACCAAACGTCATTGCAGTCTTACATTCCCTGTCTATATGGGTATACAAAATGACATTCGCAATCGATGGTGATGTTTATCAACACGTTGCGCCCGCCGGCACTTGGCAATCGACATGTATACTTTCAGGTTGCTCTTCGCCCTGCGCAAATCGGTAGTGGTCTTCCCACATTTTCAGCAGTGCGTGCGTCAGCACGCACTGCTGCGGGTTTCAGCAGTGCTCGTCGTCAGTCCAGTGCACTTTTCACTTCTCATTCTCCTCTGGCAAAGCTGCAGAGTTGGCTTCCATGGTTGGTGGATAGGCTTTAACGCGGCAGCACATTTAAAACAATATGCAGAAATAAAAAAAACAAAAAACAGATGAGCATTTGTAAACATGGCCAACACGAGGTGCTAGCGTCCAGTCGGAGACTGGGAACAAGAATATAGCTACAAAAACTAATTTATCTATAGTGCTGTACGACATAAAATTATTAAAATGTTTATAACAGCAATTATGACAACCTTTACTTTGATTACATTTTAACTTATCAATTTCGTAATGTTTTGCCAAGCCCCTGTCGTCGAGACTACACAAGTCATGCTTACATGAGTTCGGGAAATTAATTCAATTAGCGAACGTCATTAGTTGTGAATGCCATTCACTATGCCCGTGTAGACGCGACAAAAATGGCATTAAGATGTAATCTCATTCGCTGCAAATGACATTACACATGCAATGCGACAGGGGTATTACTCGTAGCTGCTCACCATCGCCCCTTGCAAGAGCAGTGATCCCCGTCACATACGCTGGTACTGCAGGCTAACCTCAGCAGCTGACGCCGCGGACAAGCATAGCCCTCCCCACCTCACGCCACCTTTGTCCCCCCTCGGAAGCGCAGATGAGATTGCCCAAGGTGTTGGCGGATGCCGTGGCTGCCGGCAACTGAGTGCATTTGCCGGCCATTTCCCTTCCGCTCCTCCTACATTTTCCTATTTGCACATTCTTCTTTTATTTCCTACTGTGCTCGCTTTCATCTTTTACTGGGCTTGTTCGGTTACGCCAAGGAACGATGCCGACGCTCAACGCAGGAACGGGCGCCTAAGAGCTGCGCTCTAGAAATGAAAGCAATATACAATATATTGTACAAGGGGTCTTTCGAGGGTAAAGTAAGAGTTGGAAAAAATATAATAATATTGCTACGGGATAGTATTTCCAATGACGAAGAGCCGAGCAGTAAGAAGACGATGACGACGATTTGAAGCTAGCGCGGGCTGTTGCCTCTTGGCCAAGCGCAGCGTATTTTCTTGTAAATATACTTGTACATAGCTTTTCATCTGCGTCTTCCTCCATAACATATCTGGTGGAGGTGGACGTTCTCTGTACCTCATCACGGAGCTTCGCAGTGGACGGTACGTCGAGCCTTCCTTCATGGCTCCCGGCGACGACAACCCGACTCCGCCAGCTCCGACACCTGCTGCCACCTCGACGACCTACATCACTCTCCCCGCTCCCCGTGATCCTGGTGTATTCTCGGGCAAAGATGGGGAAGACGTCGATGACTGGATCAGCCTGTATGAACCCGTCAGCCACAATAACCGGTAGGACCCTACTATTATGCTCGCCAATGTAGTCTTTTACCTCGGTGGCACACCTAGAGTTTGGTATCGCACGCATGAAGATGAGCTCACCAGTTGGGATTCACTTAAGACACAGCTTCGAGACTTGTTCGGAAACCCCTACGGTCACCAACTTGCCGCGCAGAAGGCGCTTTCCGGCCGTGTGCAGACGTCAACAGAGCCCTATGCCACGTACATTCAGGACGTCTTGGCTCTGCGCCGCAAAGTTGACACCCACATGACTGAGTCCGACAAGGTTGCCCACATCCTCAAAGGCATTGCCGATGACGCCTTCAACTTGCTCGTTTGCAACAACGTAGCGACGGTGGATGCTGTAATAAACGAGTGCCTCCGCCTGGAACTCGCTAAAAGCCGACGTATTGACCAGCAGTTTGCCCGTCTGCCCAACACCCCAGCGACATCTTCCTGTGCCGACACTCCTCGCCCCAACAACACTGCCGATGTCACCAGGATCGTCCGGTGTGAGATCGAGGCCACCTATCCGGCTGCCTTCGACTTCAGTCCCACCAACACATCTGCAGTCACGGTCTCACTGATCCAGGCAGTTGTCCGCCAAGAGTTCGAAAACATGGGTCTTCACACCATCTGCTCGGCCCATCGTCCTGATACCTGCCCAGCTTCTTCGATTCCGCCCCGTCCCGCATCTTCTTACCCACCACGTTTCCGCAACCCATCTGAATGGCGCACTGGTGACGACAAGCCCATTTGTTTCCACTGCCATCGAATCGGGCACATTTCTCGGCACTGTCGCAGTCGCTGGAGTTCCCCGACCCGGCCTACTTATGCTGCCTACTCTCGCCCCCCAGGTGGCCCTTCTCGTCTCTATGCCGCACGCTCCGATAACACCGCCGCTGATTCTCCTGCACTGAACCGCTACTATTCTCGTTCGCCTTCGCCCCAACGACGACAATCTCGCTCTCCCCAGCCCCATCACTCCTATTCGCCGACTCCCTTCGGATGCCGCTCCCAGCCGGAAAACTAGACGATTCAGCGCCTCGAGGTGATGCTGCCCCCCGCCTCCCATTGCTCCCTACGCCGCCAAATCCTCTCCTGACGTTGCCCACTCATCTGAACCTTCTTGACGTGCAAGTCGACGATGTTTCTGTATCTGCACTCATAGACACTGGGGCGCATTTGTCCGTAATGAGCGCTGACCTTCGTAACCGGCTCAAGAAAATTATCACGCCCGCCACGACGCCTATTGTCCGTGTCGCCGATGGCGGAACAGCCCCCGTAATTGGTATGTGTACCGCCCGCGTCTCCTTCGCCGATCGCTCGACAATCGTGCTATTCACAGTCATCGCCCACTGTCCCCACGACATCATCCTCGGCTTAGACTTCCTCGCCGCACATTCTGCTCTCATCGATTGCTCCGCCAGTACTCTCCGCCTCGACCTGCCTGTTCTGGATCCCGCTGAACAACACCCTACTCGCCTCAATTCCGTCGACTTCGTTCGTTTGCCACTTTCGGCACTGACTTACGTTGACTTCGTGTCATCCCCACCAGTCCCCGACGGTCACTACATCGCGGCTCCTATGCAAGACGTCCTCCTAACACACGGGATCACAGTACCTCATACAGTTTTATCTATTACGGCGAATTGCGTCTGCCTTTGGCTTGACGACACAAGTGCTGCCACGCGGGATGTCTCTGGCCCAACTTTGCTCATTCGAGGATCACTCTGTAGCATCGATTTCAGTAGACGACCATTCAGCCGATCCTCCTCTACCGTCGTAGTCGGCAACTTGTACTAGCGCCAACTTACAGAAAATGATTGCACCCGAGATGCCCTCCGAGCACGCTCGTGCGCTCTACCACGTGCTGATTTCCTACCAAGATATTTTTTACTTGAACGATCGTCCTTTGGCCCAAACAACAGCTGTCAAACATTGCATTAATACCAGCAATGCCCCTCCTATTCATTGCCGCCCGTATCGAGTATCACCAGCTGAGCGTGAAGTTATTCACACCGAACTTCCCAAATGCTTGCCAAGAACATCATTGAACCGTCATATAGTCCATGGGCATCACCTGTTGTGCTGGTAAAAAAGAAGGATGGCTCATGGCGCTTTTGCGTGGATTATTGGCACCTTAACAAGGTTACCAAAAAGGATGTGTATCCCCACCTCGGATTGATGACGCCCTTGACTGCCTCCACGGTTCTCGCTATTTCTCCTCTATTGACCTTCGCTCCGGCTATTGGCAGATTGCCGTGGACGATCTCGACCGCGAGAAGACTGCCTTTGTAACACCCGACGGTCTTTATCAATTCAAAGTGATGCCGTTCGGTCTATGTAACGCTCCTGCCACTTTTGAACGCATGATGGATTCCCTTCTTCACGGTTTCAAATGGTACACGTGTCTGTGCTACTTGGACGACGTTATAGTATTCTCCCCAACGTTCGC
The DNA here is from genome assembly GCF_050947875.1 of Dermacentor variabilis. Classification (NCBI taxonomy): domain Eukaryota; kingdom Metazoa; phylum Arthropoda; class Arachnida; order Ixodida; family Ixodidae; genus Dermacentor; species Dermacentor variabilis. Next base: position 20,687,746 of record NW_027460280.1, read on the forward strand.
TATGCACCTCGAGTGCCTCTCAGCAGTCCTGGACGTTTTTCGGCGAGATGGTCTGCAACTCAACGCATCGAAGTGCCAATTCGGCCGTGGCCAGATTACCATCCTTGGACATCTCGTTGACGCTAACGGAGTGCAACCGGACCCAAGCAAGATCCATGCTGTTACGCACTTCCCTGTTCCAAAGTGTGTCAAGGATGTGCGCAGCTTCATCGGCCTTTGCCCGTACTTCCGCCGTTTCGTGAAAAATTTCGCGGCCATAGCACGACCACTAACCGAGCTTTTGAAAAAAGACGCCCCTTTCCAGTGGGGCGATAACGAGGCCTCTGCATTCTCGCTTCTAATCGACCTTCTCACAACGCCTCCCGTTCTGGCCCATTTCGATCCTTCTGCGCCTACCGAAGACCGTACTGATGCCAGCGGTCACGGAATTGGCGCAGTACTGGCACAACGCCAGTGTGGCCACGACCGTGTTATCGCTTACGCCAGCAGGCTCCTCTCGCCCGCGGAGTGCAACTATTCCATCACTGAGCATGAGTGTCTGGCCCTAGTTTGGGCGGTTGCGAAGTTCCGCCCATACTTATATGGCCGACCCTTTTCCGTTGTCACAGATCATCACGCGCTTTGCTGGCTACGCTCATTGAAAGACCCTACAGGAAGACTTGGTCGCTGGGCCTTACGCCTCCAAGAATATTCGTCCTCTGTCACTTACAAATCTGGCTGACTACACAAGGACGCTGACTGCCTGCCTCGCTACCCGGTAGACGAGCCTGACAACGCCGACAGTAGTACCGCCGATGGCATTTTCTCTGTGTCTGACTTCGCTAACATCGCCGATGAGCAGTACCGAGACCTATCGCTGCGAGTACTCATCGAGCGTCTGCGCTCTACACCTACCGACGCATCCGTTCGCCGATATGTCCTCCAGGGCGGCATTCTGTACTGAAGGAACTTCGTCTCTGATGGCCCTGATCTTCTTCTTGTCGTGCCAAAACATCTACGACAGACTGTCCTCTTTGAGATGCATGACGCACCCACTGCAGGACATCTTGGGGTAACCAGCACGTACGACCGCGTCCGCCGCTGCTTCTATTGGCCTGGTCTCGCTCACTCCGTCCGATGGTATGTTGCTGCCTGTGATCTCTGCCAGCATCAGAAAACACCTCAGGTGCTACCTTCCGGTTATTTACAGCCGATCACCGTCCCTGTGGAACCATTCTTTTGTGTTGGATTAGACCTCCTCGGTCCCTTTCCCACGTCATCCTCTGGGAACACATAAGTAGCCGTCGCAACTGATTACGCCACCCAATACGCTATCACGCGAGCTCTCCCTACCAGTTGTGCCCCTGACGTCATGGACTTTCTCTTGCATGACATTGTCTTGCTTCATGGTGCCCCGCAACAGCTGCTTACTGACCGTGGTCGTAACTTCCTCTCGAAAGTTATCGCCGACATTGTGCATTCCTGCTCCATTCAACACAAGCTGACTACCTCATACCATCCTCAAACCAATGGCCTGACAGAGCGGTTAAACCGTACTCTTACCGACATGTTGTCCAAGTACGTTTCGAAGGACCACCACGACTGGGACGTTGCCCTTCCTTACGTCACATTTGCTTATAATTCTTCCCAGCACGACACCGCCGGATTTTCTCCATTTTATCTACTCTACGGTCGCGAACCGACCTTGCCCCTTCACACAGTACTTCCTCCTGCTGCGATCTCAACAACTGAGTATGCGCGCGACGCCATCGCCCTCGCCGACCATGCACGCCAGCTTGCCCGTGCCAACTGACGGAGTCGCAAACCGCACAGCAGCTTCAGTACAACGCCCGCCACCGCGACGTACAGTTTTTGCCTGGTGCGCTCGTGCTCCTGTGGTCGCCCTCTCGTCACGTCGGACTTTCCGAACAGCTCCTTTCACGAGACACAGGGCCCTACTGTGTGCTGCGCCAGGTGACGCCTGTGACTTACAAAATTGCTCCTGTGAGCTCAACCTCGTCATCTACTCCGGCATCTACTGATGTCGTGCACGTCAGTAGGCTCAACACCTACTACACTGCTTCAGACTCCGGCCTTTAGTCGCTCCAAGACGGCGCTTTTGCCGCCGGGGGTAGTGCTACGGGATAGTATTTCCAATGAAGAAGAGCCGAGCAGTAAGAAGACGACGACGACGATTTGAAGCTAGCGCGGGCTTTTGCCTCTTGGCCAAGCGCAGCGTATTTTCTTGGAAATATACTTGTACATAGCTTTTCGTCTGCGTCTTCTTTCGTAACAATATTTAAAAGGTAATTATACTTGTGTCATAGTACAGAAAGAATAGTGTGGATTAGATAACTAAGTTCTCATTTTTTATTCTTTGTCATGCAGCTAACATCCTTTCTTTATTACATACCGTATTTACCCATATCTAACATGAATTTTTTTTTATAGAGAATGGGTCCAAAAATTGCCTGCCTGCGTGTTACAATCCGATATGAAACTTAAACCATGTTTGCAGTGCTGGCAACAGCCTACCGTCAGAGCTGTCATACACAGTGCCTTCACAAGATGCCTTGTCACCATCACAAGATGGCGACAAAGCATGTTCATTTTGTGCTTGACTATGGTCTCAAGCGGTCTTCTCAGTCAATCCACACTGGATGCGTCGGCGCATATGGTTGCCAACACCTCTGGCACTGTGCCAAGCTTGCTACCTGTGCACAGTGGCAGCAACATGCTTATCTGCGTACTTTAACAAGTCCGATGCAGTCACAAATCTCGTGAAAGTAACAGTTGTATCTCTAAAATAAATTGCTAGAGAATACCGCCCCTGAGTGCTTGGTATCTGTGGCCAATGAAGCGCAAATGGAGACGACAATGCGCCACTTTCATTGTGAAAGCTCAATTTAGGAAAAGGTTTATTTTCTGTGAAGGCCAATTCTGCATGTCTCACTATTTCTGATTACAAACTATATAAATCGGGGGCTTGTTAAATTCAGCAGCACTTTTACTTTCTTAGTTTAAACACGCGAAAATTGGGTGCGCATTAGATTCGGGGATATGTTAGAATTGGGTAAATATGGTAGTAATGCATGTTGTGAAATTCGAAGTACCCACATGGAGAGACTTAGCACTCTCAGGCTCCCCCTGTCTAAGTAGGCTAGATTTAATTGCTATATTGAGTCAAACACCTTTATGGAACCTTCTATACACAGCCATTTGGCTAAAGGCATGTGCTAATCCTTTTGTTTATATTTGTTCGAGGCTGTACAAAATTTCACGATTTCAATATATTCAGATAATCTTGGTGCATCATGTTTATTTTTGTTTCTTTCGTGTGTTATGAAGGTGAAGTGGTGAGCTAGTGTTGTGGTCAGTGGAACAAGTTTCAAGAACTTGCGTAAAAAAGTCAATTTTTTTTGTTTCTGTCATTCAGTAGGACAACGCCCAAATACCTACCTGCCTGACATGCCTGTAGTGTGGCATTTGAGATGATTTTCACATTTGAAGTCTCCTTACACCATTTTTTAAATCCATTTTTTTCGTAAATCAATATTGATAGGCTGCAGGTGAGGAGACAGTTGCTGTGTTAAAGCCTTCTTGCATTTCAGGTTCGATGTATTGTTTTGAAGGCCCCACCTGGGAATTAATCAACTCTGAGGCCAAAGCTTTTGCTATAATTGATGTCACAGAGAGATGGACGGACAGACGGATGGAAGCATGCTATGAGCATCCCCTTTGAAATGGGGCAGTGGGTTGCACCACCAAGCTCTTATTTATTTTGCCTAATGTCCCACCTATCTTCAGAAAAAAATTAAACACGCGATGAATTCCCAGCATCAAACTTTCTGAACCACTATTGGGAACGTTGTTATTTGTACGCCTCCACTGTTTGTGGCCTCCCTAGTTTTCTACCACCAAACTTCTAATTGCCTCGTACTAATTTCTGAACCACTGAACCACTGAACTACCACTGAACGCAAGGGTTTCAAGGAGGCCAGAGAAGCCTAAACCAACAGCTCGGCCGATCTCTTCACATTCTAATAAAACATGTTCCATCGTTTCCCTAGCTTAACTGCAGCAAGCACATGCTTCTTCTTCCTTGGAGTACCTCGCTTCATAGGTACGTGTTCTAATGCATCCTGATCTCACTTTGTAAAGCGCTTCCCCTTGAGTTATCATAAATTATTTCTTTCCTGATTCTTAATTTTTCCTGAACTGAATTGAATTCTGGGGTATTACGTGCCAAAACCACGATTTGATTATGAGGCATGGCATAGTGGGGGACTCTGGATTAATTTTGACCACCAGCGGATCTTTAACATGCCCCCAATGCATGAGACATGGGCGGTTTTTGCATTTCCCCCCCCATTGAAATGTGGCCGTCATGGCCGGGATTTAATGCTGTGACCTCGTGCTTAGTAGCACAACATCATAGCCGCTTTGCCACTGGGGCGGGTTTTGTATTTTCCTTTTAGGTAGTTACTCACAGCAGGTTTCCTTTCCATTGCCGCCACCCATGAGATTGTCTCAGCCTCTCTGACTCTGCGTTTGACATTCTTTGTTGCGATGTTACTTACTATCCCGGTTGCATACTTGCTGGTAAGCTTCCTAGTTCTTTTCCTTCACTGTGAGTCAATGTTTCTTCCTGTACAAATAACTGAACACTCTCGCAAGTTTACTTTTTTCTATATTCCTCAGTCATTCTTCAAAATCAATTTTACTCTGAGCTTCCCTCACTTCAAAACTTGTCCAGTCCATATCACCCTGCACAGCTTCATTTGCACTTTTCCTGTGAGCGCCCAATGAGAGGCGTCCCAGTGACCTTTGGTTGCCATCGAGCCCTTATTGTACCCCTGACTTGAAGCAAACAACCTCATTTCGAAATGCAAGTCCTGAAACCATTACACCTTTCCACATACCCCGGAGCACCTTCTACACTCTAAAAACAGTTGCACCCTTTGGGGTGTATATTTGCCACACAACAATAATCGTCATCTGTCTTGTCCGCATTTTCTTTCTTTAACATGGTGAGCCTGGTACTTTCCAGTAACGAACAGCATGCGCGTTAGCAGCATGACATAGCATTCCTGACAGGAAAGCGAGCGCAGCGTTTTCAAGAAAGGAAATGCGGGAAAGGCAGATGACGATTATTGTTGTGTGGCAAATATACACTCCAAAGGGTGTAAAATTATCTTAGAGTGTACCTACTGTATCCCCATAGCGCTTGTGTTTTATTATGGCCGCATTTCTCTTTCCCTTTGCTGCCATTATTTTAATGCAAAAGCATTAAATGGCTCAGCAGGCGGAAAATCTGGTGGTGGTGGTGGTGGTGGTGGGGGGGGGCGTCATGATCACACAATGGTACAACAGCTACGAACCCTCGACCTTAGGTGGGAGTTGAACCCATGACATTTGGTCTTAATTAAGGTGCGGTAATTAAGGCACAGTTAATTAGAATAATGGCTAATTAAGGCACTAAAACCCACGACCTTTGGTAGAAGTCGAAACCACAACATTTGGTGATAATTAAGGCAAAGTTAAGTAAGGTAGTCGAAACCACAACCTTTGATGGGAGTTGGACCAACGGCCTTTGGTGAAGGCACAGTTAATTAAGATAGAGTTAATTATGGTACTGAAACCCACGACATTTGGTGTTAAGAGGATATTAATTAAGGTACATTTAATTAAGCTAAAGTTAAGGCCCTCAAACCCATTACTTTTGGTGGGAGTTGAAGCCAAGGCATTTGGTGTTAATTAAGGTAGTTAATTAAGCCACTCAGTCGCACCACCATTCATGTTAATTAGGGCAATGTTAATAAAGGCACAGTTAAGATAGGGTTAATTATAGCACTCGAACCCACGAGCATTGGTGGGAGTAGAACCCACAACCTTGCTGTTAATGAAGGCACAGTTAATTAAGACAGAGTAAATTAAGGTACTCAAACCCACAACCTTTGGTGTTAAGACAAAGTTAATTAAGGCACAGTTAATGAAGATAATAGTTATTTAAGGCACTTGAACCTATGACCTTTGGTGGGAGTCGAACCTGCGACATTTGATGTTAAGGCAAAGTTAATTAAGATAGTAATTTCACTCAGAAGCGATTATTCAAAATATTCATTCTGGAATGAAGTCTGGTGCAAGTGGAACTACACAGAAGTGGTTTGTTCATATTGTCATATGCTTTCGAGAAATTTGACACAAAATTAATCTAAACCTGTGTTGCCTCCCTATAACCACTGGGTTGTTGTCCAGTTCCCTGTAGCAGGTGAACAAAATTATTTGATGAAAAATCAGGCAAGTGAAAATAAGATAGTGGCTTTCAGTGTGGGACACTGCTGCTGTCGCAGTAAACGAATTAAGAGCCAAAGGAATTGCCAAAGTCTGCTTTCTATTTCTTGTTTCCTTGCCTCTTATCAGCACGCAAGGTGCCAATGAAATCTCCAGGAGGCCATAACTCTACCATAAGACGCGTCTTATGGTAGAGGCATGGCATATCTATAATGGTGGAAGTGCGTGCGTGAGTCAGCCTTCAATTACTTTACATAAGGAAGAGATTAAGTAACTTAACAGTTATCTCTCACGTAGGCCGGCACGTTTACCCGATTGACACGTGGCGTTATCATTCCTGAGCATGCGCAGATGAGTTTTGTGCCTTCTTTCTTTTTTCGCCTCAGTGCCCCCTTCAGTTGATAGTCGGCGTTCGTGTTGTCCACTTCTCTACTCTTGTGTCCTGTCTGCACGCCTCACTTCTATTTTGCATAATGAATAATTACCAACTAGCTCAGCTTTCTGTCGTTCTAAGACGAAAGAGCAAGCGTGCAGAGGTGGGACTGCCCAAAGTCATCTTGGAGCAACCCTTGGAGGAAGTAAAAATGGGTTTGGGGAAGTGTGGAGCCCACAAAATTGCATTTTGGAGCAGCTTGGAACAGACAAAGTTTTGTTTTGCAGTAATTTGTAGCAGATAAATAATCATTTTGAAGCAGTTTGGAGCAGGCCAATCTGAATTTTGGTGGAATAACGGAATATGGCAGCGTACTTCGAAACTACAATGAAACACAGAATTAACTAAGATGAGCGCTGTACTGCAACAGTCCTAAGCAACGTCTTAAGCTAAATTTTGAAACCGATGAAACCGATCATGCAAATTTTGGCAATAGTGCCTGTAGATTTTTAATTAGTGGTAGCAATCACACAAAACATGGATTCTGCAATAGTGAGTCTGAAATTTTAAAAAGTAGACCAGGGCAGTTTTTATAAATACACACTGCTGTATTGTCTCGACAGTGTTCATGAAGTTCCTGGAAATGTGCTTCACCAACAGACCGTACGGGGAAGCCAGAATTATGAACTACTGCGGTTTATTGAAAGCCACTTCTACATAATAGACGAGGACGGATCCAAAGCACATAATGCTTAACTTTATGGTATAGTGTAAAACTATTCCAATCAGTTTTAATTCCAAATCTGCCATTAGTGCTTCATGATAGGCCAAACGGCCCAGGCTTCACCCATATGGGCATCAAAACAGGTTGGCATAGTTTTAAGTTATACTTGCCATGGGGACAGAGACGCTCGCCTACTGAACTCGCTGCAGCATGCGTCCCTAGTATCTAGTTCGTTTGCAGTGCCCTCAGCCTACTTTCATTGCGATAGCAATTACACAGACACTCTAGGCGCATTTCTGCTACCGCTTTGACATTCTGTATAAAATGCGAAAGCGATAATGTCGTTGCTGCGGGCCGTATGCTTTACATGCGAGTGAAAGCATGCGAGGATGAGCCGATGATGGTGCGATGATGAGCCGACTGCTAGATGCGTACTTAGATCTCTTCTCAGCCGGACCGCTAGTTTTGTACTATTGTCTGCTTGTGTCAGCTCTCACTTGCGCTTGTTTGGTTTACTTGGTTTGGTTAGAGTGTACTAGATAGGGGGGAGTGGGTTCAGCGTGGGCTCCCTGCTCAGGCTTTTTTTTATGGAAAAGCTGGTGGCTCCACTGTCGCCTTCATCTAACTGAGCGGCCACATGTGCCAGCCGGACACTTGTCGTGTCAGAGACCCCACCGCAGCTGCATGGAGCTTTGACAGGCGTTTCACTCTGCTGCATACTTTTTTGATTTGATGCTTGGTGGCAGAAACACTGAATTTACGCCCCACTGATCCGTAGTAAATAAATGGAGAAAGGGCGATGGAAACAATGCAAATGACGCAACAACAAAGGTGCATCAAGCAGACGACAGCTACTCAACCCATGATCCCACCTCAACCAATGGGCACTGCCGAAACAGCCAGAGCTTCAGGATAAGGCAATGGCAGCTCTGCCGCAATTTTCTTGCTTATTGCATCACCCTCGGCGCTTGCCAAGGCGTCCGCTGGACCCACTCTCCCAATCTAGTACACTCTAGTTTGGTCTCGTTCACGTTTGTTTCGACTGCCATGGTTTGCGATTGTTTTGTAATCTGATTGTATGTGCGACACGAATTGTGTAGCACTTTCTGGAAGTCAAGTGGCACCAGCGATTTAGTGATTACACTGGAACCTTCAACAAGTCGCATATAAAAGCCAACGTGCTTGACTCGCAGATATGATTTTCGACGATTGCCGACTCTGCTACATGTCTCTCTCAAATTCTTTGCCTCAATATATCGCAAAATGAGAACACGTATAGAGCTGCGCTCAAATTTCACATTAGGAAATATTGTAATCGTCGGCGACTTTTTCCTGTATACCTATTGCCTTCGTTTATCAATATACCAAGCTATTTTTATTTTTTTTTTCAGATGTATTTCGTGGCCCTGTATTGACACTGTCTGTTCACTGTTGTCATTGAATCCCATAAAACCTGATTTTTAACGCTAAATTTTAATCCTTACATTTAATTCCCACATTCCTGTCCACAGATATTAGCCAGACACTGCATATCACTTCGCTCGTTAGCACTTCGCTCGTCGTTCACATAAATCAAACCTAGAAGTTGCTGCTCTACTATTTTGCCTGCCTGTTTGTATAAGAGATTAAACCTGATATTGATTCCTCCAACACCCTTTCCATCCTTACCATGTACATACATCATGAACAGCAGCGGGGACAAAGGGCACCCCTGTCTCAGTCCCTTGGTGATATCAACTTTCTCCTCACTCATCATACCTTCCCATTCAAGGGAAACAGTATTTTCTAAGTAACTCTCCCACAAGAGCCGTATACAGTCGTTGCCTAAGCCTTCCCCTTCCAGAATATCTCACAAAATGTTGTGGTCTACATTGTTATACACTCCGGTAATGTCTAAAAACGGCACATGTAATGGTCTCCTTTCTTCTCTTGATATTTCAATACACTGAGTAAGAACTAATAAGTTATAATCCAGATGTCCACCAAATCTGAATCCATTCTTAAGTTCTTCCAATATGCCATTATTCGCTGCCCATGCTTGCAGTTTTGATTTAATCACCTGCATTGCTAACCTCTATATTACCGATGTTATGGTCAGTGGTCTATATGAGTGAATTCTGTCTTTGTTCCCCTTACCCATATAAATTAAATTAATTCTACTTTGTCGCCAACTGTCTGGTATTCAACTATCCTGTAAGCTCTTTTTCTACTAATTTCAACAGAGCTTCCTTACTTTTTGGTCCTAGTTCATTAATCAGCTTAACGTGAACCTCGTCTAACCCTGCGACTGCGCGTTTAGGAATTTTCTCTTCGGCTTTCTTCGAGTTGAAGTTTCTCAGCACCAGCTCCTTTTTCATCTGGTTGTTGTTCATGCTCTTTGCTTTCTCAAAAACAACCTTGTCATTGCCTTGAAATGAGTCAGATGTTATTTTTTGGATGTAATTTAATGCTGCGTCCCCTTCCAGTTTGTTTCCATCTTCGTTGAAGATATGTTGAAGTATTGTTCCAGGCTTCCTGCCCAATAAGTTTACGTGGTTCCAAAATATTATAAAAGCAGGCTTCTTTTTCTCACGTATTTCTACAACCAACGTTCACTTTCACCTTCTATCTTTTGCCTGAACCAGTATCTGAATCATATAATTTTTATCCCAGTTTATTTCCCATTTTCTGTCTACTTCAACCTGGGGCAACTGTACTTTTTTTGCTTCCTATGCTCTTGTGATGCTTTCTACCATTTATTGATCGCTTGCCGTATCTCCCTGTTCCACCAACTTTTTGGTTTCCTTTTTCCTTTCCAACAAGCATGTTACTCCTCTTTCCTTACTTCTCTCGTCATTACACTTAAATGCTCACCATATTCCCACTCTTTGCTTGGCCATTTGCCAAGTTCTTTCTCAACTCTTGCGACTGTATTTGTTATTTGTTCACCGTTCAAATCTGGACTGGCCCTTCTTCGCTCCTTGCTCTCTTTCCCAACTACGTATCTCATTTTCAAAATGATGCATTTATGACCACTCTCTATACTGCTATACCCTTCCTCGTCAATGACCATATCTCTATACTTATCATAAACTCCTTCTGTCATCAGACAGTTATCAATGGTCGAGTGCCTATTTTCGACTTACTACATGATCTCGCCATCACACTTAGGCCCCATATTCACTATAACGAGGTTATGTTGCTCAAAGAGATTTAGCATTAACTTCACATTGTTGTTGGTATAACCATCTAGATCCTGTATGTGGACATTCATGTCACCTAACAGGATAACTTCAGCATCATTTCTGAAACCCTTAATATTAGCACTTAGGCATTTCTGTAACTCTTGATTCTTCTTTTTCATTTTTTCCCGTCCACAAATAGTTACGCTTTCAAGTTTTCTCTCCACTCACTGTGCCTGACAGCCAAACATGCTCTTGACAGTTTGAATTTACTCTTTCTCATTTGGCTCCCTGATATATGAGCATCCGACTCCCTTTCTTTCCAATTCAGTTCTGTTGCACCCTCCCCAAATATAATTCTCAATGACTGATGGCTCTTCCGAGTTTCTAGGTGCATTTCTGTAACTGCATAGACATCTATTTGTTCTCTATTTAACTTCTCCTCAATCTCTAACCATGTTTCCTTTATTCTGCCGCCATGCATGTTTATGTAGCCTATTGCACGACGAGCTCTCTTCTTTCTTTTTATCCTCCTTTTTCTGTTACTGACTGTGATGCTGGTCTGAAGTTCCCCTAGGGGACCTGAATCTTCATTACTACCTACCCCGGCCTCCCGAGTGCTCGCGGGCCCCCGAAAAAGCAACTGTGCGACCAGCGAGTCGCCAGCTCACTTCTCGTCCAAGCCTGTCATTGAAGTGAAATGACACAGTGCCACCTACGAGATTTGAGCAATTTCATTTTCCCTGTACATTTGCAGTGCTGATATATAGGGCGTTTGGCAGCTGTGAATCCTGTGAGCTACTCTGTAAACTATATGTAGCGTTGTCGCTGCAATGTCACTGTTAGTATTTGCAACATTGTTTTCAACCAACTACCTTATTCTTGGCACCTCCTCTATTGTGGCTATGTGCCATGTTTGAGGCTTATAATCATCATTACATGTATACCTCCTTTGTGCCACTGACACTGTTTTTACGAGCATGAAAATGGAGAACTGCATGCATACACATTTCCATCTCGTCAAGAACAATTCCTGTGCAATACACATAATGCAATCCTCGTCCACTAGAATAGTGCTCATTCTAGCCTCTGAAATACATTCACAAATGCCACTGTTCTCAGAGCACGTGGAGTGCAATGCCTTGAACTAAATGCACAGCAATGTTGTAGTGTGACAGCTTTGTGGTTGCCTTGCTCAACCTCCCTAATGCACATTGCTTCACTGTCGTGGGTTCGAATTTCAGGGAGGCTGTTATGGAGAAGTTTTCTTTGTCTTCCTACTGTGGCAATGGTGAAGCTGGGTATGATGAGATGGCCTAATGAGAACAGGAAAATCTTCATTGTGTGCCATTGTCAGTGTAACAGAATGGACGGACGGACAAAGCAAACCAAATTTGAGCCCTTAACTGCTGACACAGTAATAAATTATGTACAGACACTATGCACTGCACGCAAAGATGCAACCATGCTACAGTGAAATCTCTATATAATGAAATTCAGGGGACCGTGGTAAATTGTTCATTATTCTGAAAGGTCGTTATAGTGGAAGCCCCAAATTAGCCATTCTGCCCATCAACCCATCAGTTCACAAGCTGTCACCGCATGAGCTATCCATGAATACATAGCTGTTGGCTCTCGGCCCGCGTTGTTGTTATTTTCCATAGAACCTGTTGCTACATGCCACAAAAGAAGCAAACAGATGCTGACGCTCAGAAAACTACGGACAAAAAGGCAGCTCCATGTCGTCTCCAAAGCGCAATGTTTCTTGCTGTTTGCTTATTCTTTACATTCCTTGCCGTGGACACTGCAACTGTCTCGCTTGAGATGGACACCTGAACTATACCAAAGCACAAGTGCATGTAAACTACACTGTCCAGAAAGTGCAAGGTGCGATCGTGTGGCATCCCTGCAAGTATGGAGGTTACATTTCTCCACACGCATAGCTAGTATGGCCACAGAAAGCAGTTCGAAAGAAAGAGGAGTGTGCAGAAAGAAGGAAGAGAAGCGCCTCTGCTGCTAGGTGACAGTTTCCCGGGCTGTGCATGCGCTCACAAAACCTGATGTGTTGTCGCTTCCGCAATAGATTAAAAAGAAAAGTTCTCACCCAAATTTTTACTCTTGGGCGCCGTCTCGGGTTTTCCGAACCCATGTGCCGTGGCATCCACTTTTTGCGCCGTGTTGTCTGCTAGCCTAGTGTTTCAGCTGCCGTGTATGGTACACGAATATTTAGGAATCCCCAGATTTCAGAATATTAGTTTATAGTACTGAGGCATTGATAACATGACAAGGAAACTAAATGTTGTTAGTGATCCTGAAGTTCGTAGTACTGAAATATTTTCACACTGAAACTATAAGAAGTCAGCAAGCAATTTCTGAAAAGTTCATTAACCTGACCAGTTTGTTAATGTGGTGTTCGTCGTAACGAGGTTTCACTGTATTGGTGTTATCGCTTTCGACACAGACGGGATCCATAATCTGCAACTACAGCTATAAGTCTAGCCCGTGTGAGCGATCTGACGCACGATCGCCGATGTCTACAAGTGCGAACACATTTGTGGAAGCGTTAAAAAGTATGTGATAAAGAGTATCAGTTATTGGTCAGAACCACCCAATGCCATTTTTTTAACCATGACTTGTTATCTATGCTTACTAATAACCCTCACAAATTCTGGCACATCAATAACCCAAATGATATTGTTAATATTAGCATCACAGGTGTTAATAATGCTGTTTTTTCTGAAGAGTGCGCTCAAATTTTTAACAATATCTTTGTATTAGTTTTTACCAACGAAGACATCGCCACATGCCATAGCTTAAATTTGTTTACCACTATGCATATGCCCGAGATAACCTCACTGAAGCTGGTATTTTCCCCTGCTAAACAAACTAAAAATGTCATCTGCTTCCCAGATCACATTGGTATCAACAATAAAATATTGAAATGTATATCCCCTAGTGTGTGTCCACTGTTCTGTACACTTTTTTCAGAATCTTTAGCAACTGGTTCCATTCCGAATGACTGGAAGATAGCTAAAGTTATCCTGATATTTAGGTCCTGTGATCGGTGTTCTCCTGCCAACTATCGTACCATTTCACTAACGAGTACTGTATGTAAACTTCTAGAACACATTATACATTCTCAAGTCCTCAACTACATCTATGAACATAACATTATATTAAAATACCAGCACGGTTTTCAAAGCAGATATTCTTGTGACTCAACTCGCTGGCTTCATCCATGATATTTGCTCTTCCATAGACACGGGTTTGCAAGCAGATGCGATTTTTCTAGACTACTCAAAGGCTTTTGACTGTGTCCCTCACGACCGGCTACTGAACAAATTAAAAAAAAAGCTTAACATTTACCCTAATGTTCTAGCTTGGATACACGATTTCTTATCAGCTCGCGTGCAATTCGCCTCTGTTGATGACACTACGTCTTCTTTTGGACACATCACCTCTGGTGTCCCCCAGGGCAGTGTGATTGGACCCTTACAATTTTTAATCTATTATAATGATCTTCCATCTTAACTGTCATCCAGAATTAGCCTCTTCGCCGATGATTGCGTCATATATCGTAATGTATCCTACATCACCGACCAGCTGACATTACAATCTGACCTTACCAAGATAAGTTCATGGTGCTCATCCTGGCTAATAACTGTAAAACAAAGGCTGTGTCATTTACAAACAGTATTTGCCGTGTACCTTCATCTTACAAATTAAACGATGGCCCTATTGAACTGACATCAACGTATAAGTACCTTGGCCTTCATTTACAATCTGACTTAACATGGGATTACCATATTAACACAACCCTTGCTTCTGCTAATCGTTCACTCGGCCGCCTTAAAAATAACATTAGACAAGCATCTATTCACCTTCGTAAACTTGTTTACACCACGTTAATCCGACATAAAATTGAATATGCACCTGCCATCTGGGACCTTTATAAACACTGCATTATTAACGACATCGAAGTCCTTCAAAACCGTGCTGTTTGCTTCATCTACTCGGAACACTCACCTTGCACTAGCGTCACTGCTTTAAAAAATTGTGCTCAATTGCAAGAGCTTTCGCATCACCGTAAACTTGATCGCTTATCCCTTTTCCATAAACTTTATCATCACACGTTCCTCCATGATGACCTTTTTCAGCAACCAGCAGCTATGTTTCCTCGCAGGGACCATCCTAACGAAGTAAAACAGATAATGTGCCACTCAAAACACTAAGCTGAATCTTTCATACTGTGCACATCAAAGGATTGGAACCAGTTTCCATCACACATCGCTACCAAAACTAACATCAGCAAATTTCAAGACCTCATTCATGATACAGTACATGCAACCATCCCTGATTAATATTCCACTGGTTTGTTTTTCACACAGTGTGTTTATTAGTTCAGTAGTTTGTTTTTCTATGTTTACTTGTATTCTGCACTTTTATTCAATTTACTTTACACTTTTGCTCTGTACTTTAATCACTACTGAACTTTGTACCTTTGTTTGACTGTTCTTGATTCGTTCTCCTTTTAACAATCACTAACTCGAGTTATTATGCTTGCATATTGTTCATGCAGCGTGTAAATATATATACAATATTTATATTCTTTTTTTTGTAACTATTCTGTATTCCTTTGATTGCACTTTTTATGTATACTTTCTTTTTCTGTATTATATTTTATTGTTTTACTTTTTAAAAAAGAATTTTGTATATGCCTACACTTATTTGTACCAAACGCCCCTATGTAATACCCTCAACTAGAGGGTCTTTAGGGGTAACTTGAATAAATAAATAAATATTGACTTTCCGCGACGGCTTGTCGCCAGTCAGTCCACTGGCCACACTGCTTAGGCTGCTAGGCCTAACCAGTGCTGGTTCGTTGGGAGTTGACAATTTTGTTTATGGCCTCCATGCCTGTAACATCATGCACGCATGATTTATGCCCAAAATACTGAGTGGTGACTGAAATTTTGGTTACTGCCGTAATACATTGGTGCCAGCGGTAGGCAGTGGTTCTGCAGGGAAGCTTGAATTATCTCGCAGGTCCAAAAAATCAGATGTCTTAAAAATTTGTTGGTGACTGTATTTGATATTTTTACTACCAGAATATATATTTTGAGGCACATGCAAACAAAAATTTGCTTTGCTATAACCAATACCATGTCGAATAGCGTATTTTCAATTTGAAACAGAACAGCGCGGTTTTGACAGCAGGGAGAAACAACACGAACGAGCGCTCACTTGCAACTGAAGTTTATTGCTTGGAACAAAATATAACAGCTCCAAACAACAGGAGAAACCAAAAACCATACATACATTCACAGTCAATCATACATGCCGCAGTGAACAAGGGAGATAACTGTAATTATCATATCCCCCCGCTAAAGATGCCAGTTTTTTGGACGTAATCGATAAGGAGGGGCTACTGACACATGCGCCTTTTGACCAGGCGATGTGCGCTGCTTCAATGGTTTCATGCGTTAGTTGATTACTATGTTTACTTAAAACTTGTGTTCGAACGAAGTGGGGTGGCAAGCCTTGCTGTCGCAGTCTCTACAGTGGATGCCAAGATGCCCTTTTACAGTATTATGTACATTGTTGTTGTGCTCCTTCAGGCGTTCATTAAGGCATCTCCCCGTTTGACCGACATAAAGCCTGCCACATGACAATGGAATGGCATAGACGACTCCCTCTTTACAAGAGACGAATTGATTTTCATATTTGATGTTGCACTCTCTTGGAACGAAATCAGTATTGACCATTTTGCACATATTCCCAAGCTTATCTGGAGCTGAGAAAACTACTTTGACACATGCTCTGTTAGCTATCTTTTTTGTTCTATGGGAGACATGATGAATATAAGGCACTACAGTGGTTTTTTCTTTTTCCTTTCCTGTCATCGAATCTACCTGTTGTTCTTTTCTGTTTTAGCTCAAACTACTGAGGATAGTTTCTGACACTGACACTAGCAGCTGCTTGGGATAACCATTGGTTGGAGCTGTCATATATTCTTCGTTCCAAGCAATAAACTTCAGTTGCAAGTCAGCGCTCGTCCGTGTCGTTTCTTCCTGCTGTCCCCGTCAAAACCGCACTGTTCTGTTTCAAATATGGCTTACCAACTAGCCCAAAGGTCCGTTTTAACGAGTATTTTCAGTGTTATTAGAATATTCAATTGAATTAAAGCATGACTAATCAAATGTGAAATTTAGTCCTTTACATCCTATAATTCATTATATCCGTGTTCATTATGTCAAGGTTTGCCTTTTGTAACCGGTGCACATTCTATTTATGGATCATCTCAGGACACATTTTCAACTGGAAGGCAAAAGCAATGACAGCTGCTACAGTAACGAAGATGACAACTACTATGCATCTAGACGACACGTAATAAAGGACACCAACAGCAAGGACGAAAAAAAAAAAAAAAACTGCAGTCGCTCCGAATGCATGTGTCCTAGCAATAGAAAAGGTGGCGTGAAGTGGACGAAGACATTCTGCACCGAGCAATGTGAGATATCCCTGTGACAGGGATCTCAACCTAATATAGTAAGAGCATCATATGGAGTACTTGAGAGGCTTTATGAAATGGTAAAGAGGCCCAGTGCATGCATCATGATTGACAGCATGGGTCACTGTCCATTTGTGAAAGATGCAGCATAGGTGCAAACAGCCTAACTGCAACAACGCACACCACACAGTTTTCGTGTGCTCCAAGTGCACCTTTGTCTAACCAGGTCTTCCTGAAATTTCACTCAACACTTGAGCCAGCACAGCTGAATTCATGAGTTTTGTTAGAGTTTAGATTCAACAGAAAAAATTAAGCATTCCTTAATGCATGCCAAAGCTGTATAAATATTCAGTATTAGTCGAAAAAGGACCACATAAATGGCCATTGTAATGAACTTGGAACATAGCGATCTTGAGTAACACAGCAGCACGATGAAGTTTTCCACTTTGTGTTTTTCAATATATAAAGACAAAGACTAGAAAAACCACAAACACAAAGTTTGAGATTTTTTGTGCAACCCACCCAGTATAAGTCAGGCAGCAAAAAAAAAAAAAAAAAATGGAAAAAAAAATGAAAAAAAAAATGAAGAGGTACTGAAAACCTGAGACTGTAGTGACAAAGCTCCTACATAAGTACCAACCACTATTAGTCACCACAATCTAGGCTTGTGCAAATATCAACTTTTTGGTTCGAAGCAAAGCCAAAGTGAACAACAATTAGTGTCGGATAAATTCAACATGAATCATTGGAATAGTTGTGGGATTTTCATAAAACACTGACATAAAAATCAGATGTAGACAGATATAAAATATGGTGGTTTTTATATGTCAAAAAAGAAACAGGTCTTTCTCTGGGGTCAGTTTATCTTCAAAGCGCTGTTATTATGTTCATGCAAAAATGCAAGTTCAAATTTATTAAACACCAGCAGCACCGAAAATGACTTTACAGGCTCTTGCTCACTGTTGTGCTTCAAGTTTACTTAAAATCTTGTGGTGGTTGAGGCATTGGGGACATATCATGCTCATCCATTGTGTGTTGTTGTGATGCTGTGAGGTGTGACCTTGACTGAGTGACAGCGGCACTTTATACCTTGTTGTGCAAATTTAACTTGATGTTTTCCATCTACATGTGAGTTTAACCTATTCCATTCTATAAGCACACAAATGAACTTCGTAGGCATGATCGTTGCTTTTGTGGTCCTCAGTCTAGCCTATGCGCATGATTTATGGCCCGATCACAAATGAGTGGCAAACGTCCCGCGGTGGTTTGCCATCCACTGTCGCGCCCGCTGTAAGAGACGTCGGACGATCCCACCGCTGTCAACCAGATGTAGGAGTCGTCAGACGACCTCGCCACTGCCACCATTTGAAGGAGTTGAAGGTCGTAGAGAGGAACTCGGTGAACAGGATTTATTTACATTATTTACATTTTAGACAAGACATATATCGACAGTGGGCTTCTTCGATTTTCCACTTCTGGCTACCCGCGGGCTGCCAGAGCCAGCCAGAGTGTCTTCGTTTTTCTCGGGTTGCTCCGCCCACCGCGCTACGCACTTCCGCCGGGCGTTCGTTTTGCTCGCGCTGGACGGTTCTGGCTACCCGCGGGCTGCCAGAACCTGCCAGGACGATTTTGGTCTGGCTGCTCTCTGGAAGTTCTCTGGCTAGCAGACGACTAAAAGAGGCGATGGGCGCTCGCCGCCATCTTTACGGGGACTTCACGGATTGCAAGGCGGGTGCTTGAGGACTTAAATTTACCTCGCTCAGCCAACTGTCTACGGTCATCTTCGGATTTCCTTACTTCTAGCGTTATCTTTTTAGGTGCTAACGCACCGTTCCGCATCGCGAAGCGGTGTGATACGAGCCGTGGTGAACCGTTCGAAGCTTTTGTGTGCGTGTCCCCAGCTGATTGCTCCTTCGCGGCGGTGAACAGCGCGCCGCGCTCTCATGTGTGCATGTTATCTGCATCGTGTTCCACGCAAGTTGTAGACTCTCATTCACACATTGCGGTACATTTTGGGTTCGTCTTTCTCTGGTGGCGTTCCTTTTCACATATCTCGCGTATGTATATCTCCTTTCTCTGCAGTTAGCGAAGGCTTTGCAGCTAGCCCGTGTTCGCTCCATCTCTCCGTCGTATGCTGTGGCTGCTCGAAACCGATATGTGTTCGAACTGCAGGCCGTTGATCTAAGAATACACTGATTGCACTCGGTACATTTAGACACACGTACATTGGCTTATTGCTCTCATGATTGCGACCAATGTTGTTTTTCGTGTGAAACGTTTCGCTCGTCACAGGCGACGTGCATTTTCATGCGCCAGCCGCGTCCCTAGCTCCTTAAATGAGAAGCACCATCAGCCACAACAAACTTTATGAAATCGAAGCCCAAGCAGGTCGGCGCGAAATTTTATGCGTATGAGCTAGACGTACCCGATAACCTGCTTTTTCATGTCTTGTGATGACACAACGCCAACTCATCAATGTCGCCGGTGGCCGACGTGATCGCTGCGAGCAGGGATCCTCCAGCTATCGCTTTCGAGTATACAATCACGATTTCGCGTCTTGTCATCCGCCGCGTCGGAGGCCATCTGTTGCGCTGCGCAAGCGAGGTTGGCCGAGTATGCGTCCTGCGCCGAGTCGCGCAAAATCGCGCGAAAGTGATCGTATCCCTGAATGCAACAATATATTTTCAAGCTGGCAACGCCTAAATGGGCCGACTACGCCGAGCGCGCGCCGGCCTCGACGGGCGCTGCCATGCTGGTAGCATGTTTACATTTGGCCAGCTGTACCGGCGTTCGATTTTGCAAACTTCGGGCAGGTTCGGGTTGTCTTGGGATCCCAGCCCATGCGACTTCCTGTCAGAACCGGAACTAGCTGGCTGCCATCTGGCTGCCAGCGGGCTGCCAAAACTCCGGAAATCGAAGAGGCCCAGTCTAGCGTGACTCCCATATGGAGCCCGCAAGACTAACATACAGCAAACGGCTTACGAGCACACAGCTCACTAGTACATCTCTAGCATGACAACGAGCACTCAGCCCCCGACGACGAGCACACACTAGCAACCGACAATTGCTGCTTATAAGCACTTGGTCCCCCCTTGATTCCAAGCGAACGGAAACGTTCGTCCAGTCATCGTTCGACGTCACCGTTCGACGTCACCGAAGATGACCCGCCCTTTTGGAGGAGGCGGGCTCACGTACGCGTGTTGCACACACACACACACAGGTGTAAAGGTCCGGAGCCGACGTCAGAGGGGCTTCGTAGAACTCTGCTCCGTCCCGGGTGGCGCAGCCGGGTACCACATTCCTGAGCTGACCCCGCGCCACGTGGCTGCCGGTCATCCGCAGTTCTCTGAAGTGCGCCCCGTCTGGTTGGATTGGATTGGATTGGAACACATGCAGCGGGCTGAAATAGCTGGCACGTTGCCACCCTGTACGGCCATTCCTAACAGCGCCTCCATGGCCTGGAAAATCTCGCCTGGCCAGTGCTGGCAACCGCTGGGCAGGAAGAGAATGGCTGGCGAGCAAGACGATGGCTTTGCTCTCTGCAACCCCTGCGTACTTGGAATGCCTTCACCCATCTCACAACAACTGGCACAGAAGAGTCGACCCCGGCAACACAATACCGCTCAGCGTTCAAATGCCCGGAATTAGCTGTTAACCTACCAGGCTTCCTATCAAAATTTCAATGCAAGTCACTCAAATGGGAAACCCCAAATTTTGCCCCAAAATTTCGTGCCGCCAAAGCGAGCGTTCACGTTCCTCTTGAGTTCGACCAAACCCGACCGTCGCGCTGCACAAGAGCAAAGGTTCACGTAGAATTAAACCGAAGCCTCTCAACCACCAATACCCGAACATATCTTAAGCAGCCTAACTTCACGAACAGCCTGTTCTTACCCTGTTCTTAAGCCTCTCAACCACCAATACCCGAACATATCTTAACTTCACGAACAGCCTGTTCTTACCCTATCGCAGTGGTGTACTTATCTCATGTACTGTTGCCACCGAACCGTCTGGCCAACTCCACAGGTACATCATCACAAACTCGCAAACTTTGTGGTCCCTATCTCGAACACGTACTTGCGTCTTATGCAAACGTTTCATTACGCTTACTCACATTTGTTCCTTTAGTCTAAACAGGACACTTTCCTTAAATGAACAACTACGTTGCATAACTCACGCACACCACAGAACCCTTAAAAAAATGCGTCTGCCAATAACTCGTTCTACGCACGCTTACTAAAGTCAGAATACGGCTGCCCTTAACACACACGAGCAACCCAGTATCTGCTTCCTTCCGTCCACACAGGACAAGCGCTAATGGAACTACGAACTCTTAGCACAAATCACGCACTTACTGAAGATCTATGCGCTTAACGTTAGAAAAAAAAAAACATAAAAAAAGTTAACTAAAACACACGCGCGATACCATAGGCCTTTCAACGATAACCTTGACACTCAGGTTACTCACACACAGAAAAAGAAAGCCTATCTACTTATTAATGAACACCTTGCGAAACTAATGTTTACTTAAAACGCGTCGTTCAAATCTCGAGCTTCTCAAACAAAACATAAACAGAGCTCATACCTTACATATTGAAAGAAACTTAAATTGCGAAAATTATCCGAGTGCTCAAAAATAACACAAAACAACATGCTTTACTTTCACGGAAGCTCTCTTGGCCTCCCGTTCCCGACTGCTTACGACTGACTCATACTTTGAGCCGTACCCAAGGTGGTCGCGGTCCGAAAGCTACTCTGGCTACTGGGGAAGAACAAAAGGGTTGACTCACTATCAGCTCCCCCAAGACGTTACAGTCCCCTGCCAATTTGTGTCCTGACGCCCCGTTTTCATCACGAATTCGTTTAACCGCGTCGCTACTCCCCACCTGGTCTCGTCTGGCCACCTTGCGCTTCTTTGTACTACACGCCGAGCTTCAAAAAGAACAACGGAACAATGAGGAATTTAACTGCTCCGTGCCCTTTGTCTACGTCTGTGCAGAACATGTTTCTCGGTCTCTTTTTGACCTGTGGCTCGAACGTTTAGGATGCGTCAACATCGTCCGTGACAACCACACCTTTCTTTTCCTCGTGCCCTGGCCTTTTGGGTCTCTCGCCGTCTTTGGCGGCGCTACATTAGTCACCGTCTTTCGGTCTTTACCGCGCTTCTTTTTGCGGCGCTTTCTCTTTGAATTCTCTTTCATGTCGCTCTCTCGCGCCTCGTGCTGGCTGTTACACATTTCGTCGGCCCGGATCGGTCTCTTACCCACACAGTCTGAGTGATTAATGACTAAATCACCCCTCTCTTGGCTAACTAGACTGGCGGAGAGCCACACCGATTCCTGAACAATGCAGTTGTCTTCTCTTGAGCTACGGAGCTCGCCATCCTGAGAACTACTCTCAACTGCATCGTCCAGCTTGCACATCACTTCGGCACGCAGATCTGACTCGACATGGGTGCTCGTGTCTGTCAAGTCCATAGTATTCTGTACCTCGCTACCATGAGATGCGACGCATACGCGCGGTAACTGTGCCAATTTGTTCGCATCTGGCCTAGCTGTCTCTACAGTCCTCTGTTGGCACCAGCACCTTGTCGCTCTCACTCTGGCCTTTAACGGCCTCTGTTGCCACTAAGGCTTCGTTAGCTGCTAGCACTTCGAGTTCACCTATGAACGTGCTGCTACTCTCACAGGTACTACTACTTTCCTCGGCTTTCAAGCAAAATCTGCTATCTAATTCCCACTTTTGCTGCGTCCAGCCTACAGATTTCTCAAGCCGCTGTTGATTTCCTGCTTTTAACTGCTGCAAATCCTGTATCTGTTTCCTCACTGCTGCCATTTCTTTTTCAACCTGTTGCCGTTTTTGCTCACGCTCTTGGCGTTCTTGCCTAATTGATTCCCCTTCCTGTCTTTTACTTAGGATTCGTTTGCCCATTTGCTCGCTGAATTTCAAATCATTGTTACTTTCTAGAATTGTCTTACGAATTTCTGATTCCGTCAAGTCCTCCTCCACGTCTACCTCTATCTCCTCACACAACCACAACAGGTCAGCTCTCGTCAAACACATTAAGACCATGGTCGCTACTTTAAGCTTTGGCTCTTCTGTCACACAATACTTGTTGCGATACCCACGCAAATCAGAATACAAGTAAAAGATCCCAGCAAATCAAATCCAAAAACACAGAGAAATTGAAGCCTGGTAAATCTTACAGCCAAAACCAAACGCTTACCCACTGAAGCAGCACCATATCACCAGTCCTTCCCCGCCGTATCCAGTCAGTTGCAAGAGGTGGTCAATCCCAAGTCGCCTCCAACTTGATCAGGATGCCGGTCAGTCACCATGTGCCAACGTCCGTCAGCTGCCGTTGCTGTCTCCAAGTCGTAGGCCGATTTAGGAGCCGTAGGCCGATCTAGGAGCCGTAGGCCGATCTCACCGCTGCCATTCAGTTGTAAGAGTCGTCGGATGATCCCACCGCTGTCAACCAGATGTAGGAGTCGTCGGACGACCTCACCGCTGCCACCATTTGAAGGAGTTGAAGGTCGTAGAGAGGAACTCGGTGAACAGGATTTATTTACATTATTTACATCTTAGACAAGACACATATCGACAGTCTAGCGTGACTCCCATATGAAGCGCGCAAGACTAACATACAGCAAACGGCTTACGAGCACACAGCTCACTAGTACCTCTCTAGCATGACAATGAGCACTCGGCTCCCGATGACGAGCACACACTAGCAGCTGACAATCGCTGCTTATAAGCACTTGGTCCCCCCTTGATTCCAAGCGAATGGAAACGTTTGTCCAGTCATCGTTCGACGTCACCGTTCGACATCACCAAAGATGACCCGCCCTTCTGGAGGAGGTGGGCTCACATACGCGTGTTGCACACACACACACAGGTGTAAAGGTCCGGAGCCGACGTCAGAGGGGCTTCGTAGAACTCTGCTCCGTCCCCGGTGGCGTGGCTGGGTACCACATTCCTGAGCTGACCCCGCGCCACATGGCTGCCGGTCATCCGCAGTTCTCTGAAGTGTGCCCCGTCTGGTTGGATTGGAACACGTGCAGTGGGCTGAAATAGCTGGCACGTTGCCACCCCGTACGGCCATTCCTAACACTGCCCATAAGAAGCTTGGCTGTTAAGCCTAACAAACACTGTATGGCTAGGTGTCGACCACCAAAGTTGCAGTTTAGTGCCATGTTGATGCAAATTTATTCACAGCAGCCATGCAGCTCTCGGGAAGCCACACGGCCGCTGTGAATAATATGCTTGAATAATCGAGCTGGTGCACAGATCAGTAAGCAACTGTAAACGAATTCATATATGCCTTGTTTCATGTGGTGCGACTTTCTCAGCAAAACCAAAGCTGTAGATTGTACATGTTTTACAGTTTATCATATTTTTGCTTGTAAACATGGACAAACATTTTTTTTTACACTGAACAGTAAAATCTATGTGCATGTTACGTGCCAATTTCGACTTGAGGTGTAGCTTCCTGGCATTGCAACTTTCCCCTCGAGGTGTGGTTTCACGGGAGTGTGGGCAGTGCTGCTGTGAAACCACGGTTAGGGCAACATTCTCCACTTCAGCGTCGTTGAACAGGTAGGGAACAGAGCCGCTGACTGAAGATACGATGTGAATGGTTCATGAATCCGCAAATAGCAACTGTTTTTACACAGATTTGAGTGTTGTATGCAGTTATTTCCGTGAGTTGTACATGTGTTTTTTTCCTTTTCTTTTTGAAGTATTGTAATTGGGGGTGTTGCTCATATGCGAAAAAATTTGTAGATCCATTAATACTTTAAAAATTCCAATATTGAAATTTCGATGTTGGTGCATATATTGCATTTTCAGGTCCTAAAAATGCTTTTTTTTCCCCCTTTGTCCTAGCCTCATCCTGTTTATAATGTTCTCACGTGCTGGGAAACTTGGCTCAAGGCAGCTAATTAGTACCACAAACCCTTTGCCAGTGTAAAGGCTGTTATTAACAGCTTTGCAGCAGACTAAAGCACTGCTGTGAGAAGGGCTCAAACTGCTCTATGCGGTGATATACTTGAAGGAGTATTTGTGCGCCAGCTTTATGTTTTTAGCAGGCTAATCTAGAAACTAGAATGCTTGGGCACAACTCTGACTCTGAGTGTAGGGCTCACTTTGGACATTCAGGAAAGTTCGAAGCATCAATCTGTTATGGACACAAATCCTGGGTTTTCGGTACTAAAAGAACTGTGAAAGGTTCTGAATGGTGAACATTCTGCAATTTCAGAGGGCACTGGATCATAAAATGTTTCGAAGTACAAGTATGTGCGGCAACTTCGGTGGATTTTAAATTGTCCTTTTTTTTTTCTCCATAGAACCTAATCCTCAGAGAAAAAAAGGCACAACATGAAACCAGAAAATCTTAGGATGGCACTTGTAAGTCACTGCTTTAACAACTTTTCCCATGGTATCTAGTTGCACTAAGCTTCAGACAAACCTTGTAACCTGCACAGCCTGCCTTATTCCATTTTGTTGAGAAAATAAAACGAACTTCACAAAACAGGGGTTTAGTGGGCTGTTAGAAAACCATGATTTATCCTCAGATGCACAGCAGAACTTCTTCTTAAGTGAGCCTATACATGGCCTAAAGGACAGTAATTGGTGCCAATATATGCCTTACAGGGTTCCTGAAGCGGTTTGGACAAATTTCGTAGACGCGTAGGCTACAGCTACAGTTAATCATTCGCACCACAACTTGTGTGAAGCGTTTCATATTAAGAGAGCTACGGACAATTACAAGTTACCCTCCTCCATAGCTATGCATTTTCTCCTCAACTCGTTCGCCGAGTGATAAGGGCTAAGCTCCACCTTCACTGCCTCGGCGTCATGATGGCTTGTCGTGTCGTCTACTTCCGGTTGACTAGGAGCGAGCAAGAGAAGCCTCTCCAGCCTCTCTGCCAGTTGCCTAGCAGTTGACCCCAAGCAAGAGTTATCAATGCAGCATGCGTTGCGAGCATTTCTGTCGCAGCATCGAGCGTGTCCGGTATTCCGGTAACCACAGGCGAGATGGGCATTTTGACGGATAGGTGGAGGCATAAAGTCAAACTGATAAAGGAACTTTCGCATAGACGTACATGAGGGACCTGATCAATCTGCATGCTCCAGCCACTTGGAAGCGCAGAGCTTAACTAGCCAAACAAAGAGCTAATATTGCTCTAACCAAGTTTGAAACATATTAGCTCAGATGGTAGAGCAGCTGCCCCGGAAAGGGCGGTGGTCCCGGGTTCGAGTCCCGGACCAGGAATTATTTTTCTTCAACTCTGAAGCTGTTCTTTCGAGGAACCCGTATGGGTTTCCTTTGTAGCAATTGCTACGAACGGGTGGATGTCTGACTTTCACTTTATTAATTAATGTACAAAAACAATGTGTTCATGATTAGCGATTATGCTCCTGCGGAAAATTTACACCAGCAGCAAAGTAGAATGCACTTCCTTGTTGCTGCTACGTTTGGTTGAGCTCTGTGCCACCAGGTAGCCACACTGTGCAGACCGTTCTAAAGTCCCTGAATTAGACTGATCCCGTTTGCAGAACCTCTGCTCATCCTGTAAAATGGCACAGTAGTGAAACGACCAGGACCAGTCAGCTTATGCTTGCATTTACCCAAATACCAGACATGCGAAACACTATTGTGTATTGTGGTAGTAATACTACAGCGTAAAGTGACGACCGCAAACGCGCTAATCCAGGTGCCGATCGGATAGTGACATTCCGATGCACTGCAGCCACTTCGCTCGTCTGCTGCTTTGCAGAGGGATGCGATGTCGAAGCTTGACGTATTGTTACGTGAATGAAGTATTAAGAACTGGAGACTATTGACAAGGTATATTTACAAAGGATAACTGCAGCACTGGCCAGTTCAGCCGACAGCTTAAGAGCCAGAAAGCGTTCGTCATCTTTGTAGGGGGCACCCGCATACATCGTCCACAAGAAACACTCAATATGCATGTATCATTATACCCGGTGGCAGAAGCACCATCCCGGTGCGTCTAAACATCGGTGATGACAGGAGAGTAATATGGTTTGAGGCGTGCGACATACACAACATCAGTGGAATACGGGGCAGATGAGGCACTGGTACTGAGTGGGGCAATTTCGTACGTAACTGCAGTCATGGCACGCAGCACTCGATATGGGCTTGTGTACTGAGACAGGAGTTTTTTTCACAGGCCAACGTGACGAGTTGGTAACCACAGGAGTACTAGAGATCCATGCGAAAAGTGGACGTCTCTGTGTTGGCGATTGCATAAACGCCATTGCTTCTCTTGGGAGGTCAGGAGGCGAGCCCGGGCAATTTCGCGTGCTTGGGCTGCCCTGGTGATGGCATCAAGTGCATACTCGCTGGTCTCTGCTGCGGTGGATGGAAGGAATGCGTCCAGTGGCAATGTGGGTTCCGCTGAACAACAGAAAGAGCGGGGAATAACCAGCAGTGTCACGACGCGAAGAATTATATGCAAAAGTGACATAGGGTAGGGCAAGGTCCCAATCAGTATGGTTGGACGAGACATACTCTGCGAGCATGTCTGTTAGGGCGCGATTCAGGTGCTCCGTGAGACCATTAGTCTGTGGATGGTAAGACGTAGTCAGCTTGTGCTTGGTTGAGCGCTGGACTGCAGGATGTTGGCGATGACTTTAGAAAGAAATGTCCGACCACAGAGAGTGAGTAGTTGGTGTGGAGCATTATGCTGCAGAATCACGTTGCATAGAAGAAAATCGGCGACATCTGTGGCACAGCTTGATGGAAGTGTTCTGGTGATGGCGTAGCACGTGGCGTAATCTGTCGCCACAGCGACCCACTTGTTACCAGATGTGGATAGAGAGAAAGGGCCAAGTAAGTGCAAGCCAACACGAAAGAACGGCTCCAAAGGAATTTCGAGTGCTTGAAGGCACCCGGCAGGGAGCGTCGATGGTGTTTTTTCAGCACTGGCATTTTTCACACGCCGCAACATATTTTCTGACGAAGCGGGCAAGCCCTGGCCAAAAGAAACGTCGGCAAATCCGGTTGTAGGCGCAGGAGATGCCAAGGTGACCTGCCGTTAGTAAATCGTGAAGTTCTTGGAGAACAGCTGACCAGAGGTGCTTAGGAATGACAAGGAGTGGGGCAGGACTGTAGGGGTGTACATTGTGGCTGAATAATAGACCATCCTGGAGAAGAAACGGGTCGTAGGACGAATCAGAAAGCAAAGAGTTCAAGCCATCAATGATGGCGCGCAAGGTGGTATCACGGCGTTGCTCGTCGGCAACAAGTAGCGGCTGAGAAACGAAGAAAACACAAGCGTCGGCATCTGGGTCAGGGTCGGCGGGTAGTTCGTCCATAAACAGCATGATAAACAGACTCCGTCTTGATGTAATCGGCCCGACTTGTACGCTACTGCATAGGAATATTCTTGCAACCACAGAGCCCAGCGACCAAGCCGGCTGGTAGGATCCTTGAGTGAGGAAAGCCAGTAAAGCGCGTGGCGGTCCGTGATTACAGAGAAGTGCGTTGCCATACAAGTATGGGCAGAATTTGGAAACCGCACAGACAAGAGCCAGGCATTCACGATCTGTAATCAAATAGTTGCGCTCCGCTGCTGTGAGGAGGTGGCTAGCGTACGCAATAACACGATCTTGACCCTGTTGGCGCTGGGCTAAGACGGCTTCGATACCGTGACCACGGGAATAGCTACGCAGCTCTGTAGGAGAGGACAGGTCACAGTGGGCCTGTATAGGTGGTGTGGTGAGAATGTTGGTAAGCTGGGCAAATGCGGCAGTTTGAGCAGAGCCCCACGTAAACGGTACGTCCTTCTTCAGAAGATCAGTAAGCGGTCGGGCAATCGCTGCGAAGTCTTTAATGAAGCGTCGGAAGTAGGTGCAGAGTCCTACAAATCTTCGGACGTCTGACAGATTGAGGTACAGGAAAACATATGACAGCCCGAATTTTCTCTGGGTCTGGTTGAATACTGGCAGCGTCAATGAGGTGGCCCAGCACTGTAATCTGCCGACGACCGAAGCGACACTTCGATGAATTTAGTTGGAGCCCAGCCTCGTGGACGATTTGAAGAACAGCTGATAAGCGCTCAAGGTCTGTCTCAAATCTAGGCGAAAATACGAGAACGTCGTCTAGGTAGCAGAGGCATGTTGACCATTTGAACCTTTGAAGCAAAGAATCCATCATACATTCAAACGCGATCTGTATTCCCCTCCCAGATACGGCAACCGTACTGAGTGGAGAACTCCGGACGACAAGCCCATTTGCTTCCATTGCCTCCGCATTGGCCATGTCGCTCGCCACTGCCACACCTCCCGGACGTTGCCGTATTCGAGCTCCTTTTTCCCGTCTCCTCGCCCACATGCCGACCCGCACCGTTACTCACCTCACCGTATGCCTCCTACCTCTAACGTATCCGTCGATGACAGTCGTCCTGCTCGCTCGCCGTCACCTCAGCGCCTTTTGTCCCCGTCGCCCCAGCCATGCCGCTATTCGTCGCCGACCAATTATGCACTCTCCTGAACGGAAAACTAGACCATGCAGCTCCTGGGGGTAGTGCTGCATTACCTTCGTCTTGTCGAAATCCTCCACTGATGCTCCCAACGAACCAGAACTTACTTGATGTTCACGTCGATGGTGTCCCTTTGATGGTGTTAATAGATACTGGCACCCAGATGTCCATGATGAGTTGTAATCTCCATCGTCGACTGAGGAAGGTTATCACGCCTGCTACTACACAAGCCATACACCTGACCGATGGCAGCACTGTTGACGTCACTGGAATGTGTACTTCCCGTATAAGTATTGCCGACCGCCACGTTCCTGTTCTTTTTACAGTGCTGACCAATTGTCCCCATGACCTAATCCTCGGACTCGTCTTTCTTACAGCACATTCTGCTTTGATCGACTGTTCTGCCGGTACCCTTTGCCTCAAACTTCCTCTACTCGAGCATTTTCTGGCCGAACTGCGAAACAACTTTAGTTCGACCGCCTTCGTCTGCCTGCCACCTAAAGCCTTGACTTTCGTCGATTCGCTATCATCTTTTCCGGTGCCCGATGGTGATTACGTCACCACACTTGTCCTGATGTCCTTTTGATGCGCAATATCACTGTGCCCAACTCCGTCGTCACCAACGCCGATAATTGGACATGCCTCTCCGTCGTCAATTTGGGCCTGACAATGGAAGTTCTGCCCCATGGCATATCGGTTGCAATGCTGCATGTTATAGGAGATGACCACGTCGCAATGTTTTTGGTAGACGTCTGCTCAGATTCTTCACAATGTCCTCAGGATGCTATTTGCCCTGACGCAACATTTGGTCCCATGATTGCTGCATACCTATTGTCTGAACAAGCAGCAGCTGTGTGTTGCCTTTTGGTTTCCTACCGCATCCTCGACCTCAACAATCGCCAATCGGGCCAGACTTCAACTGTTAAGCATCACATGAATACTGGTGATGCCAGTCCTATTGATCGCCGGCCATATCAAGTTTCTGCTTCAGAGCGTAAGGTTATTCAAGATGAAGTGAACAAGATGCTTGCCAAAGGCATTGTTGGGCCCTTGGACGTCGCCCGTGGTGCTTGCTAAAAAGAAAGATGGCACAAGGCATTTCTGCATAGATTACCGTCATGTAAATCGCATTACCAAGAAAGATATATACCCCTTGCCTCGCATTGGCAACGCCCTCGATTGTCTCCACGGTGCCAAATACTTTTCATCAATAGACCTTCGGTCTGGTTATAGGCAAATTTCTGTGGATGAAAAGGACCAAGAGAAGACCGCGTTCGTCACCCCTGATGGTCTATACCTATTCAAAGTTATGCCATTCGGTGTATGCAACGCACCAGCAATGTTCAAATGTATGATGGACTGTTTGCTGCAAGGGTTCAAATCGTCAACATGCCTCTGCTACCTAGATGACGTTCTCGTATTTTCGCCTGCATTTGAGACGCACGCTGAGTGTTTATCAGCTGTTCTTCAAGTCTTCTGCGATGCTGGACTCCAACTAAATTCAACGAAGTGTCACTTCGGTCACCGGCAGAGTACAGTGCTGGGCCACCACATCGACGCTTCCGGTATTCAACCAGACCCGGAGAAAATTCGTGCTGTCCAGCTTTTCCTGTACCTCAGTCTGTCAAAGATGTCCGAAGTTTTGCAGGATTCTGCTCCTACTTCCGACGCTTCGTTAAAGACTTTGCAGTGACTGCCCGACCACATACCGATCTTCTGAAGAAGGACGTGCTACTTACGTGGGGCCCCGCTCAAACTGCCACATGTGCCCACATCACCAGCATTCTCACCACGGCACCTATACTGGCCCACTTTGACCTGTCCTCTCCTACAGAGGTGCATACCGACGCCAGTGGTCACGGTATCGGAGCCGTTTTAGCCCAGCGCCAACAGGGTCAAGATCGTGTCATCACCTACGCTAGCCACCTCCTCACTGCAGCGGAGCGCAACTATTCGATTACAGATCGCGAATGCCTGGCTCTCGTGAACGCACTTCTCTGTAATCACGGACCACCGCACGCTCTGCTGGCTTTCCTCACTCAAGAATCCTACCAGCCGGCTTGGTCGCCGGGCTCTGTGGTTGCAAAAGTATTTCTATGCAGTAGCGTACAAGTCGGGCCGATTACATCAAGACAGAGACTGTTTATCACGCTGTTTATGGACGAACTACCCGCCGACCCTGATCCAGATGCCGACGCTTGTGTTTTCTTCGTTTCTCAGCCGCTACATGTTGCCGACGAGCAACGCCGTGATGCCACCTTGCGCGCCATCACTGATGGCTTGAACTCTGCTTTCTGATTCGTCCTACCACCTGTTTCTTCTCCGGGATGGTCTATTATACAGCCACAATGTACGCCCCGACAGTCCTGCCCCACTCCTCGTCATTCCTAAGCACCTCTGGTCAGCTGTTCTCCAAGAACTTCATGATTTACCAACGGCAAGACACCTTGGCATCTCCCGCACCTACGACCAGATTCGCCAACGCTTCTTTTGGCCAGGCCTTGGCCGCTCTGTCTGGAAATACGTTTAAAGAATACATTCTTGCGCCAAAAAAGGAAAATAAAGACTTGGGAAGGAAGAGTACGAAAAGACAGATTGAGCGCTGTCTTTTCGTACTCTTCCTTCCCAAGTCTTTATTTTCCTTTTTTGGCACAAGAATGTATTCTTTAGATCCCAACCAACTCGCCCAGCAACAAGTTCTACTGGAAATACGTTGCGGCGTGTAAAAAATGCCAGTGCTGAAAAACACCACCGACGCTCCCTGCCGGGTGCCTTCAACCCCTCAACATTCCTTAGGAGCCGTTCTTACGTGTTGGCTTGGACTTACTTGGCTTTTTCCCTCTATCCACATGTGGTAACAAGTGGGTCGCTGTGGTGACAGATTACGTCACACATTACGCCATCACCAGAGCGCTTCCAACAAGCTGCGTCACAGATGCTGCCGATTTTCTTCTATGCAACATGATTTTGCAACATGGTGCTCCACACCAACTGCGCATTGACCGTGGTCGAACATTTCTTTCTAAAGTCACCGTCAACATCCTGCAGTCCTGCTCAACCAAGCACAAGCTGACTACGTATTACCATGCACAGACAAATGGTCTCTGGGAGTGTCTGAATCGCACCTTAACAGACATACTTGCAAAGTATATCTCGTCCGACCATATTGATTGGGACTTTGCCCTGCCCTATATTGCTTTTGCATATAATTCTTCGTGTCACGATGCTGTCGGTTATTCCCCGTTGTTTCTGTTGTTGCCAGTCGCTACGTTTTCTGCCCACAATGTAACAAGGGCGAACCATGTTGCTTGCGAAAAGAAAGATCGAGATTAACACTGACCACGGAGCTCTCGTCAACATGGAGCACGTTGTAACACAAGCAGACGACACTTGCTTTGTGCCGTAAGTGTTTAAGTGTAGTGAGAAATTGTGCTTATGCATTCTCTTTCTGTTACTTTATTTTTATAAAAACAAATTAACTAACATTCCAGCTATTATGAACAACATTTGGTTACCATAAAGTTGGCAAAAATATCGATGACGTGCCCTGGGCAGCCAGTCAGATAGCTTGCACTACTAGTGTCATTAGGGCAATTTATGTGAAATGGTTAGCGGCGGCTGAAAATTCAGCTGAGTACTGTGCTGCGATCGGCAGCAATGTACCTCTTTAAAACCTTATAATAAATGACACACTTTACACGGAGCACTTTGATGTGTTAATTAATGATCAGAAGGCCCTACTCTAATGACTCAGTATGTTTGTACAAAATCGTCAAAATCGTTTCAGTATCCCTTTAAATGGCAGCTGTAGTGCCTAAACATCCAGTCTCTACTAACGACATATGAGGGTTACCCAAAAGTAATGCAAGTTTTTTTTTTTCTAGTTTGCACATTTCTTTAAACATTTCAAAACATTATTCATATTAAAGTGCACTCCCTCGGACGAAACAGACTTGGCCCACCACTTTATTACTGTTCATAACTGTGCAGAAACTAATGCAAACCGATAATCTTTGGTGCTTCCGTTGTTTTCTTCTTTATCTGCTCCACACATTGAAAACACATTCCTTTAAGCTTTTTGTTTCAGTCTTGGATATAAGAAGTCGCCAGGGGCATAATATGGGAAGTAGGGAAGGTGAAATAAGCATTGTTTTCTGATTTCTGTTGGGAACTGCAGCACACTCAGTGCTGTGAGGGCAGCAGCGCTGTCGTGATACAGAAGCCACTTGCCTGAGTTCTACAGATTGGGGCGTTTTATATACAAACTGCATCGTGAAACCACTTGTGCATTGCAATGTAAAAATGATGCTGGTTGATTGTTAAGCGTTGCAGTACAAATTTCAAATGAACAAGCTCTTTGATATCAAAACATTTCCCTAGAGTGAGCAGCGCTCGATACCCACATATTATTCTTTGATGTCTGGCATCACAAAACCAACACAGACAGCGAAAGAGGCTCAAAGAAAGCTATGTAGTGAGTAGAAAAAGTTTTACACAAGGGCACTAAATGACCAAATGGTGGGGACAACAGTGAAGTACACCTGTCTAGCAACACAGGTCAGTACCGGCTACCCTTCTGCTTCAGTAAAAAGATTCTTTTGGGTCCGCTCTTGGTGTTATCACGCCAGTCACTACTTTGAGTGGTGGGCACCTGAATGCTGCCCAGTGTGGAAATGCTTTTATTGCACAACCAATTCACTTTGACAGTAGTTCCCTGAATTTCACACAGACTAAACAAAGGCTTCCAAACTACTGAACCCATGTAATGAACCCAGCCTATGAAACAATGAAAGTAAAAGTGCCCTTTCATACTTCTTTATCCAAAGCATACTTATCCATCTGTTTCTCTAAACCCTGCCCTCCTGCTTGCTCTTTGGATTGCGGTATGTTCTAAATAAATTAATATTCAGCCTATCACAAAATTCATTGAAAGGGGCCCGCAACAATGCTGAACAAAGGTACAAAACGCGTCTGGCATCAGTGACCCTCAATGGGTCAAAGGCCATCACTTGATCAACCTCACTGACAAACTTCAGTAAATTTGCTAATCCTGATGTACCTCCTGATTTTTTTTTACATAGCCGTGTTCAAAAGCCAAGCTCTTACAAGCTTTGTGATGGTCAAGCTGGTAGACTTGGAACATCAAGAGGGAAGTGAGATTGCTGCTGCAGCACTTTTGTGCTTGAGCTGCTGCACCACCTTTATGCTTGAGATGTGTATATTAATAATAAATTTCAAGCCATTGCCTGTTTCAAATATATGCACTCTGTTTAAGTGGTGTGCAACTAAAGACAACTGAAAAGAGTGAAATCTGTGGGGTTGTGACATGAAGGTGTTGCCATGTTACCACATGTACCGGCATGTGTTGCTCATCCCACGACTACTAAAGAAATGTGTCTTGCACCCACTCACATGGAAGCTGTGCAATCCTGTAACTTTTTGTAGAAATTGTAATGCATGATTTGATGCTAGACTCCCCCCCCCCTTTCCTTTAGGGGCCCACCCTTCAGCAGCTGTCGTCAAGTCCACAAACATTAAGGCCATATGGTTCTTCACCTTGAATGTTGTGATTGGTGCAGGAATCCCCTCGCCTTCAACCAGGATTCGATACTTCTGGCGCACTTTCTCCTGCTGCTCAAGAGTCACATTGGCCAGGTAGGCTGGGGGACGCCACCTGGATACCAAAGCAAGAAAAAACAGATAAATAAAAAACAGTTCAGTTGCTATTCAAAAATGCTCACTGTAAAAAGATGACATGTACACTAACTACTTCATGTGTTGTAACTACCATCCCATAAGTTGCATTTTGCAGTGAAACACTTTGATGGGTGTGATGTACTGGGCTCGTCACTGATGGCACTGCTTCTACCCACAGTGAGCTCAGCTTGTGAATGCAAACATGTCCTTACTGCTACAAGAGGCTATCTGAAGTAGCCAACAGTGTCACATGGCAATGTGTACATATGTGCCGCCCCTCAATGAACCTCTTTGATGCTGACATGGGTCACCGGGTATGTGCCAGTAGTTGTGTGTCGCTCTTCAATGAGTGTCTTTGATGACAATTTTGGTAACTAGGTATGTGCCACTGGGAATGTGCCACTCTACAATAACGACAAATGGCCTTGTAATTTCTGTGTTGCTGGGTGGAATCTAACCCACGTCATACAGGTTCCTCAAGGACAGCAGCCCTATGCTTTAACAGGCTGGACCACAAATGCACTGGGCATGTGCCGTTTTTCAATGAATGTCTGTCACGCCAACGCTTTAGTGAGCCGTGCCATGAATGCAAAGGGTATTTGTTGCTGTTCGATGAACCTCTCCCTAACATGGATCACTGTGTATGTGCCACTGAGTGTGCGGCAAGTGAGGAAACAAGGTGCACCATGCTTCTCATCTCAGGGACCACACATAGACTTCACAGCAGAGCAATGTAGTTGGCAGAGCATGTCCAGAAAGAAGCATGAGCAAGGAGCCCTGTCATCACATGACACGTTTCTCAGTGTTCACAAGTACTGGTGCACTGACGCACCATGCATTTAAGAGGTCATGCGTAGGCTTTGCAGGGGAGCTGTTAGGTGCTTATTACTGTATATATCATAATCATCACCCAGCATCTGGAGTACCATGTCAGGCAAACAGCCAGGCTAACATTTCCAGCATATCATTAAGGTTGGTTCTTTCTCTCTCCTTGCAGGGGTGGCGCTAAATGGCGCTGAGTGTTCTTAGGGAAGCACAAAAGAGGAGTCTTGCTGCAGTACATGCCTCATACCTAACTTCTTTTGACAGTAACAATACATTGTGTCGCTATATTGATTCGATGCTAAACACATTACCGCTGACAGTCATCGTGAGATGCATTATGCTGAATTTTTTTTTCTCCCTCTCTTCAGTTGTGACAGAGTAGCAAAAGTCTTAAGATTTGTGGATGATTGTTTGCACAAGTGACTTGTGAAAATGAATGTGAAAATGAATGCTTTGAACCTGGTAATTCTCACAGGCTTGCATTATGCGAGTTCTTATACCCGTTGAGTCTTACCTATGCCATCAAGTTCTTAAATAATAGGCTGTAGATTTCAGGCCAGCACATTTATAAACTTGCGAACAAAGAAGCAATAAGTCTCTGCTTTTGAAATGATCTGAGAATGTCCCCTTTTCATACTGTAAACAGCAATCAACAGTTGCAGCTGTAAGCATTTATGCAGACTTCATCTTCATCTGTACAAAGTCATCATAAATCATCGGCTTGTGTTCGTTTTTGCGTTGGCGCCATTTTTCCTTCTTGGAATAAAGCTTCGTCTTGACCGTGGTCTTTTAAGTGGTGGAGGCGCTTTAAGATCCCTTCGACCTCACTCCAATTCAAGATATCTCCTGGAGCTACGTTCGGGACGCCGCTTAAGCCAAGAGGCCGCCATGTCGCAAGACCAGCTAGCAGCGTCCATCAGTTCGGTTCAAGTGCCAGCCACACCCACTCCCAGCTGTGCCAACAACCGGTATCGCGATCCTGAAATCTTCTCTGGCTTGCCTGGTGAGGATGTGGAAGAGACTGGCTCGACAACTACGATCGTGTCAGCGAGTACAACAACTGGAACGAGACATTGAAGTTAAAGGACTTACCATTTCACATCTCTCAAGTAGCCAAGACATGGTTCGTTAATCACGAGAGACACTTCCGTGATTGGTCGTCTTTCAAGGAACAGCTACAGCAGATTTTTGGCACACCCACGGTACTTTCGGAAGTTGCGAAAAAGAGGCTGTCTGAGCGTGTCCAGCTTTACGATGAATCATATACCTCGTACATTGAGGACATCCTCGCGCTTTACCGCCGTGTCGACAGTGCCATGCCAGAAACTGACCGCGTGCGACACCTTCTTAAGTATAGGATCTACTGCCTTTAACGCACTCGCCGTTCAAAACCCTTCGACGGTGTCGGATGTCATCTCCGTCTGTCAGCGCCTCAACACCCTATAATCAATCCGCTTGCAACCGGACATTTCTGACAATCTCCTTGCAAACAGTATTGAGCTCCGGTCCCTCATTCGAGCCATAATTTGTGAGGAATTGCAAGCGCATGGCTCACATGGCTCCTTGCAGCCGCACTCACGTTCAACCTGCGTCTCCTGACCTGCGCGGCATTATTAAGGAGGAATTGGCCTCCCTGCAGAACGCCCACCATGCCGATGCTTCTCCTTGCCCACAACCAAGAGCTTCTTAAGCCCAGGTTGCTGCAATGCCAGCCACACCATCTCCAAACACACCGCCTGTACCTTTTCATGATCACCTGGCGCCTTTAGTCGCCTGAGCACCGAACCTGCCTTACTACTCTGCCTGGCGTTCCTCGAGGCCTATCTGCTATTACTGCGGCTTTCGAGGACATATCTCCCGGTTTTGCCGACGCCGCCAGCAAGACGAACGTCGTGGTTACACTGCCTTTCAAAGTGATGAGCCACATCCTCGCGTTTACCGCATTTATGATGATAATCCTCCCGTTCGCCGATCTCCATCTCCGGCCGACTTCTTCAACACCGCCCACAACACACGTGTCTCGAGACGCCACTCTGATGTTCTGTTTCACCACTTCGGCCTGTCTCCCAACTCTATGTCCAGTGACCGGAAAACTAAACAGTGCAGTTTTTGGAGGGAAAACTGCACCGCCGCGAAGTGCTACAAGTCCTCCTGAATGTCTTTCAAACATGTTATTAGTGTCTGTGGAGGGTGTGCGTTTGTTAGCTCTGATTGACACGGGAGCTACTATATCTGTCATGCGTGCAGGCCTGTGCTCTCGTCTGCGGAAAGTGCAGATGCCTTATGTTGGATCATCCTTGATTGGGGCTAATGGAGCAATCATTCGGCCATCAGCCCAATGTACAGCATGCGTTTCATTGATGGTATCCGTCATCATATTAAGTTCATGATTTTATTCTCGTGCGCTCATGAACTAATCTTAGGTTGGGACTTCCTCTCGTCAGCGTCCGCTTTAATCTCTTGCCGTCAACATGTAGTCCATTTGACTGAGACAGTTCATTGCAGCGGGAGTGCCGATGAGCTACGACTGCGTTTTCTCGCTGCTGCCGATTTTGTACTGCCTCCCGGCAACGAGCAAATCCTAATCTCTCTTCTACGGACATCACCAATGGCAACGTGTTCATCATTCCTTATGGCCGCTGTCTTGCCTGTGGAATTGTCTTCACTTTCTGCCTGCTGCGGTTCAAAGGAAGCTCTGTATTAGTCATCGCTTTAAACATGATGACTGAGCCAATCCACCTACCTCGAGGCTCTGCTGTGACCTGTTATGTGGACACCCAACCAGTCTCCCTGCTCCCTCTAGCCGCTTTGCAAGCTCTTCCTCAACAGGGTAAATCCGCTTCATCTGCCCTTGCTTCCGTGATAAGTCTTGACCTTACTGCTGCTCAGAGTGAAGCGTTGCTACAATTGCTCACGAAGCATCAGGCCTCCTTTGATATGAATGCTTCGTCACTCGGACAGACCT
The DNA here is from genome assembly GCF_050947875.1 of Dermacentor variabilis. Lineage (NCBI taxonomy): Eukaryota > Metazoa > Arthropoda > Arachnida > Ixodida > Ixodidae > Dermacentor > Dermacentor variabilis. The sequence continues at coordinate 20,726,784 of NW_027460280.1, forward strand.
CCATTGCCTCCCATTGTATCCACACCGATGGCCAGACTATTGTACGCTGTCGTCCCTACCGAGTCTCTTTGACCGAACGCAAAATCATCGAGGAGAATGTCGCCGATATGCTGAAAAGAAACGTCATACGTCCCTCTGTCAGTTCTTGGTCATCACCCGTCATTTTAGTCTATAAGAAGGATGGATCGGTACGATTTTGTGTTGACTACCACGCGCTAAACAAGATCACCTGTAAGGATGTATATCCGATGCCCCTTATCGATGATGCCCTTGATTCTTTGCAAGGCGTGCAATACTTTTCCAGCCTTGACCTTCGCTCTGGATATTAGAAAATTACAATGCACGAAGCAGACAAAGAAAAGACCGCCTTCTCTACTCCGGATGGTCTTTACGAGTTTAATGTAATGCCTTTCAGCCTATGCAATGCTCCCGCCACATTTCAAAGAATGATCGACACTGTTCTTCGCGGCCTCAAGTGGAAAACTTGTCTATGTTACCTCGACGACATCATCGTGTTTTCCTCGACTTTCACTGACCATCTGCAACGCTTAGATGAAGTGCTCACATGCCTTTCTAATGCCGGACTTCAACTGAATACGAGGAAGTGCCGTTTAACTAGCACACCGATTAAAGTCCTGGGTCATCTCGTTAGCAAAGACAGCATCTAGCCCTATCTGGACAAAATTTCTACAGTGCTCAACTTTCCACGCCCATTTCATGCAAAAGAAGTGCGCAGCTTCCTTGGTCTCGCCTCATACTTTCGACGTTTTATCTGAAACTTCGCCAGCATTGCCTCACCCCTCCACAAGCTCCTTGCTAGTTCCAATTCCTTCGATTGGAACGATCAGTGTGCAGCCGTGTTCCAAGAACTCAAGCGCGCACTAACATCCCCCCCTGTTCTTTGTCATTTTGATGACAAGGCACCCACATTACCGCATACTGACGCTAGTGGTCAAGGAATTGGTGCCGTACTGCTGCAGCGCGACCACGAACTTTGTGAAAGGGTTGTTGCATATGCAAGCCGCGTTCTGACTTTCGCAGAGAAGTACTTGACAGCCGAACAAGAGTGTTTGGCTGTTGTATGGTCCATTCAGAAATTTCGTCCATACCTGCACAGTCAACATTTCACGGTTGTGACCGACCACCATGCCCTATGTTGGTTGTTGACAATCAAAAACTTGTCTGCACACCTTGGCCGCTGGATACTCCTATTACAAGCATATTATTTCGATGTCAAATACAAGTCCGGAAGGAAGCACAAAGATGCCAGTGCTCTTTCATGATGCCCATTACCACCATCATCGGTGCACATCACATCACCTTGTCAAATTGGCCGCACGGAGGACGCATCGTCTACTACATCAATTTTCTCCTTGACTCCATCAAACCGCCCTTTAGTGCTTTCCACTCACCAGCATGCCGATTCTTATTGCCATCGTATCATCAATCACCTTAGCGGTGTTTCATCTCCACCCAATGCCAGGCTACGGAAACGGCTCAAATGGTTCAAGTTTAAAGACGACGTGCTCTACCGGTACATTTTTCACCCAGCAGGTCATCGATGGGTTCCCGTTCTACCGCGCTCTCTTCGCGCTGCAGTTCTGCAGGCCTCACACAATGACCCTAGGTCAGGCCACTTGGGTTACCTCAAAACACACGAGTGCATACGCAGCCGATTCTTTTGGCCAGGTCTAATCCACGAGCATAGCTAAATATGTTGCCTCGTGCACGTTTTGCCAACACCGCAAGCGACCTACTAATGCTCTGGCCGGGACGCTACAACCACTTCCTTGTCCAGCAGAACCCTTCTCTGTCGTCGACACTGACCTCTTTGGGCCCCTCTCCAAGTACTCCAGATGGCAACAGATGGATCGTCACTGCTGTTGACGATCCTTCTGAATGTGTTTGATGTCACTGCTGTTGTACGCTGAAACAGCCTCAGTACGTTCAGGAGCTGCCTCAGAAGTAGCGGCCTTCTTCTTGCAGGCTATCTACTTACGTCACGGGGGGCCTCATATTCTTTTGAGCAACCGAGGCAAGGCATTTCTTTCAAGCACTCTTAATCAAGTTCTGCAAGAGTCCAATACCGTGCACAAGACAACGTCTAGCTACCACCCTCAAACCAATGGCCTAACAGAGCGATTTCATCGCACGCTGTACGACATGCTATCCATGTATATTCAACCTGACCATTGCAACTGGGATGCGATTCTCCCATTTGTAACCTTTGCATACAATTCTTCTGTTCAATGCACCACCGGATACTCTCCGTTTTTCTTAGTTTACGGCCGCCACCCAACCTCATCACTTGACGGTTCTTTCTTCTCTGGCTCCGTCAACACTTCACCATTAATTTGCGACCAGTTTGTGTCTCGTCTTGCCTAATGTCGTCGTCGCGCCCGTATGAACACAGAAGCAAGCCAAGACGATCGCAAACATCGGTACGATGCCTCTCACCGCGTCGTTTCCTACCGCCCTGGTGATGATGTGCTCCGATGGACACCTGCACGAACACCCAGTTTATGTGAGAAATTTGAGTCTCGATATATTTTCCCCTACAAAGTGATAGAGCAGACCTCGCCGGTGAACTATCACGTTACACCTGTTGATGCTCCAACTGACCGACATTTCCGCGGAACAGAGACACGTTTCCTGCCTGAAGCGCTTTCATCTCCGTTCCACTGTCTAATGTGCGGCCACTGCTTGTGTTACAACGTGCTCCATGTTGTGCGGCCACTTCTGTTCACGGGGGAAATTAGTCTAAGCATTTATGCGGACTTCATCTTCATCTGTACAAAGTCATCATCAATCATCGGCTCGTGTTCGTTTTTGCATCGGCGCCATTTTTCCTTCTTAGAATAAAGCGCCATCTCGACCATGGTCTTTCACAGGAAGATTACGTCTTAAAGGGACCCTGAAGCAATTATGATTTAGTACAAACATACTGAGTCATTGGGGTAGGTCCTTCTGACCATTAAGTGACACGCTTAAACACTCTGCGTAAAGCGTAAAGCGCTTTACGCAGAGTGATCGGTAGCGATACACAAAAATGTGTATCGCTACCGATCGCAGCAGCGCTGCTTCCTTGAGTTTCCAGCCGCCCCATCCCAATTGATGCGTTTGGCCCAACTCACGTCAGTTGGGCGAGCTATCTGATTGGCTACCCAGGTCGTGTCATTGATAATTCTTATGGCGGACAAATGTTGTTCGTAATAGTTGGAACGTTGGTTAACTTGTTCCTATAAAAAAGTAATAGAAAGAGAATACACAACAACAATTTATCACGACACTCAAGCACTTCTTGCACACAGCAAGTGTTGTCTGCTTGTGTTACAACGTGCTCCATGTTGATGCGAGCTGCACCGTCAGTGTTGGTCTCTAGCGTTCTTTTCGCGAGCACTATGGTTCACCCTTGTTGCGTTGTGGACTGAAAATGTAGCAATTGGGGATATGTCAAGTTGAGACATTGTGTCCCTCTGCAAGACAGCAGGTGAGTGGAGTGGCTGCAGCACATTGGACTGTCGGTATCCGTGTTCGCAGCCGCGCATGCAGCCACGTTTGCAGCTACGCGTTTGCAGCCATCACTTTATGCTGGAGGATTACTACAATATAGAGTTTTAGCATGTCCAGTATTCAGGTAAAAACGAGTGCATGCGGACTGGGAATTTTACCGGATGAGCGAAGGCGCAAATGTGAACAGCCTGCACGGTGCAGCCACCTGGTGACACAGAGTGCAACCAGACAAACACACAGAGTTAATATAGCAGTACCCATATGTATTGTACTTTAGTGCTGGTGTTAAGTTTCAGAAGCAATGTAAATGTGAACATGTTGGCTCTTTAAATGTTTCAAATGCTTTACACTTGGTTACAGAAATAGTAGCTCTCTGGTTGGTTAAGCTCTGCGCCATCAGTTGGCTGCACAGTACAGGCCCCTCACATTTACGCTAAATCTTCTTTATCACAGAGGTAGTAATACGGAGGGGCTTTAGTTTAAGTCTCCACCCATCTGTCAAAATGCCCAACTTGCTTGCGGTTACCGCAATACCGGACACATTCGGCGCTGCAACAGAACGTAGCAATGTGCACTGCTCGGAAAGCTCTCCCGGGGGATCGATGGCTAGGCGGCTAGTGGAGAGGTTGGAGAGGTTTCGCGCGCTGATTCAAGACAACTGCAAGTAGACAACACAACTTAACATCATGGCGCAGAGCTAGTCAAGGTGGAGCTTAGCCCTGGTCACTTGGTGAACGAGTTGAGGAGAAAAAGAATGGCTAGGGATGAGGGTAACTTGTAATCATCCATAGCTCTTTTAATATCAGACGCTTCGCTTAAATTGTGGCACTAATGTCTTACTGTAGCTGTACCCTACACATCTACAAAATTTGTCCAAACCATTTCAAAGACCCTTTAAAGGCAGGCTATTTTCTGCATTTGTCATTAGTGAGCCCCTCCTAGCAAAAATGCACCCAGTGATCAAAGTAGCCATAAGGAAAAACAGAAAACAAGTGGCACTCATAAAGAAAATAGGAAAACATGCAGGCAAAAATGTGGTCTGTTTGGCTCCTCAGAAACTGCAGAAACTGTGCAAAAAGTTAATGGTACAAATCATAGAAAAAAGCAGGGCTATGGCATAACACATAATTTTTTTGTTGCTTGAATCAAGGTATGCAATTCCCCAGTGCATGTAGCAAGAGGTGCATAGGCCAGGCAGAATGTTTCCTGAATGTGCATTTCCACAAGTATCAAAGTATGTTTCATAAACTTTACCAGGACACCTTTGAGCTGCACTGTCACAATTATGCATGTATACCTTAACTAGAAAAGAACGAAGTGCTCTACAAATGTGCTGATACAAAAAATTCTGGCAGAACCCATCTCACGATGACTGTCGATGGTAATTTGATTAGCAATGAAGCAATGTATCAATGCAACGTCTTCCAACAGCCAAAACAGGTCATGTAAGAAGTGTGTACTGCAGCAGAACTCCTCCCTGACACTTCCTTCTGTACACACTGTGCCATCAATTGATGGCGCCATGCAGTCCTTTGCATGGCCTCCGAGATTGCACCGATGGCACGCTAGCACTCTCTCATGCTTGCCTATGATTCCGCTGTGCTGTCTATGGTGCCACAGCAAAAACTACACGTGATCGGTGAAATGCATGGCATGCTGGCACATGCAAACACTGAGAAACGCATCGCGTGTAAGGCATGTAATGCAGCCGGGCTGCTCTCTCTTGCTTCTTTCTGGACACAATGAGTTACCTAGTGGCGCTGCTGAGAAGTCTTGCTCGCAGCCTCCGAGAAGCGTGGCGTGCCAATGTGTGCGAACGGTGAGAAGAATTGGTCCCTAGCTGACTGCGTACTCAGTGGCACATGCCCAGTGACCCAAGCTGGCATGAAAGAGGTTCATTAATCAGCAGCATGTACTTAGTACATTTGTGGCACAGATCCCTAAAGTGTTGAGCTGCTGTGCTTGAACAACCCATGTGATGTGGGTTTGATCCCACCCAGCATGGGAGAAATTTTAAAGGTTTTCTTTTAGGTAGTGACTGCAGTGACGGGGCCCAGCACTTTAACATCTGCACTACAGTGACGGGGCCTGGCACTTTAACATCTGCACTGCAGTGATGGGGCCCGGCACTTTAACATCTGCACTACAGTGATGGGGCCCAGCTGCACTGAAGCTTCATTCTGTTATGCTCTGTTTGGTCGCATACAAAAGCGGGCATTAAGAATCATGATGCAATCGAGAACCGATATACCCAGCAGGCCGTTGTTCAATAAACTAAACATATTGCCATTTGATCTTATGCGTGAGCATAAAACAGCTACCTACGCAAACAGTGTTGTGAAACGTAATCATGTTTTCCTTTTCTTTTGTGTCCATATTTTTTTCATCATCACATTCTACGAGAAGTACGGCAGCTGGAAATTTCAACCTGCCTCCTGTACATAATGGACATGGCAAAAGACTACTTAAATTTGTTGGAGTTAAGACATGGAACAACATATCCTCCAAAACAAAAGAAACACAAGATTTCAGCAAAGCACTATTTATAAGCTATAAACCACTGATTTGGTGCTTGTGTTCTTGCTTGGCATCCTGTTTTTTACGGTGTGATAATTTATGTAACTGGTGATAATTTTTATGCATGCTATAAAAAGATTCTGTTCTTTTCCTGTTTTTAATGTGCAAATGTGTAGCATTCATCCTCTACATTGATCCCCCTAGGCTTGTACCGAAAGTCTATTATATTTTGCATATCCGGACCCATCCGCTAGCCTGCAGCTATTGGGTATAACAGTCTTTGGCGCATGCACTGTAACACTTATTATGATAATAATAAAGAAAGAAAGAGAGAAAGAAAGTTCACTGGAATGGAAAGGGAACGGTAAAAAGCACATTTAAAAAAAGGCATGGCATATGTTCATGTTCAATAGACAATGACTTGAACTGGATTAAGAAAAAGAAGCAGCTGGTAATTGCTCGCTTAGAAGACTGATAAACATACGGTGCGATATGCAGCTTGAGAAATAATGATATTGAAGCTTCCAAGACTTTAGAATGAAAGAAAATACGGCACATCACAAGTTGGCTGTCATAGGCATTAAAGTCCCTAGATATAACAAAATTATTTTTGAACAGCTGTGGATGTGCATGCAACATTGGTTGCTTGCGTACTGTCAAATGTTCATACGCTGCGGCCTAAAGCTCCCGGCACGATGCGAAAATGCGCTCACAGCGAAAGCGAAACGTTGTGCACGGACATGCATGCAGACAGGCAGTTGGTCGCCGCAAACCTGTGCGCTAGCTGCACTGAAGCTTCATTCTGTTATGCTCCATTTTGTTACACAGACAGCCAACTATAGACGTATTTATCAGGCAAGGAGGAAAGGGCTCGTGGAAAGCCTTTCCTCCTCTCTGGCTTGGGCGATCCGGCGCGGCGCTGCTTGAAAGAACTGCTGTTGCGTGCTGCGCAACGATTTCGAGATGTTTTAGCTAGTATTTTGTGAAATTTACGCAATGTCCATTCATATAAGGTCGTCAGGGAAGCCTTTCGGTGCATCGGTAACTACAGTACGCGTAAATATCTCTTGGGTATGCAATCATGTCACATGCATTATCAGCAATGGTGTATGTATGTGTTGTGAACTATTTTGCGTATATCCATTTTAATTAAACGAAGAGAACCGGCGCCTCTGTATTACTAGCATGAAATGGTAAATCTGTTCACTATCTGATCATTTGGCGTAGGGACTAAGACATAAAACATAAGACCGCATGCTCGTGGATGGTCGACCTAAGGCGACTAAGAACATCTAAGTGACAGGCGCTATGAAATATTTGTGATACACTGGCATTGTTCTCACGCATTTCAAGTCTAGTAGGCTTGAAATCAGTATATGTCTATGCTATAGCTCCCTGCATGAGGCCGACGACGCTGCTCAACACAGCGATCACTGCTGTTGGTGAACCAGCACGATACATAAAGTATAGCTATGTGCTTCGGCATTTCCTTTTTGCCCTGTAAAGCCATAATATCCGAGACAGATCGCATAAAAAGAATGCGATGGCTATTTTTGAGGACAAAATTTTCATAATACGTGTGAGTGCATCGTAGAGAACTGAACGAATGCAACCGAAAAAAAAAGGAGAAAACGGGCTAACAGCGCAGCACGACCTCGCATAGTCATGCCCCACAACGTTTAAAGATCTATAAACGTTGATGGCATATGCTTGGACCATGCGCTATATAGAACAAAGATATCTGTAATTCAGCACCTACCAGTGCTTAGGATGCTTGCGCGGTTCGTAAACGGTCGCTTTGCTGGACAAGTATAGTTCACACTGTAAGGTATGTTGTTATTACTAACCAAAACTATTTTATTCACGGTTGGAAACCTCATCCACCGGACCAAATAGTCACGCAATGTAATCTGCAGCTAACAGTTTGAACGCTTGTCAAAGTATAACAGCACAGCTCCCATCATAGCAGAATGGTACCCACGCTGTTACGATTGTCGCGTATGTTTCATTGCTCCTAAACCGCAGCTTAGAACTAGAGGATAATACTGCAATAAGATCACATTAGTCAATGGAACTTTCAAAAATACACAAATGATCTCCGAGGCTCATTTCAGGCTCAAACATGCGCGCACACATCGTGCTGTGTGATCCGTCCGTTTCAACGCCAGCAGAAAGTCTGGCCATACCGACTTAAACCACTCCAGTACGTCTCACAGAGCCGTTTTCCTCGTACAAGACGCCACATCATACTAAATAGACTGCACGAACGCGAAAACAAACGCCAGAAACTACAGCCGACCATATACCTGCTATGCAAATCGGAGCGCTCGCCCAAGCCAGCAGGCCTATTGTCCATAGATGGCACCACTGCGTAGCCATATGGTGGCGCCCATGAAAAAACGGTTTATAAGAACATATTTAACATAGTTTTCTCTCAGCAATTGCCTGCCTTTCATGCAAGAAACCGGTTGGGGCAATCGATCGTGATGATTGCGCACGGTGTCCCAGCTTACTGCACGTAGTAGGTAAAGAGATAGGGTCTGTAAACCATTCTGTGCTTTCTGTTTGTCCAAGATTATTATTTTAAAGGTAAAATACTTCTGCCATGTCAAGAGTACTTGCAGAAATGTACAGCAGGGCTCCCGCATAGTATTTTTATTTAGCGCCGATAGCCGAACCTATGCGGAGCGCGCCGCGTTATCCCTCAGACTGCGCAAGTGAGGTGCTTCCGACAAATGGCGACTCCGTAAGTCCTCGCCCCCAATACCGACATTGTTATAGTGACGGCACTGTCGCTACAGTGTTGGTGTTAAAGTGACGGGCCCCGTCACTGTAGTGCTGATGTTAAAGTGCCGGGCCCCATCACTGTAGTGCAAATGTTAAAGTACCGGGCCCTGTCACTGTAGTCACTACATTTCTTTTAATGTGAAAGCATTGCATGCCTCATTACATGAAAATCCGTCGCAGTTGGTGTGACCGAAAGCTGGTGCCAAAAATGGCCGATGGCATAAAAAGTAAAAACACGTAAAAAAGTACTTTGATTGATGTCAAATTTCTCAGGGAGGTTCCTGTAAACAAAGTAAATTAATGGCTTTGAAAAGAAACTTTAGTACATTTCGGTCTGGGTGGCAATCAAACCCGGGCCTCCAGGGTGTGAGACAAGCATGCTTCCCCGACACACGGTGGCTCCACGGATCTGGCTGACTAAAGATGTGCCTAGTACGTGTGTCAATGCACCCGTCACGTCGTAGCCATATGGCTGACTGAACGTGTGGCCTAGTGCATGCATCATTGGGCACAAGATGCCGCAGCCTATGGGGAGGAGGTGGCACCATGACATGAGTGTATAAAATGAGCACATACATGACGTTCCAAGGTCTACAAATGGTATATTGTTTTCGCATTCCGATATGTGAGCAGTCGTAAGTGTCTCTGCCGAAGTTTTTTTCTTGTAGAGGGTGGGGAAACCAATTAGACACCCAGGTGGCTGTAGAACAAAAGCTGCATAATATAGCACAAGAATGCTAATCACAAAACTCAGTTGATTTTAGAATCGTAGCATACTTTTGGGTAGAAAAATGTATGCATCAGCAAACCATGCACTGCCTTATGCAAAAAAAAAAAAGAATTCTTGTATTTAATGTGTGGGCATTGGTGTGTCCACTTGCATGAAAAAAAAATATGATGCAGATTCCACGCACTGTGGGAGTCAATGGAAGCGAAGCTTTCTGCGATGTTTGCGTTCATTGACGGTGTTTGGCGGTGATGTTTATGGCACACAATCGTCGTGATGTGATGTGAAATGTGACCTTGCCTGCACCACTTGTGTTTGTCTACGTAGTACACAGAACACAAAGAGATGTGTTATTAATTCACTCATTCCTTTACTGAAGACAGCCCAAATGAGTAATGCTTTCTGATGACCCATTTTCTTTCTCCCGTGTCATATTAGGTGAACTGCCACGTGCGCAGAGGGGTAAGGTTAATAATCACCCATTTCCTAACTGCGTCGGCATGGGATCCAGTTGTACCCATTCCCTACTCCCTTTCTTATGTTATCCCTACTTCCTCCCTGGACTGTCGCTGCTTTTGCACATGAGCGTGGAGGCAAGTGCGGCAGCTCCAGCAATGCTTTTGAGGGAGGGTAACGCCTAATTATGGCCTCCAGAGGGCACTGCTGCGTCCCCCAGGGAGCTTCAGAAGGCATTTTGGCGTTCCCCAGGGCATGTCAGAGAGCATTGTGCCCCCCCCCCCCCCTAACGTAATGCCATTGACGTCACCGATCTTGTCTCCCACTTCTATCTATATCCCCTCTGGACTTGCACATTAGCTGAAAGGTAAGCACTGCAGTTTCTGCAATGCTTTTGAGGAGGGTCATGGATAATTACAGCTGTCAAGAGGCTAATGTGGCGACACCCAGGGAGCTCCAGAGGGCATCATGCACATGCCACACAATGGAAAGGCCCAAATAAATTTCTCACGTCGACGAGCCTCTCTGCCACACTCCTGCTATGTATGTACTCGCTTTGAACCAGCCCCCAATGTGGCGTGCAAGGCGGCGGCGGCAGCAGCAGCAGCAGCAGCAGCAGCAGCACAAAAGTCAAAGGGAGAGGCAAAGAAAGCTTCGCTTCAGTAAAGAGCCTGGATATTAAAACACATCCCTGTTTATCTTTTTCCTGTTCATCATCAGCCTGGTTACGCCCACTGCAGGGCAAAGGCCTCTCCCATACTTCTCCAACAACCCCGGTCATGTACTAATTGTGGCCGTGTCGTCCCTGCAAACTTCTTAATCTCATCCGCCCATCTAATTTTCTGCCGCCCCCTGCTACGCTTCCCTTCTCTTGGAATCTAGTCCGTAACCCTTAATGACCATCAGTTATCTTCCCTCCTCATTACATGTCCTGCCCATGCCCCTCCATTTCTTTTTCTTGATTTCAACTAAGATGTCATTAACTCGCGTTTGCTCCCTCACCCAATCTGCTCTTTTCTTATTCCTTAACGTTACACCCATCATTCTTCTTTCCATAGCTCGTTGCGTCGTCCTCAATTTAAGTAGAACCCTTTTTCCTGTTACCAGTTAACAAATGTTAAACGTTATTGCCCAGCACAAGACGTGCCTGCATGTATCAGACCATGTGATTGCTATAGCTGATTCTATCTGCTATTCATTTTGTCACCGAACCTTGAGTAATCCGATTGTATGCACGACGCAAATAGCGTTGTACTTTATTTTACAAGTCATTCAAGGTCAGCCCTGTGATGTATTTTGGTGGTAACATTATATTCATGTGAACCAGCCTAATTGCCATGATCAGCCTAATTACTAAAAGGGCCTCTTCCAGTGATCTCCAATGACCCCCATTCTGTTTTAACTGAGCCCACCATGAATCAGCAAATTTCATAACCTCATCATTGCGTCTAATTTGCTACACGTATTCTGTCACTGTAACAGCCCACCAGTTGCCTGTCCTACACATTAGTACATGGCATGCCCAGCTTCATTTCTTCCTTTTACATTTAGATAGAATGCAATCTATTTGTGTTTAATTTCCAATCCTCTGTGTTCTTTCTATCACTTGTGCAGTCCTCGGCTTGCTTTGAACTTCCTTGGTTAGCTACCCCAGAGATTAGTATTGGCAGAGTACAGTGGCAGCACTTGTGCAAATATGGTGCTTTAAATGCAAAATGTGCTGCAATGGAAAGAAGGTAGAGCAGGTTCAAGATTCAGGCAAAGGAAAAGAATGGTGGCGTGCAATGAAGATGGAACATGATTAAGGATAAACTTATTAAGAGACTGAAGAATTACTAATAGAGCAAACAAAAAGGAATGCATTAAAAGCGGTGCCAAGAAGCAATGCTTACTACAAATACTTTTCTGGGCAATTCCACAGTGCCCGCGGTCGTGCAGTGCACAATGGGAGAAGGGCGTACATTGAGTGAACAGGCTTCCCCGGGCGCCTGCCGCCAGTTTACAGCATTGGCGCTGTGGGAGTATGAAATGAAGAGAACAAGGCACCACTTCTTTCTTGACACCCGTCACGACATAAGTACCCATGCTACCAAGCATCTGCATTTGTATATCTATACAAGAAATGTGAAAGAACTAGTGTACTCAGTGTAGATATCATCAAGCAGCTGCCCTTCACGGAGAGCAAAACTGCACTGTTAAACATATCCCCTTCATCGTTTGGAATTTCATTTACGGAATGCCACATTGTTGGACGGCACGTAAACAGCCCAATAGCCTGTGGCTTGCTCAAAGATAAGGTGGTTATCACAGTGGCCTGATAAAACAAGCAAATATATAGTTTGGAGTTTTATAATGGCCAGGGTGCTTGCCAGTTGGTTGTTCACAGATTGGGTACTACATGTACAGTAGAACCTGGTTCATACGTAAAAAAAAAAAAAAAAAAAAAGACAAAGTGAGAAAGACCATACTAACCATGAAAACACAATCCGGAGTCACTAAAAAATTTGCCAGAGTCAACTGTAGTTGAAATCTACGTAATGTGAAGCATTGCAGCACGAAATGCCAAGAGACACCCATCTAGTGAGGCCCAAGCAGGCCCAAGACAGGCATTGTCGTTTTTGCAGCTTCGGCAAGCTTATGTTAGTGCTCCTTGAATTCGGCCTGGGTCAGCAGCTTCTTTAGGTGTGCATTTTGATGGGAAATTTGACGTGCCCACTCGGCAAGAATCACTGCGGCTCAAGATGCATGTTGTCATTTTAAGACAGCCTATTAAAAACGTGAAATATACTTCCTATGCTGCACATGCTATAAAACAGATATATGAAGACGCTTACTGCAACGGGTTGGGGGCAATAGCTGCTATGGTGAGGTGCGATGATCCGCAAGATGATTTGTTGCTTCTGCAATAGGAAACTGAGTGCTTGGTGGCATTTGCATGTGGCACGAGCGGGTGAATAAAGCTGCCATTGCAAGTGCCTACTGCTCTTGACTGCGCGTGCCTCACAATTTTTCTTGTTTATATGGGATCTAGCGGCTAGAAAATGCACCCCACGATCGCAGTTTGGCAATCTACTGGATGTTGGTGCTGAAAGACTGTGTTTTTCAGAAACATATTAGATGGTAAAAAAGAAGTGTAACTGTATTAGGTAATTTTTTGTGTTCTTGATGGTGAACGTAGGTGCCCCGGGAAATTATACAAAATGGGATCGTATCAACGAGGTTCCACTGTATTCCAGGGTCGAATTTATAGCTTGGGTACTCCCAATATTGCATTGGCACACTAAGGCTAAACTAGGCATTACAATAGCGTTATTATTTGAGCACACAGGCCACAAGTGAAGTACGTTGCTGCTTCGCGGTGCAAATTTTTTAAAATGTGATTCTGATTAGCTGTACTACATCAAAAATTAGTAGGGCCTTTGTTTTGCATTTTAGAGCATGTGCTACATGTAGCATGGTTCAGACATCAAACAACCAATCACGGCTAAATGTGTGGGGACACTCGACTCTCTTGCGCCCCCTTATGTTGTTTTCCCTGCGTGGCTCTTACATCTCCTGTAATCCGGCTTTCCTGCATAGCTAAGCACAGACAGCAGTCGGTGTAGTTGCAGAATAGTACAAGAGATGATGTGAGTGTTGCACAGCCAACGCCACTTTACGGCAGGGTTACTCGGGTGCAAGATGGGCTAGCTTCTTTCTCTTTGGCTTGGTGTAGGCTGGGTATGTGGATGTTTTGCATGGCTGCACAGTTCACGGGACCGTCCTATGAAAGGCTTCGGAGTTAAACACTGGGATGGACAAACACGATCATTCAAACACATGCGAACGATTAGGCATTGGCATCCAGCATCGAGGCAAACATATTCACTTGATATCCTGTCGTGGTCAGTCGGACTTCCACGAGTTGTCAGCACCCACTGGCATGTTCTATTGATAATAATTCGGCTAGCTGGCATTGCTGTATGAAAGGAGCAATAAATGCCATTGTGATTGTTTGCACTACTGCATTGCTGTTCCTCTGTTCCAAAGCACGCTTGAGACCCCCACCTCTGGGTACCTAACATGGAGCTCTTGGGGCACTAGATGATAGTTTTGACAGTATTGCTCGGTTTGAGACAACCTAGTGTGGATTTTGACCGCTATTGCCGGAGGCGTTCTTTCTTGAGCAAAGTGATGGTTGCCATGGCATGTTTGAGCTTGTTGACATACTAAGCCTTTTCCGAGGTTCTTGGAAGCCACATGGTCTGCATCCTGGGAGAGCAAGGCCTAGCATCCATGGAGGATTGGCAAGCCTGAAGTCGGTGAGTATGAAAGCCTCGTGGGTGGTCCGTGTTTATTATGTAAATAGCTTCATGTATCTCTTTGACTCTGCGTGTTGCGGCTTTGGGAGCCGGGTGGTTATGAGCCATGGGTCCAGTTACGGGCTGTCTAGCATTGCGGCTTCGCAACGGATGCTCCAGCACTGTCTGGGACAGCAGGCGCCGTCTGTTCGGATGTTGTGTGCACCAAGCAGGGTAGGACCACCTCGCAAAGTTGACATCTCCTGGCAATTGCCGGTCTTGCACCCATTTTGGGTGTTGTTTTTAGATGCCAGCTGTTGTCAGAGTAGTGACTTGCTAAGCCTAAGGCTTTTCAGAGCTACCTGTCACACATGGAGAGACAGAACCTGGTGGACCGTGGTGTTGAGGTGTCGCACTTTGGTTCCCTCATTCTAGTTAGCCTTGCACAAGTAGAAATTACTCATTCAACTCAAGAAACCGAGCTTTGCTCATATGAACTTAGCATCTGAGTAGCCACCACATATATTGCTGCACGACTCTCCGCTCGAGGCACTTTGCGTGTATACGCGGGCTTCTTTCATGCTAGGAAAAAACACTTTTATGTAGCACGTATTGAGCAGCAGAAAGCTGCATCCAGAGTTTTTCATGTTGCTCTACAATTCCTCATCGACACTTTTCATCTAACTGTAATATTTGAGAAGTTGATGATTAATTAAGACTCCAAGCAATAGCAAACAACATTACCTTGGTTCTGTCCAGCTACGTGGCATCTGGATATTTTTATAGTTTGGCTCAAGTTACGTGGGACATCCTGTATCCTCTACCACTATTGCAAAGAACATCGTCTTATCATTTAGCGGTGTTTTCTGCTCGTAATCATGAACCAACCAGCCCAAATGCGCACCCTTCTGCAATGAGATGCTGCTGCAGCATCAACTTTTGTATGTTTTCTATGGTGAAATAAACGGTTTACTACAATGCCCCCATGCTGCATTATCAGTTATAACGATGAAGTCTGGCTGCTGGGTGTCCGTGCTGAAAGGTAATGGAATGCGAAATCCTTGAAAAGAAAAAAGAAATAAATTCCCCGATGATTACGATACTCCCTAATGCCTTTCGAATGGAACTTTCAGATTCATGACTAGGAATCACATTCTATCGTGTACCGACGCAGATAGAATGTACCAAGTGTTCATTGTGGATTTTAAAGCTTTATATAAAAAAGATTTTCCAGACATCGTTATCAGAAAATGTAAGAACTCTTGAAAACCTTGGATAAACACCTTCCCTTCACAAGCAGATAAATTTGAAAAACTGCATGTACTGGGAATTTGTGAAAACTAAAGATATCGACAAACTTAAGGCTTTCAAGGTGTTTAGAAATAAGCTCAACGCTAAACTAAAAGCCGCGAAAAAAAGAGTTATCAAGCCTATTTTAACGATGTGGTGAGCCACTTTGCTCTGTTCTGGAAGTGACTAAACAGCTTTATAAAACAGACCAATGTTTCTAATGTTGACAGCATGCTTGTGAACAATCGCTTTATCTGCGCGGCAGATCTTTCAAATGTTTTAAATGATCATTTCATAGCTGTTGCAGAGCCTACAAGTTGCAAAAAGCATACCCTTGATTCATAAAACAGCTAAATTTTCTGGCAGTATGGTGTTTTTTCCCACAAGTGAGAATGAAGTTAAAAGCGTGTTCTATAGCCTAAAAAATTCCAAGTCATGTGATGCAAACGATGTGAAAGTTAGGCCAATTAAATTTGTTATGGACATAATTGCACCCATTTTAGTTGAATTTACAACTTATGCTTAGAAAAGGGCTGCTTTCTGAAGGAAATGCAGATTGCAAAAGTTGTAGCAATCCACAAGGGTAGAAATAAAAACGACCCAAATAACTTTAATCCAATTTCCATTTTACCTGTCTTTTCGAAGGGCTTAGAAAAAAAATCATACACAAGCAATTGTATGGTTTCTTGGACAAGCACTCGCTCATCTCGACATCACAGTATGGTTTTCTCAAAGGCAAATCAACGGAATTGGCTTTACTAACCCAAAAAGAATTTATAACTGCGGCGCTTGATACAAAAGAACTGGTCTTGGGTATATATTTAGATCTCACAAAAGCATTCGATACTGTTTATCATATCACACTTTTATCAACTGAAGGGAGCACTGAGGCAAAAAAAAAGAAGACACAAAACTCATCTGCGCATGCTCAGGAATGGTAACACCACATGTCAATCGGGTACATAACTGTTAAGGCACTTAATCTTTTCCTTATGTAAAGTAATCGAAGGCTGACTCACGCATGCACTTCCACCATTATAGATATGCCATGCCTCCCACCATAAGACGCATTCTGTATATTCATTCAGTGTCGCACAGGCTTAAAAAAGTTGCTAGTAGATATGATGTTAATGTTGCTTTCACTGCTCCCAATAAGCAAGGTAAGATATGCGCTGCCGTACAGAATAAAAAGGAGCGGGTAAAAGGCAAAAAACGAACCGATATTTGTCCAGTAAAGCACAATAAGAACAACAGTTTTACTGACTGTCGTATGGGTGTGGTGTATAAAATTCCCCTTAGCTGTGGCCAGTTCTACGTAGGGCAAACTGGACGGTGTATCAATCAGAGGCTAATGGAACATAAAAGGTCGGTAACCGCTGGATCGCCTTCTAATCTTTCGCTACATTGCCGAGATTGTAACTGCAGCCAGAGTTAGATGAATGCGCGATATTGTGCAGGCATAAGAATGAAGATACGCGTCTTATGGTGGAGGCATGGTATATCTACAATGGTGGAAGTGCGTGCGTGAGTCAGCCTTCGATTACTTTACATAAGGAAGAGATTAAGTGCTTTAACAGTTATCTCTCACGTAGACCGGCACGTGTACCCGATTGACACATGGTGTTACCATTCCTGAGCATGCGCAGATGAGTTTTGTGTATTCTTTCTTTTTTCGCCTCAGTGCTCCCTTCAGTTGATAGTCGGCGTTCGTGTTGTCCACTTCTCTACTCTTGTGTCCTGTCTGCATGCCTCACTTCTATTTTGCATAATGAATCCTTACCAACTAGCTCAGCTTTCTGTCGTTCTAAACTTTTATCTAAGCTTGAACAACACGGAGTATATGGTCCCACAAACGAGATGTTGTCTTCGTATCGGCAACATCGCTCTAAGTATGTTAGCCATAATCATTCAAACTCAAAAGTAAACAATATCCCACATGGTGTGCCACAAGGGAGCATTCTCAGACTACTTCTTTTCATTGTTTACATGCATGATCTTTTTTCGACCGCTGAAAATATCAAATGGATAGGATATGCAGACTATACCACCATCTTTTCCAGGGGCACAAATCCAGATATTCTCGTAAATTGTGCAAACATTATGCTGCAGGATACCGCAAACTGGTATGATAGAAACTACTTAGGAATTAATGCTAAAAAACACAAGCAATCATGTTTCGCCCAAAGCATAGGGCCCTAAATCTTGAAAACAGGTTGTATTTAAAAATGAAGAAATTAAAATTTTAAATGAGGTTAAAACACTAGGAGTTATATTTTCAGAAAATCTACTTTGGAACAAACATGTCGAATGTCTTTGCGGAAAGCTAAACCGAATTATGGGACTGTTACATAGACACTGACATGTCTTGCCTACCACTGTGAAACGAACTGTGTACAACTCACTTTTTGATTCTACACCAAATTATTGCTACCTAGTCTGGGCAACAACATCAAAACAAAACATCACTAAACTAAAATTATGTAAAAAACGAGCAATTCCTGCTGTAGCTAAACTTTCCTCCAAAGAACACACATCTAAATATTTTGCAAATACAAAATAATACCGGTTGAATTCATTTATTCATTTCGTCTAGCATGCATGAACAGAACTATGTTGAGAAGGGGAAATGTTTATTATGTAAATTTGTTTAACCTGAATCGTCGCGAAATTCCCTATAACACGAGACATGCAGACATTTAGTTAACACGCTTTTTTCGTACTAATTATGGACAGCAATCCGTATACTATGTCTCCTCGTTCCTTTTTCACTTATTTCCTTTCGCAAAATCCCGCTGTGTGATTCTTGTACTTGTATTTGATTATTGCATATATATAAGTATGCATGAGCATGTGTATTTCTACATAAGTATACATACAGTAAAACCTCGTTAATTCAAACTCTGTCAATTCGAAATCCCGGATAATTCGAAGGCTTTTTGTGGTCCCATATTTTCCAATGTAAATTTGACCAAATAATTCGAACCGGCGGCCTAGGCCAACCCAGTTAATTAATTCGAAGATTTGGGGTGCTATGCGTCAATTCCTGATCCCCATTTCACCGCAAATCCGACGAAACGATGCCCATTCGAAGCCGTGAGGCAACGCCACATAGCAATCGCGATATTTATAGACGAAGCGCCCAACCCGTAGTACTGCTAGCACAAAAATCAGTCCATGGTATGTCCTGCATACCGCCAAAACGCGCGACTGCAGAGGAGAAGACATGTTTCACTGCAACACAGCGGGTATACCGGCTTTTATCATCATGCTCTCGTCCCCCACTCCGCACGCTCCTTGCAGTCGCAGCATCAGTGCGTGTTCTGTGCCGCTGCCACTGGCTGCCATTTGCCCACACACGCCTGTGGCGGCGTGTGTGTGCGCAACGCCGGTCTGTGCCATTTCTTTGTGTGCGGTGGTTAGGGGTGTTGCCGCTAGCATGGTGTTTTTTTTTTTTCCTCTGAACTGTGCAGAAGTGCCAGTGAGCGAAGATGCCAAAGTATAAGACTTCAACGCTGCAGCAGAAGTTCTGCTTGATCCAATAAGCGGGTAAGAACACGTGTTCCAAGACCGAGTTGGCTGAAAGGCGCAGCGTGCCCCTCACGACGATGTCGACAATATTGAAGAGCAAATCGAAAGTACTGGAGGCCTACAGCAAGACATATTCTTCGAAGCGGTCGCGAGTACGGGCTCTCATGTACCAAGACGTGGAATCAGCTTTACTTCGCTGGCTGTAGAAAGCAAACACAGCCCACCTTCCCGTCAATGGAACGATACTGCGGGAAAAGGCCAACGACTTGGCTCTACAACTTGGGCACAATGAGTTTAAGTGTAGCAATGGATGGTTCAGCCGTTTTAAAGAGTGCAATAATTTGACCTTCATAGCCGTCTGTGGCGAGTGCGGCAGCGCAAACAAGAGCGTCGTCGACGACTGAAAGAAACACACATTGGCTTCGTTGCTTAGCGAGTACGGTGCAGATGATGTGTACAACCTTGACGAGGCAGCCCTTTTTTACAAGATGCTGCCCACAAAAATGTTCGCAGCGAAGGACACCGCGGTCAAGGGTCGAAAGCAGGGCAAGGAAAAAATTACCGTTCTGTTCGGCGCGAACATGTGTGATAAACACAAGCTGCCGCTACTCATAGTTGGAAAGAGTGGGAAGCCTTGCTGCTTTAAAAATGCACGGCTGCCGCCAAGGGATGAGCTTATCTACCGGCACAACAAGAAAGCCTGGGTCACAGGTGCAATATTTGAAGATTACGTTCGGCAGCTTGACCGCAAGTTCGCGGCCACAGGCAGGAATGTACTTTTCGTTGTTGATAATTGCCCGGCACATGGTGACATCCCACACCTGAAAGCTATCAGGATGGTATTTTTTCCTCCAAACACCACGTCCATATCGCAGCCAATGAACCAAGGCATCATTCCCCACACGAGGAAGACTTACCGCTACCACCTGCTCAAGCGCATGCTCCTTTGCTACGACAATGGCAAAGAGTACTCCATCGACCTCCTCAGGGCCATATGTCTTGTTGTGTATGCATGGAAGCAAGTGGAACCCACTTTGATCATGTGGTGTTTTGAACCCGGTGGCTTCTCGAAGGAAAGCACCGTCGATGCTTATGCTGACTATTCAGGTGCACCTGATGAAGAAGGAGCCAAGTATTGTGACTGCATCAATGCACTCTGCGCAGAGAATAGTGAATCCGGTGCAGTCAGCTTCGTCGAGAATCTGAATTTTGAAAATGATCAACGAATGTGCTACTCAGACTTGGAGAGTGAAGCTACTGCTGATGCGACCATGTGCGATGACAGCGACGACAACGCTAACGAGCCCTCCCGAGCACCCGCTCTCGGGGAAGTTATCGGATCGCTGAATGTTATCCGCAGTTTTGTTGAGGGCCACGGTGGAAATTCTCAAATGCTGCACGTAATTGGCCAACTAGAAAAATGACCCTTGGAGTCTCGAACTACAGGACTCGGCAAACCAGCATCACTGATTACCTTAAGTAATCCAAAGATCGCCGAATAAAGGTAGCACATTACTGCAGCAATTTTTTTTGCCTGGGTTTAAGTAATCCTAAGGTTGCCGAATAAAGGTAGTGCATTTCTGCAGCAAAATTTTTTGCCTGGGTTGCATTTTTTTTGTGTGTTCGGTTAATCCGAAAACCCGCTTAATTCGAAGATGTTTTGTGGTCCCGATAATTCTGAATTAACAAGGTTTTACTGTATATGCACATAAACGTATGTCATCTATTTATATTGAGTTTGATGCGTCTGATGTATTCATTTTTGTTTTCATTTTCTTTTTAGCTGCATTGCCACAGCTTATTTTCTGAAATTATTTTGTATGTACTTCTCTGATACCGTTTTTCATTTCTTTGTGCTACATCAAAGAAAAGAAAACAATTTACTGCCTGTACATCCATGTTACTGCATTGGACATTTTTTTTTCCTTCAAATTTTCTGTAAAGTGCCTAGCCTTACGTTAAGCTGTCATGTACTTCTGTTACTGCTGCACACTGTCGAATTGTACCATAGGGGGCCGGGCTTAGTCAAGCTGCAGTAATGCAGCTTTTTTCCGCTACCCCGCCTTTCTTTCTTTGTTGAGAGATGAAATAAAGTTTGATTTGATTTGAATGCGAAATATGAATGCAGCTCTGTATGGATTTTCATTTCGTGTGTCAATATTTTGTATTATGATTATATAGGTACACGGTTTATATAAGGAAGAGAACGCCGTGAGCAGAGTAGCTGGCACGCAAATGGAGCAAAGTGTGGCGTGAATGCCTTGCTAATCAGGAGATTGTGAGAGTGACGTGCGGGCGCAATTTCCAGTAGCAGCCACAGACAGACCTCCACTTATGTAGTGATTTGTTTGCATGCAGAGGACGCACACTACTCTGGCGCCATTTCTTAGCACTACGCTTTTCTTCTTATGCTTTCGCTCCACCCATGACAAGAGCGGCCCTTCATCATAGGGAAGTCATGCCACCAGTGTCAGCGGCTACAACATCAGCTTCACATCGAGCCTTACTCATAGCCACTCGCCATCACCCCTTGCAGGAGCCGTGATTCCTGTCATACCACACTGTGGACTGGCCTCAGCACTTGACACCATGAACCTGCCCATCTCACGCCCTCCCCCCCCCCCCCCCCTCATGGAAGCGCAGATGAGATTGGCCATGCGGCAGCGGATGCTGTGGCCCCTGGCAACTCAGGGCATGCGCAGGCCGTCCCCCTCCGCTCTTCCTCCACTTTCCACCTCATACTTTCACTTTAGCCTCCTCCTCCGCTTTCCTCCTCGCGTTGTTTTCGCTCTCGCCCCCACAAGAGCTCTGTTCGCTCTCGCGGGGGCAAGCAGTTTCTTTTTTTTTGCACCCTCACTGAGCTCCGCATTTGCACTTTCATCCTTCGCTTTGCTCGTTCGCTTGGTTGCGCCGCCGCTCAACATAGGAACGACCGTTAAAGGGCTGCGCTTTAAAAGAGAAATTAGAACCGTTGCACCCTTGCCCACTGCCCTAATGGCAACCATACACTCATAGAATAGAACCTGTTTTCCAGCTTTCTCTGCATTGCCAGCCTCGCACACTTCTTTCCCATCACCCTTCCTCCCCTCCAAACACGAATGGGCAGCACCCATAGCTCTATGCTGCACCATCCTCCGAAACAAGAATGAACTGCGCTGAGAGCGCTGTTCCCAGATTGCTCGCTGGCGCTTCATTCTGCACAGTTCTGTGAATGGATTAAGTTGCTCGTGTTCATCTCTGTTGGTTGTGTAAGTCGTTCCTGGCCATATGGTTTCTCTGCCTAATTTGAATCGCTGCCAAAACGGAAGATGGCTTATCCGCCCACTAATCATCAGCAATGCACAATGTTGCCGGTGAGAAGAAAGCGCACTGCTATAGATTAGGAAACGAAGTGCAGTATTGTGAAGGAGTACAAAGACGGTAAAAAAGTGTGTGACTTAGTGAAGAAGAATGGACTGTTGCAACTGACAGTGTTGACAATCATCGGCTTGGCAGAGAAGTTCAACAAAGAAAACTGCTCGGTAGACAATAGGTGCAAACGTTTTTGATGAGGTGCATCAAGGAGGTGGAAAAGGCCCTCTACGGGTGGTTTTGCGGTGCCTGTGCCATGAACTTGCCCATCACTGGGCCAATTCTGGCCACAAAGGCGAAGCAGTTTACCCTATTCATCAACAATGTGGACTTCCAGCCAGGTGGCGGCTGGGTACAGTGCTTCAAAGAAAGGCATAGCACTGTTTACAAAGCTGTCACCGGTGAAGGAGTTTTGCTTGAGGTGGAGGCGAGGCAGAAGCGGATGGAGAAAACGCTGCCCTAGATCCTCGGCAACTACGATGACACCAACGAACATAATGGCGATGAAACAGAACTGTTCTTCCAGATGTTGCCGTCCAAGATGCATGCCCTCAAAGGAGACACGTGTAAGAGCGACAAAAGGAGCAAGCTGTGCCTCACTGTGTTTTTGTGTGCAAACACCGACGGAAGCAACAAATGCCTCGCATTTGTCACTAATAAAAAGATCCCCACTGTTTCCGCGCTGCTGCTAGGATCCTAGTACGCTAACATCACAAACGCAAGGAATAGACGACATGAGAACTTTTTCGTCAGTGGCTATTGGAGTTCGATGAATGTATGAAGCGATCTAAGAGGAAGATGGCGCTCATCTTAGATAATTGTAGTGCCCACTACTCCATGCCCAAGCTCTCAAGTGTGGAAGTTTTTTTTCCTGCTGTGGAACACGACGGTAGGCTTGCAGTCCATGGACGTTGGCATGATCACCAATTTTGAGCTCATGTATTGTTGCCGTGTCCTGAACAAGTTAGTCCTGTTGATGGACATGGCCATGCGGACAAGCAGGAAGCAACCAGACTTGAAGATCAATCTATTGATGGCCGCGCAGTTTATCTTTGGTGTGTGGTCCAAAGTAAGCGATTCTACTGTGCAGAACTGCTTTAATAATGCATGCTTTGTCCAAGGCAACAGTGACTTGTACGCAGCCTGCGAAGCTCCCACCAACAAAGTGATGCCTGAACTTGGGTTTGCAGTCGACGAGGATGCTTCAGGACTCAAACAGTTTCTACATGCGGATGACGCATTAGAAACATCAGAACTTCTAACTGATGAGGCGATCGTCATGTATGTGCTTGCATCGGATAGTGATGGCGACAGTGACTGCGACAACGGCAGCGATGACATGGTAGTGTAGGCTGCCTCGACGTTGTCCTCGCAGGAGGCCCTGCAGATAATTCAGTCCCTCCAGGGCTTTGTTTCTGCGGGCGACCTTCTACTGCACTATGTGGAGCCATAGGCATATCTGCCAGAGGAGCGGGGGGGGGCACTTGCCCCCTCATTGTCAAGAGTGGGGGGGGGGGCAAAGTAGGTCATTTGCCTCCCCCTAACCCCCCACTTTTGAAAGCAGGGACTGTTGGCTACACACTGGAAAATCCAACAAAACAGCATGAGGCCAAGTTGTCTTTCAGACTAGCACCCAGGTAAGTATGACTTTTACTGCTTATTCCCTGGTTAGGCATCGAGGATTGTTTTTCAGGCCTCAAAGCCACGCGGTGTAGCAGATGACGAATAAGCAGTCAAGGGTATGCGCTTTGCAATGTAAGCCACCTGGGGAATGCGTCTTGCACACAAGCAGTGCATAGGAGGCTGTCACCAGGTGGTCCAAAACAATTTGTACCTTCTGCCACTTGCATTGTCCGGAGTTTGTTGGGGCCATCTAACATAACCATTTTTGAAAACACAATATCAGCCTTGCTTTTAATAATTTAATAATAATAATATCTGGGGTTTTACGTGCCAAAACCACTTTCTGATTATGAGGCACGCCGTAGTGGAGGACTCCGGAAATTTTGACCACCTGGGGTTCTTTAACGTGCACCTAAACCTAAGCACACGGGTGTTTTCGCATTTCGCCTCCATCGAAATGCGGCCGCCGTGGCCGGGATTCGATCCCGCGACCTCGTGCTCAGCAGCCCAACACCATAGCCACTGAGCAACCACGGCGGGTGCTTTTAATAATTTAACGGTCTGTAATCAGGATTGCCGTTCTAGTGATTGTTGTCGCTAGGATTTAGCTACTTTCTTGTCTGTTTAGTGACAAAGCTTTCTGTCTAGTGACTGGCAGCTTATTCGGCGCCTTGAATGAACAATTGGTGATAGTTTAGCGACTTCAAAGTTAGGGAAGCTGCTTCGAAATGGCGTTCTAAAATGCAGTTCAATATTCAAAACCTACAGAAACTTGCTGTGTGATGCATAGGCTTCATGACCATGATGAATCAACGGTTGTTTTCACATTGGTAGTCTTCGCTATGTAATTGTGCTTCACAGCACAGTGGTCAATCGATTTTTTTTTATTCTTTGCAAAACCGACTTGAATGGGTTCAAATGCTGCGGGGATCTGCGGCATCGCTAAATGCATTTGATTAGTAGATGTAGCAAGCACTATATTTCTTTAGGCCACATATTTGTGGCTATAGTACCTTGTGGAAAAGGATGATGCCAATTTTTCAGCAATTTGCTGCCTATCCTAACCGCTAGACTTTTTATGCAAATAAGTTGTCGCCAACGGATTTTCCTTATGCGGAAGAGGGCCTTAAAATTTTCCAATTATCAAGCAATCATAAAAAAATTAATTAGAAAAACAATCTTGTTGAATTAGAGGGTTGGTGACCAAATGTACGGTTTCATGCCGTGTCAACCTAAGCTAAAATGATTTTGTATCAAGATTATGTCTGGTAGTCCGCCAGTGAATTAGTCAGAAAACAGTGTGCGCATACTTTCTAGCCGAGCTAAAAAAATGTCAGTACGCTAGCCAGGTTTGCGCCTCTGCTTAGCCAAAATAAAATTGTATGGCTTAAATATTTCCTTGTTTCAGTTTAGATGTTTCTTGTGTGACAGTAGCCCTCTGCATTTATTACTGACCATCATTATGCAGTTACCCTTTTGCTAAGCTTATGTACAGCAATATAACGGTAAACAAAATGAAGATAACAGGGCTGTTACTGACATAAAGCTTTTATTTCCAAGAACTGAAGTACAACATCCAACCATTGATTCATGCACTTCACTTCATGTGCAACGGCTCAACTTCCGCTGCTTGGCCCTCTGCCGCTTTCCTGCCTTGCCACTGTTAAGTCTTTTTACATAAAAGTGAAGGCATGTGACAACAATAAAAATTAATTATTTGAGCTGTGAGGGTAAGAATGTGTGCACTGCAACCAATTTTGAGGAAAAGTCTGTTTTTCACAACTGCCAGCATATTCATAATGCTGTCAGAGTGCAGCTCGCTCGGACAGAAGCATTCCATGAAGAGATCCTCAAGCTTTTAACGAAGCTCTACAACTGAATGGACGGATAAAGGAGGCCTCCTCAGTCACAGTAGTTCAGCCGGGCAAGTTGAAAACTTTCGCCTGGAGGAGTCATAGTGAGCAGCTTGATGCACTCTTGGAATCTTGTACTGGCATTGACAACCCACTTCCGCGCAACACACAGACGTACAGCCTGCAATGTAGTAAGTAATCATTGAGTCGCTTCTGGCCACGTGCTGGTTGTGGTCGTTTGAAACCTGCAGGCCCATGCCATGCTGGGGTACCACGTTTCATGTGGCCTCTGTGGCTGTAGTGCAGATTTGTGCTGTTAATTTGGGTGAAGTTAATTAGCCACCGTTAATTAAGGTACTCGAACCCTCGACCTTTGGTGGGAGTCAAACCCACGCATTTTGGCATTAATTAAGGAGAATTATGGTTAATTTAGCGAAGCTGTTGCAAAACCACCACTATACATTTGCTGAGGAGGGGGGGGGGGGGTATGCAATGCTGTACTGATGGTTCGGATGCTTGTTTTGAGTTTCTTCTTTATTGAAACGTATGCTGTTCTGTGTGTTGCATGGGTGATTTAAATTAGCGTATGCACTGTTTGCTTCACTTTGCTGAGTGCTTGTAGCCTCTGCCTTACGTGGCATTTTTTGCTTGCTTACGAGGTATGAGCCATTGTTCAAGGGGATATGAGCCATTCATTGTCTTATGTGACGGACAAATTTCTCGTTGGGTAAGCACAGAAATTCTTACGCATTTAAAACCCTTGTGACAACGTTCACAGCAAATTAATGCAGCTGAGAAACTTGGGCTCATATGCTCGGATGTAGCTTGGGCCGCTCTGCCGCCGCTCCCACATTCCATTGAAGCCAACACCAGCGCCACCGTTCAGGCTATCGGAGAAACACATACTGTCTATGTTTGTGGAGCCGCCGTACCACATAGCCTCTACCGGCAAGTAAGCCCACTGCCCCCTTCTAGTACACTGTAGCCACACTGCACGCCGATATGACACAGGTCAAAATGGCGACGTCGCTTGTACACTTCAGCTGGCTACTGGCACAGCTAGTAGAGGATGCGATACCGACTTTTCTAGATGGCGCTAGCTATGCACCATACTTATCATTTTCAATTACAAACTGGCAAAATTTTTCAAAATCCTTGAACCTAAGCCGTATATAACCTAAACCTAAGTCTGGTATATGATTATTTGAAAAAAACTATCGGCCTAGATTCGAATAAATACAGTATATACACGGGCATAGATAGCATCAAGGGGAAAAAAACCTAGCGACAAACTTTCATTGCTGTCTGAATCAATACAATCATACACCTCTAAAAAAAGCCTCCAACATGCCATGAGGTCAACATTTTAACCAGAAGGTACTAGATTTGGTTTAAATGTTCTAACATCACCAGTCAAATGCAGTCCATGTCACTAGTAGTACATTATGTAGTGCCATCTGGCTGCTAGGAATCAAAACACCTTTGTGGCTCCATGGTCTTCAAGACAGTGGTGCGCATGGTCTCTGATGCTTTGTATTCTGTGTAAGGCGAGACAAAGCGAAGGCTGATTTTGCCATTTATTTCTTGCGGTCATAAAGGAGAACAAGTAGCAAGAGCGATTTCAGATCAAGGCTGGTGCACTGGTTGTTGTTGCTTCGCAATCATGTGGCAACACGCTGGTTACCACGCAGACTACCAGCCAACAAGCAAAATTTCTGCAAGCAGCAAAAAATTATGCATCCATGTCATGTCTTGGGATGCTACTGCCTGTCTTTGCTCAGTTTCTGGCCGTGCTATTGCATTTTATGCAATAAAAAAAATACTACTAATACTACTACTACTAATAATAAAAACGAAACTAGTACCGGCTGTAGGGCGCTGTTTACTCACCAACAGCAGTAAAGGCAGTAACGGTGTATGCAACGTCACAACTCCTTGCTCATGAGCGGGCAACTTCAATTGCGCTAGAGCAATGCGAACCCTTCAGATGCAATTTTCTCTTAAACTAAGTGCTTTTTTGGCACGAAACATGCACTGCATAGTTTTTGGAACGGTATTTGAACAGTCGACGTTGATATCATACAGTATTTGCCTTTAGTGTCCCAAGTCATTTCAACAAAATTTAATAATAATAATAATATTTGGGGTTTTACGTGCCAAAACCACTTTCTGATTATGAGGCACGCCGTAGTGGAGGACTCCGGAAATTTTGACCACCTGGGGTTCTTTAACGTGCACCTAAATCTAAGCACACAATGTATTTAAAGAAATACATTAGGCATACACATCATAAGAAGCCAACAAACAATGACACCAAGGACAACACAGGGGAAATTGAATTAAAGAAATGATAAATTCATGGAAACGAAAGTGGATGAAAAAAACAACTTGCCACAGGTGGGGAATGACCCCCCGTCTTCGCATTACGCGTGCGATGCTCTACCAATTAAGCTACTGTGGCGCCATTTTCCCATCCACTTTCTTGGGTATTTATGTTTTACTACTAGAACTAACCCTGGGATTGTTAGGCAGCGCCACCACTCACAAACCTTGGTGGCAGATGTGGAGCGTCCTTTCTGCCGTAGGCGCCATGAGTACGTGATCTTTTTATGCGAAGCATATTTTGGGTGAAGACAACTGGTAAGTAAGTACAAGTAATCATAAGTAATTTCCCCTACATTGTTCTTGGTTTAGGAGAACTTCTTGCTGGGTGAGTTGGTCCATGACTATGTTTTAGGAGGAGTTGCGCTTAAAGGGCCCCTCACCAGGCCCCATAGCAAATTTTGGTCATATGCTGAAAATTGTTACATGTCCTTTAGGGAGCATTCTGCCACAAAATATCTTCAAATCGGCTCATTAATTGCCGAGATAGAAATATTACAGTGCCGCGAACTCATGATTTCAGAAGGCGATCTCCACTGCATAGAGAGACACTCTCTCCACTCGCCACGTCTACCCTCCGCAAGCGAAATTCCTTCTCTGCGTTCTCCCATACTGGACCTCGAGGATTGCACGACGCATACGTCACGGGTTCCACCTTCATTTTTTTCTCCTCATTTTTTTTTTAACGGCGCTGCGCACTTCTGCTGACGGCATTTGCGCGCGAGCTGTTCTGATGTCTCGTTTCGCGTAGCGCACGATATTGCACGCTGTGCACAAGGACACATGACTAGAAGTATAATTAAGTGCTACATGAATACTGAGGCAGAACAAGTGGATCGCAGAGCATGATCGTGCACTGGAACACAGTAGAAAATGGCATAGTTTCGGTACCTGTGCACGTGACTGCATGACCGTGGGAACAAGCAGACGAAATGGAAGTATATCTCTCTTGCTGCGGTGAGAAATAAAACAAGAGCATACAGACATTCCATTTGTGTGTTTTATTATTTCTCTAAACTTCAATTCATCAATTCAAGCAACAGATCACACAAATAACAGATGTTGCCATGAATAATTCTCGAAGTCACGTGTCACCACAAGCGACGTCACACTGCAGACACGAGTATGTAGGCGCAAGGATGGAGTATGTTACCGTCCAGCTTGGAGCGCAGCGGCCATGAGAAGAAGGAAGAAGGGCGCTCGGATTGAAATTTCAGACTTTTCCGCAGTGCATAATAATGTAATTCTTTGCAAACACGGTCGTTGGCGCGCACTGTATGCTCTGCGCTTGTCAGCTTAAAATGGCCAGACCTGGTGAGGGGCCCTTTAAGAAAGAACAAACACAGGAAAAACCAGGTAGAGTTGATAGTTTGCACTCTTCTCGTCTACCAGGTTTTTCCTATGTTCGTCCTTTCTTAGGCACAACTCATCCTAAAACGTTGTCCTTGGTGTCGTTGTTTGTAAACTTCTTATGATATGATTAACAAAAATCGGGCCCCTCAGTTAACCCCCACTCTTCTCGTTCATTGCATAACAAGGGTCTTGAATCCAGCAACATTGATGCCTTCATAAATGGCGAATGTGGTGTTTTGTGGCGCAAGGGCCAAATGTGGCCAAAAAGCAGCAGGCTGGTGTTAACGCGTTCGCACTGGAGTTATGAATGATGAAGGGTAGATGTTATGTGGCTGTAAAGGGGCCTAAAAAACAGTCACTATAAAGTGCATAAAACCTATATGAGATAAAATTAAGCCAATGGTAAATGAGCTGTACAATAGACACGAAAGATACATTGTGAAATAATCATGATACAGTGAAATATGTCATAGATAAACATTTGCAAGAAGCACTACTGCTTTAACAGAGCCCTTGAGATGCAAGGGCCTGGAAGCATGTGCTATACAAAACTACCATTACAGCGGCATCCTCTGGAAAGAAGATGTGCTATGAATTTATGGGGATAAAAACTTGCAAGCCAACATCATCAAAAAAACCTATAACTGCTTTGGTGTCAAAAAAACAGTTCTGCACTAGGAAACACTGCAGGATAGAGAGGGTTGTGCTGGCAATATACAAGAGGAAAATGTTTCTTTCTCTAAGCTTCATCTTCCCGACACTTCAGGAGGACTTGAAGGACGGTCAGCCTCTTACCACATCTACCACAGGTTGGAGGCTCATACACAAGTCAGTAAAAAATTGTGGGTGCCATAGGTGTGTCCTATCCTGAGTCGACAGAATAGGACATCAGTTAGTCGTATTTTCATTTTCAGGGGCCAGGAACCTAACTGTGGCGAGTGAAGCTTATTTTTGTTTCCATGTCCCACAAGCATTGCCAGTAGCTTCTCAGTTTCTTTCATAAGAAAGGCTTCAGATCTGTGACAGAGACAGCAGTGGTAGGAATAATAGCTTGCGATGTGAGTGATGTAGCCATTTGGTCAGCTAGTACATTACCCTCGATGCCTCTATGGCCAGGTACCCACCATATGACATGCTGGTTAGATATATATGCTCTACAGAGAATGGAATAGAGCTCAGTAAGTACCGGGTTTTTGTGTTTACAGAGTTACTTCAAGGCTTTTAAAATGCTTAGGGAGTCTGTAAATATAATTGTTTCTTTTTTTTTAAGTTTGGCTTCCTTATATGCTTCACAGCCGAGAATAGTGCATGGGCCTCAGCTGTAAATATACTTGTTTCAGGGTGCAGTACACCGAATTCTGAGAAGGATGGACCAACAGCTGCATAAGATACCCTGGCATGCGACTTAGAAGCGTCTGTGTAAAACTCTGCGCATGAGTACGTGTACTGGAGTTCTAGGAAATCCATTTTAATATGTGCCTCTGACGCATGTTTAGTGACCTCTACAAAGGATGTGTCACACTCTATCAGCTGGCACTGCCATGGTGGTAACAGTTTCGCTGGAGCCATAGGACAATGTTCAAACACCGGAACACCCATTTCCTCCCTAAGGCTCCTCGCACGCAAAGAGAACGGTCTTGCCACTGCAGGTCGTTTATTTCATCATCATCATCATCATCAGCCTGGTTACGTCCACTATAGGGCAAAGGCCTCTTCCATACTTCTCCAACTACCCCGGTCATGTAGCCAGGAGAGCATGGCAGCGGTCATATCATTTGTGCATGAATAAAAGGAATGTTCGCGGTTTGAATTTATTTTAAGGAAATATTTAAAACTGCTACATGATCTCTGAAGATGGAGTGACCATACATTTTGTTTCTGCATAAAGGCTTTGTACGGGGCTTGTCCTGAAGGCTCTGGTCGCGAGATGGATTCCTAAATCATGGACAGGATCCATCATCTTTAAAGCACTTGGTGTAGTGGACTGATACACTATCGTGCCGTAGTCAAGACGTGAGCTGACAAGACACCTATATAATTTCAAAAGACATTTCTTATCACTGCCCCATGTTGTATTTGAAAAAATTTTCAATAAGTTCATTGTTTTGAGGCAGTTCAAGTATTTAATATGCGGGATGAATGTGTATCGAGTCCAATATGATGGCCAAGAAACTTGTGCTCGGCACTTAAAGGTAATCTGCTACCAGAGAGCTCAATAGCAGGACATAGTACTATTCCTCTCTTATTCGTGAAAAGAATGCATGTACTTTTCTGTGGGCTCAACCTGAAACCGTTTTCCTCAGTTTAATTAAGGCATGCTGGACATGTCGTTAGCAGATGGCAAAGTTGCATGATTTAAATCCAATGTGCACATCATCTACATATACAGAGTATAACATTGCTCGTGGGATTCTTTGCGCATAGCCATGCGCAAAGAATTCATTTTCACAATAAAGAGTGTGCAACTTAGCACACCACCTTGCGGAACACCAGTTTCCTGGGTGAAAGACCTCGACAAGGCATGGCCTACCCTTACACGAAGTGTGCGGTTAGAAAGGTAACTTTCGACAATACTCAACATACTGCCGTGGATATGCATAGCGAAAAGGTCTTGGGTAATACCGAAGCACCATGTGGTGTCATATGCTTTCTCCAAATCAAGAAATACGGAGAGAAAAAACTGTTTGTGTATGAAGGCATCCCTTATGTTTGCCTCAATGCCGATAAGGTGGTCTGCGGTCAACCTGCCTCCTCTGAAACCACACTGGTAAGGATCTAGTAGTCCGTTGCTCTCAAGGAGACAGACTAGGCGCCGGTTTATCATCTTTTCAAAGAGCTTGCAGAGACAGCTTGTCAAAGCGATAGGTCCGTAACTACTAGGTAAGGACAGGTCCTTACCTTGTTTGAGTATGGGTATTATTATAGCTTCTTTCCAAGAATATGGTATATACCCAGCAGCCCACGACATTAAAAAGTGAGAGGAGTGTTTTCTGTGTTTTAGGGTGGAGGTACTTGATCATATCATATATAATACGGTCACCACCCGGTGCTGAGCTGTTGCAACAAGCAAGAGAAGTTTTAAGCGTAGCTAAACTGAACGGGCGGCTGCGATCTTCATTTCGGGCACATTTCTGATCAAGGGGCTGTCGCTCTGTGCGTTCTTTGAACCTCATGAATGATTGTGTGTAATGAGATGCACTGGAGATATATTCAAAGTGTTCACGCAGACAGTCTGCCTGGTCTTCCACCAGGCCATCTCCTTGGGTACTTACTAAGGGCAGGGGGTCCATCTCCCGGACTTTTATTTTATTCACCCTATTCCACACCTTTGCCTCGTCTTTGTAAGAATTTATTCCAGATATGCACTGCTCCCAGCTCTCTCTTTTTGTTCTCCTGCCTTGTGATTTGACCTGTTTGAAATTAATAAAGTTTTCAGCTGTTGGAGAATTGTGAAGCAATACCCAAGCTTTGTTTTGATTTTTGCGTGCTTTCCAAGATTCGTCATTCCACCATGGGATGCGATGGTTCTTTGCCAGCCCGTTAGTTTGTTTAATACATTTTGTTGCAGCGTCAATAATAAAACTAATTAGGTATGCCACCCAGCATCGTCTACATTAAAATCAGAAATGTCGTCCCCGCCTAAATATGTGAGTTCTTGAAACAATTTTCAGTTCACTGATTCGAGGTTCCATCGAGGGAAATGCGGCGAGCATGCATCGGGTTTTGTTAGCATTAATGTAAGTGGGAAGTGGTCGCTCCCATAGGGGTTCTTGAGAACAGACCAATCCAGGTACGGAAATAGTGAGCTCAAAACTATGCTCAAGTCTATGGACGAGTATGTGTTATGTGTAACATTGTAGTATGTTGGTTCTTTTATGTTCACTAAACATGCACCTGACGAAAATAGAAAATTTTCTATCAGGTGTTCGTGCGTGCTGTCCCACAGGGGGCGATATGCGTTTATATCACCAACGAGTATGTATGGTGGAGGAAGCTCATCGATGAAGCTTTGAAACTCTGCTTTAGAAAGTTGACAGGAAGGGGAGACGTACATCGAGCAAACTGTGATTAGCTTACCAACTAGCACATCTTGGACTGCAACTGCCTCGAGGGGAGTTCGGAGTTTTATTTGCTGACATGCAATGCCTTTATCGACTATTACGGCTACACCTCCCGAAGAAGTGAGTGCATCATCACGGTCCTTGCGGAAAGTGGCATATGGTCCTTAGAAAGTTGGTCTGTGTTAATTTTAGGTGTGCTTCTTGGACACACAGCCCCTTTGGAGTGAATTTGTGAAGGAGTTATTTAACATCATCAAGACTGTGAAGAAGTCCTCTCACGTTCCATCGTAATATTTGGGTATCCATAATGGGAACGACATTAGTGCTGTGTGTATAACAAGAAAAGTTAGGTTACAGGACCCTTTGCCGGTCCCGTAATGCAATGTTTCTCTTTTTTGAAGCGGTCGAGAGATTCTTGCCGCTCCTTAGGTGCTAGCGGCGCCGTTTGACTAGGTGCCTTGCCTATCACCTCCTGTGAAGCGCTGGACACCCGCTCTTGTGAGTGATTTGTTGGTCGAGAAGGCCTCTTCTCAAGGGATAAAGCCTCTGAGGCCACCAGCCCGGAGGTCGATGGCCCCTTCTTCTTGGACGGCGAAGAAGCGCCAGCTACAACCGATGAGGGGGTGGGTGACGTCACTGCCGGCTCACTGTGTGGGGGCCGGACAGCCACCAGAGGCCGTTGTGGCGCTGCCCCCTGACGTGCCACTTCGGCAAAGCTATTCTTTGGCAAGAGGGATACGCGCCTGTGCGTCGCCTTAAATGAAATATTCTCTTTCATTTTGATTGCCACTATTTCTTTTTCTTTTTTCCAAGATGGGCAGGACCACGAGTACGCAGGGTGCACCCCTTCACAATTCACACAGTGTGCAGTGTTCTCGCATTACCCGGGCGGATGTTCATGGTCGCTACATTTGGCACAGGTTAGTCGGCTACGGCAGTTCTGGCAACTGTGACCAAACCTTTGACATTTAAAGCATCGGAGGGGATTTGGGATACATACTGATTGACCCTGATCTTCACATAGCCTGCCTCGATTGTTTAGGGCAGAACACTTGAACCGAATGTGAGAATAGGATGCTTTTTCTGTATTTCTTTACCATCGTGCCTCATTTTGATTCGTTTTACACTGATCACATTCTGGCCACTCCAGCCTTCAAGTAGTTCAGACTCGGTCAGATCAATCAGGTTACTATCAGATACAACACGACGGCTGTGTGGTGTCCATGGTGCGATGCGGTGTCACATTCACTGGAACATCCCCAAAAGACACAAGATTTGGCAGCCTTTCATACTGATTTTTATCTCGAAGTTCCAAAAGGAGATCTCCACTTGCAAGTTTGGAAACTTTATAGCCTTGGCCAAGAACATCGGTTATTAATTTCGATACCAGAAAAGGAGAGATCATTCTCGCTGACTTAGCGGTTTTCTCGGAGTGTATGACATGAAATTTGGGAAAGTTTCCACTATGATGGCCATAGAACCTAAATACTTCTTCGGTGCGCCCTCGTTTATGAGGGCGACCAGGAAGTGGTGGAAAAGAACTTGCCATAGATATATGAAGAAGTTCGGCAGCACCGCCAGCCACCTACCATGTAGCCCAACAAGGGGACGCTGCAAGACCGTGAAAAGGCACGTCCTGCATGCGCCAGCTGTACGACACTAGTATAATCAAATCTGTTATAACCAAGGTTGGCTATCCCACACAAGGTTAACCGTTGCTGCCCAGGAAAAAGTGGAAGTAAAAGGAAGCCAAGAGAAGACGAAAATTAGAGAGGAGAATAGGAAAAGGCAACTACCGATTTTCCCCGGGTGAGTCACTCCGGGGGTGCCATCTACGTGAAGCCGAGGCCATAGAGGTGTGTTGCCACCGCCGAGGGGCCGTAAAGGTCCAAACACCCGGCATTGGCTCAACCCCCAGGATCCCCTTTTCTTTGGACATGGCTAAGCCACGCATGGTTAGACGCACGAGGGCCCAACCCTCGTGTGCTCGGGTACGTGGTGTTGCAACAAACCAAACGCCTGCTGACGCAGACGCCCCTGCAGGGACTGATGCCTTCAGGTAGCATGTGTGGGTTTATTGACCAGCTGCCTTCACCCAGAAAAAGATCATGTGCCACCAAGGCTTGTGAGTGGTGGCGCTGGCTAACGATCCCAGGGTTATTTCTAGTAGTAAAACATAAATACGCAAGAAAGTGGATGGGAAAGCGGCGCCGCAGTAGCTTAATTGGTAGATCACCGCACGCGTAATGCAAAGAAGTGGGATCATTCCCCACTGCGGCAAGTTTATTCTCATCCACATATATTTCCATCTTTATCATTTCTTTAGTTCAATTAGTAAGTACAAGTAATTTCCCCTATACTGTCCTTGGTGTCATTGTTTGTTGGCTTCTTATGATATTATTAACAAAAGTCTGGCTCCTTTCTCATGATATGATTAACAAAAGTCTGGCTCCTGAGTTAACCCCCACTTGTTTTGTTCATTAGGCACACACATCATCCTAATTTTGTACTGTAGCTTACCCTGTTTGGATAGGCTGGTCATACTGGATGCCTTTGGCCAACTCCGCCACACCCATGAGTGCTTCAGGAAAAGGACAGAAAGAAGAGAGATGAGAACACCTAAAGAGGCCCACGGCATACAGGCTTTGGGAAAAATAACTTATTTAATTTTTGAAAGACACCCTTCAGTATGACACAATGAGCAAGGGGAACACAAAAAGAAAGGCTGACAACAAAAAAATGAACATGAGTGTGAAAACATAAGCAAAAGTACAATATTTTCAAGAGTAGTAACAATGTAACTATATATAAATAAAACACACACACATATACACACACACAATGGGAGTATGTGTGAAAAAGACATAAGCACCACAAAACAGAAATAGCCTCTACAGTGTTCTGGTACTAGTGACATGGAGCATAGGTATTTCCCTTGAGGTGCAAATTAAATATGCCAAGTAGAAAAGATATGCACACAGCATTTTGGGCTCTCCACACTTCCAATTAATGGTTTTTAAAAAAGTAGGAAAAAATTTAAATTTTTTGAGATGCTCTGAGAATATTCTGCCTCAAGTCGGGAAAAAAATAATGTATGCTGTACATGAATCCTTCAAAAATGTACTTTGCTGGTTGTGAGGCACAAGTCATTTTTAAGTCATTTTGTAGGTTTGCCTTCTTCTATAGTGGCTCAGGGATTTCATTGCTTGGCTGACCATGTTTTCTTGGTGCTATTTTGCTAGAGATGATAAGGCTATGTGTAATATCCTTTTCCCAAAAGTGTTCACCCGGAGGAGTTTCTCTGCATCTGCCACTCAGGTATTCTCACTAGCTGACAGCATAAGAGATTCAAATTCACAGTCATTTCATTATTCCATACATTGACATAAAATGAGGTTTATCTACTCTGCTATGAACAGTTGTACTGCAGATTGATTTCCTCTTGCACTGATTCTCATTTCACTTCAATACCTTGGAGACTCCTCAAGGAGGCATTACATAAAGGGTTGACAGTTGCACTCAGTGTCATTCGTGTGTTCGATAACACTACTGACAAGTGCTTGCCAGTAATTCACTGCAAGGTGGTTGTGTATGAGTGATGCAATTGTATATTTCCTAAAATTGCAGGAAACACCTGCCTGAGATATTGTATAGTAATTTCCAGACAAGCTTTATATTGTTACGTGTAGAAAGACACAGACGAAAGAGGCTATTTACACGCTATTTACACTGGACTGGAGCCAGAGCGCCAGGCCGACATTCACTCACGCCAAGGGCACAGACCCACTTCGTCTTCGTTCCCGCGGTGGCTCGTCTCTTGGGTATCTACTGATAATATCGTAATACTACCCCCCCGGCGGCAAAAGCGCCGTCATGGTGCTTTTAAATATCCAAGGCACC
Source organism: Dermacentor variabilis (assembly GCF_050947875.1). Lineage (NCBI taxonomy): Eukaryota > Metazoa > Arthropoda > Arachnida > Ixodida > Ixodidae > Dermacentor > Dermacentor variabilis. Next base: position 20,764,405 of record NW_027460280.1, read on the forward strand.
AGGAGAGTTGTAGGGCTTGAGTCGGGTGACGTGGACAATGTCACTGGTTGTCACACCGGAGGACGTAGTGAGCGTGGCTAGAACAATTTCATAGGTGACATCGGTCACTTGGCGGAGCACGAGATATGGGCTGGTATAACAGGAAAGCAGTTTCTCACAAAGGCCAACTTTACGCGATGGTGACCAAAGCAACACGAGGGTGTCGGGCGCAAAATGGACATCACGGTGATGGAGGTCGTAGCGTCGCTTCTGTTTGTCTTGAGAGACTTGTAGACGAACGCGCGCAAGTTGACGAGCATGGTCAGCACGGGCGATTGTATCACGGGCATAAGCGCTAGTTGAAGCTGTGGTGGACTAAAGCAAGGTGTCTAGTAGTAGCGTTGGTTCGCGGCCATACAAGAGGTAAAACGGGGAAAAGCCGGCAGTTTCGAGACGGGAAGAGTTGTATGCAAAGGTAATGTAGGGTAGAGCCAGGTCCCAGTCACGGTGGTCGTCTGAAACGTATTTGGATAGCATGTCTGTAAGGGTGCGGTTCAAACGCTCAGTGAGGCCGTTCGTTTGAGGGTGGTAGGAAGTAGTAAATTTATGCTGAATGGAGCAGGCCCGCATGATGTCGTCAATGACTTTCGCCAAAAACTTATGGCCACCGTCTGTTAGCAATTGACGCGGAGCACCACGCATCAAAATGATATCATGTAGAAGGAAGTCTGCAACATCAGTTGTGCAACCGGTCGGGAGAGCGCGGGTTACGGCGTAGCGGGTCGTGTAGTCAGGCGCGACTGCAACCCACTTGTTTCCTGATGTAGATTCCGGAAATGGGCCGAGAAGGTCTAAGCCAACACGATGGAAGGGCTCGGCAGGGATGTCGAGCGGCTGCAGGTAACCAGTGGGGGGCTGGGAAGGCTTCTTGCGTCGTTGGCAAAGTTCACAAGCGGCGACATAACGTCGTACGGAACGGGCAAGGCCCGGCCAGAAAAAACGGCGACGTACACGGTCATAGGTTCGAGATATGCCAAAGTGTCCTGCCATTGGTGCGTCGTGGAGCTCTTCTAGGATGGTTGAGCGGAGGTGTTTAGGTATGACAAGTAGGAACTCAGAGCCGTCCGGATGAAGGTTACGACAGTACAGAGTACCGTCGCAGAGGATGAAGAAGCGTAGAGTGGCGTTGGCCGGAGAGTGTTCAAAACGGTCGATGAGCCCTCTGATGTTGGCGTCACGACATTGCTCGTCGGCGAAATGAAGCAGCTGCGACACAGAGAATACACAAGCAGCACTGGTAGTATTGGAGGAGTCAGGGTCGTCAACAGGGTAACGCGACAGGCTGTCAGCACCTTGGTGCAGGCGGCCACACTTGTAGACCACAGAATACGAAAATTTTTGTAGTCTCAAAGCCCATCGACCAAGCCGGCCTGTAGGATCTTTTAGGGGTGAGAGCCAGCAGAGAGCATGATGGTCAGTGACTACGGAAAAAGGGTGACCGTAGAGGTAAGGACGGAACTTCACAACCGCCCAGACTACAGCAAGGCATTCTCGTTCGGTAATGGAATAGTTGCGCTCCGATGGTGTGAGGAGGCGGCTTGTATAAGCAATAACGCGATCCTGGCCACGCTGACGCTGGGCTAAGACGGCACCTACGCCATGACCGCTGACATCTGTACGCAATTCTGTAGGAGCATCAAGGTCGAAGTGGGCGAGAATGGGTGGTGAGGAGAGAAGAGTGATGAAACGAGAGAAGGCGGCGGCTTCTGCAGTACCCCACGAGAATTGTACGCCTTTCTTCAAAAGATTAGTGAGGGGTCTAGCAATTGCCGCAAAATCTTGAACAAAACGACGAAAGTACGAGCATAGCCCGACAAAACTTCGAATGTCTGCGGCTGTCTTCGGAACCGGAAAGTCTCGGACAGCGCGAGTTTTGTCGGGATCAGGCTGTACTCCGGAAGCATCAACGAGGTGGCCCAGAACAGTAATTTGGCGGTGGCCGAAACGACATTTCGACGAGTTAAGTTGCAGCTTCGCCTTTTGAAATACATCAAGTATAGCTGTTAGACGCTCAAGGTGAGAGTCGAACGTGGATAAGAAGACGATGACGTCGTCGAGGTAGCAGAGACAAGTGGACCATTTGAAACCACGGAGCAAGGAGTCCATCATACGCTCAAAGGTGGCAGGGGCGTTACATAATCCAAACGGCATTACTTTAAATTGGTATAGGCCATCAGGTGTGATGAACGCGGTTTTTTCTCTGTCCATATCGTCAACAGCAATCTGCCAGTATCCAGAACGAAGATCGATAGAAGAGAAATAGCTGGAACCGTGGAGGCAGTCAAGAGCGTCGTCTATACGTGGGAGCGGGTAGACGTCCTTCTTAGTAATGTTGTTCAGATGGCGGTAGTCTACACAGAAGTGCCACGTATCATCCTTCTTCTTAACCAACACTACAGGTGACGCCCAGGGACTCGAAGAAGGCTCAATGATGTTTTTGTTTAGCATTTTGTTGACTTCGCTTTGAATTACTTGGCGTTCCGACGCAGAAACTTGATACGGTTGTCGGTGAATAGGAGTAGCATCGCCAGTAAGAATCCTATGCTTGACTGCGAGCGTCTGGCCTAAAGGGCGATCGTTGAAGTCAAAAATATCTCTGTAGGACGATAATACTTGGTAAAGGTCTTCAGCCTGCGCAGAAGACAGGTCCGTCGCAACCATTTTCTGTATCTTGGGATTGGCGGCCGAGGCTGGCACGATGGGCCTGCTAAGCTTGCAAGAAGCATCGGTTGATAAAGTTGCCTAGTGATGGTCGCCGAGACAATCAACGTTGGCATGGCAAATACCTTGCGGTAGAATTTGCTTTGCCAATCCAAAGTTTAAGATATGTATGCGAGTGCGGTTCACAGTAATAGTAAGTAATGTCGCAGTACAACGCGGACAGTAGACCAGGAGACGTTCAAGAGCCACAGCACAACTTGTTCAAATACAAAACAGGCCAGAGACACGTCTTCTTCGTCCTCGCCGAATCCCACTGACTCACTAGACGAAATCCGTTAATGTCCCTATCTTCGTTGTCGTCTGCATAGAAGAATAGACGTGTCATGTGTCCCTCCCTAAGAGAGCATCGTCCCGATGCTAGACCAGAAGTGTCACTTGCGGAATTAAGGGTCTCTTGCATAGTTATTCGCTCACACACGGCTTCATGCAGACAACGTGTACAAGTTCAGGACGGTGCGTGCGGCGCCGCGTACAATTGGGACTATCGCGGACGACCTCATACGTGACGTCACTGAGTTGGCGCAATACTCGATATGGTCCGAAGTATCGCCTTAACAGCTTCTCAGAAACGCCTCGTTTTCATATGGGTGTCCAAACCCACACTCTGTCGCCGACGTCATAGATTACTATTCGACGGTGAAGGTCATAGCGCCCTGCGTCGTAGTCTTGCTGCTGGCAGATCCGCAAGCGCGCGAGTTGCCGAGCCTCTTCTGCGCGTTGCGTAAACACAGCGGCGTCCGTATCAGTGTCGTCAAAGTCATGTGGAAGCATAGCATCCAACATCGTTTGTACATCCCGCCCATGAACAAGGGTGAACGGAGTCATGCGCATCGTTTCTTGTTTCGCCGTGTTATATGCAAAGGTGATATACGGTAGGATGTCGTCCCAATTTTTATGTTCAACATTAACGTACATGGAGAGCATGTCTTCAATTGTTTTGTTTAGGCGTTCTGTTAATCTGTTGGTCTGTGGATGGCAGGCGGTTGATTCCGATGCGCCGTTCCACTTAGCAGCAAGATGTGATCTAAAAGTGCAGCAGTGAATGCGGTTCCTCGGTCTGTTATTACGACGGTTGGTGCGCCGTGTCGCAACACAATGTGCTCAATGGAAAAGCGCACCACCTCTTCCGCTGTGCTTCTCTGGATTGCCTTTGTTTCAGCGTAACGTGTGAGGTAGTCGGTTGCTACGATAACAAAGCAATTCCCGGCAGTAGAAGTAGGAAGCGGACCCAATATATCCATTCCGATTTGGTCAAATGGTCTTCGAGGAACCTGGACGGGTTGCAGGAGGCCGGCTGGTTTCGACAGAGGCGACTTGCGCCTCTGGCAGTCGAGGCAAGTGCGGACGTGATGTTTCACGGTGGTGTTAAGTCTCGGCCAGTAATACCTCTGCTTCACTCTGACCAACGTTCTCGTGTAGCCTAAGTGACTAGAAGTCACCTCGTTGTGACAGGCTTGAAGTACTTCCGTATGAAGAGCTGCAGGAATGACGAGCAGATAGGGGGACCCAGTCGAAGAAAAGTTTCTTTTGTAGAGGACTTTGGCCCGCAAACAAAACGACAACAGGCCTCTTGCGAAAACTCTAGGCGGTTTCGCAGATCTGCCCTCTAAGTAATTGATGAGCTCAAGCAACTCAGGGTCGTCCCATTGTTGTTAGGCGATGGTGGATGTGTCCAGGACACAAAGAAATGCCGAGTCTTCTTTGGGTGGAGCAGACGACTCTATCGGCGATCGAGACAGGCAGTCAGCATCCGTGTGTCGTTTCCCTGACTTGTACTTGACAGTCATGTCAAACTCTTGCAGCCGTAGGCTCCAGTCGTCCCGAAGGGTCTTTAACCTTTGTCAACCAACACAGTGAATGGTGGTCGCTGATAACTGTGAAGTGGCGTCCATACAAATATGGGCGAAATTTCATAACAGCCCATATTACGGCGAGGCATTCCTTCTCAGTTGTGGAGTAATTGGCCTCTGTGCGTGAGAGTGTTCTGCTTGCATAGGCAAGTACTCTTTCTGTGCCCTCCTGCCACTGCACAAGAACAGCTCCCAAGCCAACATTGCTGGCATCAGTGTGGAGCAATGTAGGAGTGGTCTCATCAAAGTGAGCAAGCACTGGAGGTGTCTGGAGACATTCCCGCAAGTCAGTGAATGCACCTTGCTCTTCGTCGCCCCATACAAAAGCAACGTCGTCTCTCGTCAGGCGAGTTAACGGCGACGCAATGCGAGCAAAGTTCACAATAAACCGGCGGTAATAGGCACAGAGGCCCAGAAAGCGCCTGACAGCCTTTTTATCGGTTGGTACTGGAAACTGTGCTATGGCCGCATTTTTTTCAGGACCTGGGCAAACACCTGCGTGGCTGACGACGTGACCGAGAAACTGTAGTTCCCCGAAGTCAAAGTGGCACTTCTCCGGCTTCAGGGTGAGGCCGGCAAACCGGATGGACTGCAGAACCGCTTCAAGCCGTTGGAGGTGTTCTTCAAAAGTTGCGGAGAACATGATGACGTCGTCCAGGTACACTAAGCAGGTTTTCCACTTCAGACCCGAAAGCACAGTATCCATGAGGCATTGGAATGTAGCAGGGGCAGAGCACAAGCCGAAAGGCAAGATTTAAATTCGTATAGGCCGTCTGGCGTCACAAAAACAGTTTTTTCACGGTCTCTCGGATCTACCTCGATTTGCCAATATCCGCTTTTGAAGTCCATTGAAGAGAAGTAACGCACGTGACGAAGCCTGTCGAGTGAATCATCTACACGGGGCAGCGGGTACACGTCTTTCTTTGTCACTTGATTTAGTTTTCGGTAGTCCACGCAAAAACGCAAGCTGCCGTCTTTTTTCTTAACTAGAACTACAGGAGATGCCCAGGGACTCGTTGATGGTTGAATCACGTCGTCTTCCAGCACTTTTGTCACTTGTTGTATGGCTTCATGTTCTCTGGGAGCCACAGGATAAGGATTTTGGTGAATTGGTCTTGCCGTATCCTCTGTAATTATCCGATGCTTCGTTAGAGGCGTCCGTCCGACGCTGGACGTCGACGCAGTCATTGAACTTCGACAATAGCGTGAGAAGCCGCTCTCGTTCGTGCTGCGACAAAGCAGTGCTGACGTCGAGTGCAGAAGCTGGGCCTTGCGTAGGTGCTTCTTCGAGTAGCGAACAGCAGCCTCGAACATCCGCAACACCATCAAAATAAGCCACAGCCATGCCCTTTGGAAGGTACCGTTGCTCTGTGCTAAAATTGGTTAGTAACAAGTTAGTGCACCCGTCTGTGACATTTACGATTCCTCGCGCGACCGAGATACCGTGAGTAAGCAACAACGTGGTTATTTGGTCGGCAACTCCCTCGCAATGAAACGGTGTGTCACATGCTACCGTAACAAGGGTGCATGATCGAGGTGGGATGACGACGTCATCTTCTGCTAGACGAAAGGAGTTGCGTTGCGGCGATAAGGAATGGACTAAACCAGGGCTCTTATAAAACGTCACCATGCGGTCCGGAATGTTAATTACGGCGCCATATTCTTTAAGGAAATCCATTCCAATAATCAAATCCTTACAGCACACAGGAAGAACGATGAAAGTGGCCACGAAAGAAGAATCCCGGATGCTAATTCTAGCAGTACATCTTCCAATAGGCATCAGTAATTGCCCGCCTGCCGTCCTTATGTGGGGTCCCGTCCATGGCGTCTTTACTTTCTTCAGACGGAGGACGAGTTCCTGACTCATTATAGAGAAGTCGGCACCAGTGTCGACTAACGCTGTCACCGGCTGTCCATCCACCAAAACATCAATGTCGGCGCTCACAATTTCTTTGGTGTCGAGGTTTATCAACTTCACGTCGTTCTGCGGCAAGAGTGTCGGAGGCTTTTTATTGTCTTGCGGTGGGGCCTGCAACCTTACCCCCAGAGGTCGCCGCCTTCAGTTTCCCCGGCGTGGGCTGCGCGACCTTCGTCCTCGGAGGTCAGCAAAAGTACGTCCAGTAGGGGAAGGCATCTGACGTGGAGGGGTTGGAGAGCGCGACCGACGGTCGAAATCGGACTGAACATGCGACACAGATTCGTCATTTGGGTGCGCTATTGGGGGTCCCTGAAAAGCAGTTTTGTCGCGGCGTAGCATGGAGTCGTCAGTTGCATGTCGACCATAGGACCACGGACGAAAAGGTCGAAAAGATGTGTCGCGATGCCAGCAATGACGCGAAATGTGGCCGACGCCTCCGCAGTGAAAACAGAGTGGGCGCCTATCGACGGTGCGCCATGCGTCGGTTCTCCGAAATTGCGGCCGTCCCGTAGTGTCGTTTTGCAGCGTTGGACAAGGCGCTGTGAACGGCGGCTGGTGGTATGACTGTAGCTGCGTGACGGGTGCACGCCTCGAAGCCTCCTCTTGCGGCGGCGACCAAGGAGCGCCTGTAGGAGGCTGGTGGTACAGCGGTGTGGTTGTAACAGGTGGTGGACATCGGACAGCGGCTGCGTAGGCCATGGGACGCTGGTGATCTTGCAGATCGGCTGCCGGTAACACCTGCCTGATTTCGTCACGCACCACTCCGGCGATTGACGCTATGGCTCTATGCACTGTCGGTGTCAGAATCTTTTGAATTTCTTCTCTGGCGACTTCTCTGATCAATTCCCGCAAGGGGTTCTGATACTCGCCAGTCAGTGCGGCGGCATTGATTGTGGTGCTGGTGGACAGTCGATCGTACTGTCCGCATCTCTGATGAAGGGCCCGCTCAATAGCCGTAGCCTCTTTGATAAAGTCAGTGACGGTGACTGGTGAATGCACAAGTCCCGCGAACAACTGCTCTTTTACACCTCGCATGAGGTAACGCAACTTTCTTTCGTCAGTCATGTTCGGGTCGGCTCTATGAAAGAGGCAGGCCATGTCCTCGGCGAACATTGTTACCGACTCATTAGGTTGTTGTACGCGTACCTCCATCATCTGCTGGGCACGGTTGCGTCGGTCGGCACTCGCAAAAGTATCTGATTTTCTGACGAAAGTCATTCCATGTCATTAGGCTAGCTTCGCGGTTTTCGTACCAAGTACGGCCGCTGTCGTCAAGGGCGAAATAGACGTGGGAGAGCTTTTGCTGCTCAGTCCACTGATTAATCTGTGCGACGCGTTCATATTTGTCAAGCCAGTCTTCGATGTCTTCGAAGACTGCTCCGCGATAGTGATTGGGAACCAGAGGATGGAGAACGGTTACTTGCTGTGGACTGGAAAACCGGCTGCTTTGGGGTGCTTGCGTTGGGCTGGTTTCGGCCATTGCAAGATCTGTGGAGCTCCTAGAGAGAGGTGGTTGAAGAGGGGAGAACTCCGGAGCAAGGCCTAGCAGTCGACGACTTAAGCGATGCACGGGTGTTGAAACTGGTGATAACGCTTCCGGGCTAGAGGAACGACTCCCAGAAGGACTCCCGAGCATCAGGCGCGGTCAGTACCCCGCACCTCCACCAGTGTCGCAGTACAACGCAGACAGTAGACAGGGAGACGTTCAAGAGCCGCAGCACAACTTGTTCAAATACAAAACAGGCCAGAGACACGTCTTCTTCGTCCTCGCCGAATCCCACTGACCCACTAGACGAAATCCATTAATGTCCCTATCTTCGTTGTCATCTGCATAGAAGAATAGACGCGTCAGTATACTGTGAGGCACGGTAATGTCATACTGTAGTGGAATGTCGGGCAGAGGAGTGACGAGGTACTCGCCATCAGGGACTGGTGGGGAAGACAAGAGTTCAATATAGGCTATTGATTTTGGCGGCAGGCGAATAAAGCCGGTGGGGTGTAGGCGGCACTGGGGTGCGTCAGAAGGTTCTGCGAGAATCGGCAACTCAAGGCGAAGGGTACTGGCAGAGCAGTTAATAAGAGCAGAATGCACGGAGAGAAAATCAAGCCCGAGAATGAGGTCGTGGGGGCAATGAGCAATCACGGTGAAGAGGACAGGAGTGTGGCGGCCGGCGATGCTAACACGTGCCGTACACATGCCGATTATAGGCACAGTACTACCGCCATCCGCAACGCGGACGACGCGTGCCGACGCTGGTGTGAGGAGCTTGTTCAGTCGTCGTCGGAAGGCAGCACTCATAATAGAAAGATGTGCCCCTGTATCGATGAGTGCTGTGACAGGATAGCCATCAACGTCAACGTCAAGAAGGTTTTGGTTCATGTTTAACGTGAGCAGAGGATTTGAGGGCAGTGTCGACAATGCAGCTTCACCTCCAGAAGATGCAGTGCCTAGTTTTCCGGCTGGGCCCGGGAGGCGATAGGTGGCGAAGAGAAGCGGCGGGGTTGGGGCGAACGAGACCGACGGCGTTGAGGTGAGGGCGAGCGGCTGTAGCGGAGGTTCGGAGCAGGGGCATCAGCGGCAGTGGGTTCATGGCAGGTGGCATAGGGAACAGAAGGTCCAAAGGTGCGGGATTAAGTGGCGGCGTATGTCTGAGGAGGCGGTGGCCATCGGTTGCGGCAGTGACGAGTGACGTGGCCGATGCGACAGCAGTGGAAGCAGATTGGTCTGTCATCAGGGGTACGCCATTCGGACGGGTTGCGGCGAGATGTGGTAGGAAAGGACTCAGGGACGAAGAGGGCCGGTAGAGAACTGGGGAACGCTGGGTGTAGATGTTGAACACACGGAGTTCAGACCCATATTCTCAAATTCCTGCCTGACTACAGCCTGAATCATAGCAATCGTGGTTGCTGGCGGATCAGGAGGCGTTGTGGAGAAAGTTGGCGAACAGGCGGCCTCGAGCTCGCGGCGAACAATATGGGTGACGTCGTCACAGGTGGTGGCCTGACGCGGTCGACCCTCGCATGTCGACGTAGCAGCGGTGTTGGGTAGCCGCGTGATGTGGTACGTGATACGGCTGCTTTTGGCTTGTTCAAGGCAACGGCATTCTTTAACGATGGCGTCGATTGTCGAGACGTTGCCGAAAACAAGCAAATTGAAAGCGTCGTCAGCGATGCCTTTTAGAACATGGGACACTTTATCTGATTCAGACATAGCATCGTCAGCTTTGCAACATAGAGCCAAGACGTTGAAGGTGTATGAAACGCACGGCTCTGTAGATGTCTGAACACGAGACGCAATAGCCTTTCTCGCGGCAGCCTTGCAGCCAATGGGGTCGCCGAACAGTTCCCGTAGCTTTTCTTCGGAAGTGTCCCAACTGCTTCTCTCGTCGTCATGCGTCTGGTATCACACGCGTGGGGTGCCGCCAAGATAAAAGATGACATTGGCGAGCATAATTGTTGAGTCCCACCTGTTATTAGCGCTGGCATGTTCATATAGCTTGATCCATTCGTCAACGTCCTGTCCCTCCAGGCCAGAGAACACACCAGGGTCGCGATGGTGGGCAACCGTGACGATTGGAGCAGTCGAACCAGCCAAAGCTGTTGCAGAGGTGGGCTCGTCACCGGGAGGCATGGTGACAAACTCGATGTACCGACCACTCCGGAGTTCCGTGGCGAGGACGGGGATCGCTCACCTCCACCAGAATGTTACGTGTAGAAAGACACAGACGAAAGAGGCTATTTACAGGCTATTTACACTGGACTGGAGCCAGAGCGCCAGGCCGACATTCACTCACGCCAAGGGCAGAGACACACTTAGTCGTCGTTCTCGCGGCGGCTCGTCTCTAGGATATCTACCAATAATATTGTAATAATATCTTTAATTGTAAAACCAGGAACAACCTTCACCATTTTCCAATCAGCGGGCAACAGTCTGGGTGATACAGACTGTTTGGAAATTTGGCAGACAAGTATACTACAAGTGGAACAGAGTTCTTTAACAGCGTAGTGTTAAAGGGCCTCTCACCAGGCCCCACAGCAAATTTTGGTTATATGCTGGAAGTTGTTACGTGTCTTCTAGGGAGCGTTCAGCCGGAAAAATTTTTTCAAATCGGCTCATTAATAGCCGAGATAGAAATATTTCAGTGCTGCGAACTCATGATTTCAGAAGGCGAGCTCCACTGCATAGAGGGACACTCTCTCCACTCACCCCATCTACCCTCCGGCAAACGAAATTCCTTCTCTGCGTTCTCCCATACTGGACCTCGAGGATCGCGTGACGCATACATCACGGGTTCCGCCTTCATTTTTTTTCTCCTCATTTTTTTTTAACGGCGCTGCGCACTTCCGAGCTGTTCTGACGTCTCGTTTCGTGTAGCGCACGATATTGCACGCTGTGCACAAGGACACATGACTAGCAGTATAATTAAGTGCTACATGAATACTGAGGCAGAACGAGTGGATTGCAGAGCATGATCACGCGCTGGAACACGGTAGAAAATGGCATGGTTTAGGTACCTGAGCACGTGACTGCACAACCGTGGGAACAAGCAGACGAAACGGAAGTATATCTCTCTTGCTGTGGTGAGAAATAAAACAAAAACATACAGACATTCCGTTTGTGTGTTTTATTATTTCTTTAAACTTTAATTTGTCTATTGAAGCAACAGATTACACAAATAACAGATGCCGCCTTGAACAATTCTTGAAGTCATGTGTCACCACGAGCGACGTCAGACTGTGGACACGACTACGTAGGAGCAGGGACACGACTATGTCACCGTCCGGCTTGGAACGTGGTCACCGCGAGGGAAGGGAAAAACGGCATTCGGATTGAAATTTCAGACCTTTTCGTGGTGCGTAGCGATGTAATTCTTTGGAAACATGATTGTTAGTGCGCATTGTATGCTCTGCGCTTGTCAGCTGAAAATAGCCAGACCTGTTGAGGGGCCCTTTAATGCCATTAACAAGAACTAAGGGCTAGAGAGCAACCTTCTTTTTCTCATCACCTCTGGTTGTGAAATCGTTCTCCAGAAATTAAAACAAACAGGCCCTCTTTGCACAAAAAAAAAGAAACACAAATGACCAATATCAGCGCTTACACAATCTAAGGAAGGTTTTCAGCAAACACAATATGAATTTGCTTTCTCCCACCCCATGCAGATTGTTCATGGTGGGCAATCGCATGAAAAAGCATTATAAGTCCCAGTGCAAACTGCTATAGATGAGATACCACTAAGCTGTCGAAAAGTTTACATAGGTCAAATTGGTGTGTTCTAATAAGGGAGCATGGCAGCACAGCTATAGTGTGAAGAATGTGTACGGCAGTAAATTAACTGCTCATTAGTGTGCCTGCACGTGCTAGTTCGAAGAATGGTAAAATGTAGAAGAGAAGGGAAACCATGTAAGATAAGCTGGCAATAAATGTGTCAGTGCACTATCTCTTGGCCTGCAAGATAAAAGGTTTTTAGAAGTTGAACTGATAATGTCTTATACTTGCATATGCATGGTTAAGTGGGGCACAGACTACAAAAAGCTTATATTTTAAAGCTGCTAAATACACGAGAGAAGTAATATGTTCAAACATTGATAGATGCCATAAATAGAGGATGATAACACATCTGCAAAGGCTTTTCATGCTGAAAACCGAGAACAATGTGTTTGATTTGGCTTGTCAGAAGAGGCAACAGTAGTAAAGAATCAGTATTGTACCCTGGTGGTTGAGAGTATTCAGAGGATCTTTATTATCAGAAAATGAAAGTGTGAAAACAACAAATAAGGCTTACTTACTTTGGACCTTGTAATGGCTAAAGTTTGCAAAAGATACATAAGATTACAAGACCCAACATGTCTTACCTCTTCGTTCAGCTACACTCTCCAAGATTTTCTCTTCTTCCTTGAGCTGCTTTTCCAGTGCACTCTCTTTACGAGCTGCAAAGTAAATCATTAAAAAATTAGGACCACCGAAATGAGTGCAAATGCACACTAAAGGCAAGTGTGCTCATAACCTACTTGCACTGCCATTGCAAACACACAAGGCTAGCCGGAAATATGAGAAATTTTAGATGCAGTTTTATTTACATGTGCATATCTTTACACACAACCCAACAAACAGGTCTAACAAACTGCAAATTAGTTATGCTTCTCCGATCAACAGAGACCAATTTTTACAACAAATACATAATGCCACGAGCTAAAACATTAATAAAAATTTTGTTTCAAATCTTCAGTGCCGTAAGGCATTACAGAAGGAGGAGGGTACACAAAAAAATTGGTTTATCCCTCTTTCAATGGAACTGGACATAACACTTAATTAATTATAGGGTTTTACGTGCCAAAACCACTTTCTGATTATGAGGCATGCTGTAGGGGAGGACTCCCGGAAATTTTGGCCACCTGGGGTTCTTTTACGTGCACCTAAATCTAAGTACACGGCTGTTTTTGCATTACGCCTCCATCGAAATGTGGCCGCCGTGACCGGGATTCAATCCCGCGACCTTGTGCTCAGCAGCCCAACACCACTGGACATAAACAAATGTGAAACAGGCATTATTAAAACCAGTGGAAGATTCATTGCACAATCACAAATACAAGTCCATAAATGTGCATAGTCTTTTTATTAATTACAGTTTCGCTTGAAGGGTGAGGCAATGAGAGCGCTAGTAAGCAAGCAAGGCTTGTGTTGCTGCCCAGCATCAACAGCAGGCTACACATGGGTGCACTCGACGTGACGGCAGTCTGTATGTGATGAGAGCTCTGATAGCATTGTGTGCTCGCCCACGCACATGGTGAAAGTTGAGCTGCTGCAGTGCCAGTGATAACATACCAGGAACCACAACTGAGTTCGACAGCAAGATACTTCCAAGCACGGCCATCTTGGCTACCTTTCTAGTTGTCCATGGTGCCAGGAATATTGTGCACGAAATTAGGCAGTGATAAAATAAATTATAACCATTTATCCTCACTGCAACAAATAAAGGTCATCAAGAGAACAATTCCTTTAATAAAGCAATTCTTTCTAACCTTTGTATGCCTACTTTCCTAACCATTAGATAGACACAAAATGGCAAAATATGACCCCGAAGACATTTTTAAGCACTACCATCTTGACTACTCTCCTAAGTGTCCAGGCTGTCGGGCATATTGCCTGCAAAATTACTCAGTGATAAAATAAATGATAGCTAAATATCCTCATTGCAACAAATACATTTCTTGAAGAGCATAATTCCTTTAGTAAACAAACTGTTATAACTTTTTTATACCTACTTTCCTAACCATGCATCCCATATCTGCATAATGATGACTGTGTGATGTACATATACAGAGGGATTTTCGGTGGGCCCGGCATACAACTTCATGGTAGAAACAAGAAGTTTATCTGCAGATAGTTTATTGATAAGTTACATAGTACACTACGGATTGGAGCTTCTGACAAGGAAAGCACAAGAAGCACCCTCAAAACAACTTTCAATACAGCACAGGATACAATCAAAACAAAAGTAGGAAATGCACATTCTGGAATATAAACCATGTGGCCCACGCAAAGGTAAAAAGCAGAATGAGAAGTTTGAGCATTAGCCATGAGCAGTTTCAGTTCGAGCAGAATCTTGGTTTGAGCTGGTTGGTAGGTCATATTCAAATAAATTTATGCAGTAAAGTAGACAAGGATATAGAACACAAATGACAGGACAGGGATGTTTTTTTAACCGTTTCAGTTAATCATAATTCCAGGCACACACACACACAAAAAGGAAAGAAATTAAGAAACCACAAAAATTCATGTACTATGGCATTTATCAGACAAAAACCACTTCAGAGAAAAATAACGGATTGCTCAAGGTATGTTAGGCCACACACACGCATGTACGCAGATGCACGCACACACACTGACAGAAGAAATGCGCATATACAGCAGTCAAAATGATTATCGGGACTACCTTTTTTCACTATTGCACACAACACCCAACATCAAGCATATCATACACACCTGCTCTTCGCAAGTGATGATAAATGAACAAAGCACTGTTACCATGATGTCACAAAAGACATCTGCTCACCTTCAGCTTTCTTTTTGAGCTCTGTGTGTTGGTCAAGCAGACTGATGTTCGATTTACGGCCATATTCATCTCGCTGGTCATCATCTTCATCAGTAGCAGTGCTGGATTTGTCACGTTTTTCCTCCAACAAGATGGCATGTAAACGGCCCAGCCTGCCAAGCTGCATACAACAGTTTTTAGCTTGAGAGCTACAAAACCACCACAGTTGCAAGCAGACACAATACCAGAAGCTAGGTCAGTGCTATAACAGTTTGCAGGAAATTTCAATATAGGTGAGCTACTATATTTTTCATGTAGAGAAAACAAATTTTCAACAGATGGTGCTAGTTGTGCTTATTGAAGGATATTTTGTTCACATCACTCAAGTTTTTTGGCATGCTTTGCAATGATATTTATCAAAGTAGTGGTAACTCGGACAACTAAGAAAACTATAAATGTTGATTTACCTAGAAAAAAAAAAAACTTTTCAACCACACATGTTAAAAAATTTGTGTCAGTATTACCAGAAAGAAATCATAAATATTGTAACTTTCACACAAAATAATGTTCTCAAGGCAAAAAAAAAAAGAAAAGAGAGAGGGGGGGGGGGCTTTGATGGTTAAATGGACTGACCAATTTTTAAGAACCTAGCTTTTTATGGCGCAACGCAAAGGTCACCCTCAGTAGTTTTTACACCTGCAGCGGTTACTTTCAAAAGCGCATGGATATCTTGTAAGCAGAATTTTTCTATCTGAGCAGCCTCTGAAAAAGTACGAGTCCCTCTTCCAGCAACTCAGAAGTGAGAGCGATGTCGATAGCCTGCCTTGCAAATTGTGAAAGCCGCTTATTGTTCTGCTTTCACAGTAGTGAATGTAACTGTGGTTAACCACCTACATTTTGAAGTTTTCAACTACTTTTTAAAATAAATATCTGGCATAATAAGTTCACATTGATTTACAGGCCTTTCTTCTATTTGTACGGCACTTTTCCCCAAGTAGTTGCTTACATCATGGCTCTTTTGTCCCCACTGTCATTATTCTGTCGATAGACACGCCAAGCCAACTGATCAAAAACGAAGGTGAAGGCCGCACCACTGTTCTACTCACAACAACCCAAGGCCTACCTGCACATTGTTAGAAAATCTAATAACAGAAAGAAGTGTGCTGCATTTCAATACTAATATAAAGATCACAAACAACGTACACTAACACACGGTTACATGATAGGCCTCTTATGTATCTTGGTGTTTTTGCCGCATGGGGTGCCAAAGGTCATTTTTCGTGACTTTTAGTGAACTAAAAATATAAATCTACGTTTAATGAGAAAAACATGGCTCATTTTAGCTACTACATAGGCAATCTTTCCATCAGCATGGTTATTGCTATTCATGTTCTGAGTGGTTGTCTGGCCCTTTAACTAAAACTTTCTGATATATAGCTCAGCATGCATCCTACAAACAAGAGAAGCTACATAAGGGTATCATTCTTTAAATAATAATAATAATAATAATAATAATCATCATCATCAGCCTGGTTACGCCCACTGCAGGGCAAAGGCCTCTCCCATATTTCTCCAACAGCCCCGGTCATGTACTAATTGTGGCCATGCCGTCCCTGCAAACTTCTTAATCTCATCCGCCCACCTAACGTTCTGCCGCCCCCTGCTACGCTTCCCTTCCCTTGGAATCCAGTCCGTAACCCTTAATGACCAACGGTTATCTTCCCTCCTCATTACATGTCCTGCCCATGCCCATTTCTTTTTCTTGATTTCAACTAAGATGTCATTAACTCGCATTTGTTCCCTCACCCAATCTGCTCTTTTCTTATCCCTTAACGTTACACCTATCATTCTTCTTTCCATAGCTCGTTGCGTCGTCCTCAATTTGAGTAGAACCCTTTAAATAATAAAAATGCATATATCCATAGATAATTTGTCTTTTAATTTCATTTTACCATGAACATTTTGTTGCCATAGGCAAAGCATGGTCGACATAGCGATCACAGCAGCAGGTGCCTAAAATGCAATAGTTTGAATCCCTGGCAAAGTCACAGTATGTATAAAGGAGTGCACTTATTTCTGTCAACAGTTGGTTCACATCTGCAACATGAAGAGGAGCCCTCAGCACTAAGCTCACTCAAGGCTGGCTGGGGAGCTGTCCATATTTACACATCAAGGTGACACGTAAAATACGTGAACACAGACTGCCCATTAGTCCCTGGCAATTGTGGAGGGTGCACTAAATTTCCCTGTCCAATGGCAAGTGAACATGCGGGAAACAATTGAAGAAGCAAGGAATGTCGAGCAAGGGGTGGGGCAATTGTACGAGAGCTAGGGAGAAAACAAAAGACACAAAAAATTGACTCGCCAGTCCAGCCCTGCAAAAGTGGATGTCCAGCGAAGCTGTTGAAAACCACCACTACAACTGCTGAAAGGGGTATGCAATGCTCTATTGCTTTAGCGTAGTGGTAATTTTAACAGCACGCCACCGCAGGTCATATTGACATTTTTTTCCCCTTTGCCACTTTTCGTATTCACGCTGCTCCTTGGGAGTCATAACTATGCATTGCCTACCCTAGCGGTGATGCAACAACAATGAAATCAGTTGCAAGGCGATATACGAAAGGCCAGTGGCGTCACTCCACATGTTGCAAGCTGCCGCGACGACGGCAGCTTGCGCAACAGTAATCTTTCCCGGGAAACATATGCGGGGGGCGTTAAGTGCTTTGCATTGTTATCAGGAGTGCCTTATCATCAATTATGTGGTTTAGATGCTTATTTTGTGCTCGTTCTGTATTGAAATGAATGCTGTTCTGTATGCTGTATGCATGATTCCAAAGACTGTATGCACTTTTCGCTTCACTTTGCTGAGTGCTTGAAGCCCGTTTCACCTCCGCTGCAGGTTGGCCGGTATTTCACTACTTCCGGGATCGGCCCACATTTTTGCCCAAGGACGAAGACACAAAATATGCCAACCAACTAGAGGCTAACAGCGTTGCTGTAAAATTAGAGCTTGGCAGGATGGTTTTGACAGGCAGCAATATCCACAGTAACTTCTCTTTTTCTTCTTATTTAGCCGCCTTCCGCAGCTACACAATGATGAAATTTTGCTTAGGTTAGGTCACAAGAAAAGAGCAGATTGGGTGAGGGAACAAACGCGAGTTGATGATGTATGGGGTTTCATGGCGCAAGGGCCAGGAATGGCCAAAGAGCGCCATGTCTGTGGTAGTGGGTGTGCAGTGTAACTATGATTACTATGAAATTGGTGTGTCGTGGCTGTAAAGGGGCCTTAAAATATACGCTCTAAAGCGCGTAAAATCTGTGTAATAAAATTATGGCGATGACGTATGACTTGTACTATGAACATTTAGATGCATATAAAAAGAATGATATGATAGGTAAAATATATCAGATTATGAGAAATGCCAGAGCACTACTGCCTCCTTAGAGCCCTTGAAACACAAGGGCCCAGAGGCATGTGCTATTCAAAACAATTATCGCAGTGGCATCCTCTCGAGAGAGGAGGCGCTACGAATTCATGGGACTAATAACATGTAAGACCACATCTCTAAGATAACGTAGCACTTTGTCTGTATTAAAAAGTGGTTCTGGACCAAGGAGCATTGCAGGATGAAGAGGAATGTGCTGTCGGTATGCTAATGAAAAATGTCTCTTTCTCTCAGATTCGGCTTCCCGACACTCCAGGAGGACGTGGAGTACGGTCAGCCTCTCTCCGCATCTACCACAGGTTGGAGGCTCACTTCCGGTGAATAGAAAATTATGGGTGCCAAACGTGTGTCCTATTCTGAGACGACAGAATAGGACATCTGTTCGGCGTGATTTTGCAATAGGGGGCCAGAATCCTAACTGTGGTTTTATCAGGTGGAGCTTGTTATCCGTTTCCGCGTCCCACATGCGTTGCCAGTGGTCTCGCAATCTCCTTCGCAAGAAAGGTCTCAGATCTGTGACAGGCACCGCAGCGGTAGGGTTAACAGCTTGCGATGCGATTGACGTGGCCATCTCGTCCGCCAGAACGTTACCCTCGATGCTCCTATGGCCAGGCACCCAACATATAATGATACGCTGGTTAGATATGTACGCTTTACACAAGACGGTGTAGAGTTCACTAAATACAGGATTTTTGTGTGTATAGACTGACATCAAGGCCTTTACGACGCTTAGGGAGTCTGTATAGATCGCTGCTTTTGGAAGTTTTGATTTTCTTATATGCTTCACAGCAGAGAGTAATGCGTAGGCCTCAGCCGTAAATATGCTTGTTTCCGGATGCAGTACGTCGGATTCCGAGAGAGATGGGCCGACGGCTGCATAGGATACCCCGGCATTTGACTGCGAAGCGTCTGTGTAGAACTCTGCACAGGAATGCTTGTGCTGGAGTTCTAGGAAATGCATTCTGATTTCGGCCTCAGGAGCGTGCTTTGTAACTTGAATGAAAGATGTATTCACGCTGCTCATATTCACGCTGCTCCTTGGGAGTCATAACTATGCATTGCCTACCCTAGCGGTGATGCAACAACAATGAAATCAGTTGCAAGGCGATATACGAAAGGCCAGTGGCGTCACTCCACATGTTGCAAGCTGCCGCGACGACGGCAGCTTGCGCAACAGTAATCTTTACCGGGAAACATATGCGGGGGGCGTTAAGTGCTTTGCATTGTTATCAGGAGTGCCTTATCATCAATTATGAGGTTTAGATGCTTATTTTATGCTCGTTCTGTATTGAAATGAATGCTGTTCTGTATGCTGTATGCATGATTCCAAAGACTGTATGCACTTTTCGCTTCACTTTGCTGAGTGCTTGAAGCCCGTTTCACCTCCGCTGCAGGTTGGCCGGTATTTCACTACTTCCGGGATCGGCCCACATTTTTGCCCACGGACGAAGACACAAAATATGCCAACCAACTAGAGGCTAACAACGTTGCTGTAAAATTAGAGCTTGGCAGGATGGTTTTGACAGGCAGCAATATCCACAGTAACTTCTCTTTTTCTTCTTATTTAGCCGCCTTCCGCAGCTACACAATGATGAAATTTTGCTTAGGTTAGGTCACAAGAAAAGAGCAGATTGGGTGAGGGAACAAACGCGAGTTAATGACATCTTAGTTGAAATCAAGAAAAAGAAATGGGCATGGGCAGGACATGTAATGAGGAGGGAAGATAACCGATGGTCATTAAGGGTTACGGACTGGATCCCAAGGGAAGGGAAGCGTAGCAGAGGGCAGCAGAAAGTTAGGTGGGCGGATGAGATTCAGAAGTTTGCAGGCATGGCATGGCCACAATTAGTACATGACCGGGGTTGTTGGAGAAGTATGGGAGAGGCCTTTGCCCTGCAGTGGGCGTAACCAGGCTGATGATGATGATGAGGTCACAAGAATGTGAAAATAATAAAAGTAGCAGGACATGCCTGTTGCTTCCGTCGCTCCTTGAGCGGTACATACGGTGTATAATCATTGTCAGAGTCACTACTGCTCTTGCTTTCTTCTTTCCGAAATCCCTGAAAAAGCAGGCCAAAAGATAAAATTAAATTACCTATAGAAATTTATACTTTCTGCTGCTTTGTTCAAATCTAAGCTGATCCCACGACTACTTACACCATAAAATTCACTGACCTATGCCGAATGAATGAGTACAAGCACACATCCAATGATACTATTGCAGTCTTCCCAATACAACAATGTTTCAAGATAGTTAGCTGTTGGGCCAGTTGGTATATGTTATTTAAAACAAAAACAGCGCAGCTTTTGTCCTAAGGAATGTTTGCTTTAAGCGCCAAACAGTTCAATGTTCGAAATTTCGAGATTAAAAATAACACATAGAATGCGCGGGAAAAAGTGTTGCAGTTTATGCGCATGTTTTTTGCGCTGTTTCCACGCATCCTAAAATGAACCAACTTGCTCAACGTTGTACCCGTTTGCAGAAAATGGTACTGCCACACAAGTCCGCTAATGGCCAAAAACATTGCTTGCACTCATCTTTCTTTTTATGGTAAGACAGCAGCGTTACAAGCAGTGGAGCTTATAATCCAATGCATATTTAATAGGGGTGTCACAGGACACACTTTAGATGGCGACTGGCTTCCTTGCTCAATCTGCGGAAGGGAGTCAATAACGGCAGAAAATTTTGATAGATCGGGCTCGATCGCAATCGAAAGTGGCCGTGCGACACAGTGCCCTTACAGCTAGACGCCCAGCATTGTGCAGCACACACACAGTAAGAAAGAGTAAACAAATGCACTATCAGTAAAATGACATGAAATGAGCGTCGAAGGTACTAAAGAAATGGCAGTTTAAGCGTGGGCGCAGCGGGAAAACGGGCTGACTCTGCATATACACAATTAGCAATTGCAGCCAACTTCGGCAAAAATTAAGAAAATAAACTATTGGGACGATCGATCAAAGAAACAGGCCAGCTAAGGAAGGCTATCCGTGTTGCGAGCAGATGACACTATCATGGTTTACTTAGTTTGCTTCCCACACCGCGAAGCTGGCGTCCCACGCGCTGCAGAAGAAGTCTTATCAAAACTTCGGCAGCATATGTAACTACTCATACAGTGCTCAACGTACTTTTCTCGACGTGGGTTGCACATTTTCGCTTTGAGAGTCTGTGTTCCCAACGGCACTCTCAACCTTGCCATCCATTTTACAACGTGACACCGATGACGATGCGAGCAGCTTGATCAATGGTGTGCACCATGGCGACCATGGTTGTGCACATCGAACAGCATCCTCGAGTAACAAAAACTAATCTCAAAGGTCGTGCTTTTGCGTAATGAGAAAAAAAATGTTGAGTGCTTAAAAAACGTTATGATCCAAATTGCACAGAACAGCGTCGGCTGTCGTTTTCTGTTTATAGAATCCGGTCTCAAAGGCCATTGTAGCCAAGGTGAACGGCGTTTTGCAGACGACGCTCACCATGGAAGTTTTCCCGTTTTCCGACACCGCGGGCGTTTCCAGAGGATGTGTCAAAGCTCCCTAACCTCTTCTACAATGAACATTTGTTGCGAGCACTCCATAGTGACGTGTTTTCCAGCTTCTGTCGAATTTGTTTGATTATCTCTGCTGTCAGACCGAGCAAGTATCATTCAAGGCACAGCGCCGTGAAAGTGTTTCAGAATACACTGAAACCGCCGACTAGAAACTGGTGCTGGACTAAAAGAGCGGGCACACGCAACAGAAGGCCCATCGTGGCATGTCTTGGCTGGCGAACTGACTCGGCGGCGACGCAAGGACGAGGCGGACCGATGGTTGCCTCAGTTGTTTCTTTTCACTGCAGCTGGTCGCTGGGCTAAGGTAACGCTAAAGTGTCATGGATCAGCAAGGATGTTTCTCGAATCTGGCGAAGCTCCGGCAAGAGCTGTATGCTGACTCTGGTAATGAAGCCATTACTGTTGGACTACACTACTCGGACGTCGTCAAGGTGGGTGTTGCATAGCTTTTAGCTCACCTTTATCATACTTCATTGATACACGGAGTCAGAACGGGGTCAAAATTTGGGGCGAAAGCGCCACTTGGGTCATGTAGCACATTTCTCTCCCTCGCGATGTCAAGGTTCTTGTCGACGATCGTCAGGACGAAGGCTGTCAAATTGCACTGTTGGTAATGCTCCAGGATGCAGGAAGCTGCTATCAGTCAAAAGAAACGTAAGTGATATTCCTACCTTGACATACCTAAGTGCTACGTTAAGGTGCAAGCTCTGCATATCATTTTCTAGGGCCTACGATGCCGTGGAGTCGCTGAAAAGTGCCTTTGGTGCCTTGAAAAGAACAACTAGGTACAATGTTCAAAGCCAAACTTTAATCACCATGACGACCATTATTCTGTCTCATCAATCTGAGGTAAGCAAGGCGCTGTCACTGGCATTCGTTGATTCAACTGTCATTCTGTAGTTTCATGTTTTTATTTCTTTGTTTCTTTTTCAGGATTATGCTCAGTTATATGAACTGGTGGAACTTCTTGTTGAGAATGTTGTTCAAGTGAAACGAAACCATCCTTTGGTTCGAGCAGCTGGCTGCAGTTGTCTTAGAGAAATCGAGATATTCCATCCGGTAAATAGTCTTGTTTTCATACACTCTACTGTGCTAGAATATTGCTGTGATGTCACTTAACTCAGGAACCAAGAGCACTGGCCAAGAGGAAAAGGGACCAGTGCGGTTTTTAATGCCACATATGAACAATTGTTGGCGTTTTCTGAAAATGTCAGTATGTGTTGTTATCAGGGGCACTACAGATGCAGTGCAACCTTTGCCCTCTTCCAAAACAAGCACTCTCTCAATGCACAATCCAAGCTTGTGTGCGCATATATACATACTACTCATCACAACTCACATATATGGGTAGTGTGCTGCCTATGGAGGTAGAGTTACTGTATATGGCTCCCACAGGGAGCCAGAGTTGGACTACTGTTTTTTATGTGCCGCTCCGTTGCCATTCGCCAAGTGCAGTCACATGGAAATCCGAAATGTTGCAGAGAGGCCATCCCAACAGTGGTAATATGGCAGCACCTAGACATTGCCGACCACCTGCTTCAATCTAAATTCTTGTTTGTCACTGGCGTTCCGCCCTGTCAGCAAGAAACAAGCAGCAACATTCGTCATCGCTAAGTCTCGTGTCAAGCTGAGGTCAATTCATTAGGTATGTTTTGTCGTAATTATTGAGATCAGCTGTTATGCCGCTAGCACCTTAAATTTCTACAGGCCATCAGCAGTTACGAAAACAGTCTTTTCGCGATCTCGTTCATTAACTTTATCTTATTATTAACTTATTATCTTATCTTAAAATTAATTATTAACATTAATCTGCCAGTATCCACTGCGTAAATCCATTGAGAAGAAGTATCGGGCATGTCAGACATGGCACCCAGCCGTAAACCTGGTTCGATTTCTAGTTAGCAGATGGCGCCACAACACTAGCATTGGTGATGCATTGACAATGCGGAAAGCTGTAAAAGCCTAATTGTTGACTTCATCATTAATTTGCTACCCCGCTCTAGCATGGTACGTGATGACGGTAGCGAGCAAGCGCAAAGTAGATGCCGAGCAGACGCTGTGGTGCAGATGAACATTTGTAAGGGCTTTTGCTCGTACTACTTGCTAAGGAGACTGCAAGGTAACTACAGGGGAAGCGCATAGGCAAAGCAAAGCCCTGCTGTTGCATGCATTTAAATGCAGCTTATGGTTACGGCGTCAAAACATTTTTTGTGTCAATCCACCAACCATGCAGCATGTAGCATGATGGCAAGCAGACAACGCGGCGTGGATGTGCGCATCTCGAGGGGCATTCAGCCTTATTGTTGGCTAAGAATTCGTGTAGCTTCTACAGTGCTAGGGAGGTATTCTGTAAGAGTCCACTTAGTGGACATGTTCATTTTGTCTGCTGTTGAAGTTTTGATTGGCTAGGCTGGGCTACGCATCCGCAGTAACTAGGCACCACAGCCAATCAACACTTCAGCTGCAGACGAAATGGGCATGTCCTCTAGGTGGACTCTTACAGAATACCTCCCCTGCAACCAGCTCGTGAGATGGATCTCTTCTGTAATACCTTTGTTGTCTTGAGGGTATAATGAATTAAATGTACGAACGCGAGGTGGCTTCACTGCACAAAAGTGGATTGCAAGATGGCGGATCTATGCCCAACTCTGGCTCCCTGCAGGAGCCATATACAGTAACTATATAGGGAGGCACCACTGGCACCTAGCGAGTGCTTTTGAAAGCATGCTCGGAAGCAGTAGCAGACGATAGCCCTTTGGAGCAAGGACGACTGAAGTTCGCGACTACAATTTCTTCTTGTCTCCTTGTTCAGTTGCCACACTGCTTGTGCGCTGACAGCTGCAGGAAAGGCATGGGCCTCTATGAAAATAAACAGGTGGATGATGTTAGCGAAGTTTGGGACAATACAGCCCATGCATGTGCCAGGTGTATCCCATAGAAAAGTGTAATGAAGCTCAGTTGTGAAGTGAAGCACATGTTAAGGAGCTGTTTCATTTTGTTGACTAATGCAGTGTCTCGATTGTTTTTTGTTTTCTTTTAATTATACCATGCCTCCTTATTGTTTCTGTACCTCAATAATAAGCAGACGTCGTTGGTGCAGACTTATATCTCAAATGACTCCACACAGCATGATGCCGGCACACATTGTAGTGATCAATTGCTACCGCTGAATACACATGACATCACCGAATAACTGCCTTGAAAGTCGCCTCATGAAGAGCCATTTTGAAATTGTTAATGTAAATGCGTACCATTGTTAACGAGCTCGCCAAAAGCGTGGGTAAATACAAGCATGGGTTAGTGCTTGTGGGGTTCTCACCCTTACTTTGGGACAAAGGAACAACAGAGTAGTGCAAACAATCACAAGGGCATTTATTGCACCTTTCATAGATTAATGCCTGCTAAGCCGAGTTGCTATCCACAAAACATGCCAATGGGCGCGCGACAAATCTAGAAAGTCCGACTCACCGTGACCGGATAGCGAGCGAATATGTTCGCCCCCATGCTGCATCCCAACGCCTGGTCGTTCGCGCGTACGGTCACGCGAACGGTGGCGCTTTCGAACGAGGCCTCACGAGACGGTCTCGCAGACCATGAATCGGCGCCCGCGCGGAACGTCTGCGCCGCTTGACGATCTCGAACCAAAGAGGCAGCATGTTCTCCCCTGCGCCCCCAAGTAACCCTGCCGTGAGGCGGCTTTAGCAGCGCAACACTCGCGCCATCGTATTGCGCTTCAACCACGCCGACCGCCGCGGGCCCCATGCCACGCGGCGAAGCCGCACTGCAGGAGATGGAAGCTTTGCGGGAAAAACAACATATCAGGGGACGCGTGAGAGTCGCACAGCCCCGCATCCCCCCAACCTTAAATCACTACTTATTTCGGCGAAACATGTTATACGGTCTAACATCAACCCGTGCTTCGCGAACAAGATAGTACATGCAACAGTAGCCGCGCTGAGGAAATGTCCACACGCTGTCCATAGCATGCGAGCCGACATTGTCCTTGGGTACACCGCTGGCGTCCGCCGGTCACAGCAGCAGCTTTGCAGACTCGACGGCACGATTCCAGGCCAGGACTCCGGAAACGGCGACGCAGTAGTCTCAACGAGCAAGCGTCGCTCGCGCCGACGCGCCCTGCTGGCGAGAGCCACAGTAGCTGTCGGTGACCGCCGGCTCTTTTCTCCGCCGCCGTGAGTTGCGAGCTGGATACAGGCGGCCGCCGAATTAAGTCGCTGCACCGAACTGGCCACAGCATCACCATCGCCCGGGGTGGCTCGATCGTCCGGGGCAGCAGCGCAGACGATGTGCAGGTGACAGCCAACCAGGGGCGGCCCCACTCACGCTGCGTACACTCAACACACTCGGCAAACACTAAAGTAGTGCAAGGGAGAGGAAGTCTGCATGCGCATCGCCCACGTGGTACGATGTTCAACTCGGCTAGCAAAAGATTGGGCGGCTACTCAGATGCTAAGTTCACGTGAACGAAGCTCGCTTCCTTGAGTCGAACGAGTAATTTCAATTCGTGCGAGGCTAACTAAAATGAGGGGAGCAAAGTGCAACACCTCAACGCCACGGTCCACCAGGTTGTGTCCCTCCACGTGCGACAGGCAGCTTCGTAAAGCCTTAGGCCTAAAGCGTCGCTACCCTGACAACAACTGGCATCCAAAAAACAACACCCAAAATGGGCGCAAAACAGGCAGCCGCGAGGAGACGTCAGCTCTGTTATATGGTCCTACCCCGCTCGCTGCACACAGCATCCGAGTTGAGGGCGCCCACCGTCCCAGACGGTGTCGGAGCACCCGGTGCCAGGCCGCAATACCAGTCAGCCCGTAGTGGCACCCGTGGCCCGCGGCCACCCGGCTCCCAGAGCTGCAACTTCATCAGAGTCAAAGAGATAGAAGAAGCTATTTACATAAGAAATTCGGACCACCCACGAGGCTTCCGTACTCACTCGCTTCAGGCTTGCCAATGCTCCGCGGGCACTAAGCCTCGCTCTTCCAGGATGCAGACCACGTGGCTCTCATACCAACGAATGTTATTATAAAAAAAAAAACACTTGCGAAAAGGCTTAGCGTGTTGACAAGTTCAAATACACTACAGCCACCGTCGCCTCGCTCAAGAAAGCACGCCGCCAACGCTAGCGATCAAAATCCACGCTAGCCCTACGCTTCGGTTCAAACAAAGGTCTCGAACGAAGCAAAACTGTTAAATCTATCGTCCGATGCCCCAAGAGGTCCACGTTGGGCACCCAGGTGTAGGGTTGTCACCCGTACTCTTGGGACAAATGAACGACAACACAGTAGTGCAAACAATCACAAGGGCATTTATTGCACCTTTCATAGATCAATGCCTGCTAAGCCGAGTTGCTATCCACAAAACATGCCGATGGGCGCGCGACAAATCTAGGAAGTCTGACTCACCGCGACCGGATAGCGAGCGAATATGTTCGCCCCCATGCTGCATCCCAACGCCTGGTCGTTCGCGCGTACGGTCACGCGAACGGTGGCACGTTCGAACGAGGCCTCACGAGACGGTCTCGCAGACCATGGATCGGCGCACGCGCGGAACGCCTGCGCCGCTTGACGACGAACCAAAGAGGCAGCGTGTTCTCCCCTGCGCCCCCAAGTAACCCTGCCGTGAGGCGGCGTTAGCAGCGCAACACTCGCGCCATCTCTCGTATTCCGCTTCAACCACACCGACCGCCGCGGGCCCCAGGCCACGCGGCGAAGCCGCATTGCAGGAGACGGAAGCTTTGCGGGAAAAACAACATATCAGGGGGCGCGTGAGAGTCGCGCATCCCCACATGCTGCACCGCCAATGCAATTCAGCTGCATACATTCTGCAATTCATGATCCCCAGACTGACTATAGAGTCTCTCTAAGAGTATGTTTATCTTGGTCAATTACTCACAGGGGACCTTGATCATGAGAAGGAAATTTACAGAAGACTAAAGATGGGTTGGAGTGCATATGGCTGGCATTACCAAATCCTACCATTGTCATTAAAAAGAAAAGTGCACAATCATTGCATTCTACCGGTGCTAACATATGGGGCAGAAACTTGGCAGTTGGCAAAGAAGCTTCAATAAATTCCATTAACCAATTCTGGGGTTTTACGTGGCGAAACCACGATCTGATTATGAGGCATGCCGTAGTGGGGGACTCCAGAAATTTGGACCACCTGGGGTTCTTTAAAATGCTCCTAAATCTAAGTACACAAGTGTTTTCGCATTTCGCCCCATCAAAATGCGGCTGCCGTGGCCGGGATTCGATCCCGCGACCTTGTGCTTAGCAGCCCAGCACCGTAGCCACTAAGCAACCATGGCGGGTACAAAAAAGCTTGAGAACAAGTTAAAAATCACGCAAAGATCAGTGGAATGAAGAATTTTAGGCGTAGCTTGAGAGACAGGAAGAGAGTATGTGGATCAGAGATTAAACGGGGATAGCTGATATAGTCTCATTACTATATATATGACAAAAACTATCAAGTTTAATCTAATGGAAGCAGACAGGTCCTGTCCGACATCCTCACTGAGAGTGCGTTGTCGTCGGCTTCAGCTTCTGCAGAAGCGGCAAACCACAGCACAGTACATAGCCACAATACACAATACAATACACAGCCAGACCACAATACACAGCCAGCTGTTATGCTCGCGGTTTTACCCCCTTTTCAGAAAGCATCATCTCGATGCTTCAAATGAAAAACAGTGAAAAAAAAAAAAACAAATAAAGCACATACACGGCAACACAGATAAAATTTGTGAAGAGGAAAGTGTCACACAAGCGGGATGAAGGCAAGTGGAAGTGAGAATGGCCTCGTCAACGTGAGTGGTACAGTTTCATCCTAGAAACATGGACAACATCCGTAGGCTTCACGTGACGGGATCGCCGACCCGTGTCTTCAGGGAGAACTTTGTAGTTCACTTCGCTGAGGCGACGGAGGACTCTGTAGGGGATGAAGTAGCGGCGCAGTAACTTTTCCAACCGGCCTAGTTGGCCAGTCGGTGTCCATACCCAAACTTGATCACCGGGTTGGTAGACAACGTCGCGATGGCGAGCGTTATTCCTCTGGGAGTCTATGGATTGCTGATTCCGGATTTGCTTGCATACAAACTTGCAAGCTGCGCCTGCAAGCAGGGTAAATTCCTCCACGTCAATGGTAATGTCGTATTGTTTGGGGAGGGGCATGGCATCCAGCATGGTGGTTGCCTCACGGCCGTGGAGCAAAGGGAAAGGAGTGAACTCAGTAGCTTCTTGAACAGCAGTGTTGTATGTGAATGTAACTTAAGGCAAAACATCGTCCCAGTTGTTGTGTTTGCTGTCGACATACATGGAAAGCATGTCAGTGACTGTCTCATTTAACCTCTCCGTAAGACCGTTGGTCTGAGGATGATGTGCGACAAGCTGTACCACTAAGCATCATGACGTCTTGCATCATCTAAGCTGTGAAAGCTGCACCACGATCTGTAATTACTACTGCTAGTGCACCATGCTAGAGGACTACGTTGTGGATGAAAAAGTGCGTAACGTCACTGGCAGTGGCTCACTAGAAGGCTCCAGTTTCGCAGTATCGTGTCAGGTAATCATTCATAACCACGATCCAGCAATTGCCAGCAAAAGACTTAGGGAAGGGCCCAAGCAAGTTCATGCCAATTTGTTAATATGGTTGTGTTCGTGGTGTAACAGGCTTCAGGAAACCGGCTGGGTGCTGAGGTGAAGTCTTTCGGTGCTGGCAGTTGTAGCAAGTTTTCACGTAATGCTTGACTTCCTCAGCAAGCTTAGTAGGCCAGTAGTAGCATTGTCGAATTCTGGCCAAGGTGCGCGTGAATCCCAAATGGCCTGAAGAGGGCACGTTGTGGCAGGCAGACAGAATATCGGCACGCAGCGTGGATGCAACAACAAGGAGATGTCCAGTCGCTGAACTGTAGAAATTCTTTTTATACAAGACATTGTTGCGGAGACAGAACGAAGATGGTGAACACGTGAATGTTCGTGGAGGATGCAAACTTTGGCCTTCAAGATAGTAGATAAGTTGCCCAAGTTCTAAATCGTCCTGCTGTTGCCAAGCCAAGTCAGATATATTGACAGCGCAAAGGAAATGACCATCATCATCAGCATCACTTGACACCGTTGCAAGTGGAGCGCGCAAAAGACAGTCAGCGTCAGCATGACTCCGTCCAGACTTGTAGACGATTGTTACATCGAATTCTTGAAGATGAAGGCTCCACTTGGCAAGACATCCTGAAGGGTCCTTAAGATTGGCTAGCCAACAAAGGGCATGATTGTTGGTAACCACTCTGAATGAACGACCGTATAAATATGGTAGAAACTTACCTATCGCCCAGAAGACAGGTAAGCATTCCTTTTCAGTGGTAGAGTAGTTCGTTTCTGCAGAGGTAAAGGTGCAGCTAGTGTAAGCAATAGCACATTCAACGCATCTTGCCACTGCACGAGGACTGCACCGAGGCCGATGTCGCTAGCATCAGTGTGCAGTTCAGAGTCGGCATCTTCATCAAAGTGTCCAAGTAAGAGTGGTGTCTGGAGGCGCCGCTCAAGCTCGGAGGAGGCGGCTCTCTGCTCCAGACCCCAAGCAAACGGGATATCCTCCTTTGTTAAACAACTGAGGGGTTCTGCGATCTTGTAAAAATGGTCCACAAAGCGTCTGTAGTATGAGCAGAGGCCCAAGAAGCGGCGCACATCACGTTTGTTGGCTGGTGTTGAAAATGTGGCAACAGCCATACTCTTTTCTTGGTCTGGCTGAACATCTTCATTACTAACAACGTGGCCTGGGAACTTCAGTTCCTGATAACCAAAATGGCATTTCTCAGGTTTTAATGACAGGCTTCCAGATCAAATTGCAAGAAACACGGACTGAAGTCACTGCAAGTGTTGTTCAAATGTCTGAGATAAAACGAGGTCATCTAAATAGATCAGACATGATTCCCACTTAATACCTGACAGTACGGCGTCCATCATCCTTTGAAAGGTTGCGAGAGCTGAGCATAATCCGAAGGGCAGCACCTTAAATTCCTACAGGCAGTCAGGAGTTACGAAAACAGTCTTTTCGCGATCTCGTTCATCAACTTCTATCTGCCAGTATCCATTGTGTAAATCCATTGAGAAGTATCGGGCATGTCGAAGACGTTCTAGAGAGTCATTTATGCGGGGAAGAGAGTAGACATCTTTTTTCATCACCCTGTTCAGTTTGTGGTAATCCATGCAAAACTGAAGAGTGCCATCCTTCTTCTCGACGAGTACAACGGGCGTAGCCCATGGGCTGGTTGAGGGTTGAATTACACCATCGTCTAGCATTTGCTTCACTTGACAACGAATCGCCTCTTGCTCCTTTTGTGATACTCGGTAGGCGTGCTGACGCACGGACCGTTTGGTCTGGTCCGTTATGATACGGTGCTTCGCGATGGGGGTCTGTGTTACTATTGACGTGGATGCGAAACAATCACTGAATATGCATAAAATACTTTGTATTCGCTCTTTCTGTGTGGTTGACAGCTCAGGATTTACATCGACTGTACTGACAACCACGGTGTCGCTCTTGGTGGTTGCAGAAAGCTCAGCAGGCGTAGGACCTATTGCATCCCTAATATCTTCAAAGTGAGCAATGGCCGTTCGCTTTGCCAGATGTTAGTACTCGCCGCTGAAGTTCGTCACTAAAAGCTCAGTCATTCGGCGGTTCAGTTGAATAATGCCGTGGGCGACACAGACTTGCTGAGCCAAGAGCACCGAAGTTTTCCTTCAGCGATGCTGCTACTATTATGGTCGCTTTCAACAGTTACGAACATACTAGTTCGCGGCGGGTGTGTCACAGTGTCATCAACAACACGCAGTGCTGTCTTACGCGTATTACTATCTTGCAGTACCGGGGCATAGTTGTTGGATAACATTATAATCAGCTCCCGAAGGTCGATAACAGCACCGTGTTCGTGAAGAAAATCCATCCCAAGGATGACTTTCCGCGAGCATTCACGCAACACAATAAACGAAGCAACGTACATTGACTGACGGATTTGGAGCCTGGCTGGGCATCTCCCACTCGGCATCAAGAGATGACCACCTGCTGTCCAAAGGCTTGGTCCGTGCCATGGCATTATGACTTTTCTCACTTCAGCAGCTAGTTCAGCACTCATGACAGAATAATCGGCACCAGTGTACACGAAGGCAGTGACTAGGTAGTTGTTGAATGAAGATGCCTGTGGAAACACTTTTGTAGTCGATGCCATGCGGCGGTGAAAGGGAATCTCTGGCACTCGGCTGGCGTATTGGGGGAGGAGAATGTTTTATAGATCCGTCAACAGCGGCCCCACTCCCAGAGGTCGCTGCTCCTAGTTTCCCCGACGTGGGCTTGGGGACCTAATGGATCTCTGCCCCTAATGCCATCAGTGAATGGCAAGTGTTGGCCAGGTGATGTAGAACGTCGAGGAGATGGAGAGTGGGACTGGCATTGCGGTAGAGCCGGGGACTGCTGGCTCTCCAAGTACTTGACAATAGCTCGGGGATGCTCACCATCACGGGGTCGATATGCGTCCGGGCAAAACCCAGGAAGGCCCATCTGATGGTACGTGCACTCATGATATAGGTGACCTGTTTCATCGCAATGGTAGCAGAGTGGCTGATTGCTGAAGTGCGCCAAGCACTGGATTTCCGGAAGGCTTGACTTGGGCTTGCGGGAGGCAGAGGGCTCGAAAAGTACTGAGGGCTCGAGGAGTGCTATGCCATCTGTTGCATGGGAGGGTGGGACAGATAGCCGACTACCGGCATAGGAGATCTTCAGGCTTCGGCATATGTCAGGAGAGAGACTGCAACTGGCAGTGCGACCAGTGGACGTACCAGCTGCCTGGCCTCTTCGCGAACCTCATCACTTAAAGCAGTGACATGGGTTTGAGGAGACATTGCATGAACTTGTTGCAACTTCTCGCGTACAATACTGCGCACGAGCTCCCTTAGGGTTGTCAAATCAGGGGTGGCCATGGACGACGAGAGAGATGTGAAGTTCCCTGGGCGCCTGTACTGCGATGACTGCTGCCGTAGCATACTCTCCATTGTTGTTGTGTCTTTTAGGAATTCATCTATGGTATGTGGTGGGTTGCGCACTATACCTGTGAACAACTGCTCTTTCACGCCCCGCATCAACAAGCGCACTTTCTTTTCTTCTGCAATTCCGGGATCAGCACACCGGAACAGCTGCGATATGTCCTCAATGAACATGGTGACACTCTCATTTGGTCTTTGATTCCTGGAAATGAGAGCACGTTCTGCTTGCTCCTTCTGGTCTGAACTTCCGTAGGTATTTTGCAGCTGGCTGCAAAATTCTTGCCAGGTCGTCAAACTAGCTTCATG
Source organism: Dermacentor variabilis (assembly GCF_050947875.1). Taxonomy (NCBI): domain Eukaryota; kingdom Metazoa; phylum Arthropoda; class Arachnida; order Ixodida; family Ixodidae; genus Dermacentor; species Dermacentor variabilis. The sequence goes on from NW_027460280.1 coordinate 20,797,317, forward strand.
GTTTTCGGACCAGATGCGCACCAAATCCTCGGGGCCGAAGTAGACATACCGGAACGTCCGGTGGTCATCCCATTCATTGACACTGGCAACTAACTCTATTGTAGTGGTCTAGCCAGTCCTCAACGTTCTCGAATCCCTCATCGTGAAAGGACCTTGGGCTTGGCAGCGTGTTGAAAATCCGTGGAGCAGGTGGAGTGGTGGTCTCTCCAGTCTGGCTGCTCGTTGAACTGGTTGTCATGGTTGTACACTTTACTGAGAGAGGGTCCAGTTCTGGTGGTAGTCCTAGTTGTCGCCGGCCGCGCCGAAGGCCAGCGTTGAAGGTGTCGTGATCTAAGTTGGGAGCTTCCTGTTTGTCACAGTGCATGGAACAGTTCACCTAGCTCCTCCACCAGTCCTGTTACTATATATATATGACAAAAACTATTAAGTTTAATTTAATGGAAGCAGACAGGTCCAGTCCGACACCTTCACTGAGAGTGTATCTTCGTCATCGTCGGCCTCAGCTTCTGCAGAAGCTGCAAACCCACTACACAGCCAACTGTTATGCTCATGGCAATATTCTAGTTGACATTAAAATAAAATTGAGCTGGGCAGGCCATGTGTAGGGCAGATAGCAAGGTTCTGAATGGTGTTTTATAAGTTGCTGGTCGCTTTTTTCGTCACAACGATTAGATTTTTTACAAGCACTGCTCCAGGAGTGCACATGTAGCCGGCAAACGGAGGCCTCAGGAGAGCACCTGAGGTTATAATAAAGCAGGCGGCTCAGGATCTCCAGGGCACCCAAGGGGTAGCGGGGGGATCAAAGCTGGAAGAAGGGCGGCCGGGGGTGCGTGCCAGGGGTGTTAAAGATCGGCTGTCTGCTATCGCAAAGAGCCAATTTTTTATGCGAACACCCCATGGCACGCTTCGGCCTCCACGGCCCCAACCCATGGACCAGTCCCCGTTGCTGCTTTGGTGTCCTGGAGGAGCCGCCAATAATGCGAAATAATGACACATTGTTACAGTTAGTGAAAAACACGATGGAGTAAATATAATTATGTCCAGCCACCAACTTGTGATGCTAAGTTCAGCACTACCACGCCCCGCGACTTCTGCAACACCAGTCAGAACTTTTCCGGGCAGATAACCAGTGTACCATTAGAGTTACAGAATGGGTACCAAGTTAAGGGAAGTGCAATCGAGGATGGCAGAAAACTAGGTGAGGTGATGAAGTTAGGAAATTAGCCAGTGTAAGTTGGAATCAGCCAGCGCAAGACAAGGGTCATTGGAGATATCAAGGAGAGGCTTTCATCCTACACTGAACATAAAAATAGGATGATGATGATGTTGATGATGATGGTGCTGATGATGATAATTTAACCCCACTAAAAACGAGGCAAGGTGAAAACCTTATCTGGTCGTGCTGAAAAAAATCGACAACAGTTGTCCGTGAAGCAACTAGGAACAGTTCAACATCTTCGACGCCATGCATGAAATAGATTCAAAGAATGAACTGTGTGACAGCTAGTGCAATGATTTAATGGCCACATAAAATCAACAATATCAGCGCTTGCACTGGTCTGTGTCAAAGATTGCGTTGCTTTGCATCCTGGTTTTTTTGGTGGAAGATGCATATTGGGGGGGGGGGGGGGCTCAAGCTGCCTAGCTTCTTTGACTTGTGGAGTAAATTCCACAGCATCCATGTGGTCGTCATTCCACTCATGTGGCAGCATTGTGTCGAATGTGACCGTGATCTAATGTTGCCGTGACTTCACAGCTGTGCACATGGCAGAATGGTAGTGTTTGGGTTGTTTCTTGTTGGGCACTGTTATGTGTGTATCATTCCTATACTTCTGGTACACACTTCTTGCCATGAATATTTGCCAAGTGGCCTTATTTTACACCTTATTGCACAAAAGTAGTATTTAATTTTATGAAAGTTCTTGTTTTCTTTTTTTTCACTTAGGGTTTTCTAGCAAAGCACATGGAGCAGCTTTGGGGAACATTTGGGAAAGACTACAGTTGGGCATGGCACTCTTTGGCACAGCTTCTGGCAGTGGGGACAACAGCTTCCAACACACCGACGGTAGTGTTCACTTGTTGTCTCTCTATTTGCAACTTCATTATGCCAAGTGTAACATGAACCTTCATGGTCACAGTGAATACAGTAGAATCTTGCTAATTTGAACCTGCTTAATTTGAACTTCTGGTTTATTCAAACTGGTGCTGTGGTCTGGTCTGTATATTTTATTGTGCGAAAACGCCCGGTAATTCAAATGCGTAAGCATTTGTGACTGTTCGCGATGGCATGCTCTCAGCAGCACGCGAACTCACACAGCGGTGCCATGCACTGGCTGCTGTGCCTCCAATGTGGCCACACTACCTAGAGTTACTGTATGTGGCTTGTGCAGTAACTCCAGCACTGGCAGGGTTGGAGACGCCACTGCGTGAACAGTCTGGATGCAGGTTATATGTGAATTTTGCCTTGAGGTGCAGCTTTATGGCAGCAAAAATTTTGCCTAATAGTTTGGCTTCACACCAGCACGAACTAAGCTGCCATGAAGCCACATTTTCGAAGTGCATCGCTCATGTTAACTCATGTTAACCTATCGTTTAATGAGCTTCATTCAATGAGCTTTTCTTTTACTTAGAACTCTGTTTTATTCTAACACATTTTCAGGTCCCTTCGAGTTCAAATTATCAAGATTTGTTTGTACCTTTAAAACTTGTCTTCATGTAGGCTGCTGAAAAAAATTCATTCTGAAATAATTTAACTACTCAACAGTTTATATCATAAGAAGCCAACAAACACTGACACCAAGGACAACATAGGGGAAATTACTTGTGCTTAATAAATGAAATAAAGAAACAATAAATTAATGGAAATGAAAGTATGAAAAAACAACTTGCCGCAGGTGGGGACCGAACCCACAACCTTCGCATTTCGTGTGTGATGCTCTACCAATTGAGCTACCGCGGCACCGCTTCCCCATCCACTATCTTGGGTATTTATGTTTCCTAGTAGAACCCTGGGAGTGTTAGCCAGCGCCACCACTCACAGACCTTGGCGGCGGACGTACAACGTCCTTTCTGCCGCATTCGTCACGAGAATGTGATCTGTTTGGGTCAAGGCAACTGGTCAATAAACCCACACATGCTACCTGAAGGCATCAATGTTGCCATCAATGTTGTCGGAACCCACAACTTTCGCAACGTGATATTTGAAGGTTGTGGGTTCGGTCCCCACCTGCGGCAAGTAGTTTTTCATCCACTTCAATTTCCATTAATTTATCGTTTCTTTGTTTCATTTATTAAGCACAAGTAATTTGCACAAGTAAACTATGCAGTTGATGAGAAAAGAGAGATGTAAACAGGACAGATGTGCTATTTATTTTTATTAAAGCTATACAGCTTACATAATGCACAGATGATAGGCTTACAGACACACATGCACAAAACTACCGTAGTTGCTCAACTTGTCAGCAAAGAAAAAATGCAATGAAAACAAGAATAATGAAAAGGCAAAGATCACACTTGGAGCAAAAAACATTTGACAAATATAGAAGTCTAGAAAAGGAACCAACCAAACAACATGACAGTTGTAAAAATCTACAAAAGGAATAGACAAAAAAAAGTTTATAAATTTGTGACAGCAACCTGCAACTGCAAGCTTAACAAGGGAACAGCATGCATCAGTGAACCATTGGTTAGCTTTTCTGACAAAAAGATGAGGTACCTTGAATGTTAGGTTTTGACATGTGTACCTTTCCACCAACTTTTATCACCTTTTGCCCTTTTATAGTTCTATTTTTTGTTGGTTCTTGGGTTGGCTTGCATTTATGAACCTTTTTCGTTACATTTACGTTATTGTGCTGCTGGTTCCTATTCTAGGGCCACATAACGTAAAACTATTCCAATATGTTTTTATTCCAATCTCCTGACGTCAAATTTGCGTAACCGCCGATGCAAGCATCGGATGGTCACCCGCAGGGTTATCTGGACAAACCGATCAAATGCTCCCCTCGTTCATAGGAGGTCACTTCTGTTTGCTTGAAAAACGAATACCATTGCCTGCACTGGGTGTCTTGTCTTATCTAATTGGCTCACAAGAGGGAGGGGCATGCTCAAGTGGAGAGGGATTCGATGGGGCCGAGCCACTGCACTGAATATCGATAATTGGATGAAGAGGGTGGTGCCTGCGTCTGCGATTGGTCCGCTTTCTCTTACTTAGCTTGCGGCACATGGCTCGTTGACAATCGCACTGGCATGCAACGAAAGCTTAAGAATGATGCTAAAACAGATCCTCAGCAAAGAAGAGTTGGCAGAATGATGTCGTAAACGTGCCAAAATTTTTTGAAAACGTTACACGGCCATGCAAAAAGTTTTATTACATGCAAATAAACCCATGCTCTCTGGCAGAGGTGAGTAGCCAGTGCTGGAGCGACCGGCGGCAGCCGTCCTTTATTCCTTTCCAAACGGGGCAGCCTGCGGGTATTCAGAAGAAAATTCAGTTTTGTTCGGCATATTAATGCATCTTTAACGCGTACGCGTCACTTTGACACGGTAAGTCTTTGCGGTTTTGTAATGTTGTGTGAGAGGCAGGTGAAGTGGGTGCAGTCCGAAAACTTTTGACCAATAGCCGAGGGCTAATGGCAAAAAGGCGTCGAGTCAGTAATAACTATTTTTGTTTTGTTCGGTCAAATTATGCATAATCAGTGTGTACATGTTATATCGGATGGGGAGCTATCCCGTTTTTTGTGACGTCGCATGACAGACAGGTGAAGTGGAAATGGTCCAAAGAAGTTTTTGACCAATCGCGGTGGGCTGATTGCTAAATAGGAATAGAAAAGGTTGGAATAGTTTAACGCTGTAGTGCCCCTAGATTGCATCTTTTGAAGGTTCCTTTGCTTTTGTTCGTTGTGGAATCTTCGCCTCTTGATTACTTCAGTTTTCATTGCATTTTTCTTTCGCTGGCTAGGCAAGCAACTCTCTTGGTGTTGTGCTTATGCATCTGTAAGTTTGTCATCTGTGTGTTATATAAGTTGTATGGCTTTTAATAAAAATCAGATGATAGTAAAAAATACAACATCTGTTCTGTTTGCATATCTCTTTTCCCATTGTCTGCACAGCTCACCATGTTGAACAAGAACCAACTACCCCAATTTCAAACTCTTGTCCATTTCATTCTAGTTCATCTTTACAACATTAATTGTGAAATAAAAGTGAACTACATAAAAACTCTTGGAAGAAATCATTAATTTGGGACTATGTAAGCTTTACCAGAGAAAACTTGTGTATTATTGTTTTGGGCGAGATTGTTTTTTTTTCTTTTTTTCTTTTCATGGGTTGACATCTTGTATACTTGCATCTCTTTAACATCAGCAGGGAATAGCCTCTGATGAACCCGCAAGAAGTTTACATGAAGTATCCGCATTATTGGGATGCATACCTCTCATGACTCCTGTGGCAGCAGCAGCAGTGATGCAATCACTACTGGCAAACCTTGTGGATGGCCTGCCACCAGCTGTAAGTATGCTTATTTGGCAGCCATAATGTCTTGTCTTTCATAAGCTTACCGTAATGGTTCATTATTGCGTTGGCTGTAATATTCATACCAGTACCCCGTAGTGCTTAATTTCTTGTGTATTAATTTCAGTTGTCACCCAAAGTTTTGACATTTCATATCTTCTGTTTAAAGAGGGGGAATACAGATATGTGTGCCTCTAGATGGAGCCTCTGGAATAATTAAAACAACCTATCTACTGCTAAGTATTGCGCTAAAATAGCGTTTTTGTTTTTGTTTTTTGTATGTTCTGTGAATGATGTTTGGTACAAGAGTTGTTCCAAAAGTTCTCATCGTCAACCAGAAAGAAGTGGCTGATGTCGCTAGCCACGGGTCACTTTTCAGCTTTTCAATTGACTTGTCTTTCAGTGTACTTGCGATTCTGCAGTGCTGAGGGCAGGATGAGAAAAAAAGATGGTCGCAGCCTGAAGGATGTCATTGTTATGTTGAAAAACATCCTTCTTCATTTTGAGAAAAAAAAAAGGTGAAAAAAGTGGCAGCTGTCGCCAGAGCAGTGTTGGTGAAGCTATGCTATCTTCGTGGAGGATGACCCCTTTGCCAAATGTACCACATTGTATAGCCTTGATGGCATCCGGCTGACGGTGAAGCCGAGCAGTATAGTATTCCCCCGGGTTGGTTGGCTGCTTCTGAAGAAAATTCATGAGCAGGAGGCCCTTGGAATCTCAGAAGACAGTAGCCATAGCCATCACTTTGTCTGCTGACTGAACTAACTTGATTTTCTTGGTGCTGGAAAGGAGCAAGTTCCCATTGTTCTGACTGCCAGGATGAAATTGTGCACTCAATAAGTTCACAAAATCAGCCATGAACAGCTTAATTTTATTTTCAGATGTTGTGCACTGCATGTGTTTTTGCTCTGAAGTGAACAGTGTTGGGGGAACCCACTTTGCAGAAAGATTGTGCAGAAGCTTGTGCTTGGGTAAGGATGTACCTTCCTGCAGACAATCTGCCATCACATGATTTTGCACACAGCTCACAATATTTTCTTGCGTCCTGACTGCGGCTGGCCTGCCACAACGTGGGTCATCATCGATGCTCGTCTGCTCTTGAATAAATAGGGCAGTCTACGTTACTTTGCTGTAAAAGGGGGCATCTTTTCCCAACATGACCAACATATGCTGATAGATACTGGCCAGGGTTATTGTTTTGAGTGACTAAATTTCAGTTGCCGCACATTTTTTAAAGTTCATTTTGGTTAGGTCGCACATATCATCACCCATCAGCACCTCCCTATATCAATGTGTGTGCTGCACATGTACAAGTATTTTTCGCGTGACATTTGAAAGGTGTGTCCATCATTGGAAAAGTTGTGGAGACAAACATAGTGTAAGCACTATTAACATACTTCATCGTTTTCATATGTGCATAGCCATCATCATCCCTGATCTTCTGCTTCTTCGCACATGAGCTGGTGGATTTCCTTTTTGGAATAAAATGTTCTTGGCAGCTTGGTCGGTCTCGGCCTTATAAGTGGGGGAGGTGCGTCATGACCCCGACACACCCTCACATTACCGTCCTCCCTGGAGCTATGTTCTGGTCCCCGCCTGCATCTGGCTACTCCTACAACAATGGGCACTTTAAACCCCGGCTTTTCTGGCACCTCTAACCCTACAACACCGACTACTCGACCTGCGGTGCCCTCTTGGACTGTGACGAGCCCTCAGCGCAACCCCCATCTTTGCAGGACTCCGCAGTGATGACATTCGTGCATTCGGTGGACCGACACCCAAAAATTGATGCACGTGGCGTTTTCTTTGACCAGCATTGCAAAGACATGGTATTTCAACCACGAATCCGAGATCGTGGATTGGTAAATGTTTACCAGCAAGCTGCAGCAAATCTTCGCTTTCTCGTCTGGGTATGCAGAAGTCGCCAAACAGAAGCTAGATATGCACCTCCAACTTCCGCACAAGTCTTACACTTCGTACATAGAGAATGTCTTGGCTCTGTCCCGCCGTGTGAACCCTCGCACGGCAGAAGCTGAACGCATTCGACGCATATTAAAAGGCATTGGCTCTGTTGCATTCAATGCCTTAATTATGCAAAATCTAGCTTCCGTCAATGAAATCCCTTCCGCTTGTCAGCGCCTAGATGAGCTGCAGTCTCTTCGCCTTCAAAAGGACAGCAGCGATCCTGAGATTCCCCATTAATCTCATCGGTGTGCTCTCATCTGCACCATAATCCGTGAAGAGCTTCAAGTACAAGACCTGTGGTGTTCTCCTGCTGCCTGCATCCCAACCCCAAACTTCGGCTTGCGTGAGGTTGTAAAGCAAGAGTTGACAGCGATGACGACACCCACGACGCCTCTTACTCCAGTAGTGCACCCAACACCCACATATGCGGATGTTGCTTCGCTACCAACCCCTCCCATGACCTCTGTGCTTAATGAAGTTACATATGGTCATGTGGCTTCGATGGGCACCAGGGCGCTTGCTGTGCCATCCTACCCTCAGTGGCATCCACCTCATCCGGTTAGTTTTTACTGCGGTATATGCGGCTGTATATCTCGCTTCTGCTGCCGGCGCCATCAGGATGAAAGCCGAGGATACGCTGAGTATGAAAGAGACTATGCCCGCCGACCTGACAGCTACTATCCCGGACGATACTCGTTCCCTCAGTAGTGTTCTCAGTCTCCTCCAGCTGCTCTCAATCTACCTCACAGTTCCCGTTTGGCCAGACGTCGTTCTCCTTTGCCCTACCAGTGCTCTATGTCACCGCTTCGCCCCACTTCCCATCTTGCGGACCAGCACCCGGAAAACTAACTGTTGCAGCTTTTGGAGGAAAAACTGCTTCCTATTGGTCATCACAAATTCCTCCTGTTCGCCCACCCAACATGCTTTATTCAACTGTTGAAGGTGTTCCCGTGTCACCTCTCATTGATACTGGTGCTGTCATGTCTGTTCTTCATAGTGATCTGTGTTCGCGACTCCAGAGAGTAAGAATGCCTAATTTTGGACCTGTTTTGCACAGTGCTAATAATGTATTCGTTCACCTCGACGGACAGTGTACTGCTAATGTTTTCATTGACAGCATTCGCTACCACATTGAGTTGCTTGTCCTTCCCACGTGTATACATGAACTTATCTTGGGCTGGGACTTCCTACATGTGGTTTCAGTCATCATTTTATGTCGAGAGAAAGTTGTACATATCACAGATACAGTGCTTGCACCTATTAAGGACTCTTCAGCATTGTTTATTTTTTATTTTCCAAAGGTACTGCCAGCCTTGTTACCAGGCTTTAAGCAGGAGTGGGCATTTGGGACAGAACAGAAATATCAAACAAGATAGCAGACACTGAACAATAAACTGCATAATAACCTTCATGCTTGAATTTGGCTGTTGCTGTAGACCACATCCTGCATCCTGGTCATGAAGACTGTGTATCCATAACATCCAGTCAGATTGCCAACAAAGACACTCTAGTCACCCCTTCTGCCCGCTGTATTTCTCGCAGAATTTTCATTGCTGCTTGTCTCGTTCGGTTTTCACGTGGCAGCTCTCTTCTGTCTGCCTTCAACACAACCCCAGATCCTGTGATGTAGCCCGAAGGGGTGACTGTGGCAACCCTCGCCGACCCTCAGCCCATCCCTATCGTCGTGCTTTGCCTTTCTTCATCACCAGCACGAATCTCAGATTTAGATGATTCTTTTCCTCCGTCAGCTGTAATTGGTTCTGAACTAGCAGCCACTCAGTTCGAAGCCTTACGGGCTGTCTTGGCAAAGCACAAAGCCTGTTTCGATAGCTGTTCCCCTATGTTGAGCCAGACTTCTGTTGCCACACACCGCATCGAAACCAATGTTTCTGCTATTATGTGATGATGACCCTATTGTGTATTGCTGTCCGAACGGAAGGTCATTGAACAACAAGTTGCTGACATGCTTGCGCAAAAGATAATATGGCCTTCATCTAGCTCCTGGCCTTCTCCTGTGGTTCTGGTGAAGAAAAAAGGCGGCTCCGTTCGTTTTTGCGTTGATTATCAAGCACTAAATAAGATCACATGCAAGGACGTATATCCCATACCTTGAATTGACGACGCTTTGGACACACTACGGGGGCAGAGTACTTCTCCAGCCTCGATCTTCGGTCAAGATATTGGCAAATTCGGGTGAACGAGACTGACAAAAAAAAAAAGACCGCATTCGCTGCACCAGATGGGCTTTATGAATTTAACACGATGCCTTTTGGCCTTTGTAATGCTCCAGCCACATTTGAACACATGACAGGCAATGTTCTTCGTGGACTAAAATGGAATATTGGCCTCTGTTATCTAGGTGATATTGTCGTATTCTCCAGTAACTTCAACCAACACCTTCAACGATTAGACGAAGTTCTCAAGTGCCTTGCAAATGCTGGTCTCCAGATCAACACAAGAAAAATGCACATTTGCAAGTAAGAGTATCAAAGTGTTGGGCAACGTCGTCTCAAAAGATATCATCCAGCCAGGCCTCAGAAAGATTACTGCTGTTCTCCAGCTTCCTCGCCCACAGCAGCAGAAATATTTACGTAGTTTTCTCGGCTTGGCATCCTATTTTCGTCTATTTATCCACAGTTTCGCTGCAATAGCGGCTGCTTTACACAAGCTACTGGTTACTGGTACTTCTTTCACATGGACTGATGACTGTGAGTAGGCTTTTCAAGCTCTCAAGCTACACCTTACTTCCGGACCAGTGCTTCGCCACTTCGATGACAGAGCCCCCACAATACTCCATACTGACGCAAGCGCACAAGGTATTGGAGCTGCACTTCTGCAACGTAATGCAGCCTGTAAAGAGCAGGTTGTAGCATATGCCAGCCAAACAATTTCTCTAGCTGAGCGGAACTACACCATTTCAGAGCAAGAGCGGCTGGCTATTGTTTGGTTGATTCAGAAATTTCGCCCATGCCTTTACACCCGCCACTTCGCCATCATCACTGAGGACCATGCTTTATGTTAGCTGTCATCAATGAAAAACATGTGAGGACGTTTAGTACACTGGATACTCCACCTGCAGCAATATTACAATAATGTATAAGTCTGGCAAAAGTCATCACGATGCAGTCTTTCTGGCACAATGCCTTCCTCACATGAGCTGTCGCTAACGCCCCTGGACCATTCACACTTTCATCATGCTCTGATTTCGTCTTGCTTCAGTGGGCTGACTCCTACTGCTGAACTCTCATGGATTGCCTTAGTGGGTTCACCGAACCACCCAACAGCTGCTTGCGAAGCCAGCTTCGACAATTCCGCCTTCAAGATGGTATGCTACACCGCTACGTTTACCACCCGACAGGTAAACCGTTGGGTCCCAGTCCTACCTCGCTGCCTTCGCCTTCGAGAATTAGGAGCACTTTAGACAACTTATTGGCTGGCCACGTAGGCTACCACAAGGTCTAGGACCGTATCAAATCCCTCTGCTTCTGGCCTGTCCACAATGGCGGTCAAATATGTTGCCTCTTGTGTGTCATGTCAGTACCACAAACACTCGGCATCCCCTTCTGCTGGTTTACTACAACCTCTCCCTTGCTCGGACGCACCTTTTGAATTTGTTGGTATTGATTTATATGGTCCCTTGCCTTTGACACCCTCTGGTCACTGTTGGATTGTCACTGCAGTCGACGATTTAACAAGATATGCGGAGACTGCACCTCTTCAATCTGGTAGGGCTTCTGAAGTCACCGACTTTCTCTTGTGCTCCATTGTCTTATGCCACATGGCTCCTTGCATTCTTCTTATTGACCTAGGTGTTTATTTCTGAAATTCTCGAGGAAGCTCTTCGGGCCACTGATACCATGCACAAATATACTTCTACATATTATTCATAAACCAACGGCCTTACTGAGCGCTTCTACCGTACGCTGTCTGACGTGATTTCCATGTACATCTGTCCTGACCACACTGACTGGGATAAAATTCTTCCTTTTGTGACATTCGCATATAATACTGCTGTATAACGGACTACAGGCTACAGCCCCATTTTCCTTGTGTATGGATGATCTCCTTCCTCTGTATTTGACAGAGAATTCTTTTTAGAACGTTCTTTGCCTAACGCATCTCTTCCAGAAGAGTTTTCTGCCCAAATTGCACATTGCCATCAAATCGCCCAGCGAAGCACAGAAGCTACCCAAGCTGAGACAAAGCGTCGCTGTGACAACAAATGCCGCGACATCAAGTTTTCACCCTGGAGACTAAGTCCTGCTTTAGACTCTATTCTGAACTCCAGGCCTCTGTGAGAAGTTCCTTCAACGCTACATTGGTCCATACATTGTTGTGCAACAAACTTCTTCGGTGAGCTATCTCTTCATGCCAGAACACTCTGTCACTGACCGCCATCGCCGGAATACAGAAATTGTTCACGTCTCGCAGATGAAGCCTGTGGGGTCTCACACATGCTCTTGGGACAAAGTTACGACAACACAGTAGTGCAAGCAATCACAAGGGCACCTTTCATACACTAATGCCTGCTAGCTGGATTGCTATCCACAGAATATGCCAATGGATGCGTGACAAATCTAGGAGGTCCAGCTTACCGCAACTGCATATCGATAATACATTCGTGCGGACGGTGGCACATTCAAACAATTGTATTCATCCATTCCGGTGTCCTGCTCTGAGGCCTCGTGAGGCGGTCTCGCAGAAGCATGGATCAGCGCACGCGCAAAACGTCCGCACCACTTGCCGACTCCTAGCCAAAGAGGAATAGCCTACTCCCTGTTGTGCCTGAATAACCCCGCCATTAAGTGGCGCTAGCAGCGCAACACTCACGTCATCTTTCGTAATGTTCTGCAACCACACCGACCGTCACCGGCTCATAGCTATGGGGAGAAGCCGGATTACAGGAGACACAGGAGCCATGTGGGGTAAACAACATCAGGGAATGCGTGACAGTCGAGCATCCTCACAGCCCCCCAACCTTAAATCACTGTATACTTCGCTGAAACATTTCACACGGTCTAACATCAATGTTTGCCTCACAAACAAGAGGTAGTACATCTGGCAGTGCCCGCACAGAAGAAATGTCCACGCGCTGTCCATAACATGTGCGCCAACAATGTCTCTGAGGTATGTCGCTAGCAGCCGTTGCTCACAACAGCAGCTCTGCAGACTCAATGGCACGACTCCAGGCCAGGATCCCAGAAATGGAAACATACTAGTTGGCACAAACAAGCGTTGCTCGCACCAACGCACCCTGCTGCAGTGAGAGCTGCAGTAGCCGTTGGTGACTGTTGGCTCTCGTCCCAGTCTCCAAAGACCTTTAAGGCAGAAGCAACACACCTCTTTGGCCTCTGCTTCACATAGACGGCACCTCCAAACTGACCCACCTGGAGGAAATCGGCAGTCGCCTTTTCCTGTCCTTCTCTTCAATTTTCGTCTTTCTCTCTCACTTTCAATATTTCTTGTCTTCTCTTCACTTCTTCTTACTTCCAGATTTCCAGGTGGCAAGGGTTAACCTGGTGTGGTTATCCAACCTTGTGTATCTTATATTAGGTTACAGTGACTATGTACAGCTGGCGTCTTCGTTGCTTTTGGGCTTCGTAGCGTCCACTTGTTGTGCTCGGTGGTGGGCAGCTGGCATAGCTACTGAAGTGATATTTATTTTGATGGCTTTTTCATCATTCCTTCGACTCCCTGATCACCCTCTTTCCAAGAGAGGGCACACCGATGACTCCCTGAAACTTTTCGGCCAGGCTAAAGAAATTTACCCAAAGTACCATGTCTTAAGTTGTGAAAACCCTGATAAAACTGTAAGAACTCTATCACCATTTGTTGTGGCAAAGTGTTTACTGAGAAACTAGGTCCCGGCTACAAGGTCACGAAAATGGCCAGTGGTGATCTGTTGCTCGAAGTTAGTGGCAAGAAACAGTTCAAGAATTTATCTGGACTTGTTGAAATTAATAGTACCCACTTCTCGATAAACCCGCATCATTATTTGAATGGTACACTCAGAGTTGAATCTGAACAAGATCTCCTGGACTTGAGTGAAACCGAGCTGCCTGAAGGCTGGAAGGAACAGCATGTTACAAATGTCCAAAGAATAAAGATCAGGCAGGATGACAAAGAGATCCCCACTAAACACCTAATTTTGACATTCTGCTCAAGCACTTTATCAGAATATATTGAAACAGGCTATATGAAAATCCAACTTAGACCCTACATTCTGAACTTGCGCTGCTGCTTTAAGTGCCCTCGATTTGGTCACGGCTCTCAGAGCTGCCGGGGCTGTACCACATGTGCAAAGTGCGCGTCACACGAACATCCTGCCAATAATTGTACTGAGGCAAGCCACTGCGCAAACTGCGAGGTTGACCACCCTGCATACTCTCGGTCATGTCCTTTTTGGAAGAGGGAAAAGGAAATAATTACACTCAAGATCAAGGAGAACATTTCTTTTCAAGAAGCGCGAAAGCATATTTCTTTCCTCCATACTGCAAGGTATGCTGGTACGGCACATAGGGGGCCAACACCGTAGCAGACTGGGGCATCAGCCCGGCCCACAAAGAGTGTGGCCGCGGCAGTGCCCCCAGCTCCCAGGCAACAGCAGCAAGCACTGCTGCGCCGTCTCTAAAGGAGAACCCATCGACCTCTGGGTTGGTGGCCTCCAAGGCTCTGCTTTTTGAGGCAAGGCCTACCTTGCAAACACCCTCTCTAGTGAGCGGAAGTCAAGCAGTTCCCAGGAGTCGATGGACACAACCACAAACCAGGTGGCGCATTCAGCGCCTCAGGAGTGGTGCGCTTCTGGTGACCGCTCCAAGAAAGACAAAACCCGAATCACGGGACCTGAAAATGCTCCATAAGCCAACTGGCTCCTCTTGACACACAGCACATAAACACAAACAGTATGGATGCACAAATATTACACGGGAACGTGAGAGGTCTGATCCACAACCTCGATGATATCAAAGAACTTTTACTCAAATACAATCGAAAGGTGATGCATGTTCAGGAGACACATCTTAAATCTATGCAAACAACTTTCTCAGGCAATACGCTATTTTCCGGAAAGACCAAGATGATGCTGTTGCATCGTCCGGCAGGGTAGCAATAATAGTCGACAGAGGCGTTGCTTGTCGGCAACTACAACTCTGAACTCCTCTTGAGGCAGTTGCTATCGAAGCAGTGCTATTCAATAAACTAGTTACATTAACGTCTGTATACATCCCCCCAAGTTATCAACTCTCTAGCACAACATTTCAAAGCTTTATTGATGAGCTCCATCACCCTTACATAGTTGTCGATGATCTAAACGTGCATAGTACACTGTGGGGCGACTCTCGCTGTTATGCGAGAGGACGGCTTATAGAAAACATCCTATTCCCTTCAAGTTCCTGCTTGCTCAATAAGAAAAAGCCAGCATTTTACAGCTCTACACACAAAACATCTTTTTCCATAGACCTAAGCGTAGCATCTAGTACAATTGTGCCATACCTAGAGTGAGATATTAATAACCCTTATGGAAGTGATTACTTCCTCATCGTTCTAAACCTTAAAAAGTAAAGTGAGTGTCCTGCACATGTTCCTCGATGGAAAGTTTATTCAGCTGACACAACAAGTTTCGCGAACTAAACACAGCTGCCCTGGAATGATATCTGTGAACTTAGTCTAGACGATGCAGTAGCATACATAACAGCATTCATTATTGATGCTGCATCAGTATGTATCTCCAAAACAAATGGGTCGCCCTTGAAACGACATATTCCATGGTGGAATGAGGAGTGCAAGGAAGCTTGGAAAAAGCAAAACAAGGCTTAGAATCTCCTCCGTAACTCCCCAACCACAGAGAACCTAATTAATTTCGAGGTGATCAAGTCGCAAGGTAGAAGAACACGCCACCGCGCTAAACGGGTAAGTTGGGAAAACTACATAAGTAGCTTCAATTCCTACACAGACGAACAAAAAACCTGGAACAGGGTTAACAAAATAAATGACCGCAAAACTTATCCTTGACCTTTGGTAAATATGCAAGGAAACACTCTTGAGGACCAGGCAGATTGTCTAGGAGCACATTTCGAGCATATTTCCAGTACATCTCATTACACAGATACATTCCTAAAATACCAGCGACTAGTAGAGCAGCTGCCTTTGGGTCGCAAAGGCACATCCAATCAAGTATACAATCTTCCATTTAAAATGGCTGAGTTCCAGGCCTCACTGAATTGCGGCAACAAGTCTGCTCCAGGAAGTGACAGAATAATGTATGAGATGATCAGACACACCCCGAAACACAAAAAACACTACTGTCACTCTTCAACTCCATGTTCTCTACCGGCTACGTTCTGTTTGCCTGGAAAGAAGCAATCGTAATCCCTATTCTCAAAGAGGGCAAGGAACCTTCCTCACCCAACATTTATAGGCCTAAAGCTCTGACAAGTTGTCTGTGCAAACTATTTGAGAAAATGATTAGCCGCCGCCTCATCCATTTTCTTGTAAGCAACAAGGTACTCGATCCCTTACAGTGCGGTTTCAGGGAGGTTAGATCCACAACAGATCACCTTGTCTGCATCTAGACAAATATCCGTGATGCCTTTGTCCATAAAAAGTTTTTCTTGTCAGTAGCTTTAGATATGAAGAAGGCATATGACACAACCTGGCGCTTTGGTATCCTCCGTGATCTGTCTGAAATGGGAGTTCGAGGCAACTTGTGAACGGGATTCAGAGTTACCTCTCCAATTGCACGTTCCATGTTAGAGTTGGTAACGTTCTGTCTCATCCATTTACGCAAGAGGCTGGTGTCCCACAAGGAGGTGTGCTGAGCTGCCCTCTTTTTATTGTCAAAATGAACTCGATCCAGACCGCCATACCACGCACTATGTTTTATTCTGTATATGTGGATGACATCCAGGTAGGTTACAAATCATGTAATCTAAGTATTTGTGAGCGACAGGCACAGCTTAGCATAAATAAACTGTCTAAGTGGGCAGACGAAAACGGTTGTAAAGGAAACTGTCAAAAAAGTATATGCGTCCTGTTCTCTAACAAGAGAGTTATACTGGCAGACCCCGTAATAGATCCTAATGGAGCACGGTTATCTGTGAGCCGTGACCACAAATTTTTAGAGATCCTTTTAAAAAAAATTATGGGGTTTTACGTGCCAAAACTACTTTCTGATTATAAGGCATGCCGTAGTGGAGGACTCTGGAAATTTCGACCACTTGGGGTTCTTTAACGTGCACCTTTAAGGATCCTTTTAGACAGTAAGCTAACTTTTGTGCCACACGTGAAGTATGTTAAGGCAAAGTGCCTCAAGACTATAAATCTGCTGAAGCTATTGTCACGCACAGCTTGGGGAAGCGACAGGAGATGCCTTATAAAGTTGCACAAAAGTCTAATAGTTACATGCCTTGACTATGGAGCCATAGTCTATAATGCTGCTGGACCTAGTACTCTGAAAATGCTAGATCCTATCCACCACTTAGGCATCCGCCTTGCAACAGGTGCCTTTAGAACTAGTCCTGTGCAAAGCCTTTAGGTCGAAACTAATGAATGGTCTCTATACTACCAAAGGACATATTTGTTTTTCGTATGCCTTGAAGGTAAAATCAGCTGTAGATCATCCATGTCATTAAATTATTCACGACTTCTCCACGGCCAGGCTGTTCCGTAACTGCCCAGGTATCCGGCCTCTTCTGTCCCTCCGTTTAGAAGCACTCTCAGAAAAAACAGGGGTCCTTCTTAGAGAATGTCCTAATGACTCCTACTCAGCTTCCACTGCCTTGAGAGTGGAAAACTATCCAATGTGACATCTCTTTCTTAGAAATATCGAAACGAGCACCTGAGGCTCACGTACAATCACATTTTCTTGAACTTAAAGAGAAGTATTCCTGTAATGAATTTTACAAAGTTGCTTCGAAGTGTCCTGCTGGTGTTGCTTACGCAGCTCTCAGACCCTCATTTTTAACATCTGGGGCACTAGACCCACACACCAGTATCTTCACAGCAGAAGCATACACTATACTTTCGGCTATTAAACGCATAAGGCTCAGAAATGTCACCAAGGCTGTTGTCTTCACAGACTCATTAGGTGTCGTGAGAACCCTACTTAGTTTACGAAAACATAAGAATTCCGTTTTGAATGAGCTGTACAGCTTGTTGTGCTCCGCTTGGGCATGTGGGGAAAAGAGCCACACAGGCGAGCATAAATTGGCCTACGAGAAAATACTTATTGAAATTAATAAGAAGCTGGCCCAAATACCTGACATACAAAGCAAGGTAGATTCACTAATGGTATTAAAGAATACAGTGGACAAATTGGAGCTGTCTGTTCAGCATTTGTCTGATCAATATGATTCAGTGCTTGCTGAAATGCAAAAGCAATCAACTGAAATAACTGCTCTTAAAGAAAGGGCAGATTCCGTCAGGACATCTAACATCAGCATAAACGTTCTTGAGTTGCAAAAGCAAGTCAATGCCCTAGAGCAATACAGCAGATGACAAAATATTGAAATCCATGGCTTACCTGTCACCCAGAATGAAAATTTGCTTGGGAAGCTGAATAATTTAGCAAGCTTACCCTTCCTGGATTTACTAGCTCTGAAGTCGAAGGCGTGCATAGACTGCTGCCAAAAACTGGCAAAGTTCCTGTCGTGCTCGTCCGTTTCGCATCACATGTCACACGTGATCAATGGATGGCTAAGAAAGCCAAAATAAAAATCCCTAATTCTGGCGTGTATTTCCTTGACAATCTGACGCCACAGAACAAGAAACTTCTCTGTCTAATGAAAGCAAAAGCTGAGAAGTATCATTATCAGTTCGCGTGGTACAAAAATGGCAAGTTTTTTGTGTGCAAGGTGCCTGGCGATCAAGCACTGCGCATCGACAGTGAAAGTGACCTCGATAAGATTCGCTGAATGGCTTCTTTTCTTCTATCCTTTGCATTAGTTCAATTGCTAGTGTTACTGCTATGGCTATCTTACATGAAGCCATATATCATGATGCTGAATCTTTTAAATCTCTTGTGCAGTGCCCTCTTTTAAGAAGCAGGACAGAATGTCGATTTTCCATTTAAACATACGCAGTCTTAGAAACAAACAACCTGATGTGCTGATTGATTCTTTAGATCATACGTTTCATTTTTTGGACTTCACTGAGACCTGGTACTCACGTGCGTTCGATGTAGTATTTTTCGAAGGATACAAACATGAAGGTGTGTATAGACCGAATCGTAGGGGTGGTAGAGTGTCACTATATATCAAAGAAGATATCTTATATAAGGTGGTTCCTGAATTTGGCTGTGTTTGCGCACATTATGAATCTATTGCCGTTCATTGTGTAACATCTTTGATTGCCTCAGTGTATCGCCCCCCCCCCCCCCAATCAGGGGATACTCAAGAATTTTTTGGATATATAAGTATGGTTTTTGAATATGCGTCCTTAAGAAATTTGCCTATTGTCCTTGTTGGTTATCTTAATATTGATCTGCTATTACTTAGCCCACATAGTAGACAATTTTTTGATTTCATTGAGTCATTCTCTTGCACAAACTTAATAGGATTACCCACCAGAATAACAACTGTAAGTGAAACTCTACTAGACCTATGTATAACTAACCATGATAGAAATGACGTCAATGCTAGTGTGCTAACAACTGATATGAGCAATCATTTATCAGTGTTTTGTTTTTTCCCTGCGACAAAGAAAGAAAAAAAGTGATGGTAACGATGTTCCTGTTGCATATTGCTCCTTCAATAGCAATGCCTTGTTGACATTTCATGCTATTATTGAAAGTATTGACTGGAGTGATGTGTACAGTGACCAAAACCCTAACGTATCATATGATTTGTTCCTACAACATGTAAAGAACTGCTATGATACTACCTTCCCACTGCAATATTATAAAAGGCATAAGTCCAGGAAACCATGGATTAACAGAGATCTTTACAATAGAATTAGAGAACGAGATAAACTATACCATAACTTCATTAGACTAAGAGACGTATCTCTATTACATGAATACAAAAATGTTGGCAACAAATTAAACTCAGATTTGAACAGATTTGTATTCAATACTATTATCAGGCAACATTTGCTGGGGTTTGCTGTAATCCCAGAAAAGCTTGGAACTTGGCAAGTCTGCTCATAGGGAAAACAAAGGCTAGCCTTCCTACGACACTAACCATTGACGCCGTTGAGTTCACTGAAGCCGACCTAGCGGACAAATTCAATAATCATTTCCTAACTTCTGGTGCAGCAGGTCAGACAAATAATACAACAAATGACTGTGAACAATACATTTCTTCTTCCTGCTCGCAATCTATTTTCTTGACTCCATGTAGTGAATTAGAAATAGTTACATACCTGAAATCGTTAAATAAGAATACTGCCACTGGCTATGATGACATTAAGGCTGACCCAATTAAACATGTTGCTAAATTACTATGTGACCCACTTCAGCACATCTGCAATCAAGCTTTCGCCATGGGTACTTTTCCTGAAGGCATGAAGATAGCCAGAGTAGTAGTCATTCACAAAGGTGGCTCTCATAATAGCTTAAATAACTATCGGCCTATATCTGTGCTACCTTTATTTTCTAAAGTGTTAGAATATACATTAAAATCACGAATAATGAAGTTTATTGGCAACCACCAAATGGCTTTGCCAAGCAGCAATTTGGCTTCCATGAAAAGAAATAAACTGAAACGGCGCTCTTAGATATTAAAGAAAAATTAGTTAATAATATTGTTGCGGCTCACTGGAGACAAGAGCGGAGAGCGGTATTTATTCAAGAGAGTTAGGGCAAGCACTCAGTCCAGACTTCTTCTTTTCTAGAGCATCGCTTGCACCGGACGAGGTCGTCGTCTTTATCGTCAACATGGTTGGGCACAGATGGTGTCGCGGCATTTGCCCCTCTCCAAAAAGAGCATCGTCCCGATGCTCGGCAAGTAGCATCCGGTGTCCAGCAAACCACAGAGTGTCCATGTCACTCAGAAAAATAAGGTTTCATGTGCACCACGTGCACAGTCTCAGGCAGGTCGTGACGGCGCCTCGAGCAGGATGGACTGTCAGGAACGACTTCATAGTTGACGTCGCTAAGGCGTCGTAGAACCTTGTACGGCCCGAAGTATCGGCGCAGAAGTTTCTCCGCGAGGCTTCGGCGGCGTACTGGAGCCCAAACCCAGACTCTCTGGTCGGGCTGGTAGACGACACATCGATGGTGTTGATTGTAACGTCGGGCATCACGGTCTTGTTGGCTGGCTATGCGAACGCGCGCGAGCTGTCTTGCTTCTTCGGCGCGCTCTGTAAAATCTGCGGCGTCAGTCTCGGAATCGCTGGAATCATGAGGAAGCATAGCATCCAGCATTGTAGTTACTTCTCGACCGTGGAGGAGACTGAATGGCGTCATTCTTGTTGTTTCTTGCCGAGCCGTATTATAAGCAAACGTTACATAGGGTAATATTTGGTCCCAGTTCTTGTGTTCCACATCGACATACATGCACAGCATGTCTGCGAGAGTCTTGTTGAGGCGCTCCGTAAGTCCATTGCTTTGCGGGTGATAGGCGGTCGTCCTTCTGTGTGCCGTGCCACTGAGGGTGAGTACATTTCGCAAAAGTTCAGCCGTGAACGCGGTTCCCCTGTCGGTTACGATGACCGCTGGAGCACCGTGCCTCAGGACGACGTTTTCGATGAAGAACTGTGCGGCCTCGGCTGCTGTGCTGCTAGGGAGTGCCTTGGTTTCAGCATATCGCGTGAGGTAATCTGTCGCAACTATGATCCATTTATTTCCGGCAGCAGATATTGGGAATGGGCCCAAAAGGTCCATCCCAATTTGTGCAAACGGTGTTTCTGGTACTGGAACGGGATGCAATAATCCGGCAGGTTTCGTAGGCGGCACGCTGACAGTCAAGGCATGTTCGAACGTAGTGCTTCACCTGTGCTGCGAGCCGTGGCCAGTAATACTTCTCTTTGATCCGTGCTAATGTTCTTGTGTAGCCTAAGTGACCTGAGGTAGCTTCGTCGTGACAGGCCTGCAAAATTTCATTGCGGAGAGGTTTAGGGATGACTAGCAGATATCTCTTCCCTGTTGAAGAGAAGTTCCTCCTAAAAAGAACACTGTTGCGTAGGCAGAATGATTACACGTGCCTTGAGAACAATTTGGGCTTGTTTGTGGTGCGGCCTTCTAAGAAATCAATTAGTGACGCGAGCTCCTGGTCCTCTTGCTGTTGTTGAGAGATGGTGGCCGCACGAACAACTCCCAAAAAACCTGCGGATTCGTCATCGTCTCCACCTGATGACTCGATCGGCGATCTGGAAAGGCAGTCAGCGTCTAAGTGCTGCCTTCCCGATTTACAGACCACTGTCATGTCGTACTCTTGAAGCTGTAGGCTCCAGCGTGCCAAACGTGCAGATGGATCTTTCATGTTGGTCAACCAACAGAGAGAATGGTGGTCACTTATAACTTGAAATGGGTGGCCGTATATGTACGGGCGGAACTTGGTAACTGCCTATACTAGAGCCAAGCATTCCTTCTCGGTGGTGGAGTAGTTCGACTCGCCACGTGACAATGTTCTACTCGCGTAAGCGATGACTCGCTCAGCGCCGTCTTGCCGTTGAACAAGGACGGCGCCTAGACCTACGTTGCTGGCGTCGGTGTGGATCATTGTCGGCGCATCCACGTCAAAGTGGCCAAGAACAGGCGGAGTTTGTAGGTGGTGCCGCAACTCGTCAAATGCCGCCTCCTGCTCCTCGCCCCACACAAACGTGACATCTTTTCTGGTTAAGCAGGTGAGTGGTGAGGCGATGCGTGCAAAACCCGCAATAAATCGCCGGTAATATGCGCATAGGCCCAGGAAGCATCTGACTGCCTTTTTGTCTCTAGGCCTTGAAAACTTTGCGACAGCTGCAATTTTCTCAGGATCAGGCCTGACACCTGTGTGACTTACTACGTGGCCCAAAAACTGTAGTTCTTCATAGCCAAAGTGGCACTTTTCAGGTTTTAAGGTAAGCCCGGCGGACCGTATGGCTTGAAGAACCGACCGTAGCCGTCTGAGATGTTCATCAAATGTGGCAGAATAAACAATGACATCGTCTAGGTAGACTAAGCAAGTCTTCCACTTAAGGTCTGAGAGAACAGTATCCATTAGTCTTTGGAACGTGGCTGGGGCGGAACACAAACCAAAAGGGAGAACTTTGAATTCATAGAGCCCATCAGGCGTTACAAAAGCCGTCTTTTCGCGATCCCACTCATCGACCTCTATTTGCCAGTATCCACTTTTTAAGTCCATCGATGAGAAGTACCGTGCATGCCGTAGCCTGTCGAGGGAATTGTCGATGCGTGGTAAGGGATACACATCTTTTTTTTGTAACCCGATTGAGCTTGCCATAATCGATACAAAACCGCAGGCTACCATCCTTCTTCTTAACGACTACCACGGGCGATGCCCAAGGGCTTTTTGACAGCTGGATGACATCATCTTCTAGCATTTTCTTGACTTGCTGCTGTATTGCTTCCCGCTCTTTCTCAGCCATGCGATACGGATGCTGTCGGATTGGTATTGCTGCTTCCTCCGTAATGATGCGGTGTTTCGTCAGTGGAGTTTGACGTACTCGGGAGGTTGTAGAGAAGCAGTCCTTAAAATCGTCAAGCAGTTCCCTGAGACTTTGTTTCTGTTGCGGCGCTAAACCTGTGTCAACATCGACGACGGGTGCATGTGGCATCGTATCGGTGGTCGATTCCTCTTTTACAGCAAAGCAGTGTTGAACGTGGTCAATTTTATCAAAGTACGCCACAGCGGTGCCTTTGCTGATGTGCCGGCGTTCATTGGTAAAATTTGTCAGAAGTACATCTGTGCGACCACCGACTAGGCTGACGATACCGCGAGCGATGGCAACACCTTGATGGAACAGAAGTGCAGTTAGTTGTTCGGCTACACCGTCCTTGTTAAATTGTTCTCCGCAACTGACGGAGACAAGACTGCATGATAGTGGTGGTATGCAGACGTCGTCCTCGGCGACACATAACGATGTACGTTGGCGTTCTTCGTCTTGGCTCGTGTCTGTACTAGTTGACAAGGTTATCTCGCCATCCCGTATGTTAACCACGGCGCCATACTCCCGCAAGAAGTCCATTCCAAGGATGCAGCACTCCTTTAAAATAATAAAACTGCGACAAAAGCTGTATTTCCTATCTGGAGTCGTGCAGTATATTTTCCTATAGGTGTCATTATCTGGCCCCCGGCATTTCGAATATAAGGGCCCGTCCATTGCATTTTGACTTTGTTAAGCCGGTCTGCCAACTGCTCACTCATTATCGAAAAGTCTGCGCCAGTATCAACTAAAGCTGTCACGTCGTGCCCATCAATCGTTAAGAGTAGGTCGGCACTCACAAGTTTGCCGGTGTTCCGTTTCTCCGGGTTGCTCTGCTCATTTCTCTGTAATATTGGGGGACTTTCGGCGGTTCGACGACTTGCAACCTTCCCCCCGGAGGTCGCCGATTTCAGTTTCCCCACCGTGGGCTTGGAGAGCGGCCTCTCACCACGTCTGCGAAACTGCGACGGTTCGGTGAAGAATAACGCAACGGAGACGGCGAGCGCGACCGGAGATTAGCTGAGCTGCCTTGTTCCCGAGTGACACTGTCGTCGAAGCGTCGATGTCTCTCTGGAAACTGTCGTGGAGTGGCAGGTGACATTTCCTGGGTGCCACCCTGGCGATGAGGGCAAAAACGATAAATATGCCCTGGTTCGCCACATTGAAAACACAATGGTCGGCGATCAGTGGTGCGCCATACGTCGGTCCTGCGAAGCTGGGGTTGCCTGAAATGCTCCCTCTGTATCCAGGCAGCAATGGGTGGCCGCTGGTGGTACTGCTGTACTGGCCCGGTAGAAAGCGGGCGACGAACAGCGTCTGCGTAGCTGTATGCGCGCGGCTCGAAGCGTGGCTTGGGACACGGTTCAGGGAGTGGCTCAGGTGATGCAAATGCTTGCCGGATTTCTTGGCGGACTACTTCAGCGACCGAAGCAACAGTGAACTCCTTCGGTGTCGCAGTTTGCTTCGCAATCTCCTCGCGCACAATGCCTCTTATTAGTTCACGCAGTGAGGTTTCGTCTGTCACTGTCAGTACTGCGGCTCCTGCAGGCGCATCGTTAGTCAGGCGTTCGTATTGCCGGCAACGCTGCTGCAGCGCCTGCTCGATTGCTGTGGCTTCCTTAATGAACTCTTCTACTGTTGTAGGCGGGTTACGCACAAGACCAGCGAATAGCTGTTCTTTGATGCCGCGCATGAGATGGCTCAGCTTCTTCGAATCGGGCATGTTGGGATCCGCGCGGCGAAACAAACGAGACATGTCCTCGGCAAACATCGAAACACTTTCGTTGGGCTTCTGAATGCGCAACTCAAGAAGGCGTTGTGCATTATCGCGGCGATCAGTACTTCCGAAGGTGTCAAGTAGCCGACGGCAAAATTCGTCCCACGTTGTCAAATGTGCCTCGCGGTTTTGGAACCATGTCCTTGCGCTACCTTCAAGAGCGAAGTACACATTGGAAAGCTTCTGGTCCTGACGCCACTGATTGACCTTAGCTACGCGTTCGTACTGGTCCAGCCAGTCTTCGTCGTCTTCATACGTGTCACCGTAGAAGCTAGTGGGGACTAGATTGTTTTGAATAGTCACCTGTGTTGGACTTGCAAGCGCCATTTCCTGAGTCGGTGAGGTCGCTGACAAAGTTCCTTGGAAGAGGCCGAATTCCGGGCACAGACCTTGCAGGCGGCGGCTTGCGCGGTGCACAGGTGTCTCGACGCGTGGATGATGTCTTGAAGGGCTGGACGCACGGCTACTCACAGGAGTCGTCCCTATCATTAGGTGATGATGCGATACCCCGCACCTCCACCAGTGTCGCGGCTCACTGGAGACGAGTGGAGAGCGGTATTTATTCGAGAGAGTTAGGGCAAGCGCTCAGTCCAGACTTCTTCTTTTCTAGCGCATCACTTGCACCGGACGAGGTCGTCGTCTTTATCGTCAACGTGGTTGGGCACAGATGGTGTCGCGGCAATATTGATAATAAGCAATACATTCTTGGGTCATTTCTAGGCTTTAAAAAGGCGTTCGATTCTATTAAGCATCCCATTTTGTTTCACAAACTCCCACACTACGGTTTTAGAGGTTTGGTATTAAACCTGATACGCAGTTATCTATCTGACAGGGTGCCATTTACTAGTCTAAATGGTTACCGTTCCCAATTACAGTCGATAAAATATGGCGTACCGCAAGGCTCTATCCTTGGACCGTTATTCTTTATTCATCATATAAATGATCTTGTGAACATGCCGCGAACTCCTGACATAGTTCTCTATGAAGACGACACAAGTATTTTTTTTACAGGTAAACACTTATTTGAACTTGAAAAGGCAGCTAATAGATGGTTAATTAATCTATCAAACTGGTTGCATTGTAATCAACTTCAACTAAATGTAAAAAAGACTAAGTATATTATTTTCAAAAGCCGTAATAAGCCTGATGACTATAGTGCCTGTATTAGATTTAAAAATTGTGCTATCGAACGGGTTTCTACTTATAAGTTTCTAGGTGTCTTCTTTGAAGAAAACTTGAGCTGGACACCACATGTAAACAAGGTACATGTAAATATGTGCAGGTCAATTTCTATATTGTATAATACCAGAACCTTGGTGTCAAAATGGTTAAAACTACAGCTATACTATGCCCTTGTTCATTCACATATACACTATTGTCTACTAATCTAGAGTACAACCAGTTAGACAAATTTAGATAGGTTAATGATCCTACAAAAAAGAGATGTGCATTGCATAGAAAACCTTCAACGTAGGGACCACACTGCACCATACTTGTCCAAGCTAAACATACTCACAATAGATCATCTATTCTAACTAAGGCTTGCTATGTGTACACATAGGGAAATTCTGCATGACCCAAATACTCTGTCCACATTTTTGTCATCCGACAACTCACAATATCACCTTAGGCATAACAGACTTAGTACACCTATGTTCAGAACCAAATATGGTACCCAGACACTCGCCTACCTAGTACCTCATTTCCTAAATAATAATCCAGAAATCTCTACTATGATTCAGGAATGCAGATCTGCTCACAGTCTGAAGAAAAAGGTTAGGAATTATCTTTTGCTAAGTTCCTAATGGTACTTAACTGTCCTTGCGGTCTCAATAACTTTTCTTTTTATTTTAGTCATTTTTTCTTACATTTTTTCTCCTATTTGCTATATAATGTTTTGTAACACTGATCAGTATTATTTGCTCATTTAAACATTTCCATGTTCTCATGCATTACTAATGATATATTATGTATCAAGTGTAAGAATTTTACTTCTTTGTATACTTGATTGCTTGCTGCATACATTTTGTTCCTTTTCTTGTTTCTACATTGTTGCACTGTATTTTCATGATGTTCCACCCCCTGAGCAATGTACGGGTAGGGGGGCCTTTGTCAGGCAGTTGCATCTGCCTTTAGCCCCTACATCCCAGACAATGTATTGTCTAAATAAAGCATTCATTCATTCATTCATTCATTCATTCATTCATTCATTCATTCATTCATTCATTCATGTTCAACCAAGTGATTGTCTTATGCTGGGTACCAGGCCATAAAGGTATAAAAGGCAACATAGCTGCTGACGAAAATGCTACGTCAGTGAGTTTTAGTGACATAGATAAATAATGCCCCCATACCTGCCACAGACCTAAAGTCTTTTCTACGGCGTAAACTGAGGAGTCATTGGCAAGGAGAGTGGGATACACAAACATTGAATAAGCTACACATTATAAAACCAAAACTATGGAATTGGATATGTGAGAAAACAGCGCGGTACAAGGAAGTACTTATTTGCCGATTAAGAATAGGACACACTTACAGTACTCACCCCTACCTCTTGACTGTGGGGCATTCTACGACTTGTAGTAGCTGCCGCAATAGCCTGACAGTCCTCCATGTTCTTATCTAGTGCCCTGCAATAGAAACAGAGAGGAAAAAGCATTTACCTTCTACATATCGGGAAAATATACCTCTTCACCCTGCATTTTTTCTCAGTGATGAACCGCTTTTTAATCTGCAAATAGCCTTAGATTTCTTAGCCGAAACCGACACCGTGAAAATAATTTGGCCACGAAATTTTAACATGGAATTAACAGCCCTTGTATTAGAAGGCATTATGAACATTGTGAATAGCCAACCGGGAACGCGAGTTTTTCGGATGACAAGAGACGAGCAAACGCGACGAGCGGATTATACGACACTCGGGGTCTCTCGGTAAGCGCTGAAAAACTTTTCCCTTTTTATTTTTACGCACAAGTGTTAAGCGCTGTTCAAATTCAGCAAAAATATTGTCACATGGTAGTGATGGTTAAGAAGGCAGCAAAACTGTGATTAACGAAACAAGCATTTTATTGGGCGAACTTGTGCCCTCAAAAACAGGTTACACTTAAAGAATGATGGTAGCGGTGAACACACTCGGTGATCGTCGAAAATGTGATCAGCGGGTCAAGCACGTCAGCTTTTATAGATCAGTCGTCGAATGTTCCAGAGTAATCGCTGGGACCCGCATGCCTTCCACAAAGTTCTACGCCATTTGCGTTACGCATACATGCAATCAGATTACACAAGGTTCAGCGACAACAGACAGCAGATGGAACCATCGATAACATTCCAGGAACTTCCGACACATGCAAGCGCGTCCTGCGCTGTGTGATAACATTTGTTAGGCGGTGAAACGTGTCGCCCGATAAAGAAAAGTACACGTGTCAATATATAGTGTACCTAGGCATGCTGAAGACCGCATGTATGCTTAAGATGTGGGAAACAAGAGGCTAGAACAACCGAGAATTGACACTATGTCGTGCAACCTAAGCCGATCAGCAAAAACCCGCAAAGCGCGGACAAATTAGCAGATCTCTTACGCATGTAAGGCCCTCTGGGCCGTACTTATCGGCGACAAGGTAGCCTAGCCGCCTGCAGGATTATATTACTGACACAGCCAGTCTTATGCTCGGTTGCGGTAGTCGGAAGTTTAAATCCCTCCTCCCCCCCCCTTTTTTTAATGATGGTGTATCTGCATATGACATCCTCCAGTGCACTACATCTGCAGGCTTGGAGTGGTGCCTGACACCGGTGGAAGATGCCGAGAGCGAGTGGGGCTATACTAATCCAGGTACAACCAAATTAGGAAGGCCCACTAAGCTTGAACAAAGACACCCCCTCACCAGAACAGGAATAGGCCTCCCTGGTGCAGTATTCGGCCATAACCTCCCTAATGAGATGATCTCAATGAACTAATGGCCCTCAGTTCCCAGCGGCTGTGGAGCACCTGACCAAGGCGGTGGTCAGATTTGCAACGCAACAGAGGGTGCTAAGAATACCTGGGTCCGGACAGGCCGCCAATGGAAACTGACCCTTGCAACGTTTAACACACGAACCCTCTCGAGTGAGGCAAGCTTAGCAGGACTCTTCGAAGAACTATCAGACATTGTTTGGGATATTATCGGCCTTAGTGAGATTAGAACTGGTGAGGCTTACACATTGCTGAATAATGGCCATGTCCTCTGCTATAGAGGTCTTCCGGATAAGAAGCAATACGGGGTAGGATTCCTATTTCACAAAGACATAGCGGACAACATTGAAGAATTCTCCAGCATCAATGAGAGGGTAGCAGTAGTCATAATCAAACTTAATAAGAGGTATAGATTAAAGGCAGTACAAACATACGTTCCAACGTCCAGTCACGACGATGAGGAAGTAGATCAGTTTTATGAAGATGTTGAATTAGCGATGAGAAAAGTGCAAACACGGTATACAGTAGTAATGAGGGACTTCAATGCAAAAGTGGCGGAAAAGCAGGCAGGTGAACAGGCAATTGGTAACTATGGTGTCGATTCTAGAAATGCTAGAAGTGAGATGCTGGTAGAATTTGCAGAAAGGAATAGGCTGAGAATAATGAACACTTTCTTCAGGAAACGTAGCTACAGAAAATGTACCTGGAAAAGCCCTAATGGTGTAACAAGAAATGAAATTGACTTCATACTTTCTGCTTATCCCAGCATAGTGCCGGATGTAGAAGTGATAGGTAGGGTAAAGTGCAGTGATCATAGGTTAGTTAGGGCTAGGTTTCACCTCAATTTGAAGAGAGAAAGAGTTAAATCGGGCAAGAAAAAAACAGGTTAACTTAGAGGCAGTAAGGGTAAAAGCAGACAAATTTAGGCTGGTACTTGCAAACAAATCTGCAGCCTAAGAACAGAGAGATGATGATGGCACAGAGCTAATGAATGAAACCATAACTAGGCTTGCTTCCGAGGCAGCAATCGAAGTGGCTGGCAAGGCACCAAGGCAACCAGTTGGCAAGCTCTCCCAAGTAACAATGGACCTAATAAAAAAACAACAAATAATGAAAGTGTCCAACTCAAGAAATAAGATAGAATTTGTGGAACTGTCAAAACTGATCAACAAAGTGAAAATAAGTGATATTAGAAATTAGAATGTGAGAAAGACTGAAGAACCCGTTAAAAATGGACACAGCCAGACATCAGTGAGAAGGAAACTTGGCATAGGACAAACCAAGATGTATGCACTGAAAGATAAGCAGGGTTACATCATCAGCAATCTCGAAGGTATAATAAAAGTTATATATTTTATTATAATAAAATGTAGTAATAAAAAAATATATAATTCTATACTGACCTTTAGAGTGCACCGAGGACTCAGGAGCACTCTATTCGAAACAATCATCATCATCATCATCATCAGCCTAGTTACGCCCACTGCAGGGCAAAGGCCTCTCCCATACTTCTCCAACTACCCCGGTCATGTACTAATTGTGGCCATGTTGTCCCTGCAAACGTCTTAATGTCATCCGCCCACCTAACTTTCTGCCGCCCCCTGCTACGCATCCCTTCCCTTGGAATCCAGTCCGTAACCCTTAGTGACCATCGGTTATCTTCCCTCCTCATTACATGTCCGGCCCATGCCCATTTCTTTTTCTTGATTTCAACTAAGATGTCGTTTACCCGCGTTTGTTGCCTCACCCAATCTGCTCTTTTCTTATCCCTTAACGTCACACCCATCATTCTTCTTTCCATAGCTCGTTGCGTCGTCCTCAATTTCAGCAGAACCCTTTTCGTAAGTCTCCAGGTTTCTGCCCCATATGTGAGTACTGGTAACACACAGCTGTTATACACTTTCCTTTTGAGGGATAGTGGCAACCTGCTGTTCATGATTTGAGAATGCCTCCCAAACGCACCCCAGCCCATTGTTATTCTTCTGATTATTTCAGTCTCATGATCCGGATCCGTGGTCACTACCTGCCCTAAGTAGATGTAGTCCCTTACCCCTTCCAGTGCTTCGCTACCTATCGTAAACTGCTGTTCTCTTCCGAGCCTGTTAAACATTACTTTAGTTTTCTGCAGATTAATTTTCAGACCCACCCTTCTGCTTTGCCTCTCTAGGTCAGTGAGCATGCATTGCAATTGGTCTCCTGAGTTACTAAGCAAGGCAATATCATCAGCGAATCGCAAGTTGCTAAGGTATTCTCCATCAACTTTTATCCCCAATTCTTCCCACTCCAGGCCTCTGAATACCTCCTGTAAACATGCTGTGAATAGCATTGGAGATATCGTATCTCCCTGTCTGACACCTTTCTTTATAGGGATTTTGTTGCTTTCTTTGTGGAGGACTACGGTGGCTGTGGAGCCGCTATAGATATCTTCCAGTATCTTTACATATGGCTCATCTACACCCTGATTCCGTAATGCCTCCATGACTGCTGAGGTTTTGACTGAATCAAACGCTTTCTCGTAATCAATGAAAGCTATATATAAGGGTTGGTTATATTCTGCACATTTCTCTATCACTTGATTGATAGTGTGAATATGGTCTATTGTTGAGTAGCCTTTACGGAATCCTGCCTGGTCCTTTGGTTGACAGAAGTCTAAGGTGTTCCTGATTCTATTTGCGATTACCTTAGTAAATACTTTGTAGGCAACGGACAGTAAGCTGATCGGTCTATAATTTTTCAAGTCTTTGGCGTCCCCTTTCTTATGGATTAGGATTATGTTAGCGTTCTTCCAAGATTCCGGTACGCTCGAGGTTATGAGGCATTGCGTATACAGGGTGGCCAGTTTCTCTAGAACAATCTGACCACCATCCTTCAACAAATCTGCTGTTACCTGATCCTCCCCGGCTGCCTTCCCCCTTTGCATAGCTCCTAAGGCTTTCTTTACTTCTTCTGGCGTTACCTGTGGGATTTCGAATTCCTCTAGGCTATTCTCTCTTCCACTATCGTCGTGGGTGCCACTGGTACTGTATAAATCTCTATAGAACTCCTCAGCCACTTGAACTATCTCATCCATATTAGTAACGATATTGCCGGCTTTGTCTCTTAACGCACACATCTGATTCTTGCCTATTCCTAGTTTCTTCTTCACTGTTTTTAGGCTTCCTCCGTTCCTGAGAGCCTGTTCAATTCTATCCATATTATAGTTCCTGATGTCCGCTGTCTTACGCTTGTTGATTAACTTAGAAAGTTCTGCCAGTTCTATTCTAGCTGTAGGGTTAGAGGCTTTCATACATTGGCGTTTCTTGATCAGATCTTTCGTCTCCTGCGATAGCTTACTGGTTTCCTGTCTAACGGAGTTACCACCGACTTCTATTGCGCACTCCTTAATGGTTCCCATGAGATAGTCGTTCATTGCTTCAACACTAAGGTCCTCTTCCTGAGTTAAAGCCGAATACCTGTTCTGTAGCTTGATCCGGAATTCCTCTAGTTTCTCTCTTACCGCTAATTCATTGATTGGCTTCTTGTGTACCAGTTTCTTCCGTTCCCTCCTCAAGTCTAGGCTAATTCGAGTTCTTACCATCCTATGGTCACTGCAGCGTACCTTGCCGAGTACGTCTACATCTTGTATGATGCCAGGGTTCGCGCAGAGTATGAAGTCGATTTCATTTCTAGTCTCACCATTCGGGCTCCTCCACGTCCACTTTCGACTAACCCGCTTGCGGAAAAAGGTGTTCATTATCCGCATATTATTCTGTTCTGCAAACTCTACTAATAATTCTCCTCTGCTATTCCTAGAGCCTATGCCATATTCCCCCACTGACTTGTCTCCAGCCTGCTTCTTGCCTACCCTGGCATTGAAGTCGCCCATCAGTATAGTGTATTTTGTTTTGACTTTACCCATCGCCGATTCCACGTCTTCATAAAAGCTTTCGACTTCCTGGTCATCATGACTGCATGTAGGGGCATAGACTTGTACCACCTTCAATTTGTACCTCTTATTAGGTTTCACAACAAGACCTGCCACCCTCTCGTTAATGCTATAGAATTCCTGTATGTTACCAGCTATTTCCTTATTAATCAGGAATCCAACTCCTAGTTCTCGCCTCTCCGCTAAGCCCCGGTAACACAGTACATGCCCGCTTTTTAGCACTGTATATGCTTCTTTTGTCCTCCTAACCTCACTGAGCCCTATTATATCCCATTTACTACCCTCTAATTCCTCCAATAATACTGCTAGACTCGCCTCACTAGATAGCGTTCTAACGTTAAACGTTGCCAGGTTCAGATTCCAATGGCGGCCTGTCCGGAGCCAGGTATTCTTAGCACCCTCTGCAGCGTTACAGATCTGACCGCCACCGTGGTCAGTTGCTTCGCGGCTGCTGGGGACTGAGGGCCGGGGTTTGATTGTTGTATTCATATAGGAGGTTGTGGCCAAGTACTGCACCAGGGTGGCCAATCCTGCTCTGGTGAGAGAGTGCGTTACCGGTTCTGGTCACCGGGATCAGGCCGCACTCCAGGCCTGTTTGTGCAATTTCTCAACACACGTTTTTTTTTTTTTTTTGTATTTCCCGGAGGAGAATTGCGCGGCACCGGGATTTGAATCACGGTCCCCTTGCACTGGAGACGGATACTCTACCGTCCCCGCAGGAGTTCAATTAAAATTTGAATTATGGTGTTTTGCGTGACAGAAACCACTTTCTGATTATGCACGCCGTAGTGGAGGACTCCGAAAATTTCGACCACCTGGGGTTCTTTAACGTGCGCCTAATTCTAAGTACACGGGTGTTTTCGCATTTCGCCCCCATCGAAATGCGGCCGCCGTGGCCGGGGTCCGATCCCGCGACCTCGTGCTCAGCAGTCTAACACCATGACCACTGAGCAACCACGGCGGGCCCCGCAGGAGTTGTACGCCTCATTTAACCTACAGTGGCGCCCTATTTGATCAGTCAAGGTGGACCAATCTGAGCTCGGTTATACCGCATGGATGGCACTCGGCTAGAGAGCCTGGTATTCGAAACAATAATGAACAGTATACAGAAACTCCTCGTATAACTAGAGATGAGGTCAGAAAGGCCTTGTAAGGTATGAAACGGGAAAAAGCAGCAGGAGAGGATGGAATAACAGTCGATTTAATCAAAGATGGAGGAGACATAATGCTAGGAAAACTGGCGGCTCTTTATATGAAGTGTCTATCGACTGCTAGGGCCCCAGAAAACTGGAAAAATGCAAACAATATACTAATCCACATAAAGGGCGACGTTAAAGAACTGAAAAATTATAGGCCCATTAGCTTACTCCCAGTATTATACAGAATGTTTACCAAAATGATCTCCAATAGAATAAGGGCAACACTGGACTTTAGTCAACCAAGGGAGCAGGCTGGCTTCAGGAAAGGTTACTCTACAGTGGATCACATCCATGTCATTAACCAGGTTATCGAGAAATCCGCAGAGTACAATAAGCCTCTCTATATGGCTTTCATAGATTACGAAAAAGCATTTGATTCAGTAGAGATACCAGCAGTCATAGAGGCATTGCGTAATCAAGGAGTACAGACTGATTACGTAAATACCATGGAAAATATCTACAGAGGTTCCACAGCCACCTTAATTCTACACAAAAAAAAGTGGGAAGATACCTATAAAGAAAGGGGTCAGACAAGGAGACACAATCTCTCCAATGCCATTCACTGCGTGCTTAGATCGACAGCGAATACCTCAACAACTTTCGGTTTGCCAATGATATTGTTCTACTCAGCAACACTGCAGACGAGTTACAACAAATGATTGAGGACCTTGACAGGGAGAGTGTAAGAGTGGGGCTGAAGATTGATATGCAGAAGACAAAGATAATTTTTTTTTTTATTTATTTAGCAATACCGTAAGCCTTTTACAGGCTCATACAGGAGTGGGTCGCAATCAAAACAACGAAACATTGTTGGTCAAAACAGAAGAAAGCAATGAAACACGCCAATTATTACATTTCAAAGATATAACACGCAAACAAAACGACAGACCAAAGCAATTAGTACAAGGCATATAATACAGGGAAGTGGTAAGAGCTACGAACAATTCAGATGTGGTGGGAAACGGCCAAAACACAGTTGTGCAACACAACGTTGTAGCGAAGCAGTACATAATCGGAAACAGACCTAATCATAAAAAAGTGCACGTATCTTCGTTGCAAATACTTCGATGGAGTCAACATGAGCAATTGGTTCCGGCAGACGGTTCCAGGCTTCAATTGCAGATGGAAAAAATGAATATTTAAATGTGTTGCAACGCGCAGAAAACTGTCTGATGCATTTACGGTGATTTGTTCTTTCCGAATGTTGGAAGGGTGGCCTAATGTACTTTGTTTTATCAATATTTATGTGCCCGTGAAAAAGAAGGAAAAGAAACTTCAAGGCAGCGATACGCCGTCCTGATATTAGAGTCGGGATATGTGCTTGTTCACGTAAAGCAGTGACGCTGTCGTACGGAGAGTATCTGGAATAAATGAAACGGAGTGCCATGCGCTGTATTCTATCAAGTTTACCAATGAGGTAAGACTGCTGCGGGGACCATACAATGCTGGCATACTCAAGTATTGGCTGAACGAGGGTTTTGTACGCAGTTAATTTGACATCGGATGGTGCTGTTGCCAATTTCCGACGTAAGAAATTGAGCTGCTTAAATGCCTTTGCACATGTGATGTCAATATGAGTGTCCCATTTGAGCGAACTCGAAAATGTCACACCCAAATATTTTACAGTATCTGATCTTATTATAGCGGTGCCTCTTATGTTGTAAGTGAACATGTTAGGTACCTTTTTATGTGTAAAAGTGATGCATGCTGTTTTACTGATGTTGAACTTCATTCCCCACCTATCACACCAATTGGCAATGCTGTTTAGTGAGGTGTTTAGTTTAATTTGATCATCCACAGACCGAACAGTTGTGTAGACAACACAATCATCTGCAAAAAGACGTACGGTTACGTTAGGCTCAACACATGATGGGATGTCGTTGATATACACAAGAAAGAGCAATGGCCCCAGCACGGACCCCTGTGGCACACCAGAAAAGACTTCAAGGCTCTCTGACTCATTATTGTTTACTGATACATATTGTGATCTGAGTGCGAGGTAAGATGCTATCCACGCAACAGTGTTAGATGCAATTCCAATAAGTTTAAGTTTTTCGATCAGTTCACAGTGAGGCACGCGATCGAAGGCTTTGGAGAAATCGACAAATATGGCGTCTCCTTGTAGTCCAGAATTAATTATCTCTGCAAAGTCATGCGAAATTTCCAATAGCTGTGTCACTGTAGAAAGGCCCTTCCTGAAGCCATGCTGTTTAGGGTATATCAGGTTATTGTTTTCTAAGTAACTAATAATGGATTTGTTAATAATGTGCTCCATTAATTTGCAACAACAGCTTGTTAAAGAAATTGGTCGGTATGTGTCTATGTGCAACCTATTGCCACCTTTGTGAAACGTGATTACTTTTGCAACGAGCCAGTCTGAAGGTAATGCAGCTGCTTGAAGAGACGCCGTAAAAATCCTGTGTAAGAACGGAGCCAGTTGGGCAGCAAATCTTTTTAGAAACGTATTGGAAATATTATCGGGGCCGGGCGTTTTCTTTGTGTCAATGTTCAAGAGCAGGTTCAGTATGCCTGGCTCAGCTATAACTACGTCAGGCATCGCTGAATCAGATGCAAACGAAACATCACTTGGATGGGGAGAGCGTGTGAACACGGATTGGAAATGGGCATTAAAAGCGTTAGCAATAGTGTGTGCATCATGGGTAGGAACACCTCCGATTTCAATTTGTACTATTGGGTTTTCAGGTTTTGACAGATAGCGCCAGAAT
This sequence comes from Dermacentor variabilis, assembly GCF_050947875.1. Lineage (NCBI taxonomy): Eukaryota > Metazoa > Arthropoda > Arachnida > Ixodida > Ixodidae > Dermacentor > Dermacentor variabilis. The sequence goes on from NW_027460280.1 coordinate 20,833,948, forward strand.
TTGTGCGGCTGACTGTACATGAAGTTCGTCAGAGTATTCGAGAAAAAGTTATCTCTCGCCTTTTTTAATTCAAACTTCAACGCAGCCGAAAGATGCGCAATTTCCACTGGGTTACGTTTTTTCCTGCGCGTCCTTCGCAATTTTCTTTTCAAGTGGATGATACTGCGGGTAATCCAGGGTGTTTTCCTATTTGTTCGTTTACGTATTGTGGGGATAAAATTTTCTTCACAATGTTTTATGGCACCCTTAAATTTCTCCCACAATCCGTTAACATCATATGAAGGCAGTAGTGTGAAATCCTCAAACACAGTTTCTAAATAATCTATGATGCTGACGTCATCTGCTCTTCTATAATCTTTAAAATCAGTGTAAGGATCTTGGTGACCCGCCTGTGAGGTCAGCCCAGAAAAGGTCAACAAAATCATTTTGTGATCAGAAATACCATCTTCTATGCTGATTTCTGGTTTGAAAGTGTTCGAGACAAATGCCAGGTCTAGCACTGATGCGACGCCTCCCTGCTGCCTTGTTGGATGGTTAACTAGCTGCGATAATGAGAAGCTAAACATTATTATAAGCAGTTGGTCACAGCTTTCCTTTTCCCTAGCCCCAAACGTTAGGTTATCCCAGTCTATTCCTGCCAGATTGAAATCGCCGGTTAATATCAGCTTGGTTCTGGCATTTACCTTGGTGTGGAGGAAATCGTGCAATTGCATCATGTATTCGACGGAAGCGTTAGGACGCCTGTACACACCACCTATCAGAACAGACATTCCGCACACGTTAACGGTACACCAGATGCTTTCATGACCAGGTATGCCCTCGTGTTTTTGAAATAAAACGCTATTTTTTATTACTAGCGCTACGCCTCCACCGCGACCGTCACGGTCTGTGCGAAGGAGGCTGTAAGCTACTGGAGCTACTTCAGAGTCATGAATGTCGGGGTGCAGCCAGGTTTCGGTAATTGCCATAATGTCAGGAGAGTACAACAAGACAATTTCTTCTAATTTTTCTCTTTTGTTCACAATGCTACGTGCATTAAGGCACAATAGTGTCAAGGGGCTTGTGTTTTGCGGTCATTTATCAGTTCCGGGTGGAGCAGCGTCATCGTCAACGTGTGTACGCTTAATCACAGTTCTTCTATTTTTCTCGCCGTCCCACGCGTACCAGCTGTTGCCAATCTTCATTTTATCAAACCGAAGGCTCACCTTTTCACCTTTCGCGCGATCAACCTTCGACGAATGCCACAATTTTTTTCGCACTTCCCGAACAGCTGGCGAAAAATCCTCAGAAATAGATATGGTATTGGTTTCCAGTTTGAAACAGTTACGAAGGACGGCAGCTTTTTCAGAGAAGTCATACAAGCGTAGTAATACTGGTCGTTCTTTGTTTTTAATCTTTCTACCAATGCGATGAATGCGTTCGAGTGATCGTACCTCTACCCTGAGCTTTTCCTTAAATATGCTCTCCGTGACATGTTTCGCCAAGGATGTATTAGTTTCATCATTGTCTTCCTCTAGACCAAAGATGACAACGTTATTGCGGCGGCTCCAATTTTCTAGATCATCCAGTTTTTTGGCCATGTGTGACACCTCTTTCTGTACGGCCGTAATTGCTACTTCACACTTATCAACCTTCTCCTGGTATAGTTTAACTGATGCGAGTGCTCCTTCAATTTCTGTCAGCCTAGACTGCACATTAAGTAACCCGGTCTGAAGAAGCGTTTGAGAGGCCTGAATTTCAGTAACCACTTTAAGAACTTCGTCAATCTTAGGCCCCGGATTTTCCTCCACATCTCCACTCAGTTGTAATAGCAAACGCACAACATGCAATGATTCACAGCAACAGCGGAAAAGACAGCCGGGGCTTGGCAGCACCACTAACCCAACAGAGCTGGTTCTCAAGCATTTAGAAAAGGACCATTTATCACCAACCTGTATGAAGATGAACAAAGGTTTGAGCATTGCGTCTCGGATGGTGCCACCAAGCCCACTGAAGTCGGCGCGCCGTTGGTTCTCAGTTTTATACTGTCTCGACATTGTCGCCGTCGTCGCCGGTGCGCAGAAAGGGCGGTCCACCTCCCATGATGCCTCGGGTGGTGAGTCAGTCGACTCGACAACGTGCGGAATCAGCTCAGCGTAGGGCACGTGTAGGCATGGTACTGATGACGTTGTCGAAGGAAGATGTTCAATCAGTATCGGAAGGCCATCGCCGATGCGCACTTGCCCTTGCACGAACACCTGTATGAATGTAATGATGTAATGTAATGTAACCTGTAATGATGAATAACCTGGCAAAGGAACAAAAGAGAGAGAGAGAGAGGAGAGTTCAGGAAAGGCAGGGATGTTAACCAGTCAATAGTCTGGTTGGCTACCCTACACTGGGGGATGGGAGAAGGGGAAGAGAAAGAAGGGAGAGAGAAGGTGTAGGTACGTGTACGGACAGCACAGTACGAACAGTTAGAGTCGCTCGAGCAAACCAGAAGTTCTGAGAAAACACAAAAGTGCCTTCACTGCCTTCTGAGCCGATGATCGGTCGGGACGGTGCTCTAATATGGTCTGTTCACTCAGAGGACGATTATCGAGTGTCCTCAATGTGTTGGACAAAGACTGTCTTTGCGCTTGAAATTGAGGACAATGGCACAATAAGTGGTCAATGTTCTCCTCGCATCCGCAAACATCACATGCAGGAGTATTAGTCATTCCAATTAGTGCTGAGTAGGCATTCGTGAAGGCAACTCCAAGCCATAACCGGCACAGAAGAGACTCTTCACGTCGGTGTAGACCCGCTGGAGGTTTGAGTTGAAGTGACGGGTTTAGCCTTTGCAGTCTTGTGCGCCTTGTATGTGCGGTGTTCCACTCTGCCAAGGAGATCGTGCGTGCTAGAATGCCAAGTTGCCTCGCGGCGTCGGTCCTTGAGAGAGGAATGGGGACGCAGCGGTCTTCTTGGTTCGACGTCCGAGCTGCCTTATCGGCGTCATCATTTCCAATGATACCGCAATGACCTGGTATCCACTGAAAAGAGATATCATGGCCTTTTTCTATTAAGTGATGAGCAAGTTCCACGATTTCGCACGTGAGCTGATCGTGAGTTCCATGTCGGAGAAACGACTGCACACATTGCAAGGCCGGCCTTGAATCGCAGAAGACCGCCCATTTTCTAGGACTTTCAGCATTTATTACTTGAAGCGCGTCGCGGAGAGCCGCGAGCTCTGCAGCTGTAGACGTAGTGACATGGGAAGTCTTGAACCGCGTGGTAATTCTCATTGCTGGTATAACTAGAGCGCCGCCGGAACTGGTTGATGTAGTTGATCCATCAGTGTAGACGTGTGTGCAGTCGCTGTATTTCTCGTACAAGAGAAGTAAAGTTAGTTGCTTGAGCGCTGATGATGGCAAGTCCGACTTTTTCTGAAGGCCTGGGATTGTAAGGTTCACTTGAGTACGGCGCATACACCATGGAGGACTGGAAGGCCTTGCCGCAGGTGTGTAACCTGACCTAAAAGAGGCACGGTGCGCGAAGACAGTCGCACTGAATGTCGTGTGGGGCCTATCTACTGGGAGACTTGCTAGGTGGTGGGTAGGGGTCCGGGCAACGTGTCGTATGTGCACACGCATTGTTTCAATGATAATGTGCGTTTTAATAGTGAAATCTTGAGCGACTGCAATAACCTCAGTCGTTGACGCACTCCGCGGTAGACCGAGACAGATCTTGAGGGCTTGGGCTTGGATGCTTTGAATTATATTCAGGTTAGTTCTGCAGGTGTTGGACATGACCGGTAGGCTGTACCGTAGGAATCCAATAAAGAGGACCCTGTACAGTTGCAGCATAGAGTGTATTGGTACTCCCCAGGTCTTTCCTGCAAGGAACTTAAACATATGACAAATTCCTGTCAGGCGCTTTTTCACATAATTCACATGAGGGGTCCAGGAGAGATTTTTATCAAGGACCACTCCCAAAAATCTGTGACTCGTGTTGTACGAGATCATGTGTCTGTCGACGGATATCACGTATGGAGACATTGATTTCCTGGTAAATGCCACCGCTGCGCACTTTTCGTATGATATACGAAGTCCTTGTTCTCTAAGGTAGGAGGACGTTAAAGTGGCTGACTTTTGAAGCTGCGCGCGAAGCTGCAGTCGCGTCACAGCTGACGTCCAAATGCAAATGTCGTCGGCGTAGATGGATAGCCTAACGGTGCCTGGCAGGATGTCGGTGAGTCCAATGAGTGTTAGACTGAAGAGCGTTGGGCTGAGTACTCCGCCCTGAGGCACCCCACGGTTACTGTAATGCTGCGAGGTCGGGCCATCCTCGGTAAGTACGAAAAAGGATCTCTTATGTAGATAGCTACTTATCCAGAGATAGACTTTGCCGCCAAGTCCTACTGCCTCTAACGCGTTGAAAATCGCTTCGTGCGTTACGTTATCGTACGCTCCTTTAACATCCAGAAACAGGGCAGCAGATAATCTTTTGCAGGACTTCTGGTGCTCGACGTACGTCACTAAGTCGATAACGTTGTCTATGGAAGAACGGCCACGCCTGAAGCCGGCCACTGCATCTGGATATACCTGGTAATGTTCGAGGTACCATTCTAGCCGTGCTAGAACCATCCTCTCCATTAGTTTTCCGATGCAACTGGCAAGCGCAATTGGTCGGTATGATGCAATGTCTACAGGCGACTTGCCAGGCTTGAGTAGTGGAATTAGGCGACTGGTCTTCCATTCCTGGGGAACCGTACCTGTCTGCCAGGAGCTGTTGAACAAGAGCAGGAGCACTTTTCGAGCCTCTTCGCCAAGATTACATAGGGCACGGTAGGTTATACCGTCGGGTCCTGGTGAAGATGAACGCTTGCACAAGGCCAGTGCAGCTTCGAGCTCGTCCATGGAGAAAGGACTATCCATGCGGGGGTCGCGTGAAACCGGTGAGTGGTGGAGCGGCGATGTTCCAGCGGAACTAGTTTCGCCAGCAATCCTCCTGCAGAAAGCTTCCGCTACGTCAATCTCGCTGCATTGTTGGTGAAGGGCCAAAGACTTAAAAGGGTGGCGCTGCTGTGGGGTTCCACGGAGACCACGAACAGTTCTCCATATGTGAGACAAAGGTTTTCGTGGATCCAAAGATTCGCAGAATGATTTCCATCTTTGCGATGCGAGTTTGTCCATGCGACGCTGAATCTTCTTTTGAGTTCTTCTGGCCAACCTCAAGTCATGTACAGACTTCGTGCGCCTGTATCTTCGCTCTGCACAACGACGAATTGCACGAAGCTTCTCTAGCTCGATGTCGTATTCGGTGCGTGTATACGTTCTCGGAAGCGAATTTTTCGCAACCTCTAGGGCACCTTTTATGATGTCCTCTAGGCTAGAGGATAAGTCATCACGACAGCCGTCTTCGACAATTGACTTGAACATTGGCCAGTCGATACATTGTGTGACGCCGGCTAACCTGGAGTCCGTCAACCCTTCAACCCTAAGATAAGTGGGTAGGTGGTCACTTCCCCGCGTTTCAATATCCGGAAACCACCTGACCTTTTTAGTGAAAGAGCGTGAAACAAAGGTCAGGTCCAGGCAGCTACAGTAGGCAGTTCCACGCAGGAAGGTGGGGCTTCCATCATTTAACAAGCACAGTTCTTGTTCGGAGGCAAATGACACTAATTTTCTGCCTCTCGAGTTTATCTTAGAACTTCCCCAGATATGGTGGTGGGCATTAAAATCTCCAGTAATCACCAAAGGCTGCGGAGTCGCCGTCGTGATTCGCCGTAATCTCTCGCAGTCCAGCCGACTTGAGGGCGATATGTAGGCTCCAATTAATGTGAAAGTGAGCTTGCCTTTCTTTACTGTCAGACATACGTATTGGTTTTCTTGGTCAGGCGACAATGGGTGATGGACATACGTAAGATCACGTCGCATAAATACGATGATCTTGCTGCATTCTCCGTGGGTGGCGGACATGAAACACTCATACCCGGACAGTCTGATGTTATCTGATAAGGGCTCGCAGATGACGATGATTGGGAACTTATTCGTGAACACAAACTGTCGAAAGTCCGACATGCGTGATTTCAGTCCTCTAGCGTTCCACTGAAATATCGACGCGTTTCGGACTTCGTCACGAAACGACGGCTTCTGGAGAGCCATGATTTTAACCAAGAGCTGCAAGTACTGGACTCAAAGTGTCCAGCACCTGTAGTGCGCTTTGCGCAGACGTAGACTTCATGTTGGTAAGTATAACGCGAATGGCATTCATGAGCGACCGCAGAATGTTGATGACCTGGAGATCATCAGTCAGCGTCGCTTCAACAGGTGCAGAAGCCGTCGAAGTCGGTGCGTTTTGAGGTAACTTAGCAGGGAGTTGTGCGCTCGGTAGCTCAGGCCATTCTTCAGGACGGGCGAGCCTCCCCGCTTTGTTTGCTTTCCTTGTATCTGTCTTGGTGGCGCAGTGCGGTGATGCGGCAGTCCGTCTGACGGTAGCTGGCGTGTACCTATCTGCAGTTTCGGAATTTCGCGAACGTTTTCGGTGGCGATGCCGACGTCGCCGAACAGCGGTAGCAGCCTCTCGATGCGTCAAATTGTCCCGCACCATTCGTTTTAGAATGGTGAATTCCGTCCGCATCCGCGGGCAATCCTTTGATGAGGCCTTGTGAGGACCACTGCAGTTAGGGCAGTTTAGAACATGTGCGTTGCAGGCGTCTTCTGAATGAGACTCAGAGCACCGCGGGCACACGACGTTGTTCACACAGACACCCTTCACGTGGCCAATCTTGTAACACTTGAAACACTGGAGGGGCTTCGGTACGAATGGTCGTACTGGATGGCGGACATGTCCTACTTTGACGTGGGAAGGAAGGCTGTCTCCTTCAAACAAAATCTTCACACAGCGTGTGTTTCCCAATCTGGAAATCCTTGTAATGATATTGCCTTCTGTCGTTGGCTTTATCAGCGTTGGCAAGTCGTCATTAGAAATGGCAACGTCGACGTCGTAAATGACGCCCGCAGTACCATCGCCGCCTGTGGGGAACAAGAATTCAAGATCGCAAGTCAGCCTCTAGAGTCTGTGGAGGAGTATGTTTACCTAGCTCAACTAATCACAGGGAACCCTGACCATGAGAAGGAAATTCACAGAAGAATAAAAATGGGTTGGATCGCATACGGCCGACATTGTGAGCTCTTGAATGGGTGCTTACCGTTAACATTGAAAAGGAAAGTCTACAATCAGTGCATTTTACCGGTGCTGACTTACGGCGCAGAGACTTGGAGGCTGACAAAGAAGCTTGAGAACAAGTTAAGGACCGCGCAAAGAGCGATGGAATGAAGAATGCTAGGCATAAGCTTAAGAGACGGAAAGAGAGCGGTTCGGATCAGAGAGTAAATGGGTATAGACAATATTCTAATAGACATTAAGAGAAAAAAATGGCACTTGGCAGGTCATGTAACGCGCAGACTAGATAACCGTTGGACCATTAGGGTGACAGAATGGGTACCAAGAGAAGGGAACCGCAGTAGAGGATGGCAGAAGACTAGATAGTGCGACGAAATGAGGAAATTTGCAGGTGCTAGTTGGAATCGGTTGGCGCAGGACAGGGGTAATTGGAGATCGCTGGGAGAGGCCTTTGTCCAGCAGTGGACATGAATAGGCTGATGATGATGATGATGATAATGATGATGATGATGATGATGATGATGAGGAGGAGGAGGAGGAGGAGGAGGAGGAGGATGTATTCGAAGGCCGTCTTGATGCTCTAGTGTAACGTGTTTCATTTTCGTATGTTTTTACCAAAGCGCAATTGCCATCATCCAGATCCCTAACTAATCAGTGTCATTATTTTCGTACAGTATAATCCCCGAGCTCAAGATTGTTAACGAATGCTATGAATGTATTGGTCTTCAGTGCATGAACACTTTGATTTCGCTAGTGTACCGCCCGCCATCTGGATCCATGTGTAAGTTTTTAGAATTTACTGAAAAATTATTAGAACTCAGCATCGAACTTAAACTCGAAACAATAGTAATGGGCGATTTTAATATAGATGCTTGCCAAGACAACCTAGAATATACGCGTTTTCAGGAAACTTTTGAATCATACGGGTGTTCAAATGTCATCAACGTGCCTACTCGCATCACACCTACAAGCCAGACAACACTTGACCTCTGTGTGACGAGTTTTTCTCCTGAATATGTAAGAGCAGGAGTCCTGATGTGCGATCTTAGTGATCACTTGCCTATATACTGTCTGGTAGCTCATAGACAGCCGTCCAATATATGCCCTGAAAGATTAAAAAGAATTTATTCAGAACAAAGTGTTCAGAAATTTGTTGAACTAGTCTCTGGTTATCGGTGGGACGAAGTGACCGCGGAAACTGATGTAAACAAGGCTTACGATGTTTTTATATCTACCTTCGCGTTCTTATACAACAGATGTTTTCCACTTAAGAAGTTTAAAAAACACAACAAAGCTAGAAAGCCTTGGATAACTTGTGACCTCTATAACAGGATAAAATGCCGTAACAAGCTCTTCCAAATTTTTTTGAGTAGCAGAAGTGAAGATGACTTTCGGTCTTTCAAGTCTGAGCGTAACAAATTAAATTCTGATATTAAACGCTCTAAACAAGAATATTACGCGAACAAGTTTTTTGCTATCATGGGAAATTCAAATCTCATGTGGAAAGCGATCAATGAAGTAATTAACAAAGGCGCTATCGCAAGAAAAGTTGCATTTCAGCATAGTGAATTGTCAGATATTGAGGTTGCAAATACTTTTAATTCTCATTTTATTGATGCTGGTGCGCTCTCACAAAATGATACACCGGTCTCTTGCACGGAATATATATTAAATCGATGTTCTTCTACGGTGTTCTTGGCGCCTACTGAGCAGCACGAGATACAGACCATAATCTTATCGTTGAAAGGCAGTTGTGCTTCAGGTGAAGATGATATAAAAGTGAAGCCGTTGAAAGCCGTCAGTGAAATTGTAAGCACGCCTCTTGCACATATCTGTAACTTAATTCTTTCTAACGGTGTTCTTTCTTAATTTCTTAATTCTTTCTTCCAGATAAGATGAAGCTAGCCAGAGTGACTGTCATTCATAAAAGTGGCCCAGTTAACGACATGAATAACTACAGGCCAATATCCGTTCTTTCTGTCTTCGCGAAAATTGCTGAACATGTAATTAATAGAAGACTTTGTGAGTTTCTAAACACGTATAAAATAATATCTCAGGAGCAATATGGTTTCTGTAAGGCTAAATCTTCAGAAACCGCTTTACTTGAAATAAAGGAACAAATCCTTGACAACATAGAAAACCGAATGTTAACTCTAGGTATCTTTCTAGATTTTAGGAAGGCCTTCGATTGCGTGCAACATGATGTCCTTTTGAAAAAGCTACCTCTTTATGGAATTCGTGGTGTCGCATTATCCTTAATAAAAAGCTATCTCACCTCTAGAACACAGTACACAACAATAAATGGAGTTAGTTCCGAAATTCAGTACATTAAGTACGGCGTGCCGCAAGGATCCGTCTTGGGGCCTGTATTATTTTTACTCTATATTAATGATATTGTCAATATTCAAGGCTGTTCCAATATTATATTATACGCGGATGATACTAACGTGTTTTTCTCAGGAAGGGAAATAGGAAATCTTTTTGAGCAAGCTAACATCTGGTTACAGCAACTAAGCTTGTGGCTAAATGCGAATAAACTCCAATTAAACATAACTAAAACTAAGTATCTAGTGTTTAAATCAAAAGGAACAATAATCCACCCTCACCTAACACTCCAATTTCAGAAGGTCAACCTCGAACAGGCACCAACAGCCAGATTTTTAGGAATTACATTCCATGAAAATATGTCCTGGTCACCGCACGTAGATGTTCTTAGAAAAAATATTGCTCGTGCTGTCGGTGTGCTAAATAGGTTGCGATATTTGCTACCGATAAATGTGAAGCGTTATGTTTACAACGCGCTTATACATTCTCGATTAACTTATTGTTTTCTAGTTTGGTCAACCACTACACAAACTAACCTAAAATCAATTCAAACACTCCAAAACCGCGCACTGCGCGCGATAGGTAACTTAGAACGTACTGATACCACTAAACCATACTATAACAAATATAAAATATTAACAGTATCAAAACTTCACACTTACAAATTATTCCTCGAAATTTCACGGCAATTCTGGCAAGACAAATGTTCCTTCCAAAGTAAATACTATGGCAAAACGACAAGCTATAACCTCAGAAAAACTCTGATAGGAAAACCACGTTGCAGAACACAATACGGAGAACAAAAACTAGCAGTTCAACTTCCTAATCTTCTAAATGACTACCCCTTGGTATTGGACCTGCTAAATTCTGGAATTTCAAAGCAAAACTTTAAGAAAACGGTAAAAGAATTGTTACTATCCGAAGACTAATAGAAATGTTCAACTTCAGGTATAGAAAATTTTGTACATGTTTCTTGTTGTTGTTTTTAGAAAACTGTGTAAACTTTAACCTTCCAGCTACAGGTATGAAAAATTTCGTACATGCTTCTTTTTTTCCTGTTGTTGTTGTGCTTCAATTTTTTAGAAAACTGTATAAACTTTAAAATTTTTTCTTTCTTCTTACGCGAATTGTGTACTCAAGTGTTGAAAATGTGTACTATAATTTCATGTGTGACCTCCTGAAAGCCTGCCACTGCCATGTTGCTGCCAATGTACGGGTGGCACGGCCTAGTCAGGCAAATGTTTGCCTTTAGCCGTGTCCCCTAAGACAATCTGTTCATTGTCTTAAATAAATCAATAAAGAAAGAAAGAAAGAAACTTATATATTTTACGCCATTTACAGCAACAGTTTTTAGGCCCTTATACAGCCATGTCACACCTACCATGAGGAATTCATTGTTCACGCAATTCACAATACACCCTCAAAATTACCATTTTTCATGGCGCTCCTTGGCCATAACTGGCCCTTGTGCCATTAAAAACACTGAACACACTCGACAAACACTAAAGTAGTGCAAGGGAGAGGAATTCTGCATGCACATTACACATGTGGTACGATGTTTAACTCAGCTAGCAAAAGATCAGGTGGCTACTCAGATGCTAAATTAATGTGAACAAAGCTCGCTTTCTTGAGTCAAACGAGTAATTTCAATTCTTGTGAGGCTATCTGGAATGAGGGAAGCAAAGTGCGACACCTCAACCCACAGTCCGCCAGGTTGCGTGCCTCCACGTGCGACAGGCAGCTTTGTAATGGCTTAGTCCTACTGAGTCGCTACCCTGACAACAACCGGGATCTAAAAACAACACTCAAAATGGGTGCAAAACAGGCAGCTGCAAAGAGGCATCAGCTCTGTGAGGTGGTCCTACTTCGCTTCGTGCACACAGCATCTAAGTTGATGGCTCTCACTGCCCTAGATGAGGTCGGAACGCCAGGTGCCAGAGGCAATACCAGACAGCCGTTGGTGGCACCCATGGCCCGCGGCCACCTGGCTCCCCGAGCCATGACTTCCAGAGTCAAAGAGATAAAAGAAGCTATTTACAATCTATTATGATACTATACAATCTCTACAATCTATACTCTATAATCTATACTATGTATCTATATATCTAATCTCTATAATCTATACAATTGATACAATCTACTACTACCATAACAAACTCGGACCACCCACGATGCTTGCATACTCACTCGTTTTACACGTGCCACTGCTCTGCAGGTGCTAAGCCTTGCTCTCCCAGAATGCAGAGCATGTGGTTTTCGTACCGACAAATGTTCTTCATAACACTTGCGAGAAGGCTTAGCTTGTTCAAAAGTTCAAACACTACAGCACCGTCGCCTCGCTCAAAAAAGCATGCTGCCAACGCTAGCGATCAAAATCCACACAATGCCTATGTTTCGGTTCAAACAAAGGTTATCTCAAACCGAGCAAAACTGTCCAAACTATCATCCAATGCCTCAAGAGATCCACTTCGGATAGCCAGATGTGGGTTCTCACATGTGCTCTTGGGACAAAGGAACGACAACATAGTAGTGCAATCAATCACAAGAGCATTTATTACACCTTTCATACACTAATGCCTGCTAGCCAAATTGCTATCCACAGAACATGCCGATGGGCACGTGACAAATCTGAGAAGTCCAACTCACCGCGTCTGGATATCAATTGAATATGTTCGCGCCATGCTGGACTCCAATGCCTGGTCATTTGCGTGTACGGTCATGCGAACGGTGGTGCGTTCAAACGATCGTGTTCGTCCATTCTGCTGTCCTGCTCCTATGCCTTGCAAGACAATCTCGCAGAAGCATGGATCGGCACGCACGCAGAACATCCCCGCCGCTTGCCGACCCTAAGCTAAAGAGGAAGAGCCTACTCCTTGTTACGCCCGACTAAACCCGCTGATAAGTGGTGCTAGCAGGGCAACACTCGCACCATCTCTCGTAATGTGCTGCTACCACACCGACCTCTGCCAGCATTTAGCTATGGGAAGAAACCAGATTACAGGAGACACGAGAGCCATGCCGGCAAAACATCAGAGAATGTGTTGTAGTCAAGGGTCCCCTCAAGCCTTATACTCGCCGTTTAGTTGTTCTCTAAGCTGCGGCCAGGCTGGCCGCTTCCACGACAGGCCTGAGTTAGTGTAAGCACCATTAATGTACTTCATTGTTTTCCGGCCAAAATCAGATAAAACTGCATCGCCGCACCATCTGATGTCGAGCGTCTGGTGTCGAGACATCACATTGCGTGTGCGCGTCCTTTTTGCTCGCAGCCATGCCCTTTTACTATCTCGCCGCCTACTAGCTGATCACCTGTAGTGCTTGGCAGTAGGGGTCGCTCTTTTTATTCAATCTGTGACGCACTCAGCCTGACGGGGCCACGGTGAGGGTGAAGCGTATGCTGCTCGAGTTGCCCATATTAAAGAGATAATGTATTTTGTCTCTGTGACAAACGGTGCCACATACAGCGTTAGTTCACCTGTTTGTATTTTCTGTTTGGTGGAAATGCCCTGTGGGATCATGAAATACGAACGAGGGCACAGAAAACAAAGAGGCATTGAGCCGAAGAAATCAGTTTATTTAAATTAAATGAAATGAGATAGGCAGGTCACCAAAAAAATAGGCTAGTAGACGAGTCAAAAATAACGCGAGCAGATATCGGTGCAGTTATAGGTTGGCCATAAAAGAACAAAAATGAAAGCTACTTAGCCTGAGGGCACGCAAAATATAGCATCAGCAAAATGTATTATCTGTGCCCCGGACATTGCTGCACGAATTTAGTAGTGGGTGAAGTGACTGCCTGTGGAAATTATCCTTAGCATCAAACTGTAAATGTAAAGCGAGTTGACATATTCGCTGTCAGATCAAAGGAGATCCCACTCCTCATGAATGGTGTTCCAGAGTGCGTCCGCCGTTGCCCTGGACAAGTTGGGTTTGGACAAAGCCGACTTAATGCGCGCCCACACATTTTCGATGGGGTTTGCATCCACGCCATTCGGAGGCCACAGCAATGTGCGCACGCCAAAGTTCTCAAGCACGTCGGTCACCTTACCAGTCATGTGCACGGGGCTTTTGTCCTGCTAGAAAAGGAAACGGCCATCGGGGAAGGGTCCATCCAGCAAATATGGGAGCATGGTGTCTTGAAGCAGAAAACTGTAAGATGACACCGTGAATTTCCCATCAATGCGGACAAGAGACCCTAGCCCATCTTTGCTCATGGCACCTCACACGGAGACTGCATACCGGCCACTTGAAAGAACGCTCTGAGTATAGCCAGGGTGATATCTGCAATTTTAAGAGAGCCAGAATGGACAGAAAGAAATATGAAGTAAAGTGATTTTGCAGTTGGTAAATGAAAGCTTACAATACGGGTTGTGCTACATACACCTTGAAACCATAGCATTGTACAAATAACTTGAAACACGTGTATTCGAGGTGCTGCTAACAGAAGTTATTTATGAACATTGATGTTGCTTGCCATGTATTTATTTCTCAATTGAGATTAGCAGATAATTTCATTCGTTGGGATAATTTGACAACTCCTCAGTATTATTACAGCCAAGGAAAATTTCCGCATATGCGAAGGAGCAAAATATGTTAACATGGCGATAAAGTTCTATCAGTGCCTTAATAGTACACAGTGACATAAAACAGCCGGGCAGAATGACGTTGCCTTCAGATTTTTAGTGCGACACATGTGCCCAATAATAAAAAACTAATGACTGCTGCGGTTTTACGTGCCAAAACCACGATATGATTATGAGGGACGCCGTAGTACAGGGCTCCAGAAATTTGTAACCCCTGGGGTTCTTTGACATGCACTGATAATGCACAGTACATGGGCCTCTAGCATTTCCGCCTACATCGAAAATGCAACCGCTGTGGTCAGGATCGAACCTGCGTCTATTGGGTCAGCAGCCAAGCACCATAACCACTGGGCCGGTGCTGCGGACACTAATGGAACACTCATCCCTTTTAATACTTGACGCTGCATTGAGTTGTCATTGAAAGCAGACAAACCGTTGCTTCACGTGGTGAAACTCAAAAACTTATCTGCAAGCGTTCGGACAGGAGGTCTAACGATGCAATTCTTACTATGTTGTGTGATGGCACTCCTTCAGGCATTGTGATCGCCTATAGCAAGCATAGAAATCACAATGTGTTCTGCATGGTTACATAAGTTAACAAAAATACGTGCCAGCAGCGGTGAACGATAGCATGCTCAAAAAAAAAAAGAAGTCTGGCTGCTTTGCGTTATCTGTCTGGTCGGGACAAAGTGAGCAGCGTAGGCTTCACACCCACCGCCATGCCCCCAACGTGCCCCCGTCGAACTGAGTGCGCGATAGATTAAATAAAGAAAGCTACCCCTATCGCCAAACGCTACATGTTGTCAGCTAGTACGTGGCGAGCGAGCAAAAGGGCATGGCTGCAAGCCTGAAAGGACGCGCACGCCCACCATGATGTCTCGACCTCAGAAACTCAAGGTCAAATAGCGCGGTGATGCAGTTTTATCTGATTTCGGCCGCTGCTCGCGTGCCCCGGCTTATTTTGCTGCTGGGTGTACATCCCCCACGGGGGCATCTGCATCAGCAGGCGTTTGGTGTGTTGCCACAACATGTACCTGTGCACACAAGGGTTGGACCCTCCTGCGTACGCGCCGTGGTTGCTCAGTGGCTATGGTGTTGGGCTGCTGAGCACGAGGTCATGGGATCGAATCCCGGCCACGGCGGCCGCATTTCAGTGGTGGCGAAATGCGAAAACACCTGTGTACTTAGATTTAGGTGCACGTTAATGAACCCCAGGTGGTCGAAATTTCCGGAGTCTTCCACTATGCCGTGCCTCATAATCAGAAAGTGGTTTTGGCACGTTAAACCCCATAATTCAATTTTTGACCCTCCTGCGTCTAACCGTGCATGGCTTAGCCGTGTCCGGGAAAACGGATATCCTGGGGTGGAGCCGATGCTGGGTGCTTGGACCTTTAAGGCCCCTTAAGCAGAGCCAACACACTTCTTTGGCCTCAGCTTCACATAGACGGCACCCCCGAACTGACCCACCCGGGGGAAATCAGTAGTTGTGTTTTCCTACTCTTCTCTCCAACCTTCGTCTTTCTCCTTCACTTTTAAACTTTCCTGTCTTCTCCATATTTCTTTTTGCTTTCACTCTTCTGGGCAGCAAGGGTTAACCTTGTGTGGTTAACCAACCTTGGGTACACTACATTTGGTTATATTAGTGTCGTACAGCTGGCATATGCAGGACCTGCTCTTTCAAGGTCCTGCAGCGTCCCCTGTTGGGCTCCGTGGTGGCTGGCTGGTGCCGCTGACAAATTTTTTATGTGTATTCATGGCAACTTCCTTCCCCCCACTTCCTTATCACCCCCAAAAGCGAGGGCGTACCGAAGATGTCTTGAAGTTTTTTGGCAATCGAACGCAGAACTTTCCCCGCTTTTATGTAATCCACTCTGATAAACCTGAAAAGACAGTGAGAGAATGATCTCGCCCTTCGTCGTCTCGAAATCTCTGACTGAACTTTTTGGTCCCGGTTACAAAGCACCGAAAATGGCAAGTGGTGATCTACTTCTAGAGCTCCGGAGTCAGAAACAATATGAAAAACTGCAAATCTTGTATTCGTTGGGGGTGTTCCAGTAACAGTAACCCCACACCATACCATGAATACTACCCGCAACGTTGTCTCCGATGTTAATCTGATAGAATTGTCTGAAGCCGAACGAACTGCTAGAGCGTTGGAATAACCAGAATGTGGCCAATGTCAAAAGAATTAAAATGAGGCGTGACCGAAAAGAAATCGATACAAAGCACCTAATATTTACATTTGGCTCATGCAACCTGCCCGACACTATCGAGACAGGGTATGTGAAGATCCGAGTGGGACCGTACATTCAAAATCCTCTGCGACGCTTTAAGTGCCAGCAATTTGGCCACAGTTCACAGAACTGCTGAGGCCGTCAGACCTGTGTGAAATGCAGTGCTAACGAACACCTCTCTGAATCATGTCAAAACTCTGTCCACTGTGTGAACTGTGATGGGGAGCATGCTGCGTACTCGTGGTCCTGCCCATCATGAAAAAAAGAAAAAGAAATAGTAACAATCAAAGTAAAAAGAACATATCATTCAAGGAGGCACGCAGGCAGGTTTCATACCTGCCCAAGAACAGCTTTGCCAATGTGGCGCGTCAGGGGGCGGGGACACAACGGCTTCCGGTGGCTGTCTGGCCCACATGCAGTGAGCCAGCAGCGATGCCATCCCCCCCCCCGGCCCGGCGGCGGCTCTGACACCCCAGCAGAAGGGACCATTGACCTCCGGTCCGGTAGCCTCAAAGGTCTCGTCCAACGGGTCGAGGCATTCACATCAAACGCAGTGCTCAGAAAAGCGTCCAGTGCCTCTTCATAATCTAGATGACATTACAGAACTTCAACACAAGCATAAGCCAAAGTTGCTGTGTGTTCAAGAGACACATCTGAAACCCACACACACAAACTTTCTTCGTCACTACACCATCTATCGTAAAGACGGCAACAAAGTGAACACCTCGTCTGGCGGTGTAGCAATAGTTAACGACAAGTCTGTAGCTTGTCATCATGTCGCCCTTCAGATACCCTTTGAGGTAGTGTCAGTTCGGGCAATTCTTTTTAATAAATTGATCACTGTATGTTCCATATACATACCCCCAAATTGTCATCTCGGAAAAAGCGATTTTTATAACCTAATTGATCAGTTTCCAGACTGCTACATACACGGAGGCGATTTTAATGCCCACAACACCATGTGTGGAGACTCGCGATGCAACGTGAGAGGTCGTTTCATTGGAAATTTTCTCGTAAACTCCGGTGCATGTGTCTTCAATAAGAAGGAGCCAAAATATTATAATCATCATAATTCATATTCGTCAATAGACCTGTCCATTGGCTCTGCTTCAATTTTCCCTGACTTGCAAAGGAATGTAACCAAAAATCCTCATGGAAGTGACCACATCCCTGTAATGTTAAATTTAATACATCAACATGAATGCCCTTCACATGTCCCCCGGTGGAACTAGCCTCCGCCAAATGGAATCATTTTAAGGAATCTACTTACTTCTCACGACATCTTATCACCGATTTCAGCATAGACGACGCAGTAGCGTATTTTACTTGTTTTATACTCAATGCAGCTGAAAAATTTATTCCGCAAACACAAGGTCTCTCATGTAGAAGACGGGTCCCCTGGTGGAATGAGCAGTGCAGACTGGCACTAAAGAAACAAAACAAAGCGTGGGGTTTACTGCGTCACTCCCCGACTGCAGAAAATCGCATAGAATTTAAACTGGTAAAATTACAAGGAAGGTGCATACGGAGACAGGCAAGAAGGGCTAGTTTGGAGAGGTTTCTCTCGGACATAACATCCTACACTCAAGAGTGCAATGTATGGAATGGCCTAAGAAAGCTAAAGGGGTAGCAAATCCACCCATTGCTTTTAGTTGATGACCAAGGGGTTACCCTGAAAGACCAGGCCAGTGCTCTGGGCAAACACTTTGGGCATGTATCAAGCTCCACACATTACACAATATCATTCCTTAAATATAAACAAGTAGCTGAATCTAAGTCACTGGATCGTAAATGCCGACTGAATGAACCATGCAACCGTCCTTTTAGTATTGCGGAGCCTTGAGTGCATGTAGAAGCTCTGCACCGGGAGCTGATAGAATCATGTATGACATGATTAAAAACCTACACCAACACACAGATGACACTTCTGGCACTTTTCAAGTCTATCTGAGATGCTGGATACCTCCCATCCTCATGGAAGGAAGCTATTGTTATTCCCGTCTTGAAGCTGGGTAAAGACCATTCCTTGGCGGCATGTTATCGCTTGATAGCTCTTACAAGTTGCCTGTGTAAGCTTTTTGAAAAAAAAAAAAGAAGATTGATCATCGACTCATATATTTCCTTGAACTGAACAATATGCTTGATCCCTATCAGTGTGGCTTCAGAGAAGGGCAGCCCACAACTGATCATTTTGTGCTCATTGAAGGAAATATCCGTGGTGCATTTGTACACAAACAGTTTTTCTTATCAATATTCCTCGATATGGAGAAGGTGTTACGACACAACATGGCATTACGGGATGGCGAGACTTGTTGGAAATGGGCATCTGTGGAAATATGCTAAACATAATAGAAGGCTATTTGTCCAATTGTACCTTCCGCATGAAAATCGGCAACATATTGTTGCGACCTTTTATACAAGAAACTGGTGTACCCCAAGGAGGCGTGCTTAGCTGCATGCTCTTTATCGTGAAAATGAACACTCTTCATGCTTCATTACCACCAACTATTTTTTATTCCGTCTACGTCAGCGACATGCAAATAGGTTTCAAATCCTGCAATCTTGCAGTGTGTGAAAGACAAGTACAACAGGGCTTTAACAAAGTGCCGAAAGTGTAAATGGGCCGATGAAAACGGATTTAAAGTGAACCCCAACAAAAGTTCTTGTGTACTTTTCACAAGGAATAAAGGGCTCACTGCAGATCCCAATATCGAAATATATGGGCAATAAATACCTGTGAATAAAGAGCACAAGTTTTTAGGCATTATACTTGACTCTAAACTAACTTTTATTCCATACATGATGTAACTCAAGGTGAAATGCTTAAGAACAATGAACTTACTGAAAATTTTATCCCACACAACATGGGGCAGCGACAGGAAGTGTTCAATGAATCTTTACAAGAGCCTCATTTGATCACGATTGAACTATGGTGCCGTGATCTATCATTCTGCTGCCCTGAGCACACTAAAGATGCTAGATCCCGTCCACCATCTAAGTATCCGGCTGGCCACTGGCGCTTTCAGAACAAGTCCTATTGAAAGTTTTTATGTAGAATCAAATGAGTGGTCACTCCATCTGCAGAGAACATACATCAGCCTAACATATTTTCTGAATGTTCACTCTAATAATCAACACAGTGTTCTAATACCATTAACAATATGACATGTGCTACACTCTTTCGTAATCGTCCCTCTGTAAGACAGCCCTTTTCACTGCATGTGAGGGATCTTAGCATTCAAATGGATGTCCCTCTCCTCGAACATCGCTTAGTGCCTCCAGCGAAGCTGCTACCGCTTTGGCAGTGGCAGCTGATAGAATGTGACATCTTTTCTAGAAGTTTCAAAGCACACTCCAGAGATCGAAATCCGAATGCATTTCCTAGAACTCCAGTACAAGCACTCCTGCACAGAGTTCTACACAAATGAATCAAGTCACATGCTGGGGTGTCCAATGCAGCCGTCGGTCCATTTGTCTCGGAATCCAACATATTGCATCCGGAAACAAGTATACTTACGGCTGAGGCTTATGCACTATTGTCGGCTGTGAAGCATATAAGGAAATCAAAACGCCAAAAAGCATTTATTTATACAGACTCCCCAAGTGTTGTGAAGGCCTTGATGTCATTCTGTAGGCACAAAAATCCAGTACTTATTGAGCTCTATTGCATCCTGTGTAAAGCAAATATGTGTAACCAGCGTGTCATATGCTGGGTGCCTGGCTATCGGGGCATCGAGGGTAATGTTCTGGCAGACAAGATGGCCACGTCAATTGCATCGCAAGCTATTAATTTTACCGCTGCAGTCCCTGCCACAGATCTGAGGCCTTTCTAACGAAGGAAACTGCAAAACCACTGGCAATGCTTGCGGGACGTGGAAACGAATAATAAGCTGCACGTAATAAAGCCACAATTAGATTTCTGGCCCTCTGCAACAAAATCACGCTTAACAGATGTTCTATTCTGTCATCTCAGAACAGGACACACATTTGGCACCCATAATTTTCTACTTGCTAGAAATGTACCTCCAACCTGCGGTAGATGTGGGGAGAGGCTGACCGTCATCCACGTCGTCCTGGAGTATCAGGAAGCCGTATCTGAGAGATATTTTTCCCTAGCATACTGGCAGCACATCCATCGTCATCCTGTAACGTTTCTCGGTCCAGAACCATTTTTTGATAACACAGTCCTAGGTTTTCTGAAAGATGTTGTATTACATGTTTTAGCCCCACACATTCGTAGTGCTTTCTCTCTTCAGAGGCTGCCGCTGCAATAGCAGTATTGTATAACACATGCCTCCAGGCCCTTGTGTTTCAAGGGCTCTGGTGAGGCAGTTGTGCTCTAGGCAATTTTATTCATCTGAGGTGTATATAATAGCATTGTTTCCCAATGCACTTTAAGGTGCGTTGTACATGTCATTAGTCATTGCCATAGTCTTATTACAAATAGATTTTACGCACTTTACAGCAACTATTTTTAGACCCCTTTACAGCCACATCACATCAACTACATAGAACTATCACTTCACTGCGAAGTCACTAACACTGGCATGGCGCTCGTTGGCCATGCCTGGCCCTTGTGCCACTAAACAACATTCATTCATTCATTCATATGTACATCACCATCATCATCCCTGATCTTCTGCTTCTTTGTGCACGAGCTGATGCGTTTCCTTTTTGAAATAAAAAGTGCTTGGCAGCTTGGTCAGTCGCGGTCTTATAATATCTTGTGTTAGGCTGAAGACTTAAGGGATAACCACTATAGCACTATTCTGTGATGGCTAAGACCAACTCAGAAGAGCGAATAGTTTGTGTTCGCATGTTAACTACAGGAGCTCTTTCTTCAAGTTCCTGTGACCCTCTGCTGGGTCACGTGCCTCAGGTGTGCTGTGGTCTACTGTAGAGTCAGATGCTTTTGCTCATTTCTTGGCCACTTATAGTGGTTGGTGTGCTGATAAGCATATGTGTTATTTTTGCTTGCCGACTGCTGATCCTGTAACTTTATGTAGTGACAATTAAAAATGAATGTGTGCACAGTGTGAGGCAGCACAAGAGGGCGCAAACAATGGGCGCAAGTACTGTTAATGCTTGGGAGATCTTTGCCACACTTTGCAATGACTGCCACCCGCACCTGTGGAGAGCTGCCTTTACTGGCTGATTTCTCTTGGTTTATATTTGGGCACTTCTACGACTGTTAGCTACTGGGCCATCTGATTGGTAACCACCTGCTTCTGTTTGCTTGTATCAGCCCTTGTTAGTCTTCCCCCTCAGTCCCGTTCTCTTTTACTTCACAAATACAGTAGAACCTTGTTGATACATTCCTGTTATGTACTCTTTCCCGGTGCCAACATCGCGATCGAGAACACGAAAAGTGATCCCTTAGAGTTATGCTCATTTTTTACCGGTTCATACGTTCCCGGAAAACACAATTTTTCGGCACCAACGTTCAGTACATCGACAAACTGCAATTGTATAATACATTTTCTGGCCGCTAAATCCCATGTGAACAAGAAAAGGCACGAGGCGCGTGCGATCGAGAACAGTATATAGCCGCCCGTCTCACATGAAAGTTCTGGTGTATACACTTTCTTATTCCGGTAGCAGAAAATCTCTGGCCCGGTCGTCACACGCAGCATTCACAGCTATCGCTGCCAAACCTATTGCGATAAGCGTAGTCATCTGTTTTACAGCGCATAGTGCCATTGGTAGCGTATTGCATGCTTTTAGTAGGTGATAATCCAAGCACGCCAGTGTTCCCTGCTGCAGGCAGCGTGATGTGGGCATCATGTTTTGCTTCTGTGGCATCCGGCGTCACCCACCAGCTCGAGTTCGTTTCAGTTTTCTATTGCCCTCTTAAAACACTACGTAATAGGAAAACAACAAAACGCTTCTCGGGCCGCTGGAGCACCATCAGCTCGATGCGCGTCAGCGTCTCATGCCGCAACGATCTGTGCAACACTTCGTATTACGTAAATGACAACAATAGTTGAGTCTGTCCAATTTTTTTAGTTACTTCGGATCGTATGTTTTTCCTTGCGATTTTTTCCAAAACGTATGAACGAGGTTCTACCGTACTTCCTCTGTGATCTGCTGAATAGCATATCATCAACTCCCATTTTACAACATTAAAAAAGGATATGCCTGCCTCCAAAATGCAGTCACCATGACTTTTGGAGCCTGCATCACACTCTCTACAAATCCGACACAGACTGTCGAGTCTTCAAGTTGCATGAAAACTGAGTGGTTAGCATGTTTCGCTTGCAGCTTCATGTTGCTACAGTGGCATGAGTGATTCCTACTAGTTAGTTTTGTTTTTTATTAGCCTCTCCTCTGTGACGTCAGCTCTGCATGACTGCTATGTCATGTGGTATACAGTGCAGACCACTTATAACGTAACCGCTTTTAGCGCAGGACTGGTTATAGCGTGGATTTTTTTACCACCAATATTTCTCCCATAGAACTCGATGTATAGGCGGACCATTTATTGTGTAGGCGCGCGAAGCAGAATACCGGTTATAGCGCAGTTCCTTTAAGTGGACGACCATGACATTGGCGCACGGAGCACAACCTTTTCTCGGAGGCGTTGAGCTTGGCCCGCACGGCCTCACGGTTGCCGGGCACGCAAACGCGGAGAAGGGGGAGCATGGGCGCGCATGTGGAGACCAGCGGCGAAAAGCAAAACAAAAAGGAAGAAATGGGCGGGAGACTTTAGAGGAAGGAGGGCGAGTGTTTTCGTCATTATTGCAGCGTCCAATCAGGGTGCATGCTGCGCAGAGTGCGGGGTAGAAGCGATAGTGGCGACAGTGCACTCCCCTCCTTTTTTTTTCAGTCTCTTTGTAACATTTGTTGTGTGCACGTCGTGATCTCGTTGTGTCGTAGTTGTCCTCTGTGCACGTGTGTTGTCGGGCTTTTGTCACCATGGCGTCGGCGGTGTCTTCAAATGGTGTGAGAAAGAGGCATGCCTTATCGCTGGAGACGAAGGAATGCATTATAAGGGACATAGAAAGTAGGCTGAAGAAGGTGTTGGTGGCGGCCAAATACGGCATTTCCAACACAACCGTGTCAACCATATACAAGAACAAGGACAAATTGCGGCAGCAACTGCAGCAAGATTCGTCTTCCCTGTCATGGAAGAGAATACATACTTTTTACTACGTACTACGGACATCGTACGTAGATCATACACATATATCATACGTACGTACATCATAGTACCTACATCATACGTACTACGTACATCGAAGTACGAAGACGTAGACGCAGTGATCTTCAGATCGTTCCGTGAAGTTAGGGCTCAGAGCATAACAGTGAATGGCCCCATGCTCCAACAAAAAGCCAAGTCCCTTGGTGCTCTTTTAGGCCACGACGACTTGCAAAACACTTAATGTATGGATCCAGCTATTCAAGGATCGCCATGGCATCAGCTGCAAAGGGGTGTGCGGTGAAAGCAGTGATGTCAACGACGAGTCCATCGAAGTCTGGCTTAGCTTAAATTTGAAAACCATGCTGTTCACGTATACGGACAGAGACATATACAATGCCGACAAAGCTGGCGCATTTTACAAACTTCTGCCCAACCGCACTTTTGCGCTGAGAGGCGAAGCCTGCTCTGGTCGCAAGGCGCTCAAAAGAGCGCATAGCTGTGTTGTTCTGCGCTAACATGGATGGAAGCGACAAGCGCTGTCTGTTTGTCATTAGAAAATCAGCGAAGCCACGTTGCTTTAAAAAAAGCGAGAGTGCCTGCCAGTGACATACAGATCCAACAAAAAAGGCGTGGATGACGCAAGACATGTTTACAAGCTGGCTTTGCAAGTTTGATGAAGACATAATGACAGAGAAGTGACAGGTCGTGCTAATTCTCGACAATTACACAGCCCACAACATCAACCCAAAGTTTACTGCAGTCAAGTTAAAGTTTCTGCCTGCCAACATGACTGCAAAATGTCAGCTGCTCTACCAGGGTGTCATCGCAACTGTAAAGGCACTTTACAAAAAAGCGCATCTACGAAAGAGTTTTGCTGAACATGGAGCTGCAGCAGCAGCCTCTTAAAGTGAATTTAAGGGGCACGATTGATATGGTTGCCGCTTCGGGGTGGCAGGTAAGAGCCACTACAATAAGCAAGTGCTTCAAGAAAGCAGGCTTCTTGCACAATGCAGAGGCTCTTGACACCGATGAGCCGAGTGACAATGTTGCTGATGAGATGATCAACACCGACGACGTATGGTCCGGCCTCGTTGAAAGCAAGTTTGGTTCCGCCACAGACACCTTCCAAGAATATGCCAATGCCGGTGAGTCGGAGCTTCCTGTCTGCGAGGAGCACGGATGATGCGATCGTCGCAGTGGTGCGCGGTGGCGCGGAACTTTCAACCGAAGACGAGTCAGATGATGATGTTCACCCGACGCCAGACCCAGATGTCTTGTGCAAAGACGCTTTGAAATACCTCAGCAAAGTGAAGGTGTACTGTGCGAAGAATAGTTTGAGTGAGAAAGCGCTTTAGTGCTTAAGCCTTGTAGAGGACGAAATTGTTTGAAGCGCTGTTAAAGAAAATCTCCAGATGAAAATGACAGCGTTCTTCCGCTGATGCTGCACTTGTCAAGATAACTTGGTTTCTGTGCTGTGTTGCGATTGTGTTGCATGTGTGTGTGAATTAAATATGTAATAAATTGTGTTTGAAAGGTGGGTGGTCCATTTGGCATAGGCAAAAGCCGAAAAAAAGCATGCTTTGGTTATAACGCGTTACTGCTTATAGCGCGGATTTTTACAACTCGCGCGACTTACGTTATAAGCACTCTACACTGTATAAACATTTTTGAAAACACCTCAGCAGATCCTTAGAATGTACTCCCCTAAGCAAAGCGGACTAAGGATCCCTCTATTAAGACGATTTTCTTCTCCGCCTATGGATATAACTTTAAATTGAGGACTGCAGTCCACACATGGCACTGTGAACATTCCATGTGCACTCATGAATTTCAGTTTATATGTCTCAATTACAAATACAATAAGTTATTTTGGAGTGTGTGGTTTGTGTACTTTTGCTCACAAGCATACCTAAAGCACATTGTCCTTAAAACACACTCTTGGCTATCTCCAGTACCCATTGTTCATACCCGCACAGGAAGAGTATTAGTATTTTATAGCTTTGTATGGGGCACATGACAAAAGTATACAGAAATTATGCACTGTTTATTACCAGAAGCATGTTGTAGCTCAGCTTTTGACTGTGGTCCTGTCTACTACTGATTCAGTCACTATTAATGCTGTATACACCCTTGCAGTTTTTTAATAATATTGCACGAGCGTCGACCACATGGCGTGTCAGTGGCCATGTAGTGGCGAGGGGCACCCTTGAAGTGAACAGCGCAGCATAATACATTCGAAAAGGCAATTGTCTTGTGCGCCTGCACACACTGTTGCTAGTTCCGCTGCCTCCTCGCCTCTACAATACCGCCGACATGCTGTGTGGTCGACGCTTATGCCATATTATTAAAAAAATTGCAAGGGTGTACATGTATTCACTTAGTTTTTTTATCTTTGATATCTGTTAGCTGGATAAATCAATACATTAAGAAGAAGCTTTCACTTGGAGGCTCCTATCTAAATACAGAGTTAAGGAGAAATGGTTTTTCTCGGCAACCACTGCAGCAAATTTGATGGGGTTTGTTGCATTTACAAGAAAAAAGTTAAAATCTAGTGACTGTTGGTAGTGAATTTCTGATTTAAGCCGTCAATTTTTTGATAAAGCTTGTTGAAAATAACAAATGTCCAGAAAACAGAACTATTACGTTTACAACTCTAACTCAGCAATGAGAACCTATATCACAATTTGTAAATTGCATCAAATAATATATCTAAAGCAGACAAAATTGATGTGCTATGTACATGGCTCTCAAATAGACCACTAATAAATGATATACAGTAATAGGGCCTCTGTTATTTTTGGTTTTTATCAATGACATTGCAGATAACATTGATTGTAAAATTAAACTCTTTGCAGACGACTGCCTAATATACAGAGAAATACGTAATCACGAGGATCAAGTTCTGGTCATTAATTCACTAGCAAAAATAACCGAATGGTGTGATAACTGGCAAATGACCATTAATACAAACAAAACTGTTTGTATGACAGTAACGAGAAGAAAGCACCCATCGCTTTTCCACTACACACTTAACGTTAGCCTCGTAACTAGAGTTCAACAGCATAAGTGTCTTGGTTTAACAATAACGTCTGACCTTAACTGGACATCACATATTAACAACATTACTTCTTGTGCATTACGAAAACTCTTTTTTTTCTCAAAAGGTGCCTGCGGTTGGCACCAACTAATGCCAAACTTTTAACTTGCATTACATTTGTGAGATCTGTCCTTGAGTATGCTAATGTCGTATGGTTCCCGTACACTAAAACAAACATATCTAAACTGGAAAGCATCCAGAGAAAGGCAATTAGGTTTATCCACCGAAAATACCAGCACAGTGATTCCTCTACTCTTCTCCTAACACAGTCAGGGCTCTCAACTTTGGCGGTTCAAGCAAAACGAGCTTGTCTAAAATTTCTGCATCACATACTACACAGCCATTAAAAATAAATGCCTCTGCATATGTTACTTTTCCTAAATCCTGCGTACTTCGTCATAATCATCCACATACACTAAATCAGTTCCTTTGTAATAACGATACTTTTCAGTCTTCCTTTTTCCCCCGTGTTGTTCGCAAGTGGAATAACCTAGATGCATCTATAACTAACGCAGTATCGCAGTCTGATTTTGGTAAGTTATTAGAAGATGAAATAAGTAGTTAGGAAAAACTAGTTCCTGTGCACATATAATCGTCAGAACTTCCATTTTCTAAACATTTACCTCCTTTGTTTCTTTCCTTGCTTTTATAAAATGGTAATAATCTTTACGTACATGTAACCTGAAGTGTACTATTTATGTGAGTTGCTCTTGTTATTCATATTATATTAGTGTTGTAAAATTGTGCATTGAACCTGTTTGATGTATTTCCATTTACATGTTTTGATGTTCTTACCATTCGGTATATAAAACATGCATTGTATGTATAATCATATGCCCACCTGCTGTGGTATCGATATGAGACTGGCAGTATTGTAAATAAAATAAATAAAAATATCTGGTGGCTAAGGGCATCGATACTATTTTTTCTACTTGAGAGGACTGGCACAGTAACTACTTTATGCTTGCATTAAAAAAAATTCGCACACATATAAACATGGCATAACGTTGGTTTATATGAACATGTCAAGAAACATGGTTGTGTTTAATTTTGGTATGGTCAAAAAAAAGTTATGAAGGGGGCTTAGAGCAGAACTTGTGACTCATGGTTTGCAGCACTTGACGTGAGCAACAATGTAGTTTTCAGCCATTTATGCTTTTTCTGAGTTTTATAAAGAGCAAAGTGTTGGTTCGAGCTAGTTGGTAATTCATACTTAATACTGTTTAAGCGCAGAATTTATAAAAAACCACGATAAGCGATAACCCAAACACCTATGTTCCCTGCTGCAGGCGGCGCAAAGCGAGCATCACATTTTGCTCCGGTGGCACTGTATTTAGGTGTCACGTAAAGCTAAATCAGAGGTGCGCGAGATGTTAACCGCTCTCAGCGAAAGTATGAAACAGTTAGGTAATAGGATCACTGAGATGCAAAGCAAGATGACGACCTTAGAAGCAAACACCAACCAGCGGTTGGCCAAAATGGAATCCTTTCTCGAGTTTGTTGTGGGCCCGGTAACACCACCGAACTCACCAATGCGTCTTTCTGACCCAACAGCTAGCAACGTAGCCCCGATTCTAGCCCCACCTAGGGTCGATGTCCGGCTCGTAAGAGATGGCTCCTCCCCTTGAGACATTCCGAATTTGGCAATGGAACTGTAGGGGCTTCTCTAGGAAGAAGGCTCCCCTACAGCAGTATCTACGCAGTTGTGAAAAGATCCCCCAGGTTATCTTATTACAGGAAACCCTCTCGCCTGGCATCTCAATGACTGGGTTTTGCTCGATCGTCGTGCAGTCGGGGGGGAGGGTACTCTTGTACTCTTGTTAGTAAGAAACTCACTCATGTGACACGTGATCTCAAATTGGCTGGTAGTAATATTGAGTATGTAATGTTAGAGATCATACCCGGTTGGGTCAACCAAGACAGCATATATGTTCTTAACATATGTAGTAGTCCCAACGAAAAAAGGCAACGATTTAAGACTCTGCTCCGCAAGGCCGTAGACATGGCAGGCTCAAGCCCTCTTATTGTCGCAGGAGACTTTAATGCCCCACTTCATGTCTGGGGTTATAAATATGATACCAATAAGGGTAAGCATCTCTGGCAGAATGCGATGAATCTGGACCTGACGCTGATCACTAACCCTAACTTTCTAACCCGAATCGGGACATCCACGTGTAGAGACCCTACCGCTGATCTCATCTTCGTCAAGAACGTGACTGAGGCCAAATGGAATGACTTGGCTGAGACCCTTGGTAGTGACCACTATATTTGTGAGGCCCAGCTTCCTATCGTAGGTAAAAAACAGTGCGAATTCTCGTATATGGACTCGGATAAATTCCGCAAGCTTTGGGAGGAGAGGCCTCCCTCAGATTCCCGAACTACCATAGAGCAATAGGTGGTTCAGGTCCAAGAGGACGTTTGGCGTGCAACCTCGAAGGTCTGCACCGACCTTCCTGTTGAGAAAATGGATAGCAGGTTAGCCCATCTGTTAGAGGCCAAACAGTCCATTCTCAACAGGTGGAAGTGTCAACGACTTAATTGTAGGTTACGCAAAAAGATATCTGAGATTAACAATCACATTGAGGAGCATTGTGTAACCCTCTCTAAACAGCAGTGGGATGAGGTTTGCAATTCAATTGACGGCCAAATGCGCAATGGCAAAACTTGGACCTTGCTTAAGCATCTGCTTAACGAGACCAATACTAAGTCTAATCAGAGGCATGTCATTGGTAGAACCATACATGAGGCCCCACGAACGACTTCTGAGGACGAAATAATTCGCACACTCGCTAACAAATATCTCCCAGTCTGCTCAGGGCGGTCTCCTGTACACCTCGATTACCAGGGCCAGGCCAATTCCTACCTGGATGCAGAGTTTGGCGTTGAGGAGATTCGTAGGGTTCTACATGGGACTCAGTGGTAGATCCGCACCAGGGCCAGATGGCATCTCCAACAAGGCGTTGTGAAATCTGGATGACAAATCAATCAAATACCTCACAGAGGACATTAATGAAATTTGGAGGAATGGAACCGTCCCATTACCTTGGAAGACTGCTCTCGCAGTACTCATCCCCAAACCTGGCAAAACACCTAGCGTTGACAACTTGAGGCCCATCTTGCTTACATCCTGTGTGGGTAAGGTAGCGGAGCACGCGGTCCTGAATCGACTCCCTCGATTCATGGAGAATAATGACATTTACCCCCATAGTATGATAGGATTCAGACCAGGCCTATCCACACAGGATACCATGAAACTGATTAAGCATCGAATCATAGACAATGACTCTAGCGACACTTGGGCCGTTTTGGGACTTGATCTTGAGAAGGCCTTCGACAGCGTTCTACATTCGCATATCCTAGCCTCTATATCTCGGCTCAATCTGGATGAGAGATTTTACAACTATGTTAGATCGTTCCTCTCGGATAGGAAGGCTACCCTCCGGGTGGCCGATCTCGAATCACAACTACTGGAACTTGGCAAGAGGGGCACCCCACAGGGGTCAGTCATTTCCCCCTGTTTATTCAATATAGCCATGGTCGACCTAAGCCGAAAGCTTCTCGAGATTGAAGGCATCAAACACACTATGTATGCTGACGATATAACTATATGGTGCACAGGAGGCAATGACAGTCAGGTTGAGGGAGCCTTACAGGAGGCCATAGACACTATCGAAACCTATCTCGAACCCACTGGTCTCAGATGCTCCCCCTTGAAGTCGGAACTTTTGCTGTATAGTCCCGAGAAACGCGGTCCAAGGCCCAAGGGGTGGACATCGTTAGAAAATAGAGACATTAACCTATATACAAGAAACGGTGTCCGTATACCCAGAGTCGATTCAATCAAGGTCTTGGGCATGATCGTTGAGTCAGGAGGTACAAATGGCAAGACTATACATAAGCTATTTGCTAAAACTGAAAGTGCTGTTCATTTAGTTCGGAGGGTATCAAATCGGCATCGTGGACTCATCGCGCACAGCTAACTCGCCTCACAACAATGAAGGCAGGGAGATCCATCTTGCAGGAACTCGGATATCACCCAGATAGAGTAGCGGAGAAGTTCTCTGACGTTCCTCCGTCGATTCGTGAGAACATTACGGTCGCGCCAATACCTAGGAACATGCACCTCGATCATAATCGCAGTAGAAGGAGGGCAAGGGTGGCCAACCTCCTTAGGCAAATACACAGTGATCAGCGACAGGTCAGCTTTGTGGATGCCGCTTCTTGTAAGGGACGTCGGGCGTTCACCATCGTCACTGTCGATGGTCGGCAAGGAATCACAAATGCTGTCTCGGTTCGGACGAGGGACTCCGAAATAGCTGAACAAATGGCTATTGCACTAGCCCTATCGGATAGCTCACGGGACGTCATCTATAGTGATTCAAGATCTGCAGTCAGAGCATTTGAAAAAGGCACCGTTTCCAAACAGGCCCTCAGACTTCTTGGGGGCAAGGCAATCATGCACCACTTCATTTATTGGTTTCCCGCACATCAGGGTCAGATAAAGGGTGCTCCTCCCAACCTCAACGAGTCGGCTCACGGGGCTGCGCGTGAACTTGCCCACCGTGCTACCCTCGACCAATCGGAAGCCGACTCCCCAGAGAACAGGGACACGCCCTCCACCTACAACAAGATTACTAAACACTACTATCTCAGCCGTAGAACCTACTTTGTTCCTCATCCGCGCCTCAGTAGAGCTCAAGCATTACCGCTCCGTCTACTACAAACAAATACCTATCCCAATCCATCGCTCTTACATAAAATCTATCCGGATATTTACACCAATGCTACCTTCCACGATTGTGGAGAAATAGCCACGTTAGACCACATGCTCTGGCAGTGTGCCCGGTCATGCTCTATCATCGCCAACAGCTCGGCCAGATGGGAGGCGGTCCTCCGCAGCCCTCTTCTGGCTGAACAACTCTGGACTGTCCAGCAGGCCCACGATGCATTCCGGTTCCCATGTGGGAGCGGCCCGCTTTGTGAAGACTCACAATCTGCAGGACTTCATTAAAGTTTACCATACCATACCACCAGCTTAATTTTGTCGTGGATTTAAAACACTGAGCAATTAGAAAGCAACAACGTGCGTCTTGAATTGTTCAGGCCCCACCCGTTCGAGGTGTGTCAGCATCCCATGCCACAACGATTCTCACCAAGAGGGTGCGTCAAAACTTATACCAAAATTTTCTGCCCAAAGAAGCTGCTGACCCAGGCCACACTCGAGAGGTACCAACGTAACTTTGTCGAAGCCACAAACATAACTATGTGTGTCTTGGGCCACTTGAGCCCTACTAGCTCGGCGCGTATAGCTGTCTCATGCTGCAGTGATTTGCACAATGCTTGGCATTACATCGATGTCAACTACAGTTGAGTCTATCATATTTT
The DNA here is from genome assembly GCF_050947875.1 of Dermacentor variabilis. Lineage (NCBI taxonomy): Eukaryota > Metazoa > Arthropoda > Arachnida > Ixodida > Ixodidae > Dermacentor > Dermacentor variabilis. The sequence goes on from NW_027460280.1 coordinate 20,865,856, forward strand.
TTGTGACTTAGGATCGTATTTATTTGTTGTTGGTACACTTATTGTCTGGCTTTTTCCAAAAAGTATCAATGAGGTTCTACTGTAATGAAACAAAGCACCTGTACGAGAGAGACTTGTCCGTGTCATGCAGAGGTTAAAGGGACACTGAAGAGGAATACTCAACTAAGCTGGATTGGTAAATTACCATTTGGGAATGCCATAAAGGCCCCTGTTACGATGAGTGGAGTTTTGGTAAAGTGGAAGAGACAAAAATGAAAATCATGAGCCATTCCACTAAGTGAAAGTGGATGACCAGCGAAGTTGTGTAGCACACGACAAAGAGGTGACACAGAATGTTGAACAAAGGTACGAACACATTTATTGTCTTGATTGGTGGTCATTGTGACAAAAGGTATGCACACACATTTATTTTTATACATCCGCGTTCATTCGTGTTATACATTCATTATATGCATTTGTGTTTTCATTTCACAATATATTGAGGCAAAGAATTTGAAACCAAAATCACTGCACTGACTGGCACTGGGAAAGTGCATCAGCGCCGTCGCACAGGTAGGAGCAGTATGGGAACACTAGCATGATGAGTGGCGTCAAAGCCAGCTGTGGAAGACGACGACGATGAAGGCACGAGCGATATATTGAGACAGAATTTGAGGCTGAAATCACCACACCGACTTACAGTGGGCGAGTGCCATCAGCGCCTTCGCAGAGGGAGGGGACAGTATGAGAATGCTGGTATGATGAGCGGCAACAGAGCCAGCTGTGGAAGAAGACCACGATGACGACGAACGCGTGAGCAGTGGCATAAGTGCATTTGCGCGGTTATGCCAACGAGCCAGCTGTGGTAGAAGACGACGAACGTGTGAGCAGTGGCACAAGCCATTGCTGATGATGATAGTTTTATCTCGCACAGATTTGTTGACAGGCACGAAAAATGCATGGAACCCTAGCCATAAACAGCCTCGCTGTAAAAGACAAATGGTGGTGTCACCTTGAGGTCCCTGCATTAGCTTCTTATGACGTCACGTATATTGGCAGCTTCTGCTTCGTCTTCTTTGTCGTTGTCGTCGTCGTCGTCGTCGTCGTCGTCGTCGTCGTCGTCATCATCATCATCATCATCATCAGCCTATTCATGTCCACTGCTGGACGAAGGCCTCTCCCTGCAATCTCCAGTTACCCCTGTCCTGTGCCAACCGATTCCAACTAGCACCCGCAAATTTCCTAATTTCATCACCCCACCTAATCTTCTGCCATCCTCGATTGCACTTCCCTTCTCTTGGTACCAATTATGTAATCCTAATGGTCCAACGGTTAGAACCTGCACATTACATGACCTGCCCAGCTCCATTTTTTTTCTCTTAATGTCAATTAGAATATCAGCTATACCCATTTGCTCTCTGATCTAAACTGCTCTCTTTCTGTCTCTTAACGTTATACCTAGCATTCTTCGTTCCATCACTGTTTGTGCGGTCCTTAACTTGTTCTCAAGCTACTTTGTCAGTCTCCAAGTCTCTGCCCCATATGTCAGCACTGGTAAAATGCACCAATTGTACACCTTCCTTTTCAATGATAATGGTAAGCTTCCAGTCAGGGGCTGGCAATGTGTGCCATATGCAATTCAACCCATTTTTATTCATCTATGAATTTCCTTCTCATGAGCAGGGTTCCCTGTGATTAATTGACCTAGGTAAATGTACTCCTTCAGACTCTAGAGGCTGACTGGCAATCCTGAACTCTTGTTCCCTTTCACGGCTATTCATCATTATCTTTCTCTTCTGCATATTAATCTTCAACCCCACTCTTGCATTCTCTCTGTTAAGGTCCTCGATCATTTGTTGTAACTCATCTGCAGTATTGCTGAATAGAACAATGTCATCGGCAAACCGAAGGTTGCCGAGATGTTTGCTGTCGATCCTTACTCATAAGCCTTCCCAATTCAGTAACTTGAATACTTCTTAATTCCAAGCACGCAGTGAATAGTATTGGAGAGATTGTGTCTCCTTGTCTGACCCCTTTCTTTGCAGGTATGTTCCTACTTTTATTGTGGAGAATTAAGGTAGCTGTGGAATCTGTAGATATTTTCCAAGACATTTACGTAGGCGGTCTGTACTCCTTGATTACGTAATGCTTCTATGACTGCTGGTATCTCTACCGAATCAAACGCCTTTTCGTAATCTATGAAAACCATATAGAGAGGCTGATTGTACTCTGCAGATTTCTTGATTACCTGATTAAAGACATGGATGTGATCCATTGTAGAGTAACCCTTCCTGAAGCCAGCCTGTTCCCCGGGTTGGCTTAAGTTGCCCTTATTATATTGCAAATTATCTTGGTGAATATTTTATGTAACACTGGAAGTAACCTAATGGGCCTATAATTTTTCAATTCTTAAATGTCTCCCCTTTTGTGGATTATTTTTATGAGTCAGTTAATTGCTAAGCAAGGCATTTCATTGCATTTTAAAGGAATGAAAGACTCGACCTAATATGTTTTAAAACTTTCTTTTTGTAAAAAAAAAAAAGCCCAAATATCAGAGGCTACCTTGAAATTGTTGATTTCACACTAATGCACTGTGACCTGGACGTCAAATTTAAAAATGGAAACATTGCCCCTCATTTTTACTTCTAATACCAGTCTTTCTTCACTGATTAAGCTGATCTAGCATAGCTTTTCAGCGTCTCTTTAATTGTTAGAACTGCCAACGTGCATTCAAAAACCTTGGGTTAGTCTCAGGTGATTTATAATTTTTTTCATGGTGGTATCAATTTTTTTTTTTTGGTCATGAGAAACAGAGTTACATGTGCTAGATGATTCGATTCCACCACAAAGTAAGTTATGTTGAGTGTCTTGCTGGCACAGCTCTAGGATGTAACTCTGGTACTGCTGTGTTGTTCAGTTGATGATGCAGCTTTTTTTCTCACAGTTGCTGAAATTGTGCTGCTCACAGTTCTCTTCGTGCTACGAGCTACCCTTGGTCCAGTTGATGCTAACTATGCAGGTAGGTGCCTGTGGGGCATTCTACAGAGCACTGGTGGCACAGACTTTAAATCTTTCATTTACCATCTTGTTTTGCAATGCTAAGGAAATGCCAATCTCCGAAGACATTTCAGATCTCTATGCATTGACCAGTGATGTCATGCTTGCTGACATGCAGTGGCAAATGTGCAATCTATTTTTGTGGTCAAGTCAGCTGCATATGTGTATAACTAGCTTACTACTACCATCTTCTAATAATGCTGCAGTGAAACGGTGTCAGCTTGCCCACGCACAATGTCCTTACCGGCTGCTCACATAATTTAAAAAGTAATGAAGAGCTGCAAGCGAGTAGAACTAGCTGTATGTTGCAGTCAAAGCCTACATTCACCACAGATAAGGGTGTTTCTATACATCTATTTTCAGCTCATTTCTGCCATGTGGTAACAGGCAGAATTGTGTCACGTGCATGCTCCTTCTTCATAGTTCTTTGCTTTCTTGAAAGCAGGGTGTCGAACTGAAAAGTATACTGGTTCAGGGTCGTGCAGCTTTGACATCTGTCCTATTTTGTTTTGGTTCGGGGAAATAAAATTACTAACGTTTCACAAACTGGTTCACAACATCTAACCAGTTCAGTGCAGAACTTTTGATCCTCAACCTCCCATTTTGATGTCACGTGACAAGGCATGCACAGACTAGTAACTAGCCTGAGTACAAGCTTTGATATCATATAGTTATGAGGTCACTTCACTAGCACGTGGGAAATAGGGTGATGTTTTACGGGGTTTTATACATGGAAATTTAATGTTATGCAGCTATAGCTTCATTTGTCCAACTGTAACTTTAGTTGCCTGGCTGGCTTTATGTAGTATTTTCAATTGAACACATACTGGCTGTCCGAACTAAATGTTGCCAGTAATTAAAAAAATAATGGATGGCTTTACATGAACGGCAGTCGCTGTATGTTAATGGGAGCTGTCCATGCTAGTCATGAGTATTTTTTTTCATTTTATGAAAATAATTATTTAATTAACTTACAACCTTTAATTGAGCATCAAGCTTTTAATTAGCTCGCCTAATAATAATAATGTGTCAATGGAAAAGTTGTGTAGGATGTCCAGAAATAATCAGTAACAGCATTTAGAGCCACCTAGGATTTGTGCAGTCCTTTCTTTTTTTCAATGAAAGCCCCAGAAATTTAATATATACCGCATGAAAACGCATCTGGAAGTCAGTGATAGCAGCATCAGTAATAGAACTGTCATTTCTTTTTAAGTGGACATCTTTTCGATCATGTGTACTCAACGTTCTGAACTTATGAGCATTAGAAGATAATAAGTAAGGAAAGGTATTGTCAAATAAATTTTGCTTCACATTATGCAGAGCTCATCTTCATTCAGGTTCCACTGAGAAATGTGCGGCCCATCTGCTCGTAGAATGGGATATCTTGAATTGATGAAAGATAAAGATATATCAAACCAAGCAAGGTAGGTAGAGAACAGGAATATATTTATTGACAAATGCAGTTACTTTAGTTTTAAGGAGAGACCAGTTTACAGAAACACTGAACCTATAAAGCTTTCCAAGGTCATTGTTGATTGCTTGAAGTCTGCCTTGGTGTCACAAACAAGCTTAGAGTGCTTAGAGGACATAGTGAAGTGAATAAAGAGAATGTCACTTAGTCCCAGTGATACTGTTAGTGATGAGGTTAATTCAGGATTACCCGCTGTGGTTGCTCAGTGGCTATGGTGTTGGGCTGCTGAGCACGAGATCGCGGGATCGAATCCCGGCCACGGCGGCCGCATTTCGATGGGGGCGAAATGCCAAAACACCCGTGTACTTAGATTTAGGTGCACGTTAAAGAACCCCAGGGGGTCGAACTTTCCGGAGTCCTCCACTACGGCGTACCTCATAATCAGAAAGTGGTTTTGGCACGTAAAACCCAATAATTTAATTTAATTTTAACTCGGGATTCAAGATCCATAGTGTGTGGGGGTTTCACCCGAGCTCTTGGGACAACGGAACAACAACACAGCAGGGCAGACAATCATGAGGGCATTTATTGCGCCTTTTATACACCAATATATAACCAGCCGAATTATCGATAGACCATGCTGATGGGCGCGCAACAAATGTAGGAAGTCTGACTCACCGTGACCGGATAACGAGCGAATATGTTCACGTCATGCTAGACACTTAACACCTGGTCGTTCGCGCGTACGGTCTCATGAACGGTGGCGCGTTCGAACGATCGGGTTCGTCCATTCTGGTGTAGGCCTTGTGAGATGGTCTCGTAAAAGCAGGGGTTGGCGCGTGCGCGGAACATCTGCGCCGCTTGCCTATCCCGAGCCAAAGTGGAAGAGCCTATTAAGAGCCTACTCCCTGTCGTGCCCAGCTAACCCTGGCATTAGGTGGCGCTAGCAGCACAACACTCGCACCATCTCTCGTCATCATCATCATCATCAGCCTGGTTACACCCACTGCAAGGCAAAGGCCTCTCCCATACTTCTCCAACTACCCCGGTCATGTACTAATTGTGACCATGTTGTCCCTGCAAACTTCTTAATCTCATCCACCCACTTAACTTTCTGCCATCCCCTGCTACGCTTCCCTTCCCTTGGAATCCAGTCCGTAACCCTTAATGACCATGGGTTATCTTCCCTCCTCATTACATGTCCTGCCCATGCCCATTTCTTTTTCTTGATTTCAACTAAGATGTCATTAACTCGCGTTTGTTCCCTCACCCAATCTGCTCTTTTCTTATCCCTTAACATTACACCTATCATTCTTCTTTCCATAGCTCACTGTGTTGTCCTCAATCTAAGTAGAACCTTTTTCGTAAGCCTTCAGGTTTCTGTCCCGCACGTGAGTACTGGTAAGACACAGCTGTAAGACAGGTACACTTTTCTCTTGAGGGATAATGGCAACCTTCTGTTCATGATCTGAGAATGCCTGCCAAACACACACCAGCCCATTGTTATTCTTCTGATTATTTCAGTCTCATGATCCGGATCTGCGGTCACTACCTGTCCTAAGTTCTCTCGTAATGCTCTGCAACTAGGCTGTGTCAGGACTAAGCTATGCGGAGAACCCAGATCACAGGAGACACGAGACATGCAGGGAAAGCAGCATATTAGGGGACGTGTGACAGTCGCGCATCTCCACAAGTGTTAGTCGATGATGCAGTCATGTGAGTGGGCTAAAGTCTTTAATTAAGAAATTGTGAAAGGTTAAATGTATAAGAGACATCAATAGACCTTAATGACTGTGAAGAACCAGAAGCCATGGAAGGGTAGTCGCTGCTTGATGAGATAGCAGGATAGTTGAAGCCTCCATGAAGAAATATTGGAGCTTTCACAAACCTATTAACAATAACAACAGGCTTATAATATAAGTAAATTTAGGTATGAAATACAGTTAAACCTTGATATAACCGAGTTAGTGAAATCAGCAATTTGCATCGTTGTATTCAAAGTCAACCTTTTGTGCAAATAAGTGTGGTCATCGATGGCTTTTCCTTGCATGGAAGGGGCCGCAATGTGTTTTTTCTGAATCGCCAGGCAATCGGAAAAAGCAAATTTGAATGAGAAAAGAAATTATTTTGTTGAATTTGAGACTCGGCAACGAAAGATAGTTTCGTGGCGTATTGGTAATGTCTTCAAATCAGCGGTGTGAAGCAAAGCCAGCCACGCTTTCACGTTCACTCCATACCTGCGATTGATTATGTCGTTAACAGTGGGACGACACTATTATGAAAAGCATGAGCAGCAGGAAGGAAGTGAATGCCTCTCATCTGCCTCTCACTTCAACACACCTCCGAAACTCGAGAATATGCAACCTCCAGTACTAAATGCGTGAGAAGACAGCGCACATGATGCCACATCATCTCAACATGCCTGCTCTTTACACACGTGGCAGATTATTTATTTATTTTATTATTTATTTATTTATTTATTTATTTCAAAGTAGCTTACAGGCCCCAAGGGGCGCATTGAGTAAGGAGGGCATCATTGAACAAATGACAATAGAAAACCAATACATGAGAACTAAACATTTGAGAGCTAAAAATGTTTAATGATAACATGCTTGCAAAACAGCGTTACAAATAAAAATGCTGAAGAAATACAAAGAGTTGTCAGGAAAGGAATGAAAAGTACAGTTCACAGTAACATAAAAAGCGGCGTATCACTCATGCAAAATAACGCACATAGCGCGAGCACATACACAAAATTGAAACAACCAATTGAAAAAAAAAAAATGGGAAAGAATAAGAATGCTCAGAGAAAGAGACAATTCAACCTGGCTTACAGAATGGCACATTGAAAAAAAAAAGAAAGGATAGAGAGAGAGACATGGCACATATATGACACATATTATATGACATGACATACATGCAGATGAATATACTTGCTATGATGAAAAGTGTGGGTTCAGTAGTTGCCTGAATTTATCATTGCTCATTTGCGTGACAGTGCTGTTAGGAAGCAAATTCCATAACCGAATAGCTCGTGGTAGAGCTGAGAAGTCAAGTGCATTAGTGTTCCCAGAAATGCGAGTGAGGCATAAACCATTATAAAGTCGTCATGACGTGTAAGACGTGTTCCAGTGGCAAGTTTGATGGCTTCATTTGGTGACCATATCTATGGAGCAAGGACGTAAGTGCTACGTCACATCGATTACTTGGTGATTTAAGGGAAAGGTCGAGTTTTATTTGAGTAATGCTTGGCTGGTAGTTGCAATTGCGGGAAGTGAATCGACCAGCTTGGTTTTGGATGGCTTCTAACATCCAGATTAAGTATTCATGGTAAGGAGACCATGAATAAATCCACTTCAGCAGTCGCTTTTTGTCGTGCACAGTGCATTATTTGAGAGGTGCGCTCTCAAGCAGCTGCTTGCGATTCAACCATTTGACCATCTGCGTCCGCAGAAGTGTCCATTTACTGTCTCATTACTTCTTCGAGGCAGGAGTGAAATTTCATTATATTGAAATCGTGTATAAACACACTTTTGTTATATTGAGTTCATTAGATTGAGGTTTAACTGTATATACCGAAGGAGGTCTCATAGTCTGTAAAGGCAAGACCTCCTGTTGATACTTACAAGCAGGAAAATAAGAATTGTTATTAGAGCAAATGGCAGATTGATGTATGCGTGAATAAAATATGAGCCTAAATACTAATAAACAATAAAACAGAGGTATAAAAAAAAGGAAAAGATATACATAAAAATGTATATTGAGTCAAGTTTATACGTATTACAAGAGCACAGGAAGCTCGAATTTTCATGAACATTTAATGGCATTATATTCTTTAAGGTTAGTGGGTAAAGTGCTCTATATAGTGAAGTTAAGACAAAATTAGCAGTGAATTTTCCATAATTAGTTCTTGGTTTAAGCAACATAAGTTATTCAGTGAATTTAATCTTATAGAAGCGACATAGGGGAACTGATCTGGGTTAATCAGGACTATTGGGAGTTTTCCAGTGACAAATTTATAAAATAAAATGTCATGGGAGTATTTGTTTAACTTGTCCAGTGGTAGCGTGTTGTGATCACAAAGCAACAAGGAAGTATCAGCTGTTGGATTGATAAATGTCATGATTCGTATAGCCCGATTGTGAATGCGTTACAGTGTGGACAAATGTGTGGGATAAGTGTTGCGCAATGGTAGATAAGCAGTAATTAAAATGACTGTGAACAAATGTGTAATTAAAATGATAGCAGGGTTTTAATATCAAAGTATGACCTAGCATTTAATAAAATACTAATGCCGCATGCCAATTTCTTCATTAGTGAGTTTATATGCGTGTTGTGTTGGGGTTTAATGGCGCATAAGCAACTTAGGCTATCATGCGCCAAACGCAAGGTCAAATGTGAGTTTATATGCATAGTAAATTTTAGATGCGCAATTTTACCCCAGTAAGGTAGTGTTGTCATAAGAAAAATGTTATGTCATTACCAATACGAATAGATGGAGTGCCAGAAATGTACCGATTGTATGAAAAAAAGATAATAAAATTAGACTTCTTAGTGTTAACACTTATTCCCTTACTCCAGTACCAATTCAATACTTTGGCGACATCTGCTAATTTTGGATAACAGTAAGGCTATACATTTACTTGCAGTTAGTATGGTAGTGTCGCCAGCATAGATTATATGCTCATTTGAATAAGGTCATTGATATAGATTAAGAATGAAAGAGGACGAGGAATAGAGCCCTGGCAGCACACCAATAATAGTTATTATAGGTAATGAGTAAGTACCAGATATGTATACCAATTTTTCTCTATCATGTAAGCAATTGTGGAGTAAAGTTAAAGCTGGGCTGGTTATTCTAATAGATGCTAGCTTCTGAAACAATGTGCTGTGAACAATGGAATCGAATGCCTTTGAAAGGTTGATGAATATCGCAGCAACACAACTACCAGCATCTATTGCAGTTTTAATGTTGTTTGTTCAAGATAATAAATATTAATGCTAGCTCAGTAGAATAGCCTGGTGGAAAACCAAATTGACTTGGAGAAAAAAAATGTTAAATTTTGTCATATAGTTAGTCAAACGAGTAACCATAATTTTTCAATAACTTTGCTGAAGAAAGTATGGCAATAGGACAGTAGTTTAAGGTGAGGCATTTGTCGCCTTTCTTAAAAACAGGAATTAGCTTGGCCTTTTTTAATGCAGCTGGAAAAATGCCAATTTTAATTTTTAGGTTGATGATGTATGAAAACATGTCACAGATTAAATGGGCTATTATTTTCATGTGAACGGAGTGAAAGCCATCCTCTCCTGCACTTGTCTTTCATGTGATGGATGACAGTGCATACTTCTTTGGGTGAAACAAGATAAAGAAAGAAATTTTAAGGCTGACGGGGACAGAAGGAATTGACAGATTCAAATGAGTCGACTTTCTGTGCGGAAAATAATTGTTGAAGGCATTTGCAATGTCAGAAGGGTTATCGTAGGTGTGATCTCCTGACTGAATCTTGGGTATGAGGGCATTAGACGTAGTCCTGCCGAGGAGGGAGTTGATTGCACTCCACTGCTGTTTCAGGTTATTGCCAGCACTTTTAATCTTGTTCTCATAATAAATCTTTTTGGTGTCATTGAGAAGCCTCTCTAAAATGTCAGATTAGGTCTTGTAGCGGTTATGTAAATTAATGTTGAATGGCTGTCTCTATTTTTTTACAATAGTTATCTTTCTTTTGTGGACAGTTTAGTATGCTAGTGGTCATCCATGAGTTATATGCAGTTAAAAACGTATGCCTACAAGGAAATAATTTAGTGCTTTATGGGGAAGGTGAAGAGGAGTAGTGGAGAAGGAAGAAGGGAGAAGTAAACAGGAATTCTGGTGGACAGCCGAGTGTCTGTTTCATTACAATGGCACAGTCGACAGGACCATTCTTCAACGCTCAGAGATACTCCCGCATTCTCATCCTTCTACGCAAGTACCTTGGGGATGGTGCCCAAGCCTCCTCTATGGTTTCTGTCACCGGAAGCGCCCAAGTTTGTGATGCGGGAGGGCACTCTATAGCATCGCTACTGGCAAAAGAATCAGGGAGATGAACACCATTTCCTGGTCCTTCCTGCCCCTTTGAGCTCCCAGATATTATATGCTACCCATGATACACTGGAAGAAGGACACGCTGGCCGAAGAGCCACGCTGAGGAAGGTTCAAGAACGCTTCTGGTGACCAAGCATGGAAAAAAGTGTTCGCTCATACGTGATGAGCTTAGAGTTGTGCCAGCAGCACTGACCATTAACAGGGTGCCAGGCTGGTCTCCTCATGCCATTTACAGTGCCAGGGACCGTTTCGACACCATTGGTATCGATCATATTGGCCCACTGCCTGTACCGGTTGCCACTGCAGCTGGCAACCGGTACATCCTAGTTGCTTTAGACTACTTATCGAAATTCATGGAGTTTGCTGCCATGCCTTCCACTGTTGCACAGTTGCAGTGCAATTGGCGGTCCTTTGAAGGCCCTTGAAAGATATTTCTGCTATGGAGACCAGCTAGGACGGTACGAGTTTGGAACCACAAGCATCTCAGCCTTGGTACCCACACATTTCGGCATATACGCCGAATCTGTCCCGACTGGTGCTTACAAAATGTTGTGCCTGATAAATCGGCTACAAGGGGGTAGGTTAACCGTGGAGAAAAGCTGCATTGCTTAGCCTGAAGGATTTATTTACTGCGTGTGCTGCCAAAGATACTTGGAACTGCTTTGTTTTGAACCGGTAGCCGTTAATGTTTTATTCATGTTTGGTTCTGGTTCAGGCAAGTTACAAGAATATTGATTCATGTTTGCATCCTGTTCTGCCCTAAATTTCGGATCATGTTTGCAGTATGTTCGATGCCCTGCTTGAAAGTCTGTGCAAACACCTTTCTTCATGGTGAAACTCTTTCTCTGCTTTGTAGACAATGTCTTTAATAAATACCAACACTAGGTATGCCTGCCAAACCAGAAAATCAAATTTTTGCATGCTGCTCTTCTTTTTATTCAAACTGGAAATGGGGGCAGACATTGTTTTTCTCACCATGGCTACGGCTGAGTCGGCGTAGCATGCTCAAATCTGCACAGCCGAGATAGGAAAGCCAGCAACCTTGCACCAAATGTGCATACAAGACAGTGGGATCAACAGAAGTTTTAAGACAACTGGGGTGCACATATTCCTTGTTTGATCATAGTACTATTGGAACTTTTAAATGCCCACGAAGTAAGGTTGTAGACTGAATTTATAACAGTAAAATACTTGGTCTGTTCCCCTTTTGACTTAGAGCATGGTGTGGTAAAAGTGCAAGCATGAAGGTTAGTACAGCTAATTTAGACTATTGCTATCTTTTTTTTATTATTATTGGATCTTGCCCCCATTTTATGATAATATGCAGATTACTGGGCAGAACATTGTATCCGCTAATGGTGTAATGTTCCAAACATTCCAGAAATAGGCATGCCAGCTATTAATGACCCTTATGACTAAATTGCCTTGTTCACACTTAAATTTTGCACAGAGGTAGCATTTCGGGGTACATGCAGTTTAATACCATATTTGGGGGCATTACAGCATTACTTGACTGTTTCATCCAGAAATACATCTGAAGTACACATCATCTGCAGTGATGCCTGGCAAGCAAAAAAAAAAAGAAGGGATTTTACTGCAGTGGTGCTCTCTATCATTGTTGGGGCAAAACAAGGCGCATGCCATGTTTCACCATTCCTGCTTGTGCAACATTCAGTATGTGGCTTTCACACCCACCTGTGTTGCATATTTTCAAGGGTGAAGGTTTATTATCAATTAATACTTTCCAGTGAGCATGCAAGGTTAGAGCTAAGCAGCACATGTGCATCAAATGCAGGGTGAAGTGTGCAGGGAACCATGGTGGCAAGAGCTGCGATTGGAGGTTATCCAGTGGCTAGCTGATGGCCTGCATTACCCCAAGAGCCAGCAGGCCTTGAAAATCTCATGGCTGGGATCAGCCTTGTCACATACGGTGGGTGTCTGCATGATAAAGTTTTTTTTAGGTGTGTTTGTAAGCAGTATTTAAAAATAGGGGTTACTTGAATAGGCATGGCTTTTGAAAGATCTTACCAGTACCGGAGTGTGTAAGATAGGGTAATGAGGCATTAGCCAACTACAATTTCCTTTTTGAGGTACATGTAAAATGCAGGAATTCTCTCGTTAGGCATCTGCTGATTTGATTTGAAGGAATTATGCTGCATTTAAGAGAAAGGTGAATTCTACAGACTGTTGGAAGCAAAGTCTTCATTTAGGGCATTGTTTTGACTGTGCAAAGCAGCTATGTGCTAGGGAGCTGAGTTTAGTATGATACGTGACCTGCAAAGAAACAAACTGGACATGAAGAGAAGGCATCAAAAACGCTGGCCTTCCCTTTGCGTCTCATTTGATTTTGCATTGGTAACACAACACAAGCCCAGCAACCAAGTAGCCTAGCACCAGTTACAGAGTTCGAGCATAACACAGTTGTTTAATGCCATAGTGTAACACACTTTAAACCATTATGCAAGCTTAGAGAGATGTGGAGATAAGGTATGCCAATTTTTATCATTGATGTGTTGTTTTTACATTATTGCCATGCTGCTGTTGTCATCATTGTTGCGATGCCATTGTCTTGCGTCATTGGTATTGGCTTTGTTGCTGTTGTCTTGGTTTCATTATTGTCATGCTGTGGTCCTAGAAATTGTTTTCATGAACGTGGTAATATACATCTCTTATGTGATATTTAGGCTGCAAATGTTTATAGAACAGTGATAGCATGTCACATGTGTAGCAATTTCACAGGTCATGTGATCATTGCAGGCTGGCCTGTCCAAGGCTTCTTGGCACCTGCTGCCCATGCCACGAGATGAAGTTACACAACAAGGTCTGCGGCTTCAAGCTATATTGGCAACTGGTTTTGATGCTTGGGGAGGACCTGGTGAGAGCAGCAAAAGCATGAGAACCGAGGCCCTCAGTTCCCAAGGATTTTTTAGTTCATTGCACATTGTGATCTGATGTGGAATGTGAAAATGTGAAAGCCTTGCGACTTCCACATTTTGGGGCAACTGAAAAAACAGCTCAAGGGAACCAGATTCGTGTCGGACCATGACTTGAAAGAGTCAGTTACAGACTTTTTGAAGCAGCGACCCAAGGAGTTTTATGAGATGGGAATCGCACGACTCATTAGTCAGTGAGACAAATGCCTGAATGCTCATGGAGACTACTTCTCCGTTTGTCATATATTCGCATTTGCTTACTTTCATTTGTCCTGCCCTCATATATTTTGCAGAACTCCTGCTTTTTATATGTGCTCTCTGTTGCGACTATCGGTGCAATTACTCACAATACACTAATTGAGACAGCTTCCTCCTGCGCAATAAATACGCCCGACCAGTGCTGACAGCTACGTCCCCACCCAGATACCGCAATCCTACCAAGTGGAGAACTCCGGACGACAAGCCCATTTGCTTCCGTTGCCTCCGCATTGGCCACGTCGGTCGCCACTGCCGCACCTCCTGGGCGTGGCCATATTCGAGCTCCTTTTCCCCGTCTGCTCGCGCATATGTCAACGCGCACCGTTGCTCACCTCGCCGTATGCCTCCTATCTCTGACGTATCCGTCGATGACAGTCGTCCTGCTCGCTCGCCGTCACCTCAGCGCTTTTTGTCCCCGTCACCCCAGCCACGGCGCTATTCGTCGCCATGCAATTATGGACCCTCCCGGACAAAAAACTTGACCATGCAGCTCCTGGGGGTGGTGCTGCATTATCTTCAGCTTGTCGAAATCTTCCATTGACGCTCCCAACAAACCAGAACTTACTTGATGTTCACGTCAACGGTGTCCCTTTGACGGCGTTAATAAATACTGGCACCCAGGTGTCCATAATGAGTTGTAACCTCCGTCGTCAACTGAGGAAGGTTCTCACTCCTACTACTACAAGAGATGTACGCGTGGCCGATGGCAGCACTGTTGAAGTCACTGGAATGTGTACTTCCCGTATAAGTATTGCCAACCGCCACGTTCCTTACCGCATTACCAAGAAAGACATCTACCCCTTGCCTCGCATTGACGACGCCCTCGGTTGTCTCCACGGTGCCGACTACTTTTCATCAATAGACCTTCGGTCCTATTATTGGCAAATTTCTGTGGATGAAAAAGACCAAGAGAAGACCATGTTCGTCACCCCTAATGGTCTATACCAATTCAAAATTATGCCATTCGGTCTATGCAACGCCCCAGCAAGGTTCCAAAGTATGATGGACTTTGCTTCAAGGGTTAAAATAGTCAACATGCCTCTGCTACCTAGACGACGTTCTTGTATTTTTGCCTACATTTGAGACGCACCTTGAGCGCTTATCAGCTGTTCAAGTCTTCCGCGAGTCTTGGCTCCAGCTAAATTCATCGAAGTGTCACTTCGGTCATCGGCAGATTACAGTGCTGGGCCACCTCGTTGATGCTTCCGGTATTCAACCAGACCCGGAGAAAATTTGTGCTTTTACTTCGTTTCCTGTACCTCAGTCTGTCAAAGACGTCCGAAGTTTTGTAGGACACTGCTCCTACTTCTGACGCTTTGTTAAAGACTTCGCAGTGATTGCCCGACCACTTACTGATCTTCTGAAGAAGGACGTGCCGTTTACGTGGGGCCCTGCTCAAACTGCCGCATTTGCCCACCTCACCAACATTCTCACCACGCCACCTATACTGGCCCACTGTGACCCGTCCTCTCCTACAGAGGTGCGTACCTATTCCCGTGGTCACGGTATTGAAGCCATCTTAGCCCAGCGCCAACAGGGTCAAGATCGTGTTATCATGTACGCTAGCCGCCTCCTCACAGCAGCGGAGCGCAACTATTTGATTACAGATCGTGAATGCCTGGCTCTCGTCTGTGCGGTTTCCAAATTCCGGCCGTAATTGTATGGCACACACTTCTCTGTAATCACGGACCACCACGCGCTCCACTGGCTTTCTTCACTCAAGGATCGTACCGGCCAGCTTGGTCACTGGGCTCTGTGGTTGCAAGAATATTCCTATGCAATAATGTACAAGTCGGGCCAATTACATCGAGACGGATACTGTTTATCACGCTATCCAGTGGATGAACCGCCCGCCAACCCTGACCTCGATGCCGACGCTTGCGATTTCTCCGTTTCTCAGCTACTACATGTCGCCGATGAGCAACGTCGTCATGCCACCTTACGTGCCATCATTGATGGTTTGGAATCTTTGCCTTCTGATTCGTCCCTTGAACTTTGAACTTTATTTGAACTTTATTTTGTATCTATACAACGTACAGATAGCAGGGGCACAGACAAAAAGCCATAAAATCGGCTTGACTAGGTCTGTGTCCCTTATTGGTTTCTTTGGCATCACGTAGCAATGCGTGCACAAGTACAAGATGAACAATAAAAAATATAAACAATATGTGGATAAATGGGACTATTTATACAAAGTTACTTCGCACTGCGGCGAAAAAATTGACATGAATGCAGAAATAGTATTGTCATACAAGTTACGAAAAACACGAACAGGAAAACAACAAAATGCAGACATTATGAATCCCTTTTCATTTACGGGTAACATTCACACAAATACAAAACTAAATAGGTCAGTGCGCAATTACAGCTTAGAACACGTATACATCAGAACAAAACACAAAGAAAAACACTAAGCATTCACGTGAATGCCAATATGAGTGGCAAGTTTGGCCACCCAATTGAAATGATAATAAGTAGGGTAATTATTTAAAAGAGTTAAGTAGAGATGGTAGTTCATGGCGCAGCATTTGATTCCCGTAGTTAGTTCTTGAGTGCGGAATATGCCAAGTTTCTCTGTGACGTGTACTGAAACTGCTTGTATTTAGTGCTAGCCTTGACAAGCGCACAGGAAAATGAGTGCTACGTTTTCTTTCTGTAAAAAAGCGTTTCAGCAAAATTGTATTGTAAACCGATTTTATCGGCGCTATATCTAATTGACAATAAAGAGGATCAGTATGCGCATCAAATGAAGAGTTTGAAATTGCATGGATGGCTTTCTT
Organism: Dermacentor variabilis; assembly: GCF_050947875.1. Classification (NCBI taxonomy): domain Eukaryota; kingdom Metazoa; phylum Arthropoda; class Arachnida; order Ixodida; family Ixodidae; genus Dermacentor; species Dermacentor variabilis. The sequence continues at coordinate 20,882,359 of NW_027460280.1, forward strand.
TTGCAATAAATATAGAACGTTGATGTTACTGCTAGTCGTGTTGCCCCATATGAGGTGACAATAGTTAACATGAGATAAGAAAAGAGAATTATAAAGTTGGAGCTTCACTCTTAATGGTAAAAGGAAGCGTAATCTTATTAGTATTCCAACAACTTGTGCAGGTTTGTTAGCAATAATGTTGACATGGTCATTCCACAGCATATTCTCTTGGAATATGACACCTAAGCTTTTAACCGATGGTACTATGTCTATGAAAGAAGTGCCTATTTTTAGATGTCCGTCAATACTGTGCCTCTTGTTTTTTGGCTGGAAAAGCACGCCTTTTGTTTTGGTAGTATTGATAGTTAATGAGTTGAATAAGCTCCACTTGTTTATTTGGGCTAGTGTATCATTAGCAACACATAGTAATTCTTTCACATCCTTAAAAGTTATGAACAAACTAGTGTCGTTGGCATAGATAACAAATTGGGTGTTGGTATTGATGTTAGTCATGTCATTTATATACAGGTTAAACAATAGTGGTCCTAGTATGCTTCCTCGAGGAACTCCAGCGAATATAGGCAAATTTTTTGAACAGTTGTTACCTACGACAACGGTCTGATACCTGTACTGCAAATAACTTCTAATTAAGTTCAGGAAAGTTCCCCTAAAGCCATAAATGTCAAGTTTTGTTAGTAGAGTGTCGTGATTAAGGGTGTCAAAAGCCTTCGAAAAATCAATAAAGACACCGAGAGTAAGTAAATTGTCTTCAAAGCCTCGCAAAATTATCTCTTTTTGCATCAGTAAAGCTATTTCTGTTGAACAACCTTTTCTAAACCCATACTAGTAATCTGTAATTATATTGTGCTTTTTACAAAAAGAGGTTACTCTGGTATTAATCAATTTCTCAAGACATTTAGAAAAAATAGGCAGGATCGATATCGGCCTATAATTTGAGAGGTTGTTTCTGTCGCCAGATTTGAAAAGTGCTGTTACCTTCGCTATTTGCATGCGCCGAGGAAATATACCATTCGCCAATGAAAGATTGTACACGTGCTCTAAGACAGGACAGATTAGGTCTAGAACATGCTTAGCTGGGCGAATCTGCAAATCATCGATATCGCAACTTTTGCTATTTCGGAGGCTGAGAAACGTGCTGTAGATTTCATGAGTGTTAGTGGGGCTTAGGAATGCACTTTCGACGACTTTTGGTTTTACATATTCTGTGCAACGAGGATCGTAGGAACTATTCACCAGTGATACAAAGTGATTGTTAAAAGCGTCAGCCAATGCCGTGCCTGATGTCAGCTGATTATTTATTTCTAACTCTTCTGCATTCTCTGGCTGATTGTTTACACGAAGTAAACTGTTTAGTTTTTTCCAGGTGATATCGGTTCGCATTATCGTTTCTTGATTAAATAATTTCTCGAAATATTGCGCTTTTGCTGCCCTTAGAGTACCATTAACTTTATTCTGAAATTTTTTGAACTCTGCTAAATCTGTTGCATCCCTTGTGCCTAGGAATTGCTTGAAAAGAGCATCTTTTTGTTTGATCAACTTCAACATACTGTCAGTAATCCAAGGTTTCCTTGCTTTTCTGGCTTTTTTTGTTTTGCGTTTAAACGACTTTCTGTAAGCGCTATGAAAAAATGATAAAAACAACTCGTACGCTTTGTCACAGTCTTTTTCGTTATACACGTCTTGCCAGTTTATGTGCAATATTTCGTTGCAAAATTTCTCAAGTGTGAATGGGTTAATATCCTGAAATGTGAAGTGTTGATCTTTAGAAAGACGCGAGGGCAACACAGGTGAATTAACTAGTAGAAAGATAGGCAAGTGGTCACTGACGTGAGCAGTGATTACACCCGATTCAATGTTTTGTGTGTCAAAATTCGTAATGAAAACATCGAGTAAACTTTGGCAGTCACCTTGAACACGAGTAGGAGCAGTAATTGTATTAATGCAAGCATTTGATTCAAGTACCCGCAATGTGTCTCTGCGAAGTGGGCTATCGTGTAACATGTTAATATCAATATCACCACCCTAAACTAAACTGTAGTCGTTATCGTTAACCCAGGATAGCAGGTTGTCGATGTATTTAAGAAAATTAACCACATTCCCTCCCGGTGGGCGATATACCACAGAAAAAATGCTGCGACCATGAAGAACAGTCAAAATTTCAAAGTCAGCAGTAATTTGAGTAAAGTCTTTCAACAATTCGCAATGCAAGTTAGTCCTTGTAAGCAACAGAACACCGCCGCCTTTTTTATTGCAGCGATTCAGATAATGAGAGACATAGTCTGATATTTGCAACACTTCTTCGTTGCGATACCATGTTTCGCACAGCATGACAATGTCGAATAAAAAACCAAAAGAAGACAGCAATGCGTTGAGATCATCATCCTTATTGCGTGCAGATTGCGTGTTTAAATGTAAAAAGGACGTGCACTTACTTCTCTTAGAAAATATTTTACCAACGTCAGTTGGTGTGAACAGTCTTTCAGCCATGTTTAACTGCTGCAGTAAGGACGACGTCTGATGCACACTAGCAAGTGCTTACTCCATTTTATCAAGGTCTTGAACTGCAGATATGCGTAGTGCCCGTGACATGTCAGTTTTCCGCGCGAAAATTTTGCCATCCTGAGTCCACGCGTACTTCCACTGTTTGTCTTTCTTTCGCGCAACAACTTGCCCAAGAAGCTTCTTTAGTGTTGGGCACAGGTGCTCATTTACAAAAATAGAAACATGACCAGATTGACCGAATTCAGTGGCGGATATACGCTTCTTTCGCGCCTTTTCAATGAGCCCATCACGCTTTGAACGCGAACGAAACAGAACGACAATATTCGGACAGTCACCGTCTTTCCGCGGCACACGGTGACAAACATCGACGTCTGCGTCACAGATAGGCTCATTGACCAGGCTGCCGAGCTTCGCTACTACTGCAAGAAGATTTTCATTTTCAGTGAATGGCACACCTTTAATTTCAACGTTTCTGTTTCTTGAGTATTGTTCCTGGGTTGTCACCCTCTCCTCAAGGCCAGACACTTGCCCTACAAGTTCCTGACATTTGGCTGTCAAAGCAGTGTTTTCCTTTTTTAAGGAAGCGTTTTCTTTTTCAATTGCAGCACACCGTGCCGTTATTGCGTCACACTGGGTGCTGAAGAAATCAATAGAATGTTTCATATCTTTGAATTCCTTTCGGAGTTCTTTTTCAATAGCGCTTCGCATGTCACGCATTTCTTGCCGAATGTCTTTTAGGAACCTGGTTAGTTCAGGCATCACCCTAGTGCCGGACATTTACACTTCACGTTTGGCAGCAGTGACGGAGTAAGTAAGAAAAGGAAACATGAAAGATTCCGCACAAACCTGTGTGTAGGACAATCAACGTAAGTAAATATGTCGGCTCCGCTGCCACTGCTGTCAAAGTGCCGGTCAGGTAGACGATGCAGGTTCTTTATAGCCAGGGGCAGTGCCAGTTGAAGGTCAGGGGGCGCAGATTCCACTCGAAAAGCTACGTCAGCTGTAAGCGCGTATGCCACCCAACCGTACACGGTATGATGTGGCAAAACGGGATAAATCTCGCGCAGACGCAACCGTGAAGTCCCCAAGTGGCAGTCGACGTCGTTGCGGCTCGAGGCAGGCAAAACCTGTGTGTAGGACAATCAACGTAAGTAAATATGTCGGCTCCGCCGCCACTGCTGCCACCTGTTTGTTCCCCGGGATGGTGTATTATACTGCCACAATGTACGCCCCGATGGTCCTGCCCTCCTCCTCGTCATTCCTAAGCACCTCCGGTCAGCTGTTCTCCAAGAACTTCACGATCTACCAACGGCAGGTCACCTTGGCATCTCCTGCACTGACGACCAGGTTCGCTGATGCTTCTTTTGGCCAGGCATTGCCCGCTTCGTCCGGAAATATGTTGCAGCGTGCGAGAAATGCCAGCACCGAAAAACACCATCGACACTCCCTGCCGTGTGTCTTCAACCGCTCGACATTCCTTTGGAGCTGTTCTTTCGCGTTGGCTTGGACTTACTTGGCCCTTTCTCTCTATATCCACGTCTGGCAACAAGTGGGTCGCTGTGGCGACAGGTTACACCACGCGCTATGCCATCACCAGAGTGCTTCCAACAAGATGTGCCATAGAGGTGTCCGATTATCTTTTACGTGACGTGATTCTGCAGCATGGTGCTCCACACCAACTGCTCACTGACTGTGGTCGGACATTTTTATCTAAAGTCATCGCCGACATCCTGCAGTCCTGCTCAACCAAGCACAAGCTGACTACGTCTTACCATCCTCAGACTAATGGTCTCATGGAGCATCTGAATCGCACCCTAACAGACATACTTGCAAAGTATGTCTCATCCAACCATACGGATTGGGACCTTGCCCTACCCTATGTCACTTTTGTATATAATTCTTCGCATCACGACACTGCCGGTTCTCCGTTTTTTCTGTTGTTCAGCCGAGAACTCATGTTGCCACTGGATGCATCCCTTCCATCCGCCACAGCAGAGACCAGCGAGTATACACTTGACGCCATCACCAGGGCAGCCCAAGCACACGAAATTGCCCGCACTCACCTCCTGACCTCCCAAGAGAAGCAACGGTATTTGTACGATCGTCAACACAGAGACGTCCACTTTTCATCTGGATCTCTGGTACTCCTGTGGTTCCCGACTTGTCACGTTGGCCTGTCAGAAAAACTCCTGTCTTGGTACACAGGCCCATATCGAGTGCTGCGTTCCGTGACTCCAGTTACGTACGATATCGCCCCAGTCAGTACCAGTGCCTCATGTGCCCCGTATTCCGCTGTTGTTGTGTATGTCACACGTCTCAAACCATATTACTCTCCTGTCATCACCGACATTTAGATGCACCGGGATGGTGCTTCTGCCGCTGGGGATAATGATTCCTGCATATGACATGTTTCTTGTGGACGATGCACGAGGGTGCCCTGACAAAGACGACGAACCGTCTCTGGCTCTCGAGCTGTCGGCTGAACTGGCCAGCGCTGCAGTTATCCTTTGTAAATATACTTTGTAAATAGTCTCCAGTTCTTAATCCTTCATTCGCATAACAGTATATTTCTGACGGCTGATTCCAGCATAGAGGATGCATTTCTAATGAAATTGGAGTTGTCAGAGTGCAACATGTCATTAAAGTAAATGGTATCAATGTCAATCTTGTGTGAATAACCTCTGTGGGCCCATCTATAAAATTTTGTTTCTATGTTTTCATGCTTGAAGCAATCTTCCAATGATCACATTCTTTGTCACCCGAACCTGCTATGCAGCTTTGGGCTCGCTGTCCACCAGTGATGGTAGGGCGACTTTATGCAAGTCGTGCATGACACAAAGCTAAGCTTTCACTCTGGTTGCAGCTCGGTGGTGGCCCAGTGGCAACACAAGTATACAGCAAACTGACCAAACATATATAGCGGGACATACGTTTTCTCACGGCACCCATTGGCTGAACTGAGCATGCCCAGCAGGTGGTCCTAACTGTATGGTTATCCATGTGCTGCACTGTTTGTGTTTCGATTGTCCACAACCGTACATTAATTCCCAAGGAAGTGGAGGGCAGAAGGCTGCAGCCATTGCTGTCCCTCAGTTGGTTGCACGTGTCATGCAGACGTCGTGGGTTCCGCTTCCACCGACACCAAAAGTTGTCTGTTCTTCCATTTATTTTTCTTTTATCCCAATCTTTTGTAATGTGCACTTGTTATTATTTTTTATTTTTAGATTTTTGACATGTTGAGCACCCTCAAACAGATTACATTGTAGTGCTTTTAATGTTGGTAGTTAGGCAGATTAGAAAGGCTGGGAAGCAGCCCTGACATTATGGGTGGCCACGGTGTTATGGCTTATTCATTGCTTTGTGAGCCCTCAGAAATTGTTTGTGTCACCTAGCCTATGGAGAGATGATGCCGGTCTAATAATGAAGAAAAATGTATACCTCATCTTCCAGGGCACAGACGGGAACAACATTTTGCAAATGGAATAGAATCTTGGGGAATGGAAATCACTTCAATGGAACAACGGCTTCTAAATTGATTGGTTTTGTATTTGGATATTGCCAAAAAATTCCTTAATTGGAACCACAATTTTCGGAACTCTCTGTAAACAGAACCACAGAAGGAAGCTGTAAATGTCTTTTTTCCTTCTTTTTTCTGAGAAAGAGGCAGGATCTTGAATATATTTTTTTCAACACCTGTCTTCTACTCAGAAAGCCATCTCAAAATGAAGACTCAGCTCGCCTGGTGAAGGCTGAACCAGGCAAAAATTCGATATATTTATAATGCATAATGTGGAGACCCAGACAGCTTCGCGGCACTGCCACTTGTGCCATAGACAACCAAAATAAGGACGACCGAAATTTCAGGTGCCTTACAGTGTGCTGTGCGATAATTTGGACTCCCTCTGCAGAAAACCAAAATAAGGACAACTGAAATTTCAGAGGCCTTAGAGCGTGCTGTTCGATAATTTGGACTCCCTCTGCCCGATTGTGCGTTATTGTGCCACCAACTGGAGCAGTAAGAGCTATGTTTTTGTTTTTATATTGTTACATATTACACCTGGCTCCAGTGTAAATAACCTGTAAATAGCCTCTTCTGTCTGTGTCTTTCCACATGCAACATTCTGGTGGAGGTCAGCAATCCCCGTCCTCACCATGAAACTCAGAAGTGGTCGGCACACTGAGCTTGTCACCATGCCTCCCGGTGATGCGCCCGCCTCTGCAACGGCTTCAGCTTGTCCCACAGCTCCAATCGTCACGGTCGCCCCACATTGCGACCCAGGTGTATTCTCTGGCCTGGAGGGCCAGGATGTTGACGACTGGATCAAACTCTATGAACACGCCAGTGCTAATAACAGGTGGGACACAACGATTATGCTCACCAATGTCATCTTTCAATGTCTTATCTCGGCGGCACCCCACGTGTGTGGCACCAAACGCATGACGATGAGATAACCAGTTGGGACAATTTCAAAGAGAAGCTACGGGAACTGTTCGGCGACCCCATTGGGCGCAAGGCTGCTGCGAGAAAGGCTCTTGCGTCCCGTGTTCAGTCATCTACAGAGCCGTACGTTTCCTACATCCTCGACGTCTTAGCTCTATGCCGCAAAGCTGACGATGCTATGTCCGAAGCCGACAAAGTGTCACATATTCTAAAAGGCATCGCCGATGACGCTTTCAATTTGCTTGTTTTCGGCAACGTCTCCACTATCGATGCCATCATCAAAGAATGCCATCGCCTTGAACAAGCTAAGAGCCGCCGTATCACACACCACATCACGCGGCTACCCAACACTGCTGCTACGTCGACATGTGAGGGTCGACCACGTCAGACCACCACCTGTGACGACGTCACCCGTATCGTTCGCCGCGAACTCGAGGCCACCTGTTCGCCAGCTATCTCCACGACGCCTCCCGATCCGCCAGCACCACCATTGCGATGATCCAGGCCGTCGTCCGACAGGAATTTGAGAACATGGGTCTGAACTCCGTGTGTTCCATGTCTCAACCCAGCGTCCCCCGTTCTCTAGCGACCCTCCTCGTCCTCGGCAGTCCTTTTCCGCCACATCTCGCCGCAACCCGTCCGATTGGCGTACCCCTGATGACTGGCCAATCTGCTTCCACTGCTGTCGCATCGGCCACGTCGCTCGTCACTGCCGCAACCGATGGCCACCACCTCCTCGGACAAACACCGCCGCTTATTCCCGCACCTTTGGACCTTCCGTTCCCTATACCACCCGCCATGAATCCACTGCCGCTGATGTTCCTGCTCCGAACCTTCGGTCCGCTCGCCCTCACCTCGATGCCATCACTCTCGTTCGCCCCAACCCTGTCGCTTCTCTTCGCCGCCTATCGCCTCCCGGACCCAGCCGAAAAACTAGGCACTGCAGCTTCTGGAGGTGAAGCTGCGTTGTCGACCCCGCACCTCCACCAGAATGTTGCGTGTGGAAAGACACAGACAGAAGAGGCTATTTACAGGCTATTTACACTGGAGCCAGGCAGCCAGGCCGACCCTCGCTCGTGCCAAGCGCACCGACCAACTTCGTCATTCTCGCGGCGGCTCGTTTCTTGAGCATCGCTCGATGTTATCGTGATAATATGTTGCCAGTGCCTCTTAGAAACCGAAGCAAGTGACGCCTAGTCAATCAAGTAACCATCGATGATGCCCAAACCACGAGACAAACTAGCTGCTTCATTCACTTCTTTATGTTTCACATATCCAACATTGTTAAGAGCGTGTATGGTATAGTGATGCACCTCTGCACGTCTTTCACGGTAAACGGAACTCCTGTTAATTGAAACACATTTCTCCGGTGAAGTTCCATTTAATGCGATTCTGCTGTATCTTCTACAGTATCTTCAATTAACTGCATTTCTCGACACTTTCCTACTGAATTTCAAAAATCGTTTCCTTCAGCACAATTTGGACATGTTTGCCGCTAAAGTTCAGAAACTAATGTTGAATTCCAATGGCGGAGTCGGAGCAGCAGACGGACTCCGCGAGCGAGCACTCGACTCTAGCGCAGAGCAACGCCTCTAGATCCGCCAGTGGAACACAACCTGCGCCACTGGAGCAAGGTGGAAGCGGAAGTTCTATTACCGAGTTACCCAGGATACCTTGCGTGTTGTCATTTTCTTCCGCTGTTTGCTCCCAGCACCGCTGCACCGGTCACTTTTCTCTTCAGCGCCGTTCACCTGTTGTTTTTTTAAAAGTGCGGAATGGATATCTCGCCAAGCGTGCAGCAGCTTTTGCTTCCTCGCGCGTCGTGACCGGTGGCGCCTCCCAGCAGACAAACGGGGTAAAGGAAATACGTCACGCAGAGTTCCGGTCCACTCCGCCGATTTGGCAGAGCATCTTTTTCTGCTCCATGGAGTGACTACCGCTCTGAATCCCCTCCAACTCTCTCATTGGAACACCTTACTCCCGCCCTCACTCTGCCATTGGAACAAACTTGCTCCGAAACGAGCAGAAAAACTTGCTCCGACTCCGCCATTGAAATTCAGCATAACTGAAAAGTACATTCCATCCCACATCATTACCTCCAATTCTGATGCTCTTTGGTACAATACCCATCTGAAGTGCCTATGTAACCTCAAGAAATGCCTATATCGTTCCGCAAAACACTCGCCAACTGACACACGCTGGTCTTCTTATAATTCCGTATTCGACATGTATGGTAACAGCACTAAAGAACACTAACTTTCCAACTTCTAACTAACCCTAACTTTCTAACTCTCTATCTAACATTCAAAAATCTAACTTTCTATCTAACGTACTTCCATCAATGTTAATGACTAACGTTAAAAAGTTTTGGGGTGTAATCAACCCTTTGCCTGATGAGCACATAACTTTGGAAGACCCTACGACCATCGTTATACCTAACGAACAGTGTGGTGCTGCCCTTAATGATGCATTTGTGAAAAATTTTTGTCTCCTGCAATGACTGCCTACCTCCTACTTGCCAGTACAATCATGTAGTTATGCCTCCAGTGATCGTTGATACGGCTGGCATTGCAAAACTAATTGATCCCCTGAACCAACACTCATCACCTGGTAATGACTCTATTAACTCAAAATTTCTTAAAAATAACAACGACGTTAGTTCTGTTATTCTAACAATACTTTTTCAGCAATCACTGAATACATCTACTCAACCTAGCCAATGGAAAATCTGGAAGGTGGTTCCATTGCATAAATCAGGTAACAAAAATTTAACAACTAATTATCCCCGCATCTCGCTCTCAAGTACTTGCTGTAAATTGCTTGAACATATAATATTCAGTTATCTTGTTAACTTCCTGGAATCCAGTGAATTTTTCACACCAGCTCAGCATGGATTTAGAAAAACATTTGCATGTGAAACTCAGCTTGCAATCTTTACGCACAAATTGCATCGTATTCTCTATCGTTCATCATTTGCAGATCGCATTTTTTTAGACTTTGCTAAGGCATTTGGTAAGGTCTGTCGTAAACTTTCACTTTATAAACTAAGTAAGCTGAATCTTGACACTAACATCCTGAAGTAAATTGAATTCTTCCTATCTAACCGGGCTCAATTTGTAACCACATATGGTTGTAACTCACCACTTCAAAGCGTAATTTCCAGTGTACCACAACATTCACTTCTCAGGCCTCTTTTGTTTCTCATTTATATTAACGACCTCCCTTCCTCACTATCATCTAGCATTCACTTATTTGCTGATGATTGTGTTATCTTTCGTGAAATAACTAATGCAGAGGATCCCAGCCACCTTCAGTCTGATCTAATTAGTGTAGCTAACTGGTGTGAACATTGGCTAATGGAACTAAATGTTGGCAAATGTAAAGTTATGCGTGTATTCCGAACAACTAACAGCGTGCATACATATTACTTAGATGATGTACCATTTGAATTAGTTCACTCTTATGAAAAGCTAGGTATGCATATCTCTGCTAACTTATCTTGGAATGTTCATACTGACTATGTAATCCGCAATGCTAACCGCATGCTTGGCTACCTTCACTGTAACTTTTCAACCACCCCTTCATCCCTAAAAATGCTTCTTTACACTACCCTTATACGGCTGAAACTAGAATATGCCTGCGCTCTTTGGGATCCTGCCATTGATAAACTAATTAATTCATTAGAACTCATCCAAAATAATTCAGTTCATTTCATCTTGCGTAATTACAACAGAACTGCAAGTGTGTTTAACATGAGAACCGACCTTGCACTTATCCCACTTTCTTCTCGTCATAAAATCACATGTTTAGTTCTTTTTTATAAAGTATGTGGTCATTCAACACTCCGCAACAATCTCATTTTCAGCCACAATATGTATCGCCTTGAATCAACCACCGTTTGAGGTTGGCCTCAAATCATGCCACAGTAAAACTTTTTGCAGTCACTTTTTCTTCGGTCATCCACGGAATGGAACCATCTTCCTGGTGTAGTCATCCATTTATGATAACTAAAGACTTCGAGCAGCTTTAGCTAACATTGTGTAATCGAAGCATTTTTTGTTTACTGTATGGTTATAACCTAAGTGCATTTGTATTTACCACTTTACTATCTTAGTTTTCTACTAATTTGTCATGACGTTGTGAACCTTAGCTAAAACTATATAATCAGAAGCCTTTGTACTGAAACGTTCTAATTGCTCATATTTGTTCCTTTACTCATTTGCTGTAACCCACTCCCCTCTTTGATGCCTTTGGCCCTGAGGGTAATATTAATTAAATAAATAAATAAATAAATAAATAAATAAATAAATAGTGAAGGAACCCAAAACTGAGCAACCTGAAAGCTTTTTTTGTAAAAAATTTGTTTCTTGGAATATATACCCCTTTGAAGAATACTCACAAAAAAGCAACTTGCATTTTCATGGTGGAATACTGTTCAGTGTATCACTGGCTCTTGTACAGCACTGGAAAAACAATAGAACTCTCCCTCTACCTTTAAGGTGAGATTGAGATGTATGTGTTGGTTTCTGAGGAATCTATATGGTACAGCAAAGTTCATAATTTGCAAATGTTCCTCATACATCAGATTTGAAGTAATGGTACCTTTTTCTATAACGGTACATTTGGCTGAGCCCAACCACACCCTCACTTGTATTGAAATTATACAGAGCTCCCTCTTCACTGAAACCAGAGAAAGAACGAGCAAGCTGTACATGCAGCCCCTCACCAGAGCAATCAGAGGCCGGAAAAGAAAACACGTCAGCCCTTCTTCCATTGTAAACAAACGAGGCTCGATGAGGAGGGAACATACCACCGTGGTTGACGTCACATCAACAGTGGAAGCTGCAGAAGCCACGTGACCGAAACTTCTTCAGATCTTGGTCGCACTCCCAGGTCAAAGGGGAGAGCGTCTCCGATGAGCTTGACCGCGGCTCTGTGTAAGAACCAGCCAAATGCATTCAGAGCCCTCAATTTTGACCAACTGAATGCAATGTGTGCTGCCAGAGCACTCTGTAGTGCTTGGAAACGACCAGCCAAATGTACCATAACTCTTCCATTGTAGTTTTGGAAGGCATTTGGAGAAATGCATGACACTGATGCTGTTGCAATGTGCATATGCATTGATGTGCAAATTAATGTTTAAGATCCCCAGTTGCCCACTACGGCTTCTCCCCAAGCCCAGCTGTAACATTATTCCAGGAATGGTAGAGTCAATCTGATATGTCATGTGATGCTTTCTTTATTTTGTTGGTAAGCTTTAGGTGTTGTGTGGGTCTTCATTGAGTTGCAGAATAAATGTAAAGGGACACTAAAGAAAGATAAATTATTCACATTGTATTAGTAAATTACCTGTCTATCCCAAAATTTCAGGTCTTACTGTGAGAGCATGCCTGGTAAGCCAGAAAAGACGCAAGAACGAAAGACGGGTGGGGACACCGCCTTGAAGTTTCTGCACTATGCCTCACCATGGATAGATTTTGACGGTGCCTGCTTGGGCCAAGTTAACTTGTAATTGGTAATGATGGACTACATTTATTATTCTCAAAGAGCCAAAGACTGAACTTGGCAAGTTTCACCACCTTTTGCTGTGCCACAACAGTCCAAACACGAGAAAATACTTTCAAATTCTTGACATCACACTGGTGCTGACGTTTCTATGTGAAATTTTTAAAGAATGGAGCTTTGACCTTCATTTTCTCTTCTATAATGAACTTATCACCAAACCAAAATAGCATTTTGAAGACGCACTTAACCAGTCTAAATTGACTTAGCATTGACACAATGATGTGGGGCTCCCGCAGCGCGAGACGGCACGCGCAAAGGTCGGCGCCATGAAAAACAAAGCGCGTAAGCTGCACGCTCTTCTTCTGGCCTGCCATTAAACAGAAGCGTCTATTTTGCAAGACTCCATCTTCGATCTACGTCACATTTTTCTGGTGGAGGTGCTGGGTACATGCGACCACTCCCAGATTGAACACCGTCTACAAGCCCAATACGAAGTCTGGACGAGCTGACTCCTGTTCACGTACGGACCAGCCGTCGACTTCAAGGACTGCCACCTGAGCATGAGCGTCTACCCAATCGAGTCAGAAGGATGAGTACATCGGTTCCATATTCTTCCTCAACCGCACCGACCAAGGTCGTCCTTAACCAGCCATGAATCCCCATGTCCTTCCATGGGGACACCTTCGAGGATGTTGAGGACTGGCTCGATCACTGCACTGTAGAGCGCAAGCTACGCAATGCCTACTTTGCCCTTGAGGACTATGCGCGGGCATGGTTTGAGAATCATGAGGCGGCCCTATCGACATGGGACAAATTCCGACGGCAGCTAATCAGCACATATGCTAGCCTCGATCACAAGGAATGAGCTGAATCTGCAATTCAGGCGAGAGTACAGCAGCTGAACGAAAGCGTCGCAATGTTTGTCGAAGATATGTGCCGACTTTTCCGACACGCAGATCAGTCCATGCTGGAAGAAAACAAGCGCAGGAACTTGATGCGCAGTGTCAAGCAAGAGTTATTCGGTGGCCTAATATGCGACCCACCAAAGACCGTTGCAGATTTTCTTGCAGAAGCCATATCAATGGAAAAGGCACTGCAGCAGCGAACAAGGCAGTACAACTGCGATGTGTTTACTCTATCGCATGACCCTCTCGCTATACCCTTGGACAATACCGACACCTTGCGGGAGCTCATTAGGCTTGTTGTTCGAGAAGATCTCCAAAAGCTTCAGGTGGCTCCGGCATCAGTACAGCGATTTGCTCTGGCTGGAGTCGTCCGGGAAGAAATCAGGCAGGCAGTCCAAGTCCCAGAGCGAAGCAAGACACCACAGCACGAGGTACGGCAGCCACAGCCTCGCATGTCGTATGCGGTAGCTGCGCAAATTTCGTTGTCCCCGATTTTTCACAATGTGAGCGACGTCCCAGTCTTTCATGGTGTGCGCGCCATTGAACAAGCAACTGGCGACTTCAGGCTTCTCCGCACGTCATTCATGGCTGAAACATGACCACCCTACAAGAGCAACGTATGGCACTCTGCAGACCGGAGGCACTTGTGTTTTCATTCTGGTGAAGCCGATCACCTCTACAGGGCGTGTGCTTACCGCCGAGCTGTGCTCCGTGGATTTTCACTGAATGCGCCATGCTTGCGCAATGGTGAATGCCCCCTGGAGATTGAAGCCTACCTCGTGGATGCCAGATGACCACGAAGTCACGGGGTTAATTGACACGGGTGCGGACACATCTGTTATGAACCAAAATCTCGTGCATATACTGAACAAAGTTTCGACGCAATGGAGCGGAACTCAGATTTGCACTGCAGGAGGGCACTTCATAACCCTAATAGGCCACTGCATGGCATGAGTCAACATTCGGGGCTTCACATACATCGGCGACTTCGTCATTCTTCCTGAATGTTCAAAGGACCTTATAGTCGGCATGGATTTCCTTCAGGCAAACGGCGCCATCATCGACCTGCAAAAGTCTAGAGTCAGCTTCGCTACTACACAAGCCATAGCAAACAGTAATGACAACGACCGTGACATCACGCTTCGCGTAGCTGATGATCACGTCACGTTGCCACCCAAGAGCAGTGTGCTTACCCTTGTCCGATGCGACATGGAGGACGACACCGAAGGAATTGCCGAGGCAAACATTCCCCTGCCTCTTGAGCGGCACATTTGCATAGACAGAGGGTTTCTTCAGGTGCGAAACAAATGTTCAGTCATTTTGCTAACAAACTTTAGCAACGAGTATCGGCATGTACCGTGAGGAACGACAATCGCACTTCGCGAAATCATTGATGTTACTGACATTGCCACATTGGAATTTGCATCGTTTCTGCAATCTGAGTTACCCAGCCTAAAAGAACGGATTCACGTTAATGCTGCTCTGCCAGACCATCAGAAAGACCGTCTACTGAGTCTCGTGAATGAATTTGCGGACTGTTTTTCAACGTCATCCAAAGTACGGTGCACGTCCATCACAAAGCACTGCATTATTATGGACGAGTTCACACATCCTGTTCGTGAGCATCCTTACAGAGTGTCTCCAGTGGAAAGAAAAGTGATCAAGCATCAGGTGAAAGAGATGCTCCAAGACGATGTGATCCAGCCGTCCACAAGCCCATGGGCCTCCCCTGTAGTGTTAGTCAGAAAGACAACACACCACGTTTCTGTGTGGATTACAGAAAGTTGAACCGTGTCTCCAAGCACAATGTTTATTCATTGCCACACATGGACGACGCATTGGATCATCTACAACATGCCAAGTTTTTTTCTTCGTTGGATCTTAGGTCAGGGTATTGGCAAATCAAAGTTGATGAACAGCGGGAAAAAACAGCGTTTTTGATGCCTCACAGGCTTTATGAGTTCAAAATTCTCCCCTTCGGTCTCTGTTCCGTATCTGCCACCTTTCAGCGCAACTTCGAACTGTTTATTCACCGCGTATGCGAATGAATGTAAGGGCAAATCAAGATGGGTAGCAAGGACCACACATGTGCCAGTAAAGCGTAAAGACGGTAAAGCGCGCTTTACTTCTTTGAATGGGAGGAATCATGTTTCAAACAGTAAAGCGCACCATTGCTCAGATGTGTCTGGAAGCGTCACTGAAGAAATCTTGTTGCCATAAGGCAGAGGAAAGCTTTCAAAACCAGATTCGGAAGTTGGAAAAAGCAGGCTTTCCAACCTCGATCTTAACCGGAGTAGCTGAAGCCTTGCTGCGAAAATTGAAGAAAGTAGAAAAAAAGGGCGACCAAGATGAGGTCACAAAAAGAAAAAGTAGACCGGTTGTCATCCCGTACACCCATAAGGTAGCGCATAATTTGAAGCATGTGGCGACAAAATATAAGGTTCCTGTGGTTTTTTCCGCCCCAAAGAAACTGGCTGGCTTGTGCGTTAAAACTGATCCCAACAAGGTAAACAAAACTGAATGTAAAAAGAGACATGCAGCTCCACTGGTTAAATGTGCCGTGGGAGTCGTATATCAAATTTCACTCACATGCGGAAAGAAGTACATCGGACAAACCGGCCGCTGTATTAATGATCGATTAGCGGAACATAATCGGGATTTACAAAATGGCACTGGTTCTCATCTGCCGCATCATTGTAAAGCCTGGGGAGAAGAAATGAAGATTAAGTGTGTGGCAAGGCTGAAAGAAGCAAAGGTTTTAAACAGAAGTAAGGACCAGACAGCCCGTGAACTGTTGGAGGCCTTCTATATTAAAAGAAACTGTAGCGATTGTGTTAGCGCCCCATGTATCTTCATTTATAAGAATGAAACTGCTTTTTTAGATACACGGGGGTGAGATACGTGTGTGCATCACCTATCTTTTATCTGCTTTTTTTTGTAAAACCCTCGTGCGCATGTGTGGTTCTTGCTACCCATCTTGATTTGTCCTTATATTCATTCGCATACGCGGTGAATAAACAGTTGGAAGTTGTGCCTGTCCCGTTTCGCTTGCTATGTGTTGTCTTTCTCAGAGCTACAACCCTCTTCTGGAAACATGCACCAACTAGCCCCCCAACAAGTATCACTCAGTCACCTCTCAGCGGAGGATGGATACCGTGCTTGCTGAACTCAAATGGCAAACCTGCCTCGTATACTTTGACGACGTCATCATGTTCTCGAGCATGTTTGACAAACATCTCGCACGACTCGAGAGTGTCCTCCCTGCGATCCGTCCTGCAGGCTCACCATCAAGCCTGAAAAATGCAATTTCAGGCTCCAAGAGCTCAAATTTCTTGGCCATGTCGTTGGTCCTACAGGCATCTGACCAGACACCAACAAGTTAGCTGCTGTCGCCAAGTTTTCAACACCCACAGACAAGAAGGCTGGCCAACACTTCCTTTGTTTGTGCGCATACTATAGGTGCTTCGTCGAGGGATTCTCGAGAATTGCTGAGCCTCTGACACGGCTTACACGCGACGATGGGCTTTTCATTTGGGTGGACGAGCCGCAGCAGTCGTTCAATGAATTGCGCAAGCATTTGCAAGCAGCCTCGATGAAGACGCTGACACTGAAATTCATACTGACGCCAGCAATGCGGGTCTCAGCGCAGTTCTTGTGCAGCGGCAAGCTGGTGCGGAATGCACCATTGCTTATGCAAGCCACAGTCTCACCAAGGCTGAGAAAAACTACTCAACCACTGAAAAAAAATGCTTAGCATTCAATAGGCAGTTAGTAAATTCCGACCCTACTTGTATGGTAAAACCTTTAAGGCTGTCAGCGATCACCACATCCTGTGCTGGCTTGCCAACCTCAAGGATCCTTCAGGCAGACTAGCCCGTTGGAGCCTGCGCTTGGAGTAGCGACGCTGACTGTTTGTCACGTGCACTACTCCCTACGACGTCATCGGACCCTGACCATGACTTGACCATTTGTCGGCGTTATCGATGCCATAAAGATGGCTGAGCACCAGTGCGCTGACCCTGTGCTGCTGCCGCTGATCAAGCACCTTCAAGGAGTTGAAGGTGTTTTACCCCGCTCGCTTGTGCGCGGCTTATCATCGTACTATTTGCACAACAATTTCCTTTAGAGGAAAACTGCAGAAGCGGTCCAAATATGTTCCTCTTTGTCGTGCCGTCGGCGCTGCGCCAAGACATTTTGCAAGCCTGCCATGATGAGCCATGTGCGGGACACCTGGGATTCGCTAAGGCATTAGCAAGGATATGACAGAAGTATTACTGGCCCCGGCTTTTTTCTTCTGTGCAACGGTATGTGAAGACCTGCCGTGATTGTCGGCGCTGCAAGAAACTACCAGTTAAACCAGCTGGCTTTCTCCACCCTGTGGACCCTCCTTAAGCACCATTTCAACAAATAGGAATGGATCTACTTGGGCCATCCCCAGTGACCTCTCCACACAACAGATGGATAGTCGTCGCTACCGACTACTTAACCCGGTACGCCGGAACCAAAGCTATTCCGCAAACAAACTCGTATGAAGTGGCCAAGTTCTTTGTACGCCGCCCACATCATCCTACGACATTGTGCATTGTCTGTTCTCATCACCGACCGCGGTACAGCATTTACAGCCGAACTTATGCAGGATGTTCTCCACCTGATGCATAGCTCTCACCGCAGGAGCACTGCATATCACTCTCAAACCAATGGATTAACAGAACGTCTGAACAGAATGCTGGTTGATATGCTCTCCGTGTATGTCGACATAGAGCACAAGACGTGGGATGAGATATTACCCTATGTGACCTTTGCGTATAACACTGCTGTACAGGAGACTACACAGTTTACGCTGTTCGAACTTGTATACGGGCGCCATGTCGCGTCAACACTTGACGCCATGCTACCTCTGGCTGATAATAGCCCGACCAGTGAACACGTAGAACAGTTTGTACAAAGAGCCGAAGAAGCATGCTAGCTTGCTCGGCATTGTATCCAGAGCCAGCAGCAGACCGACAGCCTTCGATACAACCAGGGTCGACGCGATGTCCATTATAATACTGGCACTTGCGTGTGGGTGACGCCCATTCGTCACCGTGAACTCTCTGAAAAGTTGCTCCGCTGGTATTTTGGTCCCTACAAGGTTATACGCTGCCTCAGTGGCGTGACCTGCAATGTCGTCCCTTGCAGTTCTGACCCTGGTTCGCTCCATCGTCGTCCTCACGCTGAAGTTGTTCATGTAGTGCGCATGAAACCATACTATGCGAGTACGTGAGCGCCGAGATGCACCTGAGGAGCTTCATTTCTTGTCATCGCTGAAAGAACTTTCTGACGTGACCGAGACTGTTGCTTTTCGCATGGGGGGCAATTGATGCAATGAAGTGGGGCTCCCACAGTGCGGGACGGTGCGCACAAAGGTCAGCGCCATGAAAGATGATGAAGTGCGTGAGCTGCACGCTCTTCTTCTGGCCCGCCATTGAAGAGAAGGGTCTATTTTGCAAGACTCCATCTTCAATCTACGTTACAGTATCTCTCTTTATTGTCCCTGTTTGTAAATATAGCCTCTCAGTTCACACACAAGCAGTAATACTGCTAATTAATTAATTGGGACAGAAGTGCTTGGTGGAACACTGGCCCTGCATTCCTGGTCCATCCTGCCAACATTGGCCCATAGCCAGCTGCCATGAGAGGCCCAAGTTTGGGGATTAAAAGTGGTGTAATGTTGGATAATGTTCAGCCACCAGCATAAAGCCAACCACATTGGCCCACCTGGCAAACAATGTGCCATTGTTGAAATTGTAGTTACTATAAATTAACAACTTGTGTCGTGTTTCTAATGCAGTTAGTAATGGTAGTGTTAGCAGTAACCATTGCTAACGGGGCTGAGTTACTAACTTTAAAAACATAGTTGCTCTTACTATCCCAGCTGAATCTTCATGATCAGCAGTTACGACTGCCACTTCTATGGCCATAAATAGGTTGCTTCTGTTCTGAACACTTGGTCAACTATAGTGCTCCCTAAAGAACTCGACAAAGGATTGCAAACTAAGAGCTTATAAATAGGGATTGGATTTTCAGCATCTATTTTATTGAAATTCGGCACGCATTTATGGACATTTACTTTTCTCTGGGAATTCAGCACTTATTGGCACCTATATTATCGGCACCTATATTATCGGCACCTATATTTTATGATAGAACAGCTGTTCTATCGTAAGTTTACTCTCATTACATTTCGTATCTTTCATCGTGAAATATCATTAGATGGCCTTCCTTTTGACAACCTCGTCAACAAAAGTAATACTAGGTTTTTATAGTGCTATAACCTCTTACCTCAAATCAGATCCAACTATGGAAAAATTTACACCTCACTTCTGTAGATTGCACTTTGTAATCGCATCCCTGTTAATATTAAGTCATCTCTTTCATTTCACTTGTAAAAAAAAAAAAAATACTGTTAGCGGAACTACCTTTTCATTTGTCATAAACACATTTTTATATTTATTACATTTCCTTTACATTACCTTTAGTATTACTGTATTGTTAGGCTTCATATTTTTGCAAAACAAGTTTTATTTTTCGTTGTTAGTAATGTGTAAAAAAGCATAGTTCTTTTCATACATTACTAGATATTCCTGTTTGTGAGTATTTATTGTGGTATTATTGTATAGCGCTGTTGGTTTTAATGCATACCTATTGTTTTTTATTTATTTTAACTTGTTCCCTTCCCATTATATTTCTTGACACTTTATTTTTTGTTCGCCCTGTTCTTGCTGCTCTAATACTCTTATGTACCCGTTAATGATAGGAGGTCCCCGTGGCAGTTTCTGACTCTGGGGCCTCCTGATGCTGCATATAATATGTAGGCCCATTTTTTGTACATGCAATAACAAACAATAAACTTCAAACTACAGTACCACCTTTTTGCCATTTTTGGCCCTTGGAAGGACTGCTCACACATATTTATATTCTGCTGCTTTATATTCAGCTGGTGTATTTAGATTGCTACATGCATAGTGCGAGTTTCTTTTGGATGATGCGCACAGGCGCCCCAGCAAAGAAGATGAACTTCTCCTGAATCTCAAGCTGTTGGCTGAACTGGCCAACACTGCAGTTGTTTTTGTAAATATGCCTTGTATTAGTCTTTGAGTGTTTCATCCCTCGTTCAAGTCGCATTTTGGTGGAGGTTGGAGCTTCACGTCCTCATCATGGAGCTCCGCAGCAGCCGTACCATCCAGCTTTCCACCATGGCTCCCGGTGATGACACCTCGTCTGCATCTACAGCTGCGACTCCAACAACCATATACGTCACGGTTACCGATCCCCGTGATCCTGTCATATTCTCCGGCCAAGATAATGTTGACGTTGAGGACTGGCTGGGCATGTATGAGCGTGTTACCCAGAACAACCGCTGGGACCCTACCATAATGTTAGCCAATGTAATATTCTACTTGGGTGCCACACTGTGTGTCTGGTTCCGAAGACACAAGGACGAGCTATCTAGCTGGGATACCTTCAAGGAGAACCTCCGCAGCCCTTATGGAAACCCTACCAGTCGCCAGCTGGCTGCAAGAAAAGTGCTTGCCATCAGAGTTCAGTCTTCCACTGAATCGTACGCCTCGTACATA
Source organism: Dermacentor variabilis (assembly GCF_050947875.1). Taxonomy (NCBI): domain Eukaryota; kingdom Metazoa; phylum Arthropoda; class Arachnida; order Ixodida; family Ixodidae; genus Dermacentor; species Dermacentor variabilis. Next base: position 20,903,328 of record NW_027460280.1, read on the forward strand.
CAAGACGTGAACTCGGCGCCAACTCAGCTCGCTCACTTTCTGTCACCTCAGTGCGGTTGGTCCCCGTCGCCTCAGCCATGCCACTATTCATTGCCGACCAATTATGAACCTTCCCAGACGGATAACTAGACCATGCAGCTCCTGGGGGTAGTGCTGCATTATTCTGATCTTTCTGAAATCCTCCATTGATGCTCTCAACGAACCAGAGCTTACTTGATGTTCACTTCGATGGTGTCCCTTTGACTGCGTTAGTTAATAGTTGAGCCCAGGGGGGTTATTCTGTAAGTGTCCACCTAGTGGATGTGTCCATTTCGTCTGCTGCTGAAGTGCCGATTGGCTGGAGGGCCTTGTGACGTGTGCCCCAGCCCTGCCAATCAGAACTTCAGCAGCAGACGAAATGGACATGTCCACTCGGTGGATGCTTACAGAATATCCCCCCTGGTGTCCATAATGAGTGCTAACCTCCGTTGTCGACTGAACAAGGTTCTCACGCCTGCTACTACACAAGCTGTATGCATCGCTGATGGCAGCACTGCTGCCGTCAATGGAATGTGTACTGCCCGTATAAGCATCGCCGGCCGCCACATTCCAGTTCTTTTTACAGTGCTGACCAATTGTCCCCATGACCTTATCCTAGGACTAGACTTTCTTACTGTGCATTCCGCTCTGATCAACTTCTCTGCCACTACCCTTTGCCTCAAACTTCCTCTTCTCCCGCATGTTTGAGCTGAACTCCCGAACAACTTTAGTACGACCGCCTTCGTCCATCTGTTGCCTGAAGCCTTGACTTTCATCGATTTGCTGTCATCTTTCCCTGTGCCCGATGGTGATTACGTCATCACACCTGTTCCTGATATCTTTTTGATACGCAATGTCTCTCTGCCCCATTCTATCGTAACCGTCACATGCAGTCATGGGATGTGTTCTGAGTCCTGGCATAGACAGCTCTGTCTTTGTGGGGCAGCTGCCATCTTAAGATGCGTTCCAACCCTAACATAGAAAAAAAACAAGCCATCAAATTCTGCATTAATGCAAGGCAATTCGCTGTCTAGCAAGCAGGCAACACTGATAAATGGGCACTTTTATGATAGATTGAAGTCAAGCAAGCACTTTTATTGAGGCTTACGATTATACCGAAAGCTTGTTGACATAGCTGAAATGTCAGACGTTAAGAGTGGGTGCAGTTTAGGTGAGAGGCTTCCTCAATGGCAAATGCAGGTTCCGGGAAGCTATGTGTATGAGTTGTCAGGTGTGAAGGTTCATTATCAATTATTAATTTTGACAAATAAAGCGGCACCATAGCCTAAAAAGTCATGTGAGAAAAATGAATGACTTTATTTTTACGGGTTCTTGAAGAAAATTACAATAACTTTTCGGTTTACCTTGGCATCAGAAATTAGGTGATAGGGCGAACATTGTGAGAGCGAATCCTCAGAACATAAGTTGTCTTTCTAAATGTCAAGTTAGATAGGTTTGCTTGCTTGAATGGATGAAAGACATCTGTATCTTTACTGCTACTCAGAATAGAACATTATTTGCCCCTGCTGTGTGTTGCCCTTCTTACCTGCATGCACTTCTGGGCTTAACACTTTTTTCATTGGCCGAATAGATGTATGAAGTATGGTGGGAGGGCTGTACAAGGAATGTGCAGCTGGTGAGGTGTTTAGGATAACATTGTTAGTTAAACAGATCAATGCGTGTTTAAATGGACAGTGCAACATTGATTGAGCACATGTTTAACTTTTGTTAAGTAATAATTTGCTAAGTAATAATTCGTTAATAATCGTTAAGTAATAATTGTGTGCCATGTCGTTTGCTACTTGAGTCCCTTTTTAAAAAGGTAATAAAGATCGAGCCTCAGAAGTGCTAATAGAAAATATTAATATTACCAATCAAAACAAAAAGGCATAATTTGAACCCATACTATGTCTGTGTCACTATTCAAATTCCTATTTGATGAAGTTATCTTAATACTGTTTCACTAAATTTCATGTATGACAGGCTATCAGTTGTGCACATTTTGCCCAGCAAATAAGCTAGTATGGGTTATGCAGCTTTGGGTGTGTCCAGCTGATGTTACGTACTGATCTTGTCAAGAGATCAGCACCAACAAACCTTACTGATTAATGCTAGGATCTGTACTGGGGGGAAGGCGACAAACTTTAATTTTTCTTTTATTTTTCATCTGAATGCCTGCATATGGGGTGTTTAGGTGTGAATGACTAATGGTAGGTAAATTTGGGGGAGCGGTGACGGGGAGGGGGGTGAATAACAACCTAGGGCAGCAGTTCTTAAGCCACACATGTTTTAGCTCTTTTTTTAATTTGGTTAGTGCACATGCACTGATGAACTACTATGCCCATATTCACTCTTAATATGCTAAATGATTTTTTCGCGCACACTAAAAATGTATTTTCTTTTTCTTCCAGAACAAATGCTCGATGCTGTGATACCTTATTTGCGCATTCTCAAACGACATGTTTGCCTGGCACCTGGACACTTTGGTATCCATTTGCTATTTCACGTGCTTTATCGGCTGTATGTGGATCTGAGAAATACGACTGTTGCAGCATCGTTGACTGAGTACGTGCAATTTTATCTTTCCAAGACTTAAAAAGGAAGAATAGGTTAGGAAATATATATGGTATACTTTCTGCCAACAGAGAAATTACACGTCTAGTCATCAACCTGACTACGCTGGGACCATTGTATTGCCGCAGTCTGCTGAATTTTCTGAAGTGCATTGAGACTGGCTTTCCTGAAAGGTAAGATACATTAGATTGGTAGCCTTGCAGACATTTATTTCAGTAGTTTTTTAAACACTTGTAAAGTAAGCGGGTAGTGAAATAAATGCCTATGTGTTTGAAAGGAATGTATTCAACTGGTCTACTAATAGAATGTTTCCTACAGAATTGGAGCTCCAGCTATAAAAAGCTATGGGTGGCTAGAACAGGCATAAGCTTGGGGAAAGTGAGCAGAAAATTTGGAGGAGATTCATTACATGGTTGAAATGCATTGTAACTAAGCAGACAGAAGAGACAATGTGGTCCACCTGCTTTCAAATTTTTTTCTTTAATCTGTTGTCCTTTGCTGCACTTTTTGGGTACTCATTGCCTAGGCTATTAGTCTGCTGTTTTATGCATACTTCTTATCAGGTATATCTTCAAGGCGTTGTTTCTCTCAAAAAGCACATTGCAAGGATTCTTGGTAGTTGAGCTTGCTAGTACATTATTGTGTCTAATGATCTCAACGCCCCTGAAAAGGAGATTGGGGCATAAGGATATAACTGTCTGTATATTGTCACGTGGTAGTAACAGTTGAGGACACAGCAAGAAAACTATGAATGGCGAAACTAACTTTATTGGGCGAACCTGTGCCCAGAAAAACAGGCTACACTCAATGCTCAATGAAAACGGCGAACACAGTCAGCGATCGTCGAAAATGTGATCAGCGAGTCAAGCACGTCGGCTTTTATAGATCAGTCATAGAATTTTCCAGAGTAATCGCTGGGACCCGCGAGCCTTCCACAAAGTTCTATGCCATTCATGTCGTGCATGCATGCAATCAGATTACACCAGGTTCGACGACAACAGACAGCAGATAGAAGCATCGATAACATTCTAGAAACTTCCGATATATGTAGACGCGTCCTGCGCTGAGCGATAACATTTCTTAGTCAGTAAAAGCGCTCACCCGTAAAAGATAAACGAGTTCACGTGTCAATTCCCCCCTCTCAAAAGGCATCGTCCCGATGCCATAAACATAACGGGAGGTGAAACAAAAAAGTACACTTGCTAAACGAAGTAACAAAACAACAAAGAAACAAAGTCTAAGGTGAAACAGTCCAAAAAATGTGCGAAGTTGAGCTATGTGACGTCCCCAAAGCTCATTAGCGCTAGTGGAACGGCTTAAGTCGCACAACATGAACTACATCAGGTTGTGAGCGACGCCGCTGTGATAGCAAAATACCGCCTGGCACGACCTCATAGTCGAGTGCGCCAATGCGTCGGATTATCTTGTATGGTCCGAAATAGTGGCTTAAAAGCTTCTCACTCAGTCCTCGTCGGCGTATAGGGGTCCAAACCCAAACAGGGTCGCCGGGTTGGTACTTGACGTAGCGTCGTCGAAGGTTGTAGTCTTGGCTGTCGGTCCTCTGATGATTCTTGATCCGCAGGCGGGCGAGCTGTCGGGCGAGCTGTCGGGCTTCTTCGGCACGCTGGAGATAGGTGGCGACGTCATAATTCTCTTCGTCCCACACGTGCGGCAGCATGGCGTTGAGAGTAGTTGTCGGATTCCTGCTGTAAACCAGCTTGAATGGTGTGATCTGTGTTGTTTCTTGCACCACCGTGTTGTAAGTGAAGGCTACGTACGGCAGGACGGCATCCTAGGTCTTATGTTCAATGTCAACGTACATTGCTAGCATGTCGGCGAGGGTCTTGTTCAGGTGCTCCATGAGACCATTCGTCTGCGGGTGGTAGGCAGTGGTCCTCCTGCGGCTTGTCTGGCTGTATTGCAGAATGGCTTGGGTGAGCTCCGTTCTTCCGTTCTTGTCGGTGATGAGAGGCCGTTCCTCTGTCGGTGATGAAAACTTCTGGGGCACTGTGCCGCAGCAGGATGTTCTCGACGAAAAATTTTGCCACTTTGGCTGCGCTGCCTTTCGGTAGAGCTTTAGTTTCAGCGAAGCGGTTGAGATAGTCCGTCGCCACGCCGATCCACTTATTTCCAGATGTTGACGTCGGAAACGGTCCCAACAAATCCATCCCGATCTACTGAAATGGTCGGCAAGAGGTTCAATCGGCTGTAATAATCCTGCTGGCCTTGTCGGTGGTGTCTTGCGTTGCTGGAAGTCTCTGCATGCCTTGACGTAACGGGCGACATCGGCGGTCAGATGCAGCCAGTAATACCTTTCCTGTATCCTCGACAGCATCCAGGAGAATCCGAGGTGCCTAGCGGTTGGATCGTCATGTAGGGCGTGGAGTACTTCTGGACACAGCGCTGATGGTACAAGAAGTTAGCTGGCGCGAACTGGTGAGAAGTTCTTCATGAGCAGGTTGTTTTGTAGCGTGAACGAAGACAATCCTCGCTTAAATGGCCTAGGGACAACATTGGTGTTCCCTTCCAAATACTCGACGAGCCCTTTTAGCTCCGGGTCTGCTCGTTGCTGTTTAATGAAGGCTTCCGCGCTTATTATTCCGAGGAAGGCGTCGTCCTCGTCATCTTGCGGCGGGGGATCGATGGGGGCACGTGAGAGGCAGTCAGCGTCAGAGTGTTTTCGTCCGGACTTGTAGATTACCCTGACGTCATATTCTTTCAGTCTGAGGCTCCACCACACCAGCCGTCCTGAAGGGTCCTTTAAGTTAGCTAGCCAACACAATGCGTGATGGTCGCTGATGACTTTTAATGGCCTGCTATATAGGTAAGGGTGGAATTTTGCTGTAGCCCAAATGATGGCGAGGCATTCCTTTTCAGTCATAGAATAATTGCTTTCTGCTTTTGACAGCGACCTGCTAGCATAAGATATCACCCGTTCAAGTCCGTCTTTCCTCTGGACTAGGACGGTACCAAGGCCTAGGCCACTGGTGTGAGTGTGGATTTCGGTATCGGCGTCTTCGTCGAAGTGTGCAAGTACCGGCGGCGACTGCAGGCATAGTTTGAGTTCTTGAAATGCGTCGGCCTGTGGTGTTTACCACTTGAACTCGACGTCACATTTGGTTAGATGTGTTAGCGGCCCCGCAATGCGGGAAAAGTCCTTGACAAAGCGCCTGTAGTAGGCCCACATGCCAAGGTATCTACGCACTGCCTTCTTGTCAATGGGCTGTAGGAACTTTGCGATGGCAGCTGTCTTCTGCGGGTCGGGGCGTACTTCAGATTTGCTAATGACTTGGCCTAGAAACAGAAGCTCATCGTAAGCGAAGCGGCACTTTTCCGGCTTCAGAGTGAGCCCTGATGACTTGGTGGCCTCCAATACTGTCGCAAGCCGCCTAAGGTGATTGTCGAAATTTCTGGCGAAGATGACAACATCATCCAAGTAAACAAGACACCTCTGCCACTTCAATCCTGTGAACACCGTGTCCATAATGCGCTGAAACGTTGCAGGCGCCGAGCATAGTCCGAATGGCATGACCTTGAAGTCGTAGAGGCCATCTGGCGTGATGAAGGTGGTCTTTTTGCGATCTCGCTCGTCGACTTCTATTTGCCAGTAGCCAGACTTGAGGTTCATCGAAGAGAAGTATTTAGCGTTGCAGAGCCGATCCAATGCGTCATCTATCTGAGGAAGGGGGTATACGTCCTCCTTCGTGATGTTGTTCAGTCTACGATAATCGACGCAGAAACGTAGGGTTCTGTCCTTTTTCTTCACCATGACTACAGGAGATGCCCACGGACTTTTTGACTGCTGGATGATGTCGTCGCACAGCATTTTATCGACTTGATGCCTAATAACTTCACGTTCTTGCGTTGAAACTCGGTAAGGGCTCTGGCGGAGTGGTCGAGCGCACTCTTCGGTTATTATGTGATGCTTTGCAACTGGTGTTTGTCAAATTGTCGATGATGTCGAAAAGCGGTCTTTGTATCGTCGGAGAATACTTCTGAGCTGCTGCTGCTTACTCTTGGTTAGACCTGGATTTACGTCGAAGTCTGGTTCAGTAACTATGGTCGTCGGGGTAGATGCGGCAGAATCCGAGAGGACAAATGCATTGCTGGTTTCCAGAAGTTCCTTGATGTACGTGATTGTCGTGCCCTTGTTGATGTGTTTGAACACCTGGCTGAAGTTTGTCAGCAACACTTTCATTTTTCCTCCGTGCATTCGAGCGATCGCTCTTGCGACGCAAATTTCACGGTCTAGCAGTAGGCGTTGGTTACCCTCGATGACGCCTTCTACGTCGGCAGGTGTCTTGGTGCCGACGGAAATGGCAATGCTGGAGCGGGGCGGGATGCTGACTTGACTTTCGAGCACGCTCAAAGCATGGTGGCTATGAGAGCTCTCCAGTGGTATCGCTTGATCTTCCGACAGGGTTATCGACTTCGACTTTAGGTCGATGACTGCGCCGTGTTGGTTTAGGAAGTCCATGCCGAGAATGGACGTCGCGTGAACATTGTTGGGAGGATAACAAAGGTGGTAGGGTAAGTCCGGTCATGAACGGTAATTCTTGCCGTGCAGATTATAGTCGGCATGATGAGGTGTCCTCCAGCAGTCTGAATTTGAGGGCCTTCCCATGCAGTCTTAACTTTCTTCAACTGGGTGGCGATGGGTCTACTAAGGCGGTGACTGTATGGCCATCGAGAAGCACGTCGAGGTCGGTGGTTCTTTGTCTTGCGTTACAGTTAGGTCTTGGCTTCGGATCATGGCTGCGTCGCGTTGACCTGTGGCTGGTACGTGGCGTTGTCAGGTTTCCTTTTGTTGGCGTATTCTTTGCTTCCAGACTTCGTCGGGATGGTGGCGTGTCGTTGTTATGTCGTCGAGGTAGTCCCTTTGGTGTCTTCGGCGGCGGCGGAGGATCTTCGTCAGTTCGACGAACAGCAACCGCACCTCCATCGGTTGCTGCTTTTAGTTTTCCGGATATGGGCTCGCAGAGCGGCCGCGGGCTGGGCCAGTGTATGGTCAGCGCTGCGGCGACAGGTAGCGGCCTGCAGCTCCTCCCGCATGACCGCTCGGATAGTCTCGCGCAGATCGTCGGTGGCAAGTGACTGAACTCCGGCGTAGTTTGTTGAGTTCGTGCGGCGGTTGAATTGCTGGTTCCACATTTCCAGTGTCTTCTCGATGCTGGTGGCCTTGTGAAGAAACTCGTCGACGGTCTTTGGTGGGCTCTGTACCATTCCGGCGAAAAGTTCCTCCTTTACACCATGCATCAGTAGGCGGACTTTCTTCTCCTTGGACATTTCGGAGTTGGCGTGGCGAAATAGGCGGCTCATTTATTCCGTGTAGATTGCGCTCGTCTCATTAGGTAGCTGCACTCGAGTTCCTAGTAGTGCTTGGGCTCGTTCTTGGCGTATGATGCTTGTGAATGTTTGCAGGAAGCCACTTCGGAACAGGTCCCACGTCATTAAAGCGGCTTCTTTGTTCTCGAACCACATCCTGGCGGCGTCTTCCAATGTGAAAAAGACGTCGAAGTTTGTCGTCGCTGTTCCAGCTGTTAAATGCAGCGATCCTCTCATACGTCTCAAGCCAGGTTTCTGGGTCCTTGAATGTTGAACCCGGAACGTCGGAGGCTCCGTGGGCTGCTGCAGCACGAGGGGGATGCTGGGGCTGCCATTGGGGTTGTCTGGGCGACGATCTTCCTGGTCGTCTCAGGCAAAAGTCCGTGCTCCAGGGGCCGTCCTTGCAGCCTGCGGCTACCTCGCTGGTTCTTGGCGAGGTTGGTGTTGTCTTCCGCGTTTGGGCTTGGGTCACGGCTTTGTGGGGGCATCTGGTACATGAACGCAAAGCACCTCCACCAGATGTCACGTGGTAGTGACGGTTGAGGACACAGCAAGAAAACTGTGAATGGCGAAACTAACTTTATTGGGCGAACCTGTGCCCAAAAAAACAGGCTACACTCAATGCTCAATGAAAACGGCGAACACAGTCGGCGATCGTCAAAAATCTGATCAGCGAGTGAAGCGCGTTGGCTTTTATAGATCAGTCGTTGAATGTTCCAGAGTAATCGCTGGGACCTGCGAGCCTTCCACAAAGTTCTACGCCATTCGCGTCGCGCATGCATGCAATCAGATTACACAAGGTTTGGCGACAACAGACAGCGGATAGAAGCATCGATAACATTCTAGAAACCTCCAATACATGTAGACGCGTCCTGCGCTGAGCGATAACATTTCTTAGACGGTAAAAGCGCTCGCCCGTAAAAGATAAACGAGTTCACGTGTCAATATGTACAAATATTTTCTTAAGCATTCTTGAGTATATAAAAAATTTTTGTGCGGTAAAAAAAAAGAAAACTGTGCAAGGACAGGAGTGAGTCAGCAAACATTATGTGAGTGCTGGCCACGGTGTAAGATACATGCTCTTTAGGGGGCGCACTTTTCGGCGTGCTTGCGGGATGTGATCTACCAGATAAAGTAGCAACAGCATGTGTCTCTCAGCCCTGTGATGGCAGCGGATACTCATTAGCAGTACGACGCAACTTCAAGACAGAAAAGGTTTTTATGGTTTCATCTCCCATTGGGGGGGGGGGTATAGCAAATGGCCTATCACAGGAATCCGAAATGATTCAGTGACATGTAAAAGTAAGCCACCATAGTGAGGGGAGAGCGTGGGGGAGAGGGCACCACCTCGATAGAGATGATATGGCGATGCGACGCCACATTCAGATGCTGTTCTCAAGTAGCTCTGTGTTATTCATGCACTCCGTGTCAATTGTTGGATCTTGAGGACAATCCCAATTGCTGTCTCCCAGATATTGGACCTTGCTGTTGAGTGCGGGATTTGGCCGAGGTTGAGGAGGACTTTGAGATAAAAACTGGACGTTCATTTACATTATTTACAGTGAGAATACAAAGAAATTAACAGTAATAAAGTCATTGATGGCCGGCAGCAACTCGGACGCTGCGGCCTGTGGCAAGAAGCCGAAAGAGATGAATGAAGAAATGCCCCCTTTTTTTCTCTGCTCCCGGTCTCTGGCTTTTAACCCCTTCGGTGTCTCGAGGTCACATCCTGTTCGGCCATTTGTCGAGCCCACTCAGGTGTCATCATTTTCGGCCAATGGTAGGCGCCCGTGAAAGTGTAAGTCACATTCGACTCAGAGGGTCGCTCCATGGGCTCTGCTTGTCTGAGGGATTACTTGTCTCCAGTATTGCCTTTCTTGTCTGCAACTGCCGTCACAAAGGTGGATGGGGGTGTTGCACCCAGGGCTTCATGGTGCATTACAGCCGTTGTTGCCTCGCGGCTTGCAAGCGCCGTCACAATAGGCGGATGGGGGTTCCGAGGGCTTCGCGGTGACTTACAGCCGTCGTTGCCTCCTGGTTTCCAAGCGCTCAGCGGGGGGGAGGTGGTTTGTTCTCGAGCGACCTTTCAGAGCCGGAAAGCATCTTTGCTCAGGACCCAGGTTACCTGGAACCGTGCCAGGCTCCCGTTTCATTTTCAGGAAGAGTCAAGCAGTGGGACAATAGCTCCACACAAAGGCACACGACGTGGGGGATGGCAACTTGTTTGGACGTGTTGCACCTCGGTAACGTGGCAGATGTGCTTCTGCGCTCCTTAATTAGGTGTGACGGCGATTTGAAGTAGTCCGGTGAACTCGAAGGAGGCTCAGGAAAAGGTCCCGTATCTAACACCGTGCAAGCTCTCGCCTGCGTTTTAACTGAAGTTGCGTCATCCCGGTGATAGGCACCTGCTGCCGTCACCGGGCCGATAAACGCGCGCCGTTGCTACTTTATCTGGTCGATTGTTTCTCGCGAGTGTCTTCACTTAAAGGGTATACATCTTACTCCGTGGTGCTGGTTGACACTTGAGAAGTGTTCTTTATTGGAAAGGAATTGTTTTGCATAACCTGTAATGCACATATTGCATACAGTATCAATTCCAAATGCATACCGAAAGAGAAATGTGCATCTGAGTTCCATTGTCATTGCACTGCTTTTAGGAGTTTGATGCAAAGGTAAGCCACTGATTATTCAGCTTACGCGGCCAGGGTCTCAAACTCGGCTCGAGTACTGTGCTGCATATGTTGCATCTGCAGACATGGCATCTCTAAGCAGAGGGAATCAGTTCGTAAGAGCAGAAGGGGGCAAACCCAAATTTCAATGAAATTCAAGACAAAGAGACCCAGCATGCTCCTTGTTCTATCTTTGGAATGTGATCTTGCCAAAGATGAGCTTCAGGTTCCTGCGGAAATTTTAAGCAGCCCTTCTGCCTCACTGTCTCTGTGTGCCACATTTAGCCACAGCTGCTGTACCGGTGGCAGCAGTGTTCTTCGACAGCTTACTGTTTACATTACCAAGTTAACACTTATAAGGTTAAAAAGCTACCTGTTTGGTATGACTATGGCAATTGGTTTGAATTATTAGTAAAATCAAGCGAATAATATTTGAATGATTGGCTTTCACTATATCTTGATTTTTGACCTAGTTCCTTGACACTCCAACACATTTTTCTCATTTGAATTAAGCTTCTGCATATCACTAGCATAGAATTCGGTCTAGGAGACCCTGGACCATTAGGGAATGTCATGTGTGATTATCTGTGTAGTATCCTCCTCAGAAACTGTGTTTCACAGATGCAAAAAGAAAAGTACATACACACACAAATGTGCTCATTTGTGTGTGTGGCCAAACTGTGCCAAACTTCTTCACAGAGGTGAAAATCACATGGCATATGGAGGCAGGAGTGCAGGGTCGCTGTGGCAGCCCACTCAGTTCTCAATAACTGATCAACTTTGATATTGGGAATTGCATTACTGTGCCACAGTGACATGCCATTTTTGAATACTCCTGAATATTTCTTTTGAATTGGTACTCTCTGAAAAATTAGTTTGAAGTAGTTTTCAGCACTTAAAATTTATCCTGCTTCTCAAAAAAGAAAGACTAATGCGCAACTTCTTCATTATACTGATAATATTCAAATTTCATGAACACCTTCATGGCCACCAATATTTACAGGAGTCATCTCTGTTTGATACTTGGCTTTTAGTATCTGTAATACACTTATGAATTTGCTGTGGGCTGTTCTCTGTTTCTGTGGTCTGTTTCCCCAGATGATAGAAAATGTTAGTGGGTGTTGAGTATTCTTTCAGCAGAAATTTCATCATTGCTCACTCACTGTTCCTTTCCTGTAGCTGACTAGCCTGATGCCCCTTTAATAACACCACTAGTAAAAGCTTCCACGCTAGTCTATGGGATTGTTATATACCTGTGTGTGCATGTGGGTGTTTGTTTGCAGGAGGGAGGGGGGGGGGGGCTCACTTTGGAAGGCAAAGTTTAATATTAAAAGGACATATCACAAGAACACTACATCACTTTACACTGAAAAATTATTTTTGCAATACTCTTTTTGCATTCAACTGGTGGAAAACTGATTGCTCGTGGAGAAAACTGAGATCAAACTTCCCTTTTTAACCTTTGGACCAAAACCTCACACCATGTAGCAAAAATTTTTCAGGATGCAAAACAGCACTCGCTTTAGGGTCCCAATAAAGTCACAGTGCAGGGCACAACGCCAATGTGCCCTCTGTCATTCAAGTCCGCTTGCAGAGGATGAGAAGATGTGCATGGCACATTCACCACAAAGGCTCAACGGTTCAAGGCCATTCGAGACCATGCACCGCTAGCTGTTTATATGTGTGAATGGATCGCAGGCAGCATGCATCCTTGTATCTTCACTCACTGAAGTCTCCATCTTAGCATGCTTCACATACTCATGTCTAAATCAGTTAGCGTTTTTTGTGAACGGAAGACAAGTAGTCAAGAAAGTCCGGAAATATTGATGGCACAGCGTCTGGCAACAAAACAGGACATTTCAGCTTGTCTAGAACTTTGCCTCCTAGTTCTACGTCGCTCTCTGAGAAGTGCTTTTCACGAGATGTCGGCTCTCAATCTTTTCTTGGGATTGCACGAGCTCACACTAAAAAACATAGCAAGTCACTAAATACCTTGAAGGTAATTACTTTTTCCCTGCATGATGTGTAGCCACTGCTGCAGTTCAGCACAACAAATTTCCACCACATTCTGAAATGACACGAATGGAAAGCGCTCGGCTTTGTAGCAACATGAAAAGCATGGGCAGATGTCTGAGAAATTGCCGCCACCACCACAGTGTGGAAGCCCGCAACAAGAGAGACAGAAAGCCTCCAAATTGCAAAGAAAACCATGACAGTTTGCTTGTTGGAGTGCATCGCGCCCTAACTAATCTGACCTTTGCCTCCCAAGGTCACGTACGCGCGCATGCATGCACACCGAATGGAAGCAAGTGAATTTGTGGGGCCAGTGGACATTGTCTGCTCAAGGATACTGTTGGTAGCTCATTTCAGGGACAGCACACCATGTTTTTTGAGCAGTACTACGCAATTGCTACTACTAAAATGTCTGTCGCTTCTGTTTCTTGACATTATTGATTGAAATCCGGGAAAATCTACAAAATATGGGGCGATATCATAATTTTTAGATGTGGCACCCATCGAAGAGCATGTAAATGATGGGAACATGCCTGCCACATCATCTGTCATGCCACGACAAAAACATTTTCTCCTTGACAAACCTTGACACTATTGCACTGCCGGCACACAGTCACAGCCAGACAGATTCCCTTCCTAAAATAATTCTTTCTCAGTCCTTCACTCGTATGTAGTGTGACAGCAACGATCGTACTGTTTTCTTATATGCAGGCCATTTACATGCTTGGAGGGGTCAAATGCTAGCTTGCTGTTAATTGGGAAAGAAATTCGAGCTGTAATTTTTTTCTATGCAATTCAAGTAACGGAATGTCGTTAGATGTCATTAGTTCAGTTGGAGAGGCGAAGTGCGAAAATTTGTTGTGCACAAACCAGACAGCCTGCAGCAGGTCCCAGGCAATACAGGCATACTCAAGCTTCAGTTGAGTAAAGCAATAATAGGCTAAGAGCTTTTTAAGTTTGTATTTTAGGAAATGCAGTTTACAAAGCACGGAGGCATATATGCTGTTAACATGGAGGTTCCAGAATAGGTTTCTAGACAGGGGACACCAAAATAGTTGTATTTGGTAACTTCTTTAAGTGGGGAAGAGGCCTAACATGCATGTATAAGTGACCAATGTTTTCTTACGAAATAGGGGACGATAAACACTTTTTTCTGCCTGTAGAGTCACTCCCATTGTTCGAACAAATGCAAAGTGTTATTCAGGCTGTCATTCAGGTAATTTTTGTTGCTAGTACAAGTCATTTTGTTAAAGCGCAGTCGTCCGCAAATAGTTGTATTTGAACATTTAGCTTGACAACATCAATAACTTCATTAACAGCAACAATAAAGGGCCCAATAAACTGTCTTGCGGTACTGCTGATATGACTGGAAGCCATGCCAAGTGTTGCTCACCCACATCCATAAACTGTTGACAATCGGTTAAGTATTCCGTGTTCCAAGAAACAATTCTGGAATGTCAGAGTTTCTAAGCTTAAGTATGGTTTATCATCAGGTACCTTATTGAAGGCTTTACTAAAATGTTGAAAAATTATATCGATTTGGTTGTAATCAATAGAAAATGCAACTCATTATGTCATAGCCACATCAGTTACTGCATTGAAACTTGGGGACTAACTTACAAAACACAGTTATCGCCACTAGAAATACCTCAAAGATGCACTGTGCAAATATTATATTTTCACTATTTCAAGCTGCAGCTGATGTCCTGCAAGTTTATTGAGCTTAGTATTATGTCATTAGTATCCCTACATGACTATAAAATTTTCCTGTTAGTTCAGAACATTACTATCTGTAGCTTCCCAATCTCAATTGGCATTATCCCACTTAATCTCCAACACCAGGCACACACTAAATAAAAATTTTGATCTCCACATATGTCACAACGTATATGTTGAGAGGGTCATTGAATTTGTCAGCACCCATTGAAATACCCATTGAAATAAAGGTTGCTACCAATTTTAAACTGTCATCTACATTGCACTTTATTATTCTTAACTCAAACAGACCCGCACTAAAGCCCTTCAATGATTAAAAGTAGCGCCATCTTCGCCGCCCTTCCCCACTTCGCGCTCATTTCTGCTCTCACCCTCTTGCTCCTTGATGCAGCGTAGCAGACGATGCCATGCATTAATGCGAGCAGGATGACAACTTTTCACTTTGCCGCTTTTGTTTTGGCTCCTGTTTATTTACTGACATGCTGAAATTAATCCAAGAGCCTTATTTCAACCCTGGGAAGAAGGAAAAGTGGTAGGAAAGAAATTTTATGGGGGAAAACATGTAAAAGAATGTATGCTTTGGAGTCATGACAGGGATAACATGGGTGCATGCATTCGCATCGCTGTACGGGTTTGCGCTGAGTACGGTTTGTGAATCGTTGCATGTAGCTGTGAAGCACAGCTGCCTCAAAGTGTTCATCAGAAACAGAAGCTACAAATATTTTTGAGTGCCGCTGACTGTAACTGCTCAGTTATGCAGCTACATCGTTAAGGCAAACGGAAGGGTTGACTGAAGCCACATCAGCCATTCAGGCATGATGACTTCGCTAGAGCCTTAGAATAGACTTTAAAATTTATTACTTTGGTGTTGACTATGTGCTCTGGCTGATAACCATAGAGCATGCTAGGTACATCGTCCGGCTCAAATTGTTTATCTGAATCAAGATGGCAGGTTGGGCCAGTTGGTTAAGATTCATTGTAGGGTTCGCTGATACACACCTTGTCCCTAACCTTTATAGTGTAAGCATCAGCAATTTCTCTTGTCAATTGGCTCTGGTCAATTATTCTCTGGTCAATTTCTCTAGTCTATTTGTAAACACACAAGCCAATTGACAAGAGAAATTGCTGAGGCTTACAATATAAAGATTAGGAATGAGACATGTATCAGTGAACCGTTTATTGTTCTTCATGACAACGAACTGCGTTGCCTTTGTCACTTTTGATTATGCGTCAGTTCATTACAGTTGCGTTGATGCATATCTGTCTCACGCATGTCAGGGTTTTTGAACTGGCACCTTTATATATGTTAGACATATCTTCAATAAAATATCAGTTGAGAGTCAGCACCATGTTGTCTTTTTTTACTTTTCTTCTGTCTGGGTTTTGTGTTGCACTGTTACGAACCTTACAATGCTTATCTGAAAAATTATGCTAAATATTAAACAAAGGACAAAAAAACGTCCTACACGAATTAAACATCATATGCCTAGAAAACTATTTGTTGCAGACAAACAATAATGAAAACAATTCAGTAAGGATATCGTTAATTTTGATCGAATGAGCAGCATTTCCCACAAAATTTGTTAAGGCTGAAACAAAATTTTTTTACTAGAGTATTAATTCGTGCAAGTTTGATTTGGTTCTTAAGTATTCTAACAGTTTAATTGATGCTGTAATTTTTCCATGGCTAAAAACACGTGCTTAAAAATGCAAATTATAGTCTTTGAGTATCACCCAGTTTTTCTTATATCGAAAAGCATGCAGAAACTCCACTGTAGTTACGTATGCGTAAGCATACCCCCAAATTTCAGTTGGCCCAACCCCAAATTTAAGTTGGCCCACCCCCAAGCTTCAAGTTGGCCTACCCCTACTGTTGCTTCCCCAAGCATCTTCTATGGAGCCCTATGTTTCCTATGGGTATTCTCTCGGATCATTTTCATTCTTTTTGTTTCAATTGTTCGTTATTGCTTATAAAGCTACCAATAATCTACATTTACACTATTATAATGATTAAATGTCCTAACTTCACAAATTACACATTTTTGTGTAGATACAAGGCATTAAACATTTTGTGTGACGGACAAATTTTCGTCGTATTCGCCAAATAATGCTTACGCATTAAAAAATGTGCGCACTACTGCTCAAGGAAGAAAAACTGCGTTGACATTGTGGCACAACGGAGGAGCGCACAATATCCGCGGTAACATCGTTGCAGTGTGAAAACTTCGGAATAAATACCTTGATACACTGCACTATTTAGAAACCTCCTACATGCCTCACAAAGGGACGTGGACGGTGGCCCATTGACGTTTACATGACCGATCCGCTGCATCCATATCTTCGCTCCCCATCATGCTTGCTGGACAGCAGCGTAAAAAGCTTTTTTCCTAAGCGATTCCAGCAACCATAGGCGCAGCAACTCATGACGAACAGTAGAAGAAGCGCTAAGGAAGCGCGCTGTTCTTAATGACTCACTCCCAACGAAAGCTGCCCTGACCATACACTATGTGCACTATGGCGTGCAGTCATTAATTGCATCAAAAATGACACTGGAGAGACTTCTGAAAGCACGCACTTTCTTCTACAATGAAAAAACAACAAAATAGAAAAGTGCGCGCCAGGGGTAGCACACTGTCAAGTTGAACAAATGGCCACAGAGGGTGAAAAAAATTGACCGCATGCCACTGCTAATAGAACCAGTATAGTGGAAACATTTAGGAATGCTTGTGCTGGTTCCAATATCTCTCGCTAGAGGCGCCGTAGTAAGCTCAGCTTTATCTTACAAACTTTCTCTTTCAATTATCGAAGGATTTTGTTACATAAAGAAGAGGGCAAAATTATCATTGCTAATTAGATATACTCTTTATTAGTAAGTTGATTGTTTCTTTGTTACTATAAACGCAAATAGCATTCAGTATCATCGATCTTCCGTGTGACCTCTGGCCTGGATTTTAAATTTTTACCGGTATTTTCGAGTGCATGGCAGCTCAAATTCATTCGTTCGTACACTTAGGCTTGTTGCTTCTTTGTTGCTAAAACTAGTTTGTTACGCTTTGATGTCTCACATTATTTAACTTGGGGTGAAGTGACGTGTTTGCAAGCAGATATGTAAGCCCGAAAGCTAGGTTTCGGTCGTGAGCCATACGGAACACGTCTGCATTGGAACTGGACTGGATTCTGCTGTGGCTGACAACAGCAATAACGGTGAGTCGTTTAACACTGCTGCTTGAATTGTTATATAATATTCGTCTCATTAACTTACAGGCAGAAACAAGTTAACAAACTAGATCCTGCATTACATATGGGCAGTCAGGACTCTCTGTTGCTGTCTCCTTAATAAACCTTTAGTTGCGAAGCCGTCGTTATACACACAATCATGAAAGAAAGAGAGAGCGATATCGGGACGCGCATCACATTTTTAATCTTATTGTAGGCGTGGCCATAGGTGACTGAGTAGCCTTATGAATAATATATATATAAAAATTTTTTTCGAGTCTGTCGGCAACTTCTTTCGTCCACAAAACCGAATAACCCTTTGGTAAAATGAAGTGAAAGTGCAGAATTTAATGTATTAAACAGTTGCAAGCATGATAATTCACCCATATTTCTTGCTTGTTGGTTCCATATATTCTTGCTGTCCAGTTTGGTCTACCGTAGGGCATTTATTTTTGCAGTAGTGAAGTGGTGCATAACATTCGTGTAGAAAAAGAATGCATCAGTTCTAATAGCTTCATGACTTTCATGCATTTGCTTGTGGAACTAGCAGCGTGATCTCTTCTAGTGTATAAATGAATGGACAAATGGTTCTCATTTGTGATCTCAATAATACTTAAGCTGTTGACATGCATTGTAGTGAGGCAGACATCAATTTTATGGACAGTAGCAATATTTATTTAACATGCTGCTTAAGCACCCTAGACCAAACAGTGTACATTTGTATGTTTTCTGTAGTTGCAAACTATTACAATATATATGACACACCTTTTTGCATTTCATATAGCAAAATTGTGCTTTTTCAATTTTTAATGCAGTCAAAATTTCTGTTCCAGACATGCAGTAATGAGGACGGAACCAGTATAAAGCAACTCACTCCATGAACTAGAGAGAAGCTGCTGCCTGCTAAAACAAGGACAATGTGTGAACTTTGGCTGCTACTCCAAGGTAAACAACCCCTGGTTCAGAAATAAATATGCTTGATATATGCTGTATTGGCTTGCTAATCTTAAGATACATGTCATTTGTTTGCAGCAGATATGAATGTTTGTTCACTTTTATGGTTCAGCATAATTGGTTTGAACGTACAAGAAAACACTACATGAGTTTGGCTAATCTGTGCTGTATCTCATTTGTCACTCTACTGCCCCAACAGAGTCTGTGCTTAGCGCATCTTGTTCATCACAGGAGCTCCCATCTACACCAACAGGAAGGGGCTGGAGCCGAATTTGCAAGGCTTTTACACCACGAACATAGAAGCGGATACAGAAGAATTTGCATGAGATGTCAAGTCTGCAGAGGACTGTGCCAAGACTGAAAAGAGCTTCAGCCACCATTCCACCAGCACGGACATTGGCCAAGTCTTCCAGGTAACACAAAAAGGACTTTCTAGAAATTCTTCGTGTTCAGATGCACCTGCAACTTCTGACCAAGCATGGACAATGCTGGCCAAAAAAGCTCCGTCAGTTTGCCCTTGATCAGCTTCCTGGCCATGTCAATTCCATTAGTGCCAAATGTAATTTTTTTTTCTATAAATGCAAGCTTTTTCATTGCCCATTCTCGTTAGAGATCATTCTTCCTCATCCAAACATAAAGGTCAACTGATTCTTTGCTCATACTTAATACTAGTCACTGTCTAGTAGCATAACATATCTGTAGCGGTATTTTCTAGCATATGTTGACATGTGCAATTCCTCTCCTGAAATAGCTGATGCAGCATCGACATTTGTTTTGCATTAACCTACGCACCTGTGCTATGCACCATTTTACTTTTCTTAAAGTTTTTAGCCTTCAGTGCTTGCAGAGCAGAGTGGCTTCTTTCTTGAATGCAAGCTTTCTCATTTTCTATATTCTTAGTATCGTTGATGATTGTTCTTCTTCCTGCGCTACACTGAAGTGATTGATTGCAGAATCTGATTTTGCTGCCCCACTTGGTTGGGGTCGCTGTGTTACGTTTCACGAATGTGGTGGCCTGGTCAGTTACATTGGGAAGTAGTCTTTCGAAGTAAGCATTTGCTCCTGCAGTCTGCACAGTGACATAGACTCCCACTTTAGACACACCGTGATTCGTGCTTCCCATTCACCCTTTCCTGCTGCAGCCTTGGGCAAATTGTGCCTGTGGCCTTTCTCGGCCGCGATTAGGCATGAATGGAGACCAGCATACGTACTTAGATGGTCTGACGTGTATGAAGTTGATAGCCACATTGAGGGAAAGGCCCACAAAAGTGGCTGCCAAAGGTGACGCCCATGAAAGCGACTTGTCCATATTGAGACAAAGTGGGACACCAAGTGTGAACAACACATTAGTGTCCCCCGAAAGAAAAGAAATGTGCAGGTTGGAAAGAAGTTTACTCTAAAGTGCCGGGTAGTCCATGTCGCTGTGTTGGCTGCGGCAGCAGATGCCTGCATGGCAAGGTTCTGACTGGTGTTGTAGAAGTCGGGAAGAGCTTTTCTCGTAGCTGGGGGCTTTTGTTCTTCGCTATGATATATTGAATTTTTTACAAGTACTTCTCCAGGAGGCCATATGTAACTGGTAAACGGAGGCCTCAGGAAAGCACCTGAGATTATAATAACACTGTGCATAAAGGTACGTCACACGTACCTGCTTTGCTTCTGCTTCACTAACTTCGCAGCTCTCACCTACCGATTTTCGCATGTGTTTTTGCAGGAGGACGTGGATTTAATTCAAAGGGGATCATTAAGGATGCTTTTGAAATATCGCGAAGAGCAGCATATGAAAAGCCTGGCACGAGCGAAGATACCGCTCCAGGACAGCAGGCCCGGAATCTACTACAGCCCCTACTGCTCCCCCGGAAAAATCAGGGATGTGATATTGAAGGTAGAGTGCCGTAAGCCGTGAGAAAGGTATAATCCGGCATGACTAACTCAGCACGAGCGCCACAGGTACGAGAAAGTTTGTCTGACGTACAACCAGCACCGAAAAAAGCACCTCCGCGACTTCTACAACTACAGTCAGAACCTTGCTGTCTGCATCACCCGATTGCTTCGCAATGCAAGTTGCTCATCTTTAACGGCGATTGTCGCTGCAAACAGGTGGGACACTGTCCAATCTGCTTGTGCTGCTGGTTGTCGCTCGTTACCAGACCGCCATGTGCGCTGATACGGTGAGCCTTTTACGAGCTCGCGTCAATGATTCCAGCATATATCGACATGCAAATTTTACTTCTGCTGTTGTATGAGAATGTACACTGCTTGTCTCCTACCAATAAAGTTGCACGTTCTGTTCACTCACATGTGGCTTGTTTGTATGGGTGTCACTAGAGGTTCTTTGTTGTCCTGGCAATTATGACGCACCAGCTACGTGGAAGTCAAGGTATTGAGGCATGCTGCATAGCCAGCAGGGCGAGCACAGCGCATACCAGCATACGCTACCGGTGAAAAGTGGCCCCATATTGGATATTGCTCTAAAAAAAAAAAAAAAAAAGAAACACTTCTGCTTCCTGGTTGAGCAGCGCCATCTGGCGTCCACCTACGTAAGTTCCATGTGCTGCAGCTGCTTATTTTCGTACCGCTGCGGAAGGTACAGTTTCCCTTCTCTAATGGTAGTTCTTTATTCTATGTGCACGCTGTCACGTGACGGCGTTAGTCCAATTGGAAAAGGAAGACCGGCGGCGGAGAGTGCTGGTAAGGCAGAAAGGAAGAGAGCCTGTGCGGTGATGGGAAAATTCAAAGGATGGCGCTACTTTTAAACATTGAGAGGCTTTAACCCACGCTGCCAGTAAGGCATTATTGAAGGGGGCAACTGTTTATAAAAGAAGTCAACAGTCTTGCAGTCCATCAGTTTTGCTTACAAATTATTCCAGTCTTATTGGTCTGGGGAAAATATGAATATATTAACCGGTCTGTCCTGCAGTTATACCACCTGATCTTACATGCATGATCTTTGCTTGCTGAAACATAACGGGGGGTAAGGGATAAGTTCCGCAAGAGATTGTCAAATTATTGTGGCATAACGGTTGAAAGCTTAGGGAACAGATTGGGGCACAACTGCAGTGGAGACACCCAGCCAAGATCTTGCTTCATTTTTGTAACACCTGAATACCGGTCATATTTTCCCAGGACAAACCTTACAGTGACGGATTGTATATATTTAACTCATTCGTTACCATAAGGAATGTGCTTATTTTCAGTGCTTTTATGTTTTAACATTTTATTTCAAGACGTAGTCACAATGTGTACTGCAATACTGTACATTAATTTATAGCCTGATCCTTGGTAGTTTGAATGGATGTATAAGTAATAATTGCTCAGACAATTTTTGAGAATTCTTATGTGAAACTTCAAAGAAACGCCTCAAGGAACGGGAATGAAAGTAATAATTTACTATTTTTAGTATATGTACTGAGAGAAAAAAATCTGAAATATACAAAAATATGCACTTGTTTCCTAGTTTCCCATTTTTGTATGTCGGATCACGTAAACAAATAATTATGAAGATTTGTTGACGTCAGTACTAGCCATAGTGATGCCCATGCTATGTGGGAAAGCAGCAGCTTCACAAATGTGAAAAGGGCTAAGTTCCAAACGTACAGGGAGTATTTGTTTTTACTCACTGCAGTAAGCACCTGGTTTGTTTTTCACTGCATTGTTTAGGCTTGCAAAGCAATAGTTTTCAGGTCAGGGAACATGCAGAAACCTCCTCATTCTTGATTGTTGCGTTTGATCAGCTTTTCTGTGCAAGCAAAGTGTCCTAGTGTATGTTCAACTGTCAATGGAACCTCCACAAGCCTTGTTCAATTCCTGTACTGTGCTGCAGAGTAATGTGGAGTGTTGCACAGTATTGTACAGTAATGAATAAGGACACTTGCTCAGACAGTGTTCAAAATGTAACAGATTAGACAGCTAGTCAAGCTTCGGTCGAAGGTCGGTCTTAAATAGACTGCATGCTCTTATGCGAGTGAAAACCTTGCACGATGGGAAGGATTGCTCGTAATAATTTGTACATACGCTGTCGAATCGCCGATAGATAAAAGCAGCCCATGGTGGGGAAAATAAAATTGTATTTGATATTAGTTGAACACACGCACACTCGTGAGCATCTACCGTTGTTTGAGACATTAAGATAGCCTCTACGTGGGATCAGAAAATTGACAACCCGAGAGAACGTTCTGTGTCTTCACTGCTGCTGTCATTTGAAAATTATGTTGCCTAGTCACCCGAAGCACAAATTTTCCATTTTTTATTGAAGGAGTTATAGGAGCACTGGGAAGCTAGTTTTGATGATACCTCCAGTCTATATTTTATTTTTGCAAACCCCCCAATCTGCCAAAAGTGGTCAAATCTGACAAATAGCTCTGACAAAAAGTTTAATCGTCATTTCAGATGATGCATAATGTTTATTTATTTATTTATTTATTTATTTATTTATTTATTTATTTATTTATTTATTTATTATACCTCAAAGGTCCCTGGCCAAAACAATACATGAGAGATGGGTGTAACATGGCAAACATTTTAGCTAGGTGAGAAGACTTGAAAGATGGGCTTTGATTGAAGACTTGAAACTTGGCAGATCACTGATGATGCCGATGTGTTCTGGGAGGTAATTACAATCATTGGCAGTTCGAATGAAAAGTGAATTCTGGTATGTGACTATGTGCAGGGGGGCGGGGGGGAGGGAGGGTACACAGCATAGGGGTGAGTATTTCATAATTTCATAATTTATTTATTAGTAAAAATACAGATAATTACATGTGCGTAGTATATATAAGGAGGTCCAATAGTCAAAGACTGTATCGGGACCTCCTGCTAAAGACACTTATGATGTTGTACAATGTTTAAAGCAACAGTAGTACAGATGAGAGCTAAGAGTAATATCAAAACATGTTTATAGCATATGAGTAATAGGAACACTTGTTAACAGCAGGACAATATAACAAAAACGGAATAAAATAAAAAAAAAAACAAGGAGAGTTTCAGTAAGTATTTATTATGAATGATTTTAGTTCTCCTTTAAATTGGTATAAATTTTTTGCATTTTTGATGATAGGTGGTAGAGTATTCCATAGCAATATTGCGGAAAATTCCGCAGTCTGTTTACCATAGTTAGTTCGCATTTTAGGTAGAAGAAAATTATTGAGTGCAAATCTAGTGCGACTATGAGCTATTAGGTCACAAGGTGAAAAGCAGATTGATGGTAGTTCCTTAGTCATATATTTGTAGAATAAAATTCCTAGATTATATGTGGTGAGTTCTGAAATGGTTAGGATGTTATTTTCATGTAGTAGGGATTTTCCATTAGCAAAGCGTGAACTGCTTGTAATTATTCTTATGGATTGGTTCTGGATTACCTGGAGGGATGCCAAGTGAGTGTTATAAGTGTTACCCCAGCATATTATGCCGTAGTTAATATGAGAGTGAATGAATGAGTGGTATAGTGAGATTAATGTATTATGTGTAAAGTAGGGACGAGTTTTAATTAGAATGCAAATACTGTATGCTATTTTCTTTTTGATGTGAGAAATGTGATCTTTATATTTCAAACTGCTGTCAAGAGAAATCCCAAGAAAAGATGAGCATGGACTGGGAGAGATAGAGTGTGAGCTGAAAGTTAAAGAAGGGGAGAATGCCAAATGTTGTTAATGTGAGGAAAATACAACAAATTTAGTCTTGGTGGCATTACTAGACAATAGGTTGGCATTACACCAACTTGAAAAATTTTGTAGATCAGTATTTAGCTTGTTAATAAGAAGTGACATGTGTTTATCAGAGGAAAATATGGTAGTATCATCAGCGTACAGAATGCACTTAGTAGAGGACAAAGAGTTAGGTAGGTCATTGATATAAATCAAAAACAGTAGTGGTCCTAAGATGGATCCTTGAGGGACTCCAACGTTAGTGGTTTGTTCTCTGGAGTAGACATTAGACACAGACACTATTTGAACCCTGTTTGATAAGTAACTTTTTAATAATGTGAGCGCAGGACCACGAACACCGATAGCCTCAAGCTTAGTAAAAAGGATAATATGGTTTAAGCAGTCGAATTTTTCATTTTCATTTTTCATTTATTATACCCCTCAGGGCCAAGGGCATTACAGAGGGGGAGTGGTAAATACAAAAGGAAGACAAAGACAGTTGGTTACATGAGTGTTTAAATGGCACCTGTATATACAATATTAGCTAAGGCTTCACGGAACTGTTCATAATTAATAAGGCTTACAATTTCGGCGGGAAGATGGTTCCAGTAACGCGAGGTTCATGGCAGGAATGATTGTGAAAAACTTTTAGTGTTGCATGACAAAATACCAACTTTGTACTGATGATCAATGCGACGGGATACATAAATTGGATGGGGGATGAGGTGATCTCGTAGAGTATGGTGATGGTACAACTTGTGGAAGAGGGCAATACGAGACACTTTTCTGCGAGATGCCAGCGATGGGAGGCAAAGATTAGATTTCATGTTAGTTATACTCGCTGTGCGGTTGTAGTTAGCAAGAATAAAACGTACAGAGTTATTTTGAACCATCTCGAGGTCAGTGATTAGGTTTTCACGAGCAGGGTCCCATACTGGAGTCGCGTATTCGAGTTTGGGTCATATTAATGTTTTATATAACAAAAGTTTCAAATTAGTAGGTACATTGAAAAAGTTGCGACGTAGGTAGCCAAGCATGCGATTAGCGTTTTTGATTATGTTTTCAGTATGAAGAGACCAGTTTAGGTTAGAAGTGATGTAAACACCAAGATATTTATATGAAGAAACTGATTCCAACGACATGTTGTTAATGTAGTACGATGGTATTGTAGATGTTTTCCTAGAAACACGCATGACTTTGCATTTGTTACATTAGTACACGTGTCAATATTGAGCTCCATTAACCATTCATTGCACCAGTTCCCTATCGTGGTAAGGTCTGACTGAAGTAATTCAATATCGTTAGCATTGGTAACTTCTCTGAAGATGGCGCAATCATCAGCGAATAGATGGATATGGGAGTTGATAAGCGAGGGAAGATCATTAATGTAAATTAGGAACAGTAGGGGTCCAAGGACGGAACCCTGTGGAACACCTGAATGGACCTCTGTAAAACCGGAGTTAATGCCGTTAGCACAAACAAATTGCGAGCGGTTGAAAAGAAAACATTCAATCCATTTCAAAAGGTTACCGTCTATGTTAAGTTGTTTTAGTTTATGAAGTAATAGTTTGTGACACACCTTGTCGAATGCTTTTGAAAAATCTAAGAATATACAATCAGCTAGTGATGATTTGTCAAGAATATGGTGTAGTGCATGTGTAAATGATATTAATTGGGTTTCACAAGAGTAAGATTTCCGAAAACCGTGCTGTGCTGACGTAAAAAATGAGTTCAATTCAAGGAAATTAACCAGGTTAGTAAAAATAATATGTTCGAGCACTTTACAGCATGTACTGGTGAGAGAGATGGGACGATAATTATTAGGGGATGCTTTGCTGCAGGATTTATACACTGGAATCACTTTGCCTATTTTCCACTCATTAGGTAGCGTACAATGGTCAAGGGATTGCTGGAAAAGTTTGGATAGTATAATGGAAGAATAATATGAAGTGTTTTCTAAGAATTTCGAGTTAATACAGTCGTATCCGGGAGCAGAATGAATGCTTAGTCCATCAATAAGCTTAACGACACCGGATGGAGCAACAGTTATGGAGGGCATGGTAACATAGTTACGGTGCTGTGTACTTGGCACATGTGTGCTGGTTGTGGGTGTGAAATTTTCTGAATATGTATGGTTTAGTATGGTGGCAGAAAGGTCAGAAGAAATTGGAACATCGGAAGAGTCTGTTAAGGCAAGGCTGTTGTCAGTCGAAGGAATAATTGCACGGCAAAATTTTTTAACATTAGTGGTAAGCATTGAAGGGAGAACCTGTGATTCGAAGTGCTTTTTGGCGTCTTTGAGCACTTGCACATATGTGTTTGGCGCCGCAGTATACGATGCCCAGCGTTCAATTGTGGGTGAAAGCTTTGCAATGCGGTAGAGACGCTTCTTTTTATTTGATAAACGCTTAATGTAATTATTGTACCTGGGAGAGTTTGTGTGAGTTGTAATGGTGTGTTGAGGAATGTACTGTTCAGTTAGATGGTTGACTATAGCTGTGAACATGTTCCAATTACGGTGTTCCAGTTACGGTGTACACTATGGTGTTCAAAGCCATTAAGGGAAACGGCAATAAACGAAGATAGTGCATTATTTATAGCCTGATAATTTGCTCTGTAGTAGTCTCGTATTATTTTTTTCTTCTTTTTAGTTTTCGGACTGTCTAGTTTAATACTGAACTGTAGAAGTAAGTGGTCGCTAATTCATGGCAGGTACGTTACAGGCGATGCTATATCGGGTTGATTAGTGAAGACTAAATCTAGTGTATTCGCTGTAGTAGCTGTTATTCTAGTTGCCTGAACGCAGATCTGCACGAGTGAGAATACTGAACACACATCTAAAAAGTCACGAGCTTGAGGTGAGAGTGGGGATATTAAAGGGGGGTCGGTATTCCATGTGATGTTTGGTAATTTGAAATCGCCAAGTAGGAACAGTGGTGATGAAGGAAAGCGTGTTGCAAAGGTGTTAACAGCGTCATAAAGTTCGTTACTAAAGCTTGGTGACGACGAAGGTGGACGGTAGCATACCCCTATTACAACTTTTTGACGATTAAATGTTATTGCTGACCATACTAATTCTAGTTCAGTCTGCATGTGTATACATGATGATGGTATATCATTGGAAATTCTGAGAAGCACACCGCCGCCTTTCTGCGTGCTACGATCACAGCGATAGAATGAGAAGCGGTGAGCATTGACGAAGATATCAGCGTCGCAGACATGCGCAGTGAGCCATGTTTCGGTTAGCGCGATTATTTTAGCAGAACATGTATAGATTGCTGATGTGAGTGAGTTGTACTTGTTAAGGACGCTTCTGATATTAGTAAAAAGAAGTGATACTGAAGCCGGGGATGTCTGGCCACTACCCCTCACTCGTCCCCTAGGAAGTATTAGCAGAGATAGTAGCAGAGGGCGAGCTGGCATGTGCGCTTTTCGTATCAGTGGAAATGACAGTGGCAGTGATAGGGTCATACATGTAAGATTTCTTGTTCATAAGTAACTTGTTGTGGCGCAACTTATGGGTTGGGGATCCAGGTTGGATTTTCGCAAAGTCGAGCAACTTTTTTCGTGCTAGACGTGTTGCGACTGAGTAATCTTCACTAATGGTGACCTTACGTTCCTTCAGGCTGTTGCGTTTGGTGAGTATTA
This sequence comes from Dermacentor variabilis, assembly GCF_050947875.1. Classification (NCBI taxonomy): domain Eukaryota; kingdom Metazoa; phylum Arthropoda; class Arachnida; order Ixodida; family Ixodidae; genus Dermacentor; species Dermacentor variabilis. The sequence continues at coordinate 20,931,100 of NW_027460280.1, forward strand.
GGTCTTTAGTTTTGAAGTTCAAAAATTTTGCAATGATAGGGCGACATTTGTTAGGCCTTTGTTAGATCAATGAAAACTGAACCTGCAAATATACCATCGTCAATTATTTTTTTAATTGGTCAGTTAGATGTATGAGTGCCAAATCTGTGGAGTATCTATTACAAAAGCCAAATTAGCATGAAGAGAGAATATTAAATTTAGTGAGATATTTGGTCAGACGCAGTGCGATTAATTTCTCCAGAACTTTGCCGAAAAAGCGTAAAATACAAATAGGGCGGTAGTTATGTATTAATGTACTGTCACCTTTTTTTAGAACTGGAATGACTTTACCGCGCTTAAGCTCGTTAGGAAACACACCAGTCTTGAATATCGAATTAGGAATATGAGACATGATATCAGAAATTAGGTGGGCAATCATTTTTATGGTAGCAGGTAGAACTTCATCTATTCCAGCACTGGTGGTTTTTAGGTGACATATAACGTTATATATTTCTTCTGGCGTTGTGGGGAAAAGAAAAAAATGTGTGGAATTGCAGGAATAGCGATAAGGTGGTCTGATAATCTCATTACCCGGTGGCAGTGAATGATAAAATCTGTGAAGAAGAGTGAGTCTGGCTGTTTTACATTGGGATGCAAGCAGGGGCAGATCAAGCTGCACTTTTAATGCTGTTATACTGCTGCTGTGGGAATAGTCAGATAAAATGAATATAGTGGCACGGTTTTGAACGGATTCGAGGGCGTTGGTTAGGTTATGGTGATGAGGGTAAGAAACAGCGCTAGCGTATTCAAGTTTGGTGCGTATGAGGGTCTTGTAAGCAAGTAACTTAAAGAGGGTGGTGCAAACGCCATATTGCAACGAAGATAGCCCAATAACCGGTTAGTCTAACTGATGATGCTATTTACATGACGTGTCCAAGTTAAATCATTAGAAATATGGATACCTAAGTATTTGTAGGAGCCACTAGGTGCGACGAGGTTTTCGGTAATAAAATAAGACGGAACCATGTAGTTATGGCGGCGGTGAAATGATAGCAGGGAAGTCTTACATTAAGTGCCATGAGCCATGTGTCACACCAAATTAATACTTTGTTAAGATCCTCTTGCAAGCTGGAGACATCATCGGGATTAGTTACTGGGCAATATATGACACAAGCATTGGCAAAGAGGTGAATTTCAGAAGAGATGTTGCAAGGAAGCTCGTTAAAATAGATTAGGAAAAGAAGTGGACCAAGGATGGTTCCTTGGAGTACGCCTGAAAGGACTGAAGGCATCGGCAATGAATGTTGAGTTCGCGTAAAAAATTGTTGTTGGTTAATTAGGAATGCCCTTGTCCATGCTAACACTCATGGATCTAGGTTCAGATTTGAAAGTTTTAGTATTAAACGCTTATGAGGAACCTCATCAAAAGCTTTTTCATAATCCAAGAACAAGGTGTCGACAGGAATGTTCTGCTCAATAAAGAATGCAAGTCACATATAAAAAGTGCGAGCTGTGTGTAATAAGAACGGCCTTTGCAGAAACCATGCTGATTATAATAAAAGAAATTAAGAGATGATAAAAAATTAGCTACGCTCGAGTAAATAATGTGTTCCATGATTTTGGAGCAGATGCAAGCGATTGAAATTGTCTATAATTAGTAGAAGATTTGTTGCCTTTCTTAAATACAGGAATTACTTTACCAGTTTGCCAGTCTTGTGGAACATAACTGGTTGTTATTGACTGCTAGAATATGAGTGATAATGTTAAACTGCATATGTGTTTTGTATTCTTTAAAATTTAGCATTTATGCCATCAAGCCCAACCGATGATGAATTTTTTAGAGGGTCTATAATCTTAACGATACCACCACTGGGGTTAAAGATTATGTGTGCCATTTCAGGAGAATTGAAAGCAGGGGCATCAGGAAGATATTGAAGAGGTTCTAGGGTGAATACAGAGCGAAAAGTACTCTTCATTACATTAGCGACTGCGGAATTGGGTACGAGAGCCATCAGAGCCACAGATGTGTATATTGTTAGATTCAATGGGACAAATACATTTCCAAAAGGCCTTAGGGCTATTCTGCAGCATGGAAGGTAACATATTAAAGTAAATGTTTCGCTTTTCTTTTAATGCAAGTGTGTCGTAATTTTTAGCAGCGCAGTAGTATTTGTCCCAAGCGAATAATTTCGTCGGAAGTGCTTAGCATGTAGGGAAACTGTCGATCAAATTGATCAATTTGTATAGGCGCAATAACGAAGGAGTTGAGTGCATTTATATGTCCATTGTGACAAGGATCCCACACAGGACATGCAAATTTGAGGACTGGCAACACATATTTTTTATACCCAATTTCCTTCACATCTTTACTCAGATTTTTTGAATTGCACTGTAAAACACCAAGAGAGGGCCCGGCCTCTCGAACTAATTATTAATATGTCCTGACCATGAGTTGTCTTGGGACAAGCAGATGCCTAAATATTTTACTGTTGGTGTATTTCTTAGTTCCTGGTTGATAGAAAGGTATTTTCTCATTATTTTGTTAATTTTCTTTTTAAAAGACACGTACACAATTTTCTGTGTTTAAAGAGATGTCATCGGTGATGCACCATTCTTCTGTTTGCTTCAAGTCTGCACTCATTCACATGCAGTTTGATTAATCGTGTGCCATATGAGTACAAAACACAATCATCCACATATAATTGTATTTTACAGGACAGGCCATCACACATATCATTGGTGAAGATAAGAAAGAGAAGAGGGCCTAGAACTGAGCACTGTGTTGCACCAGATGTGACATTTACCTCAAGTGAATGCATACCACTTAATACAACTCTGTTTCCTTTGTACCAAAAAAACTTAGTTTCACCCGAAAGGTGAAGCATTGATAGCAATAGCAAAGTATTGAACAACTGCATGAAGTAAGGTTCATAGCTCTATTGGTCGTATAAATTGTAGTAAACATAGGCAAACTCTCTCAAGTAACAAAGGACCTAATAAAGAAACGGCAAAGAATGAAAATGTCTAACTCAAGAGATAAGATAGAATTCGCGAAACTGTCAAAACTGATCAACAAGGAGAAAATAAAGGATAATTGAAATTATAATGTATGAAAGACTGAGGAATAAATGGACGCAGCATGAAATTAGTGAGAAGAAAACTTGGCATAAGAGAAGCCAAGATGTGTGCACTGAAAGATAAGCAGGGCAATATCATCAGCAATTTCAAAGGTATAGTAATAGCAACGGAAGAATTATATACTGACCTGTACAGTACCCAGAGGAGTCGGGATACTTCCATTCGAAACAGTAATGAACAGGATACAGAAACTCCTCCTATAACTAGTGATGAGGCCTTGCAAGACATTAAACAGGGAAAAGCGGCAGGAGAAGATGGAATAACAGTTGATTTAATCAAAGATGGAGGCGACATAATGCTTGAAAAACTGGCGGCTCTCTATACAAATTGTCTATCAACTTCAAGGGTGCCAAGAAACTGGAAGAATGCAAACATTATACTAATCCACAAAAAGGTAGGTGTTAAAGAATTGAAAAATAATAGCCCCATTAGCTTACTCCCAGTATTATATAAAATATTCAGCAAGATAATTTGCAACAGAATAAGGGCTACACTGGACTTTAGCGAACCAAGGGAACAGGCCAGCTTTGGGAAGGGATACTCTACAATGGATCACATCACGTCCTTAGGTAATCGAGAAATCCACAGAGTACAATCAACCTCTCTATATGGCTTTCATAGATTACGAAAAGACATTTGATTCAGTAGAGATACCAGCAGTCATAGAGGCATTATGTAATCAAGGAGTACAGACCGGTTACGTAAATATTTTGGAAAATATCTGCAGATATTCCACAGCTACCTTAATTCTACGCAAGAAAAGTAGGAAGATACCTATAAAAAAAGGGGCCAGACAAGGAGACAATCTTTCCAATGCTATTCACTGCGTGCTTGGAAGAAGTATTCAAGCTATTAAACTGGGAAGGCTTAGGAGTAAGAATTGACAGTGAATATCTTGGCAACCTTCGGTTTGCCAATGACATTGTCCTATTCAGCAACACTGCAGACGAGTTACAACAAATGATTGAGGACCTTAACAGAGAGAGTGGAAGAGTGGGGTTGAAGATTAATATGCAGAAGACAAAGACAAAGAATAGCCGGGCAAGAGAACAAGAGTTCAGGATTGCCAGTCAGCGTCTATAGTCTGTGAAGGAGTACATTTACCTAGGTCAATTACTCACAGGGAACCTTGATTATGAGAATGAAATTTACAGAAGAATAAAAATGGGTTGGAGCACATATGGCAGACATTGTCAGATCCTGACTGGAAGCTTACCATTATCACTGAAAAGGAAGGTGTACAATAATTGCATTTTACCAGGGCTGAAATATGGGGCAAGAACTTGGAGTCTAACAAAATAGCTTGAGAAGAAGTTAAGGACCGCTCAAAGAGCGATGGAACGAAGATGATAGGCGTAATGTTAAGAGACAGGAAGAGAGCGATGTGTATCAGAGAGCAAACGGGCCCAGCCGATATTCTAATCGACATTAAGAGAAAGAAATAGAGCTGGGCAGGTCACGTAATGCATAGGCTAGATAACCGGTGGACCGTTAGGGTTACAGAATGGATGCCAAGAGAACAGAAATGCAGTCGAGGGCGGCAGATGACTAGGGTGATGAAATTAAGAAATTCACAGGCGCAAGTTGGAATCAGTTGGCACAGCACAGAGGTAATTGGAGATCAAAGGGAGAGGCCTTCGTGATGCGGTGGACTTAAATTAAGTTGATGATGATGATGACGAGTTGTGTAGTGCAGAAAAATTCTTTTCTAAATCCATGCTGATGTGCCATGAAAAAATTCATTTGCATTCAGGTGTTTAACTAAGGCAGAGTACACAGCATGTTCAAGTATCTTACAGCATACAGATATAAGTGAAATAGGCCTGTTATTCACATTCACTTTCGCTTTGGGGAGATAAGACTGCAGATTCCCGAGGCAAGGAACTTGTCACAGGCGCGGATGCTGCTGACTTATGTATCGCGAACGATGGCAAAGCAACTTTCTTCAGACCACCAGATTCATGGAGTGCCATAGACCTCGTGATCCATTCTACAGACCTTGTCGTATCGTCAACAACGGCCCCAGACAGGATGGGCAGTGACCACTTTCCAGTCTTTACCAACATCACCGAATTTCACACTGCTGGGCGACAGTTCTGTGCTGTGACACGCTGGGACACATACAGAAGCATTGGATGAATCTCCTCGTGAGCTGTTCACAGATATGCTGCGGAGCAAAAGAGAGGCTACCTCAATGTTGAAACTGCCAGATCATTTCCCTACTCCTGGTTTGAAACTAAAGAACCTCTGCGCAGCGCGTAGGAGAGCGGAGTGAAAACTAATGAGAAAAACGGGAAATTCGTCTGCGAAAACTGAATACAACAGGATAGACGCTGTCATCCGTCATCACACAAAAAGGTTAAGACAAGCTCAATGGGCTGCTTTCTGTGAGAGTTTATCGGCGTTCACTCCCATGACAAGGATTTGGGGAATAATGAATAGCCTATCCGGAATGATTCGCCTACACAGGCCATTCGTAGCACTTGCTTTAAAGTAAGGAAAAGATTTGCAAACCCTTGCAGAAGATTTTGCAGACGTATACACATCTGGCAGATCAGCAGGAGTATCGAACCCTCTGTTGTCTGCAGCATTCCATACCATGGATACGCCGTTCACCTTCCGGGAGTTGGATTTGGCGCTTAGCGAATTAAGAAGACGCTGTGCTGTGGTTCCCTATTTGATCAGCAATCAGATGCTGACAAATCTGCCATATGAACAAAAACGAGCCCTTCTGGACATATTTAATCACGTCTGGAGCACAGGAGAGATCCCAGAAGTGTGGAAGACAGCTTGGGTGGTTCCAGTGCTCAAGTCCGGAAAGGATCCTGCAAACCTCACCTCATATCGGCCAGTATCGCTAACATCATGCGTATCAAAGTTGATGGAAAGACTAATATGTACGAAGTTAACATGGTATCTTGAGCAAGGAAATAGACTGCCATCATGTATGACCGGATTTCGTCCATGGTTGAGTGCCCAGGACAGTGTCTTGGATCTACTAAGCCATATAGAGCACCATCGCGTAGACGGCATTTCCACACTCGCCATCTTTATGGACGTTGCCAAGGCATACGACTGTGTGCTTCATACAGGCATCATCAACGGACTCCGAGCCATGGGCGTCTCGGGAAATGCTCTTCGATTCGTCCATGAATTTCTCAGTGATCGATGTGTCCAAGTTAAGCTCGGAAGTATAATGAGTGACAAGCGACGAATTTCCCTCAGCGTCCCACAAGGAAGTGTCCTATCTCCCTTGCTTTTTAACGTTGCCATGGCCAGCCTTCCAGATGCCCTGAAAGTAGGTCGGACGGCAGTTAAAATGTCAATCTACGCAGATGACATCTGCATTTGTATCTCGGGGTACCAACACAAACGTTTGGCCCGGATAGCCCAGGCCGCAATCTCCACTATCGATCGCCACTTATCAACGCTTGGCCTATCTTTATCAGCAGAAAAATCTGCCTTTATGCTTTTCCCGGGAGTGAGACGCAAGTCAACACGTCTGACGCTGAATATCAGAGGGCATTCAATTCTTCATGCAACTCATGTGCGATTCCTGGGCGTCACCATCGACAACAAGCTACTATGGCATAGTGCGGTCGAAAGTGTTGTGGCTGCATCAGTGCAAAGAGTCAACGCACTTCGTCGATTGGCAGGTGTACGTTGGGGAAACAATCCTATATCCATGCTTAAACTGAACGCTGCACTGATAACAAGCCGCATTCTCTATCAGCTCCCTCTGATATCACCGTCATCGATTCAATTCGAGCGCTTGGAGGCAGTGCACAGAAAGGGACTTCGCTTGGCGATGGGAGTTCCAACGGCGGCTTCAAACAAGAAAGTCACTAATGAGGCAGAGTCTCTTCCACTCCACCTCTTGGCATCTCAGGCCTTGCTGACGCAGCTATTAAGGCTGGGCGAGTCACGCGCCGGCACGGCGCTTCTCCGGCGGCTAAGAGCAAGAACTCGCTCACATTTCCATGCGGCGCTGAACACCTTCCGATTTTTAGGATTGGAATGTCCTAAATGAAGTCACCTTGACCCGCCATGGTCTTTTTCGGATGTTACCTGCAGCCTTAATGTACCCCACCTACCGACGAAACGCACCATTTCAACTGCCGAAGCAAAGTTTATTGTGCTGGACCACTTGAGCACTGTGTTTCAAAGCCATCTACAAGTGTACACAGATGGTTCGGTGTGCGCACAAATAGATAGCTATGCAGCGGCATTCTGCATACCATCCCTTGATGTGTCATGGTCTGGCCGATTGGATCGCGTAGTTTCCTCTACAACAGTAGAAAGCGCCGCAATCACCGCGGCTTTGCGGAAACTGCGGGCCTTTTCTGCATGAGATGTCGTGGTGCTGACGGATTCCAAGTCAGCATTACAGAGATTACATCGGGGCCTACCTCTAGAGAAATTTACAAGGCAGTCTCTGGCACTGATTGATGACCTAATGAGCAAAGGATTTAACATAAGGTTTCAGTGGATTCCATCACACATAGGAATTGATGGAAACGAGGAAGCTGACGCCCTTGCATGCCTAGCGCTGACATGTGTCCCAAAAGTGAAAGCTCCAAAAGCTTTTCAAAACCCTAAGGGTGCAATCCGCCTTCACTTTAGAGAGATGCACAAGAATCCACACGAATCCTGTGTGACTCATGGATTTACACGCAAACAAGTGACGTTTTTATACCGCATCAGCACCGACTCCGTGTACACCCCAGCTTGGTTATTCAAGACTGGGCTTCGCGCTTCCCCACTCTGTGTTTTCTGTGGTGACATTGGCGACATCGAACATTTCATTTGGCTGTGCCCGCAGTTTGACACAGAAAGAAAAGCGATGGTCGACAACCTACAAAAGAGCAGTCTTACGCACTGGACCTTTGAAGACGTTGTTTTCCCCGGAGGGCCCGCGGCATTCAGGAAGAGAGCGCAACGACTGCTGATAGCCTTCCTGCGGGACACGGGGCTCATCGACACCTGGTGACACACCCCTGATCTAAACTCGAAGGAGGATCAGGCGGAACAATCGCCGGCTATGTATGCCAGGCTAACCCTGCCGGCTTCAACATTACCACCACCACCACCACCAGTAGGCCTGTTATTGGATACAAAGCTTCTAGAACCACTTTTGGACACTGGTAATACATTAGCTGTTTTCTACTCCACTAGAATTTTACCTTACCTAAATGACTTATTATATATTATGTACACACAAGTATTTTGCTACTGCTACAGAACATCTTTTAATACTCTAGGTAAAGGACTCGTCGCTTTGAATGCATTGACAGATTATAGTAACATAGTTGTGCGTTTGACTGATATCTGGGTGTTTTCGGTTGTAGGATAGTGACAGCTGTAGTGTTGAAGCATGGCTGATTTTTTTTTTTTTTTTTAGGAATATGAATTAACAAATTTATCAAAATGTTTAGCTTTTAGCATCCTTGGTCACTATACTCCATCTCAAGTAACTTGCAGCACTACCAAAGGTACAAGTTATACACAGGCAATATCTTTGCACAGCGTAATTCTGGGTGTAACTGTCCAATTATTGGTGGAATTAGAGAGCTCTATTTTTGCTTGGTACATGAAACATTACAGCGATACGTGACATGTTTGGCCCTTTGCGCATGCACATTGTATATCGCGAGTTACTGTGGCATTTATTGTCATTAACCATAATAGCCACTCTAACCGTGATTGCATAGCAACATGGCAGTGCCCATACAGCTCAGACTGCCCACTTGAATCTCAATTCACACTTGTTACTGGCTCTCTGCCCGGACAGCAAGAAATAAATGATAAAATCTGTCATTGCTTAGTGCCACCGCATGCTGAGGGCAAGGCGTCACATATGTTTTGTCGCCGTTATTGAAGTCAACTGTCTGTTTTAATACTACTAGGACTACAGAGGCACTGCTGAGCTGTAAAGGTGGTTTTATTTCCAGCTAACAGATGGTGCCATAACATTAGCACTGGTAATGTGTTGATGTTGCAAAACAATATAAAGGCCGTATTGTTCACTACATCATTAATTTGCTACTGTGCTCTACTATGGTACATGTTGACTGTGGCAAGCAAATGCCAAACGAACGACACATTTTAGAGACAAAATTTATAAGGGTGTTTGTCTTTAATACTTGTTAAGGAGGCTGCAAGGAACTGCTGAGAAAGTGTGTAGGTGAATTTTCATGTAAACACAGCTTACGGTTTCAACACTAAAACATCTGTCGCACCAATCTACCAACCATGAAGCATGTATCAACAGGATGGCAAGCACACACCGGGCAGACAATGCGGCGTGGATGAGCACATCTTGAGGGGCATTCAGCCTTCCTATTGGCTAAAATCTCCTGCAGCTTCGACAGTGCGGCAAGAAAATACTCGGGTAGAGGATAGCTTATCCTCATGTAATATATCGGGAACACCAATATTGTTTTTGCCACATCATCTCATAAATGTCCAGTACTTTTTGCTCATTTGTAAATCAGAAGATAAGGTCTAAAAGTATTTCTTGCGACTTACTTGTGCCTCCTTCCTGTATAATAATGGTTAACTCATGTAGTGTGTGAAAGTTAGATTTAGTTCTACTTGTGCACTATTTAGAAAACGCCCTGTGCTGCTTTTTGATCGTAGTTTGATCGTAGAGAGTAGCTTATTTATGGCTTGGCTCTAGTCTTTCATTTTGTACATGACATACGGGGGACTTATGTTAACAGGATTAGGTATTCTTTCTTTAAACAACTAAATAATAACCAAAGTTTATTGGCATCTAGACCATTAGCCTTGCATTCAGACAACAAAATATTATCCATTAGCTCTTCAGAAATCATTGCATAGTCCTCTTTTTCAAAAAGAAAGCTTTCCTATATTCTTTCTTTTTCTTTCAGGGAGCACATGTACTTATATCTGCAACAACAGCATGATGGTCATTAATGCCGAGAACAGTGCCTACTTAGTTCACTACAGCAGGCGTGTTGAAAAACAGCAAGTTTAGAATATTTGCATGAGTTGGTTCCAAAATATATTGTAAGAAACCAAACATATCAATCAATGTTGATTTGCAGTACAAGGTGCGGTCAGAATTCTGATATACACCATTCACCCACGTACAATCAAGTGTGTTAAGATTGTTACACAGCGGGACACATTCTTCAGAAAAAGAACACACAACCTTGCGCAACTGACGCACTACAGTATGATCATTGTTGCATTAAAAGGCACCGACAACAAATATGTTTTGAACAAAATTTTGTTCTGTTTTGAGATTTTTGCTCTCAAATGCATAACAAAAATGTGTTTAGTTTGTAATTTGTATGTCTAATGTCTATAGGGCTCTTTTATGAATAGCTTACTTTATGCACATGATTTATATTCATAAGTGAAAAGAGAGTGTATTATGTGTATAGGTACTTGTTATATGAATAATGCTATCAGTCCAATTATCCTGTATCATTCTTACCTGTGTAACTCAGTAAGGCTGTCTGTCAAAAAAACATTTGCTTGGGTCTACTTAACTGTTTATTGGTGAAGAATGGCTACACTGTATTGTAAAGGAATCAAAGACTCACTTAGCCTAGCAAGCTTTGAGAAGTATTCCTGCTCACTTGCTTGGTGTTCTTTGGCCATATCTGGTGCTTTCACCATAAAACACCATCATATCAACTTTTCCTACTCTAAACTAGCCCCAATAGGAGAAAATTCTTTAATCCTTGGGATCACAGTGATGCACCAGTGCAGAGGTTTTGCTGTGAAATAAAAAACTGAAGTTTGGCCTTCACTTTTTTCACAAGCTACAACATATTTTATTCAAAACGATTCTATGATTGCCTAATGAGAGCACTTATGCATTCCACGTGTATTTGAATAGAGACACCGGAGTTGGCCCCAAGTTAAAAGCTTCCTCTTAATATTCCTCGTTCCTGCCTCATAATGCACTCAATATTCAAACTTTTCAGTTTAGTTTGTCTGAACACAGGGCATATATTTGCAGGGCAACTCCAGTATATATGTAGTTTAGATAAGAAACCCATTGACCCTCTACAATGGCCCTGCAGTTCCCTGACCCAAGTAGTACTGATGGAAGCTGTGGATATGGTGACTGGACAGAGCTGGGAGGACTGTGTCCAGGGCAGTGCCGTGGAAAGCTGCCTGCTTGTACTCACAGCAGCTGTGCAGAAGCCAGGCAATTTGTGTCAGCCAAAGGTCAGTGTGGTGCATGTGCGCATGGCATTCCGTAACGCCACTGCAGCAAGTCTCAGAGGAATGTGCAGAATGAGCTAAGCTTTCCTGGTGCCAAGAAGATTTACGATCATTCTGTGAGCCTGCTCAAGTAAAATTCAGAAGAGAAAATAGAGGCCATTCTTTTGCAGGAATGACAAAGAGGATGGCGTAAACAGATGTGCTCTGGCCTGCGGCTACTCTGCACAAAATAATTCATTTGTCGTTTTTAATGGCCCAAAGCAATACAGGGGCTACGAAAAATGCCACAGTGTCTGGGTTAATTTTGACCACCTGGGAATATTCAATGTGCACCCAAAGCACATAAGCCTATTTGTATTCAATATTCATCAGATGCCATTGACCCTTGTTCTTAACATTCTTAGTTGTGTTTGTGCTTTCCTTGCTAATCGTATGCAAATTGTTTCCCTTTAATGAATTCAAGTCACCTTTAGTGCCAGTGCAATGACGTATTCCCCGAGGTTCTGTTTTAGGACCTCTACCATTCTTGATTTACATTATGATCTACATAATATTTCTGCTAAAGTTTGTATGTGTGTGGACAACCATGTCATCTGCCAACAAATAATTATAGCCGAACCCACTTATCACAATATTTAAGTACCAAGAAAATCCCATTGTTATAACTGATAATTATTATAACCACGTTGCACAAAAAAAGCAGAGGGGACAAATATCCAAAAATTTTAATTAGGCAGGGAGACACAATCTCTTGTGCTTCTTTCTGTACACGCTGCGGCTTCTGGTGGGGCTACCGAGAAGTGTGTGCCTGAAAACACTGAGGATTGTTGCCTTGTTTGCCGCACACCCAATATCACATACTCAAAATGTTCATTGACGAGTGGCACATAACCTAGTGCATTCATGGCACAGCTCGCTAAAGTGTTGGTGTGGAAGACATTCATTGAAAAGTGGCACATACCAAGTGCATTTGTAGCACAGCCTGCTAAAGCGTGAAGTTGCTGTCATTGAGGAACCCTTGTAACGCGGGTTCGATTCCGCCAAGCATCGAAGAAATTTAAGGGATATTTTTTGTGATTATACAGCGGCACATTGCCAGTGGCACACACCTAGTTACCCAAGTTAGCGTCAAAGACATTCATTGAAGAGTGGCACACACCTTCTGGCACAATATCATTCACTCAAGTTAGCATCAAAGAGACTCATTGAAGACGAGTTCATTTCATCGGCGTGAAAGAGGTTCATTGAAGAGCGGCACATATGTACACGTTGCCACATACTCAGTGATCCAAGTTGATCCGATGGTTCGTTTCGAACCCTGTTCCCTCAGCACAGCAGCCCGATGCACTATTAATTCGACCACTAACTATTGAGTGACCCAAGTAGGTGGGAAAATGAAGCACTGGGTATGTGCCACTCAGTCTGAGGTGGTCGTCAGTGAGCCTCTTTGATGCTAACTTGGGTCACTAGGTATGTTTGAGTAGGTGTGTGCCACTCTTTAATGAACATCTTTGATGCCAATTTGTGTAACTAAGCATTTTCCAGTGGGAAGATGCCCCTCTACAATGATGAAAAAGATACCTTAAATTTCTCCAGTGCTGAGCAGAATTGAACCCACGTCACAAGGGTTTCTTAAGGACAGCAACTCCACACACAGCAGGCTGCACCACAAATGCACTGGGTATGTGCTGCTTTTCAATAAATGTATTTCATGCCAACGCTTTAGTAAGCTGTGCCATGAATGCACTGGGTATCTGCCGCTCTTCAATGAACCTCTCTCCAAGTTGGGTCCCTGAGTATGTGCCACTGAGTGAGCGGCAAGTGAGGGAAAAATTCTCAGTGTTTGCAGGCACCGGCGCACCACACTTCTCATCTCGGAGGCTATGCATGGACTTTGCGGCAGTGCCACTATATGGTGCAGTGTGTCTAGAAAGAAGTGCGAGAGAGGAGCCTGGTTGCGGCATGCAGCGTTTCTTAGCGTTCGCTAACACCGTTAGCCATGCATTTCAGAGGCCACACGTAGGCTTTGCGGCGGCGGCTTAAATGGCACTGAGTGTTCTTAGGGTAGCATGAAAGAGGAATCCCGCTGCAGTACACACCTCGTACATAACTCGTTTCCACGGTGGCAATATCTTGTGGCTCTATATTAATTCAGTGCTAAATGCACTACCGTTGACAGTCATTGTAAAGATGGGTTCTGCCGAATTTTTCTTTCAAGGATTTTGAATTCTTTTTCCTTTTGGTGCACATACCCAGTAGCCAGATTTAACTGTTGTAACCAATAATGCAGCATGAGAGCTTTGTCCTAAGCAGTTTATTTTCCATAAAAAGCATACAAAATTTGGCAGTGCATCGGCTGCTCATTGTTATATACAATGCAGTAAACCTCGTTCATATGTTATAGAAAAAAAAACGCAAAAAAAAGCGTACCAACCGGGAAATTGTATGACCCGAAGTAACTAAAAAATTGACAGACTCAACTAGTGTTGATATTTATATTATGTGAAGCGTCGCGCGGATCATTGCGGCACGAGATGCCGACACGCATCGAGCTGGTGGTGCTGTAGTGGCTCGAGATCCGTTTTGTTGTTTTCCTATTGCGTGGTGTTTCAAGAAGGTGACGGGAAATCGAAATGAAATTGAGCTGCAGGGCGACCCCGTATGCCGCCGAAGCCTATGGCACTACGCACCACGCACTGTACACTAAATAGGTGGAGATGCTTATCGCAATAGGTTTGGTGCCGATAGCTGTGAATCCGGCCTGCGATGACCTGGGCGGAGATTTGCGGGTACCGGAATAAGAAACTGCGCGCTGTTGTTTTGTGCGCACCGTCGTTTTCACGTGAGATGGCCAGTTATATACTGCTCTCAAATGCGTGCTTCTTGCACATTTTTCTTGTTCACATGGGATCTAGCGGCTGCAAAATGTATATGATCGCAGTCTGCAGTAGGGAACTGCATCGTGTTTCAATTATTGCCTAATAAAAGTGTGTGCTGTGCTTTGAAATAACATAGACAACGAGCTTATTGCAGAAATAAAACATGAGAACGCCATGCTCAGTAGCCTAGTACAACAGCAAACCCAAGAGGTACGTGAACTGAGAAAGGTCGCGCATCCCGCGCAACCCCCTAGACCCACTCCCGTCAGCACTCGTGCTCCGAGCAACAATGGTGATGAACAGGACAAAGCAACCCCACTTGCGAAAAAGCGAGCCGTGCAAAGCCAATACAACAGCCGCGATGAACAGGCAAGATCGAATATTAAAGCCTTGCTTACCGACAAAGTGTAATCAGCAATCTGTCTTTCGCCATATCCGGCCTCACAACCAGGGTGGTCAAGCTCAAGGAGATGTGGCACCATCCCTGTCGCAATCACCACAGCCAAATGCAGGAACTAATAATATAAATCCCGTAATCCCAGACGCTTCCATGGTGGAACCGCCCTCCCCCCCACACGCACCGCTCCAGTTTCTCAACAGCTCCTTATTTTAAACTCCAGGATGGCCAGACACGATAAAGAGCTATTGGTCTGGCAGTGGAACTGCAGAGATCTAGCCGGGAAAAAACCGGTCCTACAACAATGCTTAAAAAACATGCAACCCAAACCTGATGTAATAATGCTACAAGAAGCCGTGGGCACGTCAGCCAACATCCCGGGCTACCGTGCCCTCGTCCCTAAATTCCGTAATGATAGGGGCATTGCCACACTAATCAGAAAGGTCCTAGTACCCATAGAACATGAGATTGAAGGCCCGCAGGCCGAGCATATAATGATAAAGATTATTCCTAACAGAACGCAAAAGAATAGCATCCTTATACTGAACATATACAGTAACCCATCCAAAAAATGGAAGCGTTTTCTCTCCCTGCTCAAAAATGCTGCCAAGCTCACCAGCCTGAACCTGCTAATAGTGGGTGGGGACTTCAACGCTCCGTGCCATACCTGGGGACACGGCCACACCACAACCAAGACTTGGAATACACGCTCATCACGGATTCCAGCGCCCCAACGCGAATGGGCAATTCGGTTGCAAGAGATACCACACTGGACTTAACAATGATCAAAAACATCGAGACAGCTACCTGGAGAAACACCCCAGAAAACCTAGGTAGCGACCACAGGATCATCGAAATCACGATCTCCCGAGCGAGAACCCCCTCGTTCAAAAGCTTGAAATGGACAGACTGGGACAAGTCCCGCAAGCACCGGGATTTCAGGCTAGACGACGAGCCGATCGGTGACATTGACACATGGATCGCGGGCCTGACCAGGGATGTCGGGGAAGCCACGCAAGCCATCATTCCCGAAATCCTGACGGAGAAGATGGGTAGTCGTCTTACCCACCTCTTGGAAGCCAAGGAATCGATACAAACCCGATGGCAAGGCCAGCGGCTCAATCGAATGCTGAGGAAAAAGATAGCCGAACTAAACAAACAAATCGAAGAGCACTGCAAAACCTTGAGCAAGCAACAGTGGGACAAAGTCTGCAATGCCACGGATGGCAAACTCCACAACGGAAGTACGTGGCTACTGCTGAGGCACCTGCTGGGCAAAACCCAAAGCAAATCCAAGCAAAGAGCTGACATACAGAGACTTCTGCACAAAGAGAAAGGGGCAGCGAGCGAGAAGCAAATCGTCATGAAACTCTGCGACAAGTACCTCCCGCAACGACCGACGGTCGAGCACGGCCGGTACACTGGCAGTCCTAGTCCCAAGTTAGATGAAGACTTAAGTGAGGCGGAAATCAGAACGGCACTCCAAGGACTCAATGGCAAATCAGCCCCAGGACCGGACAGGGTTAACAATAAAATGCTCAAAAACCTGGACGACAAAGCTGTCACCAAACTCACGGGCTATATGAACAAGTGCTGGAAAGAAGGCCGCATCCCGGAGCAGTGGAAGAGGTCAGAGGCTATCCTCATACCCAAGCCCGGAAAGCTGTTGAGCTTGGAGAACCTACGCCCAATCTCTCTCACGTCGTGCGTGGGTAAGGTCTTGGAACACGCCTTCTTGAACCGTATCAACAGCCATATAGAAGAGACGGAAGCCTACCCCCACACCATGATAGGCTACCGATCCCGCCTGTCCACGAAGGACATCATGTTGCAACTGAAGAACTAGATCCTTGACGTCAAGACAAGAAACACCAGAGCCATCCTAGGACTATACCTGGAGAAAGCATTCGACAATGTCGCTCACAAGCCGATCCTGAAACAAGTGTCTAATCTGAACCTGGGGGCAAAGGGCCTACAACCACGTGAGGGACTTTTTGAACGATCGCAAAGCCACCCTGACGGTTGGCAACCTCGAGTCCGAAGAACAAACCCAGGGAAGTGCAGGTACCCCCCGGGGCTCAGTTATATCTCCGCTCCTTTTCAACTTAGTCATGCTGGGTGTCCCCAGCAAACTACGGGAAATCGAAGGAATCCACCACTCTATATACGCAGATGATATAACGATTTGGTTGGACCACGGCAGTGACGGTCAAATTGAGAACGCACAACAAACGGCCATTCACAAAATCGAAGAGCACCTCCAAGGAACGGGCCTCAAATGCTCCTCGAGCAAGTCCAAACTACTCCTTGTGGGGCTTCGGGCTAACGTGCCCAAATCCGGCTAGCTAAGGTCTAAGGAGACACGTAGCTTGTCCCTACTCCACAGTGCACGCAAAGGGGTGCCGCGGCGGGTTTGCTGATTCACCGGCAAGGCGTAGAGACAATTCCAGCCGTGGTACCAACGAATGGGGCTTTGTTCCTTGTTATGTACAAAATGCACGTACAATACAGGAATACGGCACTAGGGTGGCAGTCGCAGACTGCGGGTGAAAGCTCCCTGGAAGTCTGCTCCGCCACACTGGCTCTTCCGAGCAGGTTTTCCACACAGAAGGGGGCCGCCTTGCTCAGAGGGGCGCAGGACCAAGTGGGTCCGCACATCCGACAGCCAAGAGCACCGAAAGTCAATCTATTCGGCGAAAGCACCCGCGTACCTCCGATGCTGAAGGAGAGAGAAGCCGAAGAGAGGGTGGGAGGGGCCCGCTCCTCAGTCAGGCATTGTTCCTATGCGTGGCGCACGGCGTAACGTGAGCTGCGCGCACAAGCAGCAGGATTATGCAGCATCACACCGGCGCCAGCGGCAGTGGGAAATGTACGCTATTCAAAATAAGGCTTGGAACTGCGTGTCCCCAGCGATCGCGTGGGCAAATGGCCCAAGTCGCGCATGAGCAGGAGACAGGGGTCCAAAAGGGCTCCCCACGTCCTTTACTGGCCTATGCGCAGGGGCATGCCACCAAAAAGCTACACGAGACCCCGGGAGTACGAGGAAAATGGCCTGTATACCCAAGACGGAAACACAATCCCCAAAGTAAACAAGGTCAAAATCCTCGGAATGATCATTGAGGTTAACAGAGCTAATGGCGAAACTGTGAGGAAGATCGAAGGCAAAGTCACCAGCGCCACGAGACTAATAAAGAGAATAACCAATAGACACGCGGGCATGAAGGAAGAAAACATCATTCGACTCATCCACTCCTTTGTTGTCAGCCACATCGCCTATGTAGCCGCCTACCATAACTGGTACGTCGTGGTAAAGAACAAGATCAACATGCTCATAAGGAAAACATGCGAGATAGCCTGGGGCCTCCCGGAATCGGCGAGCACCGAGCTCCTGGCTCAGCAGGGCATATACAACACCCTGGAAGAAATAGCCGAAGCACAACGCATCTCGCAGCTCGAATGCCTGTCGACCACCATGACGGGAAGGTACATTATGAACATGCTCGACATAACGTACCACAACCAGCTCGGCCAGAAAATGCAAATCCCCAACAAAATCAGAGACACCATTACGGTGGCAGACATCCCAAGAAACGTGCGCCCTGATTACAGCCGAGGTAGAGGAAAGGCAAGAGCCGAGGCTCTGGTCCATTCATTCGGCAGGGAGAGAAACGTGTGCTTTGTCGACACAGCCGAATATCTGAACGGCCAAAAATACACTGCCATAATCATAGACACAAACTACAAAATCAGAACCACATGCAGCGTATATACCAAACACTCGGAAATAACGGAGGAAGCAGCGATCGCGCTGGCCTTCACAGAACAGGAATGCGAAGTCGTACTAAGCGCCTCGCAAACGGCAGTAAAGAATTACGCCAAAGGTAGAATTCCCAAGGAAGCCCTGTCCATTCTGGCCAAAATGGGCAGATCCAAAACCGCTTGCTCGAGGATCACATGGTTCCCTGAGCACGTCACCACAGAAGGCGACGCGCTCCCGAACCTAAACGAGACGGCGCTCCGGATGGCGCGAGGCATGACCCGCCGCGCCAAACAGGGCAACGCCTCTCGCACGATAGCGAACACTCCTCGCGCAGAACGGGACAGGCTCACCAGATACAGTGACATAACCAGTGCATATCTAAATGCCAGAGGATATACCCACTGCCAAGTCCCAAATTGAACAGGAGGCAGGCCGTCGCCTGGAGACAACCCCAGACGAACACCTTCCCTAATCAATTCCATCTGAAACGTATCTTCCCAGATAAGCATCAGGACGACACGTGCAAATTGTGCCAGGAAGGACCAGCAACACTGAAACACATGCTGTGGGAGTGCGATGTAGTTATAGGAAGGATGGCAGTTGCTCCGGAGACCCTGTCTTCGAAGTGGGCCACCGCTCTGCACGGCTCAGACCTCGGAATCTAGACGTGGGCATTCCAGCAAGCCTCTGAGACGGCATTGAGGCAGGGCCTTGACATTCCCCCGCGGGCGACCTCAGCCCGGGTTGTGTCAAACCTTGCCGGACGTACAAGAAAGTTATATCCATCCATCCATCCATACGCTTCCGACAGCACCACGCGCTCTGAAACAGATGGGCGAAGATGCTTATTGCAATAGGATCGGCGGTGATAGCTGTGAATACAGCCTGCGACGATCTGGGCGGAGGTTCGCTGGTACCGGAGTAAGAAACTGCATGCTGTCGTTTTGTGCGCACCGTCGTTTTCACGTGAGACGCCCAGTTATATACTGTTCTCGATCGCGCGCACCTTGCTCCTTTTTCTTGTTCACATGGGATTTAGCGGCTGCAAAATGTATACGATCGCACTCGGCAGCAGGGAACTGCATCGCGTGTCAGTTATCGCCTATTAAACGTGTGTGCTACGCTTCCGACGGCACTACGCACTCTGAAACAGACAGGCAAAGATGCTTATCGCAATAGGATTTGCGGTGATAGCTGTGAATGCAGCCTTCGACGACCCGGGCGGAGATTTGCTGGTACCGGAATAAGAAACTGCAAGCTGTCGTTTTGTGCGCACCGTCGGTCTCACATGAGACGGCTAGATGTGCTGTTCTCGACTGCGCGCACCTTGCGCCTTTTTCTTGTTCACATGGGATTTAGCGGCCGCAAAATGTATATGATCGCAGTCTGCAGCAGGGAACGGCGTCGCGTTTCAGTTATTGCCTATTAAAAGGGTGTGCTACGTTTCCGACGGCACTACGCGCTCTGAAACAGATGGGCAAAGATGCTTATCGCAATATGATCTGCGGTGATAGCTGTGAATGCGGCCTGTGATGACCTGGGCAGAGATTTGCTGGTACCGGAATAAGAAACTACGCGCTGTCGTTTTGTGCGCACCGTCATTCTCACGTGAGACGGCTGGATATGCTGTTCTCGATCGCGCGCACCTTGCTCCTTTTTCTTGTTCACATGGGATTTAGCGGCCGCAAAATGTATACGATCGCAGTCTGCACCAGGGAACTACATCGCATTTCAGTTATCTCCTATTAAAAGTGTGCGCTACGTCTCCGACGGCACCACGCACTCTGAAAACAGGTAGGCAAAAATGCTTATCACAATAGGATTTGCGGTGATAGCTGTGACTGCTGCATGCTACGACCCCGGAGAAGATTTGCTGGTACGTACTGAAATGAGAAACTGAGTGCATGCCGGCGTTTTGATGTGAGACAGGCAGGCAAGTATTAGGTGAAGCTGTTGCGGCAAGCAGATACTGTTCTCGATCGCACACACCTCATGCATTTTCTTGCTTATGTGGAAATGCGCAATGGCACTTTGGGGGTAGTGCCAAAAGTGCATGCACATGGAACAATCCTAGTTATCTTCGAGAGGATCGCAGATAATAAAAGTTCAGTTGTTGTTTGGGATGCGTAATGGTCACTGGCCATGCTCTGCCGAGAACCGCGTGCTAATGCGGAATCGAGGAATCGTGCCGCTGCATCGGGCTGGTGCACCAATGCCACTATAACCTCGACATCCACGACAGACGCCTCCCCAACAGTCTCTTCAGTTGACCATAAGTCACCCCCCCCTCTTGGACTGCGGACCTTGCCCTTTGGTTCATACAAGTCGAATTGCAGTTCGCAGCACGACGCATCACAGGAGACCTTACAAAATACCACTACGTAGTAAGCAGTCTCCCACCGGCCATAGCCAGGGAAATAAGGGATCTTTTGCTTGCACCGCCTGCCAAAAATGCATTTGCGAAGCTGAAAGAACCCGGACCACAGTGACTGCAGCAATTGCTTCACAACACGGGCCTCGGCGACCGTACTCCTAGTCAGCTCTTGTGGCACATGCAACAGTTGTTCGGCGAAACAATAAACACTCTAGACAAGTTTTGCTGCGAAAACTTTTTCTGCAAAAGCTACCTTCAAGTGTCCGCATGATCGTCGCTGCGTCATAGTAGAAAGATCTACCTGCTGTTGCCGAGCTTGCCGACCGGCTGGTAGCGATCACCCCGCCCACATCGCTGGCTGCTGTGCAAGCACAACAGTCTCGAGATGAACTTCAAGAAATTTCAGGACTCACCGAGACGCTATCAGCTTTGCGCACAAGCAGGAGGGCGCAAACGTTGAGTGAGCCAAACACGCTGCTATCACAACCTCAGCATCAGAATATAAACTGGTATCATCGGCAGTTCAGAAATGCTGCACGTAACTGTGTTCCACCCTGCGTGCACTCGGGAAACAGCCACTGCAAGCACTGACGGTAACCAGTGCTCTTATGTTGCCTTCAAGTCATCCCTCGGTATTCTTTTTTACCGACCGCAGCAACGGAGTTCGTTTATTAGTCGACAGAGGCACCAAAGTAAGTGTGATATCGTCGTCACAAACCGAAAGAAAGAACCCTAAGGCATCACCACTGCAAGCTGTCAATAATATGGTGGTATCAACATATGGGACCTCGTTCGCTCACGCTGAACTTCGGTTTCAGCAGAACGTTTAACTGGGTGCTCATAGCCAATGATGTCAAGTTCGCCATATTAGGCGCAGACTTTGTGCAATACTTCGATCTGTTGGTCGATGTCCGCAACAAGCGGCTTCAGTGTCATGCTTGTCGTGCAGCGGTACAAGGCAAGCCGTGTTGGCACCCTCCTCTCAGCCCGACCTTGCTCAGTCCAGCTGGAGAATCACACTTCACTGCCACAATACAAGAGTTCTCTGAGCTGACATGACAGCCACAGGCATTTGCCGTAGTGAAGCACAGGGTTCTGCATCACATCGAAACCACAGGCCTACCTGCGTGGCCAGGGCACCTTTCACCCGAGAAGCTGTGGCTAGTACAGCAGGTGTTTGCCCACATGACGGAACTCGGGATAGTGTACGTCCTTCGTCGAGCCCATATGTGTCACCTCTTCACATGGTCCCAAAATCAACAGATGGCGATTGGCGCCCTTGTGGTGACTATCGAGCACTGAACTGAGTGACCGTACCGGACCCCCAGTGCCGCTCGCTCACGACATGACTTCCTGCCTGCACGGTGCTAACATACTCTCAAAAATAGATCTGGTAAAAGCATATCACCAGATACCCCTAGTACCAAAGGATGTTCCCAAGACCGCAATAACAATGCCATTTGGAATGTTCGAATTTCTTCAGATGCCTTTCGGCTTATAGAACGCAGGCCAAACTTTTCAACAACTCATGGATGGCATTGTACGAGGCCTCGACTTTTGCAAGGCATACCTGGATGACCTGCTGATTGCTAGCCGCACTCCCAAATAGCACGAGAGGCATCTACGCTGCGTGCTGCAGTGACTGACAGAGCACAGGATTGTTATGAATATGGCAAAGTGCATGCTTGGGGTACCGTTGCTATCATTTTTGGTTCACAGCATTTCAAGCGCGGGAGTACAGCCACAGCAGGGCAAGGTTGAAGCAGTACGACGGTTTCCACAGCCGAAAAGCCTTCCATCAGCTCCAAGAGTTCCTGGGACTCGTAAACTTCTACCATAGGTTTGTCCCGAAATGCGCCAATATCCTTCACCCTCTCCACAGTGTACTCGCAACATCAGGAACCAATGCAAGTGCCATGCAGTGGAATGACCAAGCCATACAAGCATTCCAGCAGATTAAGGAGGCTCTTGCAAATTGCGCTCTGCTCGCACACCCACAGCTGAGTGTTCCTCAATGCGTAATGGTAAACACCGATGCAGCTATTGGAGCTGAATTGCAGCAGAAGTTGAGCGGAATGTGGCGACCAATTTCCTTCTTCTCCAGAAAATTGAGCCCGTCCGAACAATGGTACAGCACCTTTGGTAGGGAACTACTGGCCATATACGCTGCTATATGACATTTCCACTACTATGTAGAAGGGCGAGAATTCTTCGTACTCACGGACCACAAGCCGCTGACCTACACGTTACGTGCTATAAACTCAGATGCTGGTGCACACGTGGCACAGGAGCTCCGCCAGATGTCGTACATCGCAGAATTCTTGACGGATATAAGCCATGTCAGCGGGGCAGACAATGCTGTTGCAGACGCCCTTTCGCGCAGCCCATTGAATGCCGTCAGTCTGCTGAGCGGTGTTGACTTCACAACACTAACGACGGCTCAACATAGTGACAGTGAGTTGAATCACCTACTGAAATCTACAACCCCCGCCTGAAAGCTGCAGTGATTGACTGAACCCACAGCATCTGTATGCTGTGACATGTCCACAGGCAGGGCCAGACCGTTCGTGCCCACGAATCTTCGCCGCAACATTTATGACTTGCTACACAGCCTGTCGCATCCAGGGATTCGAGCCACTCAACAGCTGTGCACAGTGAGGTTCATGTGGCCAGGAATAAACCGGGATGTCCGACGCTGGACACGAGAGTGCCTCGCATGCCAGCGCTCCAAAGTGCAGCGACATACTGTGACCCCTTGCGATCCTTCCTTGTGCCAGACACTCGATTTGCCCATGTGCATGTCGACATTGTGGGACCATTGCCCGCTTGTCTGGGGCAAAGCTATTTGGCAACTTGCATCGATCGCTTCACGCGGTGGCCGGAGTCCTTCCTCATTCCAGACATGACTGCTGATACTGTTGCCCGTGCTTTTATCTACCACTGGGTAGCTCGGTTCGGAGTACCATCAACAGTGACTATGGATCACGGAACTCAATTCGAATCTGTCCTATTCGCGAACATCACACGGCTCCTGGGAACCTCCAGCATCAGAACAACTGCCTACCATCCCACCAGCAACAGTGTGGTGGAAAGGTTCCACCGGCAGCTGAAGACTAGCCTGACGGCAAATGCGAGTCACAGTTGGGTGGAGGCACTGCCTTTTGTTCTCTTGGGAATTAGGACGGCTCTGAAAGCAGATATGGGGAGCTGCTCAGTGTAACTGGTATACGGAACAACACTTCGCCTTCCAGGGGAGTTTTTCGCTGACAGTAAAGACGTGAACATCTAGGCAAACACCAACTATGCCCTACGACTGTGGGACGTTATGCATCATGAGCAAGCTACGCACTGTCCCTCTGCGTCCGCCAGCAGCACGGTTTGTTCACGTGCACTGTGATCTCTCCTTTTGCCCTCACGTATTTGTGAGGCACAACGCCGTACAGCATCCACTCCGACCCCCGTATGATAGGCTGTTCAAGGTGGTGAAATGTGGAGACAAGCACATTACTATCGACAGAGGTGGCCGTCACAACGTGGTTTCGCTTGACCGTGTAAAACCAACACACATAGACTGCAACAGCAAAGTACATGCAGCACCTCGAGCTCCATTACCACAAGGACCCCCAGCAAACCAGATAAGAAAGGCCCAACAGGCCGTCAAAAGGTCCACGTGGAATGGACGGTGTACAGGACCTCCGTTGCGCATGAACTCATGAACCACAGCATGTCGTACGAGTGCGCCCATTGTTCGCACACTCACTGGAGGGGAGTACTGTTATGACACATAAAGGCGCTTTGTGGGTACTGTCAAAAGCGCATGTGCATGGAACAATCCTAGTTATCTTCAAGAGGACCGCAGCTAATAAAAGTTCAGTTGTTGTTCGAGACGCGTGATGTTCACTCGCCTTGCTCTGCCAAGACACGTGTTCTAACACCTACATGGAGTCTAGCAGCCGGAAAACGTATCATTTGTTCGCAGTTTGGCGATGTACTGAACGTTGGTGCCAAAAAATCGTGTTTTCGGGGAATGTATGAACCGGTAAAAAATGAATGCAACTCTATTGGGTCATCTTTTTGTGTTCTCGATTCTGAACATTGGCGCCTGGAAAATGTACGTAATGGAAACATATCAACGAATACTGTTAAAGCTGGCATCGTTAGAAGTGGGTTCGACTGTAATGCTAATGGCACTGCTTGTTTCCAAGGCGATCGACTTAACATTCTTTCCTAGTGTTGAACAGGGTGTATGGAATTGAATGTGTGAAAGTGCAGTGCCATGCATGTGTCTTGCCAACCTACAGCATGCTCAAATTACTTCATTGGTAACTCTATACTTGATGTTGTGCCTTCGTGCAAACATCTTGGAGTGTATAGTACTAGTAGTAACTTGAGTTAGAATAATCTGCAAATGCAACTGTTGCAAAAGCAAAGCACAGTTTAGAATATAGTATATGTAAGGGGTGCTGCTTGGTGGAACTGGTATACGGAACAACACTTCACCTTCCAGGGGAGTTTTTCGCTGACAGTAAAGACGCAAACATCCAGGCAAACACCAACTACGCCCTGTGACTGTGGGACATCATGAACAAGCTACATGCTGTCTCGCGCTGCCTGTGCTGCCATGTACAACGCCTCTTGGGTCCAGTCAAGCTGCTTATGGCAGCTTTTAGTCCAGGAGGACGTTTCTAGTGTATACTGAAGTATGAATAAAGTTGAAGTTGAAGAAACTTTAAGCTTGCTCCAGTAGCAGTGCAGAAGCTTATGTATATTTCTAACATTCAACCAATTTTGGAATATATCTCATTGGTGTGGAACCCAAGTAACATCACACTGAATGCTGTCCTAGAAGCGATACAAAATCACTTCGTCCACTTTATTTTAAATAACTGTTGTTGCACACCTAGTGTGTCATGAATGAAAAAATTTCTAAATCTTCTGTCACTCACTAACTGTCACAAGATAGCCTGAGTCAGTCTGTTTCATAAAGTGTAGTACCACAATCAACATCTTCATTCAGCATTAGCATCCAGTCAGGGAAATTCTTTGCCATGGCAGCTGTTTGGCAGCTCATAGTCAAGGTGAGCAAGCCTTCTTCATTGCTTTTGTGGACCATGAGTCATTCTTAGTTTTCACGACACTAAGTGAAAGGAGGAACAGAAACAGTTTGTCTGCTGTGAGGGAACCCTACAGTGGAAGAATTTTTCCACAACCACATGGATTACGTTTAGGAAACTGAATTGTTTTTCTTTTCTTTTTCTTTGTTGTTGTTGTTGACATCTGTCTGTGTCAGGTGGAAGGCTAATTTGACTTCATGAGAATTATCTTCCTAGGGTATTTCACGGCACTGAGTCTTCATCCTGGCACTGGCCCAGCCCTTACTGATCTAGACTTTGGCCTTGCAGCAACTGTTCCACTTCATTGAGAGGCTGGTCACAAACCAAGGGCTCTCTGCTCACCGTGGATGGTTGCTGGGAAATAGGCTAATTGATCTCTGTTGCAGTGTTGTGCTGCACCAAAAAAACCATGCAATCGGCTCAGGTTAGTGCCGTGTTGAAAGCATCATGCAGTTTTTGTGACATTTAACTTGGTGTTATTTGTTCATTGTTACTGTTTGCACATTTCAGACCTGTGCACAATCCTGTCATATTTAATGGATTCTTCAGAAGACGTTGATGTGAAGAGTCGGGTCAAGCTGCTGTATGCGTCTCTTTCTGCTTTGTCAGAGTCAAAGGTGCGTTTCTGCATTTAGGTATTGGAAGGTAGGTGCTTGTGTAGGAGGTGGTGCTTGCATAGTCATTGTGCTAGTAGTGGCTCATTCATGCTTATGTTTTTTATTGTATGTAATTCATATGTGTGAAATGCTGTGGGTAAGTTAAGTAGCACCAGGCATGCTTACCGTGCTGCTCAAACTTCTCAACCAGAAGAAGAGCCCCAGCTGTTAGCAGACGGATGGACGGACGGACAGAGAGAGAGAGAGAGAGAGAGAGAGAGAGAGAGAGAGAACTTTATTTACAAGGTCCTGAGAAGCTTTGCCCTAGGGCAGAGCTGCGGGCCGCTCCCACGTGGGGACTGGTTGGCCGAGCCTAACCGCCGCATCGTGGGCTCTCTGGGCGGCCCAAGTTTTCCATGAAAGTTCTGAGCTTTGGATGGCAGAGCTCAATTCTTCCGTGATGCGATTGGGTCCCTGTAACGAGGGGCATCACCAGAGCATGTGTGCAGGATTGCTAACAGACCCACAATCAGGGCAACTAGAGCTAAAAGCCTCTGGAGTGATCGCATGGAAAAGGGCTAGGTTTGGATAGGACTTAGTCTGAGGCATGCGTAAAGTCCGCTGTTTTTATGTGTTTCCTTACTCTTTTTATTTTTTCCCATTTTGCAGGCACAACAGCTGCTGTACTGTTGTAATCATGACCCAGCCTTGGATTCAGAGAAAGACTGCAACATTCTATGTTAGTATGACTTCTTTGGAGCCACGTGACCAACAGAGACGAATCAGAGCATGTAATTTTCAGAGCCAGAGGGCTCATTGCAGCACGCTGGAGTGATCTCTGAGGCCACATGCAGCAGACGCATCTATGTGCAACTGTCGTGTGTAGACCAGAAGTGCAAAGATGAAATACTTTCTTGGTCTTTTTGAGATCAAGATCGCAGACATATACATGATTTATTTAACTCAGAATGAGCAATAATAGTATTACTGGGAATGTTCTCATGATCCTGAAGTCCACCAGTACATGTTAGGCCTGGTTGCCTGCATGTGACGTTGTTGACGACATTGCGAAGGAGAGAGCAAATTATTTTCTACTGTTTTTGCCATGAGATCGTGAATTGCCTGCTGATGCTGTGCAGTAATATTTGGCTCACATGTTCACAGGAGCCCCATCTACAGATTGGCAACATTTTCTTACTACGCTCAAGAAGTGCTTCAGGGCCCCTTTAGGGTTTATGTATTCAAATACCCACAGTATGAAAGCACGATGGCAATGCGTACTCAAGCAGGCAGCCCCACATTGACTGGATGGTGAAGCATAGCTTCCATGAACTTCTTTTAGTCAAGAGTTCAGTGAAAGTTCGTCTGGTCAGGTAACATGATGATGAAGAAATTGCGGTTACTGACCAAGTCAAGGTGAAAATAACACAGAGATGTTTCGGGACCCGTACGGGTTCCTTGATCACACTAAAAGCGGGCAAGACCCGCAAGTCGTTTTTATGCCTAAATGTGACGTAGGCATTGGGTGTAGTTGGCAGGAAGGTTTCCATCAGTCCTGTTGATACTGTTGTCAGTAGTTTGAATAAATAAAGACTCTAACAAGAGTCGCGTCATTGAATTCTTTTCCTTAGCTATTATAGCAGCGTTTTCCCAATCGATGTGGTGACTGCGATTATTGGCATGTTCGGCAAGGGCGTTCGAGACATTTTTTCTTGTTGGAGAAGTCCCTTTGGTGCTCTTTTATTCTTCTCATAAATTTGCTGGTTTCACCGATGTAACCGCAGCTGCAGTCTGCGCATGGTACCTTGTAAATGACACCGGGGTAATTCTTGCTTTCAAGCCGATCCTTTACGTTAACAAGCTGATTTCTCAGCTTATTGAATGGCATGTGTGCTATTCTAAGATCGTATCTTGAGAATACGCGGCAAATATGGCCTATTAAAAAAAGAAAAAAAATACTAGACGAGTGAAACCAGAACGGCTAATGCTGTGAATGCTTGTATGGCTGTGATTTGGTGCACAACATATACATCCCCAGGTGGTCAAAATAAGTCCGGAGCCCCCATGTTGGCATGCCTCATAATCAGATTTTTGTCTTGGTGTGTCAAATGCCAGAATTTAATTCAATTTTGTAATTTAATGTAATTTAATTTGAAGGCCACATCCTGGCTGGCATGTCATAAAATAGTTGTTTTTGTATGTGCATCCTCTTCTAACTAACTATATACAGTTTGTGGGGATGCGTGACTCTCACGCATCCCTTGATATCTTGTTTTTCCGCATGGCTCCTGTCTTCTGCAGTGCGACGTCGCCGCGTGGCCTGACGCCCGTGGCGGTCGGAGTGGTTGAGGTGCAGTGCGAGAGATGGCGCGAGTGTTGCGCTGCTAGCGCCGCCTCACGACAGGGTTACTTGGGGGTGCGGGAAAGATAAGGGGCCTCCTTGGGCGGCGGACCGGGAAGCGCGGCGGACGTCCCGCGCATGCGCCTATCCATGCTTCTGCGAGACCGTCTCGCGTTGCCGCCTTCGAACGCGCCACCGTTCGCGTGACCACACACGCGAACGACCAGGCGTTGGGATCCAGCATGGGGCGAACATATTCGCTCGTTATCCGGTCGCGGTGAGTCGGACTTCCGCGATTTGTCGCGCACCCATCGGCATGTTTTGTGGATAGCAACTCGGCTGGCAGGCATTGATTTATGAAAGGTGCAATAAATGCCCTTATGATTGTTTGCACTACTGTGTTGTCGTTCCTTTGTCCCAAGAGCATGGGTGTGAGAACTCCACAAGTTGAACCCAGATATATTGAACCTGAGGGGGATCACAAAGAAGTTAGATATATAGGTAATTCAATATATAAAATAATAGGCCCTGAGGCAAATGGTGGCTTACCGGTTGGTGCATCCAAGGGCCGCTAAGTTGCTACATGCAGCTCGGAAAAGAAAGCAAACACGTTTTATTTAAGTGCAAAAAAATTGCTCATCCTGGTTTATGCTACTTCTGCAAAGTGAAGTTAAATGTCTCGATCTTGTCAAGACTGTCGAGATACAAAAGCCCTGTGCCTTCCATATTGCTGCAGACATGATGAATCCTGTCAAATGCCAATGCCAGTTCAGCAGCTGTGCATGGGCATGTTGCTGTCTCTTTTGGATGATCTTTGTCGCCACTTGAACAGCCTTCTACCTGGGTTTCCACAATGCTTGCCACAATGTCTTTGTCTTCGAGATTCGCTACAGCTTGAGCATTGTTATAGGCGTTCACAAAGTTTTCAGCAGTAACTTTGGCTGGAATAACTCCAGCGAAGAGGGAGTGCTCACAAAACATGTCATACATCCATTGTCTGTGGATTCTTCCAGAAGTTCGTCAGCAGCCAGCATGAAACCTCAAAGCAAATAAAGAAGTGCACTTTGAGGTGTTTGGCATGGTGCCGCGTTCAATATATCAAATGTGCTGGTGAATGGGTGTTGTATATATGCGTGCACCAGCCCTATACATTTGCATGGGCTTTTCAGGGGGATTTTACAGCTGTCCAATATACACAATAATTCGTTATATGTGGGTTCGATATGTCTGGGTTCGACTGTATGTGTGTAAGAGAGATAGAGAAGGGAATGGGAGAAGCTCACTAAGCCTGAGTCCTTCCCAGGAAAGTGAAAAGTCTCCACCTACGAGTTATTCTATGCAAAGCATCACAGATCAGAAATAACTGCCCTGCGAAACATGCAGAGTGAGAATTCTATTACTTATGTAGCTTCCGCAGCATTGCCTTCCAAAGTATGAAATTGCGTATAGTTTTATAAAAACAGTCCATTTCTTTTCAGCCGATTTTCCTGTGCCGAGCCCTGTGGCATGCCCCACAGCTGAACTTCTGCGACTTGAGAGACTGCTCCCAGACGGCAGCCATTTGCAGCCATGTGACCAGGTGCCATGCACGGAGGCACAGGGAGGCCGTGGCTTGTGCCTAGATGAGCTGCAGAAGTACAGGGCTTTCCTGGAGTCAGACTTTGACCACGTGGTCAGCATCCCTTGCAGGCTTGTTTTGGTAAGACTGCTGGATGCTCTGTGGAAGCTGATGGGGGAATATTAAAACACCAGTCTATCGCTCGGTTGTAGAACATCAGTGTCCTTGCTCCTAAAATAAGCGAGGAAAAGGATGGCGGCTTTGCCACCTGGGTCAAGGTCATTAGTGTTGAACTTTTCAATCCTTCTGGTTCATGTGCAGGCATGCTTCATGTGTTGGTGTTTAAGTGTGTGGGTGTTAGATTGCTGAATATGGATTATGGCCTTGCCATACTCCAGCATGTACCCCGCTGGAGAGGCTCATACTTAAGTAGATCACCACTTGCTACCACTTGGCAGCCAACGCATTGACCTTGTTGTAGTGCCAATATGCCGACGCACCGATGACAATAAATCACCCGAAGGCACGAGCAGAGTGAGCGTTTGGGTGTTGGAAAAATAAAGTAGTTGATTCCTGCATTTCAAGGTGGTAGCATCTTCCTCCTGCTCTGGCACAGTGGTGATGGATCCATGGAACACAATGTTCCAGAAGTTTTCACCAGGCCGTTTCCAAGCTCTGACTCAACTGAGTCTTCGACCCCGTTGATGAATTAAAACGTAGTACGACTATCTCCGTTCTGGCCTGACCATCCGGACATTTGGTTTATTCAAGTAGAGGCTCATTCTCAAGTCTCTAACGTCACTTCACAGTAAGCTAGGTATGACTACCTACTCGGCACCCTGCCCAATGACTTTGCTGTTGAAGTGTGCAACATTCTAACTGTGCCACCAAGCCAGATACCGTACAACACGCTGAAGAAAGCCATCCTTGAGCACATGGCAATTTCCGAATGGAAGCAGCTGCGTCCTTTATCATCAACTGAGCTTGGTGATCACCATCCATCACAACTCCTGAAACAGATGCAAGCACTTCTTGGCACTTGGGTCTGATGTTTCGACAATAGTCTACTAAAGGAACTGTTTATCCAGTGCCTACCACCCACGGTTCAGATTGTTATGGCATCAGCACCGGAGCCGAACAAGTCCGTGCTGGCCACCCTCTCTGACAAGGTATGTGAATTAATGCATTCCCAAGTATCCGTAGCTGCTGCAAGTTGCTAGGCGCACACTTTTTCCACCCTTACAGCGGCATTGCTCACCAACCCATTTTCCACTCCGTAACCTAGCTCACCAAAGCAAGATGACATCGCCGAGATTCGCACCGACATTCAGCGGCTCATAGATCTTGTGGCAAGCAGCCTCACCACAAGGGACGCGGACACCTTAGGTTAGAGCATAGCACGCGTAATGTGAAGACGTGGGATCATTCCTCCCTTGCGGCAAGTTGTTTTTTCATACACTTTCATTGCCATTAATCATTTCTTTAATTCAGTTAGTAAATACAAGTAATTTCCCCTATGTTTTCCTTGGTATCTCTGTTTGTTGGCGTCTCATGATATGATTAATAAAAATCGGGCCCCTCGGTTAACCCCCTTTCTTCTCGTTCTGACACCTCAGCGAGACACCTTGGAGACAGATGACGTGTTGGGCTATCTCCACATCATTCACCCAGACCCTCCCACCATCCTTCTCCAGCTAGACACTCTTCAGTATCATTGCCGCCTTGCTGGTATCACCGATGCTTTGAACAGTTTGCATGGCATTGCACACGACCATCTGGTTGGCCGGGAAACGACATCAGGAATCACTAACGGTGACGAGGGGCTCTCACATATCTGCCTGTCACCTATTCTTCGTTAAGGACTCCATCAGCGGACTGCAGTTTCTCATCATGACAGGAGCAGAAGTGAGAGTGCTGCCTGCCCGTGGCATAGACAGAAACTGTAGGCCAATCATGCAACTGCAAGCCGTGAACGGCAGCAAAATCGATGTCTACTACTGCAAGTCTGTCGAGCTTAATATTGGACTTAGAAGGGCATTCAGGTGGATTTTTCTGGTGTCTCCTATCAGTCACACAATAGTAGGTGCCAACTTTCTTGCAAACTAAGGCCTCCTAGTCGACATGGTAAAGAGATACTAGGTTCCACAACTGGCAAGATTTCCACCATAGCACCACTTGTGTTCACGATGCGGCATGCTGTTCCAGAGGCTTATGCCCCATTACTTAGCAAATTTTCATCCCTTTCTGCTTCACCTGACTACGCTGAACCTTTATGCCATAACGTTGAACATCACACCACACTCAAGGTCCGCCATCACCTTGTTGCATCACCTTGTCGCCTGGCACTAGAGGAGTTAACCATAGCTCAAAATGAGTCCGAACAAATGCTGGAGATTGGTATTGCTCGTCCATCATGTAGCGTATGGTTGTCACTTATTCATATGGTACCAAAGAAAACAAGCGATTGGTGTCCATGCGGAGATTACCGTGACCAGAACGTTGTCAATATGGGACCTGCAAGTCATTTCACTTATATTGAAGCCGTACAAAATCATTTTGTTCTCTCTTTTTTTACTCTATTGCTGTACTTCCAGTGTCAGCCAAAGGAAAAAAATCTTGGCCTGCCTAATCTATCACTCCGTTGAAGGACATAGCGTCTTTCCTTGTTTAATAAAATATACCATTTTAACCCAACTCTCTGAGACTCTCTTTTCCACCTACCAACATATTTTTCAGCCCGCATTGGCCTCATGTTTAAAGTTGGTATGCCTTGCAGCTGCACCAATTTATATACCGACTCTTTTATCTTAAAAACTAGCACTGACTGCCTGCCTCCATCGCTTCAATCACTGATGTGACCATGTTCAAGACAGCCGTCAATAACAAATATGCTTTCTGTTATAATTACATGCATTTCGTTTTTTCCCACTTCTCTCTCTAATGCTTCGACCTTGAGAGTGAGTAAATAAATTTTTAAAAATGCGGCAGATCCAACATGCCCAGTTGGAACCTATATGCAACGAAGCTTAAGAGGCAGTGTTCATGCACACCTTCTCAGGCTCAAGGATGCCCTGAATGAGGAGCTCTGTAACGTAATGCACCTTTGAAAGCAACCACCATTTTAGGGGTTAAAAGAGGCAAGCTGGCTTTCTGCACCATTTGTTTGTGGTACCTGACCTACCCTTGGAGGTGCAGATACGACCGTCCACGCTGTTGCCAGGCAGCACAATGCACACGCAATGTGAGGTCATCTCCTCTGGTGCCCTCTCTACTGTTTCATCGCAGCTCTCTGCATCGCGGCCCCACCGCCCACTCCACCAGCGGCCAGCAACCCGCATACGCAGGCCAGGTTCCTCCCTCTACCTTCCACTGCTGCAGGCGAGGTAGTGTGAGCCATCGTTCCTAGATGGCGCCACTGTACCACAGCCGAGTATGAGCTATTCAGCGAGACAGCAGCAGCAGGTGGCAACCATGGTCAGCAAGAGTGACGCAGAGTGGTTCTCAAAGAAAGCTCTTCAATAAGTCGAGTGCATATGTAATGTGTCAACAGCTGGTATTGTAATGGGGCTATTAATTTGAACTGTGTATTTTTTGGAAGACATATGTGGCATGGAAATGATGCATGGATCGGTACTATCAGGGGCAATTGAAAAGCAAACGACAAAGCGCGTGCCCGATGCATAACTAAAAATTCAGTGCATGCCATCGGCCAGTCATCCTTGTCCACATGTGTATGCATAAGGTTTTCACGCAGAGTGGGAGGCTATTCGTCCTACTGTGATAATGTCACCTATACTATATTGGTTGATACTTTTTTCCTCACTCGACCCACTGCAGTAGGATAATAGGGCATGTGGATAAGGATGACTGGCCAATAGCGTGCACTTAGGGCAGGCCATCGGTTATGCTTAGGGCACGCGCTCCGCTGTTCATATTTCAATTGTTAATGATAGTACGTCAGTTCAGTGGTGCAAATTCTTACAGACCAAAAGTATGGTGACAAGAAAGACAACAGGATGAGTGCTAACTTGCAACTAGTTCATTAGTCTGGTATGCACACAAATATATACAACTTTTCCATTTGAACACGCGTAGGTGCAATGGTGGATTGTCTGAACATGGGGAATTCAAACTGTCTACTAATCATACTCTTATAGCTCTGTTGTTACAGGGCAGCAGTAGTCACATAACTCTTTAATGAACAGTTGCAGAAAGAGACTTGATTTGTAAGTGTGAAAAATGGGACAGTGCAATGCCCGAGGTGTGCTAACCAGGGTGTTCAACCGAACCTGAACCCGAACCAAAAAGCATACCCGAACTGCAATAATTGGCAGAACTGAACCAGAACCAATGTTTTTAGAACGTGCCTGAGGCTTAACTGAACCTGAACTGAGAAAAATAAAGGTTACCAGTCCGGCATGAAACGGTTCAAACAAATAAGGTGACAGCAAGTGCTCAATGGTTTGCACCATTCTTCGACTAACTAGTACTTCTTCAATCAGTGCACCCTACTTGCAGGTTATTACGACTCATGAGTTGCACTGTTTGTGAGAATAGGAATAGACGATGGGTATGTGCTGCCAACTACAGCCACCTCAGCAGAGATGCTTGCACTTCTGAAGATGGCCATGCCAGTTTTGTTCCACGGCCGAGAAGTTATTTCAGGGGCTCTGCGGTATCAACAGTATCAACAATTTGGCCGTTAAGTGAATTTGTTACTAAAACTAATTAAATCAGATAAATACAGAGAACAGAAAAGACTTTCTTCAATGAGGGATATCAATGAGTTCAGCTGCATGACTTATTGTAACCATCACAGATCAGACGCTAATGAATGCCCTCACCTTCTCAGTGAGCAGTAACCACAGCTGTTTATGGCACGCATTATCTGCTTTTGTTACGTGCCATGGTTCAACCCACGTTTGATGCTTAGCCAAGTAGAGTACAACGCTCTTCGAGTTGTGAAAATTTTTCATGGGGCACAATGTGCGTGCTTTTGATTTCTTTGTCTGCCCTTAGCAAGTGCAAGACTACGCGTCATGTGAAGATGTACTAGAAAGAGTGATGTATGGTTCAGCACAAGCTGTCCTTGTTCATCGTTCAGAAGCACCAATGTCCTCACCTGCTTCTAAAGAAGCAGCAACTGAGCAAAATGTCAAATGCTGGTTTCTTTCTTTGCTACAGACTAGAAGTTCTAAGTTGTAATTTATGTAATACAATGTTGTGAATTCATACTGTGTTCGACATAAATCATGCCAAAGTTTGCTCACCATCAGTCCTGTAGTAAAAAGCTTAAGCAAAACAAAAATTAACTGACTCTGCTGCTGTCAAGTTAATGAGTGTGAAAGCTGTGCAGACCTTACGCTGACAGAGGAATTCTCACTAATTACCTCTGCCTTTAATATGTACATGACAATTCCTCCATATCTGTTGAAGACAGAGACTGACGTCCGTCAGATGCGGTTCATTGATCACACTGCTAAGTTGGCGCTGGCATGAGACCTCGCCCCATGTGTTCTCAACCTCTTCGTCTTCCTCAGTTTTCATTGCATTCCCACAGCTGCGTTGCATGTGTGCACCTACAGGAGGTAGAGCCGCTGTACAGGACGTTCGACCTGCTGGCTGTTCAATAGTAGTATTGGTAATGACCGCACCATAGCATCTCCTCCTGGAAACGTTTTAACGCCACAGCCAATCTTCCATGTTTGAGGCGCCGTGTTTATGCCCTCAGCAACAAGACCATCTGGCTCTTAGTTTGAAGACAGCATTAGCTTGCTGTGTTGAGCAGAACATAGGAACAGGAAGTATTCATTCTTCCTCTGTTTCCAAAGCCATTGAAGAAGCATTTCTGGATACCAAACTTGTCGTCGGGGTAGGTTCCACCAGCTGGGGCAGCTGCACGTAGCGGTCCTTCTCAATAGTAAATTTGCCATCCTTGCACAAAGCCGTCAAGATGGTAAACTCAAGGCTGCGGTTCTGAGCAGTCGTTTCCTGGTAATGTTCGATCTCCTTACTGCCGTGGCAGTAGGAGGAGTGGCAATTATGGTGCTGCGGCAAATTCTGTGTCTCCCACACTGTGTTCACGATGTAACTGGGAGGAATGTATGGCATCACAGAGCTAGGTCGGCTTGTAGCCAGCGACTGGTATTTGACATCAGATGTACTTCCATAGTGCATTGGCTGCTTTGGCATTGCTTAAGACTGTAGGGGTTGATGAGCAGTCCAGCAACTGACCTCTTCGGTATCCTCGTTGACTGCGACCTCTGTATCAGTCGTGACTGAGGTAACCTCGCTATTTTCGAAAGCTGTTTCTTGATTTCTCTGTCACAACCACTCGTCACTCAGTGATTGTTGAGCCTAGTTTCTTGATTAGTGAAAACACTGTTTCCAACAATGGTTGATTTCACCAAGGGCCTGTAGTTGTTCTCTGCGTGGGTGGCTCGTTCAGATGTCACGTGGCGTCGTGGTAGATGTGCAGGCTGGACTTAAAATTCGAGCATGGGCTGCAACAAGGCTGACTGGGGTTGTAGACACTCCCGTCCCAGTGGTAGGAGGCCGACTTGTGACTTTCTGACTTTCTGACTGTC
The DNA here is from genome assembly GCF_050947875.1 of Dermacentor variabilis. NCBI lineage: Eukaryota > Metazoa > Arthropoda > Arachnida > Ixodida > Ixodidae > Dermacentor > Dermacentor variabilis. The sequence continues at coordinate 20,968,028 of NW_027460280.1, forward strand.
AAGACAAGTGGAGTCGGGAACAGCGTCATGTAGGTAAACCTAGGTGACTTCTCACTTTTCGTACTCTTATGATCGACCAGGGTATCATTGCTCTCAGCAGACGGGCTTGTTGCTGTTTTGTTTCCATATGGTGTAAAGTGCTGAAAGAGGATGTTTCGAGCAGTACTTGCACTTGAGCCACACTGCGTTGCGGCACTTTTATGTGACATGTCCCTCTCAGCCCTATTTAAAACAACAGTTCTTGCCAGTAGGTCTGCACCTAATCTCGTCGGCTGACAATATGACGTGGCAGTCCTTTATGGCACGGTCATAGTGATTGCACAGTACACAGCAGGGATGGTCGTTCGATGCAGATTTTGTGGTCAGCGCTAATTCTGACGGTAACTGTGGTGGTAAACATGGTTGGCGTCACCTGTATCTTGCAGGTGTTCTTTTCGGTGCGGTCCTTGAATGGGAGACCTGGCTCTCTTCTCTGCTCCCAACTAGCACCTGCAGGAACTTCATGACCTTTCGCACCTCCTCTTCCACAACCTTGGAGCAGCGCAGTCGTCAGCCTCAGTCTCCTTCATGTGTTGGTGGTATAGAATGTCGATATCTTCGGGGAGTGAGTGCAAAAGGATATGATGAAGTATGACCATCTTCTGACGCTGGAACCCCGAGGCTATTGACAAGGCAGCTTGTGTGAAAGTGCACCTCTTCGTAGAGTTCCCACAGCTGTGATGCCTGAGAAGAGTGACCGACCAGCGCGATGGCAAGCAAAGTGTCAATGTGGTCATCAACAAGAGTGATACAATGGCCAGACCTCTTTCAGAGTATTTTCACTGCTACAGCGTAGTTTGCTTCCACCAGGTGCACATCTTTGATTGCACACTTTGCTATTCTGCTTAAGTATGACCCAAAATATTAAAATGTCTCCGTAGCTCACAGTTTTTATGGATCATGGCCTCGAAATGTTCCCAGAGGCCCTGCCACTCGCAAAGTTCACCAGAGAAAATGGGTACACTTGCCCACAAAATATTGCGGGGTGTGCGAGCGCGTGGCGAAACGACCCTCCTCCCCTGCTCAGGGGGAACCCCTGGTGTCGAGACCAACGCCTGCACGCATGCGCATCCCTCCGAGACTGCAAGCGTGCATGTTTCCGCGCTTCCTCCTTGCGCGCCGGCGATATCCGAATGCAGCCGCTAGGTGTGCCCTCACAGTTCGAGGCATTCTATAGTAACCCATTCGCTGGTCGTCGTGCCACTCCCAGTCCACTTAAGATGTGGCACAGCATGCGTGCCGGTTTGTAGCATGTGTTTAACATAGCGATGTAATTCATGTTGATTCCAGCAAATTTGTAGTGTCCGACCATCAATTCTTGCATGCTGGTTTTTGGCCATTCAAAGAAGGTGTTGGTTTTCGCCAAACATCCCAGCCAATTGACATATTTCTTTGCTTTGTAGAAAAGAGCGTGTGGTTTAAAATCCGTAACCAGTCATTTTCTTTTTCCCTTGTTTATTGCAATTTCTTGCATATTTCAGTTGTACGTCACCTTTCACTTTCATAATTTTTTAAATTTCTTGTTTAACTGTACTGTACAAATATTCACTAGTGCCATGCATATTATTTAATTCTACACTAAGGGCCATTTTATAACATATATTGGTTTTCTTTTCAAGAGCCACTATTGTCAACTATATTTAGTCTTTACCAAGTAAAAGATTACCTTTTATCAAACGTTTATAAAAGATTATCTTTTATCAAACATTTATACACTTGTGTGTCAGACTTGGTTTCACCTCTTAAACATTAAAATATGGTCCTACAAAAGTAGAGAACTGTGTTTCAACCTTTCTAAAAGCGCCAAAAAAAATTTCGATTGAACAATTAATCAATAAAAAATCCTGCATCGAAAATGATTAATTGATTAAAGTCTAAAATGGTGAATGATTAATTGTTGATCGCATAAAAAATTTAATCGACCATAACTAGTTGAGCCTGAACTGAACCGGTATTTTTTTCAGTTCGACACCCTGGTGCTAACAAGCTTCATGACATAGAATGTTTGTAGAATTTTTGGCAGCTTGCAGGGCCACCTCTGTTGTATCAAGTTTATGTAATATGTTCTAGTATTGTTACAATCTTTTTGTATGATAACACAATATGCAGTTTATTTCATTTTTCAGGAGTCTTCTGAACCTCGTTTTGACTGTTTGATGGGGCTGCAACTGAATCTGGCCCCTCCTGAAGGTTGGGGTACTGTACAAGGTACTTGTAGATCTTATAGATGACCATATTACTATGGATGTTTTGTGATATCAGGTATTGTCTTGGGCTACTTGATTAAATTACACACTGAAATGGCAAAAGAAGGTCCACTCTTTCGTCAACATCTTTTGAATTGTTTTCAGTAGGGATGTTTTCTTTAAGTTGTAGGAAATATTTAACGAGGAACTTGGTATAGAAGTGTATTGCTGAAAGCTGCAACTACTAAGAAAAAGCCTGCATAAGTGTGATGTTAATAATTCCTTTATAATATTTTATTTTGTAGAGGAATTGTGTTGGAGTGGCAAAGAGAGCAAATTATAAGTATGTGCATGTTCCACATGAAGAAATCCTATTAGCATGAGAACATAAACTATTTTCTGCAGCTATGCTGTGTCTAACCATCTGTTCATGTGCGGTGAGATTTCCTACCCACATGCACATCTAGTGACGATTTCTGCAACTACACTTATGACTGCATGGCTGTTGCAGCTGCTAGTTGGGCAAGTTTAAGAGACTGTATATATGCTCTTACCTGTGTGTGTCCAAAATTATATGCCTGTCAAAAGATGCTTGTATGGTTACTAAGGCGTGCTGCAGCAATTAAAATTTAGTCAATTTAGTATCCAAAGCACTGCAGTGTTCCATATCAATAAAATATTTACTAGCCTGGTTGTGCTTGACTTGAAAGTCCACAGATTTTGAACTTTATTTGCAAATACTTGGCAGATAGTACAACATGGGTACCAGCATTAACAAAAGAACCTTGAATTATAAACAAGCACTCTCATAACCCACTCTGGTCATCACCAGACATTATGTTCATAAATCGCTTTATAAAGAATGCTCACAGGCAGGAAAGTTGAGGTATTGTGGTGACACTTTGCAGATTGTGAGTAGACTCAGTTAATGTACTACACTCGGTGACAACATAAGAATTCAGTATGAGCTTTGCCCACAAAACTACACTGTGCTGGCCTTCTGTGCTTCTGTTTTCAAAAGCAAAGTTTATAAGAAATGCGGAAATGTATCGAAATCGTCTTCCACTGCTACGTTACTATTCTATGAAAAGTTGCAAAGTGAAGCCAAAATTTTTTTTAAATGCCCATAGTACACACATTGATGCTTTTCAACTTCCTAGTTTTTAAAAATTGGCTGCTTTGGCTTTTCCTTGCCCTCCAACCATTGTGGTTCCACACACTAACACCAAATATACAGTAAAGATGTCAGGTCTTATCGGCCATAAATAAGCACTTTGTCCACAATAAAAACCACTCATTTATACCTTTCGCAAAAGACAGGACTACAGTTCCTTTGTTATTACAACATGCAGATACCAAATGAGCACTACATGGTGACACTAAGGCGAAGCCTTTTGCTGGGGGTGAAGCAATAATGTCGGCACACCTGCTGAATACTTCAACTAGGGCCAGATCTTCACATTTTCACACCCAAATGAGCACAAAGAGACTAGACTTGGCGACAGCTGGGATTTAAAAAAAAATCTGTATGCATATGCAGTAGCATATCGAAAGGCACATTACATATACATTTCACAACTTTTTGACACTGGCAAAACAGCCATAGATGAACACTATCAGGCGTGTGATCATTTCCAAGGCGATATAATCTGTTCTAGTAAGTCAAAGGGAAACTTCTGGGAGCAAAACTGAAGGGCAGTACCACATAAGCTGCACATAAACTGCACCACATAATCACAGATAAGTGAACACAAAAATCGTGACAAAATTAAAGTCGAGGCGAGGGCTGACAGACGGAAACACACTGTAGGATAAAGGTTGAGTGAACAGGGGTGAAATATACCTTAGACAGGCTGGCTGACCTTTCGATAGCTGGACTTATCTTTGTCAGAGGCTCTAGGCAGCAGTCAGCATTTTTGTGGCATTGTGGACTAACTTATTCAGAAAGGCATCGAAAGCAAGTTTGCCTTGACCAAAGTGTCGCATGGATGTGAGCAACCGTAGTTGGCTGGAACATTTATATAAATTCTGCTTGAGTTGGGGACATCAGTGGATTGGCTTCTGCATTCTCAGGCTGTCACCGACTGTAGTGATTATCTTAAAGCATGTCTGGTAAAGTCCTAAAGCCTGAGATTAACAAAGTTGCAGCTAACCTTGGTAGAGTGGGCAGGTGCGGTGACAACCAGTGGGGAGAGCCTTGTCCAAGTTTCTAATGGTCTTCATTTAAACTTCTGCAGACTGGAGTGATTTCTGCGAACACTCCAGTTTCAGTTTAAGGGGACCCTCACCAGGCCCATAGAAAATTTTGGTTATACACTGGAAGTTGTTACGTGTCCTCTAGGGAGTGTTCTGCCATAAAAATTTTTCATATCGGCTCATTAATATCCGAGACAGAAATATTCTTGCTTGGACCACATGAGGTCTGCAGTATTGTGTAAATAAAAAAAAAATTTTAAAGATTCAGTGCTGCGAACCCATGATTTCAGCAGGCGGGCTCCACTGCCAAGCAAGACACTCTCTCCATTTGCCCTGTCTAGCCTCCGCAAGCGAAATTGTTTCCCTACGTTCTCCTATACCGGACCTCGAGGATCGTGTGACGCACACTTCATAGGCCTCGACTTCATTTTTTTTTCTCCTCGCTTTGTTTGGCGGCACTGCGCGCTGGGGGGGGGGGTTTGCTGATGGCGTTGCGCACGAGCTGTTGTGATTGTCTCATTTCGGCAGCGCACGAGGACACATGACTAGCGCTAGAATTAAGTGCTACACAAATACTGAGGCAGAACAAGCGGATCGCAGAGCATGATCATGCGCTGGAACACATTAGAAAATGGCAAAGTTTCGGTACCTGCGCATGTGACTGCATGACCGTGGGAACAAGCAGACGAAGCGGAAGTACATCTTTTGTGCTTCGGTTAGAAGTAAAACAAAAAACATGCAGACATTCCGTTTGTGTGTTTTATTATTTCTCTAAACTTTAGTTTGTCAATTCAAGCAACAGATCACACAAATAACAGATGTTGCCTTGAATGATTCTCGAAGTCACGTGTCACCATTACGGACACAAGTAAATAGGCGTAGGGGCATGAGTACGTCACCATCCGGCTTGGAGCACGGTCGCCGTGAGGGAAAGGGAAAACAGCATTCGGATTGAAATTTCAGACCTTTCTGCAGTGCATAGTGATGTAATTCTTTGCAAACACAATCGTTAGCACACATTGTAAACTCTGCGCTTGTGCACTCAAAATGGCCAGACCTGGTGAGGAGCCCCTTGAGGTTTACTTTGGAAATCCTTCTGCTGATGCTCATCTATGCCTACTGAAGTCTGCTGATGTTGTTGTTATTTACTATTCCTCTATTGTTCTTTTCTTTAGGTTTAGAGGCTTCGGTGTTCTGGAAAAGCGATAGTGGTAAGAGGAATTTCTGCAAGGTTGCTTCATCTTGCAAGCTTTATTCTCATTTTTTTTTTCTGATTGACCAGTCAGTCTTTCTTCCTGATCCTTTTTCCTTCCAGGAGTCACGACGTCAATTGCGCTGTCACCACAAGCTTCAGTCCCTTGCAGCATTGCTGTCACGTAAGCTATCATTTAAAAGTATTGCTATACATTAAATTGCAAATTTTTTTAACCTTAGCAAGGTTTGGTAATGCTGTTACCTTAGACTTACCTTTGCCTCTTGGAAGCATTTTCTGGTAATCTGAGTTTGAGTGTTCAAGACTAATAGGTTGGATGATTATTAATATTTGTTTGTTTAATACGTACTGCTTACCCTTGTGTCCATGCAGGTAGGCATTCCAAATTACTAAACAGCCATAGGATGGAGAAACAATTAACTTTGTAAAATATTAGTGGCTATGTAGGTGTCTAGATCTAATTACTCTGACCTGATGCAGTCAAGTCTCTGATTTACTTTGTTATATCCCTGTTCATGATATTGTGGTTTTAATGTATAGGAAAGAAAACTGTTGAGTTGTAGTAAAATAAGGGGTTGATGAACCTAGCCAGTGCTGTTGGGTATGCCTTGTTAGTAAAGGTTAAAGATATTGCAATGGATTGTTTGCGAGCCTCTTGTGAAGAAGCAGAGCAATAAACTCAAGTCTTCTTCTTCAAATAGGGGAATACAATTAGCTGCCATTATTTCAAGATGTTGTGTGCGCGCGAAACCAAGCACGCGTGTTATCGCGTGCTGTCTGCGCATGCTCTCTGCCCGGCTATCTCTTATCGGGTAGCCCGTGCTGGTTTTAAAAGACCGCTCGCACGGGCCCACCGCGCGCAGTATGTAACCTGTTGGCTGCCTGCCAAGTAACAGGAATAAACGTTCTTTCGACGCTACGTCTACGCCGCCCAGTTCTTGGATGCCAGACATGACATATTGGCGACGAGGATGGGATGACCGCCGTACGGAATTCGCAGTGTGAAGAACCTGGCCTCTGTGTAAAAGCTTCCCGCCACGAAGATTTCCCTGCGGTGAAATTCCTGAAACTGGCATCACGGCAGCCGAAACTTCCAAGTGAGTCATGAGTCACATCGGCCACATTGAACCTTTCGACGAGACCACGAGTGACTGGCGCTCGTACGAGGAAAGGTTGAAAGCCTATCTTTTGGTCAACGATGTTCCAGTAGCAAAGAAGGTTCCTGCGTTCCTGAGTCTCATCGGCGCGAAGACCTACGCGCTGCTCAAGTCGCTGACGGCACCGGACGCACCGTCGTCACGAGAGTTTGACAGTCTCCTGAAACTCCTGAGCGATCACCTGGCACCGCAGTCGTCTGTCATCGCAGAGCGTGCTAAATTTTACAAGCGGTCACAGCGAAGCGGTGAGTCCATTACCGAATTTGTCGCGGAACTTCGAAGGCTGGTGCAGAGTTGCGAATTTGGAAGTTTCTTGGATGAAGCGCTCCGGGACTGTTTCGTTTGCGGCCTGCTCCGCGAGGACATTCAGCGTGTGTTGTTCACGGAAGACAAAAAGCTAACCTTCCAAAAGGCCGTAGATAGAGCTCTTGCCATGGAAACTGCAACGATTAGCGCGGCGTTCACGCATAACAGCGCATCCCCGGCGTACGAAGTGAATAAGGTTCGAGGCGAAAAGCAGTCTGTGATGTCGGCAAGCTGCTTCCGTTGCGGGTCACCCAATCACTCTAGCGAAGCATGCCCTCATATCGGCGATACATGTTACAATTGTAACCGAAAAGGGCATATTCAACGCGCCTGCAGGAAAGGAAAGAAAGCTAGGGAGGCAAAGCTCCGGAAACGTGTGAAGATGCTCACGTCCGTCCGAAACGAGTCGTCTGTCTCACTTAAATCATTCAACGCAGACCCATTTACTGTACCCGTGAACGTTGACGGTGTCCTACTGACGATGGAGCTTGACACCGGCGCAGCCGTATCCGTCATATCATGGCGCGAATTCCAGAGGTTGTTTCCACGTAAGCGACTTCAGCCAGCATCGTTAAAGCTGCGCACGTATACTGGGGCCATAGTAAAACCGAAGGGTCTGGCGAAAGTCGTCATGCGCCACAACGACCAGTGCGTGGAGCTTCCCCTGTACGTCGTGGACTCTACAGGACCGGCACTCCTCGGCAGAGAATGGTTGCAAGATATTCGTTTGGATTGGAAGAACCTAGTTTTTTTTAATCACCTTGGTCTCTCTCGAGAAATATCAAAGCACTGGCAAGAAAAGCTGGAAGCCATGCTAGAAAGCCATTCCGAACTTTTCAAGGATGAGCTAGGTACCATCACGGAAGAGCAGGCCGAGCTTGTCCTTCGCGAAGGGTCACAGCCGAAGTTTGTAAAGGCAAGAAGCGTTCCCTTTGCTCTGCAACGTGCAGTAGAAGCGGAACTTGTGAAAATGGAGAAGCTTGGCATCATAACGCCTGTTGCTACAAGCGAATACGCAACGCCCTTGGTACCGGTAGTGAAGAGGGATGGAAGCCTCCGACTGTGTGGCGATTATAAAACCACCGTCAATCCCTGTCTAGAAGTAGACCGCTACCCGCTACCTCGGATAGATGACCTTCTCGCAGCGCTTGCAGGAGGGGAGGAATTTTCGAAGATTGACCTGAGTAGGGCCTACCAGCAGGTAGTTATGGCGGAAGGCTCCCGGAAACTACTGACGATAAACACGCATAAGGGCTTGTATACTATGAACCGTCTGGCTTTCGGCATTTCGTCCGCCCCAAGCATATTTCAAAGAATTATGGACAACATGCTGAAAGGGTTGGAAGGAGTCAGTTGCTACCTTGACGACATCCTGGTCACAGGCAAGACCAAGCGAGAGCACTTCCGTAACTTGGAAGCCGTCTTGTCAAGATTGCAGGAACGCGGTGTGCGCATCCGGCGCGATAAGTGCTCGTTCTTTCAACGAGAGCTCCGTTATCTGGGCCACGTCATCAACGCCGAGGGTGTTTGCGCATCGCCTGAAAAGGTACTGGCACTACTAAATGCGCCTGCTCCAAAAAGACAAGCAGCAACTGCAGTCATTCCTTGGGATGGTCAATTATTACGGCAAGTTTGTTCAGCGTCTCTCGACTTTGGCACAGCCGTTGTACAGGCTGCTAAAGCAAACAACGGAGTGGACGTGGGATGCGTCATGCCAGCTTGCTTTCACGGAGATAAAAGCAGCTATGGCTTCCCCTCCAGTTCTTGCCCATTATGATCCGAAGCGACCGCTTCAACTTGCCTGCGACGCATCTCAGTACGGTATAGGCGCAGTTCTTTCGCAGAAAATGATAAATGGATCAGTTCGACCGGTTGCCTACGCATCCCGCACCTTGTCAAGTGCCGAAAAGAACTACAGTCAGATCGAGAAAGAAGCCCTTGCCCTCGTATTCGGCGTAAAGAAGTTTCACTTCTACGTCTACGGTAGGTTCTTCACGCTTGTGACTGACCATAAACCACTGCAAACAATTCTCGGCCCGAAAACAGGCATTCCCGCGATGGCAGCTGCCCGCATGCAGCGTTGGGCGCTGACGCTGTCAGCCTACAACTATGCTCTTGAATTCAAGAAATCTTCCGATAATGCGGAAGCAGACTGTTTATCGCGCTTGCCGCTCGACAGCAGCGAAAAGCAATCAGAAGAAGAAAGCGAAATTTTTTATTCGCTTCGTTTGGAAACGCTGCCTGTCACAGGCCAAGACATCGCTCGTGAAACGAGGCGTGATCCATTACTAAGCAAGGTACTGAACTTCACAAGTGCTGGCTGGCCGTCGCATGTCGCTGAGAAGGAGTTGAAACATTTCTTCGACAAGCGTTTGGAGCTCACAGTTCATCAAGGGTGTTTAATGTACGGCATGAGAGTAGTTGTGCCTTCAAAACACCGAGCCTTCTTGCTTGAGGAACTTCATCAGGGTCATCCCGGTATCGTAAGATGCAAAGAACTCGCGAGGAGCTACGTCTGGTGGCCTGGTATCGACGCGGACCTAGAGCAACACGTGAAGAAATGTGCAGAGTGTCAACAGCAACGGAACGAACCAGCACCGGCTCCGCTTCATCCATGGTCATGGCCGACTTCGCCGTGGCAAAGAGTTCACTTGGATTTTGCTGGACCCATGAAAGACAAAATGTTCCTTGTTGCTGTGGACGCACACTCAAAATGGCCGGAAGTTTATGTCATGCAGAGGACTACGGCGTACCACACAATTCAGTGTCTCCAAGACCTGTTCTCGCGTTTTGGCGTACCCGAGACCATCGTGACCGACAACGGACCACAGTTCGTTTCCGAAGAATTCAAGAGCTTCGTCAAAGGCTTCGGTGGTCGTCATATCGTGAGTGCAGCGTACCATCCAAGCACGAATGGCCTTGCGGAGAGATTTGTACAGACAATGAAATCTGCGTTGCGGAAAGGACGACCCCAAGACTCCTTGCAGGCAACCTTACAGACGTTCCTGGTGACGTACCGCAACACGCCGCATGCGACTACAAGAGAAACTCCAGCAAACCTTTTCATAGGTAGACGACTGCGCACGAGACTCGACGCAGTCAAGCCTTCTGTCGGGGGAAGAGTGGCTCAGCAACAGCTCTCCGATATGGTGCGACGCAAGGCACGTGAGCGACTTTTCAACATCAATGATGAGGTCCTCGTGAGGAATTACAGAGGTCCTGAGAAATGGGTCCCTGGCACTATCATTCAGCAGTCTGGCCCCGTTTCATACAAGGTTCGCGTTAGAACGAATCATGGGGTGCTCATTTGGCGTCGTCATCAAGACCAGCTACTGCTCAGCATCGACAGCTCAAAGCAGAGCATCACGGAAGATTTTATTCCAGATTTCAGGGATCCTGAGAGCGCCAACGAGCCTTTTCCAGCTGCGGCCCCTGCGGCAACGACCGACCCTCCAGGGGAGCGACGCTATCCACAGAGGGACCGGCGACCTCCTGACAGATATCAGCCATAGCATTAGTTGCATTGTATAATGTGGCAAAAGGACTTTGTGCTCATTAGGAGGAAGGAGATGTTGTGTGCGCGCGAAACCAAGCACGCGTGTTATCGCGTGCTGTCTGCGCATGCTCTCTGCCCGGCTATCTCTTATCGGGTAGCCCGTGCTGGTTTTAAAAGACCGCTCGCACGGGCCCACCGCGCGCAGTATGTAACCTGTTGGCTGCCTGCCAAGTAACAGGAATAAACGTTCTTTCGACGCTACGTCTACGCCGCCCAGTTCTTGGATGCCAGACATGACACAAGAGAATGGCTGACTGTCAGAATTTGATATTAATGAACCGGGTTGCTTTGCATTCTATACGTTAAAGGGGTCCCTGGCTGTACATGCATATTCCAGTTTTAGTTTATTAAGAACAGCTGAGTAGTTTAACATTACTTGGGATACTTTTAACTTGTGCTAAAGCTTCCAGAAAAAGTGGAACAATGCAAATGTTAATAATGTATCTATTCCAAGAGAGATCAGCAACCACTGTTGCACTTGAGTATTTGTAGTCATAGACTTTTTTAGTTGGTAATGAATTGGTGATTGTGATCAAAGCTCCTTTATGGAAGCAAAGCTGTTTTTGCATCCAATTTTTTTATGCAGTCAATGTCTGTATTTCTAAGTTAACCTTAACTCAACGAAGACAGTTTTTATCTTATTTCACTCTGAAAAAAGGAAAACGACTATTTATTCAGATGTCATTTACAATATCGATCCTATAAAACAATCCAGTGAGATAAAATTTCTTGGTGTTATTATCGATAACAATTTAAAATTCTGTCTTCGTGTGTGTTTGTAGTTCGTACGGCTTGCATGTGCTGTCGAAATGTTGAAACTATTTCCCTTTCCACATAATTATCAATCTTTACTACGCATTTGTTCACTCTCACATTAATTACTGCTTAGCGATCTGGGGTTGCACATACAAAACTCATGTGTCACCGGTGTTTACACTTCAAAAAAGAGCTCTTTGCATTATAGCACTCCACAGTACGCATATTAAGAGGGAAGATTTATTTAAAGCCCTGAACATCCTCAACGTTTATGATTTTACAACATACAACATCGCCTCCGTCATGCATCAAATAATGAAAAACTAGCTTTGACAAGAGCCTCGCTCCACCCCTCACTTCACAATGTTGGGAATGCATCTCGTTATCGTTTTTTATTGCCTAAAGTAAATACTAATTGTGATCGCTCTACACTACAGTTTACAGGCACCTCAGTTTGGAATAGGCTTGATAGTAACCGAACCACTCTAAGAACATTGCATACATTTCTTAAAGATTTAAAGCACTCACTTATTGACAATGCATAACACTGCGCATGCTTGCACACGTCCTCACTTTTCTTTTCCTGTGTCGACGTTTCCGATTATCTAAAAAAGAAAATTGTTAGAAAAATATATCTCATTTGTGAAATTTTCCCTACTACTGTATTTTCTTGTTTTACTTACTTCAGTATTTCAGTTTTACGTGATTTTACAGTATAAAAAAGCAGCTGCCATAGGAGTGATTTTTTTCCTAATAACAATCGGTAGGGACCATTCAACAAATTTGTTGGGTCCCAAAAGTGTGTACTTTGCAATTGTATACGTTATTTATGTTAAATAAACTTTAAACTTTCGAACTTTCTAAGCATGCCATGAGTAGCATTGGAGAGATTGTGTCTCCTTGCCTGACCCCTTTCATGATAGGCAACTTTCTACTTTTCTTGTGGAGAACCAAGGTAGCTGTGGAATCTCTATAGATATTTCCCCAGATATTTATGTATGCCTCCTGTACTCCTTATAATGCAATGCCTTTGCAACTACTGTTACCTCTACTGAATAAAATGTCTTTTCATAATCTATGAAAACTGTGTAGAGAGGTTTATTGTACTCTGCATATTTCTCAATTACCTGATTGATGACATGGATGTGATCTATTGTAGATTATCCCCTCCTGAAGCCAGCCTGTTCGCTTTGTTGACTGGAGTCAGGTATTGCCCTGATTTCATTGGAAGTTATCTTGGTGAATATTTGATACAATACTGAAAGCAAGCTAATGAGCCTATAATTCATGAATTCGTTAACGTCTCTCTTCTTATAGATTAATTAGCATAACATTGGCATTATTCCAGCTTTCTAGTAAGCTGGGTCATGAGGCATTGCATTAAAATACATGCACTCGCTCTATAATGATAAGCTTGGCATTGACTTGAGTGCATACATAGAAAAAAGTTATGTGACGACCCCCCCATGCGGGCATATCATTAAAAAAATAGAATTTTCTTGTAGCGCTAACACCTACAAGGATTCTTTTTTCCCGCAAACTGTATGCGAGTGGAATGGTCTCCCGAGCAACGTTGTGGATGCAGCAACAGTGTCTTCATTTTTAGCGTAGCTGAATATTTGTAACAATATTTTTTGTCGCCGTATCTGTTCTTACTCTTTTCTTTTTTTTTTTTCTTTACATGAGCACGTCTTTCAATATATGTTGTGCATCGTGCAGTTTTATTCGTATGTTGAAATACACTATGGTTCCTAATTATGTGTTCAGTGTTTTCTTTTTATAAAATTACAGTGTGCTATAAATAATATATTTTGCTTATTCACAGAGACAGTGTCTCACTGCCCGCTCCTGCTTACGGCCTTATTCTAAGGCCAACAGAAACTTTGCATGTAAATCAATCAATAAATAAATGAATAAATAAATAAGTAAATAAACGGCCGCAAGCTTTTTAAACATGCAGCAAGCATTTCAAGCATTTCAAGTTTACTAATGACCCAAGCTATTAAAGGGCCCCTCATCAGGTTTGGCCATTTTAAACAAGCAGGCTTAGCACATACATCTCACTCTGATGATCGTGTCTGCAAAGTATTGCTACGGAACAGTATTTGCATTGACAAAGAGGCGAGCAGGGTGAAGACGACGACGATTAGAGGCTAGTGCAGGCTGTTGCCTCATAGCCAAGTGCGGCGTATTGCCTTGTAAATATACTTGTATACAGCTTTTCATCGGCGTCTTCCTATGTAACATATCTGGTGGAGGTAGACGTTCCCTGTACCTCGTCACAGAGCTTTGCTGTGGACGGTACGTCGAGCCTTCCTTCATTGCTCCCGGCGACGACAACTCGACTCCACCGGCTCTGACACCTGCTGCCACTTCGACGACCTACATCACTCTCCATGCTCCCCGTGATCCAGGCGTATTCTCGGGCAAAGATGGGGAAGACGTCGAGGACTGGATGTCAGCCGCAATAACCGGTGGGACCCTACTATCATGCTCGCCAGCGTAGTCTTTTACCTCGGTGGCACACCTCGAGTTTGGTTTCGGACGCACGAAGATGAGCTCACCAGTTGGGATTTGCTTAAGCAAAAGCTCCGAGACTTGTTCGGCAACCCCTACGGTCACCAACTTCCCGCGCAGAAGGCGCTTTCTGGCCATGTGCAGCGTCAACAGAGCCCTACGTCACGTACATTCAGGACGCTGTGGCTCTGTGCCGCAAAGTTGACGCCCACATGACTGAGTCTGACAAGGTCTCACACATCCTCAAAGGTATTGCCGATGATGCCTTCAACTTGCTCGTTTTTAACAACATGACGACGGTGGATGCAGTTATAGAAGAGTGCCGCCGCCTGGAACTCGCTAAAAGCCGACGTATCGACCAGCACTTTGCCCGTCTGCCCAACGCCCCAGCGACATCTTCCTGTGCCGACGCTCCTCGTCCCAACAACACTAGTGAACACTGGCGTGAGATAGAGGCCGCCTATCCTGCTCCCTTCGACTCCAGCCCCTCCAATGCACCTGCAGTCACAGTTTCCCTGATCGAGGCAGTTGTCCGCCAGGAGTTTGCAAACATGGGTCTTCACACCATCTGCTCGGCCCATCACCCTGATACCCACCCGGCTTCTTCGATTCCGCCCCGTCCCGCATCTTCTTACCCACCACGTTTCCGCAGCCCGTCTGAATGGTGCACTGCAGACGACAAGCCCATTTGTTTTCACTGCCATCGAATCGGGCACATTTCTCGGTACTGTCGCAGTCGCTGGAGTTCCCCGAACCGGTCTACCTATACTGCCTACTCTCGCCCCCCAGGTGGCCCTTCTCATCCCTATGCTGCCCGCTCTGATAATGCCGCCACAGATTCTCCTGCGCCGAACCGCCCCTATTCTCGTTCGCCTTCGCCCCAACGACGACAATCTAGCTCCCCCCAGCCCCATCACTCCTATTCACCGACTCCCTTCGGACACTGCTCCCAGCTGGAAAACTAGACGATGCAGCGCCTCGAGGTTACGCTGCATTGCTCCCTACGCTGCCAAATCCTCTACTGATGTTGCCTACTCATCTGAACCTTCTTGACGTGCAAGTTGACGGTGTTTCTCTATCTGCTGTCATAGACACTGGGGCGCATTTGTCAGTAATGAGCGCTGACCTTCGTAACCGGCTGAGGAAAATAATCACGCCCGCCACGACGCCTGTTGTCCGTGTCGCCGATGGCGGAACAGCCCCTGTAATTGCCGATCCTTCGCCGATCGCTCCACTATCGTGCTATTCACAGTCATCGCCCACTGTCCCCACGACATCACCCTCGGCTTAGACTTCCTCTCCGCACATTCTGCTCTCATCGATTGTTCTGCCAGTATTCTCTGCCTTGACCTGCCTGTTCTGGATCCCGCTGAACCACACCCCTGTTGCCTCAGTTTCGTCAGCTTCGTTCGCTTGCCACCTTCGGCACTGACTTACGTTGACTTCGTGTCATCCCCACCAGTCCCCGACGGTCGCTACATCGCGGCTCCTATGCAAGACGTCCTCCTTACACACGGGATCACGGTACCTCATACAGTTTTATCTATTACGGCAAATTGCATCTGCCTGCCAGTGATCAATTTTGGCTTGACGACACAAGTGCTGCCACGCGGGATGTCTCTGGCCCAGCTTTGCTCATTCAAGGATCACTCAGTAGCATCTATTGCAGTAGATGAAAATTCAGCCGATGCTCCTCTACCATCGCAGTCGGCAACTTGTACCATCGCCGACTTACAGAAAATGATTGCGCCCGACATGCCGTCTGAGCACGCTTGTGAGCGCTACCGCGTTCTGTTTTCCTACCACGATATTTTTTACTTTAATGATCGTCCTTTGGCCCAAACTACAGCTGTTAAGCATTGCGTTAACACCGGCGATGCCC
Organism: Dermacentor variabilis; assembly: GCF_050947875.1. Taxonomy (NCBI): domain Eukaryota; kingdom Metazoa; phylum Arthropoda; class Arachnida; order Ixodida; family Ixodidae; genus Dermacentor; species Dermacentor variabilis. The sequence goes on from NW_027460280.1 coordinate 20,983,836, forward strand.
CTCCTATTCATCGCCGCCCGTATAGAGTATCACCGGCTGAGCGTCAAGTTATTCACGCCGAAGTTCACAAAATGCGTGCCAAGAACATTATTGAACCGTCATGTAGTCCATGGGCATCACCTGTTGTACTGGTCAAAAAGAAGGATGGATCATGGCGCTTTTGCACGGATTATCGGCACCTTAACAGGGTTACCAAAAAGCACGTGTATCCCCTACCTCAGATTGATGACGCCCTTGACTGCCTCCACGGTGCTTGCTATTTCTCCTCTATTGACCTTCGTTCCGGCTACTGGCAGATTGCCGTGGCGTTCTCGACCACGAGAAGACTGCCTTTGTAACACCCGACGGTCTTTATCAATTCAAAGTGATGCTATTTGGTCTATGTAATGCTCCCGGCACTTTTGAACGCATCTACACACCGCTCTACACCTACCGACGCATCTGTTCACCGATATGTCCTCCAGGGCGGCATTCTGTACTGAAGGAACTTCCTCCCTGACGGCTCTGATCTTCTTCTTGTCGTGCCAAAACATCCACGACAGACTGTGCTCTTTGAAATGCATGATGCACCCACTGCAGGACATCTTGGGCACATACGACCACGGTCGCCGCCGCTTCTATTGGCCTGGTCTCGCTCGCTCCGTCCGACGCTATGTTGCTGCCTGTGATCCCTGCCAGCATCAGAAAACACCTCAGGTGCTACCTGCCGGTCATCTCCAGCCGATCACTGTCCCTGTGGAACCGTTCTTTCGTGTTGGATTAGACCTCCTCGGTCTCTTTCCCACGTCATCCTCTGGGAACAAATGGGTAGCCGTCGCAACTGATTACGCCACCCGATACGCTATCATGCGGGCTCTCCCTACCAGTTGCGCCACTGACGTCGCTGACTTTCTCTTGCGTAACATTATCTTACTTCATGGCGCCCCGCGACAGCTGCTTACTGACCGTGGTTGTAACTTCCTCTCGAAAGTTATCGCCGACATTGTGCGTTCCTGCTCCATTCAACACAAGCTGACTACCTCATACCATCCTCAAACCAACGGCCTGACAGAGCGGTGAAACTGTACTCTTACCGATATGCTGTCCAAGTACGTTTCCAAGGACCACCACGACTGGGACATTGCCCTTCCTTACGTCACATTTGCGTACAATTCTTCCCAGCACGACACCGCCGGATTTTCTCCATTTTATCTATTGTACGTTCGCGAACCGACCTTGCCCGTAGACACGGCACTTCCTCCTGCTGCAATCTCAACAAGCGAGTATGCGCGTGACGCCATCGCCCTCGCAGACCATGTACACCAGCTTGCCCGTACTCGACTGACGGCCTCGCAAACCACTCAGCAGCGTCAGTACAATGCCTGCCACTGTGACGTACAGCTTTCGCCTGGTGCGCTCGTGCTCCTGTGGTAGCCCTCTCGTCACGTCGGACTTTCAGAGAAGCTCCTTTTGCGATATACAGGGCCCTACCACGTACTGTGCCAGGTGACGCCTGTGACGTACAAAATTGCTCCTGTGCGTTCAACCTCATCCTCTACTCTGGCATCCAGTGATGTTGTGCACGTCAGTAGGCTCAAGGCTTACTACACTGCTTCCGAGTCCGGCGTTTAGTCGCTCCGGGACGGCACTTTTGCCGCCGGGGGTAGTGCTACGGAATGGTATTTGCGATGACAAAAGAGGCGAGCAGGGTGAAGACGACGACAACGGTTAAAGGCTAGCGTGGGCTGTTGCCTCTTAGCCAAGTGCGGCGTATTGCCTTGTAAATATACTTGTATATAGCTTTTTGTCGGCATCTTCCTACGTAACAATATAACAGCGCTACGTGCTTGCTAGAACAGCTGAAATTTCAAACCAAATGCTGGATGTCCTCCTTGTTGAGGAAGCGACACTCCTGGCTAGAGAGCGAAGGTCACATGCACAAATGTGGCAACATAAAACACAGTGCTAGCTACATCACTCACTATTGCACATGACTTGGGTTAATCATCCAATGTGGAAGGTGCAACTCTGTGAATACACTGCTTAGCAAAAAAACAAAAAAATGAAATTCACCAACGATTACGATACTCCCTAGTGGGAAAGTTGAGCACAGCTGTATATGTGTTTTCATTTTGCGATATATTGGCAAGCGTGGACAATCTGTCTTGTGCGGCATGTTGCAAACGGAGCGGTGTGTGACATGTGGGTGACGCGTGGGCACGATTCACAGCAGCTGCCGCAGACAGACCTCTGCTCATGCAGTGCTTTATTTCCATACAGATTATGCGCGCTACTTGGGCACTATCTCATAGTCATCGTCGCCGCAGAGCCTGTCTTGTGCGGTGCGGCGCTACGCTTTTCTTTCATCCATCACTGTGTCCATTCACTTGGTTATGAGGGACGACGCCAACGCTTAATCACCACAGAAACAAGCGCCTAAGAGTGGCGCTCTTAAACAAAAAAAAGGAGGAGAAGGCAGGGCTTGACGTGTGATCATGATGCTGTCCCTCAGCTCTGGTATTTATCTATTCATTCGCATTACCTTACAGGCCCATTGAAGGGCATTGAGTAAGGAGGTGAACAGTGATTACATGACAAAAATAGCAGATCATTATACAACATTAATACGCAACGAATTTAGGTTATCATGGAATGTTTCATGATTGGAGATTGATGCAATGTGATCAGGGAGACTGTTCTAATGTGCAATAGCTCTTGGTAGTGGTGATGAGTTAAATGCCCTGCATTTGACCATGAACACACATGAAACTAAGTGCGCTGTGAATGCGATGAGATGTGCACACAGGAGCATGAAGCCGCAAACAGTAAATATCATTACTATAAATGTGCCTGTAAAACAGACATAAAAGAGCAATGATGCGGCAATCTTCTAAAGACTGAAATGCAAGGTCTTGTTTTATTCGGGTAATGATCGAATGATTGTCATAGTTGCCAGAGATGAATCTGGCTGCCCTATTCTGAACGGCTTCCAACATACGGATGAGATAATCTTGATATGGTGACCATGTGGATGAAGCGTATTCTAGTTGTGGGTGAACATAAGTAAGATATGCTAGTTTTCGTACATTAGAAGGTGCGTTATGAAAGTTTCTACACAGGTAGCCTAGAGATTGAGAAGCTTTGGATGAGACAGTTGCTACATGTGTTGTCCAGGGTAAGTCCGATGAAAGATAAATGCCGAAATATTTGTACGATGGAGCAGCCGAAACTATGGTATTATTATTCAAATAGTGGAACACTGAGTTGGTGCGCTTTCGACTAAATGAGATCAACTTGCATTTGGAGGTGTTAAGGGACATCTGCCAAGTTATGCACCATCTATAGGTTAGTTCAAGGTCATTTTGGAGCGAAAGATGATCATTGAAACATTTAATATTGCAGTAGATGACGTAGTCATCAGCAAACAACCTAACTGAGGATGAAAAGCAAGCAGGCAAGTTGTTGATAAATATTAAAAAGAGTAATGGACCTAGCACACTACCTTGGGGACACCGGACGTGATGTCATAAAAGTTAGACAAAATGTTGTTGACCACTGTAAATTGCTGACGCGAAGACAAGAAGTTACGTAGCCAAGAGAGTGTCAATGAATCAATACAAAGAGCAGACAATTTGGAAATTAAATGGCAATGAGGTACAGTATGGAATGCCTTCGCGAAATCAAGAAAGAGGCAATCGGTTTGATCGTTAGAGTTCATGTTAAAGTGAAGGTCAGTCGTGAATTCAAGTAACTGAGTGTCACATGAGTAGCCTTTTCTGAAGCCATGCTCATTAGAAACAAAAAACTATTTGATCCAAAGTGACTGTAGATATAAGAAGCTATAATATGTTCAAGTAATTTGCAGCACATGCATATTAGTGAAATGGGCCAATAATTACAGGGCGAGTGCTTGTCACCGGATTTAAATAGGGGTACCTTACCAATTTTCCAGTCCTTGGGCAGCTCATCTGATGATACAGACTGGTTAAAGAGGAAACACAGAAAGCGACTGGAAATATCAGTAATATTCGTCAGTATATTTGAGTTGATGTGATCAATGCCAGATGAAGTAGAAACTTTAAGATTCGTGATGAGGTTTGCAATACCTTCGGCAGTGATGGTGATTGGAGCCATGAAAGGGAAGGGTTGTTCAGGAACAAATGGCACATTGGAACAGTCTCCTTGTGTAAAAACAGACGCGAAATATGCATTGAAAGCAACTGCAGAATCTTCATCAGAAAGTGGAGATTGTTTGCCATAATTATTTGCCAGAATTTTTTAAGATTATTTTTAATAAGTAAGAGCAAGTCCTGTGAATAATATTTCTTCTTGGCTGTGCCTAATGCTTTACAGTAAACTTGTAAGCAATCCTTGTATGTATCCCAGTAGAAGGAAGCATTATTACATTTTGCAGTATTGTAGAAACGTTTCTTTTTATTTTGTAATGTTCTACATTGGTTAGTAAACCAGGGGTTAGTTTCATTGTTGGATAGAGAGATTATCGGCACATGCTTGTCAACTAATTCTAATATTTTTTGCTTAAAAAGAACCCAATTCACATTCAAGGTCCGTGAGGCAAACGACGGCAGAAAAGGTTCATCATAAAAAGCTTCTAGTTCGGTGTTGAATCTATCGTAATTACCATGGTAGAGAAGGCGGGGAAGGAATGTTGCTTGCGGACACTACTCTAGGCAGAGGAGCGAGTCTCCCCATTGGGCATTGGTAGAGCTACTGTATGTTGGTAGCATATACAGTAACTCTAACCATTCGCAGTGACGCTTGCCTCCTGGCAGCATTGGAACAAGACAGTTAATTTCTTCTATCTCCTCCAATAAGGAACCAATTGGAAAACTTCTTTCGATAATGCGCTCCTTAGATGGCATTTTGCAAGTTCCGGTAAATAACCAAAATTTGCAGTGGGACCAAGTAAGGGGCCCTTTAATGAACAGGGGATGGCAGCATATATTTAAAGGAATCCTTTGTCACATGTTGTTCCACGTACGATAAATGATCACTGTTTATCAAATTTTAAATAATATTACATCTCTTGTATATTTGAAAGATATGCTCACTTTAAAGGGGGCCTGATCCACCCCTTGGGCTTGGTGAAAAAACACACTCTACGGATAGCATACACTGCTGTGAACATCTCCGCCAAATTTTACAGTCGTGCCTAGCCATGACTAGTAATATATTTTGTGCTTGCCCCAAGACCTTTGAGTAGTGCCCTCTTGCGTGCGCTGTCAGAGGGGGGACTCCGCTGCCATGCCGCGCGCTTGCTACGTGAAGGCAGTGCGGCTCCTTTGGCCAACCTGCTCTGCTCGAGTTTTCTAAATGTGAGCCTGCAGGTTTGTAGAACAGTGCATACGGAATGTTCCAGGACACTATTTCCTGTGAAATCAAGCGGAGTCGCCACACTTGGTGTTGATTGGTCCTGGCATCATCTGCTATAGTCATCAGTGTGTGCATGTGCGTGTACGGCGTTCATTACTCGTCCTTGCTGTTCTGTTGTCGTGGCGCACTCATAATTATTTGTCGGCCCTTTTTGGACGATGAACTGCAGCATTTGTCCTTCAGCTTGCATCAGTGCCGTTTGTCTGTCTAGCGGGTGCTGCATGTTTGGTTGCACCCCGCTCTGTTGGCCGCAGACATTCCAATTTTGTTGATGCCCAGTGGGATAAGCATATCACAAAAGACGTTTTATTTAATTTTCAGGAAACGAGGTGGTTGCTGCAGTGCGTTAATGCATGCACTAGCTGCTTTTGCTGCATAGACACAAAATGTGGTCTGGAACGTCTAATATAAGGGGGGAACAAAGCTAGTGGGCAAAACAAAGTTACGTAGTCTTGTGCTGCTGTGCTGAACTTCGCAAGCAATGAGAATTAGTGCTAGAAAAACAGGTGACAACCTTTGCTTAGATCCACATTTTCAACATACTTTGTTCTGTAAGTGCGTCACAAGTATTTAAATCTAAAAGAAATAAGTATTGAAGTTCAGGCTAGCTGGCACTTGACAGAATAAGTAGCTGGAGTGCTAAACACACTAGTAAAAAGGGGGAGGGGGAGGGCAGGCTTACAAAGGCACAATGAAAAGTTCTCAGCTGTTACTTCGTTATCTTTATTTAATATCGATAGAGATTTTTAGAATAGGAGCCCCAAAGAGCTTTGCAGGTGTCAGCATTGGGGTACGCAGGAGTGAAGAGTTTTAAAGTAGGGCTTTGCGTTTGTGGATGGCGTCTTGTGCTTGCAGCACTACTACGGCATCAAAGAAAACCTATTATAAGTAATAAAATAAAATATACCATTTTATGATAAGAAGAGTAATTTAAATTTTAGTGTTTTCATGTTCTTAATAGCAATTTAGAGGTTGTCCTATTAGCAGCAAGGAATTTGTTGCATTTAGTTACGAGTAAACAACTTTACGTGACTTCACCAGCCAAGTTAAGCCGTGTTAGGCCTACGAGCCATCAAATGGACAATCTAATTCGGAATCAGCGTTGTCTAAATTAATCAATCTTCATTACACATGTTAGCAGAGAGAAAGTGATAACCGCAGTCGCTTCTCCTAGCTTACGAACTTCATGTGTTACTACGAATCGGGCCCAGTTTGGTGCTAGGTTAGAGCCGTCAAGTCAATGGGTGCCACCATGTTTGTTGGTGCAAAGCTTTTGGGGCAGCTTTTGGGGCTCCCGCTAAATCGGCAAACTAGCGTGCCCAACACAAAACCCGAACGCAGTTTGCATCTCGTGCATGCGCAGTGTCTGCGACGCTGTTCCTTTGGGACCCCAAAACGTTTGCAGCCCCTATTCTAAAACACTCTAATATTTTACAGCGGAGCTGTTAGAACCTCGCTAGGTTTCTAGTGGCGTGCGCAGCTTCGCCAAGCTGGGCGACAGAGAGAGCGAAAGCAGAGTATAAAAATAGCATCACGCAGCATAGTGACGTGGTGAGGGTGGGTGGAGCCTAGCGGGGGAGAAGGAGCGGCGCGCACGTGAGCGAGGAATGCGACTCGGATGCGTGCCCTCTCCTGTGGCGCGCAAGGCAGTAGGGTCACACTGAAAGCGGAGCGTCTAAGCGGACAAGCGGATTTTCAAAGCGGCGAGGCGGCGAGCGCCCGCGCCTGTTCAGACCGGCCGCGTTGTCTGGCTATCCGCGCCGCCGGGAAGGCGGGGCATCTCGCAATTTCTTTAGCAATTTCAGGGACGTGCCGCCATCTCGCGGCACTTTGGGTTTGTGCGCGCACTTTCGATATTTTTTTATTCGTGGGTAGGCGCGCTCCCGTCCGCTATCTACTTCTGCAAAATGAGCTCAGACGAAGAAGACGAGATCATTGGCATTTTACTCGCCACTTGTCTAGTCGATTTTCAAGATTTGTTACAGCGCAACACAATACAAGGACAAAAGAAGGTATAAAGCGACGACACGGTGCCGTGTCGTCGTTTTATACCTTCTTTTGTCCTATTCTTGTGTTGCGCTGTAACAAACCTTACTATGAATCCCAACCAACTGGCCCAACTTTCCGTTTTGACGCTTTTAAATAACAGCAGCGAAAAGCCCAGAGAAAGACATTCGTTTACATTTCTTCACCAGCGCTTCCGCAGTGTCGGGTTCTGATTGGCTGCGGCCAAAGCGGCCAACTTATCCGTGCGGAAAAAAATCGGTCCGGGCGCGATCCGGCCAAGCGGCAGCGTATTTTCCGCAAAGCGGAAAATCCGCGGCCGCTTGGCCGGATCCGCTTGTCCGCTCCGCCTTCGGTGTGAACGTGCGAGGGAGGAGGGCGTTCTTCGGCGGTTGCTAGGGTGCCTTGATGTCCTCCCCACCCGCCGCTCTGTACAGAGTGGAGACGACTGCGGCGCCTACTACGGCGTGGGTCACGCAAATCATGGGCGCCGTAGTAGATGCCTTTGGCGGACGCCATAAAGACACATTGCCAGTGATCGTGTGTCTTGTGTGCGGTTTGGCACTATACTGGCCTTCCCTCAGCTCCGCTGGTATCTGTTGTTTGTGATAGCAGAGCCATGCATAATTATTTATTTCTATGCTGATAGAGTGATGCCTTCCGAGTGGTCTCCGGTAGTCTGAAAGTTCATTGAACAGAAATAGTCCTATGCTAACCTAAACGCATCGTGTCGCATTTGTCGCATCGAAAAAAGAAAGTGACGGGAATGCGGCATGCTTTTCAAGAGGCAACGACCATATGTTGTCTCACCGCAATGTCGTCTCACCACAATGTCTGAATGGGCCCTCGGGGCTCGGTGCTCCAGAGGGAGCTATTCAACGCACTGTTAACTCTTGAGAGGGCTTGAGATTTTGTGGCGAATGGACGTGCTTTTTAGGGCTCCGTGGCGACGACGAAATCATAAGTTTTTGTGCATGCTTTGAGCTTGCTTCTGTTTTTGATTTGCATATTTTTTTTAGCTTTTAAATAGTAATTGGGTGGTTTCCCTTTCTTTTCTTTCTTGTATTTCGTGTGCGCGGGTGTGTTTCATGTACATTTCGCTTTGCAGGATGGTTAGAGCGTCCTTTCGCGCCATGTGCTTCAACACGTGCAGCCGAGTGGGACGTTGAGTGTTTGTAGCCTTTAAATGGTAGCTTGGAGGTGGCAAGACTAATAGCTATTAGTGGTTTTGCTGTGTGTGTTTTGGTAGGAAAGTGAGAGCGTGGTTGAGTGCGTGCGAGAGCGTGTCATACCTTGGGTCTCCGCGGCATTGATTGCTTTTGAAACATTGGTGAGAGTTGCTTTGCGACATTTTGAAGATTTGGATCCTGTGTGTATCGGTTTTTGCTAAAAGGCACGTGCTCTGCATTATTACAGTATTATAGTATTTGCATTAGAAAAAGGCGTGCAATACATGGCAAGAAAGCCGGGAAAGCAGGCAGTATGTGGGGGGTCCCTCAAGGCAGATTAGGGGACGGACGAGAATGGAGAGGGAACCGAGTCAACTGGCACACACTGTGATGTCGATACTAGGCCGTAGAAAATGGAGGCTCTCCAGGAAGAGCTTGTCAAACAGGTGGAAGAGCTCAAAAATGAGCTAAATAGCGAGCGTGATGCACGGAATGTAGTTGAAAAAAGACATGAAGCAGCCGAGGAAAACCTGAACAGAGCCGCCATTGTGAACGAGAATGGTCGTGACAATGGAACGCAGTGCCCCGACATGACAGGAGAGAAAGTGCCATCAAAGTACGTGGAATGCGTGCAACGCGGTGAATGGTTAGCTGGAAAGAGCGGCACCTACCTTGAGGCTGCCATGTGGAAAAAGCAGGAGGAGGAGGAGGAGGAGGAGGAGAAACTTTATTATTGCAGAAACCGTTGCGCGGTTTATTCCTGGGTGGTTCCCTGTGACAGGGCTCCACTGGCGATGTACAGGGGACAATGCCTCTTGTCGAGTCTGAATCACGTGGAAAAGAATAAAGGGAAGCAGGGAGAGGTAGGAGAGAGTGAAAGGGTGAAAAGTGGGCAGAGATTGAGGAGCAGTTAAATAGAGAACAGATAGGGGTGTATACAGTTAGAGAAATGCACCTTAGCGACTCGGAAGAGCCGCCAGTGATTGAGAATTATGTTTGAGAAGGGTGCAACAGAACTAAGAAAGAAAGAAAGGGAGGGGGAGTCAGAATGCTCATCCATCAGGGAGCCAAATGGAAAAGAGTAAATTCAAAATGTCAAGAGCATCTTTGGTTATCAGGTACAATGAGTGGGAAAAAAACTTGGCTGGGCATTACATATTTGTAGACTGGAAATAATTGCGCAGAGAAGAATAAAGAGTTAGTAGAATGCATAAATGCTGATATTAAGGATTTCGGGAATCATGCTGAAATTATCGTATTAGGTGACATGAATGCCCGCATACAGGATTTAGATGGCTATACCGACAACAACGGGAAATTAATGCTAGACCTTTGTGAGCAACATAACTTCGTTATCATGAATACAAGGCCTAAGTGTGAAGGGCAGATCACGTGGGAAGTGAGAAACAGGCAATCAACCATTGATTACTGTCTGATGACAGAAGGAATTCATGATAAGTTGAGAGAAATGGTCATTGATGAGGAAGGGTATAGCAGCATAGGGAGTGACCATAAACACATCATTTTGAAAATGGTATATGTAGTTGGGAAAGAGAGCAAGGAGTGCAAAATGGCCCAGTCCAAATTTGAACACTGAAAAAATAACAAATATAGTCATTAGAGTCGAGGAAGAACTTGGCAAATGGCCAAATAAAGATTAGGAATATAGTGAGCTTCTAAGCGTAATAACGACAGAAATACGGAAAGAGAAACAGCGTGTTCGTTGGAAAGGAAAAAAGAAACCGAAAAGCTGGTGCAACAGGAAGATATGAGAAGCGATCGCCGAACGAGGGAAAGCATCCCGGGAGCACAGGCAGGCAAAGAAGGCGCAGTTGCCGCAGGATGAAGTAGCCAGTAAATGGGAAATATACCGAGAGAAAAAGTCTGTGATTCAAATACTGGTGCAAGCAAAGATAAAAGGTGAAAGTGAATGTTGGTTATCAGAAATACGTGAGAAAAAGAAGGCCACACCTAGAATGTTTTGGAAGCACATAAAGTTATTAGGCAGGAAGTCAACATCAATACAACATATCCTAGACGAAGATGGAAACAAACTGGAAGGGGAAGCGGCTCTAAATTGCATCCAAAAAATAACAGCCAAATCTTTCCAAGGCAATACGAGGTTGTATTCGAAACAACAAAAGAAGAGCATGAAAGAGAACCAGATGGAAAAGGAGCTGGTGCTGACAAATTTCAACTGGAAGAAAGCCGAAGAGAAACTTCCTAAGCACACAGCCACAGGGCTAGACGAGGTTCCCGTTAGGCTGATTAATGAACTAGGACCAAAAAGTAAGGAAGCTCTGGTGAAAACAGTGGAAAAAACTTTAAGAGAGAAGAATAGCAGACAGTTGGCACCAAAGTAGAATGAATATAATTTATAAAGGTAAGGGGGAGAAAGATAGAATTCACTCGTATAGACTGTTGACCATTACATTGGTAACCTACAGGCTAGCAATGCAGGCAATCGAATTAAAGCTTCAAGCTTGGGCAGAGAATAATGGCATTTTGGGAGAACTTCAGAATGGCTTCAGAATAGGTAGGCGTTTAGATGATAACTTATTTGTTCTTACTCAGTGTATTGAAATATCAAAAGTAGAAAGCAGACCGTTATATGTGGCCTTTTCAGACATTACAGGAGCATATGACAACGTAGACCGCAACATCTTGTGGGATATTCTGGAAGGGGAAGGCTTAGGTAATGATTGTCTACAGCTTTTGAGAGAGATTTACCTAGAAAATACCGTTTGCGTTGAGTGGGAAGGGATGAGGAGGGAGGAGAAAGTTCATACCAACAAGGGACTGAGGCAGGGGTGCCCTTTAACCCCACTGCTGTTTATGACGTACATGGTGAGGATGGAGAGGGTGCTAGAAGGAAGTAATATCGGGTTTAATCTCCCATACAAACAGGCGGGCACAGTAGTAGAGCAGCAGCTTCCAGGTTTATTTTATGCGGACGACATTGTGTTGCTAGCTAACAAGGAAAGTGATTTGCAACGTCTGGCTAATATCTGTGGACAGGAAGGCAAAAATTTAGGTTTGAAATTTAGTGTTAGAAGATCAGATCTTACGGTATTCAACGAAAACAGTGAAAAGACAGTGGCAATACAGGGCTAGGAAATATCTTGGGTAAGAGAATATAAATACCTTGGTATATGGATAAACGAAGGCAATAGATATATGGAAGCACAAGAAAAAACAATAACAATAAAGGGGAAGAGAAATGCAGACATAATGGAAGCACAGAGTGCTATGGGGATACAATAGGTACGAGGTGCTCCAGGGTATGTGGAAAGGTGTAATGGTTCCAAGACTTACTTTTGGAAATGCGGTTGTTTGCTTTAAATCAGGGGTACAGTCAGACAGGACTCGATAGAAACCAAAGGTCAGTGGGTCGCGCACATTGGGCGCCCACGGGAAGACTACAAATTAAGCTGTGCAGGGTGATATGGGCTGGACTAGTTTTGAAGTGAGGGAAGCTCACAGTAAAATTGATTATGAAGAACGACTGAGGAATATGGAAGAAAGTAAATTGGTTGGGAGAGTGTTTAGGTATCTGTACAGCAAAAACATTGATTCACAGTGGAGGAAAATAACTAGGAAGCTTACCAGCAAGTATGCGGCCTGTAGGGTGGGCAACAGAGCAACAAAAACATTAAGTGGAAAGTCAGAGAGGCTGAAATAATCTCATGGGTGGCGCCAATGGAAAAGAAACCTGCCATGAGTAACTACTTAAGAGGAAAAAAAAAAACGAAATCAGGAAAGAAAGAATTTGTGATAACTCAAAGGGAAGCTCATTACTTTTCGAAGCGAGATCGGGATGCCCTTAACCACGCACCTATACAGCGAGATATAAGAAGGAAGAAGAAGCATGTGCTTGCTGCGGTAAAGCTAGGTAAATGATGGAACATGTTTTATTACAATGTGATGACATCTGCCCAGCAGTCGATTTAGGCACCACTGGCCTCCTTGAAGCCCTTGGGTTCAGTGAGAGCAGGGGAAAAGTAAACATGTCCGCAATAGAGATTAGTATGAGGAAATTGGAAGTTTGGTGGAAGAAAAGTAGGGAAACAACAAAAAAAACGGAGATGTACGAAAGCAAAGCTTGCAATACGGGGTCAGAAAATTTGGTTATGGGAGTTCATATTGTTTTTTTGTTTATTTCTTTTTTAACCTAGGTAGGACATTAGGCAGTATAATAGCAAGAGCTTGGTGGTGCAACCCGCCGCCCCGTTCCATAGGGGATACTCATAAAATCCACCCATCCGTCCGTACGTCCGTCCGTCCATCGATCCATCCATCCATGCATCAATCGATCGATCGTTTTGAAAAACGAAAGCAACGTCGGAATTTGCTTTCTGTCATCTTTTCGACTGCATTTCATACCTCCAACCGCTCAGCTGCCTCCTCGAGCAACGCCAACACAACAATGGAAGTTAATTTCAAGCGGTATTTTCTCGAATTGGACTATGGATTGGATCCGATCTTGCCATTTCGTAACCGCAGTGTCCGTTTGGATCCAATCCAATCCACCAGACGTGCTTTGCGAAGTCTGTCTCGTAGCGAGCGCATGACCGCTCGAACTGCACACCTCTCATCGCGTTCTGCCCCTAGCAGACGACGTGCTTGGTTTCAAAATGATTGACCAGAGCGTTTCGTCATTTTGATGTAACCAAAAACGTGGCCGCACCCTGCGGCTGATTACGTTGGCGCAGCCAATCGCGTGTGGCGAGACTGAATGCGCTCTCCGAACAGCGATCTGTGATCGCGCCCCTGGTTGCAAGATGTCAGTCTATTTGAGAGCCTCCTTCTTTTTAAATTATGGGGTATTACGTGCCAAAACCACTTTCTGATTATGAAGCACGCCGCAGTGGAGACTTGGAAATTTTTACCACCTGGGGTTCTTCTCCGTGCACCTAAATCTAAGTACACGGGTGTTTTCGCATTTCACCTCCATCTATATGCGGCCGCTGTGGCCGGGATTCGATCCCACGACCTCGTGCTCAGCAGCCCAACACCATAGCCACTGAGCAACCACGGCGGGTAAGCCTCCTTCTACAGCATTTTCAGTAATATACATATTTTTGGTCACACCGTCTGCGGATACATAACAAAGAAGAGTAAAAAAAAAAGGCAGCAGATCGAAAAAGTTGGAATCTATATACAGCAAAGCTTTGTGTAAGTGCATAAAAAAATCTAAACACGAGCTTCTGGTTGCTCAGTGGCTATGGTGTTGGGCTGCTGAGCACGAGGTCGCGGGATCGAATCCCGGCCACGGCGGCCGCATTTCGATGGGGGCGAAATGCGAAAACACCCGTGTGCTTAGATTTAGGTGCACGTTAAAGAACCCCAGGTGGTCAAAATTTCCGGAGCCCTCCACTACGACGTGCCTCATCGTCAGAAAGTGGTTTTGGCACGTAAAACCCCAAATATTATTATTATTATAAACACGAGCTTGTGTTTTTCTGGTTCCTGTTGTTGTTCCCTTGCATGGCCACCGCTGCGGATGGATGGATGGATGGATGCTATGAAACGGGGTGGTGGGTTGCGCCACCAAGCTCTTGTTCTTATTTTGCTTAATGCTGTACCTATATTTTTGCGAAAACACAGAAACACAAATAATTCTCTGCATCAAACTTTTTGAACCATTACAGGAAACTGTTATTGTACGCTTCTGTTGTTTATGATTGAATTGGATAAACTTTGGTATGTTGTTTGTGATCTCCCTACTTTTCTGCCACCAAACCTCCAATCGCCTATTACTAATCTCTGTTGCGAACGTGTTTACTTACTCCCTGCTATCCCTCAACCCAAAGGCTCCAAGGAGGCCAGAGGAGCCTAAACCGGCAGCTAGGTAGATATCTTCACATTCCACTAAAACATGTTATATCGTTACCCTAGCTTTACCGCAGCAAGCACATGCTTCTTCGTCCTTGGTGTACCTCGCTCTATAACTACGCGTTCTAAAGCATCCTGACCTCGCTTCGAAAAGTAAGGAACTTCCCTTTGAGTTATCATAAATTGTTTCTTTTCTGGTTTCGTTTTTTTCCCTTTTAGGTAGTTACTCGTAGCAGGTTTCTTTTCCATTGCTGCCACCCATGAAATTGTTTCAGCCTCTCTCACTTTGCGTTTGACGTTCTTTGTTGCCATGTTACTGACCATACCAGTGGCATACTTGCTGGTAAGCTTCCTAGCTCTTTTCTTACACTGTGAGTCAATGTTTTTTCTGGAGGAATACCTGAATACTCTTGCAACTCATTTACTTTCTTCCATATTTCTCAGGATCGTTCTTCAAAATCGATTTTTCTCTGAGCTTCCCTCGCTTCAAAACTTGTCCAGCCCGTATCACCCTGCACAGCTTCATTACTAGTCTTCTCATGAGCGCCCAATGCAAGCTGTCCCACTAACCTTTGCTTGCCATCGAGTCATGATTGTACCCCTTACTTCAAGCAAACAACCGCATTTCCAAATGTAAGTCCTGGAACCATTACACCTTCACGCATACCCCAGAGCACCTCATACATATATATATATATAGTGTATCCCTGTCGCACTCTGTGTTTCATTATGGCCACGCTTTTCTTCCCCTTTGCTATTACTGTTTTTTTCCTGTGTTTCCATGCATCTCAACCTTCGTTTACCATACAACAAGGTATTTGTGTTCTTTTACCCGAGGTATTTCCCGGCCCTGTATTTCCACTGTCTGTGCACTGTTTTCATTGAATACCGTAAGATCTGATCTTCTAACACTAAATTTCAAACCTAAATTCTTGCCTTCCTGTCCACAGATATTAGCCAGACGTTGCAAATCACTTTGCTTGTTAGCTGGCAACACAATGTCGTCCTCATAAAGCAAACCTGTAAGGTGCTGCTGTACTATGGTGCCCGCCTGTTTGTATGAGAGAATAAACACGATATTGCTTCTCTTAGTGCTTTTTCCACCCTTACCATGTATATCATAAACAGTAGTACGTGGGGACAGAGGGCATCCTTATATGTGTCCCCTGTTGATATCAACTTTCTCCTGGCTCCTCATTCCTTCCCGTCCAACACAAACGGTATTTTCTAGGTAAATCTCTCTCAAAAGCTGTATATACAGTAGTTGCCTATACCTTCACCTTCCAGAATATCCCACAAGATGTTGCGGTCTTCGTTGTCATACGCTCACGTAATCTCTAAGAAAGCCACATGTAATGGTCTCCTTTCTTCTCTGTATATTTCTATGCACTGAGTGAGAACGAATAAGTTATCATCCAGATGCCTACCAATTCTGAAGCCATCCTGAAGTTCTCCCAATATGCCAGTTTGTTCTGCCCATGCTTGCAGTTTTAATTTAGTCGCCTGCATTGCTAACCTGTATATTACTGATGTAATGGTCGACGGTCTATATGAGTGAATTCTTTATCAATTCATTCTTATTTTTCACCAGCTGTCTGGTATTCGCCTATCTTGTGAGCTTTTTTCTGCGGCTTTCAACCGAGCTTCCTTACTTTTTTGTCCTAGCTCATTAATCAGCCTAACGGGAACCTCTTCTAAACCTGTGACTGTGCATTTAAGAATTTGCTCTTCAGCTTTGTTCCAGTTGAAAAGTAGGTAATATAGACCTTCCAGAAGTGCTTAGATTTAAAGTGGATGGAAGCGTCAACCGGATGCATGGAGGTGAGCGCCATCTGGTCGTGGTAGGCTGTAATGACCCTACAAAGAATAAACATATATCGCTCCTCACTCAGAACATTGCTTCATACGTTGGGGAAAGTACGTTGGTCGTGGTGGGCTGTAATGAACCTACAAAGAATAAACATATATCGCTCCTCACTCAGAGCATTGCTTCATACGTTGAATAAATATAAACACCATGCCCCGCATAGTTTACCGAAGACACCGGGGGGAAAACAACTAAATGCATTGTATAGCACATAAGAATTGTGAGAAAGCGAGTATTGAGTAACTGTTTTCAGAGCACATAAGCAATTTGCACAGTTAAAATTTTCAGTACATGCCACCAAAAGGTAGCCTTCACTGGTTCAAGATTTGAAATATCTGCAGTTGTTGCTCCTGCCGGGAAGCAAGTAATAGTGTAGCTCTTATTCAGGAATGGCCTGAAAATGAAATTGACAAACTCGGAAGTGACACATGCCTTTAAAAAAAAGTCAGATCAATGGTATATTGGTATTGAAATGGCTCTGCACGTTCGAACAAGGTCCTTTTCATGAACATATCTACGATGAGTCGTGATTGTACAATGAAATTTGTCAGTTATACATGTAAGAGGTGTGATTAGATTTTTGATGGTTATAAGGTACTGAGACTGTAGCGCTATTTAGGCTATCTCTGTACAGAGATGAAATGGTTCCAGCACTTAAGAATTCAATGATTTCATGCCAAAGGCACACCAGTCGTTGTGCACGGCTGATTATGTTTATCCGGACTTCTCTCCTCGCCCACAGGTTAAATATAGCAAGCTGATTGTGTTTTCACAATATGGATTGCAAGATATGCAAGTTGTGCAAGCGGAAATTTGTTAGTGCGGTAACTGCCCAGCACCAGGCCTTGGCCGCAACATGAGCGTGTATGGCGAATCCCGCGTGTCGTCCGCTGCAGCGCATCCCGAAGAGGTACAAAAGACAATCCTCGCTTGACAAGCAGGGGATACGTAGTAAAGAAAAGCATTACATACATGGCCACTCTATTAAGAAAGAAAATTTAGCTTCAGCTGTAGATTTGTTTCACTTTACAGCGTGCAGCCGAAATTGCCGGCTTTCAAGAACGGGGGGAGGGGGACAAGTGTGGGATGAAAGAGGTGGATGCTTTCTTGGGTTTTTTTTTTGTGTGTGAGTGTGTGCCTGCATGTGAGTGCCTTCTTGCACTCCAATGCTGTTACTAAGGTGGATTACCAACTAGCTAAGCCAGAACTTGTTGCATACTTATAAAGAGATCTCCTTATCCACCTAACTCAAGTTAACGGTGCTAAGATCTGGCCTAGCTTTCCTCATTGTGTTGAACCTAATTACCTATATTAAAACAGACATGCCTCAGATCTTTTTGTGCAGTGATTTGAATGCCCTCCTATGCACTGTAATGCTTTTTTTTCTGAACTCAACAGTGAGTTTCAACATGATATTCGTTGGTTTGATAACCACCATAATTTTTCACCTGAACAATAAGTGTTTTCTTAAGATTGTGTGGGTCTCACACGTGCCCTTGGGGCAAAGGAACGGCAGCACAGTAGTGCAAACAATCACAAGGGAATTTAGTGCACCTTTCATACACTTATGCCTGCTAGCCGAAATATTATCCACAGAATACGCCGATGGCCGCGCGACAAATCTGAGAAATCTGACTCACCGCGACTGGATATCGAACGAATATTTTCGCCCCATGCTGGACACCAACGCCTGGTCGTTCGCGTGTACGGTCATGCGAACGGTGGTGCGTTCGAACAATCGTGTTTGTCCATTCCGGTGTTCTGCTCCTAGGCCTCGCGAGACGGTCTCGCAGAAGCATGGCTCGGCACATGCACGGAACGTGCGCGCCGCTTGCCGAGCCTGAGAGGAAGACGCGGGAGCCATGCGGGGAAAACATCAGGGGACGCGTGAGAGTCGAGCGGCGCCCCAAGATCGAGATCTGCCAGATAGCTGATGTGGCTGGATCTCTTGTGCAGCACAGTGCACTAATCGGTATACGCAGAAAGTTATGGAATTTAAACCTGTTGTTGGGCCTTAGATGCACAGCTGCCTTGGCTGCACTTAATGATCATTTTACGCAGGGCTGAATTCACAAGCCTGGACAGCTGCAGTCATGTGTGCTGGCTGGAGCCACTGCAAGTGCGCTTTGAAGACCTGCTGCTCCCACTACCCATTCCAGAGCCTCTTCCGGATGAGGTTCACCCATCACCAGACACCTACCGGGCTATGGTCTGGCACAGTCTATGGGAACAGTATGCTGTTTTTTTCACAATAGTCTGCTAAGCCATGCTTGTAACAATGCACTTGTGAGCAGCCTTTTCCTCGGTTGTGTTATTAGGTTTTGAAAACATGCTTAAGGTTGTAGTAATGTTTGTGGCCTCTTCAAAAATGCTAAAGAGAAATATGGTATGTCAGGCTGGAATGATAGGCGACTTAGAACTGCATAAGAATTTAATTTTGCATGTAATTTAATTTTTTGTCGTAGCGTGCACTTGTGCACTGCGTGGGTCTGGTCTTGGTTTTGCATTATTTCTGTTGCTTTTATTCTCATCCTTTTTGTTTGTCCATGGACTAAGCTGAGGGATTGAACTTGTGTATTCTTTCCTGTCTTCTGTCTGTTTGTTCTCATGCCGCTTTGAATCCTGTAAAATTTGCAGCTATTTTTTGTAGATAATGTTCACGCTAATCTACTTTGTTTTCCTGCAACTGTCAGTGAGACAAGTTTTTTTTTTCTCTTGGCTGCAGGCTCAATGTCTCCCCTGAAGCACAGCTGTCGACCCTGCGGCTATGCCCGAGTCCTCCCAGTCAGCAGCTTTGGCTGCAACTATGTGAGGGCCTGGCACCCTTTGTGGTACGTTGGCAGCCACGTGGATTGCAGGCAGCATTTGTGGTGCCCAGGAGGATTCATGTGTTGCTCTCCTTGAGAGCTTGTGGACCGCACCTGATTGCCTCCTTGATGGTCGAGGATTGGCGGTTATTGCCTAGGGTGCAAACATTTCTGCAGTCCTTGTGCACACTCTCCTAGAATTACTCGCATTGTCTACACTGCAAAACTGCTGACTTGCACTGCTGTTCCATTCAAGCACCTGCTGAAGAGGGCAGATGACAGAGTACAATGTGTTTCTGCCTCTACCTTTTGTTTATACATGCTGGTACTAACACGCTACTCTGAATGTGTTTACCAGCATGCCCTGCAAACAATTATATGGTTGATAGATTTTATATGAACTCTCTAGTTTGGCGATGTTCATAATGTACAGGGAAGTTTATGTGTATACTCTAGGAAATAGTGAGAATACTGTTTGCTACTTGTACTGTCTGGGCCTTTTGCTGTTGCTAATGTGAGAAAAACATTGCATGAGGAGTTTGGTAAATATATGCATAGTATTTTTAGCAGTATGTAGCTCACAGCAGGCTATCTTTCACCGTCAATTAATAGGCAATGGTAATAGTTCATTGTCAATTGAACTCATGTTCCAGTCATTGTTACTTGAATACAGCATGAAAATGCAACACAGACAGTAAATAAGATCCCCATAGAACCAACTTTGGATTGATATCTTTTTAAGCATCCCTCAGCATATCATGTTATGTAGTAATTGATACACACACAATATATACGTATTAAATATTTACATATGCACATGCTTATTGTTTTTCACGAGTTTTCATTAAATATTGATACCTTATTTTTTATTTGATCCGTCTTACTTTCTTTAGATGCTACTTCCATCCAGCTCTGTTGGTATTTACATTCTTCGTCTTCACTGCTGCCACCCTCCGAAGATTGCACAAAGCAGAGGCATGTTTTGGGAGATATAACTGATGTACTTTAAAACTTGGAAGTTGCACAGACCCCACATCACAAACACGTGATCTGTTAAGTAGAATCTCGGTGATGCATCACGCCTGATACGAATTTCGGGATGATACGAATTTTTCATAAGTCCGGCCCAAGTCTGTTTGAGAGACTTGTGCCTTTGGCCCTGAGGGTATACTAAATAACATGATCTTGAATTGTAGCGCGAAGTGGCACAGACAGAAACTAGAAGCAGACAGGACGAGCGCTAACTCGATTTTTATTGAAACTATCAACATATATATAGGTGATTGAAAATACCGCAGCATATGAACATGACAAGGTCTAAAGACATCAGTTAAACGTATCAAGAGGTAGGGAAGCCAAAAAGAAAACAACAAAAAGATACTACTTGAGATTAACACACGTGCTGTGAAGATATTGAAATTCACATTCTAACAAAAATAATGATGCGTGGCTAGCGAAAGTCTCTCCTAATCTTTAATGTGAAATGCCTCGATTATTTCCCGTGTGGTTTGGCATTTGTGTCTTGAAAGAATTTTTGTGTCTTCAACCAAAGGTCTACAAACGCAATTGAAACAATGGGACGCTAGATGTGAAGTATTAGGGTTGTTAAGTGATTGTTTGTGTTCTTTTAGTCTAATGTTAATACACCTGCTGCTCTGTCCAATGTAAGTTTTCCCGCACTTAAGTGGTATCTGATAAACTGTACCAGTGTTAGGCACTAAAGGGGACACATGTCTAACGCCGCAATCATTTTTTCTTTTTTTGCCACCCTGTTCAATTTTCCTATTTATCGTAGGGCACATGATAGACAATTTGCGGGGGGCCGAGAAAACTGTACTGACCACCATATCTATTGTCTACATCACGACCTACTGTATAAAGGTCTACATACTGTAAACCATGGGACAACCTATGTACACAGGGCACCACAGCACACCTTTTTTCCTTTTTCTGTTTTTATTGTTCCTTAGCGGGGCTTTTTACCCATTTCAAAAGCTTATGAAATGGGTAAAAAGCCCATTTACCCATTTTACCCATAGCTCCTCTGGCTCTTGTCATGTGCGGCCATTTTTAAGGGGGCGGGGCGTACGCCTCCTAATATATATTGTGCTTTTTTTTTTGTCTGTCTCGTGTTGAGGTTTCAAGAAAAATTGAAATTTCAAATTTACAGCGCTAATTCCCTTGTATGGTTTACATTTCTATGCAATCCTGTGCTTTCTTTAGCAGTATTATGCAGCTTTTCGGTCGTTTTCAAACGCACTGCGACTTTACCAGGAGCTGCCAATCACAGGTGAGACAGTCTTGCCGCGTCACTAAAATCCGCGACATTCGCTATCCTTATCTCCGTATTCCGCGCCTTCCGTCATCTTTGGTGCCGGTTGACAATTCGGAACGTTTCTGCCATTACGTCCGTCGGATTGCAAGATATGAAGTAGCTTTGCCGCCGCAAATAAACAGATTCCCTTGCTCAAATCATGTCCTTATCAACACCAGGCAGCAGTTAGGACGCAGAAACGTAAGAAACTCGAGATAACCAGGCAGATGTCAAAATGTCGGCCTCCGAACGCGTGCTGCCGCCAAAATGTGCGCAGACAAGCGCACCGATGATTCAAATTCGCGTCAGGAGATAGGGACGCTCCCTGCGCAACACGTGACTAGAGCAATAAACGGCCGCGATTGTTTTGCGTTCTCATTGTCGCTTTTTGAAATTTTGTTTCTGCATGAGGAAATACGTCCCTGCGGCTGTCTGAAGCTCCGATCTCTCGAGTTTACAGCGATACTAAGATGACGGCGCTGCGTCAATAGAAGGCTGCGCGATCAGCGATGCCATGGCACCTTTTGTTCGAAGCATGATTTTCTTCCTATCTTGAGGACCATTTAAAAGAATAATTTTCTCAAATTCTGCTGTGTAGTTTTCCGTAATATTTCGCCGTGAAACACCGGGAGGTTTCAGGACAGTGAAAAAAAAAAAAAATGAGAATTTTGTAATTTGCCGTTTTTCAGTGTTTTTTTTTTGTGATACGAATTTTTTAAGCCATCCCAGAGATTCATATCAAGATACTATTCCGATCGGCATGTAAGTACAAATTCATTCGACGGCCTTTCGCACCATACGCCGGCCTCATTCATGAAATCGGTGAAGCACGTGTTTTTTGGTTTCGATATGTCGACGTTAAAGGGACGTTAAAGGAAAGTATTAAGTAGAACTATATCGACAGAGTATATATTCGTCTAGAACTCTTTCATTGCTTTCTGCAGGCCACTATATGTATTTTATTTTTGACAGGGACATTGCAGTTGAATGTCCCACTGCTGCTGCTCAATTTGAATCGCCCGTACGCCAAAACGGAGGCCTCGACGTCATCTCCACCTGACCGCCGGCCCTCTAGGCCGTTATGTTTTCGTAGACTATTTAGCTCTATATACGAAGCATACTGCTTGACGGCTGAAGGTGTTCAGTTTGCGTGAGTCACTCTATGGCTCTGCTTGAGTCCATTGTTTCATTGCCATTCCATTTCCACGAGATTGTCTCAGCCGCTCTGTTTGGCGCTCTTTGTTGTCATGTTGCTGACCATACCTGTCGCATATTTGCTGGTAAGCTTCGTAACATTT
Organism: Dermacentor variabilis; assembly: GCF_050947875.1. Classification (NCBI taxonomy): domain Eukaryota; kingdom Metazoa; phylum Arthropoda; class Arachnida; order Ixodida; family Ixodidae; genus Dermacentor; species Dermacentor variabilis. The sequence continues at coordinate 21,006,503 of NW_027460280.1, forward strand.
TCCCTTCACTGTGAGTCAGTGTTTTTCCTGTACGAATACTTCAACGCTCTCCCAGCCCATTTTTTTCGTATTCCTCGATCAGTTGTTGTTCAAAATAAATTTTACTCTGAGCTTCCCTCACTTCAAAACTTGTACAGCCCATATCACCCTGCACAGCGCCATTAGTAGTCTTCCCGTGAGCGCCCAATGCGAGGCGTCCCACTGACCTTTGGTTGCCATCGAGACCTGACTGTACCCTAATTTCAAGCAAACAACCGCATTTCCAAATGTAAGTCCTGGAACCATTACATTTTTCCACATACCCCTGAGCACCTCATAGCTATTGTATCCCCATAGCGCTCTGTTTCATTATGGCTGCATTTGTCTTCCCCTTTACTGTTATTGTTTTGTCCTGTTTCCATAAATCTATTGCCTTCGTTTATTCATGCACCTGGTCCTGTATTAACAGTGTCAACTGTTTTCTTTGAATGCCATAAAAGCTGGTATTTTAACGCTAAATTGCAATCCTAATTCTCCCATTCCTGTCCACAGAAATCAGCCAGGCGACGTTGCATATCACTTTGGCTGTTCGCAAGCGACACAATGTCATCCGCATATATAAAACAGACCTCAAAAGCCTGTTGCTGTACTATGGTGCCCTCGTGTTTGTAATGAAAAGCCATGCCGTTCGCAGTGGCGGGTCGCGACTGGTGTCGGTGAATCACACGTGCTGACGCGCCACACATAATGGTAGTAAAGTTTCGTTCGTTCTCTGTCCTCGCTTCACCGTTGGAACTTGAAGCTTCTCGGACGATGATCGGCAGTTGTTGATCAAACGCAGGCAGGAAGCGATGAGATCAGATGTACAAGAAATATTTATACGTAAACTTTTCTATATACATGGCAGGCAAAACAAATACATTACAAATTTGAACAATTGAGAAACAAAAGTCTCACTCTTCGACTGTCTCAATGACTGTTAGAGCACAGACTCGTTTTAACGTACATAGCACGGAGGCTCATTGATCTATCAGCAATCCTGATTTCAGCCAAGTCTAACGTACATGGTACGGAGCCTCACTGATCTATCAGTAATCCTGATTTCAGCCAAGTCTCAGGGACAGCATGTCGTCCCGATTTTTATAGCCCAAATATACAAAAAAAAAGGCGGTAGGGCTGTTGGCCCGTCTCACAGGTTCAATTGTCAATCAGAGTCAACCGTTTGTTAAGCCACAACCCACAGGGATGGCCTTACTCTTAAAAATAAACATATTGGAAAACAAAGCTCTTTTCCTTCCCTAAAACTCCGTTGCCCTCTGATTTCTCCGTAGGTAGTGACGGGCTCAGCAAAACACGCCAGGCACGAACAAGTTATCGCTAGGCCGCCTCAAATCCCAAGGGCGCCTCTAGGCCGCAAATGTCTCGGAAGCAGGGACATCGACACCACGTATTGCAGCTGTACTCAAAGTTTGTCCGTGTGGGAGACTGATGGCCCTCCTTGTCCTTCAAACTTATTGTCTACAAGACGAAGTTCTCCGAGTGGGTGTTTGCAAGACGCCGCCGTCCGAATGCACTCTTCACGTGTGCACCGCATCCCTACAGCGTGCACTGTAAGCTGGCCTTCGACACCACACAGGCAGTCGCACCCAACAACAAGGCTGGCGATTGCGTTCCGGACGCGTAGAAGAATAGATCCCTGCTCCGTATATGCGGCACGGGGTCAAGGATGCTAAGCCCTTCTTAACCTCGGCGGCGCCTCCAATTAGTCAGGTACTCGGGAGCCAGACCGACAATACCGTGTACAGCGGTCCCTTACAAGGCTGGTCTGTGTGGACTCGTGTGACCGTCGGCGAACTGCCAACACCGTGCGCACAATACCGACTTCCCGGAATCGGCACTCGCCCTCCTGGCGCCGGCCGCGACGCGTCACCCAACACCGCGCGGTCCCTGTGACCCCACATAACACAGAAACGGTTGCCCCGCTGACCTGGGGGGGGGGGAAGTGAACCCCCTCTCTATACACAAAGCACGTGGCCGATTCGTGACACTTAAGAACCCGAACAATCAGAGCGACCTTACAATGGTCGACAACAGAGAGCGCAGCTCCGATTTTATATTTCTGTCATTTTCTCGCTCACAATAATTTCGTTTTCATTACGAATGAAGAATTCGTTATTGCGGAAGCATAATCTTTCACTCTAGCTCGACTTAATATTTGCTTTTTGTGTCCCTTTATCCCGTAATTATAATCGGCATTTCTCATCTCGTTTGGCGGCATACCGAAACGAGATCTTTCTCGCGTTTGGCTGACCGTTGTGCGCATGCGTGAACTGTGTAAGAGAGATGTGAAGACTACAGTGTGCTGAAGACTCGCTCCTTGAAATCTGCCTTCTTGAAGGTACTAAGCACAACGGAGAAGGGGCACGCTTTGCTCCGTTTGTTCCTAGTTTAACCCGCGTGGTTGCTTAGTGGCTGTGGTGTTGCGCTGCTAAGCACGAGGTCGCAGGATCAAATCCTGGTCACCGCGGCCGTATTTCGATGGGAGCGAAATGAAAAAAACACCCGTGTACTTAGATTTAGGTGCACGTTAAAGAACCCCAGGTAGTCAAAATGAATTCGGCGTGCCGGATTGATTAATCCCGGAGGCATATGCATTGGGTCCAGTGTCGCACCAGGGCTTTGTGAAATTTTCCTTGCTAATTTTGACCGTGCGCTGAAGCTTAAGCTGACTCATCCTTCCATTTTGAGAATCTTTAGGTACGTAGACGATTTTTTAATCATACTAACTTTCACCTTGCAGAATTGGCTCTCGAGATTTTGTCACTCTTTTCCTTTTGCTCAAGCCAGTTGAACTTACGAGCTTCTGCATAATGGGTCAATCCAAGTTTTAGATGTTAAATTTTTCGTCCGCTGACCACGCTTGCTGGGCCCTCGAGCCCAGGTGCGAAAAAGCATTGCTGCCTTTCGATTCATCTCATTCAAAGCTTATAAAGCGGGGTATAGCTTTATCATGTTTTAGATCAGCGCTTTTAAAATCATGTCACCACAAACAGCTTTCTAGATCAACTTCAAGTGAAACGTCTGGAAAGAGCGGGTTTTCCTAGCTTTCTTTTACTATCAGTTGCCGAATCATTGCCTGTCAAGTTTCTTTAAAAGGACAAAAAACCATCAGTTTCTAATGAACAGGCTAGTAGGAAAAATTTCACAGTACTTCCCTACATACATTATGGGGTTGATGTTGTCCTTGCAGCACCTTGTAAACTTTCAAAGTTGTGCAACGTGGTGGCAAGGGGACCACGGGGTCGGCCTCCTGTGAAACGAGGCATACAAATTCGTATGTGCCTTGCACTACACGTCATATCATAAGAAGCCAACAAACATTGACACCAAGGACAACATTGGGAAAATTACTTGTGCTTAATAAATGAAATAAAGGAACGATAAATTAACGGAAGTTAAAGTGGATGAAAAAACAACTTGCCGCAGGTGGGAACCGAACCCACAACCTTCGCATTTCGCTTGCGATGCTCTACCAATTGAGCTACAGCGGCGCCGTTTCCCCATCCACTTTCTTGGGTATTTATGTGCCCTAGTAGAACCCTGGGAGTCTTAGCCAGCGCCACCACTCACAGACCTTGGCGGCGGACGTGGAACGTCCTTTTTGCCGCAGGCGTCACGAGAACGTGATCTTTTTGGGTGAAAGCAACTGGTCAATAAACCCACACATGCTACCTGAAGGCATCAATGTTGCCGGATTCAAGACCCTAGTTATGTAATAAACGAGAAGAAAGGGGGTTAACCGAGGGGCCCGATTTTTATTAGTCATATCATAAGAAGCCAACAAACATTGACACCAAGGAGAACATAGGGGAAATTACTTGTGCTTAATAAATGAAATAAAGAAGCGATAAATTAACGGAAAATAAAGTGGATGAAAAAACAACTTGCCGCAGGTGGGAACCGAACCCACAACCTTCGCATTTCGCGTGCGATGCGAGTGGTGGCGCTGGCTAATCTACTAGGGCACATAAATACCCAAGAAAGTGGATGGGGAAACGGCGCCGCTGTAGCTCAATTGGTAGAGCAACTCATGTACCAGCTAGATCATCGACAAACATCATGTAAATGCTTTAATTCGTAAAGGAAATTTTGGGGTTTTTTAATATCATTTTTAAAAATACCATAAGGATGATAGTATAAATTTATGCAAAATTGCTGCTCGCTTTAGTAATGAAGAACTTTTGTCAGAAGTTAAACGAAGTGTTGTTTCGGTAGTGCAAAAGCATGCATCCGGGGAGTGCTAGAAGTTTGTCTTTGCGTGGTGTACAACACACACACACACACACACACACACACACACACACACACACACACACACACACACACACACACACACACACACACACACACACACACACACACACACACACACACACACACACACACACACACACACACACACACACACACACACACACACACACACACACACACACACACACACACACACACACACACACACACACACACACACACACACACACACACACACACACACACACACACACACACACACACACACACACACACACACACACACACACACACACACACACACACACACACACACACACACACACACACACACACACACACACACACACACACACACACACACACACACACACACACACACACACACACACACACACACACACACACACACACACACACACACACACACACACACACACACACACACACACACACACACACACACACACACACACACACACACACACACACACACACACACACACACACACACACACACACACACACACACACACACACACACACACACACACACACACACACACACACACACACACACACACACACACACACACACACACACACACACACACACACACACACACACACACACACACACACACATACATACATACATACATATATATATATATATATATATATATATATATATATATATATATATATATATGAGACAGAGAGATAGAGGTGAAGGAGGGGACGGAGTGGACGCACACTGGCACGCGTCTTGTAGGTTCAAACTAGAGTGCACTAAAATACGGTTGAGTGGGACGAGCGGCTGGGGCGGCGCATGCTTTGTGATGAGTCGCACGACGACGAAAAATACTGTGGCGGCGATGCGATCGAAGTGGATTGGGCTGCATCAAAATCGCGCCGTTGGAAACTGCTGGCGATACTTCTCGGAAGGTTCATTCGTACTACTTCGAGCGCTGGTATATGCGTTCAGGTCGCTCAAACGGTGTTTATAATTGCATATGACATGTGTTCATGCCTTAGGCATAGATGCCTTGTGTTATTTCGGTAACGCAAAACCATGTATCCGGGGGGTGCTAGAATTTTTGTCAGCGGAAAACCTCCCCCGTAATAAATTTCTTGCTACGCCACTGCTGACAGCTGTTATTATCCTTTTCGCCTGCAAAAGCATTGCAGAAATTGCAGCGCTTACCTTTCTACTAACGTGCAAGTACAGAGGGAAGCTAGATAGAATGGTAGAGAGGAGGGGGAAGAGGAGGCTGAGAACGGGTAGAACCGACGCAATCGCGAAACGAGTAAAATAGCAACCTTGCCACTCTTCGCTCGCAGTTCACATTAAAAAAAAAATAATAAAGGTGGATGGGTGGGTGGGAGGAGGTGACGTGAGAAGGCAAGGAAACGCTGTACTTTAGCGGTTGTGGGCAAACGGGATAAATTTAAGTTCAAGGTACGGTACGGAACGTGTCTGCTATTTCTGAAAAAATAAACGCCACGCAAATTTTTCAAGCGGGCAACGTACGCAGGACGTGCGGAAGCAGCGCCGCGTTAAAGCGCACCGTAGGCGACACTACGGAACACGTCCGATCAACACTGTTGGGCCCGCTGCGGTAGCTTTGCAGCTATGGCATTGCACGAGCTTTGATCCCGACTGAGGCAGCCGCATTTCGGCGGGGGCGAAATAAAAAAAAAAAACTCTCGTGCACTTAGATTTAGGGACACTTTAGAGAACACCACGGTGTCAAAATTAATCCGGAGTCCTCCCATACGGTGTGCCTCATAATCCGATTGTCATTTTGGCACGTACAGCCCCATAATTCAGTTAACGTTTAATACGTCAGCCACGATGCGATGTGGCATGACAGACAATGAATATGCTGAAGCCTCTCAGAGGTTATCAAGTATGGCGCACAACAACGCCTCAAGCAAACACACTTCGCTCTGTGTTCTGTGTATACTACGTAGACAAACAGCAGCGGTGCACCCAAGGTAACATTTAGCACCAACTCGCCACTCTCGCGTGAGACTAGACATTGAAGAAATTAAACATTCGCCGTCAACATCACCGCTAATTATCGCCAATCGAAGCAAACAGAACAGAAAGCTTCGCTTACATCGATTCCCACAGTGAGACAAGACAGCAGCAGCACCCGGCAGCCATGGTCCGGGAGGGTTCAGCTTCGCTTTGAATCTGGGAAGCCACAATTCCAGGGCGCCCGACAGCCCCTCGGCTGCGAACGCCGTGGTACAGAGAGGGGGGCCGGCCACACCTATATGACCGGAGCAAAACCTACAACCTCGAAGGACAAGCCTATGTATTGCGCACGCTAGTCCTTTTTATCTGGCAACGTACTAAATATCTATATACTGGATGTTTTTTTTAGACCATGCAGAATTTTTAAAAATCACCTGTGGCAGGTAGCATAATTCTATAGTCATTGAGCTGGATTACTCGAGAAGGCTGTTACTACTTGAAAATGGGCAATCGACAATGGAAAAAAAATCACTAATTTTGAATAAGTTAATTACGGCACATTTTGCGTTTTACGAATTGCAGCCGGTGAGTTCGCACGGCGTGTTTCTTCGAACGAATTTCCCCGATAGTTTCGAGATATTCATTCCTATAGTGTGCGACGAAACACATCGGCGTTGCAGTTACTTATGTGCTCCAATGCATGAAACGGCGGTTTCATAAAAAAGGAAGTTGAGTAATAGCGGATTTTTATCGCAAGTTTCACGGCGCATATCCCGAAACCCGGTGCAATACTTAGAATTTCTTCCAAGTGTATATGTCTTGCAATTTAATCGGCTACTATTCGTAAATTACAATACTCTATGCCGTAAGGTAATTAATTAAAAAATAATGAATGATTTTTTTGTTAAATTCTCGAATATGCATTTCCATTTCTCATACGAGTAATCTCCATTGCTTCGAGTACTCCAGCTCAAAGACTACGTTTGCGCTATCTGCCACAGAAGATTGTTAGAGCTTCCATATTGTATATATAAAAAGAAGAAAACACCCCGTATATACAGTTGTTTAGCGGCAATCGATCGGAACGGAACAACGTGCAAAAACGGCCTTTTTTCTTGTTCGTCGGTTACACGCACGCAGAGAGAGAGAGAGGGAGAGTCAACCGTCCGTGGTGGCGTTCGGCTGCAGCCCAGCTCGCGTTCTGTTTCGGCTGCATTCCGGCAGCGCGGTGGAGTGCAAAAGCGCTCGTGCACTAGGAAAGTGCAGTGCCACTGCAGGCGTTTTTGGCGCACTGCTGTCATCGTGGTGCTCGGGGGCACGCGGCCGGGCCTGCTGCCCAAGTCAGCCGTAGAAGTTGACACCTGGTACCGTCTGGCTCAGAAGTCATGGCCATGAGCCCACAATACGATTATTATTGCGATAGCAATTATATGGACACTAGGGGCGAACTTCCGCCGTCATCGTCGGCGGATGTCCAAGTGCGATAACATCGCGGCCGCGCGCCGTATACTGTAGGTACCAGCGAAAACTTGCGACAAGCATGGTGGCTTGATGCGGCGGTGCCTTCTCGCGAGGGAGTCCCCCTTCCGTCTCCGACACGATCAGACGCACCTTCGGGTCGCTCCGCTCAGGACTCCGTCTAATGACATTTTTTTTTTTAGGCCGTGCGACACATCTGGATTACTGATCGTCTCCTCTTGTTAAGAGGAAGCTTTAGCTCGGGCCCAACTCCGACGCGACCTATTCAAATACATGTAAAACGCAAAAACGCTTTTATGAGATAACCCCTGGACCGATTTTGATGAAATTTCTTGCATTTGAAAGAGAAAGTTAAATTCTAGTGACTGTTGGTAGCGGAATTTCGATTTAGGGCTTGAGTTTTCTTAACACGATTTTCAAATATTTGACCGTTTGAAAAAAATAGAAGCACGAAGTTTACAAATTCATAACTCTGCATCAAGAACCGATATCGCGGTTCTGTAAACGGCATCTATTAGATCATTCAAAGCGGACAAATTCATTATGTCATTTTACATCTTATGTGAATTAGTTACGTTGGTTACAACGGTTTTGCAAAAGTTCTATTTTCCTAGGATTACATTTTTTATATTCATGTGTAACATATCAATTTTGTCCGCTTTAGATGTACTATTAGGTGCAATTCACAGAATTGTATTGTCATTTTTAGTGGTTGAGTTACAGAGTTGTAAACTTGATAGTCTCGTTTTCTGAAAATTTTCTATTTTTGCGAATTTTTAATAAAAAATAGACGAACTAACTCAACAATTCGAAACCAACAGTCACTAGATTTTAAGTTTGTCTTTTAAATGCAACAAACCTCGTCGTATTTGGTGCAGTGGTTGCCGAGAAAAACGAATTCTCCTTTTACATGTATTTAGATAGGAGCACTCGAGCTAAAGCTTCCTCTTAAAGGGACACTAAAGGTTACTATTAAATCAACGTGGACTGTTGAAATACCATTCCAGAAACCTCGAAACGCTTGATTCGTGCCAAGGAGAGACTTGTTTTAAGAGAAAATGCGTTCTGAAGCGTCCGCGTACCTCTAGCGCAGTTCAAATCGCCCGCCCTCCGATCGAGGAGTACTGACATCATGGTCTCATAGTGATGTTGCGCCGTCGGTGAGTAAAACGGCGTCCGCAGACGGCGCTACGGCTTTTCTGCGCAAAACGCAAACGCGCGGCCAGAAACAGAGCCAAGACAGAGCCGACAGCAGAGCGAAAGCGGGAGTATGGTGGCTAGCGGAAGGAGAAACGCGCGACCATATGCTGGTACTTCATTCTATGACGCAAACTTCGACGCTCGTCGCAATGGACCCTGACAACGACAGATTGGCTCGCGATGCTGGGCTCAACTTCAGCGATTTGAGCACTGACGAGGCTCGCGCTGCCGGCGTCGTTGCATACTACGACGGCGGCCTCGACACCGGCTCTCAAGAGCGGGAAAGCAACGAGGGCTTCCCACGACGTCACATGGACGTGGCGTTCTCGCTGCTTGTTCCAAATGAAAGTTTCGCGAGCCAGCAGAACCCGCACAGCACGACGCGATAACGAAACTACTGAAACTCCAAAGCGTGCGCGGCGCAGAGTCGAGCGCGCAGAGTCGAGCGAAAACGAAACCTTTCGGCTACCCATACTATTGAAAGGTAACGCCAAAATGTTATTTTTTCTTAGAATCGAATAGACGTAGTCAAGTAGCATTTTCTTCCGTCTTATGATCTAATGAAATGATATTTTTAATACGAGTAGTTGAGTATTAGTAACACAGATTATGAGGAGTGCTTTCGTCATCGGGCTAGTACCGGAATGTCGCTGGGGGGTCTCAAATCGTGTCATGCATTTACCTCAATTTCTCGGTTACTAAAGCTCTGTTCGCGATTATATTGACGCCTTAGACGTTCTAGAACATTGCTCTACCACTTTAACTTGACTTTCTGGTAACCTTTAGTGTCCCTTTAAGTGCGTGTTTTTGCGACGGCCAGCAGTCACTTTCTGGCTCGCCACTTCTTGCGACACGAGTGCCTCACTAGTGCTGACCACGCCTAGGCTCAGCTGCAAGGCCACGTGTGCGAACGGCCTTACGCGGCCGCTTCGTCATGGCTCCTAAATACACTACCGATGAAGAGGGCGGGACATCGCGCACACCGCGCGGCCGCTCTACCGAAAAAACTTCGCCCCCTCAAGACGGAAAACTTTTTGTCACCCCCCAGCGGGACTTCGTCTCGTCGACATACCACTAGAGCGGCTCCACGCTGAACTTGACCGCCGTTTTGACTCCAGCCGATTTGCGCACCGTATACGTATAAATATCCTTCCAGAAAGTAACATCGCCTACATTGCTTGCAACGCCTCCTCGGTTACTCTCAAGCTCCTCCAACTGGATACTTTCGTCGTTAAAACTTCCCCCACATCACGTATGCGAAGCCATATCGCAAAACACATGCGATACATAAAGTGTACACACATGTGTGACACATATAATCACGCAGCACACGTCGTCTCAAGATTTTGGCAATCTTCTGGGACCCTGTATACTCGCTGCCAGCATGATGGGAGGTACTGCTCTCATCACATTCGAATGCTCTTACATACCACGGCAAGTAAATTGTCGTGGGATTAAGCTCCGCTGTTCGCCGTGCAAGCCCCGTGCCCAATTTCGCACAACCTGTTGGTGCATCGGCCACGCCTGTCCCCAAGCCGGAACAAACCGATGTAGCATCTGCGGCACCGCGCTGGCCACCCTGGACCAAGGCCGCGACTGCCGCCTCGGTTGCCTGCACTGCGGCGGGGATCACAACGCTGACGGTATACCAACTACAAAAATCGGGTTGCGGCAGACCGTGCACTACGTCGTGCGGATTATGTTTGTCGTCTTCGCAACCCCTCGTCGTCATCGAGCATTGACTGTACTTCCTCTGCCACCGCTTATTCCGACTCCAATGCAGTTCGCATCACTGTTTCCAGATCCCGAAGCACAAGCAGGAAGCGCTCCAGATCGAGAGCCCCCTCCAGATTGAGGTGCCGCTCACACGGTGCTCCAAGGAAGGAACCCCCAGTACCACGACCGCCATCGTTTTCTGCAGTAAGTCAGCCGCGCAGCCATGCTTCTCACCCTCCGGTTTCCTATTCCCGCAACACCCTGCGACAAGCGCGACTATCGTACGGCGTTTCTCGACACAGAGGCTCCTCAGCACAAACGACCATCCCCAACCGCGTCGCCTCCCTCAGCGATGGGTAGTCAAGACACAGACACTCCATCTGATCGCGTTCCTACTGTCCCTCTCACTCGTTCGAACCCCACCCTTTTTCACCCTGAGGTATTCCTAACTCGTTGGGATGCTGGGATGGTGGCCACTGACACCCACATTCAGGCGCTTGAGGACAAGCTCGATCGTTTAACTACTGCCCTTAGCTCGCTCTCAGTGTCGATACACCGCCTCATCGAGGAATCTATTCACGCTACTCTAGGACGCTTCACCAATCTCGATGTTCAACTTGAATTTATCTGCGCGACGCCCCTCGATCCGTGCGCTAGCCACAACGCCTCTGCGGATGGCAAAACCGCGTACATTCACCATGGCATCTCCTATACATGTGTGCCGATGGAACTGCAGGGCACTGGCCCGCAGGCGTGGCTGCTACTGTTCCAGTTCATTGCCGCGCAAACGTGCCCATCAGATGTCCTTCTGATACAAGAACCGTACACACTTACTTCTTTGACAGGCTACACACTTTACGGTACAAATACGACACAGATCACATAAGTACAAGACCTAGCAGCCGTCGTTGTCGAAGATTCTGCTAGTAGCCTAACCATACAGGTTCTCTCGGGGTCTCAACGCAGACCCGAACCTCCTTGCATTTACATCACAGACATATATATAGCCCTCCTCGTGCCCCGCTCGCTAGTTTTGACGCTGTCCTTCGCCTCCGCCCTGCGCGCCACTTTGTCCACCTTATTGGTAGATACTTTAATGCTCCCCACACCCAGCCTGGGGTTACGCCAAAAACACACCTAGAGGTACAAGTCTCCAAACTTCTATGCAGCAACATAACTTTAGACTGCTGAATGATCCCGACTCTCCAGCGCGTCATGGCAATTGGGGGCGAGCTCCACCACTGGAAAAGCTTCCGTCGGCGTGACGTGACATGAGGGATCACGTGTACACAGCGGCCGCGTCGGCTTCTTCAGAAGCGCCGAAGCGAGCTGAAAACGAAAGTTTAATATCCCATCTGCGCTGCGGTTCTGATTAAGTGGGGTGGTTTTCCCGCTTCGGGTGTCTGCTTGACAGCTCTTGAAAGCACTAAGAAAGGTACAATAGCTGCCTTTGAAGGCGTCCAACATGGTAGCGTACTACTCGGTGTAGCAGTGTCGGACGTACGCAACCTTCACACGTCTCCAAACTACGGGAGAGTGCGCTTGGATACGGTAAGTGACCGAGGAGGAGAGTGTGTGTTTACCGATCGCAATGTTTATCATGGAAGGAGAGTTTCAGAAACTTAACACAGAAGCCGCTGTGTCTGCCGCCCTCACGGAGCACTTTCGCTACCTCTTCTCAAGTAGCTCGGAGCAGCTGCTGAAGGATCAGGGCAAATCATTCTTTGCCGACGTGGCGTACATGGCCCTCACGCGATCCAAAGCGCGCCAGCTGTCGAAGGAACTTGACTTTGCGTCGGTGAGCGAACAGCGGTGCGGCACACGGACCGATCCAGGTAACTTGAGTGGCGAACAGGCACGGGAGAGGCAGAGCTCGGAGACTGGGGGCCTGGGCGAGCGTGTCCTGGAAGTGACTGGGAGCGACACGTGCAGTGCTAGCCGCGATATAGACATGACGCCGCAGTTAGGCGACGCGGGCTCCACACTCGCTCCAGTTTCCGCCAGCTGGCAGGAGCTGGCTGCAGTTGGAAGGGAAACTCTGATTCGCGAGCAACAAGAAGACTGTTCAATAGCCGATCGGATGAAGAGCGTCAAACGGGGAGTGAAAAAGAAAGAGGGTTTCATTTTACGAGGAATCTCGCTTATTGTACCGCCGCTACACGTATAAGCAGGGTCGCAAATTTGAGCAGCTTCTGATTCCTCAAAAATATCACTGAAAGAAAAATATTGAAGGACCTCATTTGCTTCCTCAGTAGTATGTTTTCGGTCCAAGTGATTTCAAGGGGACCATTCTATTTTTCATTATTATTGCTGATTATTAATTGTTCCTGATATTTTGGTGTGTTGTTAATTTGAAAAATGGTTGTTTGAGCCTTGTGTACCAGGTTTTACACCTGCCTCTTGTTGCAGCGGGAGCAAAAAGGGGGATAGCAATTTAGTTAGATTGATTTGGATTATAGCTTTGTCTGGTGTTTCACGGGAGACAGAGGGCACTTGCTCGTGTTGGGTGTTGCCTTTTGCTGGTCGGTTTTGCAAGCTGCAGAACGACCAACCAGGACCAGTGGCGAGAAGCAAGGGCATCGGAACGACCCGAGCGGAGCTGGTCGAGGTGCCTTGGCGATAACGCTGTGAGCAGAGCTCCTGCCCCGGCGAGTGGGACCTGGGCACGTGAAGTTACCTGGCGTCCGGACACTGCACATGAACTTGGACGAGCCTGACGAACGTGCGCGCCTGGTATCCGAGCCACGTGGAGGCAGCTCGTCATCCCGGCGCCTTATCTGATGGCGGGGATGCTGTTGTGCCCGTACAACCAGCCCGGATTCCGAATCTACAAGATGCAGAATTTATCCTGCGAAAGCCCTTTGGACAAACCCGGGCTGCGCCGAAAGGCATAGCGCCCTAACGCTCCCTTGACAAGTCAAGATGCTGTGCCGCCAGGCAGCGGCGTCCTGTGGAGGAGCATCGGTGAGCGACATGTCCAAACGTGCAACAAAGCGCTAGACAGCCCGGCGCCGTCTTTTCTTTCCCTAGAGGTCGCCGCGCGCGGGAAAATTGAAGCGGTGGGCCAGCGCGGTCGCTGGTTGGACCTCTCTGAAGACCGTCGAGTGCTGGCTTTGTATTGCGCCGTTTGAGTGACAATCGTTTCTCGAGGCTTTATACGCCCCAACGCTGCCGCCTGGAAAACCGGATCCACCGAACCACCGTGAGTCGAGTGCCGCTCTCGAGTGGAGTGAGATGTGTTACGCGTTGTAGTCTCGCCGGACGTCGCCGTGCGGGAACAGTCGCATTTGCTGTTAGCTCTCGGCCCCAGTGCCGATCCGATATTCTCCTGTATAATGACCTGTATATAGTGTATAAAGTCCCTTTTGTTATTCTCACCGACGCCTGACTCGGAGTCTTCGCTACCGACTAGAGAGCTGGCAACGCTCTGCCACCAAACGGGTGAATAGCGCTACGGGACCACCCCAAAGTCGCAACACGGCACGGTGCGAAAACGCACTCGCAGGGAAAAGGCGCTTGCTGCGAACCCGCGCACTCGCTGCATTGAGGCTTCGTTCTGTTATACTCCATTTGGTTATACAGACAGCTCACTATAATAACATATTTCGCATAGTTTGCTCTCAGCGACTGGCTACCTTTCACGCAAGAAACCGGTTCGGGGGACTCCAACGCGGCGACCGCGCGCAGTGCGCGTTCACTGTACGTATTCGGCAAAGATATAGCATCTGTAAACAATTCTATGCTTTCTGTTTGCCCAAGATTATTATTTTGACAGCAAAGAACATCTGTCGTTTTGAGAATACTTACAGAAATGCCCAGGAGGTCTCCCGCGTGGTGTTTTTATTAAGCGCCGACAGCCAAACCTATGAGGAGCGCGTCGCGTTATCCCTCATACTATGCAAGCGAAGCGCTTATGAAAGATGGCGACTTCGTAAGTCCTAGCCGCCAATACTGTTGAGCGCGATACCACTTCGGACCTCACGATACTCAAAGGTCTCTTATCAGCATCTTGGCAACACACACACAACACTCCAATCAGTGACCATACACTTATGTGTATTGCCCTTCACACCACAGCTTTTAAGCATCGATCTAGAGGGTAGGTGACTGGCCAGGCGTTCGCCGCAAGCGGTCAGAGCTTCCTCCACCAACCTGTATTATATACTGCTTGGACCGCGTCGGTAGTCTCCAACACTCAGGAATACACCACGCGCATTCAAGTCCCCGACCGCTCCCCCACTGTAGATAACAGGTTGCTGCACCTTTGGGAAGCTCGTCATGCATGGCATCCTTCGCCGTTGGAGAGATTATAACACAACTGCCGCCTCCGAAAGCATATTGTTCAACTAAACACCGAAATCATCCGGCATTCTGACTGTCTTACTCGGTATCAATGGCACTCTGTGTGTGAACAGTTCAAAAGCAGTCTCCATTTAGGATGCGATTGGTGATTTCTAAGGACTCTCCTCTACCGTCAATCCACTCGAACAGATAGCGTCTACCCTCAACGAAAACTGATTAACATCTACCCGAAATTAGACGCCCTCTATACAGATATCCGTTCAACTTATCTCGCACCACCCGATACCTCCGAGTACGCAGACTATGATAGACTGGACAATTCTGATTTACATCTGTCGGCCCCAGTCACACTTTCAGAGCTTCGTTGAGCTCTCGCCGAACTCCGTGCGAACACTAGCCCGGGCTCGGAGTACATTACCAACAAGCTTCGCAATCTAACTGAGGCCAACTATACCTCTTTCTCCTCGAACAGACCAACCATTCGTGGGCTGAGGGATACATGCCCCACGAATGGAAGCATGTTGAAATCATATTCATTCCTAAACCTGGCAAAACACTTTCGCTTACATCTTCGCGACCCATTTCTCTCGTTTCTTGCACTGGAAAACTCACGGAGCGCATCATGCTTGCTCGCCTCACAGCGTTGCTGGACAACAGAAAGTATTTACCACAAAGCCTCATAGGTTACCGCGCACATGTATTGTTACGGGGATGTTGGGTGTATAGACAGACTGTATTCACAATACATATAAAAGCAGAGTCAGTGTAGTTAAGATGGCTGACCAGCAACAACATCCAACAGCCAGCGTGTCGCGATCTTCTTTCCTCTTTCCCGGGTGCTGAAGCGCCTAGGCGAAGAACTGCGAGCGAAGTATGGCTTCAGCCGCGAAACGTGCATGATGTCAACATGCGTCGGACTTGAGGATGGATCAAACTGCAACGGTGAGATCTCGTAATTGGCATCGTTAACTTGACGTGGGACTTCGTAAGGCCCTGTGTAGCGAGAGAGAAGCTTCTGGGAGAGGCCGACCCGACGACATGGTGACCAAAGGAGCACCCAAGGGGCGAACTTAACGCGAACTTAGCTTGACGCACCATGTGAACGCGATCGATGACTTGACGAGCGTAGTCAGTTGCAACACGTGGCACAGAAGGGAGGATGGTGTCAAACGGCAATGTGGGGTCGCGACCATACAAAAAAATAAAAGGGCGAATATCCTATGGTGTCATGTCGGGACGAGTTATACGCGAATGTCACATAGGCCAGCGCGGCGTCCCAGTCGCGGTTATCGTTGGGGACGTACATCGACAGCATCTCTGTGAGTGTTCGGTTGAGACATTCCGTAAGACCGTTCGTTTGTGGGTGGTAGGGGGTGGACAGCTTATGCTCAGTGGAAAAAGAGCGGAGGAGGTCGTCGACAACTCGAGACAAGAACGAACGGCTGCGGTGTGTAACTGTCGAGCTGCACGGTGATGGAGAATGACGTCGTGGAGGAGAAAATCGGCGACGGTTGTTGCGCAACTAGTCGGCAACACCTTTGTTATCGCGTAGCATGTCGTATAATCAGTAGCGACAGCGATCCACTTGCGATCCACTAGTCGTTGTCGGAAAGTGGCCAAGCAGCTAGGTCAAGGCGTACGCGAGAGAAAGGCTCAGAGGGAACTTCAATTGGATGGAGTCGTCCGACAGGTGGCTGGGGAGGTTTCTTCCATCACTCACACAATTCGGAAGTTGCGACATAACGACACACAGAGCGGTAGAGACCCGGCCAGAAGAACGGACGTCGTACGCGGTCGTATGTACGCAAGACTCTAAGGTGTCCCGCCGTCGGTGCATCGTGAAATTGTTCAAGAACGATGGATCGCAGATGACGCGGAAGGACGAGGAGCAACTAAGGGCCGTCAGGGTTGATATTGCGGTGGTAGAGGATGCCGTCATAGCATGAACATGCGGCACGTGCCGTCGGTGATTTCCGGTGATGATGGACTGTAAGGATTCGTCGTGTTGTTCAGCGCGCATGTGGGTCATGTCAGTAAAAGCCATAACGCAGGTCACCGGATCATGCGCAACAGGAGCGGGAGGATCCACGGGGTGACGAGAGAGGCAGTCAGCGTCCTTGTGCAGACACTAGACTTGTAGTTGACAATAAATGAAAATTCCTGGAGCCGCAAAGCCTAGCGACTAAGCCGTCCTGTCGGGTCCCGGAGCGAAGATAGCTGGCAGAGGGCGTGGTGGTCTGTAACAACCGGAAACGTGCAGATATGGCCGGAACTTGGCGATAGCCCAAGCTTAAGCTAAGCGCTCCCGCTCGGTGATGGAGTAATTTCTCTCGGCAGGGGACAGCAGGCGGCTGGCGTAAGCTATTACGCACTCGGTACCATTCTGCTGTTGGGCGAGAACAACGCCGATGCCGTGGCCGCTTGCCTTAGTGTGGACTTCGGTCGGTGCAGATGGATCAAAGTGGCCAAATATGGGAGGGGTGGTGAGAAGCCCGATGAGAGCGGCGAACGCGTGTGCCTACTCCGGGCCCCATGAGAATGGCGTGTTCTTCTTTAGAAGATCTGTCAAAGGCCGAGCAACGTCGGTGAAGGTTTTGACGAAACGGCCAAGTAAGAACACAGGCCGACGAAGCAGCGCACGTGAGAAGCAGAGCGTGGCACAGAGAAACTGCGAACGGCGTGAACTTTTTCCGAATTTGGTTGTACACCGGATGCGTCAACGAGGTGTCCCAACACAGTAATCTGACGGTGCCCGAATGGTCATTTCGTGGAGTTCAGTTGGAGGCTGGCTTTTCGGAAGACCGCAAGAATGGCAGCGAGTCGGGTAAGGTGGCTGCCGAACGTGGGAGAAAAAACAATAACGGTCGTCAATGTAACAGGCAGGTGGTCCATTTGTAGCCTCGCAGAAGAGTCCATCATGGGTTCAAATGTCGCAGGAGCATTCCATATGCCAAAGGGCGTAACTATGAACTGATATAAACCATCAGGCGTGATGAAGGCCGTCTTCTCGCGGCCCATTTCATCAACTGAAATCTGCCAGTAGCCGGATTGAAGATCAATGGACGAGAAGTATTTCGCTCCGTGCAACCGTCCATTACGGAATCAGGGTGAAAACGAGCCGTATGTAAAAAATTGGCAGTGGCTTAGCTCGGCCATGCCAGGATATACGTAGCGAAAGCTAGGGCATATCATGGTTAGCCTTGGTTAATCTTGATTACAAGTCCTGGTTAACCTGGTTGTCTAGCTATGTTGCGGCGTTTATCCAGTCGTTCGGCGCGCTGTTCGTCTGTTTCCTGGGCGATTCGTTTCCTCTTCATTTCGTTCCGATGTCGATTCCAGGCTTCCTCCTGCTTATCAGAATTGTCGCCGTTCATACTGCCGCCTCAACTGTGGTTGCGGCGCACGCGAGCTCTCCTTTTCACTCGTCTGACATATTATCAGGCATGCGACGCAGCTGGCGAAGCGAGCGGAGGCGAGTGCAAGGACGAGGAACGCGGTGTGACGTCATACCGAACGGCGGGTGCGGAAAGGCGCGGCGCTGCGCAGCGGCGGAACACATGTGGCTCGGTGTTACTAGTGGCGTATGCGTAGTAGTGACTAGGGAGCGAGATAGAAATATCCGCAGCGAGGCGCGCGTTGTGACGTCATGGGCCTCCTCGGAGCCACGGAGCCACCGTTACGGCGAAATCGCAAGTTCGCGGCCAGCAAAGCTTTCGCTTTAAAATACTAAAGAAATCTATAGCCTCTCCACAGCCACCGTAGTCCTCCATAAAGAAAGCAACAAAATCCCAATAAAGAAAGGCGTGAGGCAGGGAGATGCGATCTCTCCAATTCTATTCACAGCGTGTTTACAGGAGGCATTCAGAGACCTGGATTGGGAAGAATCGGGGGAGAGAGTTAATGGAGAATAACTTAGTAACTTGCGATTCGCTGATGATATTGCCTTGCTTAGTAACTCAGGGGACCAATTGCAATGCATGCATGCTCACTGACCTGGAGAGGAAAAGGAGAAGGGTGGGTCTGAAAATGAATCTGCAGAAAACTAATGTTTAACAGTGTGGGGAAGAGAACAGCAGTTTACGATAGGTAGCGAGGCACTGGAAGTGGTAAGGGAATACATCTACTTAGGGCAGGTATATAGTGACCGCGGATCCGGATCATGCGACTGAAATTATCAGAATAAAAATGGGCTGGGGTGCGTTTGGCAGGCATTCTCAGATCATGAACCGCAGGTTGCCATTATCCCTCAAGAGAAAAGTGCATAACAGCTGTGTCTTACCAGTACTCACGTACGGGGCAAAAACCTGGAGGCTTGCGAAAAGGGTTCTACTTAAATTGAGGACGACGCAACGAGCTATGGAAAGAAGAATGATGGGTGTAACGTTAAGGGATAAGAAAAGAGCAGATTGGGTGAGGGAACAAACGCGAGTTAATGACATCTTATTTGAAATTAAGAAGAACAAATGGGCATGGGTAGGACATGTAATGAGGAGGGAAGATAACCGATGGTCATTAAGGCTTACGGACTGGATTTCAAGGGAAGGGAAGTGTAGCAGGGGGCGGCAAAAGTTAGGTGGGCGGGTGAGATTAAGAATTAAGATTGAGGATGCGATTAAGTCCACTGCAGGAACAACATGGCCACAATTAGCACATGACCAGGGTAGTTGGAGAAGTATGGGAGAGGCATTTGCCCTGCAATGGGTGTAACTGGCTCATGATGATGATGATGAACAGTCCAAGGCGTTATCGATGCGTGGTAGTGGGTAGACGTCTTTTCGCGTGATCTTGTTTAAGTGGCGATAATCGACGCAGAGACGCCAGGTACCACCTTTCTTTTTCACAAGGACGACAGGCGAAGCCCAAGGGCTGGCTGATGGTTCGATGACCCCTTTGCGGAGCATCTTGTCCACTTCTGATTGGATGACTGGACGCTCAGCATGCGATAAACGATAGGGACGCCGACGAATAAGATTCATGTCTCCAGTGTTTATACGGTGGTGAACAACAGATGTTTGGCCTAAAGGCGTGTCACTGAAATCTATGATGGGCGTGCCTCATAATCAGAAAGTGGTTTTGGCACGTAAAACCCCATAAATTAATTAATTAAATCTATGATGTCACTGTACGATTCGAGCAGGAAACGTATGTCCGTTGCCTGTGCAGAGGTGAGGTCGGTGCAATCATTTTGGCGAAGTCATCCGTTAATAAGGAACCAGAGCTGTTAGCTGCAATTGGCGCTAATAAACCACTCTCGGCATTCAAACTCTCAATGTCAAATTCGGAAATTCTGAAAACGCTGGCCAAGAACATGCCGTCCAGAAGCATTTGAGGGCACATGCTGAAATTCAGAAGCGGTAGAACGACGTTGTTATTAGTAACCGTGACCAGCGTATGCGGAATAGCAACGTTCCTGTTCAAAAGCACGTCGACGATGGGGCGAAGCATATAGTCACCAAGGTCCACCTAAATAGGTCGCGAAGGTTGGAACGAAAAGCGTGCCAAAACCTGTCGCCAAGGACATCAATTAGTCGTTCACGATTGAAGCGCCAATAGGTGAGGGGAGGACAAACGCTGAAACTAGCAAACCTATGTGCAAAAAAGTGCTCTAATATTTTTAATCAGAATACTGGCATACGAGTAATTTTTCCGTTTCAGACATTTTTCCTGCACTTAAAGAACAATTTTTTTTTTCTATTTCACAATTTATTACTTCTTTCTTGGCAACCCTTACCAACGAGTGATTCTGGCGCGCAAGACTTGGCAAGGCTGTGCAAGCCATCTATTATGTCATGAGGAATGGCGTTGCTCACTTGAACGCGGCGGTTTCGTCGGAGTTCTTTAAAATACATTTCCTTGCTTGTTTCTTCAAAGTGTGGCGTGCGCTTCACTTCGAACTTTGTGTGACCGAGCGCACTGCATTCGTTGGCGAAAGGTGTGATTGCAGGTTTTTTGTTATCGTGCAAGTTCACGCTGCGGCATCTGACGCGCTGGTCTCGTCGTGATGACAAATGCGGAACGCCGCGCGAAGAAACGCGCTATGTTCGTTTACTCTCCGACACATGCTCTGAGTGTCCGACTGGCAGCAAAATTAGTAAGTGGAATGATTTCTAAATTATAACGTGCGGCAATATTGTCTGATAATAGCTGGATATGAATACATGGAGTCGCAAGGAATTACGAATGACTCTGTGAAAAGGATTCGCATAGGTTGCTATGCATTACGACTGTGTGCTGGTCATTGCACTTTTCATCATTGAAACATGTTTTGTTTGGTCAGTTATATTGGTAGCATTATTCAAGACGAATAAAAGTGAAGTTGATTTTGAAAGCTCTTTGGCAGTGTCATTTATTTGCATCCTATTCGCTCACCTTCCTAAGGAAGCTTCTGGAGCAATTGCCGATAATAACAGCCTAATTACATTCACATTAAGACATATGCCACTCCTATTAGTTAAAGACACGCTTGCGTTTCAGCTGAGACGAGTCGCAAGCTCGCCTCAGCCTCAAAGGAAAAATAACTGCTGTCGTAGCGGCCGTAATGCAGGACGCTAAAGAAATTCAAACATTCGTGCCAAGCAGCGAAAGATCTTGACGTCACTGCCATTTCCGGTTGTGACATCACTTTTTTATTTTTTTTATTTTTGCTTGCTGTTAGCTGTTCCCACGATACGTAGGTGGCGACAGTTACAACGAGCCCCATGGCTTACCAGCAACAACACGCAGCAGCCATCGTCTCGCGATCTTCTTGCTTCCTCTTCCTCTATCCTTCCGTAGCAATATCTACTAAGGACGCTCTTTTCCAGATCTATAATGACGCGCTTATACACCCTAGCACTGTCCAGCTTCGTGCTATTCTCGATATGGATCTGAGGAAAGAATTCGACGACGTGGCTCATGACACTATGCTCTGAGAACTGTGGCCCGCACACTGTGCGGTGTGCGCGTTTACAACTATGTCCGCGCTTTTCTTCGGGCCCGCACCTACACTCTTAGGCAAAGTAACACCCTTTGGCTTGCCCCTTCTGCCACACAACAATAATCGTTATCTGCCTTGATGCGTTTCCTTTCTTTAATGCTGCGAGCCCGGTACTTTCCAGTAACGAACGGCACGCGCGTTATCAGCATAGAACAGTTACACCCTTTGGAGTGCCCCTTCTGATAACGCGCGTGCCGTTCGTCACTGGAAAGTTCCGGGTTCGCAGCGTTGAAGAAACGAAAGGCATTAAGGCAGATAACGATTATCGTTGTGTGGCAGAAGGGGCAAGCCAAAGGGTGTAACTTTGCCTAAGAGTGTAGTTCATTCGCATATATAGCAGGCGCTGCTTCATCACTCACATTTGCACATCCGCAGCGAGGTATTCCTCAGGGCTCTGTTCTTTCTGCAGTAAATATGCCAACATTATTACTGTGTGGATGGCTTCTGGCTCTCCTGGTCAAACTCAGGACACCTTACACAACGCGCTCGACGACATTTCTTCCACTACTAGCACTATTGGCCTAACCGGTTCACCAGAGAAAACAGAACTTCTCGTTGTGCACCACCCGCGGTAGTTTCCTCCGCCTATACAAGTGACTTCTGCTGGGATCCCCCAGCCACGGTGCATAAAAGTTCTTGGCCACTACATTCACAGCGACGGAGGTCCCGCTGCAGCGGTGCAACACCTCTGTCAAGGGGAGCAAGTGGTGCACATGATGCGTCGGGCATACCTGCGCTTCCGAGGCCTCAAAGAATCTTACATGCTTCGTCTCCGTGATGCCCTTTTATTTTCTCGCCTTCGCTATCAGTTCACTTATACTAACCTGCGCTCCATTGACATAAACAAATTAGGTGCCCTCTTACGTAAGGCCACGAAACTAGTCTTATAGGTCTCTCTCTCAGCAACAGCCTGATCCCTTCTGCTCCAAATGGGCGTTCACAACGCGACCGACGAGATTCTCTCTATTCATAAACGCAATCAAGAGCTTCGCCTAGGCCTCACCCAACAAGGACGCACTATCCTTGAGCGCTTAGGCTATTCCGTCCCTACGGTTTCTAATACGCCTCTTTCAGCATACTCCCTGCTGCTACACAAAGCCTTCTAAATGTCGTCCCTCTTCCACGACGCACGCACCTCCAACGGGACTTTTGCGCCGTGCAGCCCGCGTTTTACGCTATACCTGCGCTGCTTCCGCACTCATCCCTCGCGTCCCCGTTTCTTCGCCGACGCCAGCACATGTTGGCAAGCAAACAAACAAGTAGCCTGACGCTCAGATCTTTTCTTCTTTTTTACGGCTCGCGCATTCCGTTTGCTGAGAAGTTTCTTCGGAATCGTGTATTTCACAGAAATCTGGCCATGCGCTCGTCCTGTTTTAACATTGCAGTGTGGTGGAAAACAGAAAAGCAGAAAATTGTGTATTGATCAATAAACATGACAAGGCTATTTATTTTATATTGTTGGTGACTGGATATGTTGCGTGCACAGGGTCACACAAGATATCCAGTCACCAACAATATAAAATAAATAGTCTTGTCATGTTTATTGATCAATACACAATTTTCTGATTTTCTGTTTTCCGCCACACTGCAATGTTAAAACATAATTGCAGAGGAACTCCAACAGACTTGCCGGATTGTTCGTAAAATGTCTCATATGAGCAGTAGTTCATTGTTCGTATAGTTCATATCACAAATAAAAGGCTCCGTGTGCGCTAACACACACACGTGCGTCACAAACGGGTAACGTTGCTCACGCATGTGTTGCCAGACACACAAGTTGACAGATGGCGGTCTGCGAGACGCTCTTCGTATCGTGGAGAGCACAGAAGGGTCGCAGCTTGGGCTAGTTGAGGTTAGCTTGTAATGGACTCTTCAAACATTGAGAATAGTTTAAAGGAGGAAGTGCTTCCTTCTCAGCAACTTGCAAAAGTCTGTGAGGACCTGTTCCGGGGTCACTTGAATTTCTCGATGGATGACGTAATAGTTCTGCGGAAACCCGCAAGGTGGAGAGAAGTAATGAATAAAGGGAAAATCGGACATCCACCCCGATGTGGATGTCCGATTTTCCCTTTATTCTCGATGGATGCTGAGCAGTGCCAGTCCGGTCAATCTGTCTTGGCTCGTACAGTTCCGGAGGTAGCTTTTCAGCCTTCTCAGCGTCGAGAAAGTCTGTTCCGGGGTCGATGCCGACAGGGGTAATGGCGCAAGGATAGAAAGCAGGCTGTGGATGTTAGGAAAAAAGCTCTAGTTACACATCCCTAAGGCCTCAAAATGCAAACTGGGTGATGCTATTCGATTTGACAGCATTTGCTCATCCACTGCGTTAAATCTGCTTCGATGGCATCAGCCGAAGGAATGTCGCCAAGGTAAAGCTTCACTGCGTCATCAATAGCCGAAAGGCAAGCTGGTGCACTTAATTTCGGCAGCAGCATGTTACTCCCAACCACAACCTTCATATGAGCATCGAACTGATCTCTTCATTGATTTTCGAAGTCCGCCAGCAAAGGCAAATCCACATTTCTCCGGTAGTGGTCTTCGGGAGCAGTAGAATGTACGTTGGTTATTTGCACCTGCCTGCCGACGATGCGTGGTAGGGCCATTTAACATTTGTGAGCTGCAGCAAGGAGAGCGACTTCTGAGAAATCTTACTGAATTCTGTTTCTGCACTCGCCATTTTTCTGGGAAGGACGTCTATAACATTTTATACGTGATCGCACGCTTGAGACAAGTGGCAATCAACTTTTTGCAGAAACTTGCAAAGTGGCTGTGCTAAAGAAAACACGTCACTACAGATGTAAAGCGAAACGACGAACTCGGGCTTCGTGATGGCATTGAGCAGCTGAAAAGATGATGATGATGATGTCCTTGATGAGTTTGGCGCTTACCCACTTGCGGGGATTGGCCAAGAGTCGGGCAGACTTTGCTTAAGTGTTCAGAAAATGGAGGTAACAACCTAAAATTTTGTTACATGAATTTAGGCGAGAGAAAATCGAAACGGTTCAGTAGACTGTCATGCTACGTAGAGGAAAAAAAATTATCTATAATATATCAATGCGGCAATAGAGGAGGAATAAATAGAATAATACGGTCATCAACGAAATCGGTTTGAGTCAATAATAAATTTTTCTAAGGCGAAGCACACATTCCTGTGTGAGTGCCCAAGCACAGACGCTCTGAAAGACAGTAGTACCGGAGTGTTCAATGGCAGGCCAAGCTGTCGCACTGTAATTTCTAATGTCAGTTTCCTCACGGAGGAGAAACGCCGGCATTCCAGCAAGTAGTGCTCAATCGTCTCTAATGCATTGCAAAAATGGCACAATGGGAATATTGCCAGACCAGATCGGTGCATGTAAAAATTTAGAGATGGGACTCGACAACGTAGTCTCGTTAATGTAACTTCCGTTTGTCTTGTTTTGCAAAACTTCCTGCTCCAAGGGAATTGTAAGTGGCGTAGTTCCAAGGATGATTTAAGGTTCGATTGTGATGTTAAAAGGATGTATCTTCTGAACCTGGCGGACGTGATAAAACCCATCGTTGGAAGAAGGGGAAGCACTGGGCCGCTGATAGAAGCCTTGGCCAAGCTGTCCTCCACCTCATTCATAAATATGCCTTTGTGCCCAGGTACCCATATTAATCGTAAACTTCTCAAATGACTAGGAGCCAGTGAGCAAAAGTTTTCAATATGTGTGACTCGCCGGGAGCAGTAAGTGAGGTGCACAGCGACAAAGAATCTGTGATTATTACCGCCGTTGTCCTGGAAGATTGTAGCTTTCGTAAAGCTAGGACAACAGCTAGGAATTCCGCTAGGTATATTGGAGTGAAGTCGGGAAGCCGAATAGAAAAAGACCAGTCCAATGATGATGAGAAAATTCCAACTCCTGCCTTTTCTTCACTCTGCGAAGCATCCGTTGCTATAATTACGTTAGTGTGGAGTTGATTCAAGTGATCCTGGAGTAAGCCGTTAAGAATATGCGAGGGAAGCTGCTTTGCATTATTTGGGTATAGGTCATCATAAGTAATAACTAGTGAATTTGAGATGCTGTTTTCCGTGATTATATCATTTATATTTACGTCTAACGGATTCAATAACGATTGCGATACAATGACTTGTGGCGTGTGAAACCGTGGCCATCTGACTCCAAAAAATTGGACTCGTTGTTTGATGAAGATGGACTGGGATCTTCTTAGTGGGGATTCATAGAGCATTATAAATGTTTGGACGGTAAGTATTTTAAATCTCATTTCAAGGGAAGGTAATCGTGCTTCCTTGTAGAGCACAGCGTTGGCTACAAACTTTGGTAGCCCCAGACATAAGCGAAGCGCTTCCCGTTCCAGCAAAACTAGTGGGCGTAGCTTGTAAGCCGCGGCGCCGGAGAATAACACACAACCGAACTCTATTATAGGTCGAATATACATGCGGTAAATCATTATGAGTGTGTCTCTGCGCATACCCCATCGATAATTACTTATCCTTCGTAATATCCCCATTGCACGAGAAGCTTTCGAAGATATATGTTCAATATGCTGACGCCAATCAAGATTACTATCATAAATAATTCCAAGGAACCTGACCTTTTCCACTTGTGGGATAGTGGAATGACGGTATGAAAGGGATATAGTAACTGGGTCTTGTAGGGGAAAGACAAGAACGGCACTCTTATTTACATTAAGGGACAAGCGAATACTGTCCAGCCATGCTTCTAGCTCGCATAAGTATTCCTGTAAGCATTCGTACAGAGACTGAATATCCCTTGCTGATGCAAAAAACGCTATATCATCAGCGTAAACGTACGTGCTTACATTTTGATGATGAGGAATGGAGCTGAGTAGGATGTTAAACAGCAGCGGGGACAAAACTGCCCCTTGAGGAACCCCGCGTGTTTGTCTGAATTTTCCCGATGAAATTCCGCTTTGAGCACAGTAAAACTCCCTGCCCTGCAAGAACTCGGCAGTCCACGTCACGAAGTAGTCTGGCAATCCAATATCCTGCATCCTCTTTATTAATAAAGGGTATTCCACACTATCGTATGCTTTAGAAATGTCTAATGTGACTAGGGCAGCATATTGTTTTTGGTAACGAGCCAACTGAATTCGGCTTTCTAGGTCGATATGTGCGCACCAAATGGACATCCCAGGTCTAAATCCAATTTGGCAGAGGCTCAATAATTCTCTTGTGGTCACAAACTGAACCATACGTGCGTTTAATAATCTTTCTATTAATTTTACGAAATTTGATGTTAGAGAAATAGGCCGAATATTGTCTAGGACATAACCTTTGGTTTGGTCTTTCAGCAGAGGAATCACCTTCGCAATTCTCCACACAGGAAGGAACCATGCATATTGTACTGAGTAATTTATGGTATCTAACAAGCCGTTAGGAGCGACTTCAAAGAGAAGCCTAATCATCTTGGTAGTGACTCCATCGGGACCTGGGGCTGCAGTTGATAAACAGGAAACGGCTTGGGACAATTCTGCCATGGAAAACTCTTCGAAATCTTCTGAATTGCCCGGCGCGTAAGGAGAGAAGGGAAGAGAGGTAGCGAAGCGGGTCTCTAACCCTTGCGCGATTACATTTAGAGTGTCAGCTTTTTCACTTGTGGTTAAAACTACCGACTCCCAGTTCAAGGGACGTGGAATCATTTTTTGGGATTTTAAAAACCGAAATAATGCACGCTTATTATTTGCTTTCGAAAGGAATTCGAAATGTCGGACATTGTAATCGTCTTTTGCCTTACCTACCGTTCTTTTAAATGTTCCAGCAATAAATTTATAGTTTTTCCAGTTTTTCGGAGATTGGTTATGCATGAGTTGTTTCCATGCAGCCTTGCGTCGCTTGTAGTCCCGCGAGCACTCGTCATTCCACCAATTTGTAGAAGCAGTGTTTTTACATGCCTTTACCTGGAACTCTGATCTTTTGCGCGAATTATCAATGATTGAGCAAATATCCTCGGCTTTCAATGGAGAATTTTCCATTGATTTGAAAGTAGTCCGCAAGCAATTTTTAAATGTACGCTAATCCACAAAAGAGTGGATGCGAGCCTCCACGGTAGACTGCGGACCTACCACTTCAAACACAACAGGCAAATGATCGCTGGTCGTCCCGACATTCACCGTTTCCCATGCGGATGTGAGAATACCTGGACCTGAATATGTAAGATCCAGCACAGATCTGAACTGTCCGCGAAGAAACGTAACTGATCCCGAATTTTGACACGAAAAGTTATTTGTGATTGGCCAGTCCCACAGACGCTTTCCGCACAGGTCTGTCCTGGATCCCCATGATACATGATGAGAGTCGAAGTCACCTGCCAAAATTATTTCTTTACCGCATTTTGCCATAACCGAGTCTAGTGGGTGTGTATCCTGCACACCCGAGGGAAAGTATATATTGACTAACGAGAAAGGTCTACTGCCACGGAGAGTAATTTCTACTGCTAGAATTTCACATTCTGGAGACATCAGCTGGAATGATATATTTGCCCTGTGGCAAAACTTGCTTGAGACCATAATTAACAGTCCCCCACCTCTAGATGGGCGATCTAGGCGAAAGGACCTAAAATTGCGCAGAGAAAATTGTTTTTCAGGGGATAACCAGGTTTCTTGCAGTAAAATTACATCTGGAGAAATTTGAGACGATAGAACGTTTAAATCTGTAGAAGCAGCGAATACTGATCTGCAGTTCCACTGCAATACCCTCATCTACCTTCCAGTGATGAGAGCACCGCAGAGGCCACAGCCTCCTCCAATATATTACCTTTCGGGTTGACTTCAGGGAGGATTTTCTTGGATTTACTAACTGAGTGTGAAGTGGTAGCCTCAAGGGGAGAACACCTCCTTTTATGTGCCCTCACGTCAATTTCCATGTGTGAGGTATCTGGATAATCAGGGTTGCCTGGGCTATTAGTTGCCTTGGTTGAGGTACCTGGGACATACCTGACTTGCTCTATATAGGTTGCGGACGCAATTGCTCCAGTTTCCTGAGAGTGGGTTAAACAAGCATTCACGTCAGAGCATGATGGCAGGGCAGTAACACTCGGTAATAATTTTTCTAACTTCGAGGAAACAAGTCCATTGAAGCATTCCTTGACGCTTTCTACTATGCGCTCCATAATTTTAGCCATAGACTTTTCAATAGCTTGTGCGATTACCTCTGACAGGCTTCCATCAACGACAGCTTGGGTTCGTGCTGTCACACTCGCATAACCATGGGCTCTTTCTTTTACCGCCGCAATTGCCTCTTGGCGTGAGCAGCGTCTTTTGTCCATAACCTCCATTATTTGGACTTCTTGAGTTCGAGCAGGGCAGTTTGAGCAATCAGCTTTGTGGGCTCCACCGCAGAGGCAGCAAGAGTCCGACTCGGCCGAGCAATTACTAGCGGAATGGCTCCCGCCGCAGACGCAACAACGAAGGCTGGATTTGCAACCACCCATGCTGTGACCATAGCGCCAACAATTTCGACATTGTAATGGACGCGAGGCAAGCGGGTCCACTCTGAATATTAGAGGCCAGACTTTTATCTCTGTAGGGCAAGACGTACCTGCAAACGTGGCAATTACTGACTCAGTAGGGACGCGTGTATTGTCCACCATTCTGTTGCACCGGTAAACAGGAATTACTCCAGCCGCGGAGAGCTTTTATAGGGTCTCTGTCGGACTTAAGGAGGAGTCTACACCACGAACGATTCCCTTAGTGCAGGCAAGATGCGGGGGAATGAAGGCACTCACTTGCATCGATCCAAATGATGAGCACTTAAGTAAGTCGTACACACACGCCTGGTCTGGCGAACGGCAAACAATCCCACCTCTGCCAAACTGTCGCACATCAGTGATGTGCAAGTAGTGATGCGTTGCCGCCTGAAGTTCCGCCTGCACTGCCTTCGTGTTGTTGAGCCGGATGGCTCCTCCATGCAGAGGCACCAGCGCCACAGGAATGCTGCTCACTCCACTACGAAAGAAAGCTTCAAGAGGCATTTGATCAGGTGGTAGCGAGGCCGACCAGGGCGGAGATCGCCCCGTGCCGTCCCCTGGAGAACATTTAGACATTTGTGGCACTATGTCCGTAGCAGACAATGTAAATTTATCTTAAAACCCTGCTTGGTATCTACAAAGCTGGACTAGATCCGCCCGACACTTAGCCAAAACCCCGAAAGCTCACTGTTGCGATCCGAACGGCCAGGGCAAACTCTTCGTCTTCGCCAATGGCGAGGGCATCTTGCAACAAGCCTTTGATGAAGTATCAGATCACACGTCCTCTTATTCCAAATATTCGAGAAATTGGACGATGGGCGGGTACAGCTCGAGAAAACGCTGAAGTGCATCATGACTCTACACCCACCTTCTCTGGCAAAAGAAGAGAACTGATTTTCTTTCTTGTGTTCAAGTTTTCTACTTTGTCTTGCAGCTGGTTGGTCCAAATCGTTCGTGCCCTCTGCCAGCCTTTGTGCGTCATAGCTGATACGCGCCGCAAATTCGCCTGGTAAGGACGGCGCGGATTATTTAGGTTACTGGAGGTTTGCTGGAGGCCGGGATGTTGGCGTTCGACCGTAAACGTGTTTTTACAACCATTCGCAGCAAAATCTTGTGAGCGACAACGCGGGCGGGTGGGAGTGGGGGCGCTGAGGTGGTCCTGTAAAAGGGGAGGCTTGTGGAAAGGTAGGAGAGGGTAGTAATATCGGGAAAGTTACAGCGTATGAAAAATTTTGGCTACTGGTGGTCGCTGTGAAGATATGTATAAATTGTAGTATCCAAAACGTTATAGCAGGAAAAAAATTCGTTGAGGGGGGGCGAGTCAGCAATCTCTTAACCCCCTCTTTCCCCCCTAGTTTCGGCTCTGAACAGGCTAACCAGCTCGCCTGTGAAGTTTACGCCAGGCTGCCGACATCCCCCAATCAACTCCGAACACTTCACACTACACACCGTACAGCCAGAACCCTATCGTCCCCTCCAGTTCTTGTAAGCCGGCAAAAATAAAAAAAAACAAATTGGTCCATATTTGGAATTCTTGTCAAGAAAATGGCCTCACGCAAAAACAAGAAGTTTTGCAGGGCCCGGAAGATGTACTTCGCGCGAAAATTTTTTAGGCGGCTATATTCCACAGTAATGCGCACAGACGGCGATAAATATGCAAAAAGCTTATTTTTATCTATGTTTATCCGGCAATCGAGCACAAAAGCGGTCCTTGTAAAAATATATACTAAATAGAGCATTTCATGGAACATTGTATTATTTCCAATTTGAGATAGTTTGATACGATTACTATTTGTTTACTTTCGAAATGTACATATGTTTCGTCTTCGCCAGAAAGCCTCTTGGAGGCAAATGTGAAATGTATTCCAAGTGATTTGATTTCTTCACTGCTACACAGGAGCAGCGTCAGCTAAGCAGATGGCAGTGTCTGCCGTCGACTGCCTGGCAGTGAAGCGCATCGGCTGATGCCGTTAAGTATGTGAAAGCTAAGTGTTAAGTACTTAAGTATAGCAGCAGCAGTACTTAAGTGTTCAGTACTGCTGCTGCTGCTGGGTGTACTCTGTGAGCGAACTTTGCTAGTGTATGTGTGCTGGGTGCTATGAGTGACATATATCCAGCATGCGACGGCAGGATTCACGACTCGGAGTCATGGTTACTATGTTCAGAATGCAAGTGTGGTTACGATATCGGCTCGTGCTCTGCGGTAACTGACAGCGCTTACAAAAAGAAACCCGTGGCTGCAAAAAAACCTCAGACATGCGCGACGTGCAAAGCGTCGACACGAGGCGCCAATTCCGCAGAAATGCAGAGTGAGACTTTAGAAAAAAAAGTTCACCTCGGAGCTTGCGGCAATTCATCGCAAGCTAACTGAGCTACTGACATCAAATCAAAGGTTGACGCTTTGTCCCAAATTAAACCAACTGTCGATAGCATAGAGGAATCTATGAAGGTTATGTCCAGTAAATACGATGAAGTTCTTGCTCAGATGACACAGCAGTCCGCAGACATCTCGGATCTCAGAAAGAGGGTTGTGAAACTTGAGGCCCAGGCTAAAGAAAAGACATGGAAAAACTTCAGCGCGAGTTGAACGAGCTAGATCAGCACAACAGGCGCCTGACTCTTGAAGTGAATGGCTTGGCCTATCACGAAAATGAGAACCTTCTGGTAAAGCTCACCCAACTGGCAACTGATCTTAGGCTTCCACAGCTTTCTGAGTCTGGCATTGAAGCCGCCCACCGACTAGCTTCAAGAAACGAAAGGAAGGGAGACAAGCCCAATACATTGATGGTGCGATTTTCATCTCGTGAAAATGACTTGCAAAGGAAAGGGAACTGAAGAAAGCAAAGTCAGCTATATTCTTCAGTGAAAACTTCACGGCATGCAATAATAAGCTTTTCTGAGAAATGAAAACTAGGGCTCTTGAAAACAAATACGATTTCGCATGGCACAAGAACGGCAAACTTTTCGTGTGCCGCAGCCCGAGTGATAAGGTGATTAAAATTGCAACAGTGCAGGACCTAGAAAAGATACGATAAAATAAAAGATAGCTGATCACAAGAGGTGATTACATCCTCTTCGTAAACATAACAAACTAGTATGACGCTAAGGCCTTCCAAAAATTGCTTCACGCCATAAAATACAGTTATCACTGATTCACCTTATTGCACAAAGTCTTCAAAACAAAAAAGAATGTGTTGGCTTCTTTTTGAGCAACTTAAATCACCAGTTTGATTTCTTAGCTTTCACTGAAACGAGGTCTGCTGATAACCATGATACCGTGCCATTTACGAACTACAATTGTGCATCAATCTACAGGGAAAACCAAAGGGGTGGTGGTGTATCGATTTATCTTCATGACAGCGTGAAATACAATATTGTCAAAGAGTATACTGTAATATCCTCTCACTTTGAATCTGTCATGATAACATGTCGAAGCCTTTTAGTAGTTGCTATATATAGGCCGCCTACAGGAACTGTGTCTGACTTCCTGAATTTCATAGATGAAATGCTTGAGTACTGTGAGAAATTGGCGCACGCGTAATTGTTACAGCAGATTTTAACATAGATATGCTGTCACCAAGCAACAACAAACAAAATTTTCTTGACAGCATGCTTTCCTTCGGCTATGAAAATACAATTCATGTACCTACCAGGATGTCACAGTTGACTGAAACTGCCTGGATATATGTTTCACTAACTACAAAAATGAGATATGCACAGGGATTCTAACACCTGGAGTCAGCGATCACCTGCCGATTTTCTCATTTTTTCCGTTGTGCGTAAAACAACGAAATCCAGCAAATCCTACGCAGCGTAGGAAAATTAACCAAGAAACAATTAAGCTTTTCCAGAAAGCTGTCGCCGAAACGGATTGGAGCTGTATTTTCAATAATACTGACCCTGTGAATGCCTACGACATATTCGTAACAAAGTTAACAGACCTTTATAATTTAGCTTCGCCGATTGTGGCGTATAAAAAACAGGAAGGCAAGAAAACCATGGATAGACGCTTCACTTTTGAAAAGGAGGAAAGCAAGAGATAAGCTGTTCACTGAATTCATAAAAACTAAGCGCTTAGAGTACTTGGTTGATTTTAAGCAGGTCAGAAATAAGCTAGGATCGGATATTAAGAAGGCACGAATCAGCTACTACGAAAAAAAGTTTACAAACATACTCAATGATCAGACAGCCATTTGGAACACTGTGAACGATCTTTTGCAAAAGAAGAATACGAAGACCATCTCTGAGCTTCAAATAAAGAGCAGATCTTGTTCAGGTACTTTACTTACCAATATGTTCAATGATTATTTTTTGTGTTCAACAGCGTCCGATATTTTAAATGGTGTTGACAAGTCTTACAAATCGTATATTACAGCACGCGTCTCGTAGTATATTTTTCTAACTCCCACGAATGAATCGGAAGTAGCCTCGCTGATGCAGAATTTAAGTAACAAATGTCTGTGGGTTTTCACAGTATAAAGGCAAAACCTTTATAAGCAGTTTCAAAGCACACTAGCGCACCATTTGCACATATTTGCAACCTTATTTTGAGCACTGGTACGTTCACAGAGAAATTGAATATAGCTAGAGTATCCGTTATTCACAAAGGTGGGGATGAAAATGACATGAATAACTGTAGGCCAATTTCTGTTTGGCCCATTTTATTCAAGAATGACAGAACGTGTCATATATGTGCGAATTGCAAACTTCTATATGTAGCTCAAAAATTATAACAGAACATCAATATGGATATCAGTAGAACAAGTGTACTGAAAAGGCCGTATTATCTATTAAAGATCAAATTATTGAACATATTGAGCAAGAACATTACACAATTGGAATATTTCTTGGTTTTAAGAAAGCTTTTGATTCGATCGAGCATGAAATTCTTTTGCAAAAGCATAATGAATATGGAATAAGAGATGGCCCCTTAATTTAATAAGAAATTACAAATGGATTTCACTATACGCATATGCAGCACTCGAAGTCACAAATGGGCGAGATAAATTACGGTGTCCCACAGGGGTCTATACTTGGGCCACTTTTATTCTTATTTTATATAAATGACATCGTAAACATACATCTAACCCCAGATATTGTATCATATGCAGACGACACTAACGTCTTTTTTTTTTCGGGTCAATATATGTTTAGTGTAGAACAAGAAGCGAACCTTTGGCTTAGCAATATGTCATTATGGCTCAGAACAAATAAGTTGGAATTAAACAGTAAGAAAACAAAGTACATTATTTTTAAACCACGAAACCGTTTTATTCTCTGCAATACGCAGCTCACATTACGAGGAGCTTTGATTGAGCACGTTCAGACTCAAAAGTTTTTAGGCCTTATCTTTCACGAAGCATTGAGTTGGTCCAATGACATAGATCATCTTCGCACCCACATATAGCGGTACATTGGCATAATTGGCAAAATCAGATGCTTACTGCCCCTTTGGGTGACAAAGCAGCTTTACTATACTTTAGTTTAGCCGCGCTTACATTACTGCCTATTAATCTGGGACACAACAACAAAAACAAATAATGATAGTATTCACAGGCTGCAAAAAAGAATCTTGCGTATAATCGAAAATGTTCCGCGCCGAACGCCTTCTGCTCCACTTTTCCATAAGCACCGCATATTAAAATTTGAAAATATATTTTATAAAAAGCTAGCGACAGTCATTTATGATCAAATTAAATCCAACACAGATATATTCAAGGACATTCACTCCCGGAAGGCACAGTATAATCTTAGGAAAACCACCTATTACACTAAAAGGATTCGGATGAACTACGGCAAGCAAAAACTAACACACCTTATTCCTTGGTTTTTAAACTCTAATAGGATGACCATGAGCATAGTGAATGAAAGCCGATCAGAAAGAATTTTCAAAAAAAAAGATACACGCGCTTATCTACTGACGCTTCAAACATGACATTTTTTTTCTCTCTTCTGCGTAAGACCTGTTTATCTTGTATACTTATTTCAGAAATGTATTGTGCCCTAAAATTCAGCAGTGAAAAATTCTTTTCGATAAGCTCTTGATCTCAAGTATGTTCTTGTACACTCGTAAAACCACGGCTTAGCTTTTTTTTTTCACTGCATTGATGTATTAGATCACTTGGCTGAGTGTTCTGCAATATTTTTGTTGTTTTGTTTTTTCACTGCACTTTATGTATTACATAGAGTGACACGTTGAGTGTTGTGCAACATCGTGGTCTGGGCGGGAATTGGCGCATTGTGAGGCATTCAGTTGCCTTTTCGCCACACCTTCCCGCTGTGCCACTGGATAAGATATGTATGCTTGAATTGATGAAGAAATAAATCAGTTCACTTGACTTCACAAGTTAAGAAAAAAGTTTGTGAAAGGTGCAATAAATAATGGAGACATAGATCATATTAACATAACGAATTTTATGAGTCAGCACAATCTTGTCTGAACGTTCCTTCGGAATGACGTTAGGCTCTCGTGGCGTCGCGTCCCGCCGTGCTCAGTTACGCTTAATTACTAGGACGGTCAGCGAAAAAGAAAGAAGTAAGGAAGGAAAAGAGAGACCTTTTGTTTTTCTGTCATTGTATCAGAGAAGAGAGGAAATTAAGTGCTGTTGTGTTATTCATTCGTTTTGAGAAGGACACGCAGATTGACGACGTTGCGCGCATGCCTCATTTTGAGTAATTAGGCTGCTGCTTTCGTCCTCCAGACTCAAATCCGCTGTTTGTTTTCGACCTGCGAAACAGCATAACTCACGCTTGTCCAGCTAAAAGCATTTATCTCTTCGGTGACCCTCTGTAAGCTTGCCGCACTGACTTCATTGGATGCCAACATGTCACAGATGATCAGCCAGCCCACTCGCGGTTCTAGTATACTGGATTTAGTATTGACAACGGTCCCTAATACTGTGGAAAATATAACATACTTAGATGGTTTTAGCGACTATAAGTTAATGCAAGTAAACCTTAAAGTATCGTACAATTCTGGTGGTGCCATAACAAAAATAATTCGGGATTATAACAGAGGAAATTACAATGTTATTAATGCTGAACTTGAAACTTTTCTTAGCAGTGTAGTACTTCCTTCTTTCCTTATTTAACCGATCAATTCATGATAGCTGGGCTTCGTTCACAAACAAATTAGTAACACTGGTAAGCGAACACGTTCCGTTGGGAAAAATAAAAAAAAATTCAGAAAACGAAACTATCATGTTTCTAACGCTGTAATTCAACAATGAAAAATGATAATACAATTATGTGACCTGCATCTGATAGTACATCTAAAGCCGAAAAATTGATATGTTACACATGAATCTAAAAAATAGTAATACGAAAATACAGCTTTTATAGAACCCTTGTACACAGCGTAACGAATAACTGTAAGCTATAAATTGACACATCAAATTTGTCCGCTTTGAGTGATCTTGTGGATGCCGTTTACAGACCAGCGATATCTGTTCTTGATGCTGAACAATTAATTTTTAACTTCGTGCATCTACTTTATTTTCACTTTCGAATTTTTGAAAATTATTTTAATAAAATTCAAGCTTTAAATCGAAATTCAGCCTCCAGCAGTCACTAGAATTTAACTTTCTCTCTCAAATGCAACAAATTTCAATAAAACCGGTCCAGAGGTTATTTCAGAAAAGCGTTTCTGCGTTTCTCATAGAAAAGGCCGGCCTAACCCTTCTCAACGAGCCGGCCTCACACACCAGAGTGGGTGCGGGCCCCCATAGGGACACCACACCAGACCTAACGCTATGCAGGAGAGCCGTGAGAATCACCTGGGAGAACACCTTCGAGGACCTGGGGCGCGATCACAGGATACTCAGTATAGCCCTAGGAGAGGCCCGCGTCACGAAGGGAATAAAACATAAGTTTCGGCTAGTATACTGGGACAAATTCCGCAAAACCAGAGACGAAAAAGAACAGGGACCCATAAGAAACATAGAACAATGGAACGGAGAGCTGCTACGGGATGTAGAAAAGGCCACGACCGAGATGGAGTGGGACGACTGGGAGGCTCGACGCGATCATGAAGACGACGACAACGGTGGTGGTCACTCTCCGCGGATGGACAGCAGGCTCGCGCACCTCGTACAGAGCTCGCTGATTGCTTGCTGTGGTTTTTCCTGCCGCGTTCGCATATTTTTTATGTGCACTGGGAGCACTTGATTTGTAAATACATTTCTGTGTGCATGCGCGTTTGTTTGTTTGTTTGTTTTCTTCAGTAAAACCTGGCGACCGCCTTTCTGGCTGATGCATCATGAAAGGAATCCCATGCAACCCACCAGGCACAGTGCAGGTGCTCCTTCTGGGCTTCTTATCGTCCTGTGTTTCGAAATACTAAAGACATATGCGTGCCTACCGAACGGAACCAGTAAACGCGTGTTTGTCTTCTGCAACAGAAACGCTTAGCAGACGATCAGGAACACTGCATGATCTGTGGTTGGAAACGTGCAAGCTTAGACGCCGTTATTGATGTATCCGAGCAGTTTGTAGTGTTTATTTTTTGTGAAATATATTTCAGTTGTTTTGAGAGCGTTTGAATTTATGAATGCAGAAAGTTTTGCACAACATATTTAGATTTCGCGGGCTAGGCACGCCGGTCGATCGCAGCGCCCTGATGGCGGCGTCATCGCAAAAGAATCTCCGGTTCTCCCATTGTTTTTTTGCTGTACGGACGGCACACTGCCCCAGTCCAGTACACCATACCTACGTCACGCCTCGTAGAAAATGGCGGAATGTTCGTAACAGACGAGACGTTCATATGAGGCATGGAGGAAGGAAACACCTTTAGATTCATTGACTGCGTCCAGGTGCCTTCTTCCCACGGTAAGTGAAGCTTCACGGAACCAAAGTTTTGCGATAGCCGGCGCACGGTGCAGAACAGTACGCGCGTGGAACCGGCCTACGTGCGACCATGGAACAACCGTTTGATGTGTTCGCGGGCGTACGTTCCGTGGAGCCTTGCTCATTCTTGCAGCGCATCCGCTAACCTTCACTTCCCTGCGCTTCTCGCGCGCACAGATAAGATACGCCTGCGGTAGGGAGGATTCGT
Source organism: Dermacentor variabilis (assembly GCF_050947875.1). NCBI lineage: Eukaryota > Metazoa > Arthropoda > Arachnida > Ixodida > Ixodidae > Dermacentor > Dermacentor variabilis. The sequence continues at coordinate 21,044,974 of NW_027460280.1, forward strand.
TCCTTAATTAGTCAAAGCAGCTGTTTCTTTCCCATCTTCCAGGATGAAGCGTCGGCTGGCCGGCGCACGGTGCCGAGGGCAGCAAAATGCACATATTCTGCGTAACGCTCTATCAGCACGTGTATTGAGGCACACCTGTGCAGGTGTGCCCCATGAAGCTCGAACGCGCTCTGCTTAAAGGGAAACTGAAGAGTCTGTCGAATTCAATAAGACGCTCATATACGGATGCGGGAACCTTACAAACCATGTAGGTAAAATTTGGGTTTTTTTTGTTCAATTAGGAGCGACGTAATCGTCGGTTGAAATTGTGCTGTAGCTCCGCCCCCCTTTGAGTGAGCGAGCGGAGCGGAGACCGGAAACCGCGGTGTTGTGACGTCAACTCTGCTTCGTTCCTTCGCAGCGTCCGCGACCGTGCCTGACCGCGCTTGTTTCTGCGTGCGTGCCATCGTAATCTGCTTCGATCGACCCTGCATTTCTTTGTTGGTGCGTCTGCGTGTATGTAGAGTGGTAGTCAACGTGCGTGGTAGTCAACGTGAGTGGTAATTAACGTGAGTGGTAGTCAACAGATGAAGGTCACTACACGTACTGCATGAACCGGGAAGCTTTTCACGCGTTTAAACCGTCTTTGTAGATTGCCGACAGCTTTGGACAGCGCACAAATGCCGACGATCGCATCCCCGCTTACGTTCCACGAGGAGGCATGCAGGAACACAACACTACAGTTGTTTGACCGGAAACGAGCTCACTAGATCGGCGAAAGATCGGCGAGATCACTAGATCGCTTTGCAAAAAACATACTCACCAAAGGGCATTTCCAACACGAGGAGATCCCAAGACTTTGCTTTCGTTCGCGTCGAAAGCACTGCTCGCACCAGCATCGTTTGCTTCTTCGAGAGGCCGGCTCTTCGCAATCGGCTCGTACATGTATAGGGAGTAACGCCGAACTCCTCAGAAAAACGCAGTCTCTCTAAATTTTCCATTACCGTCTCAGAAAAACAGCACCAAACTACCTGGCACCGCGCTTCATGTGTAGCGGCAGCGGCAGAGTTGACGTCACGAGGCGCACCGACCAATCACAGGCGCAAACGAGACACGCGAGCTGGGCGTGTCCGCTGCTGCACTTTTCGTCGAAATAAAATATATTTGCGCTTTCTTTCGCTCAATTTCGATACGATATTCGAATTCGGAGGGTTGAAAACCATTATGTACAGATGTTCACTCATTTTTTCTGGAAAACCTTTCAGCTTCCCTTTAAAAGACTTCGTGCTGTCGCGAGTACTGCGAGGAGCAATAGCAACAGTTAAGCAGCATCTGCTTTAATATTCACAAAAGCAAGTTGTTACTGAACACGAATTATATGCACTCATAACGTACGCTCTACGTGCCGTAAATGCACCACGTGGTCAAAAGCAGGAATCACTGACTTGCAAGGCGTTCATTGTACAGATTCTGGAACGCATCGGTTTCGGCCTGCGATGGCACGTTAGCATGATTCGGCCAAAGAGGGCAAAATTTCCCGCGGATTCTCCCGTTGCTATTGCCATGGCGCGGTACATTGCGTACAGCGTTGCATTCATTACACGAACTTTAGTTCCTCCTGTCCCACCTGGCCACAGCAACATCGGGGAGAGCACGGTCCAGATAACACAGCGCAAACAACACGGAGACCAACGCAATCCTGCCCGCACGGCGCCTTTGCCACGATATGAAACCTGCGGAGCAGCAGGTGTCAGCGCACATAACAAAGCCGCCATTGTGGCCCGGAAGGCGTGGCCGCTACAGAAAAAAATAAAGAAACCGCAAAACAAAAAAAGTAAAGAAAGGAGAACCAACTACGTCATTTCCTCCATACTTTTCTCCTAGCGCGCGGAAGGGGTAAGGCCTCTCCTCAGTTGAGGGGTCGCCAGCCGTTTGTGTGCAAGCGGGAGTACAAGAGGATGCGAGGGAGAAAGTCTGGGGGTTTTTGCTTCTTGAATATCTGAATTTGCCTAGGCTCTGCGGAGGAGCAATTTCTTTGCTCGTGTTGTATGCGTTTGTCCCCGTGCCGGCCTTGCGGATTGGGGTCGAGTTTACGCTCCGACGCTGGCCGCCCGCGCGGTCAGGTAGTGGACACGGACGCCCCATTTTGATCGCTGTTGCTGAAGGTACGTCGGACAGACTTTCTCCCGCCTGCGGCGCTGGTGCTGAGTCAGTCATGTCGGATTGAACCTTTCTTGCCCCTTATGGCGTTCTACCTTCAAAAAAACATCACGGATTTTTCCGGGGGAGCAGTAGTGGCCTTAGTAGAGTGTATAAGCGCGACTGAACGAGGACGTAGAAAGAAACAGATACACAGACACAGCGCTTCACTTTCTACTATAGATTTTATTTTCGCACACATCAATAGGCCCGAGAGGCATCGAGAGGCCCGGCCTGCTCTCTTGGTGCAGTATCTTAGCTCTTGGCAGGCTTTTCGTATGCTGCTGTCCGCGCCTTTTCAGGAGCATTTTTGAGCGGTCCCCTTTGAGTGAAATAAGCGCACAGCGACCTACAGCAACCGCAGTTGAACGCCACTGACTGCAGGCAGTGGCGACAATAATCCTCCCGCCGTTAGTTTTATTGGCTTTGCGTCTCGCCCACGCTAGATTAGGTTACCTTAGGTTAGGTTACGTTAGCGTAAAAGGCGTTAGGGTGATGCGGCGTGTTCGCACAGCTGTTACGCCGTGCGGATTTTTGTCTTCGCGTCTCGGCCACGTTAGGTTAGGTTAACGTTAGGTTAGCTTACGTTAGGTTAGCGTAAGAGGCGTTAGGGGGGTGCGGCGTATTCTTGCAGCGGTTACGCCGTGAGGATTATTATCTTTTCATCTCGGCCACGTTTGCTTAGGTTAACGTTATGTTAGGTTAGGTTAGCATAAAATGCGTTAGGGTAGCGCGACGTATTCCCATAGCGGTTGCAGGGGGCGTCGAGCGTCACCGGCGGCCTTTCAGCCACTTGCGTTCAAACGCGGTTGCTAAGGCTCCCTGACGTATAGATTTATATATGTGGTCCGGCCTCTACTACGGTCCCTACTGCTCCCACGGAAACATCTGTGATGGTATTTCCAAGGTACATCGCCGTAAGGTGCGAGAAAGCTATGGTCCGGCACGACTGTCAGCACGAGCGCCGCAGATGCGAGACAGTCTGTCCGACACAGCGGTCGCCAAATGGGGCGTCAGTGCCCGTTGCTTCACCTATTTCACCGCGCCGGCAGCCAGCGTTCGAGCGTAAACAAACTCGACCCCACTCCGCAATTCCGGCACGCCGAGAGACAAACGCATACAACACGTGCTAAGAAACCTCCTCCGTAGTACCTAGGCAGAGTCAAGGCACGAACAGAGTAGGTTCTCTATCATGGGAGAAGGAAAATACTAGGCGGGAGCGTCACTTAAGAATTTTGAAGCCTGGCTCACGTTGGAGCTCGGCCTGCTCCTTACAGAATTGGTCGAATGATCAAACACATGAATAATAACTGCATTGCCAAAGATGCTGCAAACGAATTCTTGGACGCTACACACTATCAAGACAAGTAAAATATGCATTTTTTATTAAAGAATATATTCGTATGTCCCAAAAATTGCGCCATTAACTGATACCAATGCTTACACGTTTTTTTATCTATTTAATAAGTAAAGAAAATATCACACGAACTTTAGAACTATATCAATTTGAAATCAGCAATGCAGTGCATGCCGCTGATATGATAAATGTAAAGGCCGTGAAATGAACGATTTGCGCACAAATATTTTAATCAAACTTTGTCATTCAAGAACCTTGTCTACATTTTCTACATATGCAACGGCCAGGGAAAAATCTCAGTGATGCTGTCCTTCGTTTCAATGTATTGCGCAGGAGCAGCTGTCACCAGTCGTGCATTGTAATTGCACCGAAATTATAGTCGCAACAGAGATCAAATATAAAAAGCAGGAGTTCTGCAAAATATACATTAGGAATGCGAAGATACAATGGAATACACAAATGCGAAGATAAACCTTCATTAAGGGCAAGAAAAGTGTGACTGAAAACAAAGTTCACTGCATGTATCCACAAAACCTCGCAACAAGATATTTTTTTAATTATGGTGTTTTACGTGCCAAAACCACTTTCTGATTATGAGGCACGCCGTAGTGGGTGACTTCGGAAATTTTGACCACCGGGGGTTCTTTAACGCGCACCTAAATCTAAGTACACGGGTGTTTTCGCATTTCGCCCCCATCGAAATGCGGCCGCCAAGATATTTCAATACTTCAGACAAGATATTTCAACCTACGCATAATTCTCCAATAAATCTACGTATCTAAGCAAGAGTCACTGCATACAGGTTGTCTCAGCTAACCTTAACGAGAGTTTAAAAATATGCCGATGCACTCTAAGACGGTGCGACCAAATGCATGTTGCTTGCTTTTCTATGTAGTGTGTCATGTTATTTGTTGTATTTTTGATTAATTAGATTTTTAGTCAAGATTAATTAACCAAATTCTGAAGTGACGAAGCTAGGAAAGAAACTTCCAATTAGGAAGTTGCAGAGGGGTTTGCAAAACGTCCGAATAAACAGTTTTTCTCTTTCTATCCATTAAATATTAGTGTATTTCTGCTTACTGATGATGCCCGGGAAATACAAAACACGACGTGACATGCCCGCTTGCACGTCGTTATTGCACTGCTCCCAAACGTTCCGCGCACAAGCAGCCATAGGCGCGCTGCCGCTTAAAAGGCGACGGGGCAGCGACGCGTTGGCTGTGCCATTTAGGCCAGCGATGTGCTTCCCTGGCGACAGTTCGTTATAGCGATAAGCAAACGCAGCGGCTATAGCTTGTGCTTCCAAAAGCAACAAGTCCGTCATTTCGCGATAGCTGTAAGGAAATTGAACACCCCTAAATAAAAAAAAAACTCACTTTTCAGAAGGCTGAAAATGGTAGAATAAGAGTATGTTAAATGGCCAGACGCTGTCTTTCACTGAATTTACGTTTATTTTTCATGTGCTTTCCCAGCAAGTGCTCGAAGATGTCACCTTTTGCAGCCATTCAACACTGGGATCTTCTGAGAAGGCTTGCTGTCGCTGCCTTGAGCACCGTCGGTGAAATGCTGTGGCAGACTTCAATTATATTTTCCTGAAAGGCTTCTGGAGTCGTCGTTGCCTTCGTGTATGCGTGATCCTCAATATTGCCCCACAAGAAAAAGCCAAGAGGGTTGAGGTCGGGTGACCTTGCCGGTCACAGGACAGGCCCGTTTCTCCCTATCCATTGCCCTGTTATAGTAACATCAAGCCATGCTCGTGCTTGACTGCAGCTGTGGGCAGGGGCCCCGTCGCGCTGATACCACATGGCGTCAAGCAGGGCTAGTGGCATGTTGCAGCAGAAGTCTTCAACCGGCCCTTTGAGGAACTCACATACCTATTACCGGTCAGAGTCTTGTTAAAATACACTGGGTCAATGACTGTGCCGTCATATATTCCGCACCAAACGTTAAGGACCACTGATAGTGGTGGCGGGATCTTCCTAGCCAGTGGGGACTTTGCTCACTCTGGTAGTGTGCGTTGTGGATATTTACTTGGCAATTTCGGGAAAAGTTCGCCGCGTCGGTCCAGAGTACCTTGGTGAGAAAGTCGGAATCCTGCTCCTCCTGAATCTAAATCCAAATCGCGAAGTCGTGTCTCTTTTGGAAATCCCTTGACTCCTGTGCATTGATGCAACTTCAGATGATAGGGTTGCAGTCCAGCTGCTTTCAAAATCCTCCAGGTAGCTGAGTTGTACACACCGAGCTGTGCGCCACGCTGCATGTGCTATCGTGTGGATTAGCCGCCATGAAAGACAAAACGTTGGAGCGAACCTCATTATTTATGACTGAAGCTCTCTGCCTCTTTCTTGTGAAGCTTCTGGTTTGCTTCAGCGACTCGTAGGTGTTAATAGTGATGATGATGATGTGTGGTGTTTTGTGGCGCAAGGGCCAGGTTTGGCCAAAGAGCGCCATGACAAATGGTAATGTTGTCGATGTATTATGCAAGATGTGACTTGGCTGTAAAGTGACCTAAAAATAGTCGCTGTAAAGTGCGTAAAATTTACGTGCTATAAAATTATGGCGATGACTAATGACGAATACTATGAACATTAAAATCCATCGTAGAACAATGATGCAAAATAGAAAATATATGATGGTAAAATTACTTGGAGCACTGCTGCCTCGCCAGAGCCTTTGAAACACAAGGGCCTAGAGGCATGTGCTATACGAAAGAGCTATCACAGGCATCCTCTGAAGAGAGGACCCGCTACGAACATGTGGGGCTAACAACATGCAAAGCAACATCTTTCAGAAAACTTAGGACTGCGTTGGTGTCAAATAAAGGTTCTGGGCCGAGTAGCATTACGGGATGTAGGAAGATGTGCTGCTGGTATGCTAGAGAAAAATGTTTCTTTCTCTCAGATTCGGCTGCCCGACACTCCAGAAGGACGTGGAGGATGGTCAGCCTCTCCCCGCATCTACCGCAGGTTGGAGGATCATTTTCAGTGAGTAAGAAGTTATGCGTGCCAAATGTGTGTCCTATTCTGAGGCGACAGAATAGGACATCTGTTCGCCGTGATTTTGTTACGGACGGCCAAGAACCTAACTGTGGCTTTATCACGTGCAGTTTGTTATTTACTTCTGCGTCCCACATACGTTGCCAGTGGTTTCGCAGTTTCCTTCTTAAGAAAGGCTTCAGGCCTGTGACAGGGACCGAAGCAGTAGGATTAACTGCATGCAATGAAATTGATGTGGCCATCTGGCCCACTAGAACGTTACCCTGGATTCCCCTATGGCCAGGCACCCAGCATATAATCACATGCTGGTTAGATGCATATGCTTTACATAAGACGGTATAGAGTTTAATTATAACAGAATTTTTGTGCTTACAGAACGATATCAAAGACTTCGCAACACTTAGGGAGTCCGTATATGTAACTGATTTCTTGAGTTTTGATTTCCTTATATGCTTCACGGTCGACAATATTGCGTAGGCTTCAGCCGTAAAGATACTAGTTTCCGGATGCAGTGCGTCGGATTCCGAAAAGGCTGGACCGACGGCTGCATAGGACACCCCGTCGTGTGACTTCGATGCGTCTGTGTAGAACTCCGTGCAGGAGTGTTTGTGCTGGAGTTCCCGGAAATGCATTTGGATTTCAATCTCTGGAGCGTGCTTTGTAACTTGAGTGATAGATGTGTCGCATTGTATCAGCTGCCACTCCCAAGGAGGTAGCAGCTTGGCAGGATGCATTATGCGAAGCTCGAGGAGTGGAACATGCATTTCTTCACTAAGCTCCCTCACACGCAGCGAGAAAGGCTGTCTTACGGAGGGACGATTGCGAAAAAGTGTAGCATATGTCGTGTCATTAACGGTATTAAAACACGGATGTTGAGGATTTGAGTGGACTTTCAGAAAATATGTTTGGCTGATGTATGCTCTCTGCAGATGAAGTGACCACTCATTCGATTCTACATATAAACTTTGTATGGGACTCGTTCTGAAAGCGCCAGTTGCCAGTCGGATTCCTAGATGGTGCACTGGATCTAGCACCTTTAGTGCGCTCGGGGCGGCAGAGTGATAAATCACGGCACCATAGTCTAGTCGTGATCGAATGAGGCTCTTATAGAGATTCATTAAACACTTCCTGTCACTACCCCATGTAGTCTGGGATAGAAGTTTCATTATGTTCATTGTTTTTAGACATTTTTCTTTTAGATGTTTAATGTGGGGGACGAAAGTGAGTCTGTAGTCAAGTATAACACCTAGAAATTTGTGCTCTTTGTTTACAGGTGTTTGTTGTCCGTCCAGTTCTAAGCAAGGATCTGGGATCATTCCTCTCTTTCTTGTAAAAAGAACATAAGAGCTTTTGTTAGGATTGATCTTAAATCCATTCTTGTCTGCCCACACTGACACTTTGTTCAGGCCATGCTGTACTTGTCTCTCGCATACTGCGAGGTTACAGGATTTGAAAGCTATTTGTATGTCGTCCACGTAGATAGAATAAAAGATTGCCGGTGGTAATGAAGCGCGAAGCGTGTTCATCTTCACGATGAAAAGTGTGCAGCTGAGCACGCCTCCTTGGGGTACACCCGTTTCTTGCGTAAAAGGACGCGAAAGTACATTACCGACTTTTACCCGGAAGGTACGACTGGACAGATAGCTTTCTATTAGGTTTAGCATATTTCCATGGATGCTCATTTCTGACAGGTCTCTTAAGATTCCGTAACGCCACGTTGTATCGTACGCCTTCTCCATATCGAGGAATATGGATAAGAAAAACAGTTTGTGTACAAATGCGTCTCGGATATTTGATTCTACACGTACAAGATGGTCAGTTGTGGAGCGCCCTTCTCGGAAGCCACACTGATAAGGATCAAGCATTTTGCTCTGTTCAAGGAAATGAATGAGTCGCCGATTAATCATTTTTTCAAATACCTTACAAAGGCAACTTGTCAGGGCTATCGGGCGGTAACTTGCCACTGAGGAAGGACCTTAGCCTTGTTTCAAAACCGGGATCACAATGGCTTCTTTCCATGCAGTCGGGAGGTATCCTGCAGCCCAAATGGTGTTGAAAATTGTGACTAGTGTAACTTGGGTGTCCTTGTGTAAATTTTTGATCATTTATTACATGATTCTGTCAGATCCCAGTGCAGAGCTCTTGCATGCGCTCAAGGCAGTTCTGAACTCTGCAATACTGAAAGGGCAGTTGTACGATTCATTCTGTAGACATTTTCTTTTGAGTGGCTTACATTCTTCTATTTGTTTATATTTCAGAAAGGATTCCCAGAAAGGATTTCAGAAAGGAAAAACGCTTCTCGCTTCCGTCGTCTGCTGCGTACAAGCCGTCGTCTCCGTCATTAGGCAGTTTTACAATAGCGTTTGTCGCCTTACGTACGTTAAACTTAAGCACCTTTGTGGGACGTTACAGTGCGCGTCCTTTCAAGTCTTTTAGCTTACCGCACGGAAACGCAAACGAAAAGAAGATGGATGGATGGATGGATGTTATGAGCGTCCCCTTTGAAACGGGGCGGTGTGTTGCGCCACCAAGCTCTTGCTGTTATACTGCCTAATGTCCTATCTAGGTTAAAAGAAAAAGGAAAAAGAGAAAAACCCACAAAGAATTCCCACAACCAAATGTTCTGACCCCCTATTGTGGACTTTGTTTTTGTATATCTCCGTTTTTTGTCGTTTCCCCACTTTTCTTCCACCAATCTTCCAATCCCCTCTTACTAATCTATATTGCGGACATGTTTACTTTTCCCCTGCTTTCACTGAACCCAAGGGCTTCAAGGAGGCCAATGGTGCCTAAGTCGACCGCTGGGCAGATGTCATCGCATTCTAATAAAACATGTTCCATCGTTTCCCTAGCTTTACCGCAGCAAGCACATGCTTCTTCTTCCTTCTTATATCTCGCTTTATAGGTGCGTGTTCTAAGGCATCCTGCTCTCGTTTAGAAAAGTAATGAGCTTCCTCCCTTTGAGTTATCATAAATTCTTTCTTTCCTGATTTCATCTTTTTCCTCTTAAGTAGTTACTCATGGCAGGTTTCTTTTCCATTGCAGCCACCCATGAGATTATTTCAGCCTCTCTGACTTTCCGCTTGACGTTCTTTGTTGCTGTATTGCTCACCCTACAGGCCGCATACTTGCTGGTAAGCTTTCCAGTTTTAAAGGGAAGCTGAAACGGTTTTCAATTTCTATGAATTGCTGGGATTTGGAAGAACAGACCTAATAATTTACGGTTCCGAAATTCTTTTTTTCGTTTTGTTAATACAACGGGCGGAAATCGCTTTCTAAATCGCCCGCGCGGACACGCCCCCATCGCTTCCCGGAGCGCCGGGTAAGGACGTTGGCAGAGGAGAGAACCGGCGAGAGTGACGTCACGGGCGGAGACCGAGCCAACCGAGCTGCGCACCGGCGTGCTGACATGTGCTGGCATGCCTCTTTCCGTCCTGCGCTTTACTGAACGACGCTACGAGAGGTCTGCCGCCGCCGCCGCCGCTCACGTTTGTTTTGCGATTTTCGTAAACTGTTCTTTCCTTCTATGCTGCGTGAGTGCCTACAGCCAAGGGCGCCCAACAACATGCCCTCGTTCTGTGCAGCATTCGGCTGCGCGAACACAGGCGGGCGAGACGATGTGGTGTTTCACAAATTCCCGAAGGAAAAGAAGCTTTCAGCGCAGTGGGTACTGTTGCGTTTCGCCTGCGACACGTGGTTTTGCCGGCGCGACTGCGGCGGGGCGGCAGACATTTTGGCCCGATCGTCGTCGCCGCAACACTCATCGGCAGGTGTTTCCAGGCGCGACTGCGGCGATGCGACCGCAAAGGATCACCCTCGCATTCCAGTCATTGTGCCCGAAACAGGCGATGCCAAAGCAGGGATCATCCTCGCATTCCAGTCATTGTGCCCGAAACAGGCGATGCCAAAGCAGGGATCATCCTCTCATTCCAGTCATTGTGCCCGAAACAGGCGATGCCAAAGCAGGGATCATCCTCTCATTCCAGTCATTGTGCCCGAAACAGGCGATGCCAAAGCAGGGATCATCCTCTCATTACAGTCATTGTGCCCGACCGGCAGCGCTACAACAGGGTGCTACGAGATCGTGCTCGACAGGGTGCTACGAGATCGTGCTCGACATGGTGCTACGGCAGCGCTTCGACAGTGTGCGTCACCATTAGCCCATTGTACATTCACGTGCTCGTCTTTTGAGGGGTTCCTTCTTGCCCTCAACTGCGAGAGTATAAAAACAGCTGCCCCCGGACGCCAAAAGGAGGGCTCCGATTTCTTCTGTTGAGTGAAGTGCTCTCCCGTCTCTCTACTTCGGTCAAACCTGACCGCCAACTCTTTGCGATGTTAAAATAAACAAGTTGTTTCGTTGTTACCAGTCGACTCATGCTTTGCCGGGACCTTCGGATGCTTCCAGTTGTACCCCAGGCCGCCAGGCCAACGCTACCCTTGGGGCTTGCGACCCAGGTACAACCACGGGCGTCAGCGCCGAGTTCCCAACCGATCGTACCAGCGGTGGGATCCAAAACATCTGGTTGGCAGCGGTGAGATCGCCTCCGACTTCAAACAACTGTCTGCCAGCGGTGAGATCGCGACAACGGAGGCCAGCAGCGAAGAGATGCAGTTGACTGTATGCTGAGCAGCTCAACGACGATCCGGGAGCAGTGCAACGAGCCCTGTGTGACGACTGGTTGCCTGCAGCGGAACGACTGCGCGGAATTCCTGCCTGCGAGGTTTGGTGAGTGCGGGACTTTCTTCTTCTGAGCTTTGCCAGGCTTTTGTTAGTGTCAGAAACAGAGCTGGTAATTGTGGTTGTCGTTGCTGCCGGGTTAGTTTGCGGCAAGACAATAGTAAGCAGTAGAGAAAGCAGCATTCAGAGCAGCCATGGATTTGAAGTCGTTGCGCAAACCGAAATTGCTGGAGCTTGCAAGAGAGTTGGGTCTGGATGTCTCAGACAAACTCAGAAAACCTGAACTGCTAAGGGCTATTCTTGAGTTAGAAGCTGAGGATGACGAGCTGTCGGAATGCCTTGAGACCATTGAAGAGAGGGAGACTGCAAAAAGACAGGAGCGCGAACTTAAAGAGCAAAAAGAAAAAGAAGAGCGCGAACGTAAAGAACAGAAAGAGCGAGAGCAACAAGAGAGTGACCGTCAACACGCTTTGGAAATGAAGCGTCTCGAGGTAGAGATGGAACGCGCTCGTAATGGAAGTCAGGCACACGGTGCAGGAGAACGAGTATTGTTCAAAATGACTGACCTGATGCGGCCGTTTAAGCTTGGAGAGGACATTGGTTTGTTCCTGGTTAACTTTGAGCGAACGTGCGAGAAGCAGGGGTTCTCTCGGGAAACGTGGCCACAGCGCTTGCTCACTTTGTTACCCGGCGAGGCGGCCGACGTAGTCGCTCGCTTGGATAGAGAGGAAGCAGAGGATTTCGACAAAGTAAAATCGAGTCTGCTAAAAAAGTACCGGCTGTCTGCGGAGGCGTTCCGTCGGAAGTTTCGGGAAAATGAGAAAGGCAAAAGTGAGTCATATACAGAGTTTGCGTATAGGCTTATGTCGAACATGCAGGAGTGGCTCAAAGAAGAGAAAGCGTTTGGTGACCACGATAAAGTTCTGCAGTGCTTCGGGCTAGAACAGTTTTATAGTCGGTTACCGGAGAACGTGCGATACTGGGTCTTGGATAGGCCAGACGTTTGTACAGTGGCTAAAGCCGCTGAGCTAGCCGAGGAGTTTGTGACGCGTCGGGCTCGCGGAGCTAAGGATGGTCAAAAGGGTGAATTTGGCTCGAAGTTCGAGAGGCCGAAGTTCACACCCATGAGAGCAAAGGGGAACACGCGTAGTGCGGATGCGAGTGGAAGCAGTGCGACCGAACCTAAGGAGACGGCAGCAGCCGAAGCCGAACGCAGAAAGCGGTTCGAGATGAGGCAAGCGTGCGTTTGTTATACGTGCCAGAAGCCGGGTCACTTTTCGGCGCAGTGTCCGGAAAAAACACCAAAAGTTGTGTTTTTTTCAATAGGCAGCACTGACGAGAACATGAAGCTTCTCGAGCCTTACATGCGAGACCTCCTCGTGAACGGGAAAGAGTGCCGGGTGCTTCGCGATTCCGCAGCTACGATGGATGTAGTTCACCCGTCTTACGTAGAACCCCATATGTTCACGGGCGAGTGCGCGTGGATCAAGCAAGCCGTGGAAGCTCATAGCGTGTGTCTGCCAGTAGCAAAGGTGCTTATTGAAGGACCTTTCGGAGCGCTTGAGACAGAGGCGGCAGTGTCATCTATGCTGCCACCCCAGTACCCGTACCTATTTTCAAACAGGTCCGATCACCTCCTGCGCGAGAAGGGGCTTTTGTTTGGTGAAGCTAGTGTTCAGGCCTTAACCAGGTCGAAGGTTCGGGAGCTCGCTGCAAAGGCGGTAGTTGCGGGGCCGACGTTATCAAACAACGAAAAAGGGTCAGAGGCGCAGCAAGCTGATATTCCGAGCACGCCCGAACTGAATAAACTTGAGTCTGTAACGTTAAAGGCGCCAGATACTGGAGAGGAAACGCCCGACACGGGAAAGTTAGAAGAGCTATCTACTGATTTGCTCATCGCGCCTACGTCAGACGGACTTGATAGGTTGCTAAAAGTCAGCCGGTCGGCTTTGATAGCCGAGCAAAAAAAGGATGGTAGCCTAGAAAACATACGCTGCAATGTCAAAGAAGGTATCGCCAGGAAAACTGCGCGTTTTGTGGAAAGAGGTGGAGTCCTGTACCGGAAGTATCTAGACCGCAGAGGAGTGGAGTTCGATCAGCTGGTCGTGCCTCAATGCTATCGTCAGGATCTGTTGCGCTTGTCACACGGGGGTTCGTGGTCCGGACACCTAGGAGTTAAGAAAACTAAGGACCGTCTCTTGCAAGAGTACTATTGGCCAGGGTGTTTTCGGGACGCAGACCATTTCGTGAGGACATGTGACACTTGTCAGCGGGTGGGCAAACCAGGGGACAAATCGAGGGCGCCGTTGAAATTGGTACCTATCATTACGGAGCCTTTTAGACGGCTCGTTATTGATACTGTGGGACCTCTGCCGGTAACAGCCACGGGGTACAGACACATTTTGACTGTGATCTGCCCAGCGACAAAGTTCCCTGAAGCAGTGCCGCTTAAAGAACTCAGCTCAGTTGAGATAGTTAATGCACTACTGTCCATATTTGCGCGAGTTGGTTTCCCTGCGGAAATCCAATCAGATCAGGGCACAGTGTTTACTAGCGCTTTGACGACAACTTTTCTCGAAAGGTGTGGGGTAAAGCTGTTACACAGCTCAGTGTACCACCCACAGTCGAATTCCGTTGAGAAGCTCCACTCCGTCATGAAGCGCGTGTTGAGAGCCTTGTGTTTTGAACATCAAACTGACTGGGAGCTGTGTCTGCCTGGGGTGATGTTTGCTTTAAGGACCGCGCCGCATGCGGCTACGGGGTTTTCGCCAGCTGAACTGGTGTACGGTCGCTCGCTTCGGTCTCCGCTTCGCATGCTTCGAGAATCGTGGGAAGGCAGGGGCGACGACCCAGTCGTGGTGGAGTACGTGCTTAAGCTCCTCGAACGCTTAAGAAGGGCACAGGAGTTGTCAGGTGAAGCAATGGCAAAGGCCCAGCAGAGGGCCAAGGTTTATTATGATCGGACCGCCAGGGCCCGTCGTTTTGAGGTGGGCGATGAGGTCATGATATTGCGCACATCGCTAAACAACAAAACTAGACGTGCAGTGGGAGGGCCCAGCACGAATTGTTCAGAAACTGTCGGAAGTTAACTACGTGGTAAGTCTGCCAGGAAAGCGGAAAGCACAGCAAGTTTACCACTGTAATCTGCTCAAACCTTATAGACAAAGGGAAGCAGTGGTGTGCATGATGGTAAACGTTCCTGAAGAGCTTCCGGTCGAGCTTCCGGGACTAGGCTCAGTGACGAACAGGGAAGACACCGGTCAAGTCATTAGTGACCTTATCAGTAAAGCGCCGCTGTCGCCTGAGCAGAAAACCGAACTACACCAGCTATTACAAGAGTTTCAAGGTCTGTTCTCTGAGAGGCCTGGTAGGACTTCTGTACTTACTCATGATATAGAACTTACCTCCACAGAGCCAGTACGATCCAAGGCGTATCGGGTGTCACCCCGCCAGAGCGATATTATGGAGGCTGAGGTAAAGAAAATGCTACAGCTCGGTGTTATTGAGGCAGGTGAGAGTGATTATACCTCCCCTTTGATTTTAGTTGAGGTACCGGGCAAGGAACCTCGTCCTTGCGTCGACTACCGCAGGCTTAATTCCATCACTAAGGATCAAATTTATCCGATCCCTAACATCGAGGAGCGCCTTGAGAAAGTTAGTAGCGCTCAGTTTATTTCCACCCTAGATCTTGTCAGGGGTTATTGGCAGGTTCCACTTACAGAAGAGGCTAGTAGGTATGCGGCGTTCATTTCACCAATGGGAACATTCCGTCCTAAAGTGTTGAGTTTTGGTTTGAAGAACGCGCCATACTGTTTTTCAAGCCTCATGGATAAAGTGTTGCGGGGACAGCAAGAATTCGCTTTACCGTATCTAGACGACGTAGCGATATTCTCCGCATCCTGGTCTGAGCATATGACACACTTGCGGGCAGTGCTAACCCGCCTGCGCGAAGCGGGCTTGACAGTCAAGGCTCCTAAGTGCCAGTTAGCACAGGCCGAGGTTGTCTACCTCGGTCACGTGATTGGTCAGGGTCGTCGCCGCCCCTCTGAAATAAAAGTGGCCGCTGTGCGAGACTTTCCGCAACCGCGCACCAAGACCGATATTCGGTCGTTCTTGGGTGTCGCCGGCTACTATCAGAGGTACATCCCTAGGTACTCTGATATCGCGGCTCCCCTGACGGATGCTCTAAGAAAAACAGAGCCTCAAACAGTCGTCTGGGACGAGACAAAGGAAAGAGCTTTTAGCGCCCTAAAGAGTGCCCTAACAAGCCAGCCTGTGCTACGATCGCCAGACTATACAAAAGGGTTCATTGTTCAGTGCGATGCTAGTGAGCGAGGCATGGGCGTTGTACTGTGCCAACGGGAAAATGGAGAAGTAGAACACCCCGTCCTGTATGCTAGTCGTAAGCTGTCCAGTCGTGAGCAGGCGTATAGCGCCACCGAGAAAGAGTGTGCGTGTCTCGTGTGGGCCGTTCAGAAATTGTCATGCTATCTAGCCGGCTCGAGGTTTATCATTGAGACGGATCACTGCCCTCTCCAATGGCTGCAGACCATCTCTCCCAAAAATGGCCGCCTCCTGCGCTGGAGCCTCGCTTTACAACAATATTCCTTTGAGGTGCGTTACAAAAAGGGGAGTCTCAACGGTAACGCCGATGGCTTAAGTCGAAGCCCCTAACGTAGGAATCAGCCTCAAAATTGTTTGTTACTGATGTTTTTCTTCCTGAGGCAGGATTTTTTTTTACATATTGCTTTTGTTTAGTGTTTCAAAGTGATGATATGCTTTCTAGTGCAATTTTTCAATTTGTGGACGCGTTCTGAGTGATGCTAGACTACTGTAAGGAACTAGGCAGTGGTATAAAAAGGGGAAAGAGCCTGGCAGGGCTTAGTGAGGGTTGTGCCGTGCTTGCTGACTGAGCAGTTGAGTTTCAGCGTAGTTCTAACGCTTGCCGGGAACGAGAACAAAAATGTGAACTCTCCCGAAGTCACTTTGCAGTGTCCCGTGCGAACCTGAACGAGAGAACGAGGCCTTCTCTGTGCGCTGCGCTCAAGAAACGTCGAGGGACGCCCGACTTCGGTTATGAGCATCATCGAGCGACATCCCTCCGGCCAGCGGATGCAGTCCCCTGTCCATCGGGATCTCCTTCCCCCGGCGGGGCGGTCTGTTGCGTTTCGCCTGCGACACGTGGTTTTGCCGGCGCGACTGCGGCGGGGCGGCAGACATTTTGGCCCGATCGTCGTCGCCGCAACACTCATCGGCAGGTGTTTCCAGGCGCGACTGCGGCGATGCGACCGCGAAGGATCACCCTCGCATTCCAGTCATTGTGCCCGAAACAGGCGATGCCAAAGCAGGGATCATCCTCGCATTCCAGTCATTGTGCCCGAAACAGGCGATGCCAAAGCAGGGATCATCCTCTCATTCCAGTCATTGTGCCCGAAACAGGCGATGCCAAAGCAGGGATCATCCTCTCATTCCAGTCATTGTGCCCGAAACAGGCGATGCCAAAGCAGGGATCATCCTCTCATTACAGTCATTGTGCCCGACCGGCAGCGCTACAACAGGGTGCTACGAGATCGTGCTCGACAGGGTGCTACGAGATCGTGCTCGACATGGTGCTACGGCAGCGCTTCGACAGTGTGCGTCACCATTAGCCCATTGTACATTCACGTGCTCGTCTTTTGAGGGGTTCCTTCTTGCCCTCAACTGCGAGAGTATAAAAACAGCTGCCCCCGGACGCCAAAAGGAGGGCTCCGATTTCTTCTGTTGAGTGAAGTGCTCTCCCGTCTCTCTACTTCGGTCAAACCTGACCGCCAACTCTTTGCGATGTTAAAATAAACAAGTTGTTTCGTTGTTACCAGTCGACTCATGCTTTGCCGGGACCTTCGGATGCTTCCAGTTGTACCCCAGGCCGCCAGGCCAACGCTACCCTTGGGGCTTGCGACCCAGGTACAACCACGGGCGTCAGCGCCGAGTTCCCAACCGATCGTACCAGCGGTGGGATCCAAAACAGTACGTGCGGTGAGGAGAGATAAGTTCGTGCCGACGAAATCAACTGTGTTGTGCTCGGACCATTTCCGCGACAGTGACTATCATCGGAGCTTGACAACGATGCGGGCAATCGGTATTCCAATTAAATCGGCGCGACTGAAGCCCGGCGTTGTTCCGCGTTGTTCCGCATCACTCTTTTTCCATTGGCTATATTATTTTCACACCTGTGTGTATGCTTCTTGCCTTGTCCAGCCGGTTCGACTCCTTTCTGGGCAAGTGCCACTTCCAGTACTGCCCTGCTGAGGCACACAGTCCTGAATTGTCTTGAACTTGTTACGCACTGCGTGCGCTTCTGTTTTTTCCTAATCTCTTGCACCTCCTGGCAGCACAAGCAGTTCTCTTCATCTTCCATCAATACGCAGCACATGCAGGTGCACCTAGTTTAATGAAAGCGTGATTAGGCCCACATTGATGCACTGGAGAAATACGAACATTTGCAGCCATTAACGTCTGGTAACACAGTTTTAGCGTAGCCGGATAGCCTTACGATAAATGCGAAAACGCGTTGTTGCTAGCGTTGCTATACTCCGTTTCATACATCAAGTGCAACGCTGTGGAGGCTTGAGATACTTCTTGCAGTGGCTGCGTTCGCACTTAGAAAAAGTTCGGTGTTTCTTGACCCGATTTTTCAGAAAGCTTTCCATATATAAGCTCAGTTCGGAATGAAAATAAAAAAAGAATTTACCCATAGAAACCATCCTTGTACTTGTACGGCCGCTAACACGTTCTTTTAAAAAAATTTTCTTTTCGGTATTTTTTAATTGCAT
The DNA here is from genome assembly GCF_050947875.1 of Dermacentor variabilis. NCBI lineage: Eukaryota > Metazoa > Arthropoda > Arachnida > Ixodida > Ixodidae > Dermacentor > Dermacentor variabilis. Next base: position 21,062,995 of record NW_027460280.1, read on the forward strand.
CCCGTCGCGGCAGCTTCACGTGCATGCTCGCGCGAGCAAACGCCGCTGGCACGCTGCGAAGCATAGACGGAAACGCGCAGTAATAAATTTTGGTGACCGGACTTCGAGCGTAGCTTCCACAGCGATGCACCTGAGGTATCAAATGGAGTGTAGGCTTGCCTAGTGACATTCGACGTACGGTTCATTTATCGTGTTTACCACACGGCGGTGCTAAAACTGCCTAATATCTTTATGTCAACACTAGCGTGGAGCACGCATACCTATTCTTGATCGAGCCACACTCGCAAAGTCGTCTAACCATAGTATGAATATTGCACATATAATACCTCTGGTCATCTCTGGATGTGTATGATAAGCAACTTCCATGACTGTACCTCACAGCACTGCATGTGCGCGCTTTGAAACGCGACACTTATGTTCGCGATCGTGTATCAACGCTGAAAAAACCACGGGACTTTAGACAAGCAGCGGCAAGGTGCTTGACAACGCGGAATTGCACCCGTGTAAATCTAATGAGAAGTTAGTGCTTCGGCATTCTTCCAGCAGCATGTTCCCAGTGACACTTTAGCGCATTTTTCTCCCGTCATTGCAACATGCAGCTACATGAAAAAAAAGCATATGTACGAGCTAAGATTTCCAGCGCGCAAGAAGGTGCACACATCGCTCTCGCTGTTGGCACACTCAATATCGTCGTTGACTCTGTTGCCGCCATCGTTTTCCGTATCGGCTGTGGGTTCAAACATGTACGGGGACAATACAAGCTGCCGGAGACAGCGAGAACGTTCCATCTTGCAACTCAGCTATGAAGCCAGAACAGCAGAACCGCGTGCTACCAGAGCGAAAGGAATGGTGCTACGCATTGAAACGGAGACATGCGGCGGCGCCGACCGGCGACTACCGCCAACGACGTCACAGCGGCCCCGACCAATCACGGGAACCAGCGGCGTTCGCGCGATGCCCTGAGGCGCTGGTGCGCGTTTTCTTGGAAAAACAGCCGCCTGCGTTTGTTTCCGCCCCTTTTGAACCAGATATTCGTGTTCAGGGGACTCAAAACTGTAGAATGCCGCAGAGAACTCATTTTTTTCGAAAAGTGTTTCAGCTTCCCTTTAACGCGATAGCGTTAAGGAGCTCGTGTCGCAGAAAAGCCGGTGTCGTCGGCGTCGGTGTCGGCGTCCGCGGCGTTGGCCGTGAGCGATAAATCACGGCAGGCACTTCATAAATAAAACGCAACTTCCAAGATGGGCTGGGTGGGAATCGAACCAGGGTCTCCGGAGTGTGAGACGGAGACGCTACCACTCAGCCACGAGTTCGACGCTTGAAAGCGGTACAAACGCGCTTCTAGTGAACGCGGTGTTGCCTTAAAAACGTGCCGTACAAAGTTATACTGCGGTGTATATCGGTAATTATGAGCATGCAACTTACAGAAGTCGCATTTACACGAGTAGCGAAGTAAGTTTCCGCTACATTTCTTCTGCGCTTACCGCACACGCAGAGCCATCTTGCGGCAAACACAGAAGACCCCCTCCTCTCAATGTACGGCGCTGCCCCGAGAGATGGCGCGCCATGCGCGCATTGGGGCTGTGCGCGGACCGGTGCCAGGCGCGTCGCGGCTCCGACTCCCTCTCCCCTGACGACGCTTCGCCGTGCTCCCACGCGGGTTGCAGAATCAAGCGCCGTTCCTTTCTTTAGATCGCTATCTATCTATCTCTCTGCCCGTGCCGATCACGACGTTTGGCTGGCGTAGATCGTTTCCCCCTCCGAGACACCGAGTTCTTTGGTTCGTTCCGTTTGCTCAGGCGCACGTTTCGTTGCCGCGCCGAAGGCTGCGTTGCTCGACGCTCTCCGTGTGATAGGTGGCCGCAAAGTCCGATGCGGGGCGCTTCGTAAGTGATCCCTGCGCCGTAGCGCATTGTCTTACACCCCTTGGCGGGTCGATGGGAACGCTGTCGCGTTCCACTCTTGAAGGCGAAGCTTAAGCGTCCTCCAATTTTTTTTTACTCCACTGTGAATCAATGTTTCTGCTGTACAAATATCTAAACACTCTCCCAGCCCATTTACTTTCTTTCATATTCCTCATTCATTCTTCATAATTTTACTGTGAGCTTCCCTCACTTCAAGGAAGGAAGGAAGGAAGGAAAATGTGGAGAAGGAAAGGCAGGGAGGTTAACCAATTTATCTTAACCGGTTCGCTACCCTACACATGGGAGAGGGATAGGGGCGATGTAAGATTGGGAAGGGGAAGAGAGAGAGAGCACATAGCACAGCACACACACATCGTCCGTTAGAGCCCATCAATCTGGCATAGTACGTGATATCACTGTCACAGCCGCTTGTCCAATCCCGTCTCTTTCAAAAACCGAAGTAGTTAGTCCCTTCGTCGCCTTCACCTGCGATGTCTTCTGTCGGCGGCGTATGAAAATCATGTCGAGGGACAATGGTCTAGTGTCAAGGTGCGCTAGAACGGATGTCAGGGACTGTCGCTAAACATCATATTCAGGACAGTCCCTCACTTCAAAACTTGTCCAGCCCATATCACCCTGCACGGCTTCATTTGCAGCCTTCCCGTGAGCGCCCAATGCGATGCGTCCCACTGACCTTTGGTTGCCATCGAGTCCCGATTGTACCCCTGATTTAAAGCAAACAACCGCATTTCCAAAAGTAAGTCCTGGGACCCTTACACTTTTCCACATACCCCGGAGTACCTCGTACCTTTTGTATGCCCATAGCACTCTGTGTTTCATTATAGCTGCATTTCCTTTCCCCTTTACTGTTATTGTTTTTCCCTGTGTTTCCATATATCTATTGCCTTCATTTATCCGTATACCAATGTATTTATTTTCTTTTACCCGAGGCATTTCGTGGCCCTGTATTGCCACTGTGTGTTCACTGTTTTCATGAATACCATAACACTTGATTTTATAACGCTAAACTTCAAACTTGAATTCTCGCCTTCCTGTCCACAGATATTAGCCAGACGTTGCAAATCACTTAGCTTATTAGCTAGCAACACAATGTCGTCCGCATAAAATAGACCTGGAAGCTGCCGCTCTACTACTGTATCCGCCTGTTTGTATGGGAGATTAAACCCGATATTACTTGCTTCTAGCGCCCTCTCCGTCCTCACCGTGTACATCATAAACAGCATGAAATTGTTTATTTGCCATGCTGTACATTTATAGATCGAGGGACTGTAGATAAAAAGCTGTCCTTCAACAGCTTGACGTGTCTGCAATCCCTGTTTCTGCAGGGAGGCAGCATAACATATGCGCACATACATATATATATATATATATATATATATATATATATATATATACAGCTGTATACATAACTTCAGTGACATGTTTCTCACTCACACTTTGCTTCATGTCAACAAAGAAATGCAACAACACAGATACATAACGCGACCAGATATTACATCGAAACCGTATACACCAGTTTCAGTTCCTTAGATGATGACGTAAAAAGATCAAATCGGACCGAATTAACGTAATTTAACAGTGTTGGTATTATATATTTAAGGCACTGTTTCCCATAGTTTGAACGCGGTGTTGGTACTAACCAATCCTCAAAGTGTCTTGTGACGTAATTTGTAGACTTTCTCTGAAGTTGGGCTAGAGTACGCAGGTTGCTGATATTTCGATGGATTTCCAGTTTGTATACATGACTCAGACGATATCTGTATAGATTGTGAGCTGGGATCACACCAGAATTATTAAAGAAGGTTATTGTCGATGCTGTGTAGGAAGCGTTATATGCGTGGCGGAGATACTTCTTTTGTAACAAGTGAATATGTTCTAGATTGGTGGAGGTTGTATTACCCCATACTAATTGGAAATAGTTTAAATGTGAGTGGAAAAGTGAATTGTACAGCAAGAGGTTAATACGTGTGGAAAGAATGTATCTCATACGGCCTACTACACCAGTTATTCTACTTATTTTGCTTAGAATGTGTTTGATGTGATTGTCTCAAGACATGTTCGCTGAAAAGAAGACACCCAGACATTCGAAAGTCTCGACTATTTCAATGCTCCTTGAATTTAATGCAATGTCTTGATGGGGAGGTATTTGCTTGTTTTTCGGTCTGGATATAACTGCTTTTGTTTGGTTTGCATTTATCTTCATTAAATTCACTCTCGACCATTCCTCTAAGGATTTCATTGCATTGTTGCATTGTTCTATAAGAACATGAATATTATTACCAGTGAAGAAAATACTCGTGTCGTCCGCGTAGATAATAAACCTTGCCTGAGAGTTAGTATTGACGATATTATTCAGATATATATTAAGAGCAAAGGCCCTAAAATACTTCCCTGTGGCACTCCACAATGGACAGCTCTAGCCTTAGAAGTAAAGGTGTCGATTTTCACGATTCGTTTTCTGTCAGATAAGTAGGATTTGATAAGAGATAGTGCCTGTCCTCGTATTCGATAATAGTTCAAGTTTTCCAATAAAATGTTATGATTAATTAAATCAAAGGCCTTAGCAAAGTCTACGAAAATACCAGCAACTATAGCTTTATTTTCAAACTCTGTTAATGTATATTCATTTTGCTCTACTAATGCTAACTTGACTGACTTTTTCTTGCGAAAACCAAACTGGTGGGGTGTTAACAGGTTATATTTTTCAATAAAATTTGTCACCCCCGAATGCAAAAATTTTTCAAACACATTTGAAAAGATGGGTAAAATAGATACCGCCCTGTAATTTCCCAAATCATTACTATCTCCTTTTTTATATAGAACAGTTACTTTCGCGGACTGCGTCTTCACTGGAAAAATTGCCGATTCCAAACACATATTAAAATACGGGTGAATATTGGCGCAATGATTTCAACTACATGTTTAATTGGGCGCACTTCAAAACAGTCAATGACACAACTACTGCTATTGTTAAAGGTTTTTATAACCGACACAACTTTATTCGGTGTGACGGGATGAAGATATATTGTGTTCTCATTGTTAGTGCAAATATATTTACTAGCATGACAGGCCGTAGCGTGAGTACTAGCCATATCTGTGAAAAAAATATTGAATACATCAGCTAGTTCATTACCTGATAATTCTTTGCCATTTGTTGTAGGGATGAAGGACACCCCTGCCTCAGTCCCTTGTTGATATCAACTTTCTCATCGCTCCTCATCCCTTCCCATTCAGCGCAAACGGTATTTTCTAGGTAAATCTCTCTCAAAAGCTGTAGGCCATCGTCAACTCAGCCTTCCCCTTCCGGAATATCCCACAAAATGTTGCGGTTTACGTTGTCATACGATCCTGTAATGTTTAAAAAGGCCACATATGACGGCCTGCTTTCTACTCTTGATATTTTAATACATTGAGTAAGGACAAAAAGTTATCATCCATACGCCTACGTATTCTGCAGCCATTCTGAAGTTCTCCCAAAATGCCATTATTTTCTGCCCATGCTTGCAGCTTTAATTTCATTGCCTGCATTGCTAGCCAGTATATTACCGGTGAAATGGTCAAAGATCAATACGAGTGAATTCTATCTTTCTCCCCTTACATTTATAAATTAATTTATTTCTACTTCATCGCCAACACTCTGGTATTCGTCTATCTTTTAATTTTTTTCTCACTGCAACCCTTTATACGTCGGATCGACATGGTGAGGATTAACTGGTCAAAGTTATATAAACACGTCCAAGAGTGAGTCGATTGCATGTATTCGGTCGAGCGCAGTAAAATGACTGTTGCGACCGCTTATGCATCGGAGCGAGGTGATGATGATTAACTGGTCGAAATTTCATGAGCACGTCCAAGAGCGAATCGATTGCATTTATTCGGTCCAGTACAGGAAAATGAATGTTGCGACCCCTTATGCATCGGAGCGGCGTAATGAGGATTAACAGGTCAAAATTCCATGAGCACATCCAAGAGCAAGTCGATTGCGCGTATTCGGTCGAGCACAGTAATATCACAGTTGCGACCCCTTATGCGTCAGAGCGACGTGATGAGGAATAAATGTTCGAAATTCCATGAGCGCGTCCAAGAGCGAGTCGATTGCGTGTATTCGGTCTAGCACAAGAAAATGACTGTTGCTTAACCTTATGCGTCGGAGCGACGTCATGAGGATTAAGTGGTCGAAAATACGTGAGCACGTCCAAGAGCCAGTCGATTGCGCGTATTCGTTCGAGCACGGGAAAATGACTCTTGCGGCCCCTTATGCGTCGGAGCGACATGATGACGATTAACTAGTCGAAATTCCATGAGGACGTCTAAGAGCGAGTCGATCGCGTGTATTCGGTCGAGCACGGGAAAGTAACTGTTGTGTACTGTTATGCGTCGGAGCGACATGATGGGGATTAACTGGTCGAAATTACATGAGCGCGTCCAAAAGCGAGTCGATTGCGCGTATTCGGTCGAGCGCTAGAAAATGACTGTTGGGTACCCTGATGCGTCGCAGCGACGTGATGAGGATTAACTAGTTGAAATTCCATGAGCACGTCCAAGAGCAAGTCGATTGCGCGTATTCGGTCGAGCACAGTAATATCACTGTGGCGACCCCTTATGCGTCGGAGCGACGGAATGAGGATTAAATGTTCGAAATTCCGTGAGCACATCCAAGAGAGAGTTGATTGTGCGTATTCGGTCGAGCAAAAGAAAATGACTGTTGCCTACTGTTATGCGTTGGAGCGATATGATGGGGATTGACCGCTCGAAATTCCATGAGCATGTCAAAGAGCGAGTCGATTGCGCGTATTCGGTCGAGCACAGGAAAATAACCGCTGCGGCCCCTTATGCGTCGAAGCGACGTGATGAGGATTACCTGGTCGAAATTCCACGAACACGTCCAAGAGCAAGTTGATTGCCCGTATTCGGTGGAGCACAGTAATATCACTGTTGCGACCCCTTATGCGTAGGGGCGACGTGATGCGGATTAAATGTTCGAAATTCCATGAGCACATCCAAGAGGGATTTGATTGTGCGTATTCGGTCGAGCACAAGAAAATGACTGTTGCATAGCCTTATGCGTCGGAGCTACGGGATGAGGACTAAGTGAACGAAAATACGTGAGCACGTCCAAGAGCCAGTCGATTGCGCGGATTCGGTCGAGCGCGGGAAAATGTCTCTTGCGGCCCCTTTTCGTCGGAGTGACCTGATGAGGATTAACCGGTCGAAATTACATGAGCACGTCCAAGAGCGAGTCGATTGCGTCTATTCGGTCGAGCACAGGAAAATGACTGTTGCATACTGTTATGCTTCGGAGCGACATGATGAGGATTAACTGGTCGAAGTTCCACGAGCACGTCCAAGAGCGAGTCGATTGCGCGTATTCGGTCGAGCGCAAGAAAACGACTGTTGCGTACCCTGATGCGTCGCAGCGACGGGATGAGGATAACTGGTCGAAATTCCATGAGCACGTCCAAGAGCAACTCGATTGCGCGTATTCGGACGAGAACAGTAATATCACTTTGCGACCCTTATGCGTCGGAGCGACGTGATGAGGAATAAATGTTCGAAATTCCAAGAGCACGTCCAAGAGCCAGTCGATTGCGCGTATTCGTTCGAGCACGGGAAAATGACTCTTGCGGCCCTTTATGCGTCGGAGCGACATGATGAGGATTAACTAGTCGAAATTCCATGAGCACATCCAAGAGCGAGTCGATTGCGCGTATTCAGTCGAGCACAAAAAATGACTGTTTTGACCGCTTCTGCGTCCGAGCGACATGGTGAGGATTAACTTGTCGAAATTCCATGAGCGCCTTCAAGAGCAAGTCAATTGCGTGTTTCGGTCGAGCACGGGAAAATGACTGTTCCGTGCTGTTATGCGTCGGATTGACGTGATGAGGATAAACTGTTTGAAATTTCATGAGCACGTCCATGAGGGAGTCGATTGCGCGTATTCGGTCGAGCATATAAAAATGACTATTGCGTACACTTATGCATCGGAGCGACGTATTGAGGATTAACTGATCAAAATTCTATGAGCGCGTCCAAGAGCGAGTCGATTGCGCGTATTCGGTGGAACACAGGAAAATAACTGTTGCGTACCTTCATGCGTCGGAGCGATGTCAAGAGGATTAACTGGTGAAAATGTCATGAACACGTCCAAGAGCGAGTCGACTGCGCGTATTCGTTCGAGCGCAAAAAATGACTGTTGCCTACCCTTATGCGTCGGAGCGACGTGATGAGGCTTAACTGGTCGAAATTCCATGAACACGTCCTAGAGCGATTCGATTGCGCGTATTCGGTTGAGCACATAAAATTGACTATTGCGTACACTTATGCGTCGGAGCGACGTATTGAGGATTAAGTGGCCGAAATTCCATGAATAAGTCAAAGAGTGAGTTGATTGCGCGTATTCGGTCGAGCGAAAAATGATGGTTGCGAGCCCTTAAACGTCGGGACGAGATGGTGAGGATTAACTGGTCAAAGTTATATGAACACGTCCAAGAGGGAGTCGATTGCATGTGTTCGGTCGAGCACAGGAAAATGACTGTTGCGACCCCGTATGCATCGGAGTGACGTGATGATGATAAACAGGTCGAAATTCCATGAGCACATCCAAGAGCAACTCGATTACGCGTATTTGGTCGAGTACAGTGATATCACTGTTACGACCCCTTATGCGTCGGAACGACGGGATGAGGGTTAAATGTTCGAAATTCCGTGAGCACGTCCAAGAGAGTTGATTGTGCGTATTCGGTCGCGCACAAGAAAATGACTGTTGCATAACCTTATGCGTCGGAGCGACGTGATAAGGATTAACCGATTGAAATTCTATGAGCACGTCCAAGAGTGAGTCGATTGCACGTATTCGGTGGAGCACAGTAATCACTGTTGCGACCCCTTATGCGTAGGCGCGACGAGATGAGGATTAAATGTTCGAAATTCCATGAGCAGGTCCAAGAGGGAGTTGATTGTGCGTATTCGGTCGAGCACAAGAAAATGACTGTTGCGTAGCCTTATGCGTCGGAGCGACGTGATGAGGATTAAGTGAACAAAAATACGTGAGCATGTCCAAGAGCCAGTCGATTGCGCGTACTCGGTCGGGCACGGGAAAATGTTTCTTGCGGCCCCTTATGCGTCGGAGCGACATGATGACGATTAACTAGTCGAAATTCCATGAGGACGTCTAAGAGCGAGTCGATTGCCTGTGTTCGGTCGAGCACAGGAAAATGACTGTTGCGACGCCGTATGCATCGGAGTGACGTGATGATGATTAACAGGTCGAAATTCTATGAGCACATCCAAGAGCAACTCGATTACGCGTATTTGGTCGAGTACAGTGATATCACTGTTACGACCCCTTATGCGTCGGAACGACGGGATGAGGGTTAAATGTTCGAAATTCCATGAGCACGTCCAAGAGTGTTGATTGTGCGTATTCGGTCGAGCACAAGAAAATGACTGTTGCGTAGCCTTATGCGTCGGAGCGACGTGATGAGGATTAAGTGTACAAAAATACGTGAGCATGTCCAAGAGCCAGTCGATTGTGCGTATTCGGTCGGGCACGGGAAAATATCTTGCGGCCCCTTATGCGTCGGAGCGACATGATGAGGATTAACAAGTTGAAATTCCATGAGCACGTCCAAGAGCAAGTCGATTGCGCGTATTCGGTCGAGCGCAGGAATATCACTGTTGCGACCCTTATGCGTCGGAGCGACCTGATGAGGAATAATTGTTCGAAATTGCATGAGCGCATCCAAGAGCGAGTCGATATCGTGTATTCGGTAGAGCACAAGAAAATGGCTGTTGCTTAACCTTATGCGTCGGAGCGACGTCATGAGGATTAAGTGGTCGAAAATACGTGAGCACGTCCAAGAGCCAGTCGATTGCGCGTATTCGTTCGAGCACGGGAAAATGACTCTTGCGGCCCCTTATGCGTCGGAGCGACATGATGACGATTAACTAGTCGAAATTCCCTGAGGACGTCTAAGAGCGAGTCGATCGCGTGTATTCGGTCGAGCACGGGAAAATAACTGTTGTGTACTGTTATGCGTCGGAGCGACATGATGGGGATTAACTGGTCGAAATACATGAGCGCGTCCAAAAGCGAGTCGATTGCGCGTATTCGGTCGAGCGCTTGAAAATGACATTTCGGTACCCTGATGCGTCGCAGCGACGTGATGAGGATTAACTAGTTGAAATTCCATGAGCACGTCCAAGAGCAAGTCGATTGCGCGTATTCGGTCGAGCACAGTAATATCACTGTGGCGACCCCTTATGCGTCGGAGCAACGGAATGAGGATTAAATGTTCGAAATTCCGTGAGCACGTCCAAGAGAGAGTTGATTGTGCGCATTCGGTCGAGCAAAAGAAAATGACTGTTGACTACTGTTATGCGTTGGAGCGATATGATGGGGATTGACCGCTCGAAATTCCATGAGCATGTCAAAGAGCGAGTCGATTGCGCGTATTCGGTCGAGCACAGGAAAATAACCGTTGCGGCCCTTTATGCGCCGAAGCGACGTGATGAGGATTACTTGGTCGAAATTCCACGAAAACGTCCAAGAGCAAGTTTATTGCCCGTATTCGGTGGAGCACAGTAATGTCACTGTTGCGACCCCTTATGCATAGGGGCGACGTGATGAGGATTAAATGTTCGAAATTCCATGAGCACGTCCAACAGGGATTTGATTGTGCGTATTCGGTCGAGCACAAGAAAATGACTGTTGCATAGCCTTATGCGTCGGAGCGACGGGATGAGGACTAAGTGAACGAAAATACGTGAGCACGTCCAAGAGCCAGTCGATTGCGCGGATTCGGTCGAGCGCTGGAAAATGTCTCTTGCGGCCCCTTTTCATCGGAGTGACATGATAAGGATTAACCGGTCGAAATTACATGAGCACGTCCAAGAGCGAGTCGATTGCGTCTATTCGGTCGAGCACAGGAAAATGACTGTTGCATACTGTTATGCTTCGGAGCGACATGATGAGCATTAACTGGTCGAAGTTGCACGAGCACGTCCAAGAGCGAGTCGATTGCGCGTTTTCGGTCGAGCGCAAGAAAATGACTGTTGCGTTCCCTGATGCGTCGCAGCGACGGAATGAGGATTAACTGGTCGAAATTCCATGAGCACGTCCAAGAGCAACTCAATTGCGCTTATTCGGTCGAGCACAGTAATATCACCTTTGCGACCCGTTATGCGTCTGAGCGACGTGATGAGGAATAAATGTTCGAAATTCCAAGAGCACGTCCAAGAGCCAGTCGATTGCGCGTATTCGTTCGAGAACGGGAAAATGACTCTTGCGGCCCTGTATGCGTCGGAGCGACATGATGAGGATTAACTAGTCGAAATTCCATGAGGACGTCTAAGAGCGAGTCGATTGCGTGTGTTCGGTCGAGCACAGGAAAATGACTTTTGCGACCCCGTATGCATCGGAGTGACGTGATGATTATTAACAGGTCGAAATTCCATGAGCACATCCAAGAGCAACTCGATTACGCGTATTGGGTCGAGTACAGTGATATCACTGTTACGACCCCTTATGCGTCGGAACGACGGGATGAGGGTTAAATGTTCGAAATTCCATGAGCACGTCCAAGAGAGTTGATTGTGCGTATTCGGTCGAGCACAAGAAAATGACTGTTGCGTAGCCTTATGCGTCGGAGCGACGTGATGAGGATTAAGTGTACAAAAATACGTGAGCATGTCCAAGAGCCAGTCGATTGTGTGTATTCGGTCGGGCACGGGAAAATGTCTTGCGGCCCCTTATGCGTCGGAGCGACATGATGAGGATTAACTAGTTGAAATTCCATGAGCACGTCCAAGAGCAAGTCGATTGCGCGTATTCAGTCGAGCGCAGTAATATCACTGTTGCGACCCTTATGCGTCGGAGCGACCTGATGAGGAATAAATGTTCGAAATTCCATGAGCGCGTCCAAGAGCGAGTCGATTGCGTGTTTTCGGTCGAGCACAAGAAAATGACTGTTGCTTAACCTTATGCATCGGAGCGACGTGATGAGGATTAAGTGGTCGAAAATACGTGAGCACGTCCAAGAGCCAGTCGATTGCGCGTATTCGTTCGAGCACGGGAAAATGACTCTTGCGGCCCCTTATGCGTCGGAGCGACATGATGACGATTAACTAGTCGAAAGTCCATGAGGACGTCTAAGAGCGAGTCGATCGCGTGTATTCGGTCGAGCACGGGAAAATAACTGTTGTGTACTGTTATGCGTCGCAGCGACATGATAGGGATTAACTGGTCGAAATTACATGAGCGCGTCCAAAAGCGAGTCGATTGCGCGTATTCGGTCGAGCGCTAGAAAATGACATTTCGGTACCCTGATGCGTCGCAGCGACGTGATGAGGATTAACTAGTTGAAATTCCATGCGCACGTCCAAGAGCAAGTCGATTGCGCATATTCGGTCGAGCACAGTAATATCACTTTTGCGACCCCTTATGCGTCGGAGCAACGGAATGAGGATTAAATGTTCGAAATTCCGTGAGCACGTCCAAGAGAGAGTTGATTGTGCGCATTCGGTCGAGCAAAAGAAAATGACTGTTGACTACTGTTATGCGCTGGAGCGATATGATGGGGATTGACCGCTCGAAATTCCATGAGCATGTCAAAGAGCGAGCCGATTGCGTCTATTCGGTCGAGCACAGGAAAATGACTGTTGCATACTGTTATGCTTCGGAGCGACATGATGAGGATTAACTGGTCGAAGTTCCACGAGCACGTCCAAGAGCGAGTCGATTGCGCGTATTCGGTCGAGCGCAAGAAAACGACTGTTGCGTACCCTGATGCGTCGCAGCGACGGGATGAGGATAACTGGTCGAAATTCCATGAGCACGTCCAAGAGCAACTCGATTGCGCGTATTCGGACGAGAACAGTAATATCACTTTGCGACCCTTATGCGTCGGAGCGACGTGATGAGGAATAAATGTTCGAAATTCCAAGAGCACGTCCAAGAGCCAGTCGATTGCGCGTATTCGTTCGAGCACGGGAAAATGACTCTTGCGGCCCTTTATGCGTCGGAGCGACATGATGAGGATTAACTAGTCGAAATTCCATGAGCACATCCAAGAGCGAGTCGATTGCGCGTATTCAGTCGAGCACAAAAAATGACTGTTTTGACCGCTTCTGCGTCCGAGCGACATGGTGAGGATTAACTTGTCGAAATTCCATGAGCGCCTTCAAGAGCAAGTCAATTGCGTGTTTCGGTCGAGCACGGGAAAATGACTGTTCCGTGCTGTTATGCGTCGGATTGACGTGATGAGGATAAACTGTTTGAAATTTCATGAGCACGTCCATGAGGGAGTCGATTGCGCGTATTCGGTCGAGCATATAAAAATGACTATTGCGTACACTTATGCATCGGAGCGACGTATTGAGGATTAACTGATCAAAATTCTATGAGCGCGTCCAAGAGCGAGTCGATTGCGCGTATTCGGTGGAACACAGGAAAATAACTGTTGCGTACCTTCATGCGTCGGAGCGATGTCAAGAGGATTAACTGGTGAAAATGTCATGAACACGTCCAAGAGCGAGTCGACTGCGCGTATTCGTTCGAGCGCAAAAAATGACTGTTGCCTACCCTTATGCGTCGGAGCGACGTGATGAGGCTTAACTGGTCGAAATTCCATGAACACGTCCTAGAGCGATTCGATTGCGCGTATTCGGTTGAGCACATAAAATTGACTATTGCGTACACTTATGCGTCGGAGCGACGTATTGAGGATTAAGTGGCCGAAATTCCATGAATAAGTCAAAGAGTGAGTTGATTGCGCGTATTCGGTCGAGCGAAAAATGATGGTTGCGAGCCCTTAAACGTCGGGACGAGATGGTGAGGATTAACTGGTCAAAGTTATATGAACACGTCCAAGAGGGAGTCGATTGCATGTGTTCGGTCGAGCACAGGAAAATGACTGTTGCGACCCCGTATGCATCGGAGTGACGTGATGATGATAAACAGGTCGAAATTCCATGAGCACATCCAAGAGCAACTCGATTACGCGTATTTGGTCGAGTACAGTGATATCACTGTTACGACCCCTTATGCGTCGGAACGACGGGATGAGGGTTAAATGTTCGAAATTCCGTGAGCACGTCCAAGAGAGTTGATTGTGCGTATTCGGTCGCGCACAAGAAAATGACTGTTGCATAACCTTATGCGTCGGAGCGACGTGATAAGGATTAACCGATTGAAATTCTATGAGCACGTCCAAGAGTGAGTCGATTGCACGTATTCGGTGGAGCACAGTAATCACTGTTGCGACCCCTTATGCGTAGGCGCGACGAGATGAGGATTAAATGTTCGAAATTCCATGAGCAGGTCCAAGAGGGAGTTGATTGTGCGTATTCGGTCGAGCACAAGAAAATGACTGTTGCGTAGCCTTATGCGTCGGAGCGACGTGATGAGGATTAAGTGAACAAAAATACGTGAGCATGTCCAAGAGCCAGTCGATTGCGCGTACTCGGTCGGGCACGGGAAAATGTTTCTTGCGGCCCCTTATGCGTCGGAGCGACATGATGACGATTAACTAGTCGAAATTCCATGAGGACGTCTAAGAGCGAGTCGATTGCCTGTGTTCGGTCGAGCACAGGAAAATGACTGTTGCGACGCCGTATGCATCGGAGTGACGTGATGATGATTAACAGGTCGAAATTCTATGAGCACATCCAAGAGCAACTCGATTACGCGTATTTGGTCGAGTACAGTGATATCACTGTTACGACCCCTTATGCGTCGGAACGACGGGATGAGGGTTAAATGTTCGAAATTCCATGAGCACGTCCAAGAGTGTTGATTGTGCGTATTCGGTCGAGCACAAGAAAATGACTGTTGCGTAGCCTTATGCGTCGGAGCGACGTGATGAGGATTAAGTGTACAAAAATACGTGAGCATGTCCAAGAGCCAGTCGATTGTGCGTATTCGGTCGGGCACGGGAAAATATCTTGCGGCCCCTTATGCGTCGGAGCGACATGATGAGGATTAACAAGTTGAAATTCCATGAGCACGTCCAAGAGCAAGTCGATTGCGCGTATTCGGTCGAGCGCAGGAATATCACTGTTGCGACCCTTATGCGTCGGAGCGACCTGATGAGGAATAATTGTTCGAAATTGCATGAGCGCATCCAAGAGCGAGTCGATATCGTGTATTCGGTAGAGCACAAGAAAATGGCTGTTGCTTAACCTTATGCGTCGGAGCGACGTCATGAGGATTAAGTGGTCGAAAATACGTGAGCACGTCCAAGAGCCAGTCGATTGCGCGTATTCGTTCGAGCACGGGAAAATGACTCTTGCGGCCCCTTATGCGTCGGAGCGACATGATGACGATTAACTAGTCGAAATTCCCTGAGGACGTCTAAGAGCGAGTCGATCGCGTGTATTCGGTCGAGCACGGGAAAATAACTGTTGTGTACTGTTATGCGTCGGAGCGACATGATGGGGATTAACTGGTCGAAATACATGAGCGCGTCCAAAAGCGAGTCGATTGCGCGTATTCGGTCGAGCGCTTGAAAATGACATTTCGGTACCCTGATGCGTCGCAGCGACGTGATGAGGATTAACTAGTTGAAATTCCATGAGCACGTCCAAGAGCAAGTCGATTGCGCGTATTCGGTCGAGCACAGTAATATCACTGTGGCGACCCCTTATGCGTCGGAGCAACGGAATGAGGATTAAATGTTCGAAATTCCGTGAGCACGTCCAAGAGAGAGTTGATTGTGCGCATTCGGTCGAGCAAAAGAAAATGACTGTTGACTACTGTTATGCGTTGGAGCGATATGATGGGGATTGACCGCTCGAAATTCCATGAGCATGTCAAAGAGCGAGTCGATTGCGCGTATTCGGTCGAGCACAGGAAAATAACCGTTGCGGCCCTTTATGCGCCGAAGCGACGTGATGAGGATTACTTGGTCGAAATTCCACGAAAACGTCCAAGAGCAAGTTTATTGCCCGTATTCGGTGGAGCACAGTAATGTCACTGTTGCGACCCCTTATGCATAGGGGCGACGTGATGAGGATTAAATGTTCGAAATTCCATGAGCACGTCCAACAGGGATTTGATTGTGCGTATTCGGTCGAGCACAAGAAAATGACTGTTGCATAGCCTTATGCGTCGGAGCGACGGGATGAGGACTAAGTGAACGAAAATACGTGAGCACGTCCAAGAGCCAGTCGATTGCGCGGATTCGGTCGAGCGCTGGAAAATGTCTCTTGCGGCCCCTTTTCATCGGAGTGACATGATAAGGATTAACCGGTCGAAATTACATGAGCACGTCCAAGAGCGAGTCGATTGCGTCTATTCGGTCGAGCACAGGAAAATGACTGTTGCATACTGTTATGCTTCGGAGCGACATGATGAGCATTAACTGGTCGAAGTTGCACGAGCACGTCCAAGAGCGAGTCGATTGCGCGTTTTCGGTCGAGCGCAAGAAAATGACTGTTGCGTTCCCTGATGCGTCGCAGCGACGGAATGAGGATTAACTGGTCGAAATTCCATGAGCACGTCCAAGAGCAACTCAATTGCGCTTATTCGGTCGAGCACAGTAATATCACCTTTGCGACCCGTTATGCGTCTGAGCGACGTGATGAGGAATAAATGTTCGAAATTCCAAGAGCACGTCCAAGAGCCAGTCGATTGCGCGTATTCGTTCGAGAACGGGAAAATGACTCTTGCGGCCCTGTATGCGTCGGAGCGACATGATGAGGATTAACTAGTCGAAATTCCATGAGGACGTCTAAGAGCGAGTCGATTGCGTGTGTTCGGTCGAGCACAGGAAAATGACTTTTGCGACCCCGTATGCATCGGAGTGACGTGATGATTATTAACAGGTCGAAATTCCATGAGCACATCCAAGAGCAACTCGATTACGCGTATTGGGTCGAGTACAGTGATATCACTGTTACGACCCCTTATGCGTCGGAACGACGGGATGAGGGTTAAATGTTCGAAATTCCATGAGCACGTCCAAGAGAGTTGATTGTGCGTATTCGGTCGAGCACAAGAAAATGACTGTTGCGTAGCCTTATGCGTCGGAGCGACGTGATGAGGATTAAGTGTACAAAAATACGTGAGCATGTCCAAGAGCCAGTCGATTGTGTGTATTCGGTCGGGCACGGGAAAATGTCTTGCGGCCCCTTATGCGTCGGAGCGACATGATGAGGATTAACTAGTTGAAATTCCATGAGCACGTCCAAGAGCAAGTCGATTGCGCGTATTCAGTCGAGCGCAGTAATATCACTGTTGCGACCCTTATGCGTCGGAGCGACCTGATGAGGAATAAATGTTCGAAATTCCATGAGCGCGTCCAAGAGCGAGTCGATTGCGTGTTTTCGGTCGAGCACAAGAAAATGACTGTTGCTTAACCTTATGCATCGGAGCGACGTGATGAGGATTAAGTGGTCGAAAATACGTGAGCACGTCCAAGAGCCAGTCGATTGCGCGTATTCGTTCGAGCACGGGAAAATGACTCTTGCGGCCCCTTATGCGTCGGAGCGACATGATGACGATTAACTAGTCGAAAGTCCATGAGGACGTCTAAGAGCGAGTCGATCGCGTGTATTCGGTCGAGCACGGGAAAATAACTGTTGTGTACTGTTATGCGTCGCAGCGACATGATAGGGATTAACTGGTCGAAATTACATGAGCGCGTCCAAAAGCGAGTCGATTGCGCGTATTCGGTCGAGCGCTAGAAAATGACATTTCGGTACCCTGATGCGTCGCAGCGACGTGATGAGGATTAACTAGTTGAAATTCCATGCGCACGTCCAAGAGCAAGTCGATTGCGCATATTCGGTCGAGCACAGTAATATCACTTTTGCGACCCCTTATGCGTCGGAGCAACGGAATGAGGATTAAATGTTCGAAATTCCGTGAGCACGTCCAAGAGAGAGTTGATTGTGCGCATTCGGTCGAGCAAAAGAAAATGACTGTTGACTACTGTTATGCGCTGGAGCGATATGATGGGGATTGACCGCTCGAAATTCCATGAGCATGTCAAAGAGCGAGCCGATTGCGTCTATTCGGTCGAGCACAGGAAAATGACTGTTGCATACTGTTATGCTTCGGAGCGACATGATGAGCATTAACTGGTCGAAGTTGCACCAGCACGTCCAAGAGCGAGTCGATTGCGCGTATATGGTCGAGCGCAAGAAAATGACTGTTGCGTTCCCTGATGCGTCGCAGCGACGGGATGAGGATTAACGGGTCGAAATTCCATGAGCACGCCCAAGAGCAACTCGATTGCGCGTATTCGGTCGAGCACAGTAATATCACCTTTGCGACCCCTTATGCGTCGGAGCGACGTGATGAGGAATAAATGTTCGAAATTCCAAGAGCACGTCCAAGAGCCAGTCGATTGCGCGTATTCGTTCGAGCACGGGAAAATGACTCTTGCGGCCCTGTATGCGTCGGAGCGACATGATGAGGATTAACTAGTCGAAATTCCATGAGCACATCCAAGAGCGAGTCGATTGCGCGTATTCAGTCGAGCACAAAAAATGACTGTTTTGACCGCTTCTGCGTCCGAGCGACATGGTGAGGATTAACTTGTCGAAATTCCATGAGCGCCTTCAAGAGCAAGTCAATTGCGTGTTTCGGTCGAGCACGGGAAAATGACTGTTCCGTGCTGTTATGCGTCGGATTGACGTGATGAGGATAAACTGTTTGAAATTTCATGAGCACGTCCATGAGGGAGTCGATTGCGCGTATTCGGTCGAGCATATAAAAATGACTATTGCGTACACTTATGCATCGGAGCGACGTATTGAGGATTAACTGATCAAAATTCTATGAGCGCGTCCAAGAGCGAGTCGATTGCGCGTATTCGGTGGAACACAGGAAAATAACTGTTGCGTACCTTCATGCGTCGGAGCGATGTCAAGAGGATTAACTGGTGAAAATGTCATGAACACGTCCAAGAGCGAGTCGACTGCGCGTATTCGTTCGAGCGCAAAAAATGACTGTTGCCTACCCTTATGCGTCGGAGCGACGTGATGAGGCTTAACTGGTCGAAATTCCATGAACACGTCCTAGAGCGATTCGATTGCGCGTATTCGGTTGAGCACATAAAATTGACTATTGCGTACACTTATGCGTCGGAGCGACGTATTGAGGATTAAGTGGCCGAAATTCCATGAATAAGTCAAAGAGTGAGTTGATTGCGCGTATTCGGTCGAGCGAAAAATGATGGTTGCGAGCCCTTAAACGTCGGGACGAGATGGTGAGGATTAACTGGTCAAAGTTATATGAACACGTCCAAGAGGGAGTCGATTGCATGTGTTCGGTCGAGCACAGGAAAATGACTGTTGCGACCCCGTATGCATCGGAGTGACGTGATGATGATAAACAGGTCGAAATTCCATGAGCACATCCAAGAGCAACTCGATTACGCGTATTTGGTCGAGTACAGTGATATCACTGTTACGACCCCTTATGCGTCGGAACGACGGGATGAGGGTTAAATGTTCGAAATTCCGTGAGCACGTCCAAGAGAGTTGATTGTGCGTATTCGGTCGCGCACAAGAAAATGACTGTTGCATAACCTTATGCATCGGAGCGACGTGATATGGATTAACCGATTGAAATTCTATGAGCACGTCCAAGAGTGAGTCGATTGCACGTATTCGGTGGAGCACAGTAATCACTGTTGCGACCCCTTATGCGTAGGCGCGACGAGATGAGGATTAAATGTTCGAAATTCCATGAGCAGGTCCAAGAGGGAGTTGATTGTGCGTATTCGGTCGAGCACAAGAAAATGACTGTTGCGTAGCCTTATGCGTCGGAGCGACGTGATGAGGATTAAGTGAACAAAAATACGTGAGCATGTCCAAGAGCCAGTCGATTGCGCGTACTCGGTCGGGCACGGGAAAATGTTTCTTGCGGCCCCTTATGCGTCGGAGCGACATGATGACGATTAACTAGTCGAAATTCCATGAGGACGTCTAAGAGCGAGTCGATTGCCTGTGTTCGGTCGAGCACAGGAAAATGACTGTTGCGACGCCGTATGCATCGGAGTGACGTGATGATGATTAACAGGTCGAAATTCTATGAGCACATCCAAGAGCAACTCGATTACGCGTATTTGGTCGAGTACAGTGATATCACTGTTACGACCCCTTATGCGTCGGAACGACGGGATGAGGGTTAAATGTTCGAAATTCCATGAGCACGTCCAAGAGTGTTGATTGTGCGTATTCGGTCGAGCACAAGAAAATGACTGTTGCGTAGCCTTATGCGTCGGAGCGACGTGATGAGGATTAAGTGTACAAAAATACGTGAGCATGTCCAAGAGCCAGTCGATTGTGCGTATTCGGTCGGGCACGGGAAAATATCTTGCGGCCCCTTATGCGTCGGAGCGACATGATGAGGATTAACAAGTTGAAATTCCATGAGCACGTCCAAGAGCAAGTCGATTGCGCGTATTCGGTCGAGCGCAGGAATATCACTGTTGCGACCCTTATGCGTCGGAGCGACCTGATGAGGAATAATTGTTCGAAATTGCATGAGCGCATCCAAGAGCGAGTCGATATCGTGTATTCGGTAGAGCACAAGAAAATGGCTGTTGCTTAACCTTATGCGTCGGAGCGACGTCATGAGGATTAAGTGGTCGAAAATACGTGAGCACGTCCAAGAGCCAGTCGATTGCGCGTATTCGTTCGAGCACGGGAAAATGACTCTTGCGGCCCCTTATGCGTCGGAGCGACATGATGACGATTAACTAGTCGAAATTCCCTGAGGACGTCTAAGAGCGAGTCGATCGCGTGTATTCGGTCGAGCACGGGAAAATAACTGTTGTGTACTGTTATGCGTCGGAGCGACATGATGGGGATTAACTGGTCGAAATACATGAGCGCGTCCAAAAGCGAGTCGATTGCGCGTATTCGGTCGAGCGCTTGAAAATGACATTTCGGTACCCTGATGCGTCGCAGCGACGTGATGAGGATTAACTAGTTGAAATTCCATGAGCACGTCCAAGAGCAAGTCGATTGCGCGTATTCGGTCGAGCACAGTAATATCACTGTGGCGACCCCTTATGCGTCGGAGCAACGGAATGAGGATTAAATGTTCGAAATTCCGTGAGCACGTCCAAGAGAGAGTTGATTGTGCGCATTCGGTCGAGCAAAAGAAAATGACTGTTGACTACTGTTATGCGTTGGAGCGATATGATGGGGATTGACCGCTCGAAATTCCATGAGCATGTCAAAGAGCGAGTCGATTGCGCGTATTCGGTCGAGCACAGGAAAATAACCGTTGCGGCCCTTTATGCGCCGAAGCGACGTGATGAGGATTACTTGGTCGAAATTCCACGAAAACGTCCAAGAGCAAGTTTATTGCCCGTATTCGGTGGAGCACAGTAATGTCACTGTTGCGACCCCTTATGCATAGGGGCGACGTGATGAGGATTAAATGTTCGAAATTCCATGAGCACGTCCAACAGGGATTTGATTGTGCGTATTCGGTCGAGCACAAGAAAATGACTGTTGCATAGCCTTATGCGTCGGAGCGACGGGATGAGGACTAAGTGAACGAAAATACGTGAGCACGTCCAAGAGCCAGTCGATTGCGCGGATTCGGTCGAGCGCTGGAAAATGTCTCTTGCGGCCCCTTTTCATCGGAGTGACATGATAAGGATTAACCGGTCGAAATTACATGAGCACGTCCAAGAGCGAGTCGATTGCGTCTATTCGGTCGAGCACAGGAAAATGACTGTTGCATACTGTTATGCTTCGGAGCGACATGATGAGCATTAACTGGTCGAAGTTGCACGAGCACGTCCAAGAGCGAGTCGATTGCGCGTTTTCGGTCGAGCGCAAGAAAATGACTGTTGCGTTCCCTGATGCGTCGCAGCGACGGAATGAGGATTAACTGGTCGAAATTCCATGAGCACGTCCAAGAGCAACTCAATTGCGCTTATTCGGTCGAGCACAGTAATATCACCTTTGCGACCCGTTATGCGTCTGAGCGACGTGATGAGGAATAAATGTTCGAAATTCCAAGAGCACGTCCAAGAGCCAGTCGATTGCGCGTATTCGTTCGAGAACGGGAAAATGACTCTTGCGGCCCTGTATGCGTCGGAGCGACATGATGAGGATTAACTAGTCGAAATTCCATGAGGACGTCTAAGAGCGAGTCGATTGCGTGTGTTCGGTCGAGCACAGGAAAATGACTTTTGCGACCCCGTATGCATCGGAGTGACGTGATGATTATTAACAGGTCGAAATTCCATGAGCACATCCAAGAGCAACTCGATTACGCGTATTGGGTCGAGTACAGTGATATCACTGTTACGACCCCTTATGCGTCGGAACGACGGGATGAGGGTTAAATGTTCGAAATTCCATGAGCACGTCCAAGAGAGTTGATTGTGCGTATTCGGTCGAGCACAAGAAAATGACTGTTGCGTAGCCTTATGCGTCGGAGCGACGTGATGAGGATTAAGTGTACAAAAATACGTGAGCATGTCCAAGAGCCAGTCGATTGTGTGTATTCGGTCGGGCACGGGAAAATGTCTTGCGGCCCCTTATGCGTCGGAGCGACATGATGAGGATTAACTAGTTGAAATTCCATGAGCACGTCCAAGAGCAAGTCGATTGCGCGTATTCAGTCGAGCGCAGTAATATCACTGTTGCGACCCTTATGCGTCGGAGCGACCTGATGAGGAATAAATGTTCGAAATTCCATGAGCGCGTCCAAGAGCGAGTCGATTGCGTGTTTTCGGTCGAGCACAAGAAAATGACTGTTGCTTAACCTTATGCATCGGAGCGACGTGATGAGGATTAAGTGGTCGAAAATACGTGAGCACGTCCAAGAGCCAGTCGATTGCGCGTATTCGTTCGAGCACGGGAAAATGACTCTTGCGGCCCCTTATGCGTCGGAGCGACATGATGACGATTAACTAGTCGAAAGTCCATGAGGACGTCTAAGAGCGAGTCGATCGCGTGTATTCGGTCGAGCACGGGAAAATAACTGTTGTGTACTGTTATGCGTCGCAGCGACATGATAGGGATTAACTGGTCGAAATTACATGAGCGCGTCCAAAAGCGAGTCGATTGCGCGTATTCGGTCGAGCGCTAGAAAATGACATTTCGGTACCCTGATGCGTCGCAGCGACGTGATGAGGATTAACTAGTTGAAATTCCATGCGCACGTCCAAGAGCAAGTCGATTGCGCATATTCGGTCGAGCACAGTAATATCACTTTTGCGACCCCTTATGCGTCGGAGCAACGGAATGAGGATTAAATGTTCGAAATTCCGTGAGCACGTCCAAGAGAGAGTTGATTGTGCGCATTCGGTCGAGCAAAAGAAAATGACTGTTGACTACTGTTATGCGCTGGAGCGATATGATGGGGATTGACCGCTCGAAATTCCATGAGCATGTCAAAGAGCGAGCCGATTGCGTCTATTCGGTCGAGCACAGGAAAATGACTGTTGCATACTGTTATGCTTCGGAGCGACATGATGAGCATTAACTGGTCGAAGTTGCACCAGCACGTCCAAGAGCGAGTCGATTGCGCGTATATGGTCGAGCGCAAGAAAATGACTGTTGCGTTCCCTGATGCGTCGCAGCGACGGGATGAGGATTAACGGGTCGAAATTCCATGAGCACGCCCAAGAGCAACTCGATTGCGCGTATTCGGTCGAGCACAGTAATATCACCTTTGCGACCCCTTATGCGTCGGAGCGACGTGATGAGGAATAAATGTTCGAAATTCCAAGAGCACGTCCAAGAGCCAGTCGATTGCGCGTATTCGTTCGAGCACGGGAAAATGACTCTTGCGGCCCTGTATGCGTCGGAGCGACATGATGAGGATTAACTAGTCGAAATTCCATGAGCACATCCAAGAGCGAGTCGATTGCGTGTATTCAGTCGAGCACGGGAAAATTACTGTTGCGTACCTTCATGCGTCGGAGCGATGTGATGAGGATTAACTGTTCGAAATTCCATGAGCACATCCAAGAGCGAGTCGATTGCACGTATTCGGTGGAGCACAGGAAAATAATTGTAGCGTACCTTGATGCGTCGGAGCGATGTGATGAGGATTAACTCGTCGAAATTACACAAACACATCAAAGAGCGAGTCGATTGTGCGTATTCGGTCGAGCAGAAGAAAATGGCTGTTGCGACTCCTTATGCGTCGCTACGACGTGACGAGGATTAACTGGTCGAAATTCCATGTACACTTGCAAGAGCGAGTCGATTGCGCGTATTCAGTCGAGCACAATAAATGACTGTTTCGACCGCTTCTGTGTGCGAGCGACATGGTGAGGATTAACTGGTCGAAATTCCATGAGCGCCTTCAAGAGCAAGTCAATTGCGTGTGTTCGGTCGAGCACGGGAAAATGACTGTTGCGTGCTGTTATGCGTCGGATTGACGTGATGAGGATAAACTGCTCGCAATTTCATGAGCACGTCCATGAGGGAGTCGATTGCGCGTATTCGGTCGAGCACATAAATATGACTATTGCGTACACTTATGCATCGGAGCGACGTATTGAGGATTAACTGATCGAAATTCTATGAGCGCGTCCAAGAGCGAGTCGATTGCGCGTATTCGGTGGAACACAGGAAAATAACTGTTGCGTACCTTCATGCGTCGGAGCGACGTGATGAGGTTTAACTGGTCGAAATTCCATGAACACGTCCAAGAGCGATTCGATTGCGCGTATTCCGTTGAGCACATAAAATTGACTATTGCGTACACTTATGCGTCGGAGCGACGTATTGAGGATTAAGTGGTCGAAATTCCAAGAATAAGTCAAAGAGCGAGTTGATTGCGCGTATTCGGTCGAGCGAAAAAATGATGGTTGCGACCCCTTAAACGTAGGGACGAGATGGTGAGGATTAACTGGTCAAAGTTATATGAACACGTCCAAGAGGGAGTCGATGGCATGTGTTCGGTCGAGCACAGGAAAATGACTGTTGTGACCCCGTATGCATCGGAGTGACGTGATGATGATTAACAGGTCGAAATTCCATGAGCACATCCAAGAGCAACTCGATTACGCGTATTTGGTCGAGTACAGTGATATCACTGTTACGACCCCTTATGCGTCGGAACGACGGGATGAGGGTTAAATGTTCGAAATTCCATGAGCACGTCCAAGAGAGTTGATTGTGCGTATTCGGTCGAGCACAAAAAAATGACTGTTGCATAACCTTATGCGTCGGAGCGACGTGATAAGGATTAACCGATTGAAATTCCATGAGCACGTCCAAGAGTGAGTCGATTGCGCGTATTCGGTGGAGCACAGTAATATCACTGTTGCGACCCCTCATGCGTAGGGGCGACGTGATGAGGATTAAATGTTCCAAATTCCATGAGCACGTCCAAGAGGGAGTTGATTGTGCGTATTCGGTCGAGCACAAGAAAATGACTGTTGCGTAGCCTTATGCGTCGGAGCGACGTGATGAGGATTAAGTGAACAAAAATACGTAAGCATGTCCAAGAGCCAGTCTATTGCGCGTATTCGGTCGGGCACGGGAAAATGTCTCTTGCGGCCCCTTATGCGTCGGAATGATAAGATGAGGATTAACCGGTCGAAATTCCACGAGCACGTCCAAGAGCGAGTCGATTGCGCGTATTCGGTCGAGCGCAAGAAAATGACTGTTGCGTACCCTGATGCGTCGCAGCGACGTGATGAGGAATAAATGTTCGAGATTCCATGAGCGAATCGATTGCGCGTATTCGGTCGAGCACAAAAAAATGACTGTTGCGTAACCTTATGCGTCGGAGGGACGTGATGAGGATTAAGTGGTCGAAAATACGTGAGCACGTCCAAGAGCCAGTCGATTGCGCGTATTCTTTCGAGCACGGGAAAATCACTCTTGCGGCCCCTTATGCGTCCGAGCGGCATGATGAGGATTAACTAGTCGAAATTCCATGAGCACGTCCAAGAGCGAGTCGATTGCGCGTATTCGGTGGAGCACAGGAAAATAACAGTTGCGTACCTGCATGCGTCGGAGCGATGTGATGAGGATTAACTCTTCAAAATTACAGAAACACGTCCAAGAGCGAGTCGATTGTGCGTATTCGGTCGAGCAGAAGAAAATGGCTGTTGCGACTCCTTAGGCGTCGGTGCGACGTGACGAGGATTGACTGGTCGAAATTCCATGAACACGTGCAAGAGCGAGTCGATTGCACGTATTCAGTCGAGCACAAAAAATGACTGTTTCGACCCCTTATGCGTCCGAGCGACGTGATGATGAAAAACTGGTCGAAATTCCATGAGCACGTCCAAGAGCGAGTCCATTGCATGTATTCGGTCCAGTATAGGAAAATGACTGTTGGGACCCCTTATGCATCGGAACGACGTAATGAGGATAACTTGTAAAAATTCCATGAGCACCTTCAAGAGCAAGTCAATTACGTGTGTTCGGTGGAGCACGGGAAAATGACTGTTGCGTACTGTTATGCGTCGGAGCGACGTTATTAGGATTAACTGTTCGAAATTTCATGAGCACGTCCATTAGGGTGTCGATTGTGCGTATTCGGTCGAGCATATAGAAATGACTATTCCGTACACCTATGGATCGGAGCGACGTATCGAGGATTAGGTGGTCGAAATTTTATGAGCGCGTCCAAGAGCGAGTTGATTGCGCGTATTCGGTGGAAGGCAGGAAAATAACTGTTGCGTACCTTCATGCGTCGGAGCGATGTGATGAGGATTAACTCGTCGAAATTACACAAACACGTTCAAGAGCGAGTCGATTGTGCGTATTCGGTCGAGCGCAAGAAAATGACTGTTGCCTACCCTTATGCGTCGGAGCGACGTGATGAGGTTTAACTGGTCGAAATTCCAAGAGCACTCCAAGAGCGAGTTGATTGCGCGTATTTGGTCGAGCACATAAAATTGAATATTGCGTACAATTATGCGTCGGAGCGACGTATTGAGGAGTAAGTGGTCGAAATTCCATGAGCACATCTAAGAGCAACTCGATTACGCGTATTCGATCGGGCACAGTAATATCACTGTTGCGACCCCTTACGTGTCGGAGCGACTTCATGAGGATTAAATGTTCGAAATTCCATGAGCACGTCCAAGAGAGAGTTGAATGTGTGTATTGGGTCGAGCACAAGAAAATGACGGTTGCGTAACCTTATGCGTCGGAGCGACGTAATGAGGATTAAGTTGTCGAAAATACGTGAGCACGTCCAAAAGCCAGTCGATTGCGCGTATTCGGTCGAGCACGGAAAATGACTCTTATGGCCTCTTATGCGTCGGAGCGACATGATGAGGATTAACCGGTCGAAATTCCATGAGCACGTCCAAGAGCAAGTCAATTGCGTGTATTCGGTCGAGCACAAGAAAATGACCGTTGCGACCCCTTATGCGTCGGAGCGACGGGCTAAGGTATAACTGGTCGAAATTCCATGAACCGGTCAAAGAACGAGTCGATTGCGCTTATTTGGTAGAGCACTGAAATATGACCATTGCGACCCTCTGTGCATCGGAGCGACGTGATGAGGATTAACTGTTCGAAATTCCATGAGCACGTCCAAGAGCGAGTCGATGGCGCTTATTCGGTGGAGCACAAGAAAATAACTGTTGCCTACCTTCATGCTTCGGAGCGATGTGGGGAGGAGTAACCCGTCGAAATTACACAAAGACGTCCAAGAGCGAGTCGATTGCGCGTATTCGGTGTAGCACAGGAAAATAACTGTTGCGTACCTTCATGCATCGGAGCGATGTGGTGAGGAGTAACTCGTCGAAATTACACAAACACGTCCAAGAGCGTGTCGACTGCGCGTATTGGGTCGAGCGCAAGAAAATGACTGTTCCCTACCATTATGCGTCGCAGCGACGTGATGTGCTTTAACTGGTCGAAATTCCATGAACAAGTCAAAGAGCAAGTCGATTGCGCGTATTCAGTCGAGGAGAAGAAAATGACGGTTGCGACCCCTTATGCATCGCAGCGACGGGATAAGGATTAACTGTTCGAAATTCCACGAGAACGGCCAAGAGCGAGTCGATTGCGCGTATTCGGTGGAAGACAGGAAAATAACTCTTGCGTGCCTTCATGCATCGAAGCGATGTGGTGTAGAGTAACTTGTCGAAATTACAGAAACACGTCCAAGAGCGAGTCGATTGTGCGTATTAGGTCGAGCGCAAGGAAATGACGGTTGCGACCCCTTATGCGTCGGAGCGACGAGATAAGGATTAACTGGTCGAAATTCCGTGAACAAGTCAAAGAACGAGTCGATGGCGCGTATTTGGTAGAGCAATGAAAAATGACCGTTGCGACCCTTTGTGCGTCGGAGCGACATGATGAGGATTAAATGTTCGAAATTCCATGAGCACGTCGAAGAGAGGGTTGATTGTGCGTATTCGGTCGAGCACAAGAAAATGACTTGTGATCCCTTATGCGTCGGAGCGATGGGATGAGGATTCACCGCTCTAAATTCCATGAGCATGTCAAAGAGCGAGTCGATTGCGGCTATTCGGTCGAGCACAGGAAAATGTCCGTTGCGGCCCCTTATGCGTCGAAGCGACGTGATCAGGATTAACTGGTCGAAATTCCACGAACGCGTGCAAAAGCGAGGCGATATCGCGTATTCATTCGGCACAAAAATGACTGTTGTGACCCCTTATGCGTGAGAGCGACATGGTGAGGATTAACTGGTCAATATTGCATGAGCCCGTCCAAGAACAAGTCGATTGCATGTATTCGGTCTAGTACAGGAAAATGACTGTTGCGACCCCTTATGCATCGGAACGACGTAATGAGGATTAACTGGTCGAAATTCCATGAGCAGGTCTATGAGCAAGTCGATTGCCCGTATTCGGTGGAGCAGAGTAATATCACTGTTGCGACCCCTTATGCCTAGGGCGACGTGATGAGGATGAAATGTTCAAAATTCCTTGAGCGCGTCCAAGAGGCAATTGATTGTGCGTCTTGGGTCGAGCACAAGAAAATGACTGTTGCGTAACCTTATGCGTCGGAGCGACGTGATGAGGATTAAGTGAACGAAAATACGTGAGCACGTCCAAAAGCTAGTGGATTGCGCGTATTCGGTCGAGCACGGAAAATGACTCAAACGGCTCCTTATGCGTGGGAGCGACATGATGAGGATTAACCGGTCGAAATTCCATGAGCACGTCCAAGAGCAAGTCGATTGCGTGAATTCGGTCGAGCACAAGAAAAGGACGGTTGCGACCCCTTATGGGTCGGAGCGACGGGATGAGGAATAACTGGTCGAAATTCCATGAACAAGTCAAAGAACGAGTCGATTGCGCGTATTTGGTAGAGCACCGGAAAATGACCATTGCGACCCTTTGTGCGTCGGAGCGACATGATGAGGATTAACTGTTCGAAATTCCATGAGCACGTTCAAGAGCGAGTCGATGGCGCGTATTCGCTGGAGCATAGGAAAATAACTGTTCCGTGCCTTCATGCATCGGGCGATGTGGTGAAGAGTAGCTCGTCGAAATTACACGAACACGTCTAAGAGCGAGTCGATTGTGCGTATTCGGTAGAGCGCAAGAAAATGACTGTTGGCTACCCTTATGCGTCGGAGCAACGTTATGAGCTTTAACTGGTCGAAATTCTATGAACACGTCCAAGAGCGAGTCGATCGTGCATAATCGGTCGAGCACATAAAAATGACTTTTGCATACAATTATGCGTCGGAGCGACGTATTGAGGATTAACTGGTCGAAATTCCATGAACAAGTCAAAGAGCAAGTCGATTGCGCGTATTCAGTCGAGCACAAAAAAATGACGGTTGCGATTCGTATGTGTCGGAGCGACGGGATAAGGATTAACTGTTCGAAATTCCATGAGCACGTCCAAGAGCGAGTCGATTGCGCGTATTCGGTGGAGGACAGGAAAATAACTGTTACGTACCTTCATGCATCGGAGCGATGTGGTGAGGAGTAACTCTTCGAAATTACACAAACACGTCCAAGAGCGAGTCGATTGTGCTTATTCGGTCGAGCAGAAGAAAATGACTGTTGCGAGTCCTTATGCGTCGGTGGGACATGGCGAGGATTAACTGGTCGAAGTTACATGAGCCCGTCCAAGATCGAGTCGTTTGCGTGTATTCGGTCATACAATTATGCGTCAGAGTGATATATTGAAGAAGAACTGGTCGAAATTCCATGAGTGCGTCTAAGAGCGAGTCGATTGCGTGTATTCGGTCGACCACAAGAAAATGACGGTTGCGACCGCTTATGCGTCGGAGCGACGGGATAAGGATTATCTGGTCGAAATTTCATCAACATAGCAAAGAGCGAGTCGATTGCGCGTATTCGGTCGAGCATAGGAGAATGACTCTTGCGGCCCCTTATGCCTCGGACCGACATGATGAGGATTAACCGGTCGAAATTCCATGAGCACGTCCAAGAGCAAGTCGACTGCGTGTATTCGTTTGAGCACAAGAAAATGACGGTTGCGACTGCTTGTGCGTCGGAGCGACGGGATAAGTATTAACTGGTCGAAATTCCATGAACACGTCAAAGAACGAGTCGATTGCGCGTATTTTGTCGAGCACTGAAAAATGACCGTTGAGACCCTTTGTGAATGGGAGCGACATGATGACGATTAACTGTTCGAAATTCCATGAGCACGTCCAAGAGCGAGTCGATGGCGCGTATTCGGTGGAGCACAGGAAAATAACTGTTGCGTACCTTCATGCATCGGAGCGATGTGATGAGGAGTAACTCTTCGAAATTACACAAACACGTCCAAGAGCGAGTCGATTGTGCTTATTCGGTCGAGCAGAAGAAAATGACTGTTGCGAGTCCTTATGCGTCCGTGCGACATGGCGAGGATTAACTGGTCGAAGTTACATGAGGCCGTCCAAGATCGAGTCGTTTGCGTGTATTCGGTCATAAAATTATGCGTCAGAGTGATGTATTGAAGAAGAACTGGTCGAAATTCCATGAGTGCGTCTAAGAGCGAGTCGATTGCGTGTATGCGGTCGACCACAAGAAAATGACGGTTGCGACCGCTTATGCGTCGTCAGGATAAATATTATCTGGTCGAAATTCCATCAACATAGCAAAGAGCGAGTCGATTGCGCGTATTCGGTCGAGCATAGGAGAATGACTCTTGCGGCCCCTTATGCGTCGGACCGACATGATGAGGATTAACCGGTCGAAATTCCATGAGCACGTCCAAGAGCAAGTCGACTGCGTGTATTCGTTTGAGCACAAGAAAATGACGGTTGCGACTGCTTATGCGTCGGAGCGACGGGATAAGTATTAACTGGTCGCATTTCCATGAACACGTCAAAGAACGAGTCGATTGCGCGTATTTTGTCGAGCACTGAAAAATGACCGTTGCGACCCTTTGTGAATGGGAGCGACATGATGACGATTAACTGTTCGAAATTCCATGAGCACGTCCAAGAGCGAGTCGATGGCGTGTATTCGGTGGAGCACAGGAAAATAACTGTTGCGTACCTTCATGCATCGGAGCGATGTGATGAGGAGTAACTCGTCGAAATTGCTCAAACACGTCCAAGAGCGAGCCGATTGCGCGACTTCGAGCGAGCGCAAGAGAATGACTGTTGCCTACCCTTGTGCATCGGAGTGACGTGATGAGGTTTAACTGGTCGAAATTCCATGAACACGTCCAAGATCGAGTCCATAGCGCATATTCGGTCGAGCACATAAAAATGACTATTGCGTACAATTATGCGTCGGAGCGACGTATCGAGGATTGACTTGTCGAAATTCCATGAGCAGGTCCACGAGCAAGTCGATTGGCCGTATTCGGTGGAGCACAGTAATATCACTGTTGCGACCCCTTAGGCGTAGGGCGACGTGTTGAGGAATAAATGTTCGAAATCCCATGAGTGCGTCCAAGAGCCAGTTGATTGTACTTATTTGGTCGAGCACAAGAAAACGACTGTTGCGTAACCTTATGCGTCGGAGCGACGGGATGAGGATTAAGTGAACGAAAATACGTGAGCACGTCCAAGAGCCAGTCGATTCTGCGTATTCGGTCGAGCACGGGAAAATGTCTCTTGCGGCCCCTTATGCGTCGGAGGGACATGATGAGGATTAAGCAGTCGAAATTCCATGAGCACCTCCAAGAGCGAGTCGATTGCGCGTATTCTTTCGAGCAATGTAAAATGACTTGCAATCCCTTATGCGTCGGTTCGACGAGTTGCGGATTAACTGGTCGAAATTCCATGATCACGTCCAAGAGCGAGTTGATTGCGCGTATTTGGTCCATCACAGGAAAATGACCGTTGCGACCCTTTCTGCGTCGGAAAGACATCGTGAGGATTAGCTCTTCGAAATCCCATGAGCACATCCAAGGGCGAGTCGATTGCGCCTATTCGGAGAAGCACAGGAAAATAACTGTTGCATGCCTTCATGCGTCGGAGCGATTTGATGAGGATTGACTCGTCGAAATTACACAAACACATACAAGAGCGAGTCGATTGTGCTTATTCGGTCGGGCAGAAGAAAATGACTTGCGAGTCCTTATGCGTCGGTGCGACATGGCGAGGATTAACTGGGCGAAGTTAGATGAGCCCGTCCAAGGGCGAGTCGATTGCGTGTGTTCGGTCGAGCACGGGAAAATGTTGGTTGCGTTCTGTAATGCGTCGGTGCGACGTCATGATGATTACCTGTTCGAAATTCCTTCAGCACGTCCATGAGGGAGTCGATTGCGCGTATTCGGTCGAGCATATAAATATGACTATTGTGTACATTTATGCGTCGGAGCGACGTATTGAGGACTAACTGGTCGAAATTCTATGAGTGCGTCCAAGAGCGAGTCGTTTGCGTGTATTCGGTCATACAATTATGCGTCAAAGTGACGTATTGAGGAACAACTCGTCGAAATTCCATGAGTGCGTCTAAGAGCAAGTCGATTGCGTGTATTCGGTCGATCACAAGAAAATGACAGTTGCGGCCCTTTGTGCGTAGGAGCGACATGATGAGGATTAACTGTTCGAAATTGCACAAACGCGTCCAAGAGCGAGTCGATTGCGGGTATTCGGTCGAGCGCAAGAAAATGACTGTTCCCTACCCTTATGCGTCGGAGCCACGTGATGAGGTTTAACTGGTCGAAATTCCATGAACATCTCCAAGAGCGAGTCGATTGCGCATAATCGGTCGAGCACATAAAAATCACTATTCCGTACAAGTATACGTCGGAGCGACGTATTGAGGATTAACTGGTCGAAATTCCATGAGCACGTCCAAGAGAGTGTTGATTGGGCGTATTCGGTCGAGCACGGGAAAATGGCTGTTGCATACTATTATGCGTCGGAGCGACATGATGAGCATTAACTGGTCGAAATTCCACGAGCACGTCCAAGAGCGAGTCGATTGCGCGAATTCGATAGAGCACAAAAATGACTGTTGCGACACGTTATGCGTCGGAGTGACAATGTGAGGATTAACTGGTCGAGATTACATGAGGACTTCCAAGAGGGAGTCGATTGCGTGTATTCGGTGGAGTATAGGAAAATGACTGTTGCGAGCACTTATGGATGGCAGCGACGTGATGATGATTAACTGGTCGGAATTCCATGAGCGCGTCCAAGAACAAGTCGACTTCGCGTATTCGGTCGAGCGCAAGAAAATGACATTGCGTACCCTGATGCGTTGCAGCGACGGGATGAGGAATAAATGTTCGAAATTCCAAGAGCACGTCCAAGAGCCAGTCGATTGCGCGTATTCGTTCGAGCACGGGAAAATGACTCTTGCGGCCCTTTATGCGTCGGAGCGATATGATGAGGATTAACAAGTCGAAATTCCATGAGCACATCCAAGAGCGAGTCGATTGTGTGTATTCAGTCGAGCACGGGAAAATGACTGTTGCGTACCTTCATGCGTCGGAGCGATGTGATGAGGATTAACTGTTCGAAATTCCATGAGCGCCTTCAAGAGCAAATCAATTGCGTGTGTTCGGTCGAGCACGGGAAAATGACTGTTGCGTGCTGTTATGCGTCGGATTGACGTGATGAGGATAAACTGTTCGAAATTTCATGAGCACGTCCATGAGGGAGTCGATTGCGCGTATTCGGTCGAGCATATATAAAAATGACTATTGCGTACACTTATGCATCGGAGCGACGTATTGAGGATTAACTGATCGAAATTCTATGAGCACGTCCAAGAGCGAGTCGACTGCGCGTATTCGGTGGAACACAGGAAAATAACTGTTGCGTACCTTCATGCGTCGGAGCGATGTCAAAAGGATTAACTGGTGAAAATGTCATGAACACGTGCAAGAGCGAGTCGACTGCGCGTATTCGTTCGAGCGCAAAAAATGACTGTTGCCTACCCTTATGCGTCGGAGCGACGTGATGAGGTTTAACTGGTCGAAATTCCATGAACACGTCCAAGAGCGATTCGATTGTGCGTATTCGGTTGAGCACATAAAATTGACTATTGCGTACACTTATGCGTCGGAGCGACGTATTGAGGATTAAGTGGTCGAATTTCCATGAATAAGTCAAAGAGCGAGTTGATTGCGCGTATTCGGTCGAGCGAAAAACATGATGGTTCGACCCTTTAAACGTCGGGATGAGATGGTGAGGATTAACTGGTCAAAGATATATGAACACGTCCAAGAGGGAGTCGATTGCATCTGTTCGGTTGAGCACAGGAAAATGACTGTTGCGACCCCGTATGCATCGGAGTGACGTGATGATGATTAACAGGTCGAAATTCCATGAGCACATCCAAGAGCAACTAGATTACGCGTATTTGGTCGAGTACAGTGATATCACTGTTACGACCCCTTATGCGTCGGAACGACGGGATGAGGGTTAAATGTTCGAAATTCCATGAGCACGTCCAAGAGAGTTGATTGTGCGTATTCGTTCGAGCACAAGAAAATGACTGTTGCATAACTTTATGCGTCGGAGCGACGTGATAAGTATTAACCGATTGAAATTCCATGAGCACGTCCAAGATTGAGTCGATTGCGCGTATTCGGCGGAGCACATTAATATCACTGTTGCGACCCCTTATGCGTTGGGGCGACGTGATGAGGATTAAATGTTCGAAATTCCATGAGCACGTCCAAGAGGGAGTTGATTGTGCTATTCGGTCGAGCACAAGAAAATGACTGTCGCGTAGGCTTATGCGTCGGAGACGTGATGAGGATTAAGTGGTCGAAAATACGTGAGCACGTCCAAGAGCCAGTCGATTGCGCGTATTCTTTCGAGCACGGGAAAATGACTCTTGCGGCCCCTTATGCATCCGAGCGACATGATGAGGATTAACTAGTCGAAATTCCATGAGCACGTCCAAGAGCGAGTCGATTGCGTGTATTCGGTCGAGCACGGGAGAATGACTGTTGCGTACCTTCATGCGTCGGAGCGACGTGATGATGAAAAACTGGCAGAAATTCCATGAGCGCGTCCAAGAGCGAGTCGATTGCATGTATTCGGTCCAGTATAGGAAAATGACTGTTGGGACCCCTTATGCATCGGAACGACGTAATGAGGATTAACTGGTAAAAATTCCATGAGCACGTTCAAGAGCAAGTCAATTACGTGTGTTCGGTGGAGCACGGGAAAATGACAGTTGCGTACTGTTATGCGTCGGAGCGACGTTGTTAGGATTAACTGTTCGAAATTTCATGAGCACGTCCATTAGGGTGTCGATTGCGAGTATTCGGTCGAGCATATAGAAATGACTATTATGTACACCTATAGATCGGAGCGACGTATTGAGGATTAAGTGGTCGAAATTTTATGAGCGCGTCCAAGAGCGAGTTGATTGCGCGTATTCGGAAGAAGACAGGAAAATAACTGTTGCGTACCTTCATGCGTCGGAGCGATGTGATGAGGAATAACTCGTCGAAATTACACAAACACGTTCAAGAGCGAGTCGATTGCGCTTTTTCATTCGAGCGCACGAAAATGACTGTTGCGCACCCGTATGCGTCGGAGCGACATGGTGAGGATCTACTGGTCGAAATTAAATGAGCACGTCCAAGAGCGAGTCGATTGCGTGTATTCGGTCAAGCACAGGAAAATGGCTGTTGCGACCCCTTATGCATCGGTGCCACGTAATGATGTATTTACTGGTCGAAATTCCATGAGCTGGTTCAAGAGCAAATCGACTGGACGTATTCGGTCGAGCACAGTGATATCACTGCTGTGACTCCTTTTGCGTCGAAGCGAAGTAATGAGAATTTACTGGTCGAAATTCCATGAGCATTTTCCAGAGCTAGTCGATTGCGCGTGTTCGGTGCAGCAGAGGAAAATGACTTGCGATCCCTTAAGCGTTGGACCGACGAAATGACGATTAACTGGTCGAAATTCCATGAGGGCGTCCAAGAGCTGGTCGATTGCGCGTATTCGGTCCAGTACAGGAAAATGACTGTTGCGACCCCTTATGCATCGGAGCGACGTAATGAGGATTTACTGGTCGAAATTCCATGAGCACGTCCAAGAGCAAGTTGATTGCGCGTATTCGGTCGAGCATAGTAATATCACTGTCGCGACCCTTATGCGTCGTAGCGACGTGATGAGGATTAAATGTTCGAAATTCCATGAGCACGTCCAAGAGCGAGTTGATTGTGCGTATTCGGTCGAGTACAGTAATATCACTGTTGCGACCCCTTATGCGTCGGAGCGACGTGATGAGGATTTACTGTTCAAAATTACGTGAGCACGTGCAACAGCGAGTCGATTGCGCGTATTAAGTCGAGCATAGGAAAATGACTGTTGCGACCCCTGATGCGTCGGAGCGACATGGTGAGGATTTACTGGTCGAAATTCTATGAGCACGTCCAAGAGCTAGTCCATTGCATGTATTGGGTCCAGTACAGGAAAATCACTGTTGCGACGCCTTATGCATCGGAACGACGTAAAGAGGATTAACTGGTCGAAATTCCATGAGGTAGTCCAAGAGCCGGTCGATTGCGCGTATTCGGTAGAGCACAAAAATGACTGTTGCGACACGTTATGCGTCGGAGTGACAATGTGAGGATTAACTGGTCGAGGTTACATGAGGACTTCCAAGAGGAAGTCGATTGCGTGTATTCGGTGGAGTATAGGAAAATGACTGTTGCGAGCACTTATGGATCGCAGCGACGTGATGATGATTAACTGGTTGGAATTCCATGAGCGCGTCCAAGAACAAGTCGACTTCGCGTATTCGGTCGAGCGCAAGAAAATGACATTGCGTACCCTGATGCGTCGCAGCGACGGGATGAGGATTAATTGGTCGAAATTCCATGAGCATGTCCAAGAGCAACTCGATTGCGCGTATTCGGTCGAGCACAGTAATATCACTTTTGCGACCCCTTATGAGTCGGAGCGACGTGATGAGGAATAAATGTTCGAAATTCCAAGAGCACGTCCAAGAGCCAGTCGATTGCGCGTATTCGTTCGAGCACGGGAAAATGACTCTTGCGGCCCTTTATGCGTCGGAGCGACATGATGAGGATTAACTAGTCGAAATTCCATGAGCACATCCAAGAGCGAGTCGATTGTGTGTATTCAGTCGAGCACGGGAAAATAAATGTAGCGTACCTTGATGCGTCGGAGCGATGTGATGAGGATTAACTCGTCGAAATTACACAAACATGTCAAAGAGCGAGTCGATTGTGCGTATTCGGTCGAGCAGAAGAAAATGGCTGTTGCGACTCCTTATGCGTCGGTGCGACGTGACGAGGATTAACTGGTCGAAATTCCATGTACACTTGGAAGAGCGAGTCGATTGCGCGTATTCAGTCGAGCACAAAAAATGACTGTTTCGACCGCTTCTGCGTCCGAGCGACATGGTGAGGTTTAGCTGGTCGAAATTCCATGAGCGCCTTCAAGAGCAAATCAATTGCGTGTGTTCGGTGGAGCACGGGAAAATGACTGTTGCGTGCTGTTATGCGTCGGATTGACGTGATGAGGATAAACTGTTCGAAATTTCACGAGCACGTCCATGATGGAGTCGATTGCGCGTATTCGGTCGAGCATATATAAAAATGACTATTGCGTACACT
The DNA here is from genome assembly GCF_050947875.1 of Dermacentor variabilis. Classification (NCBI taxonomy): domain Eukaryota; kingdom Metazoa; phylum Arthropoda; class Arachnida; order Ixodida; family Ixodidae; genus Dermacentor; species Dermacentor variabilis. Next base: position 21,100,833 of record NW_027460280.1, read on the forward strand.
TATGCATCGGAGCGACGTATTGAGGATTGACTGATCGAAATTCTATGAGCACGTCCTAGAGCGAGTCGATTGCGCGTATTCGGTGGAACACAGGAAAATAACTGTTGCGTACTTCATGCGTCGGAGCGATGTCAAGAGGATTAACTGGTGAAAATGTCATGAACACGTCCAAGAGCGAGTCGACTGCGCGTATTCGTTCGAGCGCAAAAAATGACTGTTGCCTACCCTTATGCGTCGGAGCGACGTGATGAGGCTTAACTGGTCGAAATTCCATGAACACGTCCAAGAGCGATTCGATTGCGCGTATTCGGTTGAGCACATAAAATTGACTATTGCGTACACTTATGCGTCGGGGCGTCGTATTGAGGATTAAGTGGTCGAATTTCCATGAATAAGTCAAAGCGCGAGTTGATTGCGCGTATTCGGTCGAGCGAAAAACATGATGGTTGAGACCCCTTAAACGTCGGGACGAGATGGTGAGGATTAACTGGTCAAAGTTATATGAACACGTCCAAGAGGGAGTCGATTGCATGTGTTCGGTCGAGCACAGGAAAATGACTGTTGCGACCCCGTATGCATCGGAGTTACGTGATGATGATTAACAGGTCGAAATTCCATGAGCACATCCAAGAGCAACTCGATTACGCGTATTTGGTCGAGTACAGTGATATCACTGTTACGACCCCTTATGCGTCGGAACGACAGGATGAGGGTTAAATGTTCGAAATTCCATGAGCACGTCCAAGAGAGTTGATTGTGCGTATTCGTTCGAGCACAAGAAAATGACTGTTGCATAACTTAATGCGTCGGAGCGACGTGATAAGTATTAACCGATTGAAATTCCATGAGCACGTCCAAGATTGAGTCGATTGCGCGTATTCGGTGGAGCACAGTAATATCACTGTTGCGACCCCTTATGCGTAGGGGCGACGTGATGAGGATTAAACGTTCGAAATTCCATGAGCACCTCCAAGAGGGAGTTGATTGTGCTATTCGGTCGAGCACAAGAAAATGACTGTCGCGTAGGCTTATGCGTCGGAGCGACGTGATGAGGATTAAGTGAACAAAAATACGTGAGCATGTCTAAGAGCCAGTCGATTGCGCGTATTCGGTCGGGCACGTGAAAATGTCTCTTGCGGCCCCTTATGCGTCGGAATGATATGATGAGGGTTAACCGGTCGAAATTCCACGAGCACGTCCAAGAGCGAGTCGATTGCGCGTATTCGGTCGAGCGCAAGAAAATGACTGTTGCGTACCCTGATGCGTCGCAGCGACGTGATGAGGAATAAATGTTCGAGATTCCATGAGCGAATCGATTGCGCGTATTCGGTCGAGCACAAGAAAATGGCTGTTGCGTAACCTTATGCGTCGGAGACGTGATGAGGATTAAGTGGTCGAAAATACGTGAGCACGTCCAAGAGCCAGTCGATTGCGCGTATTCTTTCGAGCACGGTAAAATGACTCTTGCGGCCCCTTATGCATCCGAGCGACATGATGAGGATTAACTAGTCGAAATTCCATGAGCACGTCCAAGAGCGAGTCGATTGCCTGTATTCGGTCGAACACGGGAAAATGACTGTTGCGTACCTTCATGCGTCGGAGCGACGTGATGATGAAAAACTGGCAGAAATTCCATGAGCGCGTCCAAAAGCGAGTCGATTGCATGTATTCGGTCCGGTGTAGGAAAATGACTGTTGGGACCGCTTATGCATCGGAACGACATAATGAGGATTAACTGGTAAAAATTCCATGAGCACGTTCAAGAGCAAGTCAATTACGTGTGTTCGGTGGAGCACGGGAAAATGACAGTTGCGTACTGTTATGCGTCGGAGCGACGTTATTAGGATTAACTGTTCGAAATTTCATGAGCACGTCCATTAGGGTGTCGATTGCGCGTATTCGGTCGAGCATATTGAAGTGACTATTATGTACACCTATGGATTGGAGCGACGTATTGAGGATTTGGTGGTCGAAATTTTATGAGCGCGTCCAAGAGCGAGTTGATTGCGCGTATTCGGTGGAAGACAGGAAAATAACTGTTGCGCACCTTCATGCGTCGGAGCGATGTGATGAGGATTAACTCATCGAAATTACACAAACACGTTCAAGAGCGAGTCGATTGCGCGTATTCAGTCGAGCGCACGAAAATGACTGTTGCGCACCCGTATGCGTCGGATCGACATGGTGAGGATTTACTGGTCGAAGTTAAATGAGCACGTCCAAGAGCGAGTCGATTGCGTGTATTCGGTCAAGCACAGGAAAATGGCTGTTGCGACCCCTTATGCATCGGTGCCACGTAATGATGTATTTACTGGTCGAAATTCCATGAGCTGGTTCAAGAGCAAATCGACTGGACGTATTCGGTCGAGCACAGTGATATCACTGTTGTGACTCCTTTTGCGTCGAAGCGAAATAATGAGGATTTACTGGTCGAAATTCCATGAGCATTTCCCAGAGCTAGTCGATTGCGCGTGTTAGGTGCAGCAGAGGAAAATGACTTGCGATCCCTTAAGCGTTGGACCGACGAAATGACGATTAACTGGTCGAAATTCCATGAGGGCGTCCAAGAGCTGGTCATTGCGCGTATTCGGTCCAGTACAGGAAAATGACTGTTGCGCACCCGTATGCGTCGGAGCGACATGGTGAGGATTTACTGGTCGAAGTTAAATGAGCACGTCCAAGAGCGAGTCGATTGCGTGTATTCGGTCAAGCACAGGAAAATGGCTGTTGCGACCCCTTATGCATCGGTGCCACGTAATGATGTATTTACTGGTCGAAATTCCATGAGCTGGTTCAAGAGCAAATCGACTGGACGTATTCGGTCGAGCACAGTGATATCACTGTTGTGACTCCTTTTGCGTCGAAGCGAAGTAATGAGGATTTACTGGTCGAAATTCCATGAGCATTTCCCAGAGCTAGTCGATTGCGCGTGTTAGGTGCAGCAGAGGAAAATGACTTGCGATCCCTTAAGCGTTGGACCGACGGAATGACGATTAACTGGTCGAAATTCCATGAGGGCGTCCAAGAGCTGGTCATTGCGCGTATTCGGTCCAGTACAGGAAAATGACTGTTGGGACCCCTTATGCATCGGAGCGACGTAATGAGGATTTACTGGTCGAAATTCCATGAGCACGTCCAAGAGCAAGTTGATTGCGCGTATTCGGTCGAGCATAGTAATATCACTGTCGCGACCCTAATGCGTCGTAGCGACGTGATGAGGATTAAATGTTCGAAATTCCATGAGCACGTCCAAGAGCGAGTTGATTGTGCGTATTCGGTCGAGTACAGTAATATCACTGTTGCGACCCCTTATGCGTCGGAGCGACGTGATGAGGATTAACTGTTCAAAATTACGTGAGCACGTGGAAGAGCGAGTCGATTGCGCGTATTAAGTCGAGCATAGGAAAATGACTGTTGCGACCCCTGAAGCGTCGGAGCGACATGGTGAGGATTTACTGGTCGAAATTCTATGAGCGCGTCCAAGAGCTAGTCCATTGCATGTATTCGGTCCAGTACAGGAAAATCACTGTTGCGACGCCTTATGCATCGGAACGACGTAAAGAGGATTAACTGGTCGAAATTCCATGAGCTAGTCCAAGAGCCGGTCGATTGCGCGTATTCGGTAGAGCACAGTAAAATGACTTTCGATCCCTTAAGCGTCGGGCCGACGGGTTGAAGATTAACTGGTTGGAATTCCATGAGCACGTCCAACAGCGAGTTGATTGTGCGTATGCGTTCGAGCACAAGAAAATGACTGTTGCGTAACCTTATGCGTCGGAGCGACGTCGTGAGGATTAAGTTGTCGAAAATACGTGAGCACGTCCAAGAGCCAGTCGATTGCGCGTATTTGGTCAAGCACGGGAAAATGACTGTTGCCACCCCTTATAGGTCGGACCGACGGGATGAAGATTAACAGTTTGAAATTCCATGAGCACGTCCAAGAGCGAGTTTATTGTGCGTATTCGGTTGAGCACAGGAAAATGACTTTTGCGACCCCTTATGCACCGGAGCTACGTCATGAGGGTTAACTTGTCGAAATTCCATGAGCTCGTTCAAGGGCGAGTCGATTGCATGTATTCGGTCGAGTACAGGAAAATGACTGTTGCGACACCTTATGCATCGGAGCGAGGTGATGAGTATTAACGTGTCGAAATTCCATGAGCTCGTTCAAGAGCGAGTCGATTGCGCGTATTCGGTCGAGCACAGTAATATCACTGTGGTGACCCTTTATGCGTCGTAGTGACGTGATGAGGATTAAATGTTCGAAATTCCATGAGCTCGTCCAAGAGCAAGTTGATTGCGCGTATTCGGTCGAGCACAGTAATATCACTGTTGCAACCCCTTATGCGTCGGAGCGACGTGATGAGGAGTATGTGGTCGAAAATACGTGAGCACGTCGAAGAGCCAGTCGATTGCGCCTATTCGGTCAAGCACGGGAAAATGACTGTTGCGACCCCTTATGCATCGGTGCGACGTGATGAGGATTAACTTGTCGAAATTCCATGAGCACGTCCATGAGCTAGTTGATTGTGCGCATCCGGTCTAGCATAGTAATATCACTCTTGCGACCCCTTATGCATCGGAGCGACGTAATGAGGATTAACTGCTCGAAATTCCATGAGCACGTCCAAGAGCTAATTCATTGTGCGTATTCGGTCGAGCACGGAAAAATGACTGTTGTGACCTCTTTTGCGTCGGAGCGACGTAATGAGGATTTACTGGTTGAAATTCTATGAGCACGTCCAAGAGCTAGTCGATTGCTCGTGTTCGGTCGAGGTCAGGAAAATGACTTGCGATACCTTAAGCGTCGGACTGACGGAATGAAGATTAACTGGTTGAAATTCCTTGAGCACGTCCAAGAGCGAGTTGATTGTATTGTGCGTATTCGGTCGAGCACAGTAATATCACTGTTGCGACCCTTTATGCGTCGGAGCGACTGGATGAGGATTAACTGGTCGAAATTCCAGGAGCACGTCCAATAGCGAGTCGATTGCGCGTATTCGGACGAGCGCAAGAAAATGACTGTTGCGTACCTTTATGCGTCGGGGTGACGGGATTTCGATTAACTGGTCGAAATTCCTTGAGCACGTCCAAGAGCTGGTCGATTGTGCATATTCGGTCGAGCACAGTAATATCACTGTTGCGACCACTTATGCGTCGGAGCGACGTGATGAGGATTAACTGGTCGATATTACGTGAGCACGTGCAAGAGTGAGTCGATTGCGCGTATTCAGTCGAGCACGAAAATGACTGTTGCGCACACTTATGCGTCGGAGCGACATGGTGAGGATTTACTGGTCGAAGTTACATGAGCACGTCCAAGAGCGAGTCGATTGCGTGCATTCGGTCAAGCACAGGAAAATGGCTGTTGCGACCCCTTATGCATCGGTGCCACGTAATGATGTATTTACTGGTCGAAATTCCATGAGCTGGTTCAAGAGCAAATCGACTGCACGTATTCGGTCGAGCACAGTAATATCACTGTTGTGACCCCTTTTGCGTCGAAGCGAAGTAATGAGGATTAACTGTTCGAAATTACGTGAGCACGTGCAAGAGCGAGTCGATTGCGCGTATTAAGTCGAGCACAATAATGACTGTTGCGAACCCTTATGCGTCGGAGCGACATGGTGAGGATTTACTGTTCGAAGTTACATGAGCACGTCCAAGAGCGAGTCGATTGCGTGTATTCAGTCGAGCATAGGAAAATGACTCTTGCGACCCCTGATGCTTCGGAGCAACGTGATGATGATTAACTGGTCGAAATTCCATGAGCGCGTCCAAGAGCTGGTCGATGGCGCGTATTCGGTCCAGTACAGGAAAATGACTGTTGCGACCCCTTATGCATCGGAGCGACGTAATGAGGATTAACTGCTCGAAATTCCATGAGCACGTCCAAGAGGAAGTTTATTGCGCGTATTCGGTCGAGCATAGTAATATCACTGTCGCGACCCTTATGCGTCCTAGCGACGTGATGAGGATTAAATGTTCGAAATTCCATGAGCACGTCCAAGAGCGAGTTGATTGTGCGTATTCGGTCGAGTACAGTAATATCACTGTTGCGACCCCTTATGTGTCGGAGCGACGTGATGAGGATTAACTGTTCAAAATTACGTGAGCACGTGCAAGAGCGAGTCGATTGCACGTATTAAGTCGAGCAGAAAAATGACTGTTGCGAACCCTTATGCGTCGGAGCGACATGGTGAGGATTTACTGGTCGAAGTTACATGAGCACGTCCAAGAGCGAGTCGATTGCGTGTATTCAGTCGAGCATAGGAAAATGACTGTTGCGACCCCTGATGCTTCGGAGCGACGTGATGATGATTAACTGGTCGAAATTCTATGAGCACGTCCAAGAGCCGTGCGATTGCATGTATTCGGTCCAGTACGGGAAAATCACTGTTGCGACCCCTTATGCATCGGAACGACGTAATGAGGATTAACTGGTCGAAATTCCATGAGCTAGTCCAAGAGCCGGTCGATTGCGCGTATTCGGTAGAGCACAGTAAAATGACTTTCGATCCCTTAAGCGTCGGGCCGACGGGTTGAAGATTAACTGGTTGGAATTCCATGAGCACGTCCAACAGCGAGTTGATTGTGCGTATGCGTTCGAGCACAAGAAAATGACTGTTGCGTAACCTTATGCGTCGGAGCGACGTCGTGAGGATTAAGTTGTCGAAAATACGTGAGCACGTCCAAGAGCCAGTCGATTGCGCGTATTTGGTCAAGCACGGGAAAATGACTGTTGCCACCCCTTATAGGTCGGACCGACGGGATGAAGATTAACAGTTTGAAATTCCATGAGCACGTCCAAGAGCGAGTTTATTGTGCGTATTCGGTTGAGCACAGGAAAATGACTTTTGCGACCCCTTATGCACCGGAGCTACGTCATGAGGGTTAACTTGTCGAAATTCCATGAGCTCGTTCAAGGGCGAGTCGATTGCATGTATTCGGTCGAGTACAGGAAAATGACTGTTGCGACACCTTATGCATCGGAGCGAGGTGATGAGTATTAACGTGTCGAAATTCCATGAGCTCGTTCAAGAGCGAGTCGATTGCGCGTATTCGGTCGAGCACAGTAATATCACTGTGGTGACCCTTTATGCGTCGTAGTGACGTGATGAGGATTAAATGTTCGAAATTCCATGAGCTCGTCCAAGAGCAAGTTGATTGCGCGTATTCGGTCGAGCACAGTAATATCACTGTTGCAACCCCTTATGCGTCGGAGCGACGTGATGAGGAGTATGTGGTAGAAAATACGTGAGCACGTCGAAGAGCCAGTCGATTGCGCCTATTCGGTCAAGCACGGGAAAATGACTGTTGCGACCCCTTATGCATCGGTGCGACGTGATGAGGATTAACTTGTCGAAATTCCATGAGCACGTCCATGAGCTAGTTGATTGTGCGCATCCGGTCTAGCATAGTAATATCACTCTTGCGACCCCTTATGCATCGGAGCGACGTAATGAGGATTAACTGCTCGAAATTCCATGAGCACGTCCAAGAGCTAATTCATTGTGCGTATTCGGTCGAGCACGGAAAAATGACTGTTGTGACCTCTTTTGCGTCGGAGCGACGTAATGAGGATTTACTGGTTGAAATTCTATGAGCACGTCCAAGAGCTAGTCGATTGCTCGTGTTCGGTCGAGGTCAGGAAAATGACTTGCGATACCTTAAGCGTCGGACTGACGGAATGAAGATTAACTGGTTGAAATTCCTTGAGCACGTCCAAGAGCGAGTTGATTGTATTGTGCGTATTCGGTCGAGCACAGTAATATCACTGTTGCGACCCTTTATGCGTCGGAGCGACTGGATGAGGATTAACTGGTCGAAATTCCAGGAGCACGTCCAATAGCGAGTCGATTGCGCGTATTCGGACGAGCGCAAGAAAATGACTGTTGCGTACCTTTATGCGTCGGGGTGACGGGATTTCGATTAACTGGTCGAAATTCCTTGAGCACGTCCAAGAGCTGGTCGATTGTGCATATTCGGTCGAGCACAGTAATATCACTGTTGCGACCACTTATGCGTCGGAGCGACGTGATGAGGATTAACTGGTCGATATTACGTGAGCACGTGCAAGAGTGAGTCGATTGCGCGTATTCAGTCGAGCACGAAAATGACTGTTGCGCACACTTATGCGTCGGAGCGACATGGTGAGGATTTACTGGTCGAAGTTACATGAGCACGTCCAAGAGCGAGTCGATTGCGTGCATTCGGTCAAGCACAGGAAAATGGCTGTTGCGACCCCTTATGCATCGGTGCCACGTAATGATGTATTTACTGGTCGAAATTCCATGAGCTGGTTCAAGAGCAAATCGACTGCACGTATTCGGTCGAGCACAGTAATATCACTGTTGTGACCCCTTTTGCGTCGAAGCGAAGTAATGAGGATTAACTGTTCGAAATTACGTGAGCACGTGCAAGAGCGAGTCGATTGCGCGTATTAAGTCGAGCACAATAATGACTGTTGCGAACCCTTATGCGTCGGAGCGACATGGTGAGGATTTACTGTTCGAAGTTACATGAGCACGTCCAAGAGCGAGTCGATTGCGTGTATTCAGTCGAGCATAGGAAAATGACTCTTGCGACCCCTGATGCTTCGGAGCAACGTGATGATGATTAACTGGTCGAAATTCCATGAGCGCGTCCAAGAGCTGGTCGATGGCGCGTATTCGGTCCAGTACAGGAAAATGACTGTTGCGACCCCTTATGCATCGGAGCGACGTAATGAGGATTAACTGCTCGAAATTCCATGAGCACGTCCAAGAGGAAGTTTATTGCGCGTATTCGGTCGAGCATAGTAATATCACTGTCGCGACCCTTATGCGTCCTAGCGACGTGATGAGGATTAAATGTTCGAAATTCCATGAGCACGTCCAAGAGCGAGTTGATTGTGCGTATTCGGTCGAGTACAGTAATATCACTGTTGCGACCCCTTATGTGTCGGAGCGACGTGATGAGGATTAACTGTTCAAAATTACGTGAGCACGTGCAAGAGCGAGTCGATTGCACGTATTAAGTCGAGCAGAAAAATGACTGTTGCGAACCCTTATGCGTCGGAGCGACATGGTGAGGATTTACTGGTCGAAGTTACATGAGCACGTCCAAGAGCGAGTCGATTGCGTGTATTCAGTCGAGCATAGGAAAATGACTGTTGCGACCCCTGATGCTTCGGAGCGACGTGATGATGATTAACTGGTCGAAATTCTATGAGCACGTCCAAGAGCCGTGCGATTGCATGTATTCGGTCCAGTACGGGAAAATCACTGTTGCGACCCCTTATGCATCGGAACGACGTAATGAGGATTAACTGGTCGAAATTCCATGAGCTAGTCCAAGAGCCGGTCGATTGCGCGTATTCGGTAGAGCACAGTAAAATGACTTTCGATCCCTTAAGCGTCGGGCCGACGGGTTGTAGATTAACTAGTTGGAATTCCATGAGCACGTCCAACAGCGAGTTGATTGTGCGTATTCGGTCGAGCACAAGAAAATGACTGTTGCGTAACCTTATGCGTCGGAGCGACGTGGTGAGGATTAAGTTGTCGAAAATACGTGAGCACGTCCAAGAGCCAGTCGATTGCGCGTATTTGGTCAAGCACGGGAAAATGACTGTTGCGACCCCTTATGCGTCGGACCGACGGGATGAAGATTAACTGTTTGAAATTCGATGAGCACGTCCAAGAGCGAGTTGATTGTGCGTATTCGGTTGAGCACAGAAAAATGACTGTTGCGACCCCTTATGCACCGGAGCGACGTCATGAGGGTTAACTTGTCGAAATTCCATGAGCTCGTTCAAGGGCGAGTCGATTGCATGTATACGGTCGAGTACAGGAAAATGACTGTTGCGACCCCTTATGCGTCGGAGCGACGTGATGAGTATTAACGTGTCGAAATTCCATGAGCTCGTTCAAGAGCGAGTCGATTGTGCGTTTTCGGTTGAGCACAAGAAAATGACTGTTGCGTACCCTTATACGTCGGAGTGACGTGATGAGGATTAACTGGTCGAAATTCCATGAACACGTCCAAGAGCGGGTTGATTGCGCGTATTCAGTCGAGCACAGTAATATCACTGTTCCGACCCCTATGCGTCGGAGCGACGTGATGAGGATTAAGTGAACGAAAATACGTGACCACGTCGAGGAACCAGTCGATTACGCGTAATCGGTCGAGCACGGGAAAATGACTCTTGTGGGCCCTTATTCTTGGGAGTGACATGATGAGGATTAACCGGTCGAAATTCCATGAGCTCGTTCTAGAGCGAGTCGATTGTATGTATTCGGTCGAGTACAGGATAATGACTGTTGCGACCCCTTATGCATTGGAGCGACGGGAGACGGGTTCTACTTGCTGCGAAACCAGGATCGTAGAAAATAGTGGGAGGCCCAACGGAAGCGGCTAACACATCTACACTCTGCATGGAAACATGAGAAAACACGTTTTTGTTCTGGGCTGTTGGTGACGCCTGTTACGAATGTGTTTTATTATGAATAGCTTTAGCTTAGCATCGTTTACCGTGCACCTACGCGCTTATACACTGCAGCGCCCATGGTGTATACGGTATTTTGTTTGTTTTTGTTTGCGCTGCAGTGACTTGAACGACAAAATGTAGTGAATTGCGTCAATTTTGCATTTTGAAGAACGCGTCTGCCAACAACGCGAGCGACGCGCAGTCATCTTTGCTGGAAAATGACATAGAAGACGAATGGACGCAACGTCACGCTTCGCTCAATTTATTCGGCTGCCAAGCGATCCAGCTGTACGCGTACTCGCGATCCGTGAATGCCAATCGCAGCCAATCACCCGCGTGTACGACAATGGCGAACGAGTCACCACCCTGAACAGCGATAAGAGGTATTATCGAGACACCCTACCTGAAAACATTATGTATTGACCACACAATTAACTGTTGTGGCAATGATAAAATAAATAAATAAATAAATAAATAAATAAATAAATAAATAAATAAATAAATAAGTACGCCTTATTTTGCGCTACGTACGTGGCGCAGAAGCGTGTCATCGGTGTAGTGCGAGAGCAACGATGCCTCACAGTATAGCAGCCAAGAATTGCAACCGAGGAAATAAAGGGACGTGAAGCCGGCAGCACCAAACACTTGACATGGAAGGAGTAGAAGATTGGTGCATCAGAGCACAACTGTGGCTTAGACTGTGACCACTCACTTCGCTGTACCACGCACCTCTCCACGGCCTGGACTGAATGCTTGAGGGCTGCCCTTATTCGAGTGAGGCTCCGAACAGATCAAAATAGTGTCGTATTCGACGGGCGTGATGAGTGCAGCGTATCCCACTATTCTGTTCCAAGTACTACGAGTCACACGGATCCACTGCCTCCAGCTGTCACTGCTTGGCGTTTCTTGTTAAAAAAAAGAAACAATCCTTCTAGCATACCTGAAGAGCGAGGCGGGACGCATGAAGCTGGTGCCACCACGGGGCGAAGCCCTTGCTGCACTGTGTGTATAGCACTTCCGGTCAGGCTTCTTAGTACAGAATGTGCGCGATGAGGCAAAGTCAACAAAATTGCTTCGATGCAGCTGTTTGGCTGCACGTTGATGTTTATTAAAAATAATTTGTTCAACGGCAGCCTGTTGCGGTGATCAACTTAGTGTCGACCAGTTTATTACATCTGAGCCAATGCGCGCTTTTCTTTTTTTGGGGATTGCAATTATATGGACGTCACCATGATGTTTCGAACAAAGCCTACGCGCGAGGAGTGACCCGTATATGCTGCGGGTTCGAGGTCGAGCATGCGACAGTGAGCCGAGAAGGAAGGTTGCTGAATGCACTCTGTCTTCCCGCGCGCCCATGTTCGAGGTAACGCGATCCAACGCGTGCTGGGGAAGATGAGCGGGCGTCACCTTCTGCCCAACTGCAGCGCATGGCTTTCTGAGTGGCTGAGCCCAGCTGAGTGCATACGCGGCCTTGGCGAGCATGTTGGCGGTGATATATGCGGCAGGTTTCGGGGTTAACGACAAGCACGACACGGCTTCATGCGCGCTGTCTTCCTGCAGGGCTATATATTGTTGCCTATTCTGAGTTTTGGAGACGCGGCGCAGTTGAGCGGGTGAAGCGAACGGCAGCATGAAGGCGTTCGCATTATCGGATAAGTTCGGACGAGCGCTCGCGCACCCTCTCAGCTGCCGGCGCCGCTCATCCTCACGCGGGCGTTGTGACAGCGAGTGCTCACCGAGACCTGTGGATGCTTATCTCTGCTTGCCTGGCACCATGCTTGTTTAGTTAGTAAACAAATGCGTACTGCAATTTATGCGGCTTTTAAAATTACGAACCTTAATTAATTCATGTAATAGTCTAATACTTTGCTATCTCTATCGATGTTTCGCCTTTCGGGCGAAACTGCCTCTTTTTTTATTGCTTTCTTGCACTCGCCCCCCCCCCCCCTTTCGAAGTAGAAGTGGCAAACAATCAAGTGAAAAAATCGCGCCAAATAAGATAGTGGCATTTTGACAGCAATGACAAATTTCTTTCGCGAAACACGGGTGATTTGCTAGACTGACTTTGTTTCCTGGTTTTGCGCCGGGGCATTGCATTGCACCTTTTGTCTCCGTGCCTGCACTCGACGAGCAACGACTGAATTCTGGTGCGCCCCATTCCTTTTCGAAAAAGGAAGAAAGGTGGCGGAGGAAGAGCGCCACACGTGGACAAGCGCTGCGCCTATTTATGCGGGCCGCGATTCCTCGTTGACACTGGGGTAATTGGGTTGGCCCCCGAGTCCCGGCTGGGGACAGGAGCGCCGTCGGGCCCCCATAATAACTTTTTCTCCCTCGGCTGCCCCCACGAGCGAGCCAATTTGTCGAGCCCGATCCAATTTTCGATCTCTCGTCGCTCGGTTGGCGCTCGCCGCCGTCTTTGGGTGCCGCGCTGCTGTGACAGTAATTCGGCGCGCGTTTTAATCTCGTTCAACTGCGCGCAGCTCATAAATAATTATTAGCGCTAGCCCCGTCTGTTTTCCTCGAAGCGTGTGTAGCTCAACTGTGGGCGCATTCAGCTGTCCCACGGTCAGCGCAACATGGGCGCACTGCGGTGGCAGCGTGTCTCACCATTTGTGTTCATTTGTAAAAAAGAAAGTGCTACTTCGCTCGTGCTACGCACCTGATGACTTATTCTATCGCCGCTACGTGCTGACTGTGTGCCTCGACCCATCGCGCCTTCTTCACTTATGGCTACGAAAGAGAGCAAACTTGTCATTTCCCGTCCGCGTAACTGGTTGGCGCCGGACCCGCGTCGCCAGCGCTCACACTAGCGCCACACGCGCTCGCTTTCGGTGCGTGCTTGCCGCGCCGTACCTGTCACCGCCTTCGGTTTCTTGCTCTTCATCAAATGGCTGCAGCGTGGATTTGGCAATCACCGTTTTACGCCTTCACCCATACTCCATGCCAATGCTTCGTCTCTCAGCTGTGACATGCGATCGTGGTGCGAATGTCGATACACATGACCGCATGCTCGTTTTTAAGCTTGTCTCGGCGTCCTTCTTTTCTTTCGTACTTTCAGTGTGATCGTAACTGTGAACATGGTCCACGCGCTAGGAGACCTCGCTTGGCTTTCTTAAGTAGTTGTATTTATTAATACCAGTTTTGCTGTTTTGAATATTGTAAAATAAAGAGAGCCTTAGGCACCTATACGCAATTTTAGAGCCACCCTAGCGTTTTCGCGATGTCTAATCAACTTGAAAAATCACCGTCGCATGTGACAAAACAAGCTGCTTATGGTTTGCGAGTCCGCTCTGTGCTTCCTGCGGTGCACCAAGTAATTTTTTGTATGGTCTGCATCCTCTACAGAAGATCCACTCGATTGTGATTAGCTTACCACGTGCTTGGACGACATTATATTGTTCTTCCCGTTGGTCCAGACACGACCAAGCACACAGTGCCCTTCTAAAATTCTTCAAGGCGAAAGATCTATAGACTCCCGATGGTAGCCGACCATTTTGCTCCACTTTTTGTGCTAATTTATGGCCACCATTTGCAGCGCATTCAGGTGCCAACCCATGACTGTGTGACGCGCATGCATGTTTAAATCTTGTGTGGTTCTGCATCCCCCCCTCACTCTTTCCCGCTTCATTTCTTTCTCTCCTGTTCTTCACTCACTATTCTATGTATACCTCTTGTCTTCTAGAGCCAGCAAGCGTTGTGCCCATCCTGGTGGCAGCTGCCAGCTAGCTCTCTTTCTCCTCTCGGCGATTGTTTTTGTGTGTACAAACCAAATAATAATAATAATAATAATAATAATAATAATAATAATAATAATAATAATAATAATAATAATAATAATAATAATAATAATAATAATAATAATCAAATGTTTATTATAGTGCCCAGGAACAGCTACGGAGCCTTTGTACTGGTGCACTTAAAGAGTTGCACGCAAGACAAAAATATAAAAAGAAGACATACGTGGTAGACAAAACAGTGAAAGATGGAGAAAAAAGTCGGTTTAACAGAAAACGAGAAGAGGGGCGTAAAAAGGAACCAAATCATACAACATGATTATCTACATCTATACAAAACACAGTAAATGAACTATGAAATCTGTCAATAAAGGCAGAATACTCCTTACATGTTTTTGGAGTCGAGTCATAGGACAGTCTTTAATGCAACAAGGCCGGGCAGAAATGTGGAATGTTGCCTGGTATACTTCTGCGGCACGGAACATTGCACTGATTATGACGCTTTAGGCAATCTACAATGCCATGAATCACGTTATAGAGGAAGGAACAAAAGGTTTGACTTAATACGTCTTGATTTTAGAGGTGTGAGTTGAGGTATATTTGAGAGGGCTGGACTATGGTCACCAGAACGGCAAAAGCGGTGCTTGAAAATAGACATCGGTCTATTGTGGACGCGTTCAATGGGATCATAATTGTATATGCATGTTCCACCCAATCTAATGAGGCATACTATAGTTGTGGAAGACACACGGTAGGATACAACTTCAGAGAGGCAACAGGGGAGTGGAAGTCATTCGATATACGACAAACAATACGAAGAGAACGAAGAACACGTTGTTTTGTATACTGAGCGTGTGAAGAGAACGGTAGCGTTTTATCACAAAATACACACCAAGATCTTTCATTTTGTTGAGCATGGGCAGTGGAGTATGCCGAAGAGTGTATGGAAATTGCGCATGGTGTGTTTCCGGGTATAGCTCAATACCAGAGTATTGGAAGTATTTAAGAGCAACTTATTGTTTCCGCACCAGTTCAATCAATCAATCAATTATTTAACGTGCCCAGGAACAACACTAAGGTCTGAGTGCTGGCGTACGCATATACTAAAAACAAACAAACAAAATCCTGCAGGAGAATATAAACAAAAACGCCATGAAGAAAAAGAACAATTATAAAAAGAAGAGTGTGCATACAACAAAGTGCATGATAAATGGAAAAGAAAAAAATTCAGTGCCCTTCCACTCTGTGAAGAAGGGTGACCAGCGAAGCTGTGGATGTGGGCCCCTCAATAGAGAACTGTACCTCCGCCGCGGGTCGGCCGTGCATTGCACTATCTTCGGGATCGGCTCACGTATGGGGAGTGTTTAACGCCGGTTTCACTTCCGCCGCGGCTCGGCCCGGTATTGTACTATCCTCAGGATCGGCTCACGCATGAGGAGTGCTTAACGCCTGCGTCACTACCGCCGCGGGTCGGCCCGGCATTGAACTATCTTCGGGATTTTTTTGTACACGGGTACACGATAGCGGGGAAAGCAGCCCTTAACAACTTCGGTGTAAAAGGAGGAGAAGGGCAGTTGGACGATGTGTGAAACTATGATAAAACGACGCAAAGCTTCGAAAAGAACAATGACAGTGAGTTATAAAACATATACACGTAGTCAAAATAAGCGTCATAAAGACTCAGTATTTTGTGGGTGTTTGAGTGTCGGTGATGTTAGATAGGAACATGGAAAGGCATGTTCTCTGGTGATCTTGCGCGGCGTACGAAACATAATGCAACTAAAGAGTTCTATACGGGTGAGAATACTGTGAAGGTGTTTCTAAAGAAACAGAAAGTCAGCGCGATTACTTCAGCAGCGAAGTAAGGGCAATGCCAATTATCTAACAGTGATAGAACACGGTCCAATGTCCGTGTTAGCAAAGCGGTGATGAAATATGCTTAGAAACGTTTTCTAGACCCGATCTATAATGTCACTGTTGTATCTAGATATGCCATTCCAGATGACCAACGAGTATTCGAGACGAGGAAGACAGATTGTTGTGTACAACTTGCAGAACGGTGTAGGAGAATTGAATTACCCTCGATAGTCTGCAAACAGAGCCATGAAAGCGCATACCCCGCATTGCAACGGGTTTAGTGTGAGCAGAAAAGTAAGGTTGCACCAAAAGGTACACCGAGATCATTGATATCACAGGCCTTACATAATGGTACACCAACCTAAAGAATAAGAAAAAGAAATACTCGCTGTTTTGCGTGTGGAAGTCATGTCTTCGATTTTAGCAACTTTGAAGGGGATGGTATTATTTCTGCACCATTTAGAAAAGAAAACAGGTCAGACTGCAGAATGCAACAGTCACCAACCGTATGAATTTACCTAAACATCTTGATATCATCGGCATATAGAAGAAGATTTTTGAATAGCGGAAAGAACGTCATTAATAAAAACTAAAAAGCAGTGGTCATAATACTGATCCATGAGGGACGCCGCTGGTTGCAATGTAAAAAGACGACGCTTGGCCATTGACGTTAGCGTAACATGATCTCTCAAGAAGATAACTGCGCAAGAAATTTACAGTTTAAGAGACAACACCAAAGTGCCTGAGCTCGATCAGAAACAGTGAGTGGCTGCCTACATCAGAAGCTCTGCTGAGGTCACAGTAAATGGTGTCAACCTGCCTCCTTTGAACTACCGGC
The DNA here is from genome assembly GCF_050947875.1 of Dermacentor variabilis. Lineage (NCBI taxonomy): Eukaryota > Metazoa > Arthropoda > Arachnida > Ixodida > Ixodidae > Dermacentor > Dermacentor variabilis. Next base: position 21,117,730 of record NW_027460280.1, read on the forward strand.
GCGATCTGTGTCATGAAACAGGCGAGATTCGTTATAGGGCAGCGGCCGGTGAGAAATCCATGCTGATTCGCAATCAATGAGTTCTTCACAGTAAAAGACACTATGCTGTGAAGAGCGAGCTCAAAAATCTTAGACGCGGCACAGACAAGCGAAATCGTGCGATAATTCGAGGTATTGGTTTTACAGCCAAACTTAAAAAGATGAAAAACACGAGCAGTTTTCCACATGTGAGGGAAAGTGTAAGTATTGACAGAGTTATTAAATACAGATGTCACTACTGGGGCAAAGATACGGCCGCAAGCTGTTAGAATTGCGGAGGGGATGCCATCAGGCCCGCAGGATAGGGAAGGCTTCAAGCGCTTAAGACATTCGCTGATGAGCTTTTTATTAAACAACACAACACTAGACTTAGGAACCACCCTGTGCTGCCGACTGACACCAGCGTTGAAAACTTAAGCTGATAAGGATAAGGAATGGGCAGCAAAACAATCCACGACTGTTTGGATTTCTACTCCTCTAGAGTCAAGCAGGCGAAACACTCTCCATGTATATTAGAGCGCTTGCGGATATACTTCGACAATTCCGCTGGCCGATCGGAGCCGCTCTTTTCCTAGAATGCCATATATCAGGGGCGATGCCGCTTATATAGGCATTTAAGAGAAAGCCCGAAAAAAGCGCAATTCTTGTCCCCACTCATTAGGCACAGAACTTCTGGATTTATGGTGCGCGCATTCTTTATGCTTTAGAGCAGTTATAAGCTTAAATGAGAACCAGTGTGGATATTTAGAGCGTTCGAAACTGTATTTGGGAATGTATTTGCACATAATCTGTAAACAAGCGGAGTAAACGGATCTACTTGGTCATCAACATTGATTTTTTCTGTAACCATTGACCAATCGTTGGTGGACAAGACATAATATAAACCAACATAATCACCAAACTTGAAACAAAACGAGAGGATTCATTTATGCCACTGGAGGAGCTCTGCCTCAGGGCTGAAACAAAGGTAGTTATGTGTATTTACGGGTGAAACTTATCGGGACGCACAAGGAAAGCGTCAAAACGAGAGACATCTATAACTTGAGCATTCGAGAGGCTAAAGTCTAAGACATTGCCATAAGAATTGGCGATCAAGTTATGCTGCTGAATGGGCCAGAAGGACAGTAAGTGAAACAGGCTGCTATTGTTCTCCATAGAATGATTGTAATCATATCCAAGCGTGTTCCAATTAATTCCAGGTGTATACAATCACCAAGAATCATTACTCTGTGCTTGCTATGGTAAGATAAGACACTTTCAATGGAATAGATGACCTCATCAAATTAGACAGGAGGAATAATCGGCAGTACATAGAAAGATCCAATTAACAATTTTTTTCTCAGCGCGCTAGATTGACTTCTAGCCAAATCGATTCCGGCACACTTTCTGTGACGTTGCGCCGAGCACATCTCAATGAGCTGTCAACCGTAATCATTATGCCACCACCTTTTTGTTTAAATCCAAAGTCCCGGTCACTGTGGAAGACGTTGTAGTCTGGTGAAAAAAAGATATATGGACGTACGTGATCTCAACCAACCGAATCTCATGCACTGCTGGCATTTTCTAATACCGGGCGTCCGGACGTCGTATATAGTGTTGCCTATAATTTTAAGGATGATTTTCTCAAGTTGCGCCAGATGAAGTTCAGGGCCTGCTGGCTTTTCTTGTTATGTATTCAACGTGAGCTTTGCAGGACAAATGGTTGTGAGAAGAACGCCTAAGTATTTGTACTAAGTAGCATTAGATAAGCAAATTGGCAACAAGAAATGATTTTTCATTAATGACCGCTTCTTGTTTGTAAACCTTACTAAACTGCATTTGGAAATATTACGACTCATATTCCACTTGCGGCACCATGTAATTACAAAGTTGAGGCTTTCCTGCAGACGCTTGTAAACTACGCCACAATTAACTTGACGGTATATGCAGCAGTAATCCACGCGAAGTCTGATGTTTATGATGTCTTACTGAAGCATAAGAAAAAAGAACTACACTAACAAGACGTAGAGAATTATTTGAACCAAAAACTGCTTAAAAAATGCCATGATAGAGTGTATAAGCGGGACTGAACGAGGACGTGGAAAGAAACAGATACACAGAGACAGCGCTTAACTTTCAACTATAGATTTTATTTTCGCACGCATCGATGTACATATACCGTACGAGCAGAAACAAACGTGACAGGAAAAAAAAACATTCAGCGGTGCATATTGATGAACCGTACCCGTGTGCAAGGCATGGTGAAAACATATACTGCAATGGTTATAAAGATAAATCGAGGAACCGTATCTCCTTTTCAGATAGCGACACTGAAGGCTTGCTCACGCACTTCCACTATCTCCCTTGTCATCCTGCCTTGAGCCCTATACAGAATGGAAGTACTTTCAAACACGGGTTTGCAGGAACAATCTCGGCATTGAATACGTAAATGGCCCGAGATTACCCTAGTGACATTATATCGATGCTCTTTTAATCTCTCATTGATGCATCTGCCTCTTTGGCCAACATACGTTCTTGCGCACAAAAGTGGAATGTCATAGACAAGGTTATGAGTGCGCCAATACCCTGAGATAGGCGAAGCAGCTGCGAACAACAATGCATCAGGTTGACGTGCGCGTGGGTGTCGTTATTATCGTTCGCTGGCGCACCCTCTAAACCCAGAGAGATTTATTACGAGAGAAACGCTGAGAGGTCGAACTGAACTTATAGACTGTTACTCGTAAACCTGAAGAGGCAGACATTAGCTGCATGAAAAATCGCGATGTATAGGTAGCTAAATAGGTTCACGAAGTAACCTTGTAATTAGTGTTCACTTTTGTATACATATGTTGCAATCGCGAAATGGAAGCCGAGCAGCAGTCAACTCATGTTTACTTAGTGTAGGAATCCTAAGACTATAGTGCCATATCTGTAATTAAAATGTGCAACACAACCCCTTGGCGTTCCAGTGAAGTTTTCCGAAAGCTTCCTTCTAGCAGTTTACCATTCACGTATACATTACTGCGCTAACGGAGGCGGCAGTCCGGCGACAGAGGCAGCATACAAAGCTCTACAAAGTGGTACGTTCTTTGAAGCAAACGAACGCGGGACATTTTTCCACCAATGGTTCCACTGCGTTGTGACAAGGACCTACTGGAACACAAATAACACAGACCTGCACAGATAACCGACTTCTATGGGAGTCGCCTGTGCCCACTCTTGTTCTACCGTTGGCCGTTGGCATCGCTTTCATGACCTGTTCGTCTTGTTACTTTTCGAAGCTAGATCGAGATGCCTTAGAACACGCACTTATAAAGCGAGATATAAGCTAGAAGAAGCATGTGCTTGCTGCGGTAAAGCTAGGGAAACGATGGAGCATGTTTTATTAGAATGTGATGATATCTGCCCAGTGGTCGATTTAGGAATCACTGGCCTCCTTGAAGCCCTTGGGTTCAGTGAGAGCAGGGGGAAAGTAAACGTGCGCGCAATAGAGATTAGTAAGTGGCGATTGGAAGATTGGTGGAAGAAAAATAGGGAAACGGCAAACAACGGAGGCGTACAAAAACAAAGTTCACATAGGGGTCCAGAAACTTTGGTTATGGAAATTCATCGTATTTTTTTTCTTTTCTTTTTTTCCTCCTTTAACATAGGTAGGACATTAGGCAATAAAATAACAAGAGCTTGGTGGCACAACCCACTGCCCCGTTCCAAAGGGGACGTTCATGACATCCATCCATCCATCCGTCTGCTACTCTACGATTGAATGGGGCGGCGTTGTTGTTAAACGGTGGCTGTTGGGTTGTGACGAACTGCTTGTACGGTTGATGACTTCTGTGAACTAAGTGACAGTGATGTTACAAGGCTTTGATTGGTCACTTGGCTGCAAAAGTTGACAGCCCGAAACTGAAAAATGTCGGTGCGTGTAGTGCGCCACTCCCTAAAATAGCATTGAAAAGCCGTCCCCATTGCATTTTTGTACGCTGTAACAAACCGCACAGCTCTTGCAAATGAAATCACAGTGAAAGTTCTTAAAGTTCACAACACACCGCAGCCGTGGCTTCGTGGTAGAGTGTCCGCCTCGGCTGTGGAAGGTCATGGGCTCGATTCCTACGGCCGCCGGCCACCCACCGGTTCGTGGAAAGTGGGCACAAGCGCTCCCCCGGCCTGGTGCTCGGCTTTCTTCATGGGTGACATGCTTGGGCAGGGAGCCTGCGCCCCTCAAGTCCTGTCGAAACCCTCGTGAGCACAACTTTGAGACACTAACACGACCAGTATAGACTTGTGTAAAGTTCACAACAGTGTTATTATTTAATTTGTAAAGTGCGCTTCGGCGCTTTTTAGAAAACCCCGTAACGTTCGAGGATAGATCGATTACAACTTATTTAATACTCTTAAAAGTTGCCCGTTAGTGTGTCTTGAGTTCGAAAAGAGAATTACGCATACGACTTCACTGCGTATGCATCTTTCGCACCACCGTTATGCGGCCGCCGTACCTAGCTTTGCAGTTAGGAAAGAGTTACGTGACACAATGCCTGCATTGCAGCACGTTCTCAAGCACTGGGATACCTTTTGTGAGCTTTCAACTCACGTAGACTTCCAACAATACTGAAAAGAAGGTACGCTCACTTTCCTTGAAACAGACTCGATTATTTCTTGCACTCATCAGGCACAGGATTTACTTGTTAAAACGTGTGCCAGGTCCTCTGCCTTTCATTACGGTACACAGCAGTAAATCATAGTGTCATGTTTTACATTAGGCTATCTGTAATCAACTCAAAAAGGATAGTTTATCCTATGGACTTCTTAAATATATTTTCATTCTCTTACGGAGGCAAGGAAAGGTTACGCCGTTTTCCACCTGTACCCGTTTACTTCTCTTGCACGGCTCTCCCTACTCTAATCACACTATTCAAACGTGAAACATTCGCAAATTTTGTTTTTTTTTGCATTTGTGAATTCATGCATTAACCACCAATACAAGCGCCTTGTGCTTGCCGAAATAGCAGCACTAGTGTTGGAACAGATTGCGGAAGCAGACGACAGCGAGCAGGCTACTAGCGCCACTATGCTCGTGCGTTCTGTCCCTACCGACAAATTGGTTTAACTACACCACGCGCGATGGCGAAGGGACATTTGTGCAGGTCTGGAGTTCAGTAGGTCGTGGGTGTAACCATGGGTGCTATTCTGGACATGGTGGAAAGAAACGAAATAGGAAAGGCCCTGAGCTCACGTTTTAGAAGCCGGAAGTGCAGTCATGTTGGGGGTGTGCCATCTCTCATCGCGCCTCCTATCACCTCGCCGGAGCAGATAGGCGTGAGCTTTGAACTTGCATGGCTGCGAGCCACCAGAAGTGAGTGCTGCCGATGCGCGTCAGAACAAAGCATACGAAACTTCTGCAACGGTTTTTGTGAAGCAGACGCACTCCCGTGTTTTTCTGTGGCACGTTGAAGAATACGACAACGACCCGCGCGGTGACTGCTTGAATGTCTCTGTTGCTGGCTGACGCTCACACTCACAGACCTAAGATACAACTTTCAAGCTTACACACCACACTCCAAAGTCAGCTTGTCTCACGAACAGAGTATGCTGCGAGAAAGACACGGGCCGAAAAAAATCTTATTTCACTTTTCGGAGGCCGAGAGCAGCAGCGAGAGCTTCAGGAGCGTGATTGCTATGGCAACGTTGATGTTGGGCGCACCAGTATCAGTCTCAGTGCTCCTTTGCGAAAAACAGCACGTGACTTCCGCCACACAGACTTCAACTGATCCGAGCTAGCCTGGGCCTCTCCTACGTTTTCCTTCTTGCATGATTCCGGACATTCCGCCATTTTCTTCGAGGCGTGTACTCTTAAAGAAGTACACAGCCTTTGGGGTTTATCTTGCCCCACAACAATAATAGTTATCTGCCTTTCTTGCTTTTCCTTTCTTGAAAACTCTGCGCTCGCTTTATACTTTCCTCTCGAGATTACAATGTCAAGTTGATAATGCGCGCGCTGTTCGTGACCTGGAAGTCCCGGGCGCGTAGCATTAAAGATAGGACATTCGGGCAAAGTAGATGATGGTTATCGTTGTGGGACAAGGTAAGGATAAACTCCAAAGGGTGCAAACTATTTAAGAGTATGGCGTAGGCGCGATGCGCACGAAATGGTGCTGATGACCCCGATTTGCTTTCGTAACGTGAGGCACATTTAATGTTTCGCTTAAAAAACTGTAATGTAGACATTGAACCTAACATTTTTGATAAAGCAAACAGCATTTCTCCTCAGTAAAAATAAGGATGCTAGCTCAAAGCGTACACTTATTCCGTCGAAAACGCTTTTCGCTTCCGTCGTCTGCCGCGTAGAAGCCATTGTCTGCCTCATTGCTATAATCGGATACAACTTCAGTCTGCAGTGAAGCCGCGCCCAGGCCCTCACCCGCGAAGCACTGTTCCTCCGCGAGGCTGCAAAGACTTCGTACTTCAAACGATCCCTGTTACCTAAATAACGAGGTAACCACGAGAATGAGGTTATAAGAGCGTAATTTTATACGTTTCACTCGTCTAGTACAGTAGAACGGTGAAAGTCTAATTTTATATTGAAGTGAAATAAAACACTTGTAACGTGCAAACCCGGCGTGCGCCAGGCATCTTCACAAGAAACAAAAGCCAAAATGTGTAACAGTTTTGTACAAGATTGCAAATACTATAACGTTATAAAACAAACATTTATATCCAATAATTATTATTAGCATTCACGGCGTTATAAAAACATTTGTCTGCACAAAACGAATAAGGGGTTAAACATGCTTCAGTTTCCAACATGGACGTCTCTCCTGCGGAAGCATTTCTGGCTGGGCACCACTATGCATTTGCCGTTCCTACTTCATCGAGGTAGTCTTTATCCACTGTACCATCATCAGGTGCGCTTCAGGCGTTCCAGGCTACCCCGACGATACCGAGCCAGTTCAAAAGACACAGCAGTGGAATGCCCTCTGCAGTGGCGCTCAGCAAATCTAGCTGAATACGTATATAAAGCTACGCAAAGAGCAACCGAATGAAGCGATCACGCAGATCTCTGGGAGGGTGAGTGAACTAACCGGTGTGAGCTTATGCAAAGTTTTTGATTCCAGGCGCACTGCGAAAAACACGGACGGAGTACTATGGACACCTCCACGGAAGCGGCCTAAAAGTGAAGGCTGTAAGAGGCGCATGCATATTTATGACAACTTAACACTGACTGCATTAAGAAGCGGCGTTCACGGCTTTTTATACCACAGTGAGATCCCAACAGTGCAGAAGATTGCTGCGGAATTAGCATCCGCGAACAAAGAAGACCTGCCAACCCTTCAGCCGTGAACCATCCGTCGCCTCCTCCTGGACATCGGCTTCAAGAGCGAGAAACGCGGGAACTCCTTGCTCATCGAGCACGAAGACTAGTTGCGGTGGAAGCACAAGTATCTTTACGAGATTGCTCGGTACAGGGAAGAAAGTTGCAACATATTCTATCTTGATGAAACGTGGGTCACTGTTGGCCACACAGTGAGCAAGGTCTGGGCTGATAAGACAGTCGTCATGCGACGCGTACTTGCGCGGCTTGACAACGAGGCTGAAGCAGCCGTCGGGAAAAGGACAGCGCCTTATCGTGACTCATGTTGGCAGTGAGGACAGGTTTGTTGACGGTTGCCTGGATGTGTTCCTGGGAAAGAAAACAGGTGACTACTACGAGGAAATGGACGGCAACCATTTCGAGACGTGGTTCAGCTCGGTCGTCCATAGACCGCCATGGGGAAGCGTCATTGTCATGGACAATGCGTCCTACCATTTCAGGTTCATAGAGGAAATACCGTCGCTTTCATGGCAGAAGGTAGAGATCCACAACTGGGGCGTGGCCTCGAAGGCGATCCCGTGCCATGCCGCCATGACAAAAAACCAGCTGCGTGACACTGTGGTCCCCGTAAAGACTTAATTTATGAATTATCGGATTGAAGTGGGGCTGGTGAAAGTGCTGGCTATGTTTTCCACATGCTCCTTCTATATCACTGTGAATTTAACCCCATAGAACTAATTTGGACACAGATTAAGAATGGAGTGACAGCGATGAACACCACATTCAAGACCAAGGATGTACACAACGTTCTTGTTGAAGAAAGTCGCACCAGAGAACTGGGCCAAGGCTGTGCAGCATGTGAAGAGTGTAGAAACACAATTATGGGAGATGTGAGGGTTTAGTGACAAGATGGAGCCAATCATCATCAACCTGGGAAGTGATAACAGCACGTCTGAATCGGAGCTTTCTGGTATTAAGCCATTGCAGTGAGCTAAAAAGGACCACGAACTCAATACATACCAGCTTAAAACAGACATATTCTGGCTCACGAAGTCATGGTTCGGCAGCCGTCTGAACACCTCATCAAGCCTATTGCCCTCAACAAACAAATTACAGTGCATCACGTGCTGCACTGGGTGAAGTCATCTGCAGGCGCACCGTTATTTTAAATTGTGGTGCTTGACGTCTCGGAGCAACATATGGGCTATCAGGAACACCATAGCGGAGGGCTTGATTGTGCCCCCTGCGATATCTCACCTTGACTACACGATGGCTGACGCACGCTCCCCAGGTGTCCTCGCTGCTGCGGCTTGACTGTGCCCGCGGCCTCATCTCACCTCGACTACACGATGGATGACGCATGCTCCCCAGATGTCCTCACTGCTGCTACTTGACCGTGCCCGCTGCCACGTCTCACCTCGACCACACGATGGCTGACGCACGCTCCCCAGGTGTCCTCGCTGCTGCTGCTTGACTGTGCCCGCGGCCTCATCTCACCTCAACTACACAATAACTGATGCGCGCTGCCCAGATGTCCTCGCCGCTGGTGCTTCACGGTGCTCGCGGCCATATCTTACCTCGACTGCACGATGGCTGACGCACACTCCCCAGGTGTGCTCGTTGCTGCTGCTTGGCTGTGCCCGCGGCCTTATCTCATTTCGACTACATGACGGCTGACGCACACAACTAAGATGTCCTCACTGCTGCTGCTCGATTATGCCCGCTGCCTCCATCTTACTTCGACTACACAATACTTTATGCACGCTCCCCAGATGTCCTCACAGCTGTTGCTTGACTGTGCCGACTGCCACGTCTCACTTCGACTACGCGATGGCTGACGCACGTTCCCCAGGTGTCCTCATTGCTTTCGTTCGTGCCCTCTGTCACATTTCACCTCTACTGCATGGTGGCTGATGCATGCCTTCCAGAATGCTGTGACTGCACCTTTAAACAGTGGATTTAGCCCTGTCGCTAGAGATGTTGATCCTGTTATCGTTAGAGTTTGCACAACTGACTGTTTCTGAGCACAAGGCACAAGCGCATCCATCATCTCGCAAGAGCAGGTCATGCTATAAGAGGTGAACTAGAAGATGCGGATTACATATCTTTAATGAATTGAAGCAGTGCTCCACAAACATACTTATAGTTCGCATTGAATCAACATAGACGAGGGTACAGTTCATTGCAGTCAACTCGTGGATCCAGTCATGGCTGACAGTTTTTGCTGCCTAGAACTCTCGTATGTGCCACCCCTCTCGACGCCTCAATGGATCAGCGATCCAGAAGTGACCGAAATGCGCCTTGCTAGGTAAAGCCCATTGTAGCTCTTTTTCTTTACACAAGGAGGCGACTGAATAACTCATTTTCCAAGCGTTTCACTCCAGAGAAGCCAAGCAACAGGCCAGGGGATGTCTTCCACCCATTGTATCACTGGTGGTTGCCCGCAAATATAGGGGATACAACCCCACACCCCCTTTAGCTTGCCCTGGTTGAGACCCTGCACCGGCTAGTTTCAACATGCTGGTAAGCATAACAAGCATTTTTAGCATACACAAGGTCCTACTTAATCTCCTCCTCGACCTGCAAGGCAATATGAGACACGGCCACGAGGGCTACACTGATTTCACCTTCTGAGCCTACTGGTGCATCACGAACCACGTTGGAGACTCTTGAAGGCACAAACCCGCTTCACAATGTGACTAGTAGTGGGGCATAGTAGTTTCTGCAACTCAGTTCTACTTCTTAACGCAATGACGGACACCGATTGCAAAAGAGTGCTTCTACATGCTGCAGCAAACATTGGAACAGGTCGAGATAACACAACGCCGCAGAAAGCCATTTTGCGCGTGTCATCTAGAGGCGTCATAGAAGGCAGTGCGGCACGCGATAACACCCCCCCCCCTCCAAAGAAAAAATGGAAGAGAAGCGTGGCGGACGTGTGTGCCAGCCCAGCCGCAGCCGTGCGCAAAACAATGGCCCAAATGCGACGGATACGTTTAGTCCACGAGCACCATAGCCACGTCAGGCAAATCTACATGTCAGGTCAGCTGCTATGATGGGACGCGCATGCGCACCGCTGTTCTAGCGGCCCTCTCGACAGCAGGCACCGCGTCGGTACACGGCGCGTCGATGCAGTTTGGCACGCGCTCCCGTGGTCCGTATACTATTGCTCCCGGCCGTGAGCAAAACCCGGGTGTACATATGTTCATAGATGTATGTTGTCCTAGTCTAATGCATGCTCTTTTGTCTTACTGAAGCCACTGGGTCTTGGGTCTCTTCACTCGGACCCAACACCCCATATTGTTTTAATGGAAAAATAAACACAAGTTCCATCCACCAGTTTGGGTTTCAAAGATGTCTTGCCACAACACTAAGTTAATACGAACAACAGTGAAAAGTTTACCCAGCAACATTGCCTCGAGGGCTGCTATATAATCGTACTCCGCATAAATTACTTTTGTTAGAGTATCTGATGAATATTGCCTGTTTATACCATCCTAATGCTCAATGCACCTTAACCAAGCACCTATCTTGGGCACATGAACTTCGCAAATGTCTTATCACATGCAACTCGATTTTTAAATGTGCAACAGTGCAAACGGCCAAAAAATATGTTTGCAGTACTCTGTTCGTGGCATTTGCTAATCAATGATGCTACGCCTTTGAAATTTGTTGCTTCTGTGAACGTCTGCACATACTGTTATGTATGGTATGGTATGTGGTGTTTAACCTCCGGAAGCTGCACATGGGCTATGAGACATGCAGTGCACAGCTTCTTGCTGCTTTGCCAATTGCAGTAACGTCTTGTGTGAGCTTAACATAAGGCAACGCTGGCTAGTGCATCAATCAGATATGCACCAAGGACATCTCAAACGAATTCTCCACCATTTAATGTTCATAGTTACCAAAACAAATTGGCTGATCTGTACTACAAGAGTGTATCACATATTTGACATGCGCAGTTAAGATGATTACACAAGTATTAGGATGATTCTGCTCAAGGCTGTACTAATACAGTTTATTTAGGCATAACATAATTACCATGTGCCTTCAAATCGTCAAACACAGCTCGTGACGTTTTGGTGACATCGGATAAGTGGCAGAAGCGACACATTAGTATTCAGAGGCGGCTCAGTGGAGGACTCTGGAAAAATTTCTACCACCTGGGGTTCTTTAACGTGCAATGACGTAGCACAGTATAGAGGCGACTTGCGTTTCGCCTCCATCAAAACGCGGCCGCCGCGGCTGGGATTGATCCCATCTTCGGGCTCAGCAGCCGAGTTGCGTAGCGCCCAGAAATCATGAAACCGAGCTCAAAATTATGCACCTTTGGATAGGGCTTGACAACTGCGCTATCTCAAAAGGACGCCCGCAACGCCAGCGGCCAGTTCGGAAAGCAAGCTAGCGAGCCGACAGATGTTCTTCAGCTGTCCTGTACAACCTCGAAAAATTGCAATGAAACATATAGAGGCTGACATCTCAGATCCCGAAATACCGCCCGAGTGCAAGTCTGGTTGTCCAAATCGCGGCAAAGATCACGCTGCCAATGACCCCGGGTGCGAGGTACGTCAAAAGGCTGATCTTGCCATCCGTAAGGCCGCATACATCAAACGGCTCAGCCTACGCGAAGACCGATCTACCGTCCGCTCATCTGACAACATCAACTCCACTCCGTATTCTCAACGGCCCCTTCAGGACTGGACCGCACCGTCCAAAACGAAAAAACAAGCGGAACCCCCTCGTTGACGTAACCCCTCCAAAGCAACAGGACACACTCCTAAACGCAGCCGCAGCAGCCCCCCCCCCCACACCCCCCCCACACCCTACTCCGCTCCCAGCCTTGAAGAACTCACCGCTAAGTCATGCACCCCTCTCTACCCTCTCCCAACTACCTCTCTCCGTACTTCAGCCAAACAAAACGCACAACATTATCGCCAGGCCCTGATAAAAGCCGCCTTGCGTACAGTGCTCAGCAAATGAAACGCTATACCCGGATCGCGTGGCCGCCGGTGCTTGTTGCACCACCGGTGAGCTGTCGGGAAAGCGAGCTGGTGCTTTGTGGTACACGCCGAGAGTGAGAGGCTTGGGGACGCATGGAGGCTGCATCTGGCCGGCAGGCGTTCGGTTACAGTGTACTAGTAGTTCGGTCTGTGTTTCGCGGTGATGCAGCCGGAGCACTGCAAGCCGTATCTTCTGCACCGCTTACGAGCAATAAAAACAGCGCTAAACGACGGGACGAGCGAGGGCACACAGACAAGAGCGCTGACTAACAACCAAAGTGTCTTTATTCCTTCAGTCAGCATATATATGCTCCGCCGCTATCTGAAACCACAGAATCTACAAAATTGGGCATGCGCAGGGGGAATTGCAATTAATGTGATAGGAAAGCAATCTCCTTCGGAAGGAGAGAAATGGACGGAAGGCTCACACATGCTTCGCCACTAACGTGAATGTGGAATGCTTCGGATATAAGGCGTGCGCGTTCATCACGATATTTTGACAGGTAGGTTACACCTTCGAAAGATGGCTTGCAGCCGCATTCATTGCAATGCAGAGACAACTGACTATCTTTTGCCCGTTCTTGAAATTTGTTGAAGTGCTCGCGCATGCGGTCATTGATGCAACGCCCCGTTTGGCCGATATAAAAACGCTTGCATGAAAGGGGGATCTTATACACCACACAGTCACAACAGTCACCAACAAACCTCTGCCTGTGCTGTTTTTTACAACTTTTTTTGTTGTTCTTGCTTACCCTATTCACTTGGTGGCACAGGCTACCTAACTTATTTTTGGCAGTAAACAGCAACCTGACGCCTGCCCTGCTGACAAACTTTTTGAGATTGTGCGCAACCTGGTGAACATATGGTATAACCGCAACCGTTTGCCGTGAGCGATTCTCGGGTAGAGCAGCTGCCGACTGCTTTCCTTTAAGGTTCGTTGCGAGGCTTTCAGCGATGCTGGTCAAAAGTGGTACCGAGAAACCTGCGAGCTTCAGTCTGGCTACTTGCTTTTCAAAGCTTACATCCACTTGGTGGTCACATGACCGGATGAGGGCCGCCTTCATGCAGGATCTTGCTATACCGCGCTTGACTATCTTTGAGTGCGCGGACGAAAATGGAAGAAGGTTCTTATGAGACCGAGGAGCGTAACCCCAACATACATGATTGCTTAAGAACGTTAGCTCCAAGTCTAAGAAAGGAAGTTTGTTGTCTGACGGATGCTCCGTGGTCAATTCGAAAGAATCTAGGACTGCCTTTCTCGTGTTTCCGTTCTTCAGTCATTTGCATCAATTTGCTCGCCACCGCGACTTGTAGAGCTCGCCTCTACACTTACTCGCTCAAGCATTCTTACCTACCGCCGGAAGTCGCCGTGTTGTTCGGGGGACTGATGCCTTCGGAGGGCCACATAAAGAGAACGTGCCGAATTTTGCGCTCTGAAGCATTTCGACAGGTACGCTTCTACACCGACTGCTTGCAGGTTGTGAACCAGAACGAGCTGCATTTCCACAGTGCTCAGAAGAAGTTCCTTCAAGATTTGAGAATGGCGTCTCAGACAGCAGACTTCCTGTGGGGCAACTTGGTGGTGCGACTGCCTAGGAGAGGACGTAGGAATCCGGGGCAAGGCCAAGAGGTAACAACATTTGGGGATGCCTCAATTCCGAACAACGTTGCCGATCTACTCAAGCTTGGTCCTAAATTTTGTGAGCATCCTTCTCTGGACAAGACGGAACTGCTCAGCCTCGTCAGGACAGCTGCCGGTAGAGCAACAACAGATGAAGCTGACAGATGCATCAGAGAAGGTGTTGACTGCCTGCCCCAGCAGGTCAAAAAAGGCAACACAGTTCGGCTCCGCACAGCAGTGACCGTCCTTCGGAATGCGGGGCTCAAGCTGCTCCTATCCGACAAAGAAGGCGGTTTTGTCGTGATGCCTGGTGGCTTGTACAAGAGCAAAGCAGATTCGGCCATTCTAGGCAACTTCAAGGAAGTGCATGGAGTGGCTCCTGCGAAGGTCAACACAAAGGCTGTTCAGCTCTGCGAAAAAGCCGGACTCTCCAAGCTGGCCTCCTCCATAAAGGCCTGCAATGAAACCAGTCTTTCTGTGTTTTTCAGCGCCAAGACGCACAAAGAACTGTGCCCGTTTCGGGTCATTGTTTCTGAGCGCGGAACCTGGCAACGACCATTGGGAGTGTTCCTGCAAAGGTTTTTGTGCCTCCTCGACATTGATGACCCCTTCCTCATAAAGACGCCAGGTACTGTCTCCACCTTCCTCCGTGAGGAATATCCAAAGGCTGTCCGAGCCTTTTCCGTGGACATCAAGGACTTGTATTACTCCTTGCCTCAAGAAGATGTATGCATTGAAGTCGGCCATTGCATTGACAAATATGGTGTTCTTAGGTTTCAGAATGCATGTGGTATCAACGTCGACAAGTTTTTAGAGCTTTTAAGGTTTTATATGCTTTCCACTTTCGTTTCAATGGAGGATAAGCTTTTTATACAGAAGAAAGGTGTGTGCATCGGATCATGTATAGCCCCTGTTCTTAGTGACTTATTATTAGCCAGCTATGACCGCAATCTTGTAACTAAGCTCAGCCAGACAAGCACTGTAAAAGTGATGCGATACGTCGATGACTTTCGAATTTTTTACAATACTAACGCCACTGACGCGCAGCCTGCTGCTGCTATAATATTTGACTTGTTCCGCACAGTCCTAGATTCTTTCGAATTGACCACAGAGCATCCGTCAGACAACAAACTTCCTTTCTTAGACTTGGAGCTAACGTTCTTAAGCAATCATGTATGTTGGGGTTACGCTCCTCGGTCTCATAAGAACCTTCTTCCATTTTCGTCCGCGCACTCAAAGATAGTCAAGCGCGGTATAGCAAGATCCTGCATGAAGGCGGCCCTCATCCGGTCATGTGACCACCAAGTGGATGTAAGCTTTGAAAAGCAAGTAGCCAGACTGAAGCTCGCAGGTTTCTCGGTACCACTTTTGACCAGCATCGCTGAAAGCCTCGCAACGAACCTTAAAGGAAAGCAGTCGGCAGCTGCTCTACCCGAGAATCGCTCACGGCAAACGGTTGCGGTTATACCATATGTTCACCAGGTTGCGCACAATCTCAAAAAGTTTGTCAGCAGGGCAGGCGTCAGGTTGCTGTTTACTGCCAAAAATAAGTTAGGTAGCCTGTGCCACCAAGTGAATAGGGTAAGCAAGAACAACAAAAAAAGTTGTAAAAAACAGCACAGGCAGAGGTTTGTTGGTGACTGTTGTGACTGTGTGGTGTATAAGATCCCCCTTTCATGCAAGCGTTTTTATATCGGCCAAACGGGGCGTTGCATCAATGACCGCATGCGCGAGCACTTCAACAAATTTCAAGAACGGGCAAAAGATAGTCAGTTGTCTCTGCATTGCAATGAATGCGGCTGCAAGCCATCTTTCGAAGGTGTAACCTACCTGTCAAAATATCGTGATGAACGCGCACGCCTTATATCCGAAGCATTCCACATTCACGTTAGTGGCGAAGCATGTGTGAGCCTTCCGTCCATTTCTCTCCTTCCGAAGGAGATTGCTTTCCTATCACATTAATTGCAATTCCCCCTGCGCATGCCCAATTTTGTAGATTCTGTGGTTTCAGATAGCGGCGGAGCATATATATGCTGACTGAAGGAATAAAGACACTTTGGTTGTTAGTCAGCGCTCTTGTCTGTGTGCCCTCGCTCGTCCCGTCGTCTAGCGCTGTTTTTATTGCTCGTAATCATGAACCAACCAGCCCAAATGCGTACTCTTCTGCACCGCGCTCACGTGGTAGCAGGAACTGAAAGCGCGCGTGTTTCGCAGCACTTGAATGAGTATTATTTCGCGATGTGCTAGCATGGCTCATAGTTTCGCAGTAGGGCCAAGGTGCTTGAAACATACCTCGCGCTCACTAAAACTGAGAGATGAGTGATCGCAGAAGGGATAAATACTAACTTTTATTCTTTAAAAAAATGTAGCCCGAAAAAAAAAGGCTTCCCTCGCTCGTGGTTTTATGCAGGCTAGATCTACCCACTTGGCTTTGGCATCCTATTATACTAGTACTTCGTCATGTCGCCTAGAGCAGCCACGACAGCCGCCATCCGGCGGGGCAGGCTGTTGAATAAGTGGACGGCGAAGATTGTATGCGCCAGACGATTCCACTCGGCCTCCATGGCCGCCCACAGTTCATCAAACGAGGCTCCGTGAAGCGGTCGATGAGACATGGACCGCCTTATGACACTCGAGAGATTTTCCATTATACTCTAAAAACAGTTGCACCTTTTGGGGTGTATATTTGCCACACAACAATAATCGTCATCTGTCTTGCCCGCGTTTCCTTTCTTTAACGCTGAGAGCCCGGTACTTCCTAGTCACGAACGGCATGCGTGTTATCAGCATGACAAAGCATTCTCGACAGGAAAGTAACGAGTGCAATGTCTCCAAGAAAGGAAATGCGGGCAAGACAGAAGACGATTATTGTTGTGTGGCAAATATACACCTCAAAGGGTGTAAACGTTTTTTAGAGTGAATAATCGTAATTTGCTTTGCTTGCGTTTCCTTTCTTGAAAACTCAGATCTCGCTACTTTCCTGTCGAGAATGCTGTGTCAGGCTGATAACGCGCAAGCCGTTCGTGACTTGGAAGTACCGGGCTAGCAGCGTTAAAGAAAGGAAATGCGGGCGAGACAGATGACGTTTATCGTTGTGTGGCAAAATACGACCTAAAGGGTGTAAACTTTTTAAGAGCTAATAATCGTCATCTGTCCTGCCCGCATTTCCTTTCTTTAACGCTGTGAGCCCGGCACTTCCAAGTCACGAACGGCTTGTGCGTTATCAGCCTGACACATCATTCTCGACAGGAAAAGCGAGCGCTTTTCCTGTCGGAAACGCAAGCTTGGCAAATGATGATTATTTGTGCTGGACAAGATAAGCCCCAAAGGGTTCAAGCTTCTCTAAAAGCGTATATTCATGCTGGCCCTTTGCGTTGGCCACTCTATAGAGCCATAATGTCTCTTTGCTCCAGAGACCGAGTCACCGACACTGCCACATGGACAGGGCTTGCTGGTAGTAAAAGAAGCCGTCCGGAAATAGCCCATCCGTGACGTGGGGGTGCAGGGTGCTGTCTGGGAGATCTCTGTAAGCGGCAGCATTGAACCGGCCTTTGAGGCGCACCAAGGGCCTGAATTCGTCCTTTAATATGGCTACCCGGACGCCGACGGAGCAGCGTCCGCTGCTGGCCAATCGCTCAAGATTTCCTCCTTCAAATCTGTGAAAATGAAGGAATTTGTCACTGCAAGAGAACGATCTACTTACGAGGCTGCGTACGGTGTGTTGTACGCCCACGCAGACAATTACGCAAGTACAAGAAACGAACAGAAATCTTGCGCACCAAGCACTATTTATTGAATCGCTCACACTTATCAGGCATATTTCAGATTTCGCACAGAGAAAAATACTACAAGGATACAGTTAAAAATGTGATGGAACCATAAAACCACAAAAACATGAGATTACAACAAAACACGTGCTTCGAAGGCATGGCGCAAATTATGATACTGTGCAATACTTCTCTTTCAATAATTATGCAGTGCCCACAATGAAGAATAAGGAAGGTAAATTGAAATACCATTTGGATCTAAAATGCTCAGTCATGAGAAAGGTACAATTTCTGGCTCTATCTTTTCAATAAAATTATGAGGCCCAGCATCATTTGGGAAAGGGGAGCCTCGAGCTCAGCAGCGCAACGGCGTGGCCTACGACTTGAGCAGCCGGCCTGTTTAAATCCCTGCCCCTAAGGATGTTGGCCAACGTGGCCACTGGAGTTGATATAAGGAATTGTTCGACTACCTATAGCGCCACAAGCTACAGAACCGTATACAAAAGGGTCAATGCTGAAAGCGCTCGCAGTCTCCGGTTCTTTTTTTTTGTTGTTGCTTTTCTCCTGCGTTTTATTTTCTTCCCTTTTTTGTTGTAAGTCCCTGAGATGGTTCTTATTGCCAATTCTACTCGTTTTCCTGGGCACGAAATATGCAGCGAGAACCTTAACTCTGCTCCGAAACATTACGCCACGCTAGCACGTCGCGAAAACGGGAATGAAAATTCTTTGTCATGCACGCACAACCAGCTTCCCGCGGAAGTACGACCGCACCACGTCCGCTTCGAGCGGTGTAGAAAGCACGGCTTGCAGCGCTTCGGCGGCGCCACCGCGAAGGCCGGCCGGTTGCGGCCTCCATGCGCCGCCCTCGGCACGCGGCACCAGCTCGCCGAGAGGTCACCGGTGGCGCAACAAGCGCCGGCGGCCACGCGCTTCGAGCAACGCGTTTCATTTTCCGAGCACTGTGCATTTACTTTTATAAACTAAAAATCCGCCTGTGACGTCATCCCTATACGCCCTGTGTGTGCCTGAGCCACAGACATGCGCTTAGATAAGCGCTATGCTTTCATTTCCTTTAACCAGTTCTCACACAAGTCATGTGACCATTCTGGTTGTATATATTTCACGACTGTACATTAAAAGGGATCATTCTTGGTCATGGGACGACGAGCGTCTGTCTAACACCGTCATTTTCCTAACGTCTGATGTTGTGAAAATTCATCAATATTGATTGCAATACAAACGCAGCAGTGAAAAGTGGGAAACGCCGCAGAAGGTTTGCAAAGTTCAACCACTATTATTTAAACTAAAAGCTTTCTTTGAAAAAAAAAATGATTGCCCATATCACAAATGCCAACACCACCCGAGAGCGATGCAAATGCTGCGAGCACGCGTTATGAACAAAAGATTTTCATTGCCCAAAACGAAGGGGAAAGTGCGGCGATACGCATGCCCCTCGACCGGCATTGAATTGTATATGGCATAATTCGCGCGGTTCGCCGCACCCCAGATTATGGCGGAAAATAGTAGCAAAGGCGGCTCAGCACCACGTCACGCAACGCAGAATTCACGTTTACAAAACAGCCCTTCCTGTGACGCTCCTCACGGGATATTCCTTCAGCAAATCAACAAGCTTAAATGGCGGCTATCTTGGACCGCCATCCCATATTCGTGATATTGCAGATGTATTGCGCGGGCGTCTGCACGCTACCGCGCACTTTCTTTTTGACGCGCTAACGCCGCAATAAAGCTGCGGAGGACCAGAAAGAAGTATTAGTCGATAAAAGTTGCAGCTCCGCGCCATGTTTCGTCATCTTAATGAGAACGCGAAATTGCGTTTTGCAAAACTACCGCTTCCCGGCAGAAATGTCAAAAAGCGTGACCTCTCGACAGCCAATCAGAGAGTCAACGTGACGGATAATGGAGCCGCGATGCGTCTCGAGATAAGAACCCGCTCGCCTCCCCCCCCCCCCCACGTCACAGTGAACTATACCCACGTTTACGCGTGTTTTACGCATAAACAGGGTTGCACTGGTTTGAAATGAGCGTTGCGCGCAATAGTTGCCAACACCTATTTCTATATACACGCACAGCGTGAGCAGACGACGCCGAGACGCTTGTAAACCACTTTTTGGTCACTCCAGTCCTGAAGGTGCAGCTCTGTTGTGCCCTCGGAAACCATATATATGACAGTAACAAGTGGGAGCACTGCATCAGACTGCAAATATTGAAGGACACTCGCTATCCGTCCCTTAGTAGAAGAAGTGAAGTGAACGCATCAACAATGTGACCACAGCGGAGCACGCTGGTGGGGGGGGGGGGGGAGGGGGAGCTACATTGGCCGGCAGTCGTGAGCGTCGTGGTTGATGCAATGCTTGTTGTTCTGTTATGAAACTCACTTTATGCAATGGCTGTTGCTGGAAAGAAATCTCACAGGTTCTCATGTTACTCTTGAGCGGCATGTATACTCTTAGCCCATGGTGACCTGTTAACACAGGGGCAGGCATTTTTCTCTTACAATCATAGAAAAATAATTTTGCTGTTACCGCTGCTCTCCGCTTATTGAAATTTTGCAGAAAGATTTCATTTGATTGTCCGGATTGTTCAATATAAATGTTGGAACAGCTGCTGCCGAGCCATTGCTAGCGTAAACTTGCTTCGGCGCCCATTGGCAACCGTTCCGGGAGGGTTGCCGAGTGTCTCCCGCTTCTGTGGACACCAGGATGGCTGTTTTCCGCTGTGGCCGATAGGTGGCGAAACAAGTTTATGCTAGCGCCGTCTCGGTACTGCACTGCAGTAAGCGCTCGCTTAGTGGCGATCCTGCGACCTCGTGCTGAGCACGAGGTCGCAGGATCGAATCCCACCCGTGCCGTCCGCATTTTAATGGGGGCGCAAAATACAGAAACGCCCGTGTACCGTGCATTGGGTACACGTGAAAGAGCCCAGGTGGTCAAAATTATTCCGGAGTCTCCCATTATGGCGTGCGGCATAATCAGATCGTGGTTTTGGCACGTAACACCCCAGAAGTTCTTTTTAGTGTTGGAAAAGAATTGCCACCATACATTCCAGCTTACAAAATCGAGCAGTCTTGCGTCTTCCAACGGTATTTGTTGACAATTAAAAAGCAGGTTATTGTCAGGGCTGCATCTTGCAATTAGTAAAGAAACAGAGCATGAACCAAGTTTCGCAATGGCATATTAACATGTCACCATTGCTTTGTTTCAAGGCCGAAATGGAGGTCAAGAACTTATTTACGCACTTGTTAAAAAGTATAAGAGGCTGAATAATGCGAAAGTTACGATTTCGCTAATCGAAATCATGTGACCTTAGCGAAGAAGTTCAGCAGCTTCGTGACAGTGTTTCTGTCAACGACACTTTCTATGAAGAAAAGAAACGGGAACTTGCCACAACTGTAAACAAGCCTGTACATAGATCTAATGATCTATTGACTGATAGGTTACTCGCCAGCGTTCTCGAACTAACAACGTCGAAATAAAGAGTGTACCATGTGCGAAAGGCGAAGTCTGCAAAGCCATTCTTCAGAATAGGGGCGACGCTATCGGCTGTCCCGTAAATGAAGGTGACATTGATGCAGTGCACCGAGTACCTGGAAAGAAGGATACGAACATGATTGCTAGATTTTATTCCCGCAACGAAAAGGACAAATTCTTGCGTAAAGCACGCAAAGCCCGTCTAACAGCCCGAGCACTTCATTTTGCTCAGTGCCAAGAGGATAGTCTATACGTGAATGACCATTTTACCCCTGACCTCTACCACAAGCCCTATCCTTGGAGAGGGGAAAATAAATGAAAATTTCTCTGGGTTGACAATGGCCGCATTAAAGCGAGAACGACTGAGGGCCGCCGGGTACACGTCATCACTAATCGTTAATCACCTGTCAGTGATTAAGGAATAGTAATTGATAATCAACTGAACGACGCTTATTCAAATGAAAATGGCAAACGATGCTTATGTGACACTTCATAAATTAGGCACGTTGTTTTCTACATGTAAGAATAGAAAGTCTTTAGTTCATTTTAACGCTCAATACGTACGTACGCCTTAGACTTCTGTCAACCAAAGGACCAGGCAGGATTCCGTAAAGGCTACTCAACAATAGACCTTATTCACACTATCAATCAGGTGATAGAGAAATGTGCGGAATATCACCAACCCTTATATATAGCTTTCGTTGATTACGAGAAAGCGTTTGGGTCAGTCGAAACGTCCGCAGTCATGGAGGCATTACGTAATCATGGTGTAGACGAGCCGTATGTAAAATACTGAAAGGTATCTATAGCGGCTCCACAGCCATCGTAGTCCTAAAAAAAAGCGACAAAATCCCAATAAAGAAAGGCGTCAGGCAGGGAGATGCGATCTCTCCAATGCTATTCACAGCGTGTTTACAGGAGATATTCAGAGATCTGGATTGGGAAGAATTGGGGATAAGAGTTAATTGAGAACACCTTAGTAACTTGTGATTCGCTGATGATATTGCCTTGCTTAGTAACTCAGGGGACCAATTGCAATGCATGCTCACTGACCTGGAGAGGCAAAGCAGAAGGGTTGGTCTAAAATTAATCTGCAAAAAAAAAACTAAAGTATTGCTTAACAGTCTCGGAAGAGAAGAGAAGTTTACGATAGGTAGCGAGGCACTGGAAGTGGTAAGGGAATACATTTACTTAGGGAAGGTAGTGACCGCGGATCCGGATCATGAGAGTGAAATAATCCGAAGAATAAGAATGGACTGGGGTGCGTTTGGCAGGCATTCTCAGATCATGAACAGCAGGTTGCCATTATCCCTGAAGAAAGAAGTGTATAACAGCTGTGTCTTACCAGTACTCACGTACGGGGCCGAAACATGGAGGCTTACGACAAGGGTTCTACTTGAATTGAGGACGACGCAGCGAGCTATGGAAAGAAGAATGAAGGGTGTAGCGTTAAGGGATAAGAAAAAGCAGATTGGGTGAGGGAACAAACGAGTTAATGACATCTTATTTGAAATTAAGAAAAACAAATGGGCATGGGCAGGACATGTAATGAGGAGGGAAGATAACCGATGGTCATTAAGGCTTACGGACTGGATTTCAAGGGAAGGGAATCGTAGCAGGGGGCGGCAAAGTTAGGTGGGTGGATGAGATTAAGAAGTTTTCAGGGACGACATGGCCACAATTAGTACATAACCGGGGTAGTTGGAAAAGTATGGGAGGGGGCTTTGCCCTGCAGTGGGCGTAACCAGGCTGATGATGATGATGATGACGTACGTAATAAAGATGACCAAATAACTGTGCTATTTTCAACTCTTGGCTCTAAACGTGATGTTCTTATGGTTACTGAAACTTGATATCGGAAGGAGACTGTTCTAAAATCTCCTTGCACGTAACCTATTTTTTGCATCGTCCAACAAGAAGGGAGATTGATGGCAAAGAACTCGATGAAATGTTGTTTAGTTCAGCCATTTTCCGGCATTACTAGTGATTATGAAATTCTGACTTTACAAAGTGACCATTATGTTTTTAAACGAGAAGCAAGGGGATTAACGCAGAAGCCCGATTTTTATTAGTCATATCATAAGAACCCAACAAACACTCACACCAAGGACAACGTAGAGGAAATTACTTATCCTTAATGAATGGAATAAGGAAACGATAAATTAATGGAAATGACAGTGGATGAAAAAACAACTTGTAGCAGGTGGGGAACGATACCACAACCTTCGCATTGAGCTACCACAACCTTTCAATTGAGCTACCGCGGCGCAGTTCCCCCGTCCACTTTCTTGAGCATTCATGTTTCCTCGTAGAACCCTGGAAGTGTTAGCCAGCGCCACCACTCACAGACCTTTGCGGCGGATGTCGAACATTCTTTCTGCCACAGGTGTCACGAGAATGTGATCTTTTTTGGGTGAAGGCAACCGGTCAATAAACCCCCACATGCTACCTGAAGGCATCAATGTTGCCGGATTCGAGACCCTCGTTATGTAATAAACGAGAAAGGGGTTAAACGAGGGGCCCGATTTTTATTAGTCATATCATAATAAGCCAACAAACACTGACACCAAGGACAACATAGGGGAAATTACTTGCGCTTAATAAATGGAATAAAGAAACGATAAATTAATGGAAATGAAAGTAGATGAAGAAACAACTTGCCGCAGATGGGGAACGATCCCACAACCTTAACAGGTCGAATTTTTTAGCATTCCTAGATACGTATTTAAGTTGGTTAAATGACAATTGTTATAAGGTAGTCCTTGCCGGTGATTTTCATATTCATCATGCTAAACCCTCGCCTCATAAATTTGAATTGTGTCAAACTATTGAATTGAAGGGTTTTATTAATGTTATCAACCTCCCAACCCGCATTGAGAAAGACGTCGCGACGTTCATCATTAACATAGAAGCTATGAAACTTTTGTCTGGCTGCTCAGCGCACCTATTAATGACATTATTTATGTTCATCAACGAAACAGTGTCTCATGCACAATCCCAACTACAGGAATCAACCGTTATTCATGATATCAGTGAACACACATTGGCTGCATTTAGCAATGATATATCGTTAATCGATTGGTCAGACGTATTTCGCCAGCAGAAATGAGACGTC
The DNA here is from genome assembly GCF_050947875.1 of Dermacentor variabilis. Taxonomy (NCBI): domain Eukaryota; kingdom Metazoa; phylum Arthropoda; class Arachnida; order Ixodida; family Ixodidae; genus Dermacentor; species Dermacentor variabilis. The sequence goes on from NW_027460280.1 coordinate 21,142,045, forward strand.
GCGTATAATTGTTTTCATGATAAGTTCAAAAGGGCTTACAAGAAGTGCTTTCCGTACAAGCAAATTAAGCATGCGCGAAGAGCCAAGAAACGCTGGTTGACTAAGACTTGCCTCGAGGAAATGAAACGTAATATATATATATATATATATATATATATATATATATATATATATATATATATATATATATATAGTTGAACTCTCTCTAAAATATAAGGACGAAATCACGTTTCAAAGTCCAAAGAGGAATAAAGTTGACAGGCTCTTACGCTATGAAAAAAGAAAATACCTAAACAACTTGTTGAACACTGATGTAAGGAATAAATAAGAATTAGCTTGGAGCAGCAAAACTTAACAGTGACTTAAGTGTCCTTACGTGATTTGAATGCAAAAGCATTATGACTTCTCTAATTAATTGGTTACGTCCATGATACGTGACGTCATACATTGTGACATACCCTTCACAACTACCTTATTTCACTTTAATCCACCTTGCTGTAATTTGTACCAACCTCAATTCACGTTAATCCATCCTTAATCCACCTTTCTCTAATTTGTGCCAACCTTAATCCACCCTAACGTCGCAGACAGATGACGCGTGCTATGACACACGCATTTATTGCGCTATAGTGTATTCCTCACCTGCCTTTAATGTTAGGCACCATGCATTGTAATTATGTTTCTATTGGATTTGTACTCACAATATGTCAGAGATTATTGTTCGGTTTATTATGCACAATTCCTTGTTTTCTTGGCGTTAAATGCACCTTTGCACTGCTGTATTTGCCTGTCCATGCGATTTGTGCTAGGGTCGTGGTCCTAGTCAAGCCCGTGTAGCGGCTTTTTGACCACCGCCCTCAGCATCCCCAATGTTGGAATAAAGTTTGATTTGATTTGACTTTTAAAATTGCAAAACAATACATGCCAAATGCTATCGGACAATTTCTGAAGCCCTCCACTTCTATTCCATAACATTCCACATTACATCTTGTCAGTTATTTCATAGATTTGAAAAAGAACTTAAGAAGTTTCTGATTACTACCCACCTGACAAACCGTAACGTTTGTCAGCTTTCTTGCATTTCTACAAGAACGCTGTATTTTATATACTTGCCTGTTTGATTTCGTACTTGATACTTATATATTCTTAAGCTGTTTTTTACAACTTTGTTTCTAGTAGTTTTTCGTGAGCCGGCAATCTTTTTAGCATGTTTGTTATTTTCACTGTTATAATATTATTTGATATTTACTGACCAGTGCTTAATTACTTTCATGTTCGTATATTTCTGGTCCGAATTCTGCCTACTGCGGGACCTGCTACCGTACATGATATCTTGTAATTCTCAAATCATTAACTAGTAAAATAAGATTTTATTTGACCCGCCGTGGTTGCTCAGTGGCTATGGTGTTGGGCTGCTGAGCACGAGGTCGCGGGATTGAATCCCGGCCACGGCGGCCGCATTTCGATGAGGGCGAAATGCGAAAACACCCGTGTACTTAGATTTAGGTGCACGTTAATGAACCCCAGGTGGTCGAAATTTCCGGAGTCCTCCACTGCGGCGTGCCTCATATTCGGAAAGTGGTTTTGGCACGTAAAACCCCATAATTTAAGATTTTATTTGATTATCGTTGACTATCAAAAAATTTAAGATTTCCTGTTTTTGATCGTGGTAGACAGCTGTTGCTGAACTAACCCGCATAAGTGTTTGCGTGTGAAACAAGTGTTCAACTTGCGCTCGATCCATTTATTAGGCCTGTCCCTCATCACTGCCGAGTCGAGCGGTCGTGGAGCCTAGAGGCGATATCTTGAAAGTTTTCGATTCACTCGGGTGCAGAGAAATTCCTGTCTATCAGCAGCGTCTTGTGATAACCACTGGCGTTGTGGAGCGCCAGGCGGTATCGAAGGCGTTGTGTACATTGACGCATTGATAAGATAATCAAGCAGGCCGCACCCGGTGTTCTCGACGCAACATGTTGCGTCGAGAAGCATGCGCAGCCGTTGAAGACGCCTTTTCACTCATTTCGTAAGCAATGCTTTTGATGCCAAAACCGAGGGACGAACTGTGAGAGCGAACGCCATTCCGTCGTTTCCCGCATGCGTTGCTCGCGACGTTTTTTCTTGAGCGTGAAATGTCCCAGAGTCACACGCGCCACCAGGTATTCGGCGAGCCACCCGCCGCCGTCGGGGCTTTTTATTACCGGCCCGCGCGGGGAGACGAGCGCCGGTTGCGCGGCCAATATCTGCGCTGGGCCTCTTAATTGCCGGCCGCTGAGTCGAGCGGCGGTCGAGCCAGCGCACACAGGCGCTTCCGGTGACAGCGTTATTGACTGGAATGGTCCGCTGGATTGACGACCGTGTTGCTTACTGCGCCTGGTCACGTCGCCGCTGCGCTCTTTCCCCGCGCTCGTTTTTGCCTCCTGCTGAGAAATTGCGTCCCTGGCGATGGTGTTTGGTTTTCCCTTCGTGACAACTTGCCGCTGCAGCAGAGCGCGCAATGACTTTCCTTCCTCTGGCGGCCCCGAAAATAGTATTAACTTTTCACTCGCCGTGTCTTCCGGCCTGGTGATAGGACAGCGCGGCTTCGTGGAAACGAGTATTGGCGCAGCGGCCGCGAACTCTGCGCTCTATCGGGAAACGTCCGCAGGAACGTCTTCTGACGCACATTTCTTGCTTTTGGAGTCTGTCCCGCTCGGATGGATCTGGAAGCTTTTGTGCGTGCTGCAGCAGCATCAGGCTGTGTCGGCACGGAACCGGGGACTGAGCGGCTTAATCGTGGACACAAACAAACTGATCCTGAAAGTGAAAAGCTTTACGAATAGAACTGAACTAACTCAACTTTTCATTTATAACAACTATGTGTCACTGGACGGCCGCCTTTACTATTAACATGTTTGCTACAGCGATTGATCTTACAAAGCGCTCTCAACTACCAACTTCCTTGTTTACGGTTCCAGTGTTACAAAACTTGGCTTTTGCATGTAGGTGATTGGTGCATGTAGGTGATAGGTGATTCAGTAGAGATACCAGCTGTCATAGAGGCATTACGTAATCAAGGAGTACGGAACGCTTACGTGAATATCTTGGAAAATATCTACAGAGGTTCTACAGTTACCTTAATTCTACACAAGAAAAGCAGGAAGATACCTATAAAGGAAGGGCTCAGACAGGGAGAAGACACAATCTCTCCAATGCTATTCACTGCGTGCTCGGAAGAAGTATTCAAGCTATCAAATTGGGAAGGCTTAGGAGTAAAGATCGACGGCGAATATCTCAGCAACCTTCGGTTTGCCGATTACATTGTTCTATTCAGCAACAATGCAGACGAGTTTCAACAAATGATTGAGGACTTTAACAGAGAGAGTGTAAGAGTGAGATTAAAGATTACGCAGAAGACAAAGGTAATGATAAATAGCCGGGCAAAGGAACAAGATTTCAGGATCGCCAGTCGGCCTCTAGAGTCTGTGAAGGAGTACATTTACCTAGGTCAATTAATCCCTGATCATGAGAAGGAAATTCACAGAAGCATAAAAATGGGTTGGATCGCATACGGCAGACATTACCAGCTCCTGACTGGAAGCTTACCATTATCATTGAAAAGGGACGAGTACAATCAGTGCATTTTATCAGTGCTGACATATGGGGCAGAGAGTTGGAGACTGACAAAGAAGCTTGAGAACAAGTTAAGGACCGCGCAAACAGCGATGGAACGAAGATTCCTAGGCATAACGTTAAGAGACAGAAAGAGAGCTGTATGGATCAGAGAGCAAACGGGTATAGACGTTGTTCTAATGGACATCAAGAGAAAAAAATGGAGCTGGGCAGGTCATGTAATGCGCAGGTTAGATAACCGTTGGACCATTAGGGTTACAGAATGGGTACCAAGAGAAGGGAAACGCAATCGAGCACGACAGAAGACTGGGTGGAACGATGAAATCAGGAAATTCACTGGCGCTAGTTGGAATCGGTTGGAGCAGGACAGGGGTAATTGGAGATCGCAGGGAGAGACCTTCGCCCTGCAGTGGACATGAAACAGGCTGATGATGATGGTTGGTTTGAGCGAGTATAATCTTTTTCAAGCACAAATGAGGTAATTTCAATGTACTTTCTGTAGTTCAGTCGTATAACTGCACTTTCCTATAAGCTCTTCAGACGGCGAAACAGCCAACCACGTCGCGTGCTCTCTTCAAGAATGAAAGCAAATAGAGCACAGAAAGAACTGTGGTCTGATTTAGCAGTAGACGTTATCACTCCCTGGAAGCGATGATTGCGGAAACTTGTTCAACATTAATTGTTATTAAATTGCTGTGGAAGCCATAACGTGGTGATTTGGCGCTCCCCAGCGTTCACGCTTCAGGAAAACCCCTAAATGTGTCGCAACTGGGGCGAGCTAAAACCTCGTGGTAACAGAAAACTGCGCGCATTGTCAAGATTCCGCAGAGACGCTTCAAAGAAAGATATCGGGGACAGTCGAGGCGTTATATTGATCAGCGTTGTTAGAACCAATCTGATACTGATGGCCTTGGTTGGCGGCGCATTGTAGGAAAATGCCCTGCGCAAAGCCGTCCAAAGCTCAGTGATGATACTTGGCTCTTTATTGAAAGAAGTCGATCTTTAACGGAGGCCAGTGACTGACGGTAGAATTTGTTCGGAGACACGCCACTATATAGTTGCTGAATTGCCAAATCCAAGTGTGTAACGACGTCCTGTGCGCATCCATTCTTGAGCTTGCGAAGAACAGCAGCAATAGCGACACCCTCGAATATCCAAGACACCAGGGGGTGGACCGAGGTTTGTTGGAGGGGAGGGAGGAGACGTCACGTGCCCGGTGTGCCGCCCCCCGCTCTGGATACTCCCATGTAAGAATCACGCTTATCGGACGATCCATCCGTGTAGGCATGGAGGGGGTGGAGGTATATCACCATTCAAGTGCTCCAAGGCCAAACAGCGGTCCCGAAAAGAAGCCTCAGAATCGTTTGGAATACAATCCTTGAATAGTGAAGTTGTAGATCAACTCGGAGATCAGCTTCCGCTAACCTTGCCGCTCACATATTCGTCGTAGATGCTCCCACATATTTTAAACGAGAAGAAAAAGGGTTAACCGAGGGGCCCGATTTTATCAGTCATATCATAAGACGCCAACAAGCACTGACACCAAGGACAACATAGGGGAGATTACTTGTGCTTAATAAATGAAAAAAAAAGAAACGAGACATTAATGGAAATGAAAGTGCGTGAATGGGTGAAAAATCAACTTGCAGCGGGTGGGGAACGATCACACAACCTTCGCATTACGCGTGCGATGCTCTACCAATTGAGCTACCGCGGCGCCGTTTCCCCATCCACTTTCTTGGGTTTCCTAGTAGAACCCTGGGAGTGTTAGCTAGCGCTACCACTCACAAACCTTGGCGGCGGATGTCGAACATCCTTTCTGCCGCCGGTGTCACGAGAACGTGATATTTTTATTGTACACTTGACATGGATTATAAAGAACTAAATAATACACATAGAGTACCAAGTCATACAAGATAGGGCAATACGTTGTGTCACTATATAAATAAGAATATACGGGATGAGATTATAATCACAAGTCAAGATATGTGCTACATACAACGATGAATTTAATTACCTATTGCACAGCAGTTCAAGCACCAAATAAAATCAGGTAGGATCGGGTATTTTTAATAATAGTAGTTTTATTTTCCTTTTGTATTGCCAAATAGTTTTACTGTTGAGAGCGTGATCAATTACAGAAGAATGTATATTACAAAGGGATATTATTTGATAATGTATTGTTTGGGTGCGATAGTTTGTCCGGGGTCCCATGTCCAACTAAGATATTCCTACGTAAATTATATACTACATCCCGCTATAAACATTTTTCGAAGAAAAATGTGAAGTTATTCTTGACTATAAACAAAAATTCCTAGGAAGAAACTGTAGAGGTCGGAATAAGGTAATATTTTTAGAATCTGGAATATACAGCTGTCTGGTACAGATATTGAAAAAACATACTAAACGCAAAGCTCTTTCTTGGAGTGCGATGAGCCGGTCCGAATCAGTATTGTTGCCTGATCCCCAAACTAAATGACAGTACACAAGATGTGAATGAATTGGTGAAAAATATAATTGTTTCTTCAAACGGATCGGTATAAGCTCTTTCAGCCGGTGCATCAAGCCTATGGACCTAGATACCTTCAAACGTACATGGCTGACATGGTCAGACCAGCTTAAATCATATTTGAAGCAAACCCGGCCCAAGCAATGGACAGGCATTTGTTAACATGATTTCGGAATTATTGATGCGTAATTTGACATTATCGTGTATGGGTTTATTTTTCGGAGCGAAAATAATCTATGTTGTTTTGTTTACATTAAGTGCGATTTCATTATTATTCAGCCATACATATAACTCGCTGAGCCAGGCATAGCTTGTGATTTCAGCAAGGGACGATCAGGTCCGGAAAAGAAAACCATTTGTATCTTCTGCATAAATAACGATATCTGGGGTTAAAGGTATATTTAAAATATTATTTATGTGGATAATAACGAGCAAAGGACGCAGAATTGATTCCTGAGGAACACCATATTTTATATTGGCGGTCTCAGACCGAGTTTCGTGAAGTTGTGTGTATTGTTTTCTTCCACTCAAGTAATTTTCTATAAGTTTGCCAGACAGTCCACGAATTCCGTAAATTTCTAGTTTTTTTTTAGTAGTATGTCATGTTTAATGGAATCGAACGCTTTGTGGAAATCAGTAAAAATACCAGTAGTATACAGCTTCTTTTCGAAGTTTGAAAGTATGTTATCCTTAATATATAATAGAGCTGTTTCAGTTGATTTCCCGTTTGATATCCGTACTGCTGTTTACAGATTACATTTTTATCCTTTAAAAAGCGGTTGATCCTTTTGTAAATTACTCTCTCAGCAATTTTAGAAAAAAGTGGCAATTCAGAAATTGGTCTATAATTGTTAAAGTTTTTGTTACCACCTTTAAAAATTACTGTAACACGTGCAAGCGACAATCTGTCGGGGAATATGCCAGTAAGGAGCATTCTGTTGCATATATAGGTAAGTGGGCTGACCATAAATCAATAGCGGCTTTGATTGGAATGGGACTAATACCGTCGTCTCCAGGCGAAAAAGTCTACTTTAACGCTTTTATTAGGCCTGCAATTTCTTCTTCAGATGTAGGCGTTAGAAACAACGAATCACTGTAAGTTGGAAAAATATACGCGTGGATAGACTTCGATGACTGTACACATTCAGAGTTATTGATAGCGCCGGCGTCCAAGAAGTGTTTGTTAAACCGCTTGACAAGCAGTTGGCCAGAGCAAACAGTGTGATTTATGATTAACCCAAAAGGCAGTGATGCTTTTCTTCTGGCTACAAGTTTATTAAATTCTTGCCAAAGCAATTTGGGGTTGTGCATTACTAGTGAAAACTTGTTTTCGTAATGCTCAGATCTTGCTTTCTTGAGGTCGATATTGAGCCTGTTAAGGTTTTACGGGCCAAAACCACTTTCTTATTATGAGGCACGCCGTAGTGGAGGACTCCGGAAATTTTGACCACCTGGGGTTCTTTAATGTGCACCTAAATCTAAGTACACGGGTGTTTTTGCATTTGCCCCCATCGAAATGCGGCCGCCGTGGCCGGGATTCGATCCCGCGACCTCGAGGTCAGCAGCCAAACACCATAGCCACTGAGCAACCACGGCGGGTAATCTTTTATTTTTTATTAATACGCTTGTACAAATCTTTGGTAATACATGCCTTTTTCGCTTTTGTGTGCTTTTTGACAAAAACGTGTGTAAATGCCTGGCCATAATTATGGAGGATTTTTTTTTCGAAGAACACATCATACGCCTTAGACGGATTCGTTTCTCTGTACACCTCAGTCCAATTAGTCTCAGCCATCAAAGAAGAAAATCTGGCCACGCTGAACTCATTCACGATTTGTCGCTTATATTTTCTTTCATTCAAATGTTTTCTTAGTTGGAATTATACAAAAAAAGGGAAAACGATCACTTATTTTAGACATAAGTACCCCAGACAAGATGTTGTCCAAGGGAAAACTTGTAAAACATAAGTCGATTAACGTTTCAGAATGCTCTGGAACTCGCGTGGGACCATAAATAACATTTTCCCAACCGTATAAGAGTGTTAATTCAAGCTACTTTACCTGGTTTGAGTTATTTTTCATGAGATCAATGTTTGTATCACCAGAGATTATTGCTTCCCAGTTATTAATGCTTCCGCCTTCAAGAAAAGACTATGAATTCAAAAACTACGTCTGTTATGCTACTAGGGGGGCAGTAGATTAGGAGTATCGCGGCAATACGGTGTAATACAGCGACAGCCTCAAGATCTCCCCGTAAAATAGTGTAATCAAACAAAACATCACAGGGCAGGCTTTTTTTGACATATAAAGTAACTGCTCGTCCACGTTTATCTTCTCTCAACACATAAATGTTCTCATAGTCTTCAGAAGAGTATAGGCTTGCGCTGGTTGGTAAAACAACCATCTCATAGCCCGGAAACTGCGTAATATCGGCATCACAGGAGTACCAAGTGTCGGAAAAACCAGTGTCAAATGTGTCATTTATTTGCTGAAGATGGGCTTCAATTTCATGTACTTTGTTTCGTAGACTTGGTGCATTGAGGTGATATAGAAGAAGTGCTGGTTAAAAAGAATAATTGTTGCTGCATATCAAGTTATTGAAGGAAGTCGGTGTAAAATAGGATCCCATCATAGTGACAGGTTACAAACAAGGTGTGCAGGCAGTACGTCTACACCGACACAACCATTTTTTCAAGATCACTTTCAGAAACAATCCGTATGGCTCGCGTGCCCTGCTCTTTCTTTACAAAGACATTTCCCTGAGAACACCACACAAAAGTGTAGTTCAGTTCGCGTGCCTTAGCCTTAGCAAACCACCGAAGGCTCTTATTCATGGCAATGAGGTTATCGAAAAAGCGTAAATCGCTTGCTCACTCCTTCAGTTTATCCCATTTTACCAGTCACGCTGCTTTCACCGTTCGCCCGGAAAATCTGATCAGCGGGATCGGTACCTTGTTCGGGCGCGGCGGGAAGTGAGACACACTGAAAACTTTACTATCTGACAAGAGTGGAAGATCGAGCTTCTGTGCAATGTTGTTAATTTTTTCCAACACGTTTTCTTTTTCTGCGAATGGCAGGCCATGAATTTCCATGTTCTCCGCCTAGTGTACTGTTGAAGATCGTTGAGTTCTTGAAGTTAGCTTTTCAACTCTATTTGTCTTGGCTGTTTTCAAGTGTCTCGACCCTCTTGCAAAGCTGTTCGATATCGCTGTCGTGTCCTGAGTTTTGCCTGCCCTGAGCTCTTTTAATTCCGAGCATCAGCTAAACTTCGCTTTACAACTTTGACTCACGAATCTTGATGCCGTTAGTGCCATGCGTGGCAAGGCAACGTTCATTTGATTGCGCCAGACAAGTTCCGCTCTCCTTTAATGCTTTCCTTAGCTCTGGCACTACAGGGACCCAGCATTCGTTCCAATGACAGCACGAAGCGCACCTTCAACTTTTCCCTCGGCGACTGTACCATAATCTTAATTGTCGCATAGCGGCGGCAGTGGACGCGACCCGGCAGCCTTATAGACGGTTTCACTCGCGCTATAACTGCAGCGAGAGTGCGCCCCCAAGAAACTTCCGGTCACGGGCCTTATCAGACTACTGCGCCGGAACACAAAACGCGTTTTTAAGTTGTTCTATTGGCGGAAAGTCTATTTTTATGTTTGCAGATAAAAGAGATGCGCAATACGCCTCAAGACAAATCCAAAAAATTTTCGCGTAACTTAGGGCAACATTAACTTCTAAAATTGTTCTTATGTACAGAGGAAAAGTGTTGAAAATCTGCAGGCTTAGATTTTAACGCACTCTTGCTAATCAATATCGCAGCCAATGACTTTCTTGCTCGCAAAATTTAGCGGGCTACGTCCATTAGCAAAACCGGAAACCGTCCAGTGCTTATGTTTATAAACAGTGAAAAGGTCCATACTGTCTTTGCAGATCGGGATGTGCGCCTGCCCTGAGCCTTGCTGTGCTTGCACATGTGGGTGATAAGACGCAGCTTCGTGGAATTCTACTGGACCAACTTCAGCACTTCGATCGACATCATCCAAGCATGAAGTAGAGCCTTTACAGGGACCCTCGTATTCTCGCACCTCAGCGGTGGGTGGTGGATGAGACGCAGCAGCATTACTGATCGGCTTTCCATATTGGTTTCGTTCCAGAGTATTAAAAACGAAATTATGGGGTTTTACGTGCCAAAACCACTTTATGATTATGAGGCACGCCGTAGTGGATGACTCCGGAAATTTAGACCACCTGGGGTTGTTTAACGTGCACTTAAATCTAAGTACACGGGTATTTTCGCATTTCGCCCCCATCGAAATGCGGCCGCCGTGGCCGGGATTCGATCCCGCGACCTTGTGCTCAGCAGCCTAACACCATAGCCACTGAGCAACCACGGCGGGTGTTCCAGAGTATTTTTAATTAGTTTGATAATGCTCTCGTACTAAGCTACTGCTGTGCTGAGATATTTACGGCTCTTGTAATGGCAGCCACAAACATAGCTGTGTGTTTGTCTTGTCATGAACTGGTCACTGAAGACTCGATATCCCTGGGTTGTACTTGATGCAAGTATTCTTACCACGTTGGGAAGCGCTGTGGTGTGTCTTTGCCAACTTTCCGCAGTAAGGGTGAATCCCTTAGTAACACTTGGGTCTGTGTGATGTGTACCGCGGGTAAGAACAGAGGTGCTGTGGCCAAGCCCCAGAAGGCGAGTGCTAGTTTCGGTTTCAAGGAACGTGCACAATTCCAGCGGTTGCCGGACATCCTTACTTTTTTATTTCTATATTTGAGAATTTTAAATCGAGCGAAGCGCGAGAAGTGGTCGTCTTCGTGCGTCCGTCGAGCTTACCTCCGCTCATCCTTGCCACTCGCTCAGCGATATCACAAGTCGGATTGTGCTTTGTCATCTGCTTCGGCTGTCGTTCGAAGTATGAAGATGGGAAAGATAAGACACAGAAGCTCGATCAGGCGTGCAACGAACGGAAGACGCGGGAAAGGAGGTCAACCAAGCATTAAACGAAGATGGCTAAACGGGGCATCACATGTGTTGCGCGGCTCTGTGGTGTTCTAACACCGGCAATTCCAGTTCTTCGTAGTTTTTCAGGTTTCCTAATAACAGCAGGTAAGCACAACTATTTCGCTTTATCTTTTGAGCAGGTCTTCATTTTGCGTGAGTAAACAAGTTCTGTGCAAGCCTGAAGGAACTGACAAGGAGCACTGTCGCTCGACCCATTCGTCATGACGGCAGCCCATCTGCTGTCGGTGCAATACTTGTAATGAAGGCCTTGAGTGCGTGTTTGTTGGGCTACACATTTTGTGCTCTCTTTACTTCGCTCGACACATACAGCCACGGCTAAAGTGAAGAAAAAAAGATACAACCGTGATGTTTTAGCAAGTATCAAGAGTAATGGTGGCAAAAGGATGCACGCATGAAATTTCTTGCGGCGTTCTGGTGCACCATTACAGAGATATTGTACTGACGAAGGTTGAAGCTCTGTATTTTAGCTGAATTTTGGAGCGTACATGGTACCATGCTCTAACTTACCTTGCTTTAGGCTCAGCTTCGGTGGGCGGAAGCTTTTGAGCACCTGTTTTATAGACCTGTTTTATATGTTCTTTAGTTATTTGTTTTGTGGGCGAAATGTATTTAATAATATCAGTAATACAAGTATAGAGTATTTAATACTAATTAAGCACGAACTGGTAATCCACCTTGTGATGAAGAGTGCTATTAAGTTTTTTTTTATGAATGGTTGGTTACATGCGTTGCGGTTTTGCTAAGATAGTGTCCTAATACTCGCAGTGCTTTTCTGTATACATGAAAATGACGCATAGTATGACGACAGGCAGATTATATGTGCTTGTAAGCACTATATAAATATGCCCCCTCATTCGGTATGTAGTTCAAATAATGAGAGCAATTATAGGCTACTTGTTGTTCATGGAGATGCATTGTTACGATTGGCCTGCGGGGGTGGCGTCCTTAGGAGAAGCGACCTTCGAACCCTTCTCGGCCGCTGCGACGAGGGGCTTTGGAGAGCCAACAATGCGCGTCTTCGGAGAACTGGCGAAGCCAGCAAAGTTAACCGACCATGCAACTCCTTCGGAGAACTTGAGACCACAGCAAAGTTAATCAATCATGCGCCTCCTTCCGAGAGTCGGCGACTCCAGCAAGGCTAGCCACGGTCGGCGGACCGAGTATTGTTACTTGATTAGCTGTCGCCTTCATGGTCTACTGGCAGCAAGAGAGCTGCTGGAAAAGAGTGTTTTGCGGTGCGTTTTCACGGGCCCCAGAATTCGGCACAGTCTGCCGACAGTCGTGACGGCTACCTGAGAAGTCAGTTCTGGAATCAAGAGGCGCCCTCTGGGGTCAAGCGTGACAATCTGTCTACGAGGACACGCTCAACTCGGTGTGTTCTGGGAATTTCAAGTGCAGATGTGAGTGTGTGAGCCCTCCCCCTCAAAGGCGGGTCGACTACGCCTCTAACGACGACTTTGGACGGTCCGATTGGACGGAGGTTGGACAGCAGTTTTCTGTCCCCTAGGTGTCTAGGGAGGACAGAAGGTTTTTAAGCAGCCGTTTGGCCTGCTGCTAGTCGTGCTCATGCGCTTGAGTGTTCGTGGGCTTCGGGCTTCGTCTTGCGTGCTCCGCTTGGATGTCATGCTATGTAAATACTGTAAATAAATCCCGTACTCCTAGTTCTCGATCAGAGCTAGTTCCTCCCTACAACCACGTCTCAAGCGTGAGTGAGATGGATGACCGCATGGGCTAGCTACCACATATTTCATGCCCAACTACGACCCGTAAAACTGGTAGCCAGCGATGGGAAGTCCCGCCCTTCAGCTACATCTAAAATCTTACAACTGATCATCAGCGGTGAGGATTGTCCTCCAACTTTTACAGCATGTAGCCAGCTTAAAATTCTGTGGGTCCTTACTTCACATACTAACAAGGAAATACATGTATTGCACTCTACCTTTTTTTCTGTGCGCCACAAAATGTGTGGCTGTTATACGTGATAGTCAAGTTTCGTGTGACCAGCCAGTGATGGTTAATTTTTGGATTGGTTTGGATCTTCTGTTATCTATGTTCGCTCATTATGTACAAAGTTTAGTTGTGAATGAAAATTCCTTCCACGGATTGACGCTTTCGCATCGCGTGGAGGTCAGTCTGTTTCCAGTACGGAATGTGTGAATAAAAACAAAAACTTTCAACTTTTACTTATGTTAAGTTTTGTCTGAGAGAGAAATCGGCCTGCTTTAGTTGATCCACTTCAGAACACACGAACAAAATGAACCATTGATGGTGCCAGGAAGTTATTTTCTTTTACTACCCCCGCCTATATCTCCGGACTAGTTGGACTGTAGCCCTAAACTTAACCACAAGTTATAAATTTCAATGCAAATACGTTCACGAAATGACGAAATGCAATGCATTACCTGCGAATACAGCTTGCTACAGAAATATTTTTCATTATAGTTGTTTGGCACTGGTGTGTACGAGCGCTGTCCCAGTGCTTTAAGAAATTGAATGAAAGCTTCCGTGTAAACGCGGCCCCCCAAAAAGCGCTTCGTAAACACGGCACACTTGAGTGGGTTATGCTCCGTGATTTGGCCAATGTCGCCGCGCGGCCAGCGGACCTGCAAGAGAGCGCAAACGCAGCATGCGAAATGGGAAAGGAGGGCTTCGCGGCAAGCCTCCTCCTCGCGGCGGTCCGCCTTCTCGTTCTACCTTCTCACCTGATCAGTGACGTCATGAAGACATTGTTTTGTATGAGAATTATATCCAGTTGGATATCCGGCAACCGCCAGTGGTTGAAGCGTCGCTGCCGCCACGTATTGGCATGGGACCGAGTGTCCCAAGGGAGGTATTGGGAGTTTTCGCACCCTGCTGTGGCGACAGGTCATTCCCAGATTTCAAATATTAATGGAAAGCTAACTGAACTGAATCATAAAATTGTATCGCTTCTCCCGCTTGTGGCTAAGGTTGGTGTTCTCACTGAGGCAATGAAAAGGGTGAATGGAATTGAAAAGCCAATCGCGCTTCTCTCTAAGAAGTATTAGACCGTTAGCTAAACTAGATGAAAAAAACTACAATCAGTTACAATCTGTTACAATCAGTAGTAGTAGTATAAGACTTTTATTCAGCCCAAAATTACAGGCCGAGCATATCGACCACCCGGGTGGCCAGTCGACGCGGTTCTTCACCTTCAGAGCCAAGCCAGTCGAGCCAGGTGGCGATGGAAAGGGAAGGGGCAGGATAGAAAATTGATTGCTGAGCAGCCGGACCGCAGAATGGGCAATGGGATAGGTCTGCATAAGTAGAGGGGCAGTTGGGACAGGAGATGTCGGAGTGATAGCGATAGAGAAGGAGATGGGAAGGGGTAAGCAGTGCATTCATTTGGATGTGCCGTAGAAGGCGAGCCTCCGGCACATTGAGTGATGGATGAGGGGGAGGGTAGAGACGCTTATGGAGATGGAGCTGGAGGTAAACTCCCTTGCTAGTGCGGCGCAGGGAGAGTCCCCCAGAATCCTCCGAGGGCCTGGACCATGGGATCAAAGGTGCCCGGTTAAAAACGTCACGGGCGAGCTGATTTGCCAGCTCATTGACGTCAATCGCCGAATGCCTAGGGACCCAGCGGAGGAAAACAGTGGAAGCTTGAAGTGCGGAGACCGCTCGTTCGACCTCCTGTTGGAGTGAATGGGGTAGGGTGCGGTTTTGTATGTGGTGAATGGCGGCTTGGGAGTCGGTGTATATCGTGTACTCTGTGAGCGAGGGAAGGGAGGGAAAATATTGTAGGGGATGTACAATGGCAAGGACCTCGAGAGAGAGATTGCGTCCAGGGGGCGTAGGTATGGCCCACTCGTGTGAGTTTCAGGTTGTTTTGATCGCGACACTTGAGCGATCGGATGGGAACTCGGCGCTGACGCCCGTGGTTGTACCTGGGTCGCAAGCCCCAAGGGTAGCGTTGGCCTGGCGGCCTGGGGTACAACTGCAAGCATCCGAAGGTCCCGGCAAAGCATGAGTCGACTGGTAACAACGAAACAACTTGTTTATTTTAACATCGCAAAGAGTTGGCGGTCAGGTTTGACCGAAGTAGAGAGACGGGAGAGCACTTCACTCAACGGAAGAAATCGGAGCCCTCTTCTGGCGTCCGGGGGCAGCTGTTTTTATACTCTCGCAGTTGAGGGCAAGAAGGAACCCCTCAAAAGACGAGCACGTGAATGTACAATGGGCTAATGGTGACGCACACTGTCGTAGCGACGCCGTAGCACCATGTCGTGGCGCTGCGCACGATCTCGTAGCACCTGGTCGTGGCGCTGCGCAGCACACTGTCGTGGCGCTGCGCAGCACACTGTCGTGGCGCTGCCGGTCGGACACAATGACTGTAACGAGAAGATGGTCCCTGCTTTGGCTTCGCCTGTTTCGGGCACAATGACTGGAACGAGATCCCTGCTTTGGCATCGCCTGTTTCGGGCCCAATAACTGGAATGAGATCCCTGCTTTGGCATCGCCTGTTTCGGGCACAATGACTGGAACGAAATCCCTAGGCGGTCGCATCGCCGCAGACGCGCCTGGAAACACCTGGCGATGAGTGTTGCGGTGACGACGATCGGGCCAACATGTCCGCCGCCCCGCCGCCGTCGCGCCGGCAAAACCACGTGTCGCAGGCGAAACGCAACAGACCGCCCCGCCGGGGAAAGGAGATCCCGATGGACAGGGGACTGCATCCGCTGTCCGGAGGGATGTCGCTCGATGATGCTCATAACCGAAGTCGGGCGTCCCTTGACGTTTCTTGAGCGCAGCGCACAGAGAAGGCCTCGTTCTCTCGTTCAGGTTCGCACGGGACACTGCAAAGTGACTTCGGGAGAGTTCACATTTTTGTTCTCGTTCCCGGCAAGCGTTAGAACTACGCTGAAAACTCAACCGCTCAGTCAGCAAGCACGGCACAACCCTCACTAAGCCCTGCCAGGCTCTTTCCCCTTTTTATACCACTGCCTAGTTCCTTACAGTAGTCTAGCATCACTCAGAACGCGTCCACAAATTGAAAAATTGCACTAGAAAGCATATCATCACTTTGAAACACTAAACAAAAGCAATATGTTAAAAAAAATCCTGCCTCAGGAAGAAAAACATCAGTAACAAACAATTTTGAGGCTGATTCCTACGTTAGGGGCTTCGACTTAAGCCATCGGCGTTACCGTTGAGACTCCCCTTTTTGTAACGCACCTCAAAGGAATATTGTTGTAAAGCGAGGCTCCAGCGCAGGAGGCGGCCATTTTTGGGAGAGATGGTCTGCAGCCATTGGAGAGGGCAGTGATCTGTCTCAATGATAAACCTCGAGCCGGCTAGATAGCATGACAATTTCTGAACGGCCCACACGAGACATGCACACTCTTTCTCGGTGGCGCTATACGCCTGCTCACGACTGGTCAGCTTACGACTAGCATACAGGACGGGGTGTTCTACTTCTCCATTTTCCCGTTGGCACAGTACAACGCCCATGCCTCGCTCACTAGCATCGCACTGAACAATGAACCCTTTTGTATAGTCTGGCGATCGTAGCACAGGCTGGCTTGTTAGGGCACTCTTTAGGGCGCTAAAAGCTCTTTCCTTTGTCTCGTCCCAGACGACTGTTTGAGGCTCTGTCTTTCTTAGAGCATCCGTCAGGGGAGCCGCAATATCAGAGTACCTAGGGATGTACCTCTGATAGTAGCCGGCGACACCCAAGAACGACCGAATATCGGTCTTTGTGCGCGGTTGCGGAAAGTCTCGCACAGCGGCCACTTTTATTTCAGAGGGGCGGCGACGACCCTGACCAATCATGTGACCGAGGTAGACAACCTCGGCCTGTGCTAACTGGCACTTAGGAGCCTTGACTGTCAAGCCTGCTTCGCGCAGGCGGGTTAGCACTGCCCGCAAGCGTGTCATATGCTCAGACCAGGATGCGGAGAATATCGCTACGTCGTCTAGATACGGTAAAGCGAATTCTTGCTGTCCCCGCAACACTTTATCCATGAGACTTGAAAAACAGTATGGCGCGTTCTTCAAACCAAAACTCAACACTTTAGGACGGAATGTTCCCATTGGTGAAATGAACGCCGCATACCTACTAGCCTCTTCTGTAAGTGGAACCTGCCAATAACCCCTGACAAGATCTAGGGTGGAAATAAACTGAGCGCTACTAACTTTCTCAAGGCGCTCCTCGATGTTAGGGATCGGATAAATTTGATCCTTAGTGATGGAATTAAGCCTGCGGTAGTCGACGCAAGGACGAGGTTCCTTGCCCGGTACCTCAACTAAAATCAAAGGGGAGGTATAATCACTCTCACCTGCCTCAATAACACCGAGCTGTAGCATTTTCTTTACCTCAGCCTCCATAATATCGCTCTGGCGGGGTGACACCCGATACGCCTTGGATCGTACTGGCTCTGTGGAGGTAAGTTCTATATCATGAGTAAGTACAGAAGTCCTACCAGGCCTCTCAGAGAACAGACCTTGAAACTCTTGTAATAGCTGGTGTAGTTCGGTTTTCTGCTCAGGCGACAGCGGTGCTTTACTGATAAGGTCACTAATGACTTGACCGGTGTCTTCCCTGTTCGTCACTGAGCCTAGTCCCGGAAGCTCGACCGGAAGCTCTTCAGGAACGTTTACCATCATGCACACCACTGCTTCCCTTTGTCTATAAGGTTTGAGCAGATTACAGTGGTAAACTTGCTGTGCTTTCCGCTTTCCTGGCAGACTTACCACGTAGTTAACGTCCGACAGTTTCTGAACAATTCGCGCTGGGCCCTCCCACTGCACGTCTAGTTTGTTGTTTAGCGATGTGCGCAATATCATGACCTCATCGCCAACCTCAAAACGACGGGCCCTGGCTGTCCGATCATAATAAACCTTGGCCCTCTGCTGGGCCTTTGTCATTGCTTCACCTGACAACTCCTGTGCCCTTCTTAAGCGTTCGAGGAGCTTAAGCACGTACTCCACCACGACTGGGTCGTCGCCCCTACCTTCCCATGATTCTCGAAGCATGCGAAGCGGAGATCGAAGCGAGCGACCGTACACCAGTTCAGCTGGCGAAAACCCCGTAGCCGCATGCGGCGCGGTCCTTAAAGCAAACATCACCCCAGGCAGACACAGCTCCCAGTCAGTTTGATGTTCAAAACACAAGGCTCTCAACACGCGCTTCATGACGGAGTGGAGCTTCTCAACGGAATTCGACTGTGGGTGGTACACTGAGCTGTGTAGCAGCTTTACCCCACACCTTTCGAGAAAAGTTGTCGTCAAAGCGCTAGTAAACACTGTGCCCTGATCTGATTGAATTTCTGCAGGAAAACCAACTCGCGCAAATATGGACAGTAGTGCATTAACTATCTCAACTGAGCTGAGTTCTTTAAGCGGCACTGCTTCAGGGAACTTTGTCGCTGGGCAGATCACAGTCAAAATGTGTCTGTACCCCGTGGCTGTTACCGGCAGAGGTCCCACTGTATCAATAACGAGCCGTCTAAAAGGCTCCGTAATGATAGGTACCAATTTCAACGGCGCCCTCGATTTGTCCCCTGGTTTGCCCACCCGCTGACAAGTGTCACATGTCCTCACGAAATGGTCTGCGTCCCGAAAACACCCTGGCCAATAGTACTCTTGCAAGAGACGGTCCTTAGTTTTCTTAACTCCTAGGTGTCCGGACCACGAACCCCCATGTGACAAGCGCAACAGATCCTGACGATAGCATTGAGGCACGACCAGCTGATCGAACTCCACTCCTCGGCGGTCTAGATACTTCCGGTACAGGACTCCACCTCTTTCCACAAAACGCGCAGTTTTCCTGGCGATACCTTCTTTGACATTGCAGCGCACGTTTTCCAGGCTGCCATCCTTTTTTTGCTCGGCTATCAAAGCCGTCCGGCTGACTTTTAGCAACCTATCAAGTCCGTCTGACGTAGGCGCGATGAGCAAATCAGTAGATAGCTCTTCTAACTTTCCCGCGTCGGGATTTTCCTCTCCAGTATCTGGCGCCTTCAACGCTACAGACTCAATTTTATTCTGTTCGGGCGTGCTCTGAATATCAGCTTGCTGCGCCTCTGACCCTTTTTCGTTGTTTGATAACGTCGGCCCCGCAACTACCGCCCTTGCAGCGAGCTCCCGAACCTTCGATCTGGTTAAGGCCTGAACACTAGCTTCACCAAACAAAAGCCCCTTCTCGCGCAGGAGGTGATCGGACCTGTTTGAAAATAGGTACGGGTACTGGGGTGGCAGCATAGATGACACTGCCGCCTCTGTCTCAAGCGCTCCGAAAGGTCCTTCAATAAGCACTTTTGCTACCGGCAGACACACGCTATGAGCTTCCACGGCTTGCTTGATCCATGCGCACTCGCCCGTGAACATATGGGGTTCTACGTAAGACGGGTGAACTACATCCATCGTAGCTGCGGAATCGCGAAGCACTCGGCACTCTTTCCCGTTCACGAGGAGGTCTCGCATGTAAGGCTCGAGAAGCTTCATGTTCTCGTCAGTGCTGCCTATTGAAAAAAACACAACTTTTGGTGTTGTTTCCGGACACTGCGCCGAAAAGTGACCCGGCTTCTGGCACGTATAACACAAGCGCGCTCGCCTCATCTCGAACCGCTTTCTGCGTTTGGCTGCCGCCGTCTCTTTACGTTTGGTCGGACTGCTTTCGCTCGCATCCGCACTACGCGTGTCCCCTTTTAATCTCATGGGTGTGAACTTTGGCCTCTCAAACTTCGAGCCAAATTCACCCTTTTGACCGTCCTTAGCTCCGCGAGCTCGACGCGTCACAAACTCCTCGGCTAGCTCAGCGGCTCTAGCCACCGTACTCACGTCTGGCCTATCCAAGACCCAGTATCGCACGTTCTCCGGTAACCGACTATAAAACTGTTCTAGCCCGAAACACTGCAGAACTTTATCGTGGTCACCAAACGCTTTCTCTTCTTTGAGCCACTCCTGCATGTTCGACATAAGCCTATACGCAAACTCTGTATATGACTCACTTTTGCCTTTCTCATTTTCCCGAAACTTCCGACGGAACGCTTCCGCAGACAGCCGGTACTTTTTTAGCAGACTCGATTTTACTTTGTCGAAATCCTCTGCTTCCTCTCTATCCAAGCGAGCGACTACGTCGGCCGCCTCGCCGGGTAACAAAGTGAGCAAGCGCTGTGGCCACGTTTCCCGAGAGAACCCCTGCTTCTCGCACGTTCGCTCAAAGTTAACCAGGAACAAACCAATGTCCTCTCCAAGCTTAAACGGCCGCATCAGGTCAGTCATTTTGAACAATACGCGTTCTCCTGCACCGTGTGCCTGACTTCCATTACGAGCGCGTTCCATCTCTACCTCAAGACGCTTCATTTCCAAAGCGTGTTGACGGTCACGCTCTTGTTTTTCTTTCTGTTCTTTAAGTTCGCGCTCTTCTTTTTCTTTTTGCTCTTTAAGTTCGCGCTCCTGTCTTTTTGCAGTCTCCCTCTCCTCCATGGTCTCAAGGCATTCCGACAGCTCGTCATCCTCAGCCTCTAACTCAAGAATAGCCTTTATCAGTTCTGGTTTTCTGAGTTTGTCCGAGACATCCAGACCCAACTCTCTTGCAAGCTCCAACAATTTCGGTTTGCGCAACGACTTCAAATCCATGGCTGCTCTGAATGCTGCTTTCTCTACTGCTTACTATTGTCTTGCCGCAACTAACCCGGCAGCAACGACAACCACAATTACCAGCTCTGTTTCTGACACTAACAAAAAGCCTGGCAAAGCTCAGTAGAAGAAAGTCCCGCACTCACCAAACCTCGCAGGCAGGAATTCCGCGCAGTCGTTCCGCTGCAGGCAACCAGTCGTCACACAGGGCTCGTTGCACTGCTCCCGGATCGTCGTTGAGCTGCTCAGCATACTGTCAACTGCATCTCTTTGCTGCTGGCCTCCGTTGTCGTGATCTCGCCGCTGGCAGACAGTTGTTTGAAGTCGTAGGCGATCTCACCGCTGGCAACCAGATGTTTGGATCGGTCTGCTGGTACGATCTGTTGGGAACTCGGCGCTGACGCCCGTGGTTGTACCTGGGTCGCAAGCCCCAAGGGTAGCGTTGGCCTGGCGGCCTGGGGTACAACTGCAAGCATCCGAAGGTCCCGGCAAAGCATGAGTCGACTGGTAACAACGAAACAACTTGTTTATTTTAACATCGCAAAGAGTTGGCGGTGAGGTTTGACCGAAGTAGAGAGACGGGAGAGCACTTCACTCAACGGAAGAAATCGGAGCCCTCTTCTGGCGTCCGGGGGCAGCTGTTTTTATACTCTCGCAGTTGAGGGCAAGAAGGAACCCCTCAAAAGACGAGCACGTGAATGTACAATGGGCTAATGGTGACGCACACTGTCGTAGCGACGCCGTAGCACCATGTCGTGGCGCTGCGCACGATCTCGTAGCACCTGGTCGTGGCGCTGCGCAGCACACTGTCGTGGCGCTGCGCAGCACACTGTCGTGGCGCTGCCGGTCGGACACAATGACTGTAACGAGAAGATGGTCCCTGCTTTGGCTTCGCCTGTTTCGGGCACAATGACTGGAACGAGATCCCTGCTTTGGCATCGCCTGTTTCGGGCCCAATAACTGGAATGAGATCCCTGCTTTGGCATCGCCTGTTTCGGGCACAATGACTGGAACGAAATCCCTAGGCGGTCGCATCGCCGCAGACGCGCCTGGAAACACCTGGCGATGAGTGTTGCGGTGACGACGATCGGGCCAACATGTCCGCCGCCCCGCCGCCGTCGCGCCGGCAAAACCACGTGTCGCAGGCGAAACGCAACAAGGTGCTGGGAGGTGGGGATGGTAGATTGCGTAGCCGCAGAATCCTCGAGGAGCTATGAAAGAAGCGTCCGCGTAGGCTACTCCCTGGCTAGTAAAGAGGGGGGAATGATGCTGCGCGGCCGCGTGACGACGGCCGGCACGCAGGACACGGGACATATTGGACGGGAGGGGGAGGATGCGGAGATTGGGAGCCGGGGTGGATTTTGGTGAGGTAAAGGGTGGAAACGGGAATGGGAGAGATACCCGCCTAGGCCAGTAACCACTGACCCTGACGGGTAAGAGAAAGCCGGGCAAGCTTGGAGTCACGG
Organism: Dermacentor variabilis; assembly: GCF_050947875.1. NCBI lineage: Eukaryota > Metazoa > Arthropoda > Arachnida > Ixodida > Ixodidae > Dermacentor > Dermacentor variabilis. The sequence continues at coordinate 21,164,257 of NW_027460280.1, forward strand.
TGGAGGGAGAGAAGAGAACAAAGAGGATGGAAGAGGCCTGTGGTAAAGAGCTTAGCAGTAGAGGTGGTGATAGGGAGGTTGAGAGCTGCCTTATACAGGCCCACAAGGGCGGTTTCGAGGGTGTTAATCTGAGTGTGGGTGAAGGAAACGTAAGGTACAAAGTACAGAAACTTGTTGAGGGCGAGCGCATGGGAAACTCGGGACGCGTGAGCCTCCTCGAGGCCCGAGCGCCGAGTGACCACGCGCCGCAGGAGGTGAGTTACCGAGTGACAGGTCCTGACAGCATGGTGGAGGGCTTCCACATTCTTGGCGGCATGCAACGGGAAGCCAAGAACTTTGCATTGGGGGACAGCAGGAATGGGAGAGCTTGAAATATGGAGGGAGATTAGGGCGTTGTGGGAGGGCTGGTATGAAGAGTAGTTAAGAAGGAGAAGCTTGGATTTCTCCGGAGCAGGAGACAGGCCAGCAGTGGAGAGAAAGGAGTTAATGAGATCGAGGCCACGTTGCAGGGTGTCCTGTACGTGACCGGGAGAACCAGACGGACACCAGAGGGTGCTGTCGTTGGCATAAAAGATGTGGTGGAGGTCAGGAATTCGGGCTAGTTGGGAGGCGAGAGGGGTCATAGCAAAATTAAAAAGGGTAGGAGAGAGAAGAGCATCTTAAGGAGTGCCACGGGTGAGCAGGTGGCGGTCGGACAGATGGGGGGGGGTGTCCACGCGAAAGCGAGCCACTTGGTTAGAGAGGAAGGAGCCGAGATAAGAGTACATGCGGTTGCCGCAGTCTAGGGAGGAGAGTTGAGACAGGATGTGGTCGTGGCACACACTGTCGAAGGCCTTGCGGACATCAGCAGTCACAAGAGCGTAGATCTGGCTGGGGGTGGGCGAGAGAATACGTGTGCTGGAGGATTAGGCACATGTCATGTGCACAGACGCGGCGTCGAAAGCCGATAAGGGAATGGGGGAAGAATTCTCTCGCCTCAAGAAAATCGGAGAGGCGAGTCTAAGCCATTCGCTAAGGGTCTTGCCAACACACGATGTCAAGGAGATAGGGGGAAGGTTAGAAAGGGAGAGAGTTTGCCCAGCTTCGGTATCATAGAAATAAGGGAGGATGTCAAAGAGCTCGGCAAGTAGCCGCTGTCCCAGGCATTGTTGAAAGTCTGGAGGAGGAATTCCTTGGCGTGGTCGGGGAGGTTGCGGAGTGTGGTGTATGTGATGGCGTCCTCACCGGGAGCCGAGCGAGTAGCATTAGCAGCCAAGGTAGATTCTAGCTCCCGGAGAGGGAAAGGGCGCTCGAGCTCTGGGTTAAGATTGCGCGAGTAGGCTAGGTAGGAAGGTGTGAGAAGGTATGGGAGATACAAAGAAGTGAGCTTGTCAGAGACATCGGAGGGAGTCCCCTGAGTGAGGGCTTTTGCTAGAGTGGGAGCAAGGGCAGGCTTCGTACCTAAGAAAGATTTAAAAAGAGACCATGTGGATGGTGAGTGCAATGCAGAGTCGAGGCCGTCACAAAGCGCATTCCAACGAGAATGCTCGAGGAACGCGCCGTGGGCGACCATCTCGGCCAGCAGAGCAGCAATCCGGGAGGAAAGTTGGGTATTTTGGGGTTAGGAGAGCAAGGAGCGTTGGAGACGCTTCCGTCGACGCCATAAACGGAGAAAATGAGGATCCGGGTCTGGGATAGGGTGACATGAGCTAACGCGACAGCTACTGGTCGAAAGGGCTGCGGAGATGCGCGACGTCCAGTCGTCGTAAGATTCAAAGGATGCGGAAAGGAGATTAGCGCGAAATGCGTGCCAGTCAGTGTGAGTGGTTGAGTGCGATCGAGGGATGTGGGAAAGTGAGGCGCTAATATGAATGAGGAAACGGTCGCTGAGAAGGGTTTCAACTGTGACCTGCCAGTGAAAGGAAAGGGATTCTGGAGAGAAAGAGAGGTCGGATGTCGTGGAGCGCCGTGGGACAGTGCCCGCTCGAGTAGGGGATCCAGGAGTATTAAGAAGGGTGAGGTGGCGTTCTTGGGCAAGACGGTGGAGTAGGCGGCCGGGCTTGAGGGTCTGGGGTAGCCCCAGAGCGTGTGAGGGGCGTTAAAATCGCCCCCAAAGAGGAGATGGGTGGGGGAGGGGAGAGAATAAAGGAACTTGCCCAAGGCAGGGAAGAAAGAGGATGGGACAGGTGGATTGTAGAAAGACATAAGGGCGAGTGAGATGCGGGAAGAAGGTTGGTAATACACCACACCAACTAAATATTTATGGAGGCTGGAGGGGATATCAAGTGGCTCGACGAGGACGTCGCTGCGTACATAAATGGACGCAAGCGGCGTGCCCGTTGTGGCATGGTAGGCGCGGTAACCTGGGACGCTGCGGGCCGTCCGCGTCTCCTGGAGAAGGAGAAAATGGGGCAGAGAGGAACGGGTGAGGAGATACTGGTGTAGAGGGGTCTTATTGTGGCAAAGGTTTCGACAGTTCCACTACACAATCTCGATGTCCTTTCCACGCGCCATCTACGATAGGTTAGAGGTAGAAGAGTTTCCGGTGACACGTTCCTTGTTGGGCGGGGGGAGTGACTTCTGGAGGGAGCCCAGCATAGAAGCGAAGGATTCCAATTGCTTGGATTGGGCTAGGAGGGTGGTGAGGATCTGGACAATCGAAGTTTCGAGCTGAATCAAGCGAGTGTGGTGTGCGTTGGTGGTGGTTTCTACCAGCTCAGCCAATGGGACGACCTGGGCATTAAAGGACGGGGTGATGAACGTGGCAAGATGTTCATTTAGCTTGGTAAGCTGGGATGTAAGAGAAGAGGTGGTTGTCGAGGGTTTGTGTCAATGCGTGGATTTGCTGTTGCAAATCTTGGGAGATTCGCTGTTGTTCACGCTGGTGACGCTCCAGCATTGTGAGCCGGAGATCGAATGAGCGGTTCTCGTCAATCAGCGATGGGGAGGGTATAGTAGTGGAAGAAAGGGACGCTGGTACCGAATGTCCTTTCACTGTAGCGGCGTAGGAGCCCGGAGGTGATGGAGCCTGAGGTGAAGGAGATGCGTGATTAGCGAAAAAGGCGGAGGAAGGGGTGGGGTGCGTGGCCCGGCGCAACGCTGTGCGACGGAGAAACGCTGCTTTGGCACACTCGCGTTGTTTAGCAAGGAGGAACGGGCAGGTGGGGTCGAGAGAGGGATGTGTGTTTACTTGGTAATGAATGCACCATGGTTGGGCACACACGTGAGCGGTAGGATTGGCGGGTAGAGGAGCAGCACAGCGGCGGCACTTGGCCAGAACGTTGTGCTGAGGGCATTGGTGAGCACGGTGTCCCAGAGCAAGACAACGTGTGCATGTGGTAAGGGCGGCATCGGAAAGCGACGCGTCTAAAATACACGACGTGGGGTATGACCGTGCCAGCGAAGGTTATGAGCACTGATTCAGTGCTGCCCATCATTCGAGCAGCGAGGATATCTGTCGTGAATGATTCAAGGTCATGCATGAGCTGAGCAGGAGTAAGGTGACCGCCGACGTCATGAATGACGCCGAGGCATGAAATGGGAGGATTGGGGGCATATGTTTTGACGGTGATTGGCTTGCCGTGGAGCTGAAGGTGCGTGAGAGAGAGTAGGAGTTGAGCGGTGAGAGGGGAGTTTGTTTTCAGAAATACAAAACTCTGAGCTGGCTTGTCCTGAAGAGTGACCTCTGCACTGGTTTTGGAAGAGGGATGTGCGGCGGAGATGATGGCGGCGAGCAAGTCGGAAAGAGGCAGCTTGGGAGTGAGGGTACCTGGCGGAAGTTGGATCCCAACTGAGATGAGCTCGGTGCGAGGGCGGGCGGCGGAGGCAGGTTTACGGCTGATACTGACGTAGCTCCTGCCGCTCTCCAATGATGGCGTATTATGGTCGTTGTCCGGGGACGTCGTGAAATCCATCTCCGCCGACGAGTCGTCAGCCGGATACACGGTGGTCAAGGAGGTAGGGGTGACAGAAACACAGCTCGAAACATTGGGAATGTTTGCACTGTCCAGCACGGCAGAAGTGGTGAATCCGGTGGAGCCGGCTGCAACAAGCGCAGTCAGCTGCGATTCAGATGTCTGATTGCAGCTCTGCAACAGGCGCCAATGTGTTTGGAATAGACGCGGCTGCATCTGTGCTGGCGATGGTGAACGCTGCTGGTTGCGACATGGTTAGGGATCCGAGACTCTTGGCGTCGCTGACAGCTTGGAGCTTGGTCCTAGGAGACATTGAGGCGACGAACGCTGACTGCGACGCGGCTGTCGAGTCAGAGCTCTCAGCGTTGCTCACAGCGTCGAATGCGACCGGAATAGGCAAGTGGCGTGCGTGGAGTGCAAGAAAGCAGCCGGTTGAGACAGGGCTGCCGGCTTGGAAATGTTCACGTTCCTAGTAGCATTGAGCGTTGGCAGAGTAGGCACAGTGGCACCGGCGGCGGTCGAGGAGGAGGCCAGCGGCGCATTGGTGGGTGTCGGCTGCAGGGTCTTCGTGAGACGCTTCATTCCAGAGGTACAGGCGCGGCGAGTTAGCTTAGCACGGCGCCTCGCCGCTTCGGAGTTTTGGAGGGGCCTGGAGGGCCAGCCTGGTGTCGGACCGGGTTACGAATGGTGTCCACTGGTCGCGGAAGTCTTCGTGAAAAGATGAAGAGTAAACCCGGGGGCGGGCAAGGCCCTGGACCGGGCCAGGGACAGGTGAAAACGGAGCACGATATGCCTAGAATCAGTTACAAGCTGTACAATCAGTTCATTTCATGCGCATCTACGGAAGGACTAATTCATTTAACTACTCCGCTCTTCCAAGTGCCATACAATCATTCCTAATGCCATCGCTTATCAGAGTGACCAGGAAAAATGCCGTCATCTTCTAGCAACGCATTTTTCAAACTCTACAAAACTTAACGTGTTATTCTTTTTCGAGTTTCGCGTTATTATTGTGCTACTACCCCTTAAATACTGTTTTATTATAGCCAAATATTGCCCCACTCGCTCTGTAATTCTATTGGTCATATTTTACTTTGCGAAAATTTCCTTGTTCACTGACCTCTCACGTTCAAGAGCATTCGGTTGGTCTTTTGTACAATTTTTAACACCATATTACAGCATATTAGCGCGTTTCTTACACTGTATTTTTGTATGTGTATTGACATATGTATTCTTATTGTTGTATAATCTTTAAGTGTACTCTCCCCCCCTTACAATACGCCTCTAGGGGCCTGTAAGGTATCTTTAAATAAATAAATAAATAATAAATAAATCAGACAGCGATATGCTAACATTGAAGAAACGAGTCGAAGTCACGGAGTCAGGTTCAACCACCGGTGGCAATGAAGTCAAGCTCCACCTCAGTGAGTTGCAGCATAGTCAGCGACTGAACATTCAAGTTCATGGTCTGCATCTAGAGGAAAACGTTCTTGCTGATTGAATAAGCTAGCCCACCATCTTAAGCTTCCCACTCTTGAGGAATCACACTTGGAAGCTCTGCACAGAATGCCATCTCACGTTGGAAAAGAACCCATTGTTGTCACACGATTTTCATTAAAGTTCTAGAAGAAAAAGTGGATCAAAGGTCCCTCTCGCCTGAGAAAGAAACAATTTAAGCCAAGGATTTTCAATAATCTGGCCCCTATGAACAAACGGCTTCTGTGGCTTTCTCGATCAAAAGGGGAAGAAAAATGAAGACTATCGGTTCGTCTGGCAGAAAAACAGACACATTTACATGCGCAAATGACAGGTCGAGAGGGCCATTCAGATTCGAGATGAGAGTGATCTTGAAAAGGTAGCGTGACGTCATTGACAAGTGTGCTCGTCGTACCTAATCGGTTTTAATGCGTAAGCATTCTTTGGCGTGCACCCCGGAGAAACCATGTCTGTCCCGTAACGCCTCGTAACTGGGAAGTAAGTGCGTAATGGGTCAAGTTAAGGGACATTTAATCATTATAATAATGCAACCTTATAGCTGAATGGCACCCTTAGAATCGATAAAAAAAATTGGTCACCTCGCCGTCACCTCGACATAGTAATTTGATGCAATACAAAAGTATTAAATAATCGGTCACGTTGCCATGATGAAAGAATTTAGGAATGAAGATGACTTCGCGACTGTACACAGACATGTGTTGAAGTAGAACCCATACAAGTTCCTGGCAACACATCTCCACACCGTTCAGTACCCGGATGCTCAGCGGAGAATCGAGAAGAGAAATGAAGAAGATGACGGAGACGAAGAACAAGCAACTACGGCGACGCAGGAACAACGAGACATTCAAATAGAAGAAGCAGGTTCCCAACCTCCTAAGAAGAATTGCAGATCGTCTGATTTAGAATAAAGCATTGTACAGAACGCATCAAAAGAAGATTATAATCTCCGTGATTGTATGGAATGGAATTGTGCTTGGAAGGTTATGTTATGGTCTAAGCAGTACAGACATCATAAGTAACAAAAAAATCCAACGGAAATTATTGTCTGCTAATGCGCAAGCATTCTTTGGCTCCGGTAAAAGCGATGAGCAGACATGCATAGGCTCGCAAGATAAGTTAACAAAAGCGAAGCAACAGCCGAGCCAAAGAACTCTTACGCATTAGTAGACAATTGTCAGAATTTCTGTAGCATTTTTTCTTTCACAATGGCTAGCTCAATTTTCAATCATTCCACAGTACCGCGTTTAAGGATAGGAATTCGTCGAGCTTTTTATTTTCTTTCATTTAAACGTTGCGTAGTCTGACAAACAAAGAGGAAGAAATGGACTGTTCTTGTCGTCTCTAAACTACGAATTTGATGTGTTAGCCTTTTTTGAAACATGGTATACGAGAAACAGTAGCTACCTGTCGGATCGAGCAGAGTTAGTCGGTATTCATGACATCAAGTCTTACTTAATAATAATAATAATAATAATAATAATAATAATAATAATAATAATAATAATAATAATAATAATAATAATAATCGACCTGCCCACGCCCACTGCAGGGCAAAGGCCTCCCCAATACTTCTCCAACTACCCCGGTCATGTGCTAATTGTGGCCATGTTGTCCCTGCAAACTTCTTAATCTCATCCGCCCACCTAACTTTCTGCCGCCCCCTGCTACGCTTCCCTTCTCTTGGAATCAAGTCCGTAAAGCTTAATAACCATCTCTTATCTACCCTCCTCATTACATGCCCTGCCCATGCCCATTTCTTTTTCTTGATTTCAACTAAGGTGTCATTCACTTGCGTTTGTTCCCTCACGCAATCGGCTCTACCTTATCCCCCTCCCCCCTTTAACATTACACCCCCCATTCTTCTTTCCATAGCTCATTGGTCGTCCTCAATTTAAGTAGAACCCTTTTCGTAAGCATCCAGGTTTCTGCCCCGTAGGTGAGTACTGGTAAGACACAGCTGTTATTCAATTTTCTCTTGAGGGATATTGGCGAGCTGCTGTTCATGATCGGAGAATGCCTGCCAAATGCACCCCAGCCCATCTTTATTCTTCTGATTATTTCCGTCTCATGATCCGAATCCGTGGTTACTACTTGCTCTAAGTACATGTATTCCCTTACCACTTCCAGTGCCTCGCTACCTATCGTAAACTGCTGTTCTCTTCCGAGACTTAAACAATACTTTAGCTTTCTGCAGATTAATTTTTAGACTCACCCTTCTGCTTTGCCTATCCTGGTCAGTGAGCATGCATTGCAATTGGTCCCCTGAGTTACTAAGCAAAGCAATATCATCAGCGAATCGCAAGTTACTAAGGTATTCTCCATTAACTCTTATCCCCAATTCTTCCCAATCCAGGTCTCTGAATAGCACGCTGTGAGTCTCTGAAACACGCTCTCTGAAACACGCTTCGGTCTCTGAAACACGCTGTGAATAGCATTGGAGAGATCGTATCTCCCTGCCTGACGCCCTTCTTTATTGGGATTTTGTTGCTTTCTTTATGGAGGACTACGGTGGCTGTAGAACCGCAATACGTATCTTTCAGTATTTTTACATATGGCTCGTCTACACCCTGACTCCGTAATGCCTGCATGACTGCTGAGGTTTCGACTGAATCAAACGCTTTCTTGTAATCAATGAAAGCTATATTAAGGGTTGGTTATATTCCGCACATTGCTCTATCACCTGATTGAGAGTGCGAATATGGTCTATTGTTGAGTAGCCTTTACGAAATCTTGTCTGGTCTTTTGGTTGACAGAAGTCGAAGGTGTTCCTGATTTGATTTGCAGTTACCTTAGTAAATACTTTGTAGGCAACGGACAGTAAGCTGATCGGTCTGTAATTTTTAAAGTCTTTGATGTCCCCTTTCTTGTGGATTAAGAATATGTTGGCGTTCTTCCAAGATTCCGGTACTCTCGAGGTCATGAGTCATTGCGTATACAGGGTGGTCAGTTTTTCTAGAACAATCTGCCAACCATCCTTCAACAAATCTGCTGTTACCTGATCTTCCCCAGCGACCTTCCCCTTTTGCATAGCTCCCAAAGCTTTCTTTACTTCTTCCGGCGTTACTTGTGGGATGTCAAATTCCTCTAGACTATTCCCTCTTCCATTATCGTCGTGGGTGCCACTGGTACTGTATAAATCTCTATAGAACTCCTCAGTCACTTGAACTATCTTATCCATATTAGTAATGATATTGCGGCTTTTTCTCTTAGCGCATACATCTGATTCGTGTCTGTTCCTAGTTTCTTCTTCACTGCTTTTAGACTTCCTCTGTTCCTGAGAGCATGCTCAATTCTATCCATATTATACTTCCTTATGTCAGTAATCTTACGCTTGTTGATTAACATGGAAAGTTCTGCCAGTTCTGTTATCGCTGTAGGGTTAGAGGCTTTCATACATTGGCGTTTCTTAATCAGATCCTTCGTGCCCTGCGATAGCTTACTGGTATCCTGTCTAAGGAAGTTATCACCGACTTCTATTGCACCGACTTACAACCAATTAAACCAGACGCCCCTTCTAGAACTAGCGACGAGGTTGGAAGGTCCTTGCAAGAGATGAAACGGGGAAAATCGGCAGGAGAAGATGGAATAACAGTCGATTTAATCAAAGATGGAGGAGATATCATGCTTGAAAAGCTTGCAACCCTGTATATGAAATTTATCACGACTTCAAGGGTTCCAGAGAACTGGACGAATGCTAACATTATACTAATCCACTAAAAGGGAGACTCTAAAGAACTGAGAACTTATAGGCACATTCGCTTACTTCCAGTATTGTATAAAATATTCAGCAAGGTAATTTCGAATAGAGTAAGGGCAACATTTGACTTCAGTAAATCAAGAGAACAGCCTGACTTCGGGAAGGGATGCTCTACAATGGATCACATCCATGTCATAAATCAGGTAATCGAGAAATATGCAGGGTAGAATCAACCTCTTTACATGGCTTTCATAGATTACGAAAAGGCATTTGATTTAGTGGAGATACCAGCAGTCAGGCGTTTCGTAATGAAGGAGTACACGACGCTTACGTAAATACCTTGGAAAATATGTACAGAGATTCCACAGATACCTTAATTCTCCACAAGAAAAGTAGGAAGATACCTATAAAGAAAAGGGTCAGACAACGAGACACGATCTCTATGATGCTCTTCACTGCGTGCTTGGAAGAAGTATTCAAGCTATTAAAGGGGGAAGGCTTAGGAGTAAGGATCGACGGCAAATATCTGAGCAACCTTCGATTTCCAGATGGCATTGTCCTGTTCAGCAACACCGGGGACGAGTTCCAACAAATGATCGAGGACCTTAACTGAGATAGTGTAAGAGTGGGGTTGAAGGTCAGTATGCAGAAGGGAAAGATAATGATCAATAGCCGGGTAAGGGAACAAGAGTTCAGGATCGCCAGTCAGCCTGTCGAGCCTTTGATGGAGCACGTTTATCTCTCTAAGTTAGTCACAGGGACCCTGACCATGAGAAGGAAATTCGTAGAAGAATAAAAATGGGTTGGAGTGCATACGGCCGACATTGCCAGATCCTGACTGGGAGCTTACCACTACATGGAAAAGAAAGGTGTACAATCAATGCATTCTACCGGTGCTAACAAATGGGGTAAAAACTCGGAGGTTGACAAATGAGCTCGAGAACAAGTTAATGACCGCGCAATAATTGATGGAGCGAAAAATGTTCGGCGTAACATTAAGAGGCAGGAAGAGAGCCGTGGGGATCAGAGAGCAAACGGGGAAAACTGATATTCTAGTTGACATTAACAGCAAAAATTGGAGCTGGGCAGGCGATGTAATACGTAGGATTGATAGCCGGTGGACCATTAGGGTTACAGAATAGGTGCCAAGAGAAGGGAAGCGCAGTCTAGGATGGCAAAAAACTAGGTGGGGTGATGAAATTAGGAAATGTGAAGGCGCAAGTTGGAATCGGTTGGCGCAGGACAAAGGTATTGGAAATCGCAGGAAGAGTCCTTCGCCCTGCAGTGAACATAACATAGTTTGATGATGATGATGAAAACCGCAAGGGTCAACGCTAGGTGCTACGTTCGTTCTCACTGATGCGTCTGTTCCCCGCACCCCTGATATATACATACGACTCGAGCATTTCCTTTTCTTCTGCTAGCTTAGCTACTCTCGTACCTTTGGTAAACTCCTGGTTACAGTATTCATCAGAATGGTTGTATGTCAATTAGCTACAAATATATGTAAGTGAAACCAAATTTATGTTATTCTATGCCATTAATAAACCAGTTATATCTGACAGCTCAATTAAGTTACTATCTGAGGTGTTAGAGCGTGTAACGCAATACAAATTTTTAAGAGTTCAGTTTCACAATAATCTGCGTTGGACGCAACATGTAGATTTCGCGATACATAGCATTTCTAAAACGAAAGGTATATTAACCAGACACCGTACCTTACCACCCATGCATTTCAGATGCCAGTTTTCTTTTTCTTTAATTAATTCCCGCCTTCATTACTGTATCCTCGTTTGGGGATCGAGTTGCGTGTGAAAACAATGTAAATAACCTTGCCACATGCAAAAATGAGCTACCTGTTTTACTACAACTTAACCTATCATGAACATGCTTCCTGCTATTTCGCCTGCCGTGGTTGCTTAGTCGCTATGGTTTTGTGCTACTAAGCGCGAGGTCGCGGGATCAAATCCCGGCCACGGCCGCCGCATTTCGATGGGGGATGAATTGCAAAAACACCAGTGCACTTAGATTTAGGTGCACGTTAAGTGACCCCAGATGGTCAAAATTAATCCGGAGTCCCCCACTACGGCGTGCCTTATAATCAGAAAGTGGTTTTAGCATGTAAAACCCTATAATTTATTTTTTCCCTCCTATTTCATCGTGGACCGTATTGTTCGTATTCACGCAATACACAGTCATTGTCTTTATGAACTTATTTTATTCATTACATAAGTGATTGTCAATTACTTCTATCCACGCACACGCACATTTCCTTAAAATATGATTTGAGGCAGTTGATGTTTACCAAGCCAACAACAAATTACGGACTGCAGTTATTAAATTGGCAAATTCAGAATCTGTTATATACTCACCCGTAATATACTGTTTTTATTTACAGGTTATCCTTCATTAGCACGACTTAACAAGCAATCGAAGGTATATTTTCTTGACTCTGGCGTTGTTTCTGAATTTTCGAGGAAGGATTACTGAATGTTTATTGTAGTTGTATAGTGGTTGTAGATTGTATGGTTGTAGTTGAAATACTGGTTGTATATGCTGTTACAGTTACTTGTCAGTGCCTATTGTAGTAGAAGAAATCCGGTTGCTATGTACGTCCTGTATGTCAATTTCAGTCTTTTATGGGAATATATTGTGCGATGTATGCTAATATGGCGCTAGAGGGCCGGCCAGGTGACTACCGAATGTCAACTTTCGCCCCAAGAATCATGAAAACCATGTATTCTTAACTAACTAACTAACTAAATAAATAAATAAATAAATAAATAAATAAATAAATAAATAAATAAATAAATAAATAAATGTTGAAAACGGTGACTGGTTGTTCGTAGACGGGCAGTTGAGGTTTATGAATAGGTTAATTTATTTACAAAATTTATTAAGATCATATGCACACATTCATACCTACGAAAAGAGTCAAAAGGCCAAAATTTTCTTGTGGGTTTTCTAAAACGCTAAAAACGGCTATAAAACTAAGAAGGCTGCGGCTAAAGGTACATCCGACGTCTACCTTCAACTTTTTTTGCAAGTACGTTAGGCGTGACAGGCAGCGTTTTCATGGGAGTACATCCGGCGTATTTTATTGGTGTTTGCATGCTTCACACGAAGATCGTCCGGCATGCGCATGAGGAACCCCTCGCGTCAGCGCTCGTTCCGCGTGTGTGGCAGGGCAGCCCGCGGCGCAGATCGGCGTCTTCATGCAACGACTGCTGCGTCTGCTTCCATAGCGTCCGATGTGCGCCGAGGAAAACCTTCCATTCGGTGATCATTGACGCGATACCCCGACAATGTGTGCTGCTCGCAAACAGATTAATGACATCATTACGCCCCGCTGCCGATCTACTCAATTGATTGATACAAATGCGTCTGCGTTGCATCATTTCGTTATTATACAAAGATATTCAAGTAGAAATTGCGATTCCCAAATCAACAAAAATGGTAACTAGCCGAAGCAACTAGAGAAACGCAACTCTCCTCTGAGCGGCACAGTCGCCACCGACCACCCTTGAAGTCGCCTTTTCGTTTGCGAACAGGCGCGAGTGACCCACCCTTTGCTTTGTCGCTCAAGGCAGTTCTTTCTTGGCGATTTTCCGAGAGACTGCTTTAATCGTACCACTATGCAATTGCAGACCACTGATGAAGACTTAAATGTGGGTAACGCAAGTTACGGCGTCACACCAGACGTCGTATAGTTGTGCATACGTTTAAATGCATTTTCGGCTGCGTCCGCATATAGCCACGTCTGTTTTGATTCTGTTCCGTCTACTTCAAGTAGTGAAGGATTTACAGATGGGGGTCTCCGTAAACGTAATGGAGAATATACGTGCAATATCCCACTTCAATGGGAACCAGTGCCAACTCATCTGATCACTCGCTTTCATATATAACGAAACATGCAGTGGTTGTTTCTTTTCGTTATTTTGTAAAAGATTAGAGTAGAAAGTAGAGGAAGCGCTCAAATTCTGGTTTTTAGAAACGCCGAAATTGTCAAATTATGTGGCAGAAACCTGGGAACAAATGATTCTGAGTAGGCCGTCTTGTCAGCGTTGCGGTAAAATCAGCCATTGCTTCGCTGGGTACTTTGGTTCGATACCAGTTCAAAATTTCTTTTCCATCGTTTCTTTTTTTTTGTCTTCGGCAGTTTGCCTCACGTGGCGAAAACTTTCTTTGCCACTTGTGTACATCTGACAAGGCAGGATAACAGGTAAGGCCTCATGGCTGCCGGAGGGCAACACGCATCAGACCGTGGGCCACGAGTTAATAAAAATTGTGTAGAAACAATGCAATAAACCTACCGTATTTGTACGCACTACCAGACGGCGCATTATATACCTGGATGTCGATCGAGCGGCAATGAGGACGCGCAGTTGCTGTCATTTACCATTATCAGATCGAAGCGGCGAGAAGGGTTTCGCCGCGTTAGAGGAACAGCCGCAATGAAAAAAAAAAACCGATTACGCGAATAAAAGGAATAAGCTAAGCCACCGTTTCTTTAGTTGATGTATTAGCCACTGACTCTTAAAAAAAAAAGGGAGCGAGAAAAAGTATCCGTTTTCTCAGGCCGGTGAGTTCCTCCTTCACACGCACTTCACATGTCGAACCCTCTTGTGGTAATCAAAAGGGGAGGAATGTTTCTCCCTTGCGTGCGTATCGTTTGTCGCCGGCGCCGGTGACCCGAACATCGGCTGCAATAAGTTCTTTTCTACGGAAAGTAATGCTAAGTAGCAAAACCTGAGGTTTAAACTTTTCGTGACAAGCGAACGCCAGGGTCAAACCTCCAGTTCGAACGGGAGCTGCGATACGAGAATAGTTCAACCCAAAGCAGCGCCCAGCTGCTGACGCACAGCGAGACATCTCGTAGTCAGTCATCTCGGCCTAGACGCCGCAGATATCAGACAGCCTTTCTCATTTTTATGCGTGAAATTAGGATGGGGACAAGGTTAAGCTATCTCGAATGTATGCATTTGTGGCCGTTTTGAAGCGCCTTCCGCGACGGCTTCGAAGCGAAAGCAAAATTCCTTTGCTGGCGCCGTCGGCACGTAGCTGGGCGCCGCAAGCGACGCCATCAAATCCGCAGCTGGAACTGCGACCCTGCAACCAGAGCAAGGAGGTGCTCGAGCGCACCATGCAACCAGATATACAGCTGTATATCCAGTGTCACTTGCGTGCCGGTTCGTCTGCGTCTCCGCTCGCCAGCGGCGGCTCCTCCGTGATGCATCGTGTAGCGCCCACTACATTACAGTGACAGGAAGCACCGACCAACAATAGAAGATGTATTTCCTAAAACGCTGGTTACAAGCAAACGTACAAACAAAAAGTATCCAGAAAATAAATTTTAACAAAGCTTTTAGAAATTGCTGACTTCCGCGTTGCAGTTTTGCACATACGGCTGTCGGCGTCTGCGAAGAAAAGGAGACACCCGAATATAACATGTAGAGGGACGATTGCAACTATAAAGTACGAAAAGCCTCATGAAAGGCGCAAGGGTACGGGGCAAACGGATATGCCCAGACGTGAACGGGAGACCAAGTCAATGGGACACACATGAGTACGCCAGCGTTGTGCACTGTGTCGAGTGCCGGGATTCTAGAAAGCTCCAGGGAGGGCACTGTCGAACTCGAACGTCGGTACGAAGCGACACCAGCCTCTCTCTAGCAGAAAGCACGGCTAGTACGGCGCAGACACAGCTCCTAAGGGTTGTAGGACGATCTCAGCGCTGACATCCAGTTTTAAGGATTGGGGGCTCAATCCCATCGCTCGTAATCAGTTGTCAAGATTGGAGTCGGGTATGAATTAGAAGGTAGCTGGCACATGCCGTCGTCCAACTTATCCACGCTGAGGACGTTGTTGAAGGGAAGGACGGCTTCTCATCGAGAACGAGGAATATGGGTTTATTTACACTATCTACATGAGGACGTTGCATTCATCAGTCTAGCATGACTACGAGAGAAACTACATTGAGCGGCCGCACAACAGCGGTTTATAAACACTCGGTCCTCCCTTGATCCCAAGGTGAGGGAAACGTTCGAACAGTCATCGTAAACGAGTCGCCTCTCTGCAGGCTGGACACACACGCACACTCACACACACTTCTTTGCGCGAGGTTCACGGTCCCCAACCGAGGTCAGGCGGTCTCCACCGAACTTGGGGCTTACGTCAGGAAAGGTGACTTTTATTCCCCGAGCCGAGCCCCGCAGCGCGGCCGGTTGCCCATTGTCTTGCGCCTCGAACGGCGCGTGGGAAGGGGCCTTGAACTACGTTCCCTCGGGGACTCCCTCGTTCACAGCAGACCAGGATGGCGGTGGCGGGTTCAGGCACAAAGCCTGCTTCGTCGCACTCATCTTGGCTCCAGCGACGGACAGTCGAGGACGCGCGTATTGTTATCCACACACAGTCGACTTAGTCACTCCGTGGCTAGAGGTTTGCGGTGGCGTTCCAGGAAAAGTTGACGCCCGCTGTCGCAACTGGCTGGCAAAACTTGCACGTCAGCGGGCCGTTCTTAACAGCGCCTCCATGGCCCGGAAAATCTCGACTGTCCAGCGCTGACTACCGCTGGGCAGGAAGAGAACGGCTGGTGGTCAAGGGGTGAAGCCTTGGCTCGCAGCGACCACTTGTGTAATGATGTCACCGCCCCAAAACATCCAACAAGGACAGGCAACTGCAAAACGAACCCCACAACACGGCTCTGCGCCGAGATGACGTACCTTGGAACTCACTTTAGACCCGCTAGGCTTCAAGGAAGACATATGTGCAGAAACAAAAAATACCGCATTTCGCTATGCCAGTTTTTGAAGCAATTTCGTGCTGACAAATTCAGCAATCATGGAGGCAATCCAGCTAAATGAGAGGGGATCTTCTTGGCTTAACAAAATTAACAATAATAACCCTACAATTTAGGCTGGACCTTTAAACGCATAATTAAAATTAGCCTGCTCAAACGATCCGCTTTGCTATGCAACTTTCCCTTCTGATATCTAACGGAGAAGATGTACTCTTGGAGAGTGAGACTCCATCGGAGCAAGCGGCCATTTTTGTGTGACATTTGATTGAGCCAGGTCAGAGGACAGTGGTCAGTCTCGATGATGAACCTCGCTCCGTACAAGTAACACGACAACTTCTGGGCTGCCCAAACTAAACGAGCACATTCCTTCTCTGAAGCGCTGTAGGCTTCCCCGCTTAATTTAGTTTATGGCTGGCATAGAGGATAGGATGTTCCTCATTATCGTCGCCGACCTGACTAAGAACCGCGCCCATGCCCCTGTCGCTTGCGTCGCACTTAACTATGATATGAATTCCTTTGTGTAGACTGGCGCGCGAAGCACAGGACGAGAAACCAATAGCGTTTTCAAACCTTGGAAAGCGTTCTCTTTGTACTTATCCCAGTGTACGCTACTCGGTACTCCCTTTCGGAGGGCGTCCGTTAATGGGCTTGCCATTTGCGAGTAATTCGGAATGTACCGTTGATAGTACCCCACAAGTCCCAAAAATGAACGAAGGTCTGTTTTCGTGCGCGGCTGAGAAAATTTTCCAATCGTAGCTATTTTCATCTCGGCCGGCCGTCTCGTGCCCTGGCCGACAATATGGCCCAGATAAGTAACCTTTGAACAGCCAAATCTGCACTTTTCCGCTTTCATTGTTAAACTGGCTTCCCTCAACCGTAAGAACAAGTGTTTGAAGTGTGATACGTATTTTTCCCAGCTGTCCTAAGAAATTGCTACATCGTCAAGATATGGCAGGGCGACCTCCTGCAAGTCTTTTAGGACAATATCCATTAACTTCAGCCCGAAGCTGAGTGCCAGAAGGCGAAAAGTGCCTACAGGTGAGATGAATGCGGCATAGCGGCTGGCACTTTCTGAAAAGGGTACTGATCTATAGTTGAAATGTATTTAGCAGCGCGAACTCTTTCAATTCGTTCCTCAATGTTGGGTATCGGGTACAGCTGATCCCTAGTGATGGCATTTAACTTCCTGTAGTCAACACACGGACGCGGGTCCTTGTTAGGAGTTTCTACCAGTATTAGCGGTGACGTGTAGTCACTCTCAGCGGGCTCAATAACTCCCAACTCTAGCATGCGCTGTATCTCTGCCTCCATAATTTCGCTCTGTCTTGGAGACACCCTGTAGGGCTTTGATCTTACGAGTTCGGTCGATGTCAGCCCTGTTTCATGCGTTATTAGTTCGGTTCTACCTGGCGATCGCTGAATCTGTCGAGATATTCCTCTAACACCCCTTTTAGCTCATCTAGCTGCTCGGGTCTGAGAGCGTGCGAGTTTACCGAATGTGTTACTACTTCTTCTAGGCCGATTTCAGAGTTGGAGGTCGCCTTATACTCCTTAAACTTGGTACTAGTGTCATCCTTCTCTCTGATGGTACAGCTAACGACTCCGCTCCGCTCTACATACGGCTTCATCAAATTGTAGTGATATATCCTCACCTCCTTCCTGCGGCCGGGCATTTTCAGAGCATAGTTAGTATCTGATAGTTTGTGCAGCACTTTAACGGGCCCGTCCCAGTGAACTTCAAGCTTGTTCTTTCTTGAAGGTTCGAGGATCATTACCTGGTCTCCGGCGTTAAACGTACGAAGCCTCGCAATCTTGTCATAATAAAATTTGGCGTTCTTTTGCGCCACTCCCATGTTCTTTTCGACTAGCTCTTGGGTTGCGCTTAGCCGTTCCAGCAGATTTAGCACGTATTCAACCACTGTTGGACTCTCTCCTCTTTCCTCCCACATCTCTCTTAACATTCTCAGTGGAGAACGGAGTGTCCTCCCATACACTAGTTCTGGTGGCGAGAACCCTGTAGCCTCATGTGGAACCGTTCTCAAAGCAAACAAAGTTGCCGGCAGACAGTTCTCCCAGTCCTCCTTGTGCTCTTAACAGAGCGCACGCAAAACTCGCTTAAGCACTGAATACCACCTCTCTACACTGAGTGAGGGTGATAGACGGAACTGTGTATTAACTTTACCCCGCACTTTTGCAAGAATGTGGAAGTCAGTGCGCTGGTGAATACTGACCCTTGATCCCCCTGAATTTCGGCTGAAAACCTGACTCGTGCAAACACTGTCAAAAGCGCGTCTGCTACTTCGGTGGAGCTGAGCTGTTTCAGATGGATTGCTTCTGGAAACTTTGTAGGCGGACACAGCATGGTAAACAAGTGCCTGTAACCCGATTCTGTTTTTGGTAGAGGCCCTATCGCGTCTATCACAAGTCGTCTGAAAGCTTCTGTTATTAAGGGCACTACCTTTAGTGGAGCTTTCCATGTCTCTCCTGATTTACCCGAGCGCTGGCAGGCGTCGCATGATCTTACAAAGTTTTCTACGTCTTAGAAACAACCAGGCGAGTAGTATTCCATAAGCAATCTTTCGTTTGATTTGTTTATGCCTAGGTGGCCGGACAAACCATTTCCATGACAGAGACTCAAAAGGTCCTCCCTGTACTTAGTAGGTACGACTAACTGATCTAAAATCCTACCCTTTCGATCTCTGTAGTGCCGATACAACAATCCTCCTCTCTCATGTATCGTCATGTTGCGCCTAGCAATGCCTTCTTTAGCTGTGTGATGTAATTTAGCTAAGCTCTCATCTTTCTTTTGCTCGGCTGCCAGTGACTCTCTATCCACACGTAAGAGCTGATCAAAGTTCTTTGAAGCCGGTGATAGTAATGACCCTGTCTCGCTTTCGAGTGCATCAGCGGGCTCTTCCTGCAGGGGTAAACTTTGACACCCTGGCGATACGCTTTCATTGAGCTGGCCAGCTGGCAGGCTTTCCTCAACTGTTTTTTCATCCTTCGAGCCTAGCTCGGATTCGGTTATTAAAGTTATCCCTGTGGCTGCTTCCACTGGAGCAGCTTGTGCATTTTCAGCCGAAACCGACGCGATTTTACGAGCTTGGCCTCGCGTCAATGCCTGTACTACACCCTCTCCAAGTTTAAGCCTTTTTCACGCAGTAAGCGATTCAGATGATGCGCAAAAATTTAAGGGTACTGCAGTGACAAAAATTTGGAAACTGCAGCTTCGGTCACTAGTTCCCCGAGTGGTCCACTGATTTTGACGTTGGCAATGGGCAGACACACGCTGTGTTCTTCTACAACCTGTTTGATCCATGCTACTTCTCCGGTGAAGTCATCTACCGTCGCGTAGGAGGGATGGACAATGTCCATCGCGGCGGCACTGCCTCTTGCGGCGGCACTACCCGGCATGGTTTGCCATTAACTTGCAGGTCGTGAAGATATGGGCTTAAAAGTTCCATATTCTCGTCTTTTTCATCTACGTAGGAAAAAACTACGCTAGGTTTTCCGCAGTCCACAGCGATATGTCCCAGTTTGTGGCACTTATAGCAGCGGATCGGTCTAAAAGATTCCAATTTTCTTTTCTGCTCTTCTTGTGCACTTTCGCCGTTAGGTTTCTCCTCGCTCTTTTCTGCGGGCTTTTCCTCCACGTCTACAGGCTCCGATCGTCTAGTCTGCGAACCCTTTTTGAACGGAAATGGTTTCCGCGGTTCATTTCGACCGTCCCAATTTCCGTCCTAGGCGTTCAACTTTCTACGCGTTGCGTACTCTTCGGCTAATTCAGCCTGCGTTTTTAATTCAGACCCTGAAACGTTTTTGACGTTTTTGTAAAAACGTACTGAGTCGTTAGAGTAGGTCCTCCTGATCATTAATTGACGCATCTAAGTGCTCTGCGTAAAGCGTGTAATTTATTCAAAGGTTTTAAATATGTACATCGCTGCCGATCGCAGCACACTGCTCGGCGGAATTTTCAGCCGCCCTTACCCATATGACGTAAATCACCCAATTGACGTCAGTAGGGCGCGCTATTCGATTGGCTGCCCAGAGCACGTCATCGATAATTTTTCTACCTTGATGGTGAACAAATGATGTTCGTAATAATTGGAATATTAGTTAATTTGTTTCTATAAAATGAAGGTAACAGAAAGAGAATGCGCAAGAACAATTTCTCACTACACTTAAGCACTTGCGGCACACAGCAAGCGTCGTCTGCTTGTGTTACAACATGCTCCATTTGGACGAGAGCTCCGCGGTCAGATTCGGTCTCAGTCATTTCGCGAGCACTATGATTCGACTTTGTTGCGTTGAGAACTGCAACCGTAGCGACTGGCAATACGTCAAGCTGCGACATCGTGTCCCTCTGCAAGGCAGCAGACGAGCGGAGTAGCTGCAGCGCATCGGACTGCCGCTATCCGATCGGCGCCAGGATTTGCGCGTTTGCCGCCGTCACTTTACACCGGAACCTAACACAATAGCGTTTCGCGAGTCCGGTATTAGGGTAAGCGCAAGCGCAAGGGGACAGGGACTGGCCGTTTGACCGTGTCGTTTCACGGGATAAGCAGAAGCGCAAAAGTGAATGGTATGCACGGAGCGGCCACCTTGTGGCACAGAGCTCTACCACCAGCCAAACAAAGCGCTTGTATTGCTCCAACCAAGTGTAAAACATCTTAAACATTTACAGAAACAACGTGTTAACGATTACACTCCTGCGAAAAATTTACACCTGCAGCAAAGAAGAATACATTTCGTTACTGCTACTAAACAACGTGTTAACGATTACACTCCTGGGAAAAATTTACACCAGCAGCAAAGAAGAATACATTTCGTTACTGCTGCAGTAACGAAATGTATACTTCTTTGCTGCTGGTGTAAATTCTTCGCAGGTGTGTAGTCGTTAACACGTTGCTTTTGTAAATGTTTAAAATGTTTACACTTGGTTATATCAATATAAGCGCTTTGTTTGGCTGATTAAGCTCTGCGCTAGGAGGTGGCTGGACCGTGCAGACCAATCAGGCCGCTCACCTACGTCTACGCTAAAGTTATTTCATCACCTTGAGTTCATGCTTCCAACTATCCGTCGAAAGGCCCAGCCCGCGTGTGGTTACCGGAATACCAGACACGTTCGGCGCTCGACAGAATGCTCTCAACGCACGCTGCTTCGATAGCTCTCGCTCGGTATCTACTGCCAAGCTGCTGCCGGAGAGTTTGGAGAGGCTTCGCGCGCTCGCTCCTAGAGAACCGGAAGTCGCTGACACGACGTGCCATCATGACGCAGAAGAAGTGAAGGCGGAGCTTAGCCCCGATCATTCGGCGAACGAGTTGAGGAGAAAATGCATGGACATGGAGGAGGGCAACTTGTACTAGGCCGTAGCTCTCTTAATATGAGACGTTTCACACAAATACTGGTCCGAATGATTAACTTTAGCTGCACCCTACGCGTCTACAAAATGTGTCCGAATCGTTTCCGGGTCCCTTGAACAGGTCTGTGTGGATTTGCCGTGCTTATCAGGTGACTATACACAAACAAGTATTCTATCGAAATTTATTGCTGAAATACGTATAACAGAGAGTCACTCACTGGCACTACAATAGTCGAAACATTATGGTATATAACAAGGTTCTAAGACATACGGATATATAACCAGCTCGAGCAGTGTTTGTGTATGTGTCGTGTGTTGCGGTTGCTGTTTTGCGCAGTTTACTATGTTGCGTTGCTCTGTCCTGAATCAAGCAGTATATGTGTTGCTGTGCTGTGCATAGTATGTTTGTGTTGTGTGTTGCACTGTCGTCACTTTGTCGAACGGAAAATGCAAAATAGAACGGGCGCCTTTTCTGGATGGATGTTAATGGCGTCCCCTTTGGAATGGGGCGGTGGGCTGCGCCACCAAGCTCTTGCTATTATACTGCCGAATGGCCTACCTAGGTTAAACAATAAAAAAGAAAAAAAAAATACGATCAACTCCCACAACCAAATTTTCTGATCCCCTATTGCGAACTGTGCTTTTGTACCTCTCCGTTTTTTTCGTTTCTCTAGTTTTCTTCCACCAATCCTCCCATCGCCTCTTTTTCGTTAGAGTTACTGTATATGCTACCTTTGGTAGCATATACAGTAACACAACACAGACATACTATGCACAGCACAGCTACACATACACTGCTTGATTCACGACAAAGCAACACAAGATAGTAAACAACGCAAAACAGAGCAACCGCAACACACGAGACATACACAAACACCGCTCGAGCTGCTTATACATCCGTATGTCTTGGAACCTTGTTATATACCATAATGTTTCGACTATTGTGGTGCCAGTGAGTGACTCTCTGTTATACGTAATTCAGCAATAAATTATCGCAAATATCAATAATGTACACTATGCTTATGACGCGTACGTTGTTTTTCAACTGCGAACTAGCACAGTTCATGGGCCTAGTCGCGTCCATCGCTTCGCTTGCTTGGAGTCAGCCATCTTGATTGTGGAGAGAGAAGAACCGTTGCTCCCATGCATGAGGGAGGAAACTGGCTCCATTTAAAGACGAACATAAAGGAAATCGCTGCTTCTCCCTTAAGAGGAAGCTTTAGCTCGAGTGCCCCTATCTAAATACATGTAAAAGGAGAATTCGTTTTTCTCGGCAACCACTGCACCAAATATGACGAGGTTTGTTGCATTGAAAAGACAAACTTAAAATCTAGTGACTGTTGGTTTCGAATTGTTGAGTTAGGTCGTCTATTTTTTATTAAAAATTGGCAAAAATAAAAAATTTTCAGAAAACGAAACTATCAAGTTTACAACTCTGTAACTCAACCACTAAAAATGACAATACAATTCTGTGAATTGCATATAATAGTACATCTAAAGCGGACAAAATTGATATGTTACATATGAACATAAAAAAATGTAATCCTAGGAAAATAGAACTTTTGCAAAACCGTTGTAACCAACGTAACTAATCCACATAAGATGTAAAATGACATATTGAATGTGTCCGCTTTGAATGATCTAATAGATGCCGTTTACAGAACCGCGATATCGGTTCTTGATGCAGAGTTATGAATTTGTAAACTTCGTGCTTCTATTTTTTTCAAACGGTCAAATATTTGAAAATCGTGTTAAGAAAATTCAAGCCCTAAATCGAAATTCCACTACCAACAGTCACTAGAATTTAACTTTCTCTTTCAAATGCAACCAATTTCATCAACATCGGTCCAGGGGTTATCTCATAAAAGCGTTTTTGCGTTTTACATGTATTTGAATAGGCCGCGTCGGAGTTGGGCCCGAGCTAAAGCTTCCTCTTAATAAAGCGAGGGTCACTCCTTTTTTCTTAAATTGCTGTCTCGGAACTGGTCCGTTCTTTTTACGCATTATTTTTTTTAGACTTTCGCGTTTCGAAGCGCCGATTGTTGCGCGCTTCAGGTACATTCTGCTCTAACCTGTAGTCCCTCAACGCCTAGAGCCACTCCTGATTTCGTAGATTAGCGAGCCCTCCGCCGCGCCAGCACTGAGTGCAGTCGGAGTCTGCTACCAGCTCGTACACTACCTCGCTTGTTTGCGCAGGATTCCACCTAGCACATTTGATGACGGGGAGGTACGCGTGTATGATTAGCAGCTTTGTACGTATTCGAACCACTGTACTTTGAAGGTAGCGCGGAGCATCGCGGAATGTGGTTGCGGAAGAGCGTTCTCTTTATGGATCCGCCATTCTGTCGTATCCTTAAGGCGACAAATTGTTTACGCGCATGTCAGGCGTAGCTTTAGAAGCTTCGTACTAAAAAAAAAAAACCATGCACGCAGAAAAGCGGGCCAAACAGGCCTGGATAAGCGGCAACATTAATTTAGGCGTTGTTTTTTTTTTTGAAAATTTTATTCACAAATTTTATTCACATAACACTCATAAGATTGTAAAGGCAGCAAGACATGCCATTAAATATATTTCTCGTTATACTCTCGCTCCTTTAGTCTTTTAAAAAGAGCACCAAATATGTACGTCTTGTTGATGAAAATGGGGATGTTTTCGAACGTTGCTGATACCTTTGCAGAAGATTTTCGTCTGTATTTGGTGTAAAAGATGCTTCTACTTCAAGTCACCATCATTCTCAGTCTGGTACAACATGTAAAGTATCAGTAAACGAAGACCTTGTCTTCAAGTGCGTGACGCGCTTCTACTTTGCATTTCTTGAGGCACTGATGGTATCTCTCCCGCACTGCTTCAAGGGCGACTCCGGCGATTTTTTGATGTCCGCCGATCTCAATAAAATTTTGAACGTATATGCTCTTCGGCACTCTGATTATCTGTGCCAAACGATGCGACTACAAGTCACTTAGTTTTCCTGAAATGGAGTTTTAAAGATTGGTTACGTGTTCCCAACTCATGCCCACGAATGTAGAACTTTTTACTGGCCACCCTGTTCTCGTGGCGTGTGAACCTACAGCGCCACTCGACAAACCGCATTCCGTCTTCTGCGGGACGGCGGCCGACAATCATCATTTTTATAGACGCTCGTCGTTGCAAGCATTCTTCTTCGATCTGTAGGCATTGTAAGCGGGAAAGCGATGGGTGGAAGCTGGTATTGTGCTTAGGGTTGCAAGGACACAGCAACGAAGACGAAGGGTGTCTGTTATGACAGGTTGCCTTCCAACAGCGCTCTTCAGAAGAAGTGGCTTTGTGCTGTTCGGGTCGCCGACTGGTCCCCAAGTAAAAACGCGTCTGTATGCGCGGATCACCTCACTCCGGAGTGCTATAAAGACAGCGTGCACTTGAGCGAAGCTTTTGGACTCACGAGGTCCTAAGCTGTGTGATCCTGTTCACTGGTAGCAGCCCAACGAAAGTTATCCGGCTCTTGTCTGTGATGGGAGCACAATCATTACAAAAACCCAGTAATTTCAGTACCAGAGGTGCTACCTTCTCCCAGCAGTACACCAGGTTTGTACTCGTAAATATGTTATTAAAATGATAAGCAACAGCTGTAGGGAAGCGTGTCACAGCTAAGCTTAAGTTTAATGAATGCAATATTGGTGGAAACACAACTAGAATGTTTTAAAACAGGTATGTGCACAGTAGCTTTTTTCTGATTCGGCCACACGGCATATAATGTTGGTATGGATGTTTCAGCACATTGAACATGCACTTACAATAAAACCTGTGCTGAGGAGTAGCGGTAGCCGCAGTTCACAAAATTATAACTCTATGGCAGTAAATTTCCTGCAAGGAAGTATAGTCACTTTCATGGCACGAAGATGAGCTCGCAAACAAAGATTTCAATAAGACAATCTCATATTATAGGCTCTTGAAATTTTATCCAGTATAACAGTTAAGAATAGTGCTTTGTGCTTCCTTTTCAGGCATGGATGCCACATCAAAGGGGCATTGTTGACAAAGGGTAACAACAGCCACTTTCCCTGGCAGGTGATGACAGGTGTGACACACCCGGTCATTCTGCTGACTTTGGTACATGTACTTTACTGGACACTACTATATAAAGTCCTACTCATGGAAATTGTCAAGGTGCAGTATTTTATTTTTATTAAAAAATTATTCAGTTGAAATGTGGAAAAACTCAGTGTGTGCTGACATTTATTCTAAACCTTTTTAAATGAGACAGCAATGTCCGGTTTCTTCAGCTCAGATACATTTGTATGCCGTTTACTGTTTTACGTCATCATGAAGCATGAAGCGGAATGCAAAGTGTAATCACACCCACTGGGTGTACTTTGTTTAGCTGCTATAATTGTATAGTTGCTATAGTTGTATAATTGTGTAACTTTTAAACCCGCTGTTGTTGCTTAGTGGCTATGGTGTTAGGCTGCTGAGCACAAGGGCGCGGGGTCGAATCCCGGCCACGGCGGCCGCATTTATTTGGGGGTGAAATGCGAAAACGCCCGTGTACTTAGATTTAGGTGCACGTTAAAGAACTCCAGGTGGTCGAAATTTCCGGAGTCCTCCACTACAGCGTGCCTCATAATCGGAAAGTGGTTTTGGTACGTAAAACGCCATAATTATTCATTAATAACCTTTAACTTTCCTCCAGTTCACTGAAGTGTCATCCAGCAATAAGATGGAGAAAGAAGGTTTAGAGAGAGCCCTTGCCCACATAATCGAGCAAGATGTGCTCATCTCATCACTTGTGACTGACAGGCACTCCGAGATCAAGGCGTTTATGAAAAAGCGCCACCTCAATATGAGACATCTGTCCGACTTGTGGCAAAAGGCAAGTTGCAAGTCGTCATATGCTCTTAGTACAGTGTGCAGAATTTCAATATGCATAAAGGTTTCACGCCTTTATGTGCTGCTGAATGCAATGAAACTTCACATTGAAATGTAGTTTTTTTAATAGGCTTGAAGAAGAATATTTGCGCTCTTAGCCGTACAAAGCAACTCGAGATTGTGCTGGGGGGGAGGAGGACTATCATCCACCATTTATATTGGTGCGCAGTCAGCAGCGATGGTGACGAGAAGTTATTTCTAGCAAGGTGGCTCTCAATCCTTCGTCACATGGTGAATGTTCACGAGCACCTCGACCCGCTGCATCCTTTGTGCTTTCCTGGACTATTGTCAGACCGTGACTGGTTGCTGGAAGGTAATGTCTGAATGGTTTTCAATTTTTTTTTACAGTTGTTCTGTAACACGGTTATGATATATGGTGTAATCTCAGGCATTTGCAGCTCACAGGCTTTTCATGAAGATGCGCTGGTGTCTACATGCACTGATGCGAATATTATTGCTTTTAGGATCAGAGCCATTTCAAAGACTAAGATCAATTCTGGCCGCTACGTGACTTTTCCGGAACCAGCCAAATGCATCACCAACCACGCAGACTTTTGGCTTCGAAGCATTTCACAGCCTCCTCATCCATTTTGCCCCAAAGAGTAGGAGATTCAGCTATCAAGGCATGCTGGCAAGGTAATAGAACGTACTAGTTGTCAATTCGTTGAGTCTTAATGATGTAAGCTCACGAATTGATAAAGTCAGCTGTTTGTTTAGGGTGTGCCCAAAGTTAGCTCTATGTTATGCTTGGAATTTTTTTTGGGGTGATATTCTTACCGAGTTCAGGTTTTAGTATATACAGTAGTGTAGAAAAAGATATATTTTTATTGATATCCTGTATGATCACCTGCTCAGAATGTTGGAGCTGTCGTATGCTAGACCGCTAAGCTAGGGCAATAGTCTCTTGAACACGCACTGCCATCGTTCTTTATTCACATCGCATAGCCCACCCACCGTGTACGATACAGGTTATTACAAGAACGCATTGCAAGAAAACTATAGTATTAACCAGTGTGAAATTACATACGTGCTGGGGAGATAAGTTTTAATGATGGGAGGGGAGGTTAGCGGAGCACAAGGTTTGGCATGCCACTACAGGTTTACTGTATAATGCGTTAAAGGTAGATTTATTTCGTCGCACAATAATTCTGAAACAGACAACTGTGAGCACCGTGAAATAAAGTGGGAAGTCGAGCTTTATGGCCCACCGTCAATAAACGATATGTTATCCATCATTGTGGTGGAGGCCAAAAGGTTAAAGACAGATAACATTTTGGTTATTGACAGTGCCATATAGGGCTCGAGCTGGTGCCATAACACAGCACCAACCTTGCGAGCTGTTTAGCTCGAAGGACCAAAATGGAACATATATCTTTTCGTTCACTACTGTAAACATGTAACCACCGACTACCAATCACAAAAACAGGCAAACGAATGGCTTTCTTTAGCTCTTTCGCCCATTTTTGTGGTCGGTGGTCGGACCTTCATCGTCGACATCCCTGTTGCTGCACGTCAAGGTAGGTAACCTTTAAAAATAGCCTGTGGTGCAAGCATGGCTTTATATGTTGCAGCCGAAATCTCAGCAGATTTAAATTGGACAGGGCTGCATGCTAGTGTTCATGTAACTTGAAAAGCCAATTCGTCTTCACTCGTGTTGTTTTCTACAAATGAAGTGGTTGGCACGAATTCCCCGCAGCATATTGTATTCGAATGAAACGTGAAAGTGTCGGCTGCTTTGTACTTGCAAAAGTTTAAAATTTCAACGATGCAAGGCAGACGAAACTGTAATGCACTAGTTTCCTTTTTTGCAACAAAGTACTATGCCCTTCTTAACATTCACTATACAAGGTTATCGTCGGAAGACATCGCCAATTTGTTTTTTTCGCGTTCGTTATTACCACGCTTGCTGCGGGTTTACCATGCATTCTGCGGTTGTGTAGGCTCGGACGTCATCGACTCATTGTTGACGACACTCGAAGCAGCTACCCGTTTCGTTTTCGGCACCCCGTTTATTTGTGTATTTAAAATTATTAACGAGTCTCTAATAAAGTTGAATCACTTCACCGGCGACAGGACTGTCAATGCCATTTGTCCTAACATGCATAAGAAATCACCGGAGTTGCCCTTTAAGACGTAAGAAGCATATTTGTCAAAATCTTTCAGAATATTCCTTTCTCAAGAAAGAAATCTGGCACATTCCCTTCTCCCGTACAATGTACGGGCAACAGATGCTCCGACACACCCTGCCCACTGTTTTGAATAAATTATTCTCTAGGGGTATAATTCCGGAAACATGTTGACTAGTTGACCTGAGAAGTCCATTAATTGACTAATATCTTCTTTTTTTAAAGCCGCATTTATGTATTTTTTCTTATCTTGCTGCGATGTATCCTGTGTATCTTATCTTTCTGCAATGAATTTCTGTGTTTCCTTTTTGTGCATGTATTATGCTGTGTTTATTCTTTGTTTTTATACTTTGTTCACAAACTCATGTGAATACGAGATGTTTTTGTCTTGTTAAATAGCCAGAACAATACCATGTCATTTACACTGTGCGTTTTCGCTGTATGCCTTGTACAGGGGGGCTCGGGCGTCGCTCAAGTGATTTTGTTCACTTTTTGCCTAGGCCTACCCGCATCGTTAATTTTTGGCGATGTAAATAAACTCCACTTTGGCTTTGACTTTGTTCTCATAAGCATTTTAAATAGTTTCCTAAAGTCTAGCATGTTTTGTAGTTCTCGGAAGATAGCGCTGGTAGTGCCCATGCACAAGTCGGGTACTAGAAATGTAATCACTAACTACCGGCCTATATCTATCCTCTGTGCTGTGTCTAAGATGTTTGAATCTGTAGTGTATTCCTTGGTTTCTGTTAGTGCCAAGAACATTTTAATGGACTAACAGCATGGTTTTGTATCAGGGCGCTACACAACAACAAACTTGATCGCATTTATGACCCATGCTTCCAGTGGAGTACATATTAGGGGCCAATTAGACTCTGTTTACTTTGAGACAAGTTAAACATTTGATGTAGTTTGCCATGAGCTCCTTATTACAAGGCTAACGCAAACGAACATATTTTCTTCCATTACTGCTATGCTATCTAATTAGGTAAGCAATAGGTCTTGCCTTGCTGACATTAATGAACAGAGCTCTGTTAGCTATCTAATTCTGACATCATATTTACAAGCAACCTTCTGGCGACCATAGTCCATCCCTCTCAAATATAGCTCAACTCACAGCTCTACAATCAAGACGCATTAAATTAGGCGTTCCGTTCGTCGGTAAGGTGGTCACTAGTATTACACATTGCCCAAAGGTTCTTGATCATATGATATTTTTCGTGCCGGAAAAGTATACCAGGCAGCATTGCTCCTTTTCGGCGCGGCCTTGTTGCACTAGAGACTGTTCTATGGCTCGACTCCCAAAAAACATCTAATGAGCATTTCTGTATTGACATATTTCAGAGTTCATTCTCTGTGTTTTGTATGTATGTAGATAATTGTGTTGTATGATTAACTCCCATTTACGTCCGCCTCCTAGTTTTCTGTTTCCCTATTTGTTTCTCAATCTTTCATTGTTTTGTCTACCGCATGTGTCTTATTTGTACATTTTTGTCTTGCGTACTACTATTTAAATGCACCAGTACGAAGGCTCCGTAGCTGCTCCAGGGCACTATAATAATAATAATAATAATAATAATAATAATAATAATAATAATAATAATAATAATAATAATAATAATAATAATAATAATAATAACTATTATTATTATTATTATTATTATTATTATTATTATTATTATTATTATTATTATTATTATCGTGCGTGTGCTCCAGCACTTAAGCCGCGTGGTTGTTCCTGGACATGGTAAATAAATCATTGATTGACTGATTATTATTATTGTCTCCTCCTTTATTAAGCATCGTTGCAGATGACTGTATTCTATGCCGTGCCATCAACAGCTCCCAGGACTCTTTAAACGTACTTACTAATTGTCGAAAACTGGCGTAAAACCACCGACCACCTATCCACCGCCGGCGTTCTGGTCAATTACATATGCGTACGTCGGCTTTGCTTCGAAGTTATGTTTAATCATCATCATCAACCCATTTTTACATCCACTGCAGGAGGAAGGCTTCTCCTAGCGTTCTCAATTACCCCTGTCTTGCGCCTGCAAATTTCCTATATTCATCAACCCCCTTAATTTTCTGCCGTCCTCAACTGCACTTCCCTTCTCTTGGCACCCATTCTGCAACCCTAATGGTCCACCGGTTATCCACCCTACGCATTACGTGACCTGCCCAGGCACATTTTTTTTCCTCCTAATGTCAACTAGAATATCGGCTATACCCGTTTGGTCTCTGATCCACACTGCTCTCTTCCTGTCTCTTAACGTTACGTGTAACATTAGGTATATTTTAGCAACATTTAGTAACATTTTATATTCAGTATCGCTATGCAAATGCCTGGGTATCCCAGTGTCTCATGATCTCAACTGGTCGCATCACGTAACAAATCTGACAAAAGAAGCTAAGCTGTTATTGGCTATGCGCGGCGTAATATAAGGCATGTCCCTTCTTCATTAAAGTCGGCAGCATACAAAACATTTGCTCGTCCCACGCTCGACTACATATGCGCAGTTTGGTATTGCCATCAAACTAACCTAATGAAATCCATCCAGAGCCGTGCTATTAAATTCGTTAGCTGGGACTATTCATACTATTCTAGCGTCTCTAAGGTAAAAATACAAGTAATCTTTCACGCAAGAAAATAGCTCCCTCATACCTCTAACACGCTTGATCACTCGTATCTTGCTCAGTAGATTGTCATACCTGCTCATCGCCTTACGCTTCGAAACAGTCATTCTAAAGCTGCATGCCCACCAGCTGGCGCACACTGCCGCCCGTCTGGAATCTTTCTTTTTTTTTTCATTCGAACAGCGAACGACTAGAATCATCGGCCCACCGACGCTGCGCACCACTACGATCCTAACCACTCCAAGTCACCTATCGGAGACGAATGACTTGTAATGACGAATGAACCGCCTTAGTGTACGGGTCAGAGTTAATCTGCCTTTAGTCTTTTCATCTCGGACAATGTATCGCTAAATAAATAGGTAAGAAAAATGTAACAAGCCACACTTAACCTAATATCCTGTACCAGGAGCATCTGGGTCTAAATAAATAAATAAACAAATAAATAAACCAGTAGGGTCTGATTAGGTGCCTTTAACAGTTGAAAGCGGTATTGCATAATGGCAATCATCATCATCACCACCAGCCTGGTTATGCCCACTGCATGGCAAAGGCCTCTCCGATACTTCTCCAACTACCCCGGTCATGTACTAATTGTCGCCATGTTGTACCTGCAAACTTCTTAATCTCATCCGCCCACCTAACTTTCTGCCGCCCCCTGCTACGCTTCCCTTCCCTTGGAATCCAGTCCATAACCCTTAATGACCATTGGTTACCTTCCGTCCTCATTACATGTCCTGCCCATGCCCCTATTTCTTTTTCTTGATTTCAACTAAGATGTCATTAACTCGCGCTTGTTCTCTCACCCAATCTGCTCTTTTGTTATCCCTTAACGTTACGCCCATCATTCTTCTTTCCAGAGCTCGTTGCGTCGTCCTCAATTTAAGCAGAACCCTTTTCGTAAGCCTCCAAGTTTCTGCCCCATACGTGAGTACTGGTAAGACACAGCTGTTATATACTTTTCTCTTGAGGGATAGTGGCAACCTGCTGTTCATGATCTGAGAATGCCTGCCAAACGCACCTCAGCCCATTCCTATTCTTCCGATTATTTTAGTCTCATGATCCGGATCCGTGGTCACTACCTGCACTAAGTAGATGTACTTCCTTACCACTTCCAGTGCCTCACTATCTATCGTAAACTGCTGTTCTCTTCCGAGACTGTTAAACATTACTTCAGTTTTCTGCAGATTAATTTTTAGACCCACTCTTCTGCTTTGCTTCGCCAGGTCAGTGAGTATGTTCTAGTGAGCATGAGACTATTCTCACTCACATTATCGTCGTGGGTGCTACTGGTACTGTATAAATCTCCATAGAACTCCTAAGCCACTTGAACTATCTCATCCACATTAGTAATCATATTGCCGGCTTTGTCTCTTAACGCACACATCTGATTCTTGCCTATTCCTAGTTTCTTCTTCACTGCTTTTAGGCTTCCTCCGTTCCTGAGAGCATCTTCAATTCTATCCATATTATAGTAACTTATATCAGCTGTCTTACGCTTGTTGATTAACTTAGAAAGTTCTGCCAGTTCTATTCTAGCTGGGGGGTTAGAGGCTTTCATACATTGGCGTTTCTTGATCAGATCTTTCGTCTCCTGCGATAGCTTACTGGCGTCCTGTCTAACGGAGTTAACGCCGACTTCTATTGCACATTCCTTAATGATGCCCATAAGATTTTCGTTCATATCTTCAACACTAAGATCCTCTTCCTGAGTTAAGGCCAAATACCTGTTCTGAAGCTTGATCCGGAATTCCTCTGTTTTCCCTCTTACCGCTAACTCATTGATCGGCTTCTTATGTACCAGTTTCTTCCGTTCCCTGCTCAGGTCTAGGCTAATTCGAGTTCTCACCATCCTATGGCCACTGCAGCGCACCTTGCCGAGCACGTCCACATCTTGTATGATGCCAGGGTTAGCGCAGAGTATGAAGTATATTTCATTTGTAGTCTCGCCATTTGGGTTCCTCCACGTCCACTTTCGGCTAACCCGCTTGCGGAAGAAGGTATTCTATCCGCATATTATTCTGTTCTGCAAATTCTACTAATAACTCTCCCCTGCTATTCCTAGAGCCTATGCCATATTCCCCCACTGACTTGTCTCCAGCCTGCTTCTTGCCTACCTTGGCATTGAAGTCACCCATCAGTATAGTGTATTTTGTTTTCACTTTACCCATCGCCGATTCCACGTCTTCATAGAAGCTTTCGACTTCCTGGTCATCATGACTGAATGTAGGGGCGTAGACCTGTACGACCTTCAATTTGTACCTCTTATTAAGTTTCACAACAAGAGCTGCGACCCTCTCGTTAATGCTATAGAATTCCTGTATATTACCAGCTATATCCTTATTAATCAGGAATCCGACTCCTAGTTCTCGTCTCTCCGCTAAGCCTCGGTAGCACAGGACGTGCCCGCTTTTTAGCTCTGTATATGCTTCTTTTGTCCTCCTAACCTCACTGAGCCCTATTATATCCCATTTACTACCCTTTAATTCCTCCAATAACTCTGCTAGACTCGCATCACTAGATAACGTTCTAACGTTAAACGTTGACAGCTTCAGAATCCAATGGCGGTCTGTCCGGACCCAGGGATTCTTAGCACCCTCTGCAGCGTCACAGGTCTGACCGCCGCCGTGGTCAGTTGCTTCGCGGCTG
The DNA here is from genome assembly GCF_050947875.1 of Dermacentor variabilis. Classification (NCBI taxonomy): domain Eukaryota; kingdom Metazoa; phylum Arthropoda; class Arachnida; order Ixodida; family Ixodidae; genus Dermacentor; species Dermacentor variabilis. The sequence continues at coordinate 21,197,812 of NW_027460280.1, forward strand.
CTGGGGACTGAGGGCCGGGGTTTGACTTTTGTATTCATATAGGAGGTTGTGACCAAGTACTGCACCAGGGTGGCCAATCCTGCTCTGGTGTGAGGGTGCGTTACCGGTTCTGGTCACCGGGATAAGGCCGCACTCCAGGCCTATACAGGGGCCCTATAGCGTAAAACTATTCCAATATATTTTAAAGCGAAAGCTTTAATGGCCACGAACTTGCGATTTTGCCGTGGCGGTGCCCCGAGGAGGCACATGACGTCACAACGCGCGCCTCGCCACGGATATTTCTCTCTCTGTCTCTCTAGTAGCACCGAGCCACAGGTGTTCCGCCGCAGCGCAGCGCCGCGCCTTTCCGCATTGCCGTTTGGAATGAGGTCACACCGCGTTCCTTGTCGTTGCGTTCGCCTTCGCTGGCTTCGCCAGCTGCGTCGCATGCCTGATAACGTCGGAGGATTGAAAAGGAGAGCTCGCGTGCGCCGACACCACAGTTGAGGCGGCAGTATGGACGGCGACAATTCTGATAAGCAGGAGGACGCCTGGAATCGACATCGGAACGAGATTATGAGGAAACGAATCGCCCAGGAAACAGACGAACAGCGCGCTGAACTGGCTAAACGCCGCAGCATAGCTAGACAACCAGACTAACCTGGACTTGCAATCAAGATTAACCAAGGTTAACCATGCTATGCCTTAGCTTTCGCTACGTATATCCTGGCATAGCCGAGCTAAGCCACTGCCAATTTTTATTACAATCTCCTGACGTTAAATTTGCGTAACCGCCAACGCAAGCACCCGGCGGTCACCCGCAGGGTTGTCTGAATAGATTAATCAAACGCTCTCTTCGTTCATAGGAGGTAACTTTTGTTTGCTTGAAAAACGAATAACATTGCCTACACTGAGCGGCTTGTCTTATCTAACTGGCTGACAAGAGGCAAGGAGCACGTTCAATTGGAGAGGGATTCGATAGGGCTGAGCCACTGCACTGAAAGTCGATAACCAGATGAAGCAGGTGGCGCCGGCGTCTGCGATTGTTCAGCTTTCCCTTACTTAGCTTGCAGTGGCTGGTCGAAAATCACGGCGGTATGCAACGGAAGCTTAAGAATGACGCTAAAACGGATTCTCAGCAAAGAAAAGTTGACAGAATGAGTTCGCAAACGTGCCGAAAGTGCTCGAAAACGTTACATGGCCACGCAAGAACGTTTATTATACGCAAATAAACCCATGCTCTCCGGCAGCTGCGAGTAGCCAGTGCATGAGCGATCGGCGGCAGGCACCTTTTTTTATTCCTTTCGGAACGGAGCAGCTTGCGGCTTTTCAGAAGAAAATTCAGTTTTGTTCGGCATATTAATGCATTTTTAATTCGTACACGTCACTTTGACGAGGTGGGTTTTTGCGGTTTTGTGACGTCTCGTGACAGGCAGGTGAAGTGGGTACAGACCGAAAACTTTTGACGAATAGCCGGGGGCTAATGGTGAAAGGCGTCAAATCAGAAATAACTATTTTTCTTTTTTCGGTCAAATAATACATAATCAGTCTGTACACGTCATATTAGATGGGGAGCTATAGCGGTTTTCGTGACGTCGCGTGTCAGACAGGTGAAGTGGGGATGGTCCAAAAAAGTTTTTGACCAATCGCGGAAGGCTCATTACAGAATTGGGATAGAAAAGTTTGGAATAGTTTTACGTTATAGCACCCAGGTTTTCAAAGAGCATGCGAAAGATTGAACGTTTTCTTAGAGCTCCTGGTGCTCGTAGAGGCGCTCTGGAAATCGCGCCTACAGCGAGAAGGTCTTTGACTGGAACGTACGCGATTTCATACCGGTATTGCATCAGTGTCACCTTTCGCCTCTGCAATCTTGGTATCAGGTGATCGACGCTCTTCCAAGTGAAGATGCGTACCAGTTGTTTATAATCCGTCTCAAGCTTCAACAGGTTTCCGACAAGATCATCGCTGAAAATGTCGCCTACCAAGGCTTTTTTCTCAATTGGCGCGTTACGTTTCTCTGTATCCGAAATCAATTTCGAGGCATGTGCGATGACAGAAAACTTGCCATTCACTTGCTTCTGGCGGGTTAGCGCCCCGAGACTGAAGGAGGATGCATCAGCTGTGACGGTCGTCTCTCTGGATGGATCGTGGACGTCAAGGACAGCGCGAGATGAGAGCACTGTCTTCCGTCCGTTAAAATGCCGCTGTTTTGTATTTCTTGCTTCTTGATAACAATTCTTCCTTCTTTGATAGCAAGAGAGTAAGTGGTTGCAAGACCGAGAGATTTGGAACGAATTTGACAAGGTGTGTCGCCGTATTCTCTGCATCTGGACCCAGTTTTTCGGGCTATGCATTTAAAAAAAGGCTTCAACCTGCTTTTAATCGGGTCTTATTTCATCACGGTCTAGGTACTGCCTAAAGAACGTGAAGCCTTGAACATGAAACAAGCATTTGCTTTCGTTTAGTATCACTAAAGCCTTGAGAAATAGCTGAAGAAAATTTCTGACTGTCTCACTGTGCTCACGCTCGTTCGAACCACAGATAAGGATGCCCTTGGATGTGACACACAACCCTGTTGACGCCTTGTAATACGGGAGACATCTGTTTGTTGAAGTGTTCCGGAGCAGACACAATTCCAATTGGCAAACTTTTAAAGTAGGAGCGCCGAAAAAGCGAGACAAATGTTGTGAGCTTTTTAGAAAATTCATAAAGCGGAAGTTAACAAATCTAGAGTCAATGTCCAGTTTGGAGTTGCCCCATGAAGAAGTCCGACAGTGTGCTCTAAGGAGGGGAATAGACGCCATTCTCTCAGAGCGTAGGTTTTCGCTTTTGTCAAGTCCACGCCCATTCTCAAGTATTCGGTGGGCTTTGGGTCGTTGCTGCGTATCACCCTGTAAACTCATCCCCAAGTGACATGACGTCGATGTTCTGCATTCTTTGAGGTTTTAGGCTGCCGAAAAAGATATCTTTTAAGACTGGCGCAATAGAAGAACCGCTGCAAATAGCGGCTTTCTAGACTCGGAAATTGCCCTGGTAGTTAATCACTTAATCAAAGGAAAATGAGACATCCATCCAAACGTAGCAAATTGCTACAAAGGAAACCCATATGGGTTCCCCGAAAGAAAAAGCCTCACAGTTGAAACAATTCGTCCTCGTCCGGGACTCGAACCCGGGACCACCGCCTTTCTGGGGCAGCCGCTAACTAGGCTAGCCAGGCTAACTAGGCGGCTACCAGATGACAGGGTGAAGTCGAATCTATCAACAACTCGAAGCAAAGGCTGTTAATGACTGTTCAATCGAGATAAAACTTGAGGAGCTCCATGAAGCTGGTGGTGAAGATGCAAAACTCATTTTGAAAATTAAGCTCCTCATATTCGTCAATCGCTTCCCTGTTGGCTTCACAAAGATCTGCATGCGGAATTAAGTAAAATAGAGTTTCTTTGTCAATTTAGAAGAGCTTTGAGGCAGCTGAAATTCCTTCTTCCAAGGCAGGAATAATTTCTAAGGAGCTTCAAACCAAGAAAGGGACATATACAACAGCTCAACTGAACTGCAGTTAGCGTGGCACCATCCTTTGTCAGCTGTCATTCTTGGACGCAATCAGGCGTAACGGGTACGCGACCTTGTAATACGCCCTACACGCGGGCACTCTAAAGTTCTTTGGGTAAGGGGATATCTACCGGAAAGGCGTTAAGAGCAGTGACACACGATAACAGAGTATCTCCCTTACGGCAAAGTTCCTTTACTGGAACGAAGAATGCGCATCTACTTTTGGAGCGGATAGGGCGTACTCTCACATACAGCGTGCGCACTCGTCAGTAGAAGGAAACCGGTCACAAAGCTACGGTCCCCCATAAGTATTTTTTTTACCTTGCGAAAATGTATTAATTTTTAGCGGTTATGCGATTTGTCGAACAGTGAAGATTTACTCTAGTTATACTCTCAAACGCTCGCATCATGACGCTCGTACCACAACACAACCTTGGAAAAGGACGCAGAAACGTGGGCAGCACCATGATAAACAGCATGCACAGCAAACATCCGCTGTCCATAGTTGCTGGGCCAATTTAAATTTCTGCTGAACGTAAACTCGAGGAAAATAAAGGAATACGGCGCATTATCAACCATCAACGATTGAAAAAATTTTCTTTAGGTTTTACAATCGTAAATGTAATCTACAGACGCAACTTTTTTTAAATGTTTTCTCGCTTCCTGCTCTAACAAGCAGCACTATTTCTTTTTCTTTTTTTGCAGCGTTTGTCTGAGGAACCACCTGAGGAAGTTTGTGCAGTGCCATGTGTCATCGGCGCAGCTCCTTTCTGCAAACGGTCCTTCAGTGTAACACAAGGGGTTAACTGCAAATGACTTTACTTTTGCCCGTCTGTAAAGGATATTATAAGTGCAAAATGAATAGAGCGACCCTGTCTGTTGTTGCAATGGCTTTGCTGGGAGGCTTCGTTTCTCTCAGTAGATTCAGTGCAGCCATCGCGCACTTGCTTTGGCAAAAGAGCACGTTCTTAACTTTTTTTTTTTGTTGTTCACACGGCTTCTATCGCTTCTACCTGAAACAGTCCTTCTGGCAAACCAACAAAGTCTGTGTCTGATCTCACCCGTCATCAATTTTTCTGCCTCAAGTGCACTGACGACAAAATGTAAAGGGCGCCTGGGCCTCTGAGTCCTGGTTCGTATCAAGCATATAGTAAAATAAAAAAAGCTCGAAAAAGGGCACGGACAAGACTGCAGACCAGAAGCGCTCACGAGCGGTGTTCAGTCTTGCCCGTGTCCTTTTCTGTGCTCTTTTAATTTTTCCATATACAATGAGCCAAGCAGCAAGAATTGCCGCATCAAGCTCCATCCCCGATGGCCGTTGCTGGTCCTGCGTACGTTTACTCCGTTCCATACATATCAGTCAACGCTGTGGAGGCTAGAGAGACTTCTTCAAGGACTTCGTTCGCGCTTGGATATAGTTTTGTTTTCTGACACGATGATCGGCTTCCGGTGCAGACTCAGCACACAAGATGCCATGTTACAACTCAAACAAGGAATCATCGACAACAAGACACAAGACAGCAAAGTAGTTCTGGGTCTCGATTTACAAAGTGCATTCGACAAAGTCAAACACTCAGCCATATTAGCACAAGTATCAAGACTCAACATGAGGGTAACGAGCTACAGTTATATTCAAGACTTCTTCACCAACCGCACGGTGGAACTGCACGCCGGAGACCTAAACTCCCCGAACGCAAGCTTGGCAGTACGGGCACTCCGCAGGGTTCGGTCATCTCGCCGTTGCTCTTTAACCTCGTCATGATCGCAGTAGCGAGGGCAGTAGCGGGGACCGGCGTCCGGCATACGATCTACGCCGACGACATTACCCTGTGGGCGGCCGGCGGCACCGACGCCAGCATCGAGCAACAGCTGCAAGCGGTGGTTACCGCCATCGAGCAGCACCTTGATGGCACAGGCCTAATGTGCTCGCCCGCCAAATCCGAGCTGTTCGTCCTCACACCGCTTCGACCGGGACAGAAGCGCGCTCCCCTTCGGTAGTGTGACCACATCAAGATTGTGACTGCATCGGGGCAACGCATCCCCGAAGTTCCCAAGATCATAGTCCTAGGCCTGCTGCTCAACAAGAGCGGCCGCAACGACGAGACCATCAACAAGCTTACCATCAAGGCAATGGACGCCATCCGGCTCATACACCGGGTCTCTACACTACGGGCGGGCATGCGTGAAGACAGTCTAGTGCGCCTTGTCCAATCGTTCGTGATCAGTCACATCGCCTACGTTGCAGCCTACCTCAACTGGAACGTCACTGACAGGACCAAGATCAACACGCTGATCAGACGGCCTTACAAGACGGCGCTGGGTTTAATGGAGACCACGAGTACGGCTCGGCTCCTGCAGCTCGGCGTCCATAACACCCTAGAAGAAATAGCCGAGGCCCAGCTCACCGCGCCATTCGAGCGCCTCTCTACCACCAAGACAGGCCGCAGTTTACTAACGTCCCTGGGTGACAACCCCCAAGCTCCAAGCCGGCAACCGTGCGAGATCACAGATGAGGCGCGGGCCCACATTTACGTGGATCCCATCTCGAAGAACATGCACCCAGAGTACAACCAAGAACGGCGGCAGGCGTGGGCCAAGGCTCTCACCGAACAACATGCCCAAGACCCGCACGCCCGGTACGTGGACGCAGCGGAATACAAGCGGGAAGGCTTCGCGGCAGTGGTCGTTGCGGCGGCTACCGGCACCAAGACAACGGCAGCGAGCGTGCGGTGCACGAACGCCACAGACGCTGAGGAGGTTGCCATCGCTCTGGCGATCACAGAGGCCGAGTGTCACACCGTGCTCAGCGACTCGAGGAATGCCGTGCGCAACTTTGCCAAGGGGCTAATATGCGCGCCGGCGGCCGCCATCATCGGCAAGCTCCAACTTCAAGACCGCGGCAGCACCGTCCGTATCAAGTGGTTCCCGGCGCACGCCGGCGAGTGTGCATCCTCACCGAACCACAACGAATGGCCCATTCGGCGGCGCGAGCGCTTACCTTCCGCGCCCCCGAGAGTGACCGTTCCGTGTGGTGGTTGGAAACCAAGGACAGATTGATCAGTCATGCCGAAGTAACCAAGTGTTACCGCTTAGCTTGGCGGACAATGCCGCCTCCCCACCCGGCACTCTTTCGGGAGGAGGCCGTAATCCTAAGGCAAATGCAGACCGCTTCAGTCCGCGCCCCCGCAATGCTGCACGTGCTTCACCCAGAGCTCTATCCGAGTGGGCTGTGCGGTGTTTGTGCAGCGGGTCCAGCGGACCAATGGCACATCATGTGGGACTGTGCCAGGTTTCCGACGGCAGCTACCTCCAGGACTTACCCGCCCGAACTTCAAGGTGCACTGCAGTCTGCAGACAAGGACTCACAACTATGGGCCGTCCAGCAGGCCTGGGGTGCGCTCGAAAAGCACAAGCCTCATGACCCACTACAAACGGGCCCAACTCGGGTAGTGCAGAGTAGGGTATAACCACGGGTCGACGCTTGGCCAGCGTCACGACGCGTTAAACCGTCGTTTGCAGGCACTTTATTAAAGTTATCCCTATCCTATCCTGACCGCAAGTGTGCGCAACTCTTTTTTAGTGTAGGCTCAGTATTGAACGAAACAAGTTTTAATCCTTAGAAACAAACACATACGCCTGCTAATGCGTTGTTTATATTATTTTTATTTATTGTTCTTTTTTTTTGCAACCCGCAGAGGGGAGCCTCCCACGCATGCTCGCGCGAGGGAACGCTGTTGGCGTGCAGCGAAGCGTGGACGGAACGCGCGGAGTCAACTTTTCTTGAGCGAACTTCTTGCGTAGCTTTCACAGCGTTGATAGCTATGGAACGGAGCATAGACGCAGCTGAGACATCAGCTTGGAGGGAAGCTGCACTTCGGGCGCTTCTCCGGCACGCGTTCAGTTGCTGCAGGAAGCTTCGCTGTACCTGACCTGCTCAAGTGGCTTCGGTAAGACCCTGCCACAGGAACTGCGCCCGTCACCGTTTTCTTCCACTGCGAGAACTGTTCCGTTTAGAGTAGCAACCTTCTTGGTCTGAAATTCGCAGCCAGGCCAAATAGAAGAGAGCTTGACTCCGGGATCCGCAAGTTGCAAACGCGCTCGGCGCGACCCCACGGTGATTTCAGGACACCGAAAAGTGCTCTGGCTTCGGGAAGGATTACTTTCCTTTTTATACGGGAGGGCAGGAACTGAGACTTGCAAATGAATTGTGCGATATGGGGGTTCGAAATCTACAATGGGGCACGGAATCCTTCTTTCTTTAATCTAGCGAGTGTTTGCACTCGGTGAAACAACTGACGACGACACGCCCCAAAAATCCGGGAAGTAGGCGAAGAAAACTTCGCTGAAACACTTTATTGGGTGAACTTGTGCCCGCTATGAAAATAACCAACTCACCGCCGATAATCGCGCCAGGCATGGTAGCCGTCAACTAATCTGTACTAAAGCGGCTCTCGGCCGGCCACTAATTTATGCATAACGCAGAAATTTCTTAGTCATCTGGGTATAGCATAGCGAATGTCTGTGAAGGGCTCAAAGGCCTCGAGTTGAAGACAAACTCAGAGACGGCGGTAAGAGCGCAGTTTCAGAACACACCGGCCGCATCGATATGCGCAGGTAATGCAACAACTGGTGCGGCGAAATATAATACGATAAGGCGTTACGTGTTATATCGAGAGTATCGTTCAGCGTCTGCTTTGCGTTGCAGGCGTTTCGATTTCAGTCAGAGAGAGACGGCAACTTTCTCAGTCTTGTAGTGCTTTGTTTTTGGCTCTTCAGCACTGGAATTTGCTGAGCAGCGGCGCCTGCCGTGCTTCATTTGTCCTTGAAAGAAGCGCACTAGCTGAGGCTTACATCGCACGTACGGAAGGCGTGAGGTGGTGTGATTGTTTGCTTCGCATTCTCTGCAGAAATACGACGCGAGTGAATCAAGGCAGCGCTGTCACATCCCGAGTCGACTGCCTTAAGCGCGCACGTTCCTGGCGGGCCATGGTCTCTGGCACAATCAAGCTTAAAACGAAACGACACGAGAGGTTCTCTCAGTCGTAATTGCCTTCGGGTGTAAAATCACCATGGAGAGGTCTGGCGTGACTGGCACTGGACTTGTCGGCGCATACGGGCGACAGCGTTCTTGGCACTGTGTTATGAAAAAGTGCCTGGACTGCCGTCGCCGACGCAGCCAGCGCTACATCTCGCCAAAGTGATCTTGGGAAGCGGGCCGCGCCATAGGCCTATATATCGTGTAGGAACGCCGACGATTTCAGCCCGACAAGCTGACTCGGCCTACTTGCTCATGCAGGCACTGTAAAAAAAGAAAGCTGTTAATTTAAAGAAAATTTACAGAAAGTTTCTGTAGAGCAAAAGAAATTTTCTGTGAATGCCCTATGACAGAAACATGCTAAAAGAAAAAAAAAATAGAAACTTTCGGTTCTTGATCTATAGCCTACGGCAGATCGCATACGGCAGACATCGTGAGCTCCTGACTGGGAGCTTATACCATTATCATTGAAAAGGAAAGTATACAATCAGTACATTTCAGGTGCTCATATATGGGGCAGAGACTGCGAGACTAACAAAGAAGCTTGAGAACAAGTTAAGGACCGCGCAAAGAGCCATAGAACGAAGAATGATAGGCATAACTTTAAGAGACAGAAAGAGAGCGGTTTGGATCAAAGAGCAAACGGGTATAGACGATATTCTAAAGACATTAAGAGAAAAAACATGGTGCTGGGCAGGTCATGTAATGCGCAGATTAGATAACCATTGGACCATTAGGGTGACAGAATGGGTACCAAGAGAAGAGAAGCGCAGAGAAGACTAGTTGGTGCGACGAAATTAGAAAATTTGCCGCTGCTAGTTGGAATCGGTTGGCGCAGGACAGGAGTAATTGGAGATCGCAGGCAGAGGCCTTCGTCCTGCAGTGGAAATAAAATGGGCTGATGATGATGATGATCTATAGCCTATAAATCGGGTCAGAACTAAAATAAACCGTTTTAAATTATTGTAACTGCATAAAAAACTATAAAATAGAATTCTAGTTTTTTTTTTCTTTTCGTACACGCCGTTTTTCGCTTATACCACGCACGACGCACTGTTTGCGGCACTGCTTTAATGCCCCGTGCCATAATCGAAATGGCTGCCCTTCGAGGCAGCGCATGTCGGCACTGCTCCGTTTCTGCTTTCAAAAATCTTAAGAGGTGAGTGGTTTTATTATAACGTGCATTACAAACAGTGCAAGACCTATTCTTTTAACCAATATTTTCCGCGTGTTCATGACATAGAACAGGACTACAATGTTGACCGCAAAGGAAATTCAGGCGTACAGTGACAAAATTTAACAACTACGAGTTCCAACATTTCAGCGTACGTTGCGCTTTGTGAGGTAACGTGGGATTTGGGTACTAAATTTAGCTTTAGTTTTTTGTTATAGCACACGTAAGGGATAGCCAGTGGGCTTGACAAATGTATTTGTCCATTGTTTCCTTTTCGCAATCTCCACTTATAGTAAGGGTCTTCGGGACTTAGAGTCGTCCACGCTTAGTAAGGACATGGTGTAGCGTGGCTGCGCTCCGCGGAGCGCCAGCGCTAGCGGTGCGGCCGTGCTAGTCCCTTGATAATTGGGAAGTACCGCCACTCTTTGAATTCTGCCGCTGCCGCGCGACCTTCTCGCCTCCTCCTCGCCCCTTGCGTGTCACCCCCCCCCCCCCGCGGGAAGCCATCTTGCGCCCGTTTTTCTGCACGGCGATTGGTCTCCCTGCCATTACCCTTGGAATTGCGCGGATCTTGCGTTTTGCTTGTGTTCTTCTTCTTCGTCCGCGCCATTTTTCTCCTCAGCTCGGCTGCCTTGGCGCTTTAGCTTGGCGTAGCGAACGTTGTAAGCTGTGCTTTCTGCCCTCTGTGCTACCGCTATGCTGTGCTGTTGCGCACATACCTGCAGCAACAAGCCTGGAAATGGTTATGCAGTTTTTATGATAGCACAAGGAAAGCGTGACGGCTTGCGCAGGAAGAAGTGGCCGCATAACATTGGCCGAAAGAACTTTGTTCCGACAAAGGACATTGTTGTTTGCGGGATGGGGTGTCTTTCTTACTGCTCGTATCAAAACATCTCCGAATGCTGCATTTTTAAAATTCTTCAGGCCTGCTCACCAGCGTTTTTACTGCAGCAGTTTGTACGTTGCATAAAAATTGGGTTGTCCTCAGTATGCTTAATATTCTGCTGGGACTCCATCACCTCGCACGTCTCCAGCTGTTTATTCAGGTTTAATGCAGCACTATCGCAGGAGACGAAAGATCTGATCAAGAAACGCCAATGTATGAAAGCCTCTAACCCTACAGCTAGAATAGAACTGGCAGAACTTTGTAAGTTAATCAACAAGCGTAAGACAGCGGACATCAGGAACTATAATATGGATAGAATTGAACAGGCTCTCAGGAACGGAGGAAGCCTAAAAACAGTGAAGAAGAAACTAGGAATAGGCAAGAATCACATGTGTGCGTTAAGAGACAAAGCCGGCAATATCGTTACTAATATGGATGAGATAGTTCAAGTGGCTGAGGAGTTCTATAGAGATTTATACAGTACCAGTGGCACCCACGACGATAGTGGAAGAAAGAATAGCCTAGAGGAATATGAAATCCCACAGGCAACGCCAGAAGAAGTAAAGAAAGCCTTAGGAGCTATGCAAAGGGGGAAGGCAGCTGGGGAGGATCAGGTAACAGCAGATTTGTTGAAGGATGGTGGTCAGATTGTTCTAGAGAAACTGGCCACCCTGTGTACGCAATGCCTCATCACCTCGAGCGTACCGGAATCTTGGAAGAACGCTAACATAATCCTAATCCATAAGAAAGGGGACGCCAAAGACTTGAAAAATCATTAACCGATCAGCTTACTGTCCGTTGCCTACAAAGTATTTACTAAGGTAATCGCAAATAGAATCAGGAACACCTTAGACTTCTGTCAACCAAAGGACCAGGCAGGATTCCGTAAAGGCTACTCAACAATAGACCATATTCACACTATCAATCAAGTGATAGAGATATGTGCAGAATATAACCAACCCTTATATATAGCTTTCATTGATTACGAGAAAGCGTTTGATTCAGTCGAAACCTCAGCAGTCATGGAGGCATTATGGAATCAGGGTGTAGATGAGCCATATGTAAAAATACTGGAAGATATCTACAGCGGCTCCACAGCCACCGTAGTCCTCCATAAAGCAAGCAACAAAATCCCAATAAAGAAAGGCGTCAGGCAGGGAGATACGATATCTCCAATGCTATTCACAGCGTGTTTACAGGAGGTATTCAGATACCTGGATTGGGAAGAATTGGGGATAAAAGTTAATGGAGAATACCTTAGTAACTTGCGATTCGCTGATGATATTGCCTTGCTTAGTAACTCAGGGGACCAATTGCAATGCATGCTCACTGACCTGGAGAGGCAAAGCAGAAGAGTGGGTCTAAAAATTAATATGCAGAAAACTAAAGTAATGCTTAACAGTCTCGGGAGAGAACAGCAATTCACAATAGGCAGCGAGGCACTGGAAGTCGTAAGGGAATACATCTACTTAGGGCAGGTAGTGACGGCGGATCCGGATCATGAGACGGAAATAATCAGAAGAATAAGAATGGGCTGGGGTGCGTTTGGCAGGCATTCTGAAATCATGAACAGCAGGTTGCCGTTATCCCTCAAGAGAAAAGTATATAATAGCTGTGTCTTACCAGTACTCACCTACGGGGCAGAAACCTGGAGGCTTACGAAAAGGGTTCTACTCAAATTGAGGACGACACAACGAGCTATGGAAAGAAGAATGATAGGTGTAACGTTAAGGGATAAGAAAAGAGCAGATTGGGTGAGGGAACAAACGCGAGTTAATGACATCTTAGTTGAAATCAAGAAAAAGAAATGGGCATGGGCCGGACATGTAATGAGGAGGGAAGATAACCGATGGTCATTAAGGGTTACGGACTGGATCCCAAGGGAAGGGAAGCGTAGCAGGGGGCGGCAAAAAGTTAGGTGGGCGGATGAGATTAAGTTTGCAGGGACGGCATGGCCACAATTAGTACATGACCGGGGTTGTTGGAGACCGGGTATGGGAGAGGCCTTTGCCCTGCAGTGGGCGTAACCAGGCTGATGATGATGATGATGATACCTGTGGTATTGCAGGTGATGTACGATTGCTAGTCCACATCGCGTTCTTCCAGGTCGCGTTGTGACCTGGAAGGCCATGTGACCTAGGAAGGCCATAAGCGACCCAAATCATGTCCAGCCGTGTAAAGAGAGCAATGATTAGCCAAATTAATGATTCATTGGTGATTGAATTAAGGTGGATTAGGGAGAATTAAGGTTGATTAAGGTGTATTAAGGTGAATTAGGGTATATTAGGGAGCATTAAGGTGCATGAACAAGGATTAAGGTGCATTTAGGAGGATTCGGGTGGATTTAGGAGAATTAGGGTTAGGGAAGGAGTATTAAGAACGATTAGGGTGCATTTGTATTTCGGCTGGATTAAGGGGATTAAGGTGTAAAAAGGGGATTAAAGTCATAAACAAGGATTCAGGCGTATTATTATTTATTTCAGATACTGTCAATCCCAGCGGGATTTTTACAGGTTGGGCATATATTATACACTCACAAATAGCGATAAAAACAGGTTTACATGATTTCAACAATATTTGCAATCGACACAAAGCAGATTTACACATATGGTAGGAAATAAAACAAGGGTACATTTCATTTGGCAAAAGGGGCTGAAATTACATAGGCAGATACAATGCTCATACAGATTTCATTTTATACAATGACTTGAGTGGTGTTATTTCCGGCTAACGTAATCTAATTATTGCACAACAGCTCTTCTACAAGGGTTATAAATTTCGGCAACGATGTGTTAGTCGTTATGAAGGGGTCCAGGCTATTCCATTCTCTTATTGCAAGAGGAAAGAACGAATATCTAAAACAGTCAGTGCGAAATGCATATTCTTTAAGTGTTAATGAATGCTTATGGCGGGAAGGTCTGGTGTCAGCTAGGGATATATACAACGAAGTATTTATTCGTAATGCATTGTGTATCAATTGGAACAATAATTTTAGTCTTGCTAGCTTGGCGCGGTTTCGCAGAGTAGGAATACCGGCTTGTTTTAGAAGTAGGGTAGGTGAATCGCTATTCTTGTATTTGTTAAAGATGAATCTAATTGCCTTTCGCTGCACTCCTTCTAGTTTGTTAATAAGCTGTTGTGTATAAGGAAACCAAATTGTGTTACCATATTCGAGAACTGGGCGAATAAATGCGTTGTATGATAGCAGTTTAATTTCCGGTGGCGCAGCTCGAAGTCTTCTTCTGAGGAAGAACAGCCGTTTCAAAGCAGATGGTATGATACTGTTAATATGAGATTCCCATCTTAGGTCATGTGAAATGATCAAGCCAAGATATTTAAGCTCATGAACTCGGGTGAGCGGTATATTATTGATTGTGTATTCGAAGTCTGACCTATGTTTTTTGCGGGTTATAGATAAAAAGGCAGTTTTTTTAATGTTCAGCTCCATCTGCCACTTTTTACACCACTTCACTACCTCGTGAAGGGCGCTGTTTAAATCAACGTGGTCATTCATAGAGTTAATTTCATTATAAAGAATGCAGTCGTCGGCAAAAAGCTTCATTTTAACGCGGATGTTAGAGGGTAAATCATTAATAAATATAAGGAATAAAGTGGGAGCAAGGACACACCCTTGAGGCACCCCCGATGTAACTGGTACAATGGAAGAAATTTCATTGTTAACAACAACATACTGAAACCGGTTGGTTAGGTAATCTTCAATCCAATTGACAATAGAACCATCGCCTAAAGTTGTTTTCAGTTTGCTGATTAGTTTTCGATGGGTTACTCTATCAAACGCCTTTGAAAAATCTAATGCTATTAAGTCAACTTGTTTTTGATTATCAATGCTTTGGGATAAGTCATGCGTTACTTCAAGTAATTGGGTTATTGTTGAAAGTCCCCGCCGGAAGCCATGCTGGATAGGCGATAATATTTCTGCTTGCTCTAGATAGTTCGTGATATGCTTTAATATGATATGCTCTAATAATTTACCTACAGTGGACGTTAGCGATATTGGTCTGTAATTACCAACATCACTTTTGCTTCCTGCTTTATGAACGGGGATTACTTTCGCTATTTTCCATTCCTTTGCAAGGCTACATGTTGATAAGGATTTGTTAAATATTAGATGTAGATATTTCGCGTTGACTTCGGCATATCTTTGAAGAAAAGTGTTGGGAATATTGTCCGGGCCGTTTCCTTTTTTTGTGTCTATTGATAGTAATAAGTTCAGGACTTGAGTAGGATTAGGGTGGATTAAGGTGGGTGAAGGAGGATTAAGACCGATTCGTGTGGATTAAGGTGCATTAGGGTAGATTAAGGTGGACTGGGATTGATGGAGGTGGATTAAGGTGAATTACAGTAGTCTTTACAAAGCTTTCGCATTCGTGCCACTTAGGCGATACCTAAGGACAGCTTGGATTTTTGGAATTTGTTTTGAACTGGGGGGGGTATTAAGAGTCCACGTAGCGGACTCTCCATTTCGGCCACAGTTGATTGGATGCAGCTCTACGAGAGGGGAGGAGACAAGCGGCCCTAGCCAATCAGCAGCGGCCGAAATGGACAGTCCATTAGGTGGACCCTTACAGAATGCTCCTCCCCCCTCTGCACTTCGAAGCACGCATGAGTGGGCGACAATTATTACTTGATTTTCTCACGGGTGCAGGCAACGTGCAGTGGGTGTTCACATGATCGCGCACGCTTGCTGTTTATATCGACATGTAGGAGGAGGCGGGGAATCTTCGCTTTAAAAGCGAATGTTTTAAAACACCTTTCTGCTGTTTTGTTCTGTGGGGAAACTTTTTCCATTGATTTAACACAAGCCTAAATCATTGCATTAAGGCGCTTTGATTACGAAGGTTGAACAATCAACCATGATTGTGGTCATGATGTAGTAATGCAGAGAATATTCTGCAGTCAATATTGTTTAGCACTGCAACGTACTTCACCTTAATCCACCCTAATCCACCTTAATACTCCTCATTTCACCATAATCCTCCTTAATTCATCCCAATCCACCATAATCCTCCTTAATGACCTTCATCCACCTTTATCGACCTTAATTCTGCTTACTACACCTTAATTCTGCTTACTACACCTTAATCCGCCTTAACACTATTGCAAAAACTAGCGTCTTCCAGTGCCTTCCAGTGTGAAACCAGCGCGTTTTTTGTCACTGCATCGCACTGGAGACGCTGGCGCTCGCTGGGACTCACTGGGACACCAGTGAGAACGCTGGATAAGAGCGGGGTCACAGTGGAAGAGACGCTGGTTCCACTGCCATGACGCTGGGGCGCACTGGTTTGTGCTGTACAGACGCTGGTTCTCGCTGCAGTTCGCAGGTTCGCACTTGAGAAACTGCGCTGGTTGGGCTTGTGCCACGCTGGTTCCAGTACGCAAGGACGAGCGCTGCTGAAAATTAAATGCTTTATACAATTTCATCGCTTGATGCTAGTCTCTTGTCCTAAATAAGACTATATTTTGGAGTCATAATACTCTATTTTCTGTAGCAGCTTGGAATAAACGTGCGTAAGCTGCCCTGTTTATGCATGCACATTTGACACTTCAGATCATTTTCGTTTTTTGCAGTTTCCTTTCTGACTGGGCAGATAGGTAAATTCTTAAACCAAACCACGCAAACGCAGAGGACGCCACGTTTTTTTAGTAATTTGAAAGTAACCTGACTGGGAGTTGTGGCCGTTGTCACAGTGTTGTGGAGTAGACATGAAATCCAGAAGTCGTTCAGACGCGCTCGAACGGACCCCGAGTTCGAGGCCTACCGCTGATTGATATTATCGTACCGATAACAAAGCTGAGGCGATTCGTGCGCTTCCACTTTCCTTATTGTATATATAAAAAAAAAGGTTCTGAGGCTCAAATACACATTTTAGCTTTCGCCAGCTACCCGCGCCGAGATCGGTCCCTACCGAAGCTTTGGCCTAGCGTATCCGCCGAGTCCGTCTGCACGCTATCGGCGCGTCTGGGCTCAGGAATCAACAAGTCTAACAAGGATAAATCGCTTTATATTTCAGCTTTCGCACCGGTGTTCTTAAACCATATTTTTCGTGTCTACAGTGCCAGCAAAAGGAGCGATGAGCGCCGATGTGACGCGTCATAAACACAGGTATATGGGCTATCGCCGAAGGCTCCCAGCACTAGCCTGCGCTTCTCTGACGAAGACATATGACTAGACAGACGTGTCGATTGAAACGCATCACTGAACTAAAACGTTGCATACCCTTTGCGTGAACAAAAAAGGGCTATCGAAATCGGCAGTAACAGCCCATACAGCATCTCGGGTCGGCGGTTCATTTAGGAATTTTTTCGAAGCTAAAATACCAATCGCAAGTGAAAATCGATGTTATGGCACTTCCAAGCATACTGCTGAATACGGACAGCAACTTTTTCTTTCTGGTACAGGCGTGAGTTTTAGTTGCTGGGCGATAGCGCATCTACCATGTGTGTGTGAGACATATCTCTGCGAAACTAAAACTGCTTCTCGATTTTGACTGGCAAATTATCCATGCACGTCTATCTACTGGCGTGGCGTAGTGGTGAAGCACCGGGCAAGGGATCTCTTTAAGTCCGGCGATCGAATCCAGGTCAAAGCATTTTTTATTGCACTAAAACGCTTGCTGAACGTTGCTTTCTGCATGTATTCAAATATATGTATATATATATATATATATATATATATATATATATATATATATATATATATATATATATATATATATATATATATATATATATATATACGGTGGCCAGGCACCGCGTATTTAACGCGCTAGAGATGTTTTTCGCAGCAGTACGCAGCGCCTCCCAGTGCGCCGCGCCTACCAAGCGCCCCAGCATCCAGCGCGCGACACTGGGCCCATAATCCAGCGTGGCACTGGATACTGGGTAGTGGGTTTGGCAATAGGGAATACAACTTAATTCATCTTAATGCAATCACAAATCAATCGTTAATTAACATTGCTAATCAGTAATCTCTTATACACGGCTGGACATGCCTTGGTTCACTTCCCGCCTTCCTCGGGTCACGTGATATCTTCTATACCACACAACGCAGCCTTGAAACAAAGATCTAAGGCTTTCGCTTAATAAGCCATACGCAGAGGAATGTGTCAGGACCAATACCAGATCAGACGCACAAAGTAAAGCATCTCATTGTGTGGCAGAAAAATTGTCAGGAGTGTAGAACTTCCCTCAAAGCTCCTTTTACATCAGTATACCGCGTTCATATGGCTTTAAGAAAAAAAAACCCGGCTTATGAAAGCTACCTTCAGCATTATCGATGGTGTTATAAGCATTTCTCCAAATTTTCAACGCCACTGGGGTGCACAACTAACCCAAAATAACGCGCCTTCATAGAATGCTGTGGCCCGTCCGCGGGAACCCAGGAGAAAAAGCGTGCCGTGCGCAGCATGCGCACCCGGCGGGCGAGGAGAATCGAGAAGGAAAGCGCCGCGGGGAGTAGAGTGTCGCTACTTTCAAACTATCAAGGTGTTTTAGGCCGCGCATCGAAGATAAGCGGCGCAGGCGCACAGAAGCTTGAAGGCGGGGCTTCGTGTCGTCTGCTAAAGCGAGGGAGCGTGCCGTGCTTTAGCAGACGACGCACCACGCGAAGCCCCACCTCAGGGCCCCTTACTCAAGCATTATTGCGTAACAAAAGAGACAAGGACGTAAGAGAAGAACACACACCAAGCGCAAAAAATGGCTGTGGCTTAGCTAAGGTTAAGCCCAGGATGCGAAGCATACTAGCCTTTATTTTAGTTGTTGAACCACTGTTTAGCCTGGTGAACTGCTGTTGCTTGGCTATATTTGGTTCGGCTAGACGAAGAAACAACTCATGCGTTACTCTGCTTCGCCTTCAAGAGTGGAACGCGACAGCGTTCCCGTCGACCCGCCAAGGGGTGTAAGACAATGGGCTACGGCGCAGCGACTACGCGCCCCGCATTGGACGCGGTGAGCGTCGAGCAACGCAGCGTTCGGCGCGGCAACGAAATGTGCGCCTGAGCAAGCGACGCACGCCTGAGCCTTAGAAACAGCTAGTTTCTAAGGCAACACCGCATTCACTAGAGGCGCTTTTGTACCGCTTTGAAGCATCGTACTCGTGGCTCAGTGGTAGCGTCTCCGTCTCACACTCCGGAGACCCTGGTTCGATTCCCACCCAGCCCATCTTGCAAGAGTTGAGCCAAAGCCACCTAGAAACAAGCGCAGCTGCTTATATACCGCCGCGACGCCGCGAGCGACGGCGCGAGTTGGAGCCCCGTTTCTCCTCTGTCGTGACGTCACGGTGTCACGTGGTCAGCCTTGAAGGCGACACCGCCGCGCCTGAGGAGCTGGGTTGAGCTCTAGTAATATGCTTCGCATAAAATCGCAGAGCCCCTCCCCTGTTAACCTGCGCCGCTTAGCTTCGATGCGCGGCCGCGCCGCATGCGCTGGCGCTCCGTGGAGGCGCCGTGTTCGTACTGAGAGTGGACGACCCTGTTCTTGCTGTGGCTGCGAGAAAAAAAAAAAGCTTGCGTGAGCTCTCAACAAACTCACTCAGCGACGTTAGCTACGATCAAGTGTTTGGTTTATTGAAGTGTGACAGCAAAGCGCGGCTTTTTGGGTTGATGTGTAATATTTTATTTGTTTTGATACTAGCATATGAACCCGCCGCATATGAGGGCACATGGTAGCGAGTATTGATTTTGTTGCTTTGTTAGCTGCAGTTCGAGTGTTTTAGTGCGTTACCGTCGGGAAATGATTTTGCCTGGCCACTGACTAATAGCTGTGTCACACGGGCACATTTGGAAGGCCTTCCAGTCGACGGCCTTCGAAACGCCACAACTCCATCGACTCAAAGGAGTTGTCACGCTGCTACACGGCACTTTTGAAAGGCCGCTGAGGTGTTCAGGCGTTTCTCGCAAAATTGTGTGGCGCTGCGGATCTTTATTTTCGTTTTCATGTCACGAAAGGTTGAACAACATTAAAACTACTTAAAAGCACTATAATTTCTTTTATGTTTGTTTATACATCTCAAAAAATTGTTCATACATTGCCATACATATATGTTTAGTCTTGAAGTTCTTGAGTAGCGAAACGGCGGCAACGTTTGCGTCGCTGCACGTCGTTGTTGTCGAGAGTACGTGCAGTTCGCACATATAAAGTGGCAAAAATACTTTATTGAATAATTAATAACACTCATACATAGTATTTTAGAGCATTTTAGTTTGATTTGTTCTTTCTAACCGTGAGTACGAGCACACTGTGAACGAGAGGGCATGTTCGCGCTGTTTCCGTTTCCGTTGCTCAAAGGCCATCGAGATTTCGATAGAGTTGTAAGGTGCTCCGTTGACTCGATAGACTATTGACTCGGCGGCCTTCGAAACCGCCCGTGTAGCAGCTCGAACTTGACATTTGAGTCGACTGACTATCGGTTGGAAGGCCTTCCAAACGCCCGTGTGACACGGGTATAAGTCGCTTCATTTTAATATAGCGGGAACACTGGACTGCGTGGCTTTGTATACTATCTGCGCATTTTAAAAGCACAGCGCGGACGGGGCCAGTACCCGCGCAGCGAAGACATGTTGTCATCACGCTCGTGGCCACGAAGAATTACTCGCATGTTGACTGCTAGCCTCACTTTATCACTCCGACAAAAAATAACTAAATCTATGAATGGTGGACTGCAAAAATCGAAAACAAATGGTCAAAATTTGCATAAATTGAGCTGCAGCAACACATTTACTAAAAAAAACTAAAAAGGCAGCATGTGTCATTGTTTCACGTAGCTAATACTTTACAGCTAACGTAATGTGTCCACCGCTTAAATTACTAGGGCTGTTTTCTACCTTGTGTCATTATGCTTGACATTGTTACACAATAGCTGAGGTGCGCGTGACTTGTTTGCGAGTGCGCATTTCGCGACCGGGTGCAACTGACGGAGGCCGCGCGGGGGCGGCTCCGCAAAGTGCGTGCTTGAACGCGATCTGCAGACTGCTTTGCGCGCGCTGTGCGTACTCGCCGCTCTTGCGTTGAACCGATTGATCGCGCGAAGGTCACTTCGCTCGCTGCTGCTGCTGCGCTTGCTCGCACCAGCGTTTTGACACGCTCATCGAGTGTGATATCCGCGCTCATCGAGTGTGATGTGCTCGCGTTTGCTTGTGTGAGCCAAGCTTGTTAATTCAGTTAGCAAGCGAATGTTTGCACATTTATACTGTCGCTAAAACTACTATCGATATTTCGTATAGCTGCCTACAATATTTGCTATCGCAATCGATGCTTCGCCTTTCGGGCGTAATTCCGACTGCTTTCTTTAGTTTGAAAAATGAAAAAGCGCGTGGCGCATATAGCACCATTAGGCCTATTGATATGACTTTCATGAAGTGGACTTGAGCGACAGATTGCTATGTTCAGGCTGCTAATTGAAGACATTCATTGCACAACTTCATAAGTATTCTATTTGAAGCATATGTAAAAATTCCGAAATTGAGGCCAAGAAGTAATCAAGTCGTTGGATCACTTCTGCACTGATCCGTCTCATTTCCGCAATTTCAACATGTGCCCTCAAGTGAATAGGAAAATTTGAATAATTATAAAAGAAGAAGGCATGAGAGAATGTGCATGTACAGTCGCGTTCATAAAGTTGGAGACCATGCGAGCCCGTGGCCATGGGCATGCGCGCGCCGTCTGGCAGCTCGGTGCCTGCTGTCGAGCGTATCGCAGTGCGCATGCGCGTCCATCCTATCTCTCTGGCCTGCGCACCCGCGAGCGCACCGTTCACAGGAATTTGCAGCCGCCACCGCCAGTAGTGTTGTTCGCGAAGCAGCGGCGCGGCATCTTCGATACCCTTGGTGCGACCTCGGCGATGTTTTTCAACTACAGAAGCGCCTGCTTTCCCCGCTTCTGTCATGGCTGTCTGGCCGATACCACGATGTAAGATATCTACTCTTTAGTTGTAAACATAGAGTTTCTCACTATTACCTAGAGGGAAATCTGGCGCTGCTGCGCTGTGGTATGCATGGGAATGCCGGTATATTGTGACTTCGGATTGACATCGTTCTCGGAGAGACAGGACACCTTGAAGACGCGCCTGGCAAGTACCGTTCAGTCTGTCA
The DNA here is from genome assembly GCF_050947875.1 of Dermacentor variabilis. Taxonomy (NCBI): domain Eukaryota; kingdom Metazoa; phylum Arthropoda; class Arachnida; order Ixodida; family Ixodidae; genus Dermacentor; species Dermacentor variabilis. The sequence goes on from NW_027460280.1 coordinate 21,219,543, forward strand.
CAATGATTCATTTTCTACTAAAACAGCGCGTAAAAAGCTGTTTTAGCTTTATTATTACGCGAAAACATGTTTTGTTTAACTATGAAAACTTGTTATTGCGTGTACGACTATACGTTACGTAAAAAATATCAGTGGGCCGCTAAAGTTGGAAGACAGACGACAAGGTTCGCGCTCGCTCTGAAACAGTTGGTCGTCTGTTCTTGCTTTTCTTCGCTTGGTGATGCAGTGCGGGTGAGTAAAGATGTAATATGCGTGAATGGAAACATTTCATTAAGATTTTACTTTGAGAACGCGTTATTTATGTAGCCATATCCACGTTTTAGACGAAGCCTTTTACAACACCAGCCAACACGAGCCTCGCAGACACATATACCGTCATTCCCATGACGGCACGGTGCCCCCTTAAGAAACTCCCATAGACGGTGGCGCCAGATTTCCCTCTAGGTATTATAGTGAGAAACTCTATGGTTGTAAACACGCGCATCGATGGCCGCGGATACCTATCAGCGGTACGACGCAACTTCAAGACAGAAGATGTTTTATTGGCTTTATGTCCCGTTGGTATGGCAATGCCGCTTCGCGGAAAATCCGAAGTGATTGAGTGACGCGCGAAAGTATAATTATATATGTTTATAGGTCACCATGGAGAGGGGAGATGGTGGGGGAGAGGGCATCGCCGGGCTAATGAGCAGATACGGCGACGCGTCGCCGCCTGCCGACGCCGTTCTCTGGTTGGTTGTATTATGCGCGCGTTCCTTGTCCGCGCAAGCCACCGCCTGCATTCTAACTGAAGTTGCGTCGTCGCACCAATAGGGATTCGCTGCCATCACCGGGCCGATGGAAGCGCGCCGTTGCAACTTTAGCTGGTCGATCGTGTCTCAGCAAGCCGAGAATATTCCCCACCTAAGGAGCACATATCTTGCACCGGGGCCGATACACACCACTCGCGCTTTCTGCGGAGCGGGGCGTTCCCGGCACAGAGTGCTATCGTCGGCAGAATACCATGTTCGAAGAAGCGCTACTCATTGTCAGGCTTTCACGCTGCTATGCCCAAATATTTCCATGGCGTTATCGCGCCTCCCTATTGGCGGACACAGACGTTGTTTGAGAAGCCTTACACTGTGAAAGTGTACACGCGCATTTCGCGTATTGCCGCTTAGTCTTCTGCAAGCACGCCGCCAGCTGGACAGAGCGCGAAACGAACAAAGATCTTATCGTGCCCCTGGTGACAACGAACGCAAATTACGATAATCGGCCCACGCGCCGGTGCTCAGCGAGCGAACACGCAGGCCAGCGAGATAGGGTGGACGCGCATGCGCACTGCGATACTCTTGACAGCAGGCACCAAGCCGCAAGATGGCGCGCGCGGGCACACGGCCACGGGCTCGCATGGTCTCCAAATTTATGAACGCGACTGTACGTTTTCGATATCACTTTCTAACTGGCTGCATGCTTTAATACACATTTCAACCATATTTGCACAAACGATATGCTAATATTGTCATGAATAGGTACGCTGTAAACCACGAACGTCTTTTAAACGTGTATAATTGATCCAAACGCCAACGCCTTGAAGTCACATACATGTTACGTCTCGCGTACGTGCCGTTTTTATAAGAAAAATCGTGGCTGTTTATAGGACGTACTATATACATGATTGTTAGGCTACCAGACAACGTATGTAGATGTACATAGGAACACAACACTCATTCAAACACAAATTGGTAGGCATACATTTATTGGTGCCCACCGTTTGAACGGTATCACCTAAAGTGCGTCCATGTATATAGTTGAAAAATAAGTTTCTTGCAACTGGTAAAATCTAAATTTACGTTTGATAAAGGCCGGTCGTCGGCCTGCCACAATGTCGAAAACAAATTTGTGTTTAATTATTAATGATTACTTATTCTATTTGTATTCTGCAAAGATTTACCCCCCATATATATATATATATATATATATATATATATATATATATAGTCACGTGGTGCACGGTGACGTTGAAGAACACAGTAGCAATACCATAGAGAAAGAAATTCAACAAGAGGGGACACTCTTCGAAAACTGGCAACAGGAAACGCGTCACGCCTAGTTTGAACACCATCCGTTAGTTGACGCGAGCATCAGAAAAAAAGAATGTGAAATAAACTTCCAGACAACGTTTTATTTTTTTTTTATTCCTTCCCACTAAAAGTGAAAAAGTTTTGCGTGTAAATGAACTTATACTTTGCGTCTTATTTTTCTTGTGTTGCCTAGCTACAAGCTAGCGGCACGCCAGACGCGCGTGCATACGTCATGCGCCAGACAAGCCGCAGGATTGAGCGAGGCTGGCTGCGCATGTGAAACTCGCGTGCTCGGCGACCCGTCTCTTTTGGATGTAGCCCGTTTCTTGGGCTCCCGGCGTTCTCTTGTGTTCCGTCTGCATTTCGACACGGCACCGCTGCACTACTGGACTACAGCAAGGTGAGGAATTTTGTTTGACAGTTTGCGACGCACTTCAAGCACATTTAGGCTTACTGCACAAAACTGAACCTATATAGTGACGCAGTTATCGAAAAACAGCTCCGCAGTCCGAGCCTAGTTAATAAGTTAATTACTCGTGCTGGGAGATGTTTGCGACGCTTTCTATGAGCCCAAGCATAATTATAACCTATTTCGGTAGTTTTGGGGCACGCTCGCCGCACCTGGCTTTCTGACGAAAAGCACCTTGGCCGTGTGACGCAGTTTCGCGTGTACTGAATCTTACCGGGACAAGTTTTGGCGCCTTCTCTGACCCAAGACATTATTGTAACTAATTTCACTACTTTTTGGGGTACTTTTCAAGCACAGTGGCCGCGCTCGGCGTAGTGGCGCAGTTAGCGAAAAGCAGCTCGGCTGTGTGCCGCAGTTAGTTTCGCGTGTACTGAATCTTACTGGTAAAAGTTCGTGACGCATTCTCTGACCCGAAAAAGTATTGTAATTTATTTGGTAACTTTTTGGGATATATTGAGGCTTGCTTGCCGCACCTGGGGTTGTGAAGCCGTTAGCAAAAAAGCAAGCCGGCCATAGTGAGTTAGTTTTGCGTGTACTGAATTTTAGTGGGACAAGTTTGCGACGCATTTTATAGCCCTGCAACAACATATACCTTATTTCGGTACTCACGCTTGTCGAAAACGCGACGAGCGATTGCCGAGAGTGATAACACGGGAGTGTTGCATGAGCCGGCAGGACGCGTAAAAGATAACAGGGAGGAGCTCAAGAACATGACATTTATGTATTCTGAGCGACTTAAAACAGGCTTTGTACCCACGAGGCTGACTTGAGTGCGATTAGAAGGCATTCTACGAGGGTGTAACATGGTCTGGCTGAGCCTGTGTTGTAGCCACCTTTGTGTACTTGGCGTACCATCGCGTCGACTGAGGCCAAGTTGTTTTGGAAACGCGCAGTCACCCGTGTTTTTGTGCTCTTAAAGTGCAGGAAATAATGCCTGGGAAAGGAGGGGTGCTTGAAAATCGGATGTCCAGATTTTATGGCATTGTTTGGAAGGAATCTTTGGTGCGAAATGTACGTAAAATTGAATTTATCTGTAATGCCGCTCATTCACCACTTACGCACGTTTCGCCTCTACACGCAATACTCCTGTTAGGTCAATATACCGAAATGATACATGCTTGTAATTTACTTTCTTTCAGCTGATGGCATCCGGTGGAGCATCGTACGGCAACGACTGCTGCTTACCTGGTGCCACAACTTTGGATGCATGCAGAAGCCCGGAACGAGCATTTATATATCACTTGAGATCCGATGTATTTTGTAATGACCTGACAAAAATTTTTCGACCATACTTGAATACCTGTTCTTCCAGAGGCGATCTTTTTCAGTTTCCCTATGACAAACATGTTCTTTTTTCACTTGTTCAAATCATAGTTCATGACTCTCATGTTTTCATATCATATGTTTGCATCTACTCTCCTATTTACGCGTTCAATTCACTCTTAAAATGTGAGCTAATGTAATGGAACGGAGAAAGCCTAAAAGCAGTGAAGAAGAAATTAGGAATTGGCAAGAATCAGATGTATGCGTTAAGAGACAAAGCCGGCAATATCATTACTAATATGGATGAGATAGTTCAAGTGGCTGAGGAGTTCTATAGGGATTTATGCAGTATCAGTGGCACCCACGACTATAATGGAAGAGAGAATAGACTATAGGAATTCAAAATACCACAGGTAACGCCGGAAGTAAAGAAAGCCTTGGGAGCTATGCGAAGGGGGAAGGCAGCTGGGGAGGATCAGGTAACAGCAGATTCGTTGAAGGATGGCGGGCAAGTTGTTCTAGAGAAACTGGCCACCCTGTATACGCAGTGCCTCATGACTTCGAGTGTACCGGAATCTTGGAAAAACGCTAACATAATCCTAATCCATAAGAAAGGGGACGCCAAAGACTTAGAAAATTATAGACCGATCAGCTTACTTCCGTTGCCTACAAAGTGTTTACTAAGGTAATTGCAAATAGAATCAGGAACACCTTAGACTTCTCTCAACCAAAGGACCAGGCAGGATTCCGTAAAGGCTACTCAACAATAGACCATATTCACACTATCAATCAGGTGATAGAAAAATGTGCGGAATATAACCAACCCTTATATATAGCTTTCATTGATTACGAGAAAGCGTTTGATTCAGTTGAAACCTGAGCAGTCATGGAGGCATTGCGGAATCAGGGTGTAGACGAGCCGTATGTAAAAATACTGAAAGATATGTATAGCGGCTCCACAGCCACCGTAGTCCTACATAAAGAAAGCAACAAAATCCCAATAAAGAAAGGTGTCAGGCAGGGAGGTACGACCTCTCCAATGCTATTCACTGCGTGTTTACAGAAGGTATTTAGAGACCTGGATTGGGAAGAAATGGGGATAAATGTTAATGGAGAATACCTCAGTGACTTGCGATTCGCTGATGATATTGCCTTGCTTAGTAACTCAGGGCACCAACTGCAATGCATGCTCACTGACCTGGAGAGGCAAAGCCGAAGGGTGGGTCTAAAAATTAATCTGCAGAAAACTAAAGTAATGTTTAACAGTCTCGGAAGAAAACAGTAGTTTAGGTAGTGAGGCATTGGAAGTGGTAAGGGAATAAATCTACTTAGGACAGGTAGTGACTGCGGATCCGGATCATGAGACTGAAATATTCGGAAGAATAAGAATGGGCTGGGGTGCGTTTGGCAGGCATTCTCAGATCATGAACAGCAGGTTGCCATTATCCCTCAAGAGAAAAGTTTATAACAGCTGTGTCTTACCAGTACTCACGTACGGGGCGGAAACCTGGAGGCTTACGAAAAGGGTTCTACTTAAATTGAGGACGACGCAACGAGCTATGGAAAGAAGAACGATAGGTGTAACGTTAAGGGAAAGAAAAGAGCAGATTGGGTAAGGGAACAAACGTGAGTTAGTGACATCTTAGTTGAAATCAAGAAAAAAATGGGGAGGGGGCATGGGCAGGACACGTGATGAGGAGGGAAGATAACCGATGGTCATTGAGAGTTACGGAATAGATACCAAGGGAAGGGAAGCGTAGCAGAGGGCGGCAGAAAGTTAGGTGGGCGGATGAGATTAAGAAGTTTGCAGGGACAACATGGCCACAATTAGTACATGACCGGGGTAGTTGGAGAAGTATGGGAGAGGCCTTTGCCCTGCAGTGGGCTTAACCAGGCTGATGATGATGATGATGATGATGATGATGGTGAGGATGAATGTAATGATATACTTGTACCATGTGTGAGGTCCTGAAGTATAGGGACTCTGCACGCCCGCGTGACGGGCGCGCGTGAACACTTACGCGTGCACGAGAAGTATCTGATCTTGCTGTGTGGCGGGGAAGGGTGTGTACATTTTGTCCCATGGTGAGTGCTGTTTGTTTGAAAGTACAAACGGTGCCACTGACTGGCCACGTACTAGTATTCTCCAGTGACCTGAAACCAAATAGTCGTGTGGCTGATATGAACATTATTTGGAAGTCGCCTCCAGCAGACTACTGAAATAGGCACACACTCCACGGCTTTGCTGGTCACTCTTCCCCCCAAAAAAAAGTCTTGTGCTAAAGGGCTTCACTGTGCTCTCTGTACAATCATGCTACTGTCATATGCATACTAAAACACCACTGTTGTTTTCAGGTCAGTCGCTGCATGACACTCTGAGAGAGGAACCAAGGCCCAGCATGGCCCAGCGCTCATGCAAGCAGCACGGCCTTGCATCAAAAGTTGTCTCCATAATCAGGTGTTTTCGCGATTGAGTTTAAAGCAAAAGTCTTTACCAACGTAATGCCGAGGCCACTTTGAGTTTTTTTTTCCAGCACCATTAGGCTTTGATATATAAGCTGGTTTTCTTTCACTGTAGTAAGAAGTTTGCTGTTTATGTTTGGTTTTCATGAGGGTTATTTAGCCGTCAGTTTTTTTTGCTTTAAAATAAAACACGTTACAATTTTGTACGAAACAAACTGTAGCCAGCTCTTCTTTGTATCATTTACTACTGTGCTGCCACCTGCTCTTTGTCACGCATGACTCCATGAAATATCTGGTTCCTTGGTTGATGTAGAAAAAAAAACCGCCGCTGTGGCTAAGGGGCTAGGGTGCTGCGCTGCTTAGCGCGAGGTCGCGGGATTGAATCCCGGCCGTGGTGGCCGCATTTTGATGGGGGCGAAATGGAAAAACGCCTCTGTCTGGTGAATTGGGGGCACGTTAAACATCCCCTGATGATCAAGACTAATCTGTAGTCCCCACTACGGCCTGCCTCCTAATAACATCGTGGTTTTGGCACGCAACACCCCAGAATTGATTCATAGAAAAAATAAGCGTAAGAGTGAAATTAGATTAAACGATTTTCAGGTGAGAACAGTTTTTCTAATTTGCGACTCAGGACGATCGTTAAACCAATAACTGACTTTACACAACAGCTCCTTTTTGCATAAAAAACATTCGACTGTATCTGCATTTCCAACATAGGCACATGCCTTCAATGTGCACTTCACAATATCTAGGCATTTTGACATGACGCCTCATACACACTGCACATCCATCTTGATGCTATTGTGCGTCGCAAATTTGTGCATGACGGCATGCCGTGACTAATTCAAAAGAAATTTACTGACATGGTCCGCGGAGTTATGTCCATCAGTACCTATTTTACACAAATACGTGCGTATTCATTTACTTCGCTTGCCTTTCTTTGAAAGGGCACGTACTTTTTCTTGTTCTTCCTTCTCTGCGTACGCACGCGATACCTGGCACGCGGAAGCTTATCTATAGCCTGGGAAATTGACATAAACTCTTATAACACCTGGAAGGAAACCCACGCTGCTTGTTTTCTGAAGCTAGTGCGCATATATACCTGTTTTCATATTTATCTGTCCAGTGATCTTTTGATGAAATAAAACAGAAATTCATTTTCTCCTTGAATGTCATAATCTTCAATTAATTTTTTACAACCACTGAGAGAAAACGTGTTGACCATATTTAACAGCAGCGCAATAAAACTAAGTGAAAACGGAGATAGACACAAGCGCTACGTGTGAACTTTGGCTTTCTTGCGCTACAGTTGAATATTTCCAGAGTTGACTACACAGGATAATTTTCGTTTTGAGTCCAGCTGCATGTTTATATGATATTTGTTATTTTATAATGATTATGTGACCCGCGATAGGAAATTCAAACATCAGAGAAGTTCACATGAAAATGGAGGGTAGAAGTGATAAACAGTGGTCGAAAAAGGAATATCAGCTGCAGTCAACGTTTTGCCAAAGAAAATTCTCTTCGTGAGGGCCTTTCAAAGCGTTGGTTTCAGTGAAAATCCTGGTTCGCCCATTATTTAACACGATAGAAAATTGTCTTTACACACATTGGATTTCAGTGGAACTGAAAAAAATGTGAAGTAACAGAAAAAGGGCGTCAGGCAGGGAGATACGATCTCTCCCTTGCTGTTCACAGCGTGTTTACATGAGGTATTCAGAGACCTGGATTGGGAAGAATCGGGGATAAAGGTTAATGGAAAATGCTTTAGTAAGTTGCGATTCGCTGATGATATTGCCTTGCTTAGTAACTCACTGCATGCATGCTCAGTGACCTGGAGAGGCAAAGCAGAAGGGCCGGTCTAAAATTTATAGGCAGAAAACTAAAGTAATGTTTAACAGTCTCGGAAGAGAGCAGCAGTTTACCATAGGTAGCGAGGCACTGGAAGTGGTAAGGAAGTACATCTACTTAGGGCAGGTAGTGACCACGGATCCGGGTCATGAGACTAAAATAATCAGAAGAATAAGAATGGGCTGAGGTGCGTTTGGCAGGCATTATGAGATCATGAACAACAGGTTGCCATGATCCCTCAAGAGAAAAGTGTATAACAGCTGTGTCTTACCAGTACTTACGTACGGGGCAGAAACCTGGAGGCTTGCGAAAAGGGTTCTACTTAAATGGAGGACGACGCAACGAGCTCTGGAAAGAAGAATGATAGGTATAACGTTAAGGGATAAGAAAAGAGCAGGTTGGGTGAGGGAACAAACGCGAGTTAACGACATCTTAGTTGAAATCAAGAAAAAGAAATGGGGGGCATGGGCAGGACATGTAAAGAGGAGGGAAGAGAACCGATGGTCATTGAGGGTTACGGACGGGATTCCAAGGGAAGGGAAGTGTAGCAGGGGACAGCAGAAAGTTAGGTGGGTGGATGAGATTAAGAAGTTTGCAGGGACAACATGGCCACAATTAGTACATCACTGGGGTAGTTGGAGAAGTATGGGAGAGGCCTTTGCCCTGCAGTGGACGTAACCAGGCTGATGATGATGTTGATGAACAGAAAAATATAAACAGAAAACATAACTTTTTCTGTGCCTCAGATAGATAATTGTTTTACGCATACATGTTCTGTAACATAAACCAAAAAATAGTATTAAAATGACAGAAAATTTTTGAACAAGAAAACGAAACTTTTGCTCTATTACAAAACATATAACTGTCTTTAAACACAAGTTTTCTGTTAATGTAGAACAGAAAGTACTTGTTAAATAATAGAAAAAAGAACAATAGAAATTAGAGCTTTACAGACATTTTCTGGCAAGGCAGCTGCCAGAAAATTTGTTTTTAAGGAAACGTTCTTTACACTAGATATAAATTTGCAGGCACATCACAACCTCGTTTGGCCCTGCACAGGCGCAAGTCGCGATTGCTGGTTCGTTGTGCAGTGAGCATAAAATATGCAGCTGATGAGTATGACTGACGAGACTTCTAAATGAAAATCTGGGGATTTACGTGCCAGAGCAACGATCTCAATATAAGGCCCCCTGTACCACCAGGGGTTCTTTAACGTTCACCTGAGCACATGAGCGTTGTTGCAGTCCGCATCCCGATCGAAATGCGGCCGGTAGTCGCACCCGCGACCTCGCAGGAATGCAACGCCATAAGCGCGGCAGGTATACCGCGGCGGGTAATTGAAGACTCGCTGTGCCCGGCACATCATGCTAACCGAACAAAGAGAACGCGCACTATAGCTTTAGTCAATTAACGATCGTCAAATGTCAATCACACCGAGAGAGGCATTGGCGGCGACATCTAAGGCAACGCCTAGTCAAATACATGTCACTGCAGGCTCGTTTGGATCATCAGAGAGCGAGTTCTGCGGCAGCTGGGGTCCGTATGCTGGGTCCATACATTTACAGTAGCACGGCGCCGATGCCACTTGTCGAAGCTCATGAAACTGATTTGAGCTTCTATTGAGAGTCCTGGACCTATGATTAGATTGATATGCTTCACAGCAACTGATTCGTGTCGCACTTATTTAGGCGCCTTGAGAGGCTCGTGGAGGATGGTAAAATACTTGGAAAACCACGGCGTTATACGGTGTGGACATTGACCATGCAAGGAGCGTTTTGGGCGCCGCTTGACGCCCACTGTCTCTCAATTAGAGAAGCAAGTGGAAGCAATTTTGGGCCTGTCTACAAGTTGGCTCTTTGTCGGCCCTGTTGCTAATTACGGGGTAGTGGTGGCTGCATTATTGACTGGTGCACACGCCGCGGCAGGAAAGAGGCGGCGCTCGGCAACGCCGCGCCGCCGCCAACTGAGGTTGCGAACCCTCGGTCTCGCGCGCAGGCACCCGGGGGAAATCAAGGGCACGGCGGCCGCCGTGCGCGCTAATGCGATGGCGGGGGCTGCCGGCGTAGCCGATCGGAAACGCGGCCCACCGCCGGCCAATCGCTGTTGCGGTGCCCGGCCGTGTTGTACCCCCACCCCCCCGTCACGCCGCCTCACACGCTCCTGCGGTCGCGCTCTCTCTCTTATTGAGTTGCTGCTCGCCGCTTTGCCCCGCGAGTCCGGCCTGGTCCGGCCGGGCGCGTCTTTCGAGCCGACCTGCGCTGTCGTTCGCGCCGCTTCGTGTTTGTTCGTGCGTTCTGGGTGCTGGTACGTTGCGTGGGTGCCCGGTGGGAGGTTTTCCCGGAGCTTTTCTCTCGTGGAGCCAAGCATCCAGTGCTGTTATTGTTTCTCGTCTCGGGTAGCGAGTAACCTTTCAGGGTGTAGTGGGTGGGCGGGTGATGATAGGGCAAAACGAAAAAAAACAGTCAAGCATGGCGGAACTATCAACAGCCTAGAAGGGCACATGTCATGTACTACGTACAATAAAAGTGCCTCACAAGCTAAGATAATCCACAATTACAATGCAGGAACTAATTGTTAGATTTGACTAATTAGGGTACAGTATAGACCATAGAAAGTATTTACTGTAACATCGAAAAATACAGGAGGCATAATTTGAATATAAAATGGGTGGGCAGGCATGAAACAGAGAACCTGGGGTATTCATTTCGCTTCATAACATGAGGTGGCTAAAACAACTGCAGCCACAGTCAAGACTAAGATGGAATATTTCTATTGGCGCGTGCTGGCCAGAATTCTGGTCCGTGATGGACTAGACTTGTAAATAAATTCTGTACACACCTTCCAGAGCGCCCTTCTGACTATCAGCAGATCGCTGGATATGCTATGAATTGGGAGAACACAGCTGGCTGTCTATGTCGGTTCAAGACAATCCCCTTTGATTCACCTTACACCATTAACCGTCATGATGAGCGATAACAATAGCGGAATCTGAGGGACTCGATTTTTTTTTAGTCACAACCATACGAAGGAAACAGGCAATGAAGCCCGAAAAAGCAAAGAAAAACTTGTGTGTTTCACTGAAATGTATAACTGATACAGAAAATGAAAGCGAACGAAACTGGTAGCCGAAGCCACGTCTGAGTTGCCAATTAAGCTACGTACACACAGTGGCCATCCTTTCTTGGGCGCGTGTACTGCACTGTTCTAGATGTAGCCCTGGCAGTGTTCTAGATGTAGCCCTGGCAGCGCCGCTCTTGGCCAAGGCATCAAATGTCCCACACAGGCGTTTTCGCACTTCACCCCCATCGAAATGGGACCGGGATTCGATCCCGCGACCTCGGCCTTATAGCAGCGCAACACCATAGCAACTGAGCCACCACGGCGCGTAATCCTCGCGATTCATTTCAAGTGGATACGTCTTGCAAACTCACCTGCTACAATTCGTAATTTGCAATATTTGCCGTAAGTTAATTAATTAGGAAGGTAATGAGTGTATTTTTGTTAATTAGTTGAAGCTGTGTTTCGGTTTCGCTTGCTAGTAATGTCCACCTCTTCGAATAATCCAGCTCAAGGACAGGAATTATGGTATCTGCCACAGGCGACTTTAAAAATTTCGGTCAAGGTAAAACTTGTTACCCCGTATGTAGGCCTCGGACCACTGGAACACTATTTGGCGTCTATCAATGTCGCGTTGTTATAACACGGCTGCCCAAGGCACGACCCGCTGAAAGGCGCTATAAGGATGGTGTGACACATGCAGAATGATAGCAAACCCGTTGGCATTCGCAAATGAAGTAGCGCACTTGAGCCACTAGTGCACGGATTAAAAGCTTCAGAGCAGGCGACCAACTTTAACCAAGACCATCATTTTCTTCTTTTCGGTTTCATTCCAGAGGGAAAAATATGCCAGTTCCGGTTCGCAGAAAAATAACGGTTTAGTTGGTTTTCGGTTCAGTTCCGGTTCGATACCCTCCGTAAAGCATAACATTATATTGAATAAACTGGCTGCTTTGAGCCCGCCTTTTTAGATGCGTTAGCATTTCTATGCTCACCCAACGAGAAAAACCGTCCTTCCGTCCATCCATCCGCGCCGCAAGACGATTGCTTTCAAGACAGGTATTTTTATATTTATCTTTATTATATCCGATAATCCGTTTTAGCCGTGTTCCTTATGTCCAGGTTATCAAGCTATCGTGTGCACGCGTGGTTTGGATCCGGCCTTTAACTAAACGCAGACGAGCTCCACTGGATACACGCGCGCAGGCACCACCGCCGTTATGTCGGTTCGCAATACAAGAGCGCCACGATGCGGCCCCCGCTATGCACGGATGTAGCCTCGCCGTCCACAGCGATACACACGAGGCAGCGGCGCTATACCCGCTCGAGCCCGGAGCGATGACCCGAGGGTGCCAAGCCGCCTCTCTCTGTAGTCAGAGCTCTCCCGTCCTTATTATCTGCGTTATAGGACGCCACTGGTCGCACAACTGTATCTGCGTCTCCATTGCTTCCGCGTTTTAACCGTGCAATGCCAACATGCACGCTCTTGTGCCGATCACGTGTGGGCTCCGCCTTAGAGCCGCATCCCAAGTTCCATTAAGAAGAGCAGTCCTCACCACCGACACCATGGAGCGGAAACAAGGACGTATAGGTCTGGCTGTGGGCATTGTTCTGACCCGTGCGTTGTTCGGGGACATTCGTTGTACAGCAAACCGGCAGAGAGACATACGCTTCGGATTTTTCCTATGTGTCCGTCTTTTTCTTTACCATCTGTTTTATTTCTGTCTTGATCACCTAGGCTTCATCACATCTACTGCTATTTCACCCTCGTGACCCAGGGATTTTCACCGGCACAAATGGCATGGATGTGGAAGAGTGGCTCACCTGGTATGAACGCGTCAGCGACCATAACAGATGGGACGTGACACTCATGCTTGCCAACGTAATCTTCTGCCTCCAAGGCACGACTCGCGTGCGGTATGACATACACGAAGAAGACCTGACTAGCTGGGAAGTCTGAAAATAAAAGATGCGTGACGTATTTGGAAAACCTGCCGGACGTCAGCTATCATCCAGACAAGAGCTTGTGACATGGGTGCCGTCATCCACAGAGTCATTCATATATGCAGTACTCCTTCGTGCAGGACGTGCTGGCTCTTTGCAAAGAAGCAGACAAAGACATGTCGAAGTCGGATAAAGTTGACCATGTGCTAAAGGGAATTGCAGATGACGCATTCAATTTGCTTTTGTGCAAGGACTGTGCGACAGATGATGGCGTCCTTGCGGCGTGCTGACGCTTCGAGCAAGCTAAAAGCCGATGCATTGCTCAGCGATTCGTGTACCTGCCAAACACCGCGGCTACTTCCTCCTGCATCGACATTCCAGCGTTTCGTCAGCCGTCAAGTGACAGATACCGTGACAGAGATCGTCCGTCGGGAACTGGACGCCATAGCTCGAGCGATCCGTTATTCTCGACCGCTCGACAATGTCGTGACGACCGTATCACAAATTCAGTCTGTCGTCCAACAAGAGATCGCCAATATGGCTCTCCCCAGTCAAGGAAACAGCCGCCCGCTCCCTAATGCTTCAGTGGTCGCTTCACTGCAGCTGCACCGAGCCTGCGGTACGCCCCAGTGCGTTATCTAAACCTAGCTGAATGACGATTGTCAGACGACCGGCCCATCTTTTTCACGTGCTGTCTTGTCGACCACATCTCTCAGTACTGCCGCAGCCGCTGGTACTCATATCCTTGTCCTAAAGTCACTTTTGATCGCAGCTCGGCATATAACCCACGTTGCCAATTTCGGGCTCACTCCAGTCCTCCAAGTGGTGATGTCCCCGCCACGTCGTATAATCCAAGCCGTTCGCCCTCGCCTCAAGCTCGACAGTCCCGCTCAACGCCGCGTCGACGTTCGCCGTCTCCGTCGTATCCTCGTTGCAACTCGGAAAACTAAGTAATGCAGCGCCCGGAGGTGACGCTGCATTGACGACCCGGACCGAAAATCCTCCCTTGACCTCTGCTCTTCGACGCAGCCGTAAAGAAGTTCTCATTGAGGGTCTTTCCATAACCGCTTCAATATACACAGGTGCTCAGATATCCGCAATAAGCTCTAACCTCCTCCGACCTCTTAAGAAAGAGCTCACACCTGCCGCCTCCCCTGCCGTTCGACTTGCCAATGGCAGCATAACTGCCGTACTTGGCCTACGTACAGCCCATATTGACATTGCCGGCCGCGTTACGTCTGTCGTCTTCGACGTCATCGACCATTGCCCTCATGATCTGATTCTAGGCATTGAATTTTTGACATTGCACTCTGCGCTTATCGACTGCTCTTCCGGCGTTCTGCTCTTAGATCAACCCCAGCATACTGCCGACAACACCGCAGACGAGCCCCGCTTTAGGTGCGGCCAATATGTTCGTCTGCCGCCCCATGCCTCAACATACGTCTCAATGGTGCCCATCCCTGCTCTCCCTGACGGAGAATACGTGGCATATCCTGCTCTAGACGTTCTCTCAAGCCGCCATGTTATGTTAGCCAACACCATTGTTACAGTTCAGAACAATCAAGCGGGACTTCTCATTCTGAACTTCAATTCATGGACGCAAGTTCTTCCGCTGAATATTTCACTAGCGACGCTGCATTCCTTGCAGCACTGTACTCTTTCGACACTGGCTAATGATCCTCAGCTTGACTTGACTGCTGCAGAGTCGACTTCAACTTCCCCGTATGAGGACCATTTACGCCGAATCATTTCTTCTGACCTACGACCTGATTGCGCTGATGCTCTGTGCTCCCTCATAGCTTCGGACCAAGATATCTTCGATATTGATGGTCGTCCGTTGGGTTAGGCCACCCTGGTTTCGCATCGCCTAAACACAGGCGCTGCTCTCCCCTTCACCGGATACCTTACCGTGTGTCAGCACCCGAACGTGCCACTCATACAAAACGAGGTCGAAAAAATGCTTGAGAAGAACATTGTAGAGCCTTTTTCCAGTCCTTAGGCCTCCACATTCGTATTGGTGAAGAAAAAGGACAACACTCTGAGGTGTTGCGTGGATTATCGCCATCTCAACAAGTTCACCAAGAAGGACGTGTACCCTCTTCCACGGATCGACGACGCGTTAGTCTGCACGGCGCCGGTTACTTCTCTTCCACTGACCTCCACTCTGGGTACTTTATAGGACTATGTTCCTACTTTCGACGCTTCATCGAGAACTCCGCGGACATCGCCCGCCCCTTGACTGGTCTTTTTATGAAGGGTATTTCTATTTCGTGGGGGTCTGATCAGGGCGCCGCCTTATCCGAACGTATTACTAGACTCACGAATCCGCCCATTTTGGCTGATTTTGACCCAGCCACTGAAACCGAAGTTCGTACAGATGCGAATGGTCATGGCATCGGCGCTATTCTTGCCCAGCAATAGAACAGCTTGTCCCGCACGCGTTATTGCCTACGCTAGCCGACTCCTTTCTCGTTCTGAACAGAATTGCTCCCTAACCAAACGTGAATGCCTCGCTTTTATTTGGGCCATCGCGAAGTTTCGCCCCTACCTTTACAGGCGACACTTCTCTGTGGCTGGATGGATGAATGTATGTTATGAGCGTCCCCTTTGGAACGGGGTGGTGGGCTGCGCCACCAAGCTCTTGTTTTTTTATAGCCTAATGTCTTCCCTATGTCAAAAAGAAAAAAGAAAGAAAGAGAAAACCCACGATGAATTCCCATAACCAAAGTTTCTGAACCCCTAGTGTGAACTTTGTTTTTGTACGCCTCCATTGTTTGTCGTTTCCTTACTTTTCTTCCACCAATCTTCCTGTTGTTACGGGTCACCATGCCCTCTGTTGGCGATCTTCGCTAAAAGACCCTACGGGAGGCATCGGCCGCTGGGCATTACGGTTACAGGAATACACTTTTTCTGTGACACGTAGATCAGGGCTACTGCACCAGGACGCCCACTGCCTGTTTCGACACCCGGCTTGCCCACCTGATCTCACCGACGACGACACTGATGCATGTGTTCAATTCATTACGGACTTTCTCAATATCGCCATCAAGCAAAGTCGTGACCCCTTACGATCTATCATCGATCCCCTGATCGCATAACCCTAGGACCCCCCACTCCGGCTTTTCGTTTTAAAAGACAGTGCTCCCAACCAAATGATTCATTCGATCATTGGAATGTCCCTCAGTCCCCAGCAGCTGCGGAGCACCTGACCAAGGCTGTGGTCAGGCCTGCAACGCAGCAGAGGGTGCTAAGAATCTCCGGACCCGGACAGGCCGCCAAAGAGAACTGACCCTGGCAACCTTTAACACCCGAACTCTGTCGAGTGAGGCTAGCTTAGCTGGACTCTTTCAGGAACTATCGGGCATTGTTTGGGATATCATTGTCCTTACTGAGATTAGAAGAATTGGTGAGGCTTATACAGTGCTGACTAGCAGCCATGTCCTCTGCTATAGAGGTCTTCCAGATAGGAAGCAATACGGGGCAGGATTCCTAATCGATAAGGACGTAGCGGTCAACATTGACAAATTCTACAGCAGTAATGAGAGGGTAGCAATAGTCGTAATAAAGCTAAATAGGAGTATACGTATAGAATAAAGGTAGTAAAAACCTAAGCTTTGACCTCCAGTCACGACGTTGAAGAAATATAACAATTTTATGAACATGTTGAATTAGCGATGCGAAAAGTGCAAACTCAGTACACTACAGTCATGGGCGACTTCAATGCAAAAGTGGGGAAAAAGCAGGCCGGTGAACAAGCAATTGGCAACTGCGGCGTCGATTCTAGGAGGGCTAGAGGACTCATGCTGGTAGAATTCGCGGAAAGGAACAAGCTGCGAATAATGAACAACTTCAGGAAGAGTAGCAACAGAAAATGTACCTGGAAAAGCCCTAATGGTGAAACCAGAAATTAAATATATTTCATACTTACTGCCGATCCCAGCACAGTGAAGGATGTTGAAGTGATAGGTAGGGTAAAGTGCAGTGATCATAGGCGAGTGAGGGCTACGATTCTACTCAATTTGAAGAGAGAAAGAGCTAAATCGGGAAAGAAAAAAACAGGTCAACTTAGAGGCAGTAAGGGTAAAAGCAGACAAATTTAGGTTGGTACTTGCAAACAAAATATGCAGCCTTAGAACAGAGAGATGACGATGATGACATAGAGGTAATGAATGAAACCGTAACTAGAATGGCTTCAGAGGCAGCAATTGAAGTGGGAGGTAAGGCACCAAGGCAACCAGTTGGCAAGCTCTCCCAAGTAATAAAGGACTTAATAGAGAAACGACAAAGAATGAAACTGTCCAACTGAAGAGATAAGAAAGAGTTGGCGGAACTGTCAAAACTGATCAACAAGGAGAAAATAAGGGATATTTGAAATTATAACGTCAGAAAGACGGAGGACGTAAAAAATGGACGCAGCATGAAATCAATGAGAAGGAAACTTGGCATAGGACAAATAAATATGTATGCACTGAAAGATAAGCAGGGTAATCTCATCAGCAATCTCGAAGGTATAGTAAAAGCAGCGGCAGGATTCTATACTGACCTGTACAGCACCCAGAGGAGCCACGACACCTCCATTCTAAGTAGTAATGAACAGGTTAGAGAGGCTCCTTCTATAGCTAGCGATGAAGTTAGAAGGGCCTTGC